>NC_040097.1:23595398-24938340 GCF_003369695.1 Bos indicus x Bos taurus
GGTCCTAAATGAATACGAGAGATCAAAACTGTATCTGTTTTGCCCCAACAGGGAGAAAACAAAATATTTTAGATTTTTATTAACTTCCAAGCAACAACATATAACCCATGTAAGCATACAGAAATAAAAAAGCAACTTGAGTTTCTCTACTGCAGGTAAATGCAAACAAGACACCCAAAGGTGGAACTTCCTTCATAAAATAGAAATACCTGAAACAGATTCTCCTCAAGAGATTCTAACTACTTTTCCAATTCAGACTTATAGTAAGCTGCCTCCTCCAACAGGCGGCGGGCATTGTCCTTGAAAGAGCCCAACAAAAAGACCTGAAGCTAAATCCAACTCTATTACCTCCTAGCTGCATGACCTTGGTAATTAACAACCAATCACCTTTTCTAAGTTTCAGTTTCTCCATCTATAGAATGGAGACAGATGAGTTACTTTGTATGAAGGGCTTTGTAAAGCACTTCACATCTAACAATATAACAGGATATACTATTATTTCCCACTGGGTTTTCACAGAAGGGAGCAAGAATAAGAAATGCAGCCGTAAATGATAAAATTGTTCATGAAAAAGGTAAGAATTACTCCCCTCGATAGCACCCCTTTTTTCTCACCCATTTATACCAGGTTCCATCATCATAAATGCGTCTCAGACCATAGACACATTCTGCATCTTGTGAAAAATAACCTGACACACTTTAAATCCAAAAAAGAAAGATGCCTTCCTTTTTTTTTTTTCCACCACACAGGAACCAGCCACATTTCATACATTTTAATTATTCTTGATCCCAATAATCTAATGCACAAAATTTCAACATAGCCTTTTATCCTCTTTTAATTACATTAATTAAAAGGAGAAATATGGACAAGCAAGTGTGGGCAAATCAAAATGAAAGACTGCTCCCTTCCCCCAAAAGATTAAAAACTGCGTCAATGATTTAAACATGCTTACCATCACACATTTCCATGAAAATACTGTTAAAGTGACAGTGTGTGCTAGCAAACATTACTTTTGTTTTAGATAAAGAAAGCTGCACTTATTACAGCAGCTTTTTGTAACTACTAATTTTCACTTAACAGCAGAATAAGAAATTGAATTTTCTCTATGTAAAGGGCCAGGAGAACAGCCAAGAATTGCACAAGGGTGCTTCACTTTTCCAGCACTTTCTAAATGCAGGCACTCAAGCTCCTGTATCCTTCTTTTGGGAGAGAATGCTGGGAAAATGGAGGATGCCCTGGAAAAGACTGAAAAATGACTCTGCCTCATAAAATACCAAACTGGCAACAGAGATCTGTCGAGAAAATTATCCTGGACACAGAGGGTCACAGATGTGTAAACTGACATACTGATTTTTGCAAGCACTGGGAAGGATTTATAACTCAGGCGTTTTGCACAGTCTCTCATTTGATCCCAGATCAGAGCTCTGATTATCCTCTGTTGTACAGATGAGGACACTGAGGTTCAAAAGGGATAAAAGGATGACACAAGGACCCACAACTAAGACTTGGTCCTGGGTCTGATGATCAAGTTCGTATTTCTTCCTCTAATTCAAAGGTTCTCAGCCAACCTTTCAAAAAGCAGCTGTGTCCCAATAAGGGTGCAATACGTTGGGATTAACTTACTATTAAAAACAGACAAAAAATGTAGACGGTTCCCTGGTCATCCAGATTAGATGAATTCCTCTGTACAAAACTCACAGTACTGCTGTCTTAGATGTGTGTCCTTTCCGTTAGAACCCGTGTCCTGTTACATAGATTCTACAACTGTGGATGCAGTTCTGGTCCATCCACGTTCAATGTTAATGATAACTTCATTAGTGTCTCTCTCTAACTAGACTGTACATCGCTGAGAGCAGGGACCTGCCTTTTCTGGCCCACCATTTTATTCTGAGCACCCAGTAGAGTGGCCAGTGGCCTGATAGCTAATGCATATTTGCCGAATGAATATAAAGTTTGACAATGATTTTTCTCCTCTAGAAATTAGAGGGATTTTGGATTATTCCTGTAAGAACATCTCTCTGCTCATGTGCATTCCAACACGATTTTGTGAGTGGGAAAGGAAAAGATGGAGTGAATCTCTCTGACTTGCTTAGTTTAGCCTCTAGGATGTCACAGTCTCTGGGTTTTACTCCTACCCTCTGGCTGTTCTTCTTCACCTCCCTGACAGCTGAACACTGGATTACCTCAGGGCTCAGTCCTGAGACCTCTTCTCTTTTCTATCTACATTCACTTCTTTCAACTGCTCCAGGATCTTAAACACCACCTCCATGGCCAACTCCAGGCCATGCTTATTCCACAAATACAAGGATTATGGATCCACCTGCCAAGGTCACATCTACACTTGGATGTCTAAAAGGCTTCTCACATTTAACAAGTCCAGATATCGGCTCTTAATACCACCCTCCTCCCCCACCAGCAAATCTGCCCATCTGCAGTATTCACTATCTCAGTGAATGGCAACTGCATCTTTCCTGGTTAAAAAGAAAACACCTTCGAGTCACCCTTCACTCTGTTCTTCCTCTTGCCCTTGACACCTCATCCAGGAGTTGGCAAACCACATCCCACTAGCCAAGTGGATGTTTCATGTTTTTGCAAACAGCATTCGATTGGAACATAATGTTACCCATTTATTTATTTATCATCTACAGCTACATTCATGCTTCCACAGAACTTAGTAGTTGCAACAGAGACTGGCCAGCAAAGCCTGACATATTTACTATCTGACCCCTGAAACTCAATATATTATAACCTTTGACTAGTCCTGATGGCTCGACCTTCAAAACATAGGCAGAATGTAACATCACTCCACCACTTCCACTCTTCTCACCCTGCTCCAAGCCACTACCACCTTTCTCCTGGATGGAGATGCGAGCCACCATCAACTCTCCTCTCTACTTTTGCCCCTTCAGTCTATGCACAAAACCGTGACCACAGTGTTTCTCTGAAAACAAACATGAGAGCATGTTACACTTCCACTCAAAACCCATCAACGCCGCTCTTCTCAGAATGAGGCCCCTGAGATCTCTGCCCCGTGATTTCTCTGACACCTCCTCTGGCTACTCTCCGCCCTGCTGTCATTCAAACACCAGTGCCCAAACATACCAGGCATATGCCTGCCTAGCAGTCTTTGCACTTGCTCTTCCCTCTGCCTGAAATATTCTTCTTGCAGATGGTACCCTGGCCCATCTCTTGTCTTTTCAAGTCTTAAAAATGTCATCTCAGTGAGGGCTCCCTATTCTGCCGGTGACTGTCCCCCCTCCCACCTTCCTAATACTACCAAACCTTTTCCTTGCTTTATGTTTCTCCATAGCACCTAGCAATCTTATAAGCAATTTTTAAATTGAGATAATTTATAAACCACAGAGTTCACTCATTTAAAGTACACAGTTCAGTAAGTTTTAGTATATTCACAGAGCTGTGCAACCCTTATCAGAATACAATTCTAGATTTTCCCAACCATGAAAGAAACCTCTTGGCAAGTAGCATCACTCCCCATGTGCCCCCACAGTCCTAGGCCAAGGCAAACACTAATCTACCTCTGTCTCTAGAAATTTAACTATTCCGAACATTTCATATAAATGGAATCATATGTGACCTTTTGTAACTGGCTTCTTTCATTTAGTGTGATATTTTCAAGGTTCATCCATGTTGCAGCTTAAACCAGAGCCTCCTTCCTTTTCTATGAATGAATAATATTCCATTGTATGAACATACATTTTATTCATCCATTCATCAACTGATGGACACTGGGATGTTTCTATGATACTGATGAATATCAATAATGCGATCATGAACATTTGTGTCCAAGTTTTTGTGATTATGTTTTCATTTTTCTTGGGTATGTATTTAGGAACAGAGTTGCTGGGTCATGTGGTAGGTAATTCTGTTTAACCTTTTCAGGAACTATTACTAGTGTCTTTGTCAAGATTGCAAAATAAGCTGTTAATCCTACTGGGGTTCCCCTGAATGTGACTGGCTGTTTTTTCCCTATTGCTTTCAAGATTTTCTTTTCACTTTTCAATATTTTTACTAAGATGGTATCAGTGAGGCTGTCTTTTGATTTATTTACTTGGAGTGCATTAGCTTCCTGGATGTATGGACTAATATTTTTGCATCAGATTTGGGAAGTTTTCCACTATTATTTCTTGAAATAATTGTTTCTCCGTTCCCTCCTTTACTGGTTCCACTATGCATATGTCAGTATACTTAAAGGGTATGTAGCATTTCTCAAAGATTCTGCTTTTTCCCCCTCATTCTTTTCTTCTTTTCTCCCTACCCTACAGACAGAATAATCTTTTTACTGATTCATCTTCAAGTTTGCAGATTCTCTCTCCACATTAAATCTGCTAGTGAATTTTTCATTTCTGTTATTATACTCTTTAAAAATTTCCATTTTAAAATAATTCTTTTAAAACTCCTCTTTACTGATATTCTCTATTTGATGAGACACTGTAACCATGCTTGCCTTTAATTCTTTAGATATAGTTTCTTATAGTTCTTTGAACATATTTTAATAGCTGCTTTGAAGTCTTTGGTAAATCTGGCATTTATATCCCCTCACAGACAGTTTCTTTTGCCTTCTTTTTCTCCTGTCTATGGATCACACTTTATGTTTCTATGGATGACTCATGATATGTTTTTGAGAGCTGAACATTTTAGATAATACACTGGAGCAACTCTGAACACTAACTCCCTCTCCCTTTTTCCAGGACCTTGTTGCTATTTGCTTATTTGTCTAGTGACTGGCTAGTCAAGTTGAGTGAAGTATGTTTCCCTGCAGTGTACAGCCTCTGATGTTGCTCCTCAGAGGGCATGAGCACAGTTTCCCTGAGCACCTGCCTCTGGTCTGTATTTATTGGTATCACACCCAGCTATTAGTCTCCGCTAACTGCTCTCTGATTGTTCTATTGTCTTCAGCAATACCCTGAGGCATAAAGTGCTCCACAATCTGATCTGACTAAAGCAGGGCTCCTGTGCAGGAGCGCGGTGCTGCCAGTTTTTGAGGTTTTCCCTCTCACTGGAATTTAGGGGAGATGGAGTCCCACCTTCCTGGCTGCATTATTTTCAGAGCAGAGTTTCCATCACACTGATCTGTGCCGGGGAGAACAGGGGAGATGAAAGGGTCAAGGCTCACATGTCACACACTCTCTGTTCTTATCAAGATTTAATAGATTTTTTTGAATAGTTGTTTCTCCATTTGCTGCATACACTTGGAACAATTTTTCAAAACCATAAATGCTTGTTTTTCTGTGTTTTTTAAAAAACAAATAATTTACGGCAAACAACCATTTCTTTGATCAATTTAAAGGGTCTGCCATACTCCTCACACTGCCATTCTGAAGTTAATTTCCAGCACTTAACACTTGAAATCACTACACATTTTACTTGTGTATATTGCTATATGGTCTGATTCCCTACCAAGCCCTAGAATGTAAGCTCCATGCTGCAGGGGTGGGGCGGGGTGGGGTGCAGGGTGGAGACAGAGTTTTGTCATTTTTGCTCAGTGCCCTAACAGCAGAGTCTGGAACAGTGCCTGACACATAGTAGGCCCTCAGTAAATACAGGTTGAATGAATGGAATACCTATGACCAGCAGCCTGTCTTATGCATGTCATGCTGTTGTTCAGTCATTCAGCCATGTCCAACTCTTTACAATCCCATGGGCTATAGCCTGCCAGGCTGCTATGTCATGGGATTTCCCAAGTAAGAACACTGGAGTGGATTGCCATGTCCTCCTCCAGGGAATTTTCCCCAACCAGGGGTCAAACCCACATCTCCTGCATTGGCAGGTGGATTCTTTACCACTGAGCCATGACATGGCCGACTGTAAATTGCCACAGCTGATGATTCATTCATGGTTGTGACAATTATGGATAACCACAGTCTTATATTTCCATATAACATTTTTTTTTTTTTTTTTGTAGTTTCCTCAGAAGCTGATCACAGCCCTGGGAGACTGTCACACCTGTGACTGTTGTCAGGCAGATGATTGATGGAGATGAAAGGCTGAGAACTGTAGATGTGGCATGCATATCTCTCAACCCTCTGTGCTGGATTCCACCCTTGCTCCTTTTCATCTTAAATATTCTTTAACATCTATAAATAGCTCGCCATAAAGGGCATCTAATTTATCTTGGTTTGAAACAAAGTCCAACTATAATGGGACTAGTCCTGGAAATGGAATCAGGAAGTCTGTGTTTGATTCTGGGCTCTGGCTCTTGTGGTCTATACGCCACTGGGAAATTACTTAAACTCTCGGTTCTTTAGAAGCCTTCTTGGAAAAATGTGAATAAATGGTGAGAACTGATTGTAATCTCTTTTCTTGTTATAGGAGTTCAAACAATCTTTGCAAGGCATTCTGCACTGCTTCAGACACACCAGGAACACTCGGTAAGTGTTAGGTACTAATATTATCAACTGTAAAACAGAAATCGGAGACCTGCCCAGCTATCACACTGAGGTGAACTGTGCATTTAATGAGAGTGGCTAGGAAGGTAGATTTTTCGTGTGATGTATTATGCAAAATTACCTTCTTAGAGTTGCAGAACCAAGTCTTCCTGACATGCTGAGCTGAGAAAAAGCCTCACCAGCATCTGGTTCTGTTCCAATTCATCATTCTACTCCTCCAGGCCTGTGCTCCCATTCCTCCACTATTCTCCAGGCTCAATGAGGCCCTGGAGGAGAACCTGGGAACCTTGCCTGAAGACCCTCACATTCTCTCAGAGAGGAAGTTCATAGGACAAGGCCCTCAACCGTGAACACCATCTCCTAGCCAGCAGAGGACCAAGCCAACACTAAGTTCAAACTACAAAAACAAACACACAAAATACACCTGAACTCGAATTTCCAGCCAAAACGAGCAATGGTAGAGGTTTACTTATCCACCATAACCTGAGTCACTTCAGAGAAATGGGTAATGTTTGGCCTAACATGTGGGAGTCTAAACTCCAGGAGAATCACTGTCTGGAGGAGAGAGAAATGTCCCTGATGGCCAGGAACCTCTGAGTGATAGGTGGGGTATGTCCAAGGTCAAACCCTGACTCTGCACCTTATTACTAGCTTTTTCTCATGAGCTTCATCTGATAGTTGCTGCCTCAAGGAACTTTCTGGATTACACGAGATAATACAGGCAAAATTACCAAGCACAGAGCAGGTTCTTAAAAAACATTAACGGAGTCTGAGTGCAAACGTACTAGAGTCAGGACAGTGAGGCACCATCCCAAGCCCTCTGACTGGAGTGGCCGTCAGCACCCTCAGATCAGCACTCCCCCAACCCTGCCTGCCCTCTTCCCTGACTCTGAGGCCCGCAGAGCCACTGACGGCCAGGGCAGTTTGCCTGCTGCTTTGTTTATTCTGCCTGCTCTCTGGGACACCAGTGTAAGCAGGAACCCTGCTGGTGCGTCTCCAGGGTCACAAGGGGACAGGCCCAGATGGATGTCAGAGCAGGCTGCTGTGGTGAATTATTTAGCACCCCTGCTCTGCGGTAGCAGCCCCTGACTCATCTGGCAGGAGCCACATTCCTCTTCCCTTAAATGGCATGCGTGGAGCCCTGCTGGGGCCAAGGCTGGCAGAGTCTTTGGTGCTTAGCTCTTCACAGCTGGGGCAGTTGTGGAAGGAAGGGCTGCTAGGAGCCCATGCAGAAAGAAGCAGAGAAGAGGGGTTCAGCTAGTGGCAAGGAGGAGAGCTTTATTACTGGCAATCAGAAACATGAAGAATGAAAGAAGGTCATGGTCAGTGATTAGACGGAGACAGCTGCCCCGAGAAAACGGGGATCCCTCTTGGAGGGATGCTCTGACAAAGCCGAATCAAAGGTACCAGGTGGTACCCACAGACACTCCAAAGGTCAGAAGTCCTTTGGGATATCCAAGGTGATGGCTCTCAGCATTAGTGGAGGGACTATAAGCCAGATTTATAGGTAACACTTACTACACACACACACATCATCTCACTGAACCCTCCTGACAACCCTTCAAAGTTATATCAAGATTCCTTTACCACAGATAAAGAAACTGAAGCTTATTGAAATCAAAATCACTAGTAACTGCCAGCCTTCATCTAACTCTTCTCATTCTATGCATCCTAGGTTTGGGGTGATCTAAATATAATGGGCCCTGGGTGTGGCCAGGTATGGGAGCATGCAATTATACCACTAAGAAAGTGACAGGTCAAGGGGAGCGGCTGGAGAAACAAGGTACTCCAGGACTAATGGACAAGTTCCTGTGCTTCTCACAAATGTCATGAACACTGGATTAGTGAGCTACAGCCTCTCTTCATGACACTGCTGCAGGCTCCATTCCAGACTGCTGCAACAGAGTGGATATCCTAACAAAGCAAGTCACATGAGTTTTTTGGTCTCTCAATGCACAGTTATGTTCACACTACACTGTAGTCTACTAAGTATGCAATGGTATGTCTAAAAAAATGCATATACCTTCAAAATATTTATTGCAAAAAATGCTACCCATTATCCAGGTCTTTAGTGAATCCTAACCTTTACAGTAACATCAAAGATCACTGATCACAGATCACCATAACAGATGTAATAACAATGAAAAAGCCTGAAATGTTGCGAGAACTGCCAAAATGTGACACACAGAGACCTGAAATGAGCAAATGCTGTTGGAAAAATGACAGACTTGCGCAAGGCAGGGTACCCACAAACCTTCACTTTGTAAGAAACACAGTATCTGCTAAGCCCAACAAAGTGCAATCAAACCAGGTCTCCCTGTACTGAACACTTTTCATACAATTAGAGCCTCTTTTCAGGCTAAGGGAGCTGAGTCTGGAGGAATTCCAAGGGATGCTCTTCTAATTGAGGAAACAGAGCAACTCCAAAACTCTGAGACTCCAGAGAACTCATTCCACCCCTTTCTGGGCCATGTAGATGCTCAGTCTTTCTTAGGGCTTCTAGAGACTTTATTCATCTTTCTTGGTCAACTCCATCTCCTGCTTGAAGACCAGGAGTACTGGGCCTTCTCAAAGTGTGACACACTTCTCAAAGTGTGACCTCAGGCTAGCAGTACCAGCTTCCCCAGGGAACTCATGGACCAGGAAGAGTGTCAGTCCCTACCCAGACCTGCTGAATCTGGACATGGAGCCTGTTCATCCCAGTGTTTCAGACTCCTCCAAAGGAGTCTGAAAGTGGGCTGTAAGTATGAGATCCAGGGGTCTAAGTGATCGCTAGGAACTGCTCAGTTCAGTTGCTCAGTCCTGTCCAACTCTTTGCGACCCCATGGACTGCAGCACGCCAGGCTTCCCTGTCCATCACCAACTCCCAGAATTTACTCAAACTCATGTCCATTAAGTCAGTAATGCCATCCAACCATCTCATCCTCTGTTGTCCCCTTCTCCTCCTGCCTTCAATCTTTCTCAGCATCAGGGTCTTTTCAGATGAGTCAGTTCTTCGCATCAGGTGGCCAAAGTATTGGAGTTTCAGCTTCAGTATTAGTCCTTCCAATGAATATTTAGGACTGATTTCCTTTAGGATGGACTGGTTGGATCTCCTTGCAGTCTAAGGGACTCTCAAGAGTCTTCTCCAACACCACAGTTCAAAGGCGTCAATTCTTCAGCGCTCAGCTTTCTTTATAACCCAACTCTCACAAAAAGAAGGAGGAGTGAGCAAGGGTAAGAGAGGCCTCTGAGGGTCCAAGATGGCAGGCTAGATGTATGGACATGGCAATTGGCCCACATGAGGGTTTAATTAAGTCTACACCAGAGATCAGGAAACTCTGTCTTATAAGGGGCCAAGTAGAAGGTATGGGAGGTTCTGACAACCCTATTGTCCCTGACTCTACAGTTATTCAACTCTGCTGCTGCAGCCGTTAAGCTAATACCCTGCAAGCAGAAGGGTTTGGCTACCTCCCAATAAAACTTTATGGAAACAGGTGCTGGGCTGAATTTCATCTGCAGGTTGTGGTTTGCCAACCCAAAATCTGAACAATAGCTTCTCTTAAAAAAAAAAAAAAAAGTAAAACAAAAAAGGACTCTGAAGATCTGGCCACCTTGAGCTCAAGTCCCCAAGAAGCAGAGATCAGCTAGAGTTGAACAGGCAGCCCTCCTCCCTGGGACAGTCTCTAGTTTTCCACAGTCCCCACGGATTCTCTCCTAAACACCAGGGCAGAGACAGTTCACATTTATTATCCTGGTTATTTTCTCCTTTATTTACTTCCTGTGTGCATGCTCAGTCCTGTCCAACTGTTGAGACCCCATGGACTGTAGCCTGTCAGACTCCTCTGTCCATGGGATTCTCCAAGCAAGAATTCTGGAGTGGGTTGCCATTTCCTTCTCCATGGGATCTTCCCGACCCAGGGATGGAACCCAGGTCTCCTGCATCTCCTGCGCTGCAGGTGGATTCTTTACTTGCTGAGCCATTGGGGAGTCCTTTATTTACTTAAATTGACAATAAATGTGCATTCATATACATACATGCATATGTACATACATATGTGGGTGTGTGTATATTTTAACCCCCACAGGCTTTCAGTGCTTTATCTTACAGAGATGCCCTAACATCTCAGTTATTTCTAAGGCTTTAGTACCACAACGGTAAGAAGCCTAGTTTAGGATTCTGGGATGGGGCTCCTGTCCTAGATTTGACTTTGTAATTATAACTTGAGCCAGACTAAGAAATTGCAACCCACTCCAGTATTCTTGCCTGGAGAATCCCAGGGACAGAGGAGCCTAGTGGGGCTCCTAGTGGCCGTCTATGGGGTCGCACAGAGTCGGACACAACTGAAGCGACTTAGCACCAGCAGCAGCAGGACCTGCTCAGAGAATCCACTTGTGTTCAACTATAGAAACCATTCCTCCATTCCCTGCCTCCCAGGATGGCTGTGCCAACAAAGCCAGCAGTATTGCCTGGGAAAGTAGTATAAAACAGCCTACAAGTCAGCAGTCTCAATCATGCCTTCGGGACTAGCTGAGCAGGGAAAAGATACTGTTTTGTTTTGCTTGGACATCTCCCTAAATCAAAATGGCTAATTCTCTATGGCATGAGCCTCTCACTACCCTCCTCATACCCACCAACACCACAGTTCAAAAGCATAAATTTTTCGGCACTCAGCTTTCTTCACAGTCCAACTCTCACATCCATACATGACCACTGGAAAAACCATAGCCTTGACTAGACAGACCTTAGTTGGCAAAGTAATGTCTCTGCTTTTGAATATGCTATCTAGGTTGGTCATAACTTTCCTTCCAAGGAGTAAGCGTCTTTTAATTTCATGGCTGCAGTCACCATCTGCAGTGATATTCAAAAGCAGAGACATTACTGTGCCAACTAAGGTCCGTCTAGTCAAGGCTATGGTTTTTCCTGTGGTCATGTATGGATGTGAGAGTTGGACTGTGAAGAAAGCTGAGTGCCGAAAAATTTATGCTTTTGAACTGTGGTGTTGGAGAAGACTCTTGAGAGTCCCTTGGACTGCAAGGAGATCCAACCAGTCCATCCTAAAGGAGATTAGTCCTGGATGTTCATTGGAAGGACTGATGCTAAAGCTGAAACTCCAATACTTTGGCCACCTCATGCGAAGAGTTGACTCATTAGAAAAGACCTTGATGTTGGGAGGGATTGGGGGCAGGAGGAGAAGGGGATGACAGAGTATGAGGTGGCTGTATGGCATCACCGACTTGATGGATATGAGTTTGAGTGAACTCCGGGAGTTGGTGATGGACAGGGAGGCCTGGCGTGTTGCGATTCATGGGGTCGCGAAGAATCGGACACGACTGAGTGACTGAACTGAATTGAACCCTCATTTTCCTTCCTCCTCCTTCCATCCTCACACTGACCTAAATAAATAAATAATGTGCACAGGACGATAATGATCTTTTCTTTAAGAAGGAAAAGGGCATATTTAATGTCACCTTCTCAACAGTCTACCTGAAACCTTACATTTTACCTTAAAGTTACATGAACCCAGCACTACATCTGTCAAATACACATTTTCATCTGTGGCCTTTCCATCAGGGAAATTCCTCTACCTCACCACCCGTCCCTCTTCAGCATGCACTCTTTTTCCCCACCCTGTCTAGTGCAGAAAAAGGTCTTTTGAAAGAAAATACATAAATCTTCAACTTATCTGAGTGGAATGTTTGCACAAAGAATCAGGGATTTCTTTGATTGGTTACATAAGTTAATTTTCCATTTACATTATAGAGCAACAATTTATTCTACAATAAAACTAGCCAACCCTGCTAGTCCAGAGCAGTCGACACCTTGGCTGGGGGCCAAGATTCCTGGACTCTCTTCCTCCCACCACCCCGCCTCCTGCAACCACACGCGGCCACCGTGACTTTACAGCTGCTTCTCTTTGGGTGCATTTCGCCTACTCCGTCTCCTGTGTGCTGAAGACACTGAGCACCAGTCCATGAATGACAGTCTGTGGGTCCTGCCAGCATTACTGGCAGAGCTAGGAGAATACCTGGCCATCTGTACACGCGCTGGATGCCTGAGGTATTCATAAAAGGAAAGAGGACGATAAGAGATGGCTGGAATGATTAACTAGGCACTCACTGTGTCCCAGTCATTCCAAGATAGGGAAGGAGTATCTCCACTTGAGGGATGAGAAACATGAGGTTTAACAGTATAAATGATGGCCCTAAAGAAAACCAGGGATAGAACAGGGATTGGAACCTAAGTCTGTCTTGTTCCAAAGTCAGAGGCTCTTAAATACAGAGATGTTCTGCGATGCACTTGTATACTCAACTCTAAAAACAAAGGTGCCATCCGTTAAGGATAGGCACTTATCATTTATCTTCTGTGACAGTTGGTGAAGAGGACGTTCCTAGGCTGGGCCTAGAGCAGGGTTTCTTGACCTTGGCCATATGGACAATTTGTGCTGGATAAACCTTTGTTGCGAGGGTCTGTGCTTCCCACTGTAGAGTGTTGATTCGCATCCCTGACTTTTATCCACCAGATGCCAGTAGCATTCCTCTTCCTACTGGTGATAACTATCCATGTCTCCAGACATTACCAGAGGTCCCCTGGGGGGCCCTTAGGGACCTGCTGGTCAACGAGTAGTTTAGAAACCCTACCTTGCAACAAATTATTACTACCTCTTTGGAGGCCAGAGACAGTAAAGGTTAAGAGCACAAATTCTGGTATTAAACATGCTCGAGTCAGCATCTCAGCTTTGCCACTCAGTAGTTTTATGGACTAAGAATTATTTCACCTCTTTGAGCCTTTCTGTGTAAAATGGAGGCAGATGATAATATTCTGAGGATTAACAGAAAATGCAGAGGAAGCCCTCAGGACAGTGCCTGACACAGGGACAGTGCAACAATGTCAGCTACGAGTATTATAATTAAGAAAAACCACGTGGCACACCAGTCAGAATGGCCATCATTAAAAAACCTACGAACAATAAATGCTGGAGAGGCTATGGAGAAAAGGGAAGCCTCGTACATTGTTGGTGAGAATGTAAATTGCTACAATCACTATGGAGAACAGCATGGAGATTCCTTAACAAACTAGAAATAGAACTACTATACGATCCAGCAATCCCACTCCTGGGCAAATACCCAGAGACAACCATAATTAGAAAAGGTGCACGCACCCCAGTGTTCACTACAGCACCATCTACAAAAGCCAGGACATGGAAGCAACATAACTGTCCACTGACAGAATAATGGATAAAGAAGACGGTGTACATATATCCAGTGGAATACTACATAGCCAGAACAAGGAAGGAAATAATGCTACCGGCAGCAATATGGATGGGCCTGGGCATTATCATACTAAGTGAAGGAAGTCAGACAGGGAAAGACAAATATAGGATAGCATATATTTGTGGAATGTGGAATCTAATTTCTTTTAAATGATACCAATGAACTCGTTTACAAAGTAGATGTACAGATATCAAAAACAAACTTATGGATACCAAAGGGGGAACATGGAGGTAGGGATAAATCAGGAGTCTGGGATGAACATATACACCCTACTACATAAGAAACAGAAGTCAACAAAGGCCTACCGGATGGCACAAGGAACTCTATATGCAATATTCTGTGATAAGCTACGAGAGAGGAGAATCTGGGAAAGAATGAATATATTTACATGTCCATGTGACTCACTTTGCTGTACACCTGAAACTAATACAACATTGTAAATCAACTGTACTCCAATAAAATTAAAACACAAAATAAAAGAAAAACATGTGGGAAGGGGTCAAACTGAATCAGCTCATCTCATAGATGAGTAAACTGAGACTCCAGAATAAGAGGTATTGCGATTAGGACCTAGTTTACTTCTTTAAAAATTACACAGTTTTGGCCATTGCACCAGTTGGGCTGCACCCCACATTTCTGCAAGCCCTGTGCTTACACACCTTCATGACTGAAGAAGAGCCTGGAGTAAGTGACAGAGACTTCAGTGGCTTAGTAGATAGGGAGGATCTTACACGTCTTAAGCACGGTCCTAGAACAATACCCATTATGTGCTGAAAACAACCGGCAAGACATAGCAAGAGGTTACCAGTTATAGTAGGAACTGACAAGTATATAAATTAGGCTCTGCAATTAAGAGGGAAGGTCACTCAGGTGGACAGAGGACAGGTGAGGCAGGGACTGGCAGAGCAGGAGATACACAGAGGGCAAGAGAACAGCCATCTTGGATGGCTGATCACACAGCACCCTGTGCCTTTCAACATTTCTGCCTCATAAAATTGCATCTTTGAGTCTCCTAGTATGTTCTTTCTGGACTATCCATGTTCTTTCATCTTTTAATTGTTAGTATTCCCATTTGTAGCAGCCAAATAGTGGAAAGAGCAAATTAAGTTTTTTAGGAAAGTACCTACCAGCCATTTATTTGATGGATCAATCAAAGATAGAAGAAAAACAAACAGGAGAAAAAAAAAGTGCTCATGTGCCTGAAATCCCAGCAGTGGCTCACAGAGACCCTTGCAACATTTGGGAAGTTACAATATTTTGGCCTTGATATCTTGCTGAAATCAGCTCTGGTCATGGAATGCCTCATGCTGTTTGATTTTGCTCAGTGAAAGTATTTATTCTACCACTTGGTAACCACAGCTAGAAACCGGGATCTCAGTTCAAGTGGAAAAACGCCATCTCTATATGCTCCAATTTGTATACTTATTTGTACCTTATCATCTTAAGGAAAGTTATGAGATGAGTTAGCTGGCAGAGGGAGTCATGGCGTAAGTAAGGTAATAATTAGACTCTCACTTGAAAAAGTCGGGGATAATTATCTAGTCATATTTAGAAGGGAGCTCTCACTGGCTGGGGCTGCCATTTAATTACCTTGGATTTAGTGGATATATGCTGGACATTTTGATATGGGCACTAGATGATGACAATGAAAGAAAAAACCATTTTACATCTAGCGGGGCAGGGCTTCCCTGATAGCTCAATTGGTAAAGAATACGCCTGCAATGCAGGAGACCCTAGTTCAATTCCTGGATCAGCAAGATCCGCTGGGTAGGCTACCCACTCTAGTATTCTTAGGCTTCCCTTGGAGTACAGCTGGTAAATTTTGGCCTGGAGAATTCAATCAACTGTATAGTCCATGGAGTTGCAAAGAGTCGGACATGGCTAAGCGACTTTCACTTTCTTTCACTTTCGGTCTAGAGGAAAAAAAAGTGAATGGGTGGGGGGTGTGTGTGTGTGTGTGTGTGAGAGAGAGAGAGAGAGAGAGAGAAAATATTCTCATGTACGCCTTCAACAAATCACAATTTAGCATAATCTACGCCTCATTTGGTCACCAGGTTAACAGGAAGAATAAGGCATAGTCCTTCAGTCAAACAGACTACGCCTTGTTAGAGACAGAAAATAGAAAGATATAATTGCATAAATAATATACATATATGACTACACTGAGGTTGCCTGTAGACAAATGGTTCTCAACTAGTATGTTATAGAATACAATAGTATATTTTGAATCCTTCCAAACTGCACTGCCAAATTTTGATCAGTGAGTATAAATTATTTTTGTAATCAATAATGTATGCTACAACATTGATATTCAGCCTAAAATTTGTGGAATTAACTTATTTATCCATTTAGTATCAATGGGTGAATTATTACTAATAAGGGTGAAGAAGCATAGGACAATTTCAAGCCAAGTTTTCTGAAAAAAAATTATGTGTTCACTGAGCAGATGACATAGGAAATTTTTCTTTCAATTTTCCAAAGCTCGCTTTAAAAAGAAAATAAAAAAAGGTTGAATTCTACTCCCTTAAAATGTCCTGCCAAAAATTCTAGTATTTTAAAGTGTTTCATAACAAAAAGGATTAAATGGGTAGATGAAGAAGAACAGGAAAGCAGCCTCTGGGGGTATACTGGATTTCTCAGTCCAGGAAAATCTGGGAAATAATGGATCAGAAACCTTTCGAGTCAAGGCTACATAAATGTTACTGGCTTTCATCTCTACCCACCATCTTTCCACTTTTCCAAAAAATTTATTTCACAGAAGTGCAGTTGATTTACAATGTGCTAATTTCTACTGCACAGCAAAGTGACTCAGTTATACATATATACTTTTCATATTATTTTCCAGTATGGCCTATTGCAGCATATTAAAAACAGTTCCTTATGTTACATAGTAGGACTCTGTGTTTATCCATTCTCTGCATAATAGTTTATATCCATCTTTCCACTGTTAGTGCACTCAAAACACTCAGAAGCTCTGGTTTTACATGTTGATTGCTGCTTCTGTTTGGAATGAGAGTCCACATTCATAACAACAGTAGATCTTAAAGAAAAGTCAGGACCCTGAGGGGTGATGTGTGTCCAAGGAGATTTAAGGAGGATCCAGTGAGTATTTCCAGGGTTTTCAGTGAGGTGATAGAACTGATCCTGCAACTAGGACAGTGATTTAAATCCACAGAGCCATAGGGGAGATTACTCTTTGGGTTCCAACGGACGATTTCTGAAAAGATTCAAATTCACTGTAACTGACAGCTCAGCATTTTCCAACTAAAGATTCTATGGTTTGAAATTCATAGCTCTCAAGCATAGAAGAAAGCAGGGGTGAAAGGATCAGGTATCTGAAAAGCCATGTGCTCTTGCTTTGCCAATAAACCCTGTATTTCTGCAAGGATGAGTTTTTCTCTTTTAAGTTCATTGTGACTTTATATTGTTAGGTTTCTCCTGACTATCAATTAAGAACTAAATTTTACCTCTCATACTGGGCAGCCACTATGGAAAAGAGTACAGAGGTTTCTTAAACTAATAATAGAACTACAATGTGATCTGGTAGTCCAATTCCTCTGCCTATATCTGGAAGAGACCAAAATTTTAATTCGAAAAGATACATGCATCCCCAATGTTCACAGCAGCAGGACAGACAATATCCAAGATATACAAGTAACCTAAACGTCCACTGACAGAGAAATGGATAAAGACGTGAAACAAACAGAGAGACTAGAATATTACTCAGTCATAAAAAAGGATAAATATTATGTGCAGCAACATGGACGGACCTAGAGATTCTCATACTAAGTGAAATCAGACAGAGAAAGGCAAATATCTGATACACATGTGGAATCTAAAAAAAATGATACAAATGAACTCATTTAGAAAATAGAAATAGATTCATAGACACAGAGAACAAAATTATGGTTACCAAAGGGGAAAGGGAAATTAATTCTTAATTAAATTAGGAATTTGGAACTAACAGATACTACAGTATATAAAAAAGATAAACAATAAAGACCTCCTGTATAGCACTGGGAACTAATTGAGTATCTCTTAATGGAAAGGCATCTGAATAAGAAGATGCATATACGGCTGAATCACGCTGCTACGCACCTGGAACGCTGTAAATCAACTATACTTCGATTAAACAAAAAGTTCCCTCCTGTGTGCACGCCTTTTCCTTGGAAAACCTCATTGCCATAGCCATCATTTTAAAACTTGATCTGAGGGATCTTAGCGATGCTATTAAAATCAGAGCTCTGGTGTTGGATAGGACTTTAGTTATCATCTCAGGTAACCCTGGCCCACCCTACAGCCCCTACATCCCCACCATTTAACATTAGAATAACATTCTCTTTTCCCTCTTATTGATCTTCTTGTTTCTCCATTTGATAACGCCTGTGGTCTGGGTTCAACTTAGATCACTGGTTCTAAAATTTTCTTGTGCAACAGAATCACCTGGAAGGCTTGTTAAGCAGAGACTGCTAGGTCCCCACACCCAGAGTTTCTGCTTGGCAATGGGTCTCGGGTGGGCACAGCCTGAGAATTTGCACTGCTAACCAGTTCTCAGGTGCTGATAATGCTGATGCTCTTGATCGGAGGATCGCATTTTGAGAACCACTAAATCAGATGCATAAACATGAGAAGCAAAGGCTTCCTTAAAGAGTTAAGCCCAGTTCACAGTTAGTGGTCTGGTTCTCCCATTTGATACCTCTGCCTTCATTTCAACATTCATTTCAGTCAAGTTCCAGATAGACAGTGTGTTCACAAACTTCCCAGGTTTCCCTGCCCCTTGCATGCAGTAAGGAGTTCCAGGGAAGAAGGGGGCAAGATTCATCCACATGGTTCATTCCAGAGCTTACCAATATTTAATCAGAGAGAGGTCTTCAAGGCTCAAAAAGAAGTTCATTTAAAAAAAAATCACATATTTGAACATCTCATTTTGTAGATGAAAATCCTAAAAGCAAAACAGATGAAATGACTAGTCTAAAGCCAGAGTGCTAGTTAGTAGGAACTGGAAGAGCTGCATCAAAAATCTAGAATTCTTGAATGGTCAGTTTCCAGTTCAGAATCCTTCTCAGGCAGGCCAGGCTCTCTGATTAGATGATACATTTTAATCATCTATATCATATTTTCTTCCTCATTTAAACAGAAAGCTTCTAAAATATAGTTTAATAGTTACAGCTATTACTATGCATGCATTTTAATATGTATAAGACACAAGTGAGGTTTTTTTGTTTTTTTTTTTTTGAAGCCATATCATCCTATTTATATTACCTTGCCATGTGATTTATAGGCTACAGAGTATCTTTAAACATTCTGGTTTAAAAAGAGCAGCACTTTAAAATGACTATTATCTTCAGGGAATAAAGACTTTTTATTTTACAATCTTTTTTGTCTTGCATCATATATAACCTTCTGTAACTTACTGAATCAGGCTTTAATTGTAGGTGGATCCTTCTGATTCCATTGTTTAGCTGTGCAAAATTCTGCAGCAATTAGAAGCAAGCCACAAAGCTCTTTCTCCTTACTTAATAAGACACTATTTCAAAAGAAAGAGTGCACAGATTGAAGTACTGTAGGTCACAAGCTAAGTAACCTGGGCCATAACCATGACACAGGATAAAATGAACTATTGCCCCACTAAAGTTCCTTTAGCAGTGTGTTGAGATACAAAGACTTCACATGAGATAGGCCTTCTGGTGTGGGATACCACTGAGCTGACAACTCAAACTGATTCTTAATTAAGATAATTAATTTAATTAGGAGTTACAGCATGGAATTTCATTTTTTAATGGGCCTCAAACACAAGTGGCTGTGTAAAATCATTTTGAGATCAAAGTGACTTTGGGTAACTGGGCTGGTTTTCACCAGCCTGTCAGCAATGAGAAGTCAGCTACTCATTCCTCAGTTGGGTCAGGAAAACTGACAGCCTTCCTAAGGTCTGCACACGTTAATCTGTAAAACTTGAAAGCCCCAACCATCCTCTATAAAACTTATGTAACTGAAACTTTACTTCCTGAAAAATTTAGAAACAGAAAGCTATGCACATAATACTTCCATTTTTAAAAAAGGTGGCCCACCCTCTCACCAGATGAAAATAAAAATTCACATTAGAAATAATTCACTTAACATCAGTTAATTTTCATGAGTCATTCCTACTAACTTCTTGCTAATGATCTGTCTTGGCAGAACACTGCTTCACCCAACTCCTCTTCCATTTCCCTTATTCATTTCAATGAAAGCATTTAATAATGGCCAAATGGCAAATAATTAGGCAAAAAAAGAAAAAAAAAAAAACAAACAACAAACCTTACCAGTCAACTCCAAAGGAAAATTGCCCCTCTTCTCCAGTAAGTTTCCAGTCACAAAGGACTGGGAAGATGTTAATTAATGTGCAAGCGGCATGAGGGTGTGGGGACACCCACACGCTCAGGCTAATAATTAAAGTCCGTTGTCACACAAACAGCAAAAGGTCAGCCTCTCTAGCTGTCAGACAGGTGGTGACTTGAACCACAGATCAATCACCATTCACATCAAAGGAGTGAGAGGTGAAGCCAATGAGACAAATCCAGCTGGAAAACCTCAGCCCTTCACTTGGATAATGCATCTCCCTTTAAAAAAAAACTTTACTCACTCCCACTGTTCCATATGGCAAAATGTAGCAAATCTTTTACCCCTCTTAGAAAACCGAATCAAACAATTAACAGCAAACTTCATAGACACCATAACAACACACTACCTTGGCTAGTAACTCAACATAAGTGAAGCTGAGTTGAGAATTTAACTCTTCAGGAAAGTTATTTTTTGATTCCTCATCCAAAGCAGTAATTTCAGACTGATTAAAAAGGAAACTCTTCTGATATACAAACATGAGATTTTTTCCTCACTATGATTCACTACCTTTAAAACACTGATAATCTTTACCCTTTCTCTAAGATAATATAAATACAGTAACAATCTGAGAAAAAATTAGCCAAACAGCAGCTAGTACTAACTGGAGTACTAGTCATGGGCTTGTCAAACGGAGGCTCAGTGTGAAGATTATTCACAAGAAACCGTACAACTTAACCATTCTTAACCTCAAGGCCCAACCCCCAACTGCAGCAAAGTTATACAGTAAATGCCTTCATGACTACATAGCCCTTTCCCCCTTTTTCTTGAACCCCACAGCTCGTCCACTTCATTCCATTCCTAGACCATTCCGTTGTCCAGGTCTGAATCGCACTCCCATCTTCTAGGTAATATTTTTCTACTTGCAGTCTTGTACTATTTATGTGACTATCACCCACATTCTAATGGATGCTCCTTGAGGGCAGAAGAGCTTCCCTGATTGCCCAGTTGGTAAAGAATCCACCTGCAATGCAGAAGACCCTGGTTCGATCTTCGGTCAGGAAGAGCCGCAGAAGAAGGGACAGGCTATCCACTCCAGTATTCTTGGGCTTCCCTTGTGGCTCAACTGGTAAAGAATCAGCTTGCAATGGGTTTGATCCCTGGGTTGGGAAGATCCCCTGGAGAAAGGAAAGGCTACCCACTCCAGTATTCTGGCCTAGAAAATTCCACGGACTCTATAGTCCATGGGGTTGCAAACAGTCAGACACGACTGAGTGACTTTCACTTGAGGGCAGAAACTGTTTTGTGGAACACTAATTGTAGCAAAGCACCCTGCCCACAGAGGTTCTCCACTAGAATGAGTAAATCAATGACATGGGGCTCTGATTTCAATGCTTCCAGCCCCTGGGTGAGATGGGAATTTTCCCATCCACCATACCCGTGATCCAGCCCCAGAGTTCTCCTCCTCCTTGGAGTTCCCTGACATAGCAGACACGCCGTGTGTGTTTCAATTCTGTGCCTTGGACGCTCCGCCAGTATCAGTGTGCCTCATTTCCTCCAAGTCTGTAATCAGCTCTCCTTTTCTAGCAGGAGAAAAGCGGCCCTAAGTTCCCCTTAACATTTCTGTCCAGAGGCGGAGTCCATCTTGCACACAGGGCAGAGAAGTATGAGGAGCCATCAGAGACTGGGACTTGCTCACATCTGGGTGTCTGTTACCCACTGCCGCTCCTCCTGACCGGCAAGCCTGAAGCTTTCCATCTCCAGGTCTGTGTCTGGACCCCCTCGCCCAGGTTGGGTTTTCTTTTGCTGCGTAGTAACCCCGTTACATTTGGGTATTTTAACTCATAACATTTCCCATCCAGTTTGTCCACACTCCACAAATATTTACCAAGCTCCTAATACACACCAGGCTCTGTTTGAGGGTTTGGGGACACATAGATGAACATGACAGACATACTCCTCTGCCCTGTACGAAGGATGGGGGTCTCGCCACTTTGCACACAGACATGATTTATTGCCTGTCTGGTCTGACCTTCCTATGGGTGAACTCACATTTTAATGAAACACACTGGAGACATTATAGCAAAGAGTTTAAGAATGCATTTGAGTCAACCCAAGATGATCTCAGTATTAACAACAACAATAGGCATAGCCTGCACTCAAGCCAACATTCTTCCCTCACTTCCAGTATGCGCCTTCCTTTCTTTGGAATCTGACAGGCTTCATTCAGGCTTGGCTCCACCACTGACCTTGTGACCTTGAACAAATTATTAATCGCTGTGAGCTTCCATTCCTCCCCTGTAAATGTATGGTATCAATAGTTTCCTACCTTGTAAGGCTGCTGGGAGGAATAAATGAAGTGCTTCATGCAGGAAATAACAAAAGGAAAAATACAAGGCAATCAAAAGATGGGGACAGACTCTGAATCAAAAAAGCCTATGAAAACAACCTCCCCCACCAGCTTTCTCTCCCAGGAAGGTTCATACTTGGTCATCATCAACTATGCCCACCCACCGCAACCACATACTGGAGGAACAGTGGAAGTGTGTCCCCTCCCCACCCACGGGTTGCCAGGCTGGGGAAAATTGAGCATGAGACTAGAACACCTTCAGCTGATATGGTAACGGAGGGGTGGGTGCCATCCTGCACCACCTCAGTGCTGATCTTGTACCTCTAGGAGAACATTTCCTCTGTGACACAATTGGTCTACTTGCTGGCCATTTGCTGGTCTATTTGAAACAGTTTTCAAGCGGCAGGAGCTTTTCTCTATACCTTGTATAATCCCCTTCCTTGCCAAGCCAGAAGGCAGCCTGCATAATGGGGGGAGCGTTGGCACAGGAGTCAGGGAATTCACATTAGAGACTTGGCTGCTTATCTCCACAGGTCTTTGCCTTCCTCTGAAGACTCTTGAGAGTGCCTTGGACTGCAAGGAGATGAAACCAGTCAATCCTAAAGGAAATCAGTCCTTATTCTTCATTGGAAGGACTGATGCTGAAGCTGAAGCTCCAATACTTTGGCCACCTGATGCAAAGAGCTGACTCATTGGAAAAGACCCCAATGCTGGCAAAGATTGAAGGCAGGAGGAGAAGGGGATGACAGAGGATGAGATGGTTGAATGGCATTGCTGACTCAATGGACATGAGTTTGAGCAAGCTCTGGGAGTTGGTGACGGACAGGGAAGCCTGGTGTGCTGCAATCCATGGGGTTGCAAAGAGTAGGACACAACTGAGCGACTGAACTGACTGACTGGGACTCGGTTCCTTCGGGGGTAAAACCTCAGTGGATTACACCAGGGGTCAACCAACTTTTAAAATAATGGCTCAGTGAGAAAATATTTTAGGCTTTGAGGGCCATGTAGTTCATAGAGTCTCTGTCACAACTACTTAACTGTCCCTGCAGTATGACAAAAGCCACAGATAATACATACATAAAAGGGCACGGATGTGTTCCAAGAAAACTTTATTAAAAAAAAAAGAAAAGCTGCAGGCTAGACATAGCCAGAGGGCCAGAATATGCAACCCCCTAGATTAAATGACCTCTTTTTCACACCTTCCAGTTTGGATTTCCATATTTTAATTATTCAAGATGCATCTCCCATCTGGCCTTACAGAAAGTTCAAAGGCTAGACAGTTCTAGGTTGAAATGAAAAGTTCAAGAAATAATAATAAAGGTATCAATTATGAAATAATTGCTAAGTACCAAGTATTCCGCAAATGGCTTTATGTGCATTATCTCATTTTGTCCTCCAAGCCATTTGCTGAGGTAGACACTATAATTAGTCCACATTATAGGTAAAGAAACTGAAACTTCAGTGGTGCAAGGAACCCAGTGAATGTCATAAAAACAAGAAGATGCAGAGCTGGGATCTGAAGTGTTATTTGACCCCAAAGTCCTTGCTTCAAACTCCTGAATTTTTGGATTATCACAAAGTTATTCAGAGTCCTACCCACACTTGTCTTTTCACCCTCACCCTGGTTATTCTTCCATCAACCCTCCAGAAGTTCATGGGAGAGACCCCGTCCTTGCACGCCACATAAATCAAAAGACCAGGCCTAAAAATAACACAAGAGTTCACAATGCTAGATGACAAATTGCTTTTTAATGCATAATAATTGACTCCTTGACCAGCTCAAGACCTCTCGGGGGCCGGAGTACCTACAGCATGCCTTATTTGGAAGGTGAACAAATGCTAGACCTGCTGATGAGAGACCTGCAGTCTATCACCCAGGAGGACGCAGCTCCGTTTAAAGAATCCTTTCAACTGAGAAGGAGGAAAAAAAGCAGCAAGGATCTACATCTTACTGTGGTTTTCAGTTTAACTACACTCAATATCTTGTAATAACCTAAACTATAAGGGAAAGCAATCTGAAAAAGAATATATATATACATATATATGTATACCTATGTATAACTGAATCACTGTGCTGTATACCTGAAACTAACATGATATTGTAAATCAACTGTACTCCAACAAAACAAAGTAAGAAATAGCATAAACAAAATTCTCGAGAAACAATGACCTTGAGGAAAAAAACTGAAGGGCAACTTGAAATGTGCATCAGTGAGGTTGGCTGATCTCACAGGAGGCGTTTCAAGGTGGGGCACCTGATGCTCCTTCAGTGCCTGGGCATCTCACTCTCTGCACCTTCCACAGAGTCTCCCTGAGCAACTTGAGATGATTAGTAGCATCTCTCTGGGGCCCTGAGATGGACAGAGGCTCCTGATCATAGGGGTGTAGACTGTGGTGCAACCAATGTTCCCATCTCTGGCTTGGCGATAGACAACTGCATTGTCCAGAGAGTTCCAGAGTCCACAGTAGGCACAGCGAAAATGTTAATGAAACAATCCAGTAACTATTTAACGGTCTCTCCTTAGCCTGCTGATGTGATTATGCAGGAGCCTCATTACTAAAACCTACTTCCACCTCCTCTCTAATTGACGAGATAGATCCCTTTATGCTAACACACAGAAGGTTTAGATACACCTGAGTCATGAATACAGAACTGCGAGGAACAAACCATTTGCTGCCAGACCATCACCACTCAGTGCAAGTCATCTACTGGGAGAGAGGCTTTGCCCCTGTCCCCTAGTGTGACAGACAACCCTGAAACACACGAAGACAAGACGCCACCTTAGAAATATGGATCAGCTATTTCTAGGGTGATGGTAACAGTCAAAGGAAGGTGCACAGAGGACAGGGCACTAAACCCATTTCTCACCTCTTAACCAACCCGGGCTAGTTTTACTATTAGAGTATATTATATAATAGCTTTGTTGTTGTTGTTTAGTCACTATGTCAAACTCTCTTGCAACCCCATGGACTATAGCTCACCACGTTCCTCTGTCTATGGGATTTTCCAGGCAAGAATACTGGAGTGGGTTGCTGTTTCCTTCTCCAGGGAATCTTCCCAACCCAGGGGTTGAACCTGCGTCTTCTGCATTGGCAGGCAGATTCTTTACCACTGAGCCACCAGGGAAGCCCGGTATAATATCTTTGGCCAACAATCATTTGTCTCAGCAGATTTCATCCTTCCCACCCACATGGTCCTAATCATTTTTTGAGTCCAGATCAAATGTCACCACCTCTGGGAAGCTTTCCCTATACCTCCCAAGTCAAAATGAATCATTCCGCCCCTTGTAATTCCATGAGCTCTGCTGAAAACGCTATTACAGCTTTTATCTCACAGGGTGCCTTCAGTATTATAATCAGGAACAAGAGAATTGAAAGTGAAATCTCACGTCTAAATGCCTAGGTTACTAGCTGTGTGGTCTTAGATAAGATTATTTAAGCTCTCAATACTGTATTTTCTCATCTTTAAAATGGAGATGATGATGGTACCCCAAAGGACTACTGTGACATTAAGTGAGAGAAATGATTTGGCATTTGGCAAGCATTCAAATATACTAGGCCCTGTTGGCTCAGATGGTAAACTATCTGTCTGCAATACAGGGGACCCAGGTTCAATCCCTAGCTCATGAAGATCCCTTGGAGGAGGAAACGGCAACCTACTCAAGCATTCTTGCCTGGGAAATCCCATGTACAGGGGAGCCTGGTAGGCTACAGTCCATGGGGTCACAAAGAGTCGGACACGACTGAGTGATTAACACACTTAGGCACTCAAATGCTCTCAGCTGGATACCCATATCTTTATCTATATCCATATCTACATACTGCATATAAATATGCATATACACGTATTTATATATGTATACATACATAAATATGTAGACACAAAAATATGAAGTTTCAGATTCCTTCTACATATGTAGTATAAAGAAGTATGTAGTATGAAGTTTATGTTGTATGTGGAAAGTGTCTGAAACTTCGTACATAGCTTCCCACTCAGCATAAGAAGTTGGGAACCTGCTGGCTAAATTCTCAGCCAGAGCAGTGAGAAGGGTCACTTTAAGGGGCCACAGATCCAGGCACTGTTTCCTCACTGCCACGTCCTTGCTCTTATGCAGGGTGGTAGGTCGGTGGGCTTACAGCAAGGTCCGCCAGCGTCCTCTCTGGGTGCATGCCTCAGCGGGTTGGTCGCTGCTCTTGTTTCCCGGTCTCTGTGATGGACAGATGGTTTGGCAGGATCTCCAGATATACACTCATGTTTAGGGGGAGGTAGGAGGCCGGGTTTAGGCTTCAACTACAGCCATGTGACCTGGTCCAGCCTTCACAGGTCTCTCCACTGAAGAACGACGGTCATCATTTTTCCTTATAGGTACCCTGGGAATGTCTTTGGAAGCAGCAAGGGTAAAAATCACCCGTCACCTCATTCCTAAACTTGTGCATGTGTTCCTCCTGGCAAAGCTTAAGGCCAGTCACAGGAGGGGGAGAAGTGAATAGGAGGCTGGGCTGACCCAGTTCAAATCCAGTCTGCTCCCACAAGACCTTGGGGAAGATACTCATCTCTCCAACGATACTCATCTCTTCCTGCCTGTTACATACACTCGTCCCAGCCTCTCTCTTGCCCCCTCGGGAACAGGATTGCAATAGTTGTCTACGCACATTAACAGCTGGAGGAGATACTATATTGCCCTACCTCTTCTGCAGAGCTGTGTGGTCACATGACCACGTTCTGGCCAAGAAGGTAACAGTGGGCTTGGGTGGGACTTGGAGAATCTCCTTAAAATACAGTAGATGCAGGAGGGAGGGGGGATAAATTAGGAGTTCTGGATTAACATTTATACACTACTATATCACTTTCACGCATTGGAGAAGGAAATGGCAACCCCACTCCAGTGTTCTTGCCTGGAGAATCCCAGGGACGGGGGAGCCTGGTGGGCTGCTGTCTATGGGGTCACACAGAGTCGGACACAACTGAAGTGACTTAGCAGCAGCATATATAATACAGATAGCCAACAAGGACTGACTGCATAGGACAGGGAGCCATGCTCAGTATTTTATAATAACCTCTAATGGAAAACAATCTGAAGAAGAATGTATGTTTGTATGTGTGTGTATAACTGAATCACTTTGCTGTACAACTGAAACTAACATAATGTTTTACATTAACTATACTTCAAAGAAAAGCCCCAAGAGATTAAAAAAAGAAAGAGGAGATACTCTCTTTTTCTCCCTTTGTGTTTTGCTGTCTGGAATACAGATGTGGTGCAGCAGCTGGGACAGTGGAATGACCCTGAGGAACAGAAACATATCCTGAGGTTAGCAGGGCTGGAAAAGAGACGCCTAGGTCTCTTTGACATAGCGAAACTGCCAGACCAGCCCTGGACATCCATCTCTAAACTCCTTTCACAGGGAGAGAAATACATGCCAACTCATCTATGCCACTGGTAAGGTTTTCTCGGTCCTGTGCAGCTCAACTTCATCATTACTGATAAATAAAGCTCAGCAGTAATGTAAATAGAATTATACCCTGCAGGCCAAATCCAGTCAACCACCTGTTTTTGTGTGGCTCAGGAGTTAAGAGTGATTTTTAGAGATGAACATTTGCAATCAATCTGAGAGGAAATGATAACTCTAATCCCCACCGGCTCAAAAAAGAATTCTATCCTTTTCATTAGTACACCTGTATTATGAAAAAGTTATACTCATCTGTTATCATATTTTGAATTTTTCAATAAAAAAAATGTGGTGGAAATCTGCTTTTTCATTACTTAAATACCTACAAACTGTCCTTGCCTTTGCCTTGTCCTGCAAAATGTAAAATACTTACTATTCGGCTCTTTACCGAAAACATCTGTTGACCCATGATATAGACAAGTTCTAAATACACTGCTAATCTTATAGAAAATGCTCAATAAACGACAGCTATTATTATAATTAAATCTCCTAAAAAGCTTGGCAATGAAGTTACTCTATTATTTGTTCCTTTTCGCAAGATCTTATAACCCTACGGAAAAGTATGGCTTAATTCTTTGTTGACTTAGTAAAAAAATATCTTCCAGTTAACCTCACCCTTCCCAAGCATCTCCACTTTCTTTGATACTTCTTGGTCACCAGGCAATAAAAAATAAACATAACAAGCACAACAAAGACACAATACATTGTTTCCCATTCACCAGTCATAGACCTGTATCTTTAAGGCCACCTAACCAAAAAAGGGACACAGTGAGTGACTCAAAGGGATAAGACAAGCCTAATTTCATTTACATCTCTCTAGAACGTTTTGGTAACTGGGCATGCTATCCTTCCGACATTTCCCCACCTAACTCCAGATGTGACTGGTGTAAATTGCCCATCTGGTACAAATAAATGGAACCTTGGGCAAAGTCACATGTATGATTCCACCATTCGCCACATGGTAGTAATGCTTCAATCGTGGTCAGACTCAATCTGGGCATCTAGGAAGAGCCTCTCGTGGAACAGTTCAGGAGCAGTTCAAACGTGAGTTCCAACCTTCTCCAACAAAAGGAAAATTACATGGCTGAGTTAAACTGGCATCTCCCAACCTTTTTGGGCAATGGTGCCAAGTTTCTGGCTCATGCACACGTTTCTCAGCCAGTCTGTGTCTGCTCCTTCCCCCACCCTTCTACCCCCAACCTTCAGTTGGACATGCTCTAATCTGTAAGAGTTTGAGTTGTTTCAAATACCAGGCTTGGGAGTATGAAATGAAGGTGCAGAACAAGTGCAGCAGCAGCTCCAGATGGGGAAAGAAAGGGACTCAGGCGGCCCTCACTGGAAAGAAAGGGCTTGGCGCTGGCATAGGGGTGTAACTGAATGCGGTGGCACTGAGTGGGACGCTGGGAGACAGAGCCTTGTCTCTGGCTGGGTGTTGACTCTTTCGAATTACCACATCCAGGCTCAGCCCCCTGGAAGGCAGGCCAAGGGAAAGCACTCTGGAAAGTGTGGAGGTTCAAAAGATTTCAACACATCAAGGAAAGAGAGGCTTCGCCAACGGCTTAGGAGGTGCCGGGTAAGCCTGGGAAAGGGATCAGCTCCTTTAGATCATCTGACCCCTGGTTATGAGTTATTCACGTTGCAAAGAATCTGAAGCAGGCAGTTGGAATGGGAGGTGGGGGAGAGAGTTTCTGATTAACAGTTATCATGTATTTTGTCTCAGCACTAAATGTTCCCCAGGAGGATATGGGGAATGTCTCTTGCAGCATTCTCTGTAATAGCCTCTAACTAAAAACTAACCAAATGCCCATGGGGCCGGGGGTCGGGGGTGGGGATGGGATGGATACATTGTGATTTACTTAAAAACAGAATTGTATACAATTATAATGAATGATCTACAACCACATACAACAAAATGACTGAATCTCACTAACAGAATATTGAATGGAAAAAACCCAGGTACAAAAAGAGGATGATTCCATTAGAGTCAAGTACAAAAACAGGCAAAACCTATCACACTAGAAGAAAGGCAGGGGCAGGAGGGGCCACTCTGACACTGGTGACGTTTTATTCTTAATCTGTGTGCTGGTGACAGGGCTGTGTTCCCTTTATAAGCACAGGATATGTTCATTTGAAAAGATTCAAAACATACAGTGTGACCTCTAACAGATAGGGAATCATAGTTTGCTAGTTTTGAAAGAAGCCCTGGATATTTCAGGGATGAGACACCCACATAAATTCATTTGACCATAAGGTTCAAAGAGAAGGGATACAATCATAATGTTAGTAGCTGTAACAATAGCAAATATATATAATTATAGTAATAAGCTCATGTTTACTCAATGTTCACCTGTGCCAAACACTGTACAAGTATTATTTAACCTCTATAATAAAACTATAAAGTATATGCAATGACATCCCATTTTACAGTGGAGGAAATTGAGGTTCTGAGGGGTAAAGACATGTACCCTGACCTGATATAAGCATATGGATGGGATGCAAGTCAGGGAAAGTTCTTGGCAAAAAGAGATCTGGATTCAGGTCTCCTAACTTTTGAGTCAACATGCCCCTGGAGGGTTGAAAACTGTCCCCCTAAAAATATGTGCATGTCTTAAGTCCTAGAACCTGTGAATGCTACCTTATTAGGAAAAAGGGTCCTTGCAGATATAATTAAATGAGGATTTTGAAGGGAGAAAGTTATCCCAGCTCATCTGGTTGGGTCCTAAATGTCATTGTGTACGTGTCCTCATTAGAGTAAGGCAGAGGGGGACATAACGCATGCACAGAGGACAGGACAGTATGAAGATGGAAGCAGATATGCAGTGATGTGGCCACAAACCAAGGAACACCGGCTGCTGGCAACGTCAGGACCTGGAAGAGGCAAAGAATGAATTCTCTCCCAGAGCCTCTGGAGGGAGTATGGCCCTGCCAACACATTGGTTTTCGAACATCTGACCTCCAGAACAATGAGAGGATAAACTACTGCCGATTTACGGAAATTTGGTAAAGCAGCCATAGGAAATGAACATGCTCCGCCTTAACTAAACATTCATGCACCATCGTGTAAACAATATTTTATAAGATAGCCACAGGAGTCCCTGAGAAGCATCCTGGGGTCACACAGGTTTGGGAATTAATCTCAGACAGGGTTCTTTACACTTAGACTTCTCAAGACGTTTAGTATGTTTATTGTGCTTTATGTTTCTTGGAGAAGGGGCTATAGTGATGCAGAATTTCCCAAACTTCACAGGAAGAGCCCAGCGAGCAGTCCTAGGAAGACGTGCAGTATGCCATGCTGACAACAAGGATGATACCCACGAGGGGACAAAGGCCTAAAAAATTAAGAGTTATTACTTTGCCAAGTTCATGATTACTTTTTTAAAGCCTCCTAAGCACAGAGGATGAGATGGTTGGATGGCATCTCATGGATGCCATGAGACTGACTCAATGGACAGGAGTTTGAGCAAACTCCAAGGAGACAATGAAGCTCAGGGAAGCCTGGTGAGGTGCAGTCCATGGGGTCACAAAGAGATGGACACAACTTAGTGACTGAACAGCAACAACCACCACAGCATCGTAGTTATCAGATCAAGAGCTGGACTGGATGAGCTCCACAGGGCCTTCAAAATCTAACAATTCTTTATGTGTAAAACCAGACATGGTTCTTGCCCATGGCAGATATTGCTAATCAATCACAACACAATCCCCCAAGCTCTGATAGGGTCCCCTAGTCCTTAACCAGAGCTCCAGGCAAATAAGATCTATGTACTATTCCCGTCCTAGTAACTCAACACACACACAGAACACAAAAGTCGTTCAGTCGTGTCCGACTCTTTACGATCCCATGGATTGTAGCCCACCAGGCTCCTCGGTCCATGGGATTTTCCAGGCATGAATACTGGAGTGGGTTGCTGTTTCTTTCTCCAGGGAGTAACTCAACAGACAATACAAATAAACAAACCACGGCTTGTGGGTTTTCAGAAACATCTGTATTATTTTCTTCTTGCCCCAAAAGAATGTTCTCATGCCCACCAATATTTATTGACTTTCCCCCCACCTCCATTTCTAGAATGCATAACCTTTGCTCTGATTTTTAAACCAGAACTCCAGCAATGATGGTGAGTACTTTTGGGAGCAGAGAGGGGAGGGTTTAGGGTACTCTACATGCAGTCTAATCTTTGTTCTCTGGGCATAATTTTCTCCAACAAATTAAAATATACATGCATTTACTGCCCTCTGAGTTCCAAACCCATTCATGGAAACTGCAGTTGATTTTTTAAATCTTTGCATCCTGAGTGAAATCCCAGAGCAGCAGCTGCATCTGATCAAACTTCCCCAGCAGGAAAGTTCAGAAGCTCGGGGTCTTCAAAGAAAACCATTAGCTGGGGATGCAATTTTAGAAGGTGATGAAACACGGATGCCTCACTCCTACTGTAAGAACACCTTTCTCAGTGGGGTATACAGACTTCCACAAGGGGTAACTACCACTGATCTTGTTTTATAATTTTTAAAAAAATCTGAAAATTAGAAACATTAAGTACATGGAATCAATGAGGCTATGAAGGTTATCAGTCATACCTCCATCCCCTAAAAGGAAGAAGGAGTTGAGAACAGTAATAAAAATATTCTTAATTTAACAATGTATATTAAGTAATTTAACCATCTATTTTAGGTAACAATTTTCTTGCAGTTTCTGTGTCAGACCCTGAGCAAGGTCATGGTTAGGCAGCTCTGTGAGCCCCTACAAGGTGCCACGAATTGCACACTGAGGATGGACATTGAGCAACACAGTTTCCGCCCATCAGGGATTTAGGGAGAGGCAGACAGTGATCACCAAGAAAAACAAATATTTTATACCTTGAGAAATGCTCTGGACAGAAAGAAAGAACATGATGTGGCAAAGAGAAACACAGTGAGTTGCAGGGTGTGAGTAGCAAAGCAAAGCCAGGTAGGAAGTCATCTTGGCAGAATGACATTTAAGCTGAGGATGTTGATGATGAGAAGCTGCTAGCCAGGCCAAGTTCTAGAGGAAGGGCATTCCAAGCAGGAAGAAGAGCAAATACAAAGGCCCAGAGGCAGGCAGGACCTTGGATGTGAAGGGCCAGAGGGGCTGGAGCATGGGGATGACTGTTTGGGGAAGAAGGTGTCCTTGCAGAGGCAGACTAGGGTCAGGCTTTGTTAAAATTGTGGGGAAGAGGGAGGCATCTCAAAGTCCGTGGTAAATGGATTTTGTTCTTATTGGATGGGAAGCTGATGGAAGCTGTTACACGGAGGAAGGGTGAGAACTGATTTAAGCTTTAAAAACAGTAGGTATTTGGGAAGGTTACTGAGTAATCAAAGTGAGAAACAATGGTCACCTATATAAAGCTGTGCCTGTGGAGAGGTGAGCGGTGTTCCCTTGGGGATAAACATCTTTTCTGTCATTGCTTACTGAGGTGTAATTTACCTACAAACTTGTATCTTCTACGCAGAGTCTGATCCATTTTGACAGATGCTTATACACATGAAACCCATACTCTACCAAGAACGTAAAGCAGTTTTTGTACCCAAGAAAGTGACTTCTAGTTCCCTTTCCATCAGTTTTCCCTCTCCCATGTCCAATGTGGGATCTGTTTTTGAGGGAGAGGTGAAAAGACTCATTTTCACTACACTGGACATGGGAGTGTGTGCAAAGAGAAAGATCAAAGATGCCAAAAGCTTGTAGCTCAAACAACTGGATGGCTGGAGGTCACCATTGGCTGCCCTGCCAATGGTAAAGGCTTGGGGAGGAGAATATATCTCCAGTTGTGCTCTCACACGTCGGTTCAAGAAGCTCACTGAACGCCTAATGAAGATGCTCAGAAAAGAGTTGTACGAGTAAGCCTGGAGCTCAGGCGAGAGGTCCAGGCTGAACACGTAAATCTACACAGGAACTCATGGATGTAAGTCATCACAGGAAGCCATGGACTGGATGATGTCAGCAAGGGAGCAAATGAAGACAAAAAGGAGAAGAACGAGAAGAGGATAGGAGCAGTTCAGGATAAAGAGCAGCAAAGGAAATTGAGGCTAGAGGAAGATGCCGCAAGTAGGATACAGAGAAGTCAGCTGAAGGAAGGGGAAAACCACAGGAAGGAGGGAATGATGCACTCATGCAAATGTTCCTGGCCAGTGGAGGGTGATCCCTGCATCTTTTATTTCCCTACAGAGTACCCAAAACTCTGTAGCGCAGGTCTCACTATTACAGAAAGTCCTGTACATACAAACCTTCAGGTTACGATCTTTCAAACATGTGAACATGTATTCCATCAACATCACACATGAGCGAAACTGCAGCTGGCCCTCTGTCTCCTACTGTTAACGATCCTTCAACTCTACCATCTCCCAGCTTGTCTCCCTGTTCCCATCAGTAACTCTCCATGCCAGCCCCTGTACACCAGTTGTTGTACTATACTACTGTGCTTTTCAAGGTACTGTACTGCATGATTAAAAATGTTTCACTGCTTCTGTATGTTTGCTTTTTTTATGTATTATTTGTATTATTGCAAACCTACTACTGCTGCTGCTAAGTCACTTCAGTCATGTCCGACTCTGTGCGACCCCATAGACAGCAGCCCACCAGGCTCCGCCGTCCCTGGGATTCTCCAGGCAAGAACACTGGAGTGGGTTGCCATTTCCTTCTCCAATGCAGGAAAGTGAAAAGTGAGAGTGAAGTCCCTCAGTCATTTCCGACTCTTCGCGACCCCATGGACTGCAGCCTACCAGGCTCCCCCATCCATGGGATTTTCCAGGCAAGAGTACTGGAGTAGGGTGCCAAACATACTACAGTACAGTACTATATAGACAACTGTGTTAGTTGGGTACCTAGGCTAACTTTGTTGGACTTATGAACAAATTGGACTTAGAAATACAGTATTGGAAGGGAACTCATCTGTATCTAGGGGACTTTCTGTATTCTCATTTCAAAGAGAAGGAAAGTGAGATTCAGAGAGGGAGTGACTTGTCTCAGTTCAGTTCAGTCCCTCAGTCAAATCCAACTCTTTGCGACCCCATAGTCTGCAAGACACCAGGCTTCCCTATCCATCACCAACTCCAGGAGCTTACTCAAATACATGTCCACTGAGTCAGTGATGCCATCCAACAATCTCATCCTTTGTTGTCCCCTTCTCTTCCCACCTTCAATCATTCCCAGCATCAAGGTCTTTTCAAATGAGTCAGTTCTTCGCATCAGGTGGCCAAAGTATTGGAGTTTCAGCTTCAGCATCAGTCCTTCCAATGAATATTCAGGACTGATTTCCTTTAGGACTGGCTGGATCTCCTTGCAGTCCAAGGGACTCTCAAGAGTCTTCTCCAACACCAAAGTTCAAAAGCATCAATTCTTTGGCACTCAGCTTTCTTTGTAGTCCAACTCTCACATCCATACATGACCACTGGAAAAACCAAAGCTTTGACTAGATGGACCTTTGTTGGAAAAGTAATGTCTCTGCTTTTTAATATGCTGCCTAGGTTGGTCATAACTTTTCTTCCAAGGAGTAAGCCTCTTCTAATTTCATGGCTGCAGTCATGACCTGGGGTGATTTTGGAGCCCCCCAAAAAAAGTTTTTCACTGTTTCAATTGTTTCCCCATCTATTTGCCATGAAGTTATGGGACCCGATGCCATCATCTTACTTTTCTGAATGTTGAGCTTTAAGCCAACCTTTTCACACTCCTCTTTCACTTTCATTAAGAGGCTCTTTAGTTCTTCACTTTCTGCCATAAGGGTGGTGTCATCTGCATATCTGAAGTTACTGATATTTCCCCGGGCAATCTTGATTCCAGCTTGCGCTTCATCCAGTCCGGCATTTCTCATGATATGTACTCTGTACATAAATTAAAAATGCAGGGTGACAATATACAAACTTGACGTACTCCTTTCCCTATTTGGAACCAGTCTCTTGTTCATGTCCAGTTCAAACTGTTGCTTCTTGACCTGCATACAGATTTCTCAGGAGGCAGTTCAGGTGGTCTGGTATTCCCATCTCTTGAAGAATTTTTCACAGTTTGTTGTGATCCACACAGTTAAAGGCTTTGGAATAGTCAATAAAGCAGATGTTTTTCTGGAACTCTTGGTTTTTTGATGATCCAAGGGATGTTGGCAATTTGATCTTTGGTTCTTCTGCCTTTTCTGAATCCAGCTTGAACATCTGGAAGTTCACAGTTCACATATTGTTGAAGCCTGGATTGGAGAATTTTGAGCATTACCTTGCTAGCGTGTGAGATGAGTACAATTGTGCAATAGTTTGAGCATTCTTTGGCATTGCCTTTCTTTGGGATTGGAATGAAAACTGACCTTTTCCAGTCCTGTGGCCACTGCTGAGTTTTCCAAATTTGCTGGCATATTGAGTGCAGCACTTTCACAGCATCATCCTTTAGGATTTGAAATAGCTCAACTGGGATTCCATCACTTCCACTAGCTTTGTTCGTAGTGATGTTTCCTAAGGCCCACTTGACTTCACATTCCAGGATGTCTGTCTCCAGGTGAGTGACCACACCACTGTGATTATCTGGGTCATGAAGATCTTTTTTGTATAGTTCTTCTGTGTATGCTTGCCACCTCTTCTTAGTATCTTCTGCTTCTGTTAGGTCCATACCATTTCTGTCCTTTATTGAGCCCATCTTTGCATGAAACGTTCCCTTGGTATCTCTAATTTTCTTGAAGAGATTTCTAGTCTTTCCCATTCTATTGTTTTCCTCTATTTCTTTGCACTGATCACTGAGGAAGGCTTTCTTAGCTCTCCTTGGTATTCTTTGGAACTCTGCATTCAAATGGGTACATCTTTCCTGACTTGTCTAAAGGCTACTTACAAGAAGAGCTCACATCCTGATGTGTAACAGATTTGCCCCAAGTGCATTTGCAGCATGTTAGTGAGTCAGGCTACAAAAGGGGTTCTGGGGTCACATTAGCAGGGAAGGTACAAAGTGAAGTGAAGTCAAAGTCGCTCAGTCATGTCCGACTCTTTGTGATCCCATGGACTGCCTAGTCCATGGCATTCCCCAGGCCAGAATACTGGAGTGGGTAGCCTTTCCCTTCTCCAGGGGATCTTCCCAACCCAGGGATCAAACCCAGGTCTCCTGCATTGCAGGCGGATTCTTTATCAACTGAGCTATAAATGAAGGTGCGAAGTCATAGTTAAAACAGGTTTCCCTACTCCAGGGCTTAGAGCCTTGAATATGCTAGTATGAATTGTGATGCCTCAGAAAAGAGTTATAGGGTATTGCTTCTTCCAAATACACATGGAACCACGTTTTTGCTTTCTCGTTTAGAAGAACCATTTGCCATACAGGTGTTTCCTACGACACTGTAGGGGAACCACTGCTAGAAGGCAACGGGATCATGGCTTCAAAATGTGTCAGAACAAAGTCGAAAGTGTTCTTACAGACGTTATGTCACTAGTAGCCAAAGGAGAAAGGGTTGACATGAACACTCCATTTTACAGATAATGGAGGCAAAGTGCATGAGGTTAAGTGGTTTGCCCTGTATCACAGTCCTGCAGCAATTAAGCAACCGGAAATCAGCCCCGGTCCATAAGCCCAGGTGCAAGAGAAATCAGGTCAGGTCAGGCCAAGGGGGAATCAAGCTGGAGACAGAAAATGAGGCTCCTCCTCGCCTCTGCTCCTTTCTTTACAACCTTCCCTTGGTGTTTGCTTTCTTCAGCAATCTATCTGGGGGGAGGCGGTTATGCAAAAGATGGAGGAAAAAGAGGGGCTCCGTGTGGGCTCAGCTGACGTGGCAACAGGGAAAGGCTTCAGTCCTGTTGGATGTGTGAACTGTGAACAGTCTTGCGGGAAGAGCCTGAAGGAAGTGTCTGGAGAAAAAGAAAGAAGAGACACTGGGGACTATGGAAGGAGCCCTTAGAGGACACAGAGATGCCTTATGGATTCCAAAAGCTGCAGGGCTGAAAAGCACCTCCCCTCCGAAGTACTCAATCTGACCTTTTGTCGTCTTGGCCCAACAGTTAGAGAACCGAAGGCGAATGAGCCAGACGCTCCTCCACGATGAACATGAATCACTACACCCCACGCAACCTCCCTACATTTGGCCACAAGAGGCCCTCATGGACTGCAGCCACCCGCCGCATATTTATGATGTCCCAGCAGGGAAGGGTGTGGCACAGAGAGTTGGGGGAGGGGTCACTAGATCCAAACTGTTAAGAGAAGATTAGCGTGAGCGCCAAGGACACTGAGTTTGGACAGTCACAGGTTTTAAGTCCCACTTGGTAGCTTTGTGACCCAGAGGAGCTACTGAACCTTTCTGAGCCTATGCTTCCTCATCTGTGAAACAGAGATGATAACTGCATCTACTGTGCCGGGCTTACTGTCAAGATTTTAAAGGATAATAAATGAAAAGGCAAGTGTGTCCCTAGGGAGAGTCCAAGGACCCACCAGGGATGCTTCTTAAAACACAGATTTCTAGGTCATACCCGAGACCCTGAGAAACAGACTCTCTGAAGGGTATTCTCATACATCAGACTGTCTAAGAAAGCTTGGTAAGACATGGCATTCTGTGCTTGGCAAAGACTCAGGAAGTTAATAGCTAATGGTTGCCATCATCAATTATAACATGTTAATATGAGACATTTTCTCTAGGCTAGACAAACTGAGGTTCAAAATCAGACTTTATCTGAAAGCTAACTCAACAGATAATCATTCATCCTCAAAAACCTAAATAAAGCCTCAATCCCTGGAAACATTATAGCATAGGTGAATACAAAGGGATCTTTTGTAAATGGGACTAAGAAATCAAGCGGTCACTTTTTTTTTTTTCTTTTTTAAAGAAAAAGCAGCACAAGGCAAACTTTCAGAGATGTGATAAGCAATGTCACCTACACACTCCCTGATGTCTGGTATCTTGCCTGGAAAGGTGTTCCGTGAAGAGGGAGACCCTTGTGATGGGTATGATTGCTGTATGCAAGCTGACTACTAAAAGTCAATTGTGAGGCAATTCTCAAAGGCCTTTGGGCTACACTTGCAGGGAAATCATACGTGAGTTTTCCCTGACACTGAATTCCACAGTACCTGCATCTGTCTGTCCCCTCCACTGACCCTCCATCTTTTGTATCTTCTGGAAGACATCCAGATAGAAATCTTTGCAAAAAACGAGTCTTCCTCTGCTTGTCACACAGAGCAGCAGGGTATAAAAAGACAACATCACCCTCTGCAGCGTCCTCCCCCACCCCCCCCCAAAAAAAATCAAAACTGCATGGCAATCAAATGCTAAGTATACTGGGAAAGAATCCTTTGTCATTTAGACCTTGAGAAAAAAAAACAACACAACTTTTTGGGAAATTCTCCATGCAATTTCCATAAAGTTTCATTATATTCAACTAGAATTACCATTGTTTTAGTAGCTGGGGGAAAAAAAAAAAGATTCCCTTTGCTTCCTCTCACTGACCTCAGAGTATCATACTGAGTTTCTATTCACCCAGAGCGCTCCTATTTGATTACACAGCTAAGAGGTGCTTCACGTGACCAGGTGCCTTACAGAAAAGATTCAGAAAACTAGCCTGGGGAGCAGAGCATCTCTAAGATTATCAGAAGCTGCAGATTTCTGTAAACACTACACAAAGCAGGGCCTTGGACCCCGTGGTTGTCCCTGGCCAGCATTTAATTGCCCATTCTTCATTTTACTGATGTGCTTCAGGGGTAAACCCAACACAGAACCACCCTGCCTTCTCAGCAAACAGTTCTACAAAGACTATAAATGTCACCACCACCAAACTGGTGAGTATTAGTTCAGACCTCTGCCTCTCTCATTCCTTGAGACATCTGTGTCCCTGAGGAAAACAAGCCGGGCTTAAAGGAAATCTTGGGGAAAAGAGCCAAGAGCTTTTCCTGTGAAGGCTAGTGGGAGGAGGCCAACAGGGAAGTAGGCTTGATAAAACGGTCTTAAAAAGCTCATTGAGGGACTGAGCAAGTTATTTCAGTTTCTTAAATGGAGGCACCCCCCCCCCCAACCAAAAAAAAAAAGAAAAGGCTTGTTGAGCAAGAAGCTTGACAGGTTGGGAGAGGTGGAGGGTATCACTGCAGAAAGATCGCCTGGTAACAGAGCTTTCTTGTATTACACCCAAAGCTGTGTACCATCTGAGCCTGATCCGGGAAAATACTCAAATCTCCTGGTAATTTCCTGCAGACAAGACATTTAATCATCTCCAAGCCTCTACCACAAGAGAAAAAAAAAAAAAAGAAAAGCAAAAAACCTAAACCAAATGATTCACACTCTTAAAAATGAATCTGCCTTCGGAACACGAACTGTTTTCTGCTCTTGAAAAGCAGCCACGATTTGTTATTCTAACAAAGTGTTCCCTTCCTCCAAACAGAAATAAAAGTCGCTCAAGGAGGGCTTGTGCTGATTTCTGTTCTGCATTTCTTGAAACTTCCACCCAGTCAACAGTTTCTCCTGGCAGGTTCTCAGAAATCCAGGGAGAGCTGGGGAGTCGGTGACTGAGAACACAGGATCATTTTTATAAGCCTTCCCCACCCCCCTAGTTTTTGGCCCCATGGGAAGATGTTTTATTGCAGGACGAGCAGACTTAGCTGCACATATAAATTCTTCACTGCTCAGCTCACTTGACACCTTTATCTGAGTTGCCCAACGGCTGGGAGGGTTTGGCAATTGATGATTTGAAAAAGGAAAGGTCCAAATCCTCCCCAAGTGGTATGTGTTCTGTCTGTACATACAGGGCTGTGTCCATCTCTCTAATTACTCAACTAGTTGCACAGCTAAAAACATCTGTTTGCAGAAGGCAAGGAACCCAAAGTATACAAATGATTCACAACACCTAAACAACTGCGAATGAAGGCCAGTCCAGTCCAGCAAAATGAAGGCTGCTCTAAGCCAAAATAATTTAATATGGGCGGAAATGGAGTTTGGCAATTCATGCATCAGACTTTGCTTCATTTGGGGAAGGCATTTCTTCTAGGAGCCTCGTCTTCAATTAAACACATACACACACACCCCATCCTCCACCACCCCCGCCCCCACCCCCCAGCCCTCTGCATTAGGCTTTAAGTTTGCTCATGTGTACCTCAGGAAAAACAGATTGGGAAGAGGGACGAAGCTCAAAATGCATCTTTTAAATAAACCTTACCCCTCCCCCACTCCAGTCCCGATGGACTATTTTGGTTTGGAAATTTCCCAGGATACAGCTGCCTAGGCACCCCAGATCTGCAGACTCTCAGGCTTCACTAAGTCCAAAGTCTCCCAGCAGCCAAGAGGGTACATCTGCAAATCTGGACAAGCAGGGGTTCTAACATATTCCCCCCAGGAGCTTTCCCCATCCCACAGACTGCTTTATTCCAGCTAGGAAGGCCAGGAGAGGGAGGTCTCTCCCACACCTCCACCCCCAATTCAGGGAGAATAAATGAACACATTTCTGAGCTGCTTCATTATAGATAATCCACCAAGAAGAACAGCAATAGGCATTTTTAAAGTTCTAGGAAAACGAGCCATAGGAATGTGGGGAGAAATACATCATCTTTTAAACCAGACCTTCCTGGAGACATCACACATTTTTTGAGAGTCTAAGAGAAATAAATAAGTAGGTCAGGAGCAATCCATTCATTTCCAACATTTGAGGGAAATGAACTGTTAAGAGATTAAAGGCTTTTGAAAAAAAGCAAGTTCAGGGAAGTTTAAATGTTTCCACCAAAAAAGTCCTAATACAGTAACAGGGTCCATGACTCCTGACACTGTTACTATTATTGGTTAACCTAGTGCTCAAAGGCTGGGAGACGCTCATATCAAAAAGATCCCAAGGTCCCCTTCCCGGAGCTCCTGACCTCCCCAGTGTCTGTGCTGCAGGGCGCATCTCTTCCAGAGGTTACTGTCCCACTTTAAGGCCCCTCTTCCTGGTCTCTACCAGGAGCACACGCACCCCCTCGGGGCACCCCTGCCCTGGGGCGCCACTTACCCGGCTCAGCCTTGCATCTCTGCTGCTGCGGGGCCTCCACCACCGGGAACTAAGGGAGTTGGGGGGTGGAAAGGGGCCGCAGTCCCGGGCCAGGGGATGCGGCTGCGGCTAAGAAGCCCAATGGGGCGTCCGCCGCCAACCACCCGGAGCCAAAGGGGGCCCTGCAGGGGCTCCGCGCGAGGGAGGTGACATTCCCGGGGCTCAGCGATGGCAGCTGCTCCGTGCACAGCTCCGGATGCAGGAAAACCTCTCAGGTCCCGGGGAGAGACGCTTCAAGCTCTCCAGGCTGCCTCCCCGCTGCTTAAAGGGACGCCTCCCCACCTACCGTGGCGCTTATTGGTGAGAATTTCGAGCCACAGGCCAATCCTAGGCCTGTTCCCAAATGAGATTTCAATCAAGGGAGCTACTGCTTTAAAATTAGAAAAGGCTGATGGGGGTGGGGAAGGGAGTACGGGCCACTTTCAGTAGCAGAAGGACACAGGCGCTCTGGCCCTTGCTAGTGGAGGTCCCTAGCGCTGGCAGGGGAAGCAAAAGCCAAATTCCGCTGTACAGCAGAGCACAGGAGTAAGGCAGGGAACAGGCTGCTCCTTGGCCTTCACCCCTCCCATCTTGCTCATCCTTCAAGGCTCATCCCACTCATCACAGCTTTGAGGACTCTCTTAATTACTGGGAAGAACTCCCAGCTAGGTGCTTCCAAATTCTCCCCACTACTACCCCCTGCACCACAACCTTGGGGGCACTCATCACACTTTCACTGTTTTTTGCTTAATCTGTCTCTCCCTTTATACTGTAAATTCCACCACTGCAGGGCTGTTTCCATCTCTCACCACACTGTATTACCTACCTCCTGCCTGGAACACTGTGAGCTCTCAGTAAATATTTGTTGATGGAATAAATGAACGAATAAATGAAGGCATGAACACTGACACATCTTGTGTCGGCTGTGACAAGACAAATGTTAATTAAAAGGTGATATTCAAGAGGCCAGCTGTTTCCGTTGTAGTCTCAGCCTCTTACAAGTTAAGGAAACTGTGCCTCAGTTTCCTTGTTTGTAAAGCATGATCATGAAATCTCATGCGGTTGCTGTAACGATGGTGTTAGCGCAAATCTGGACTAGGAGGTATGTCCAATCAACAGCTATAGCCCACTGGATAGTCAAGAGCTGGTGTTTCTGAAATCAGAATACATTTCCTGGGGGTTGGGATGATCTGACTGCTGGTTTGGCTTCTTGGTGAGTACGTGGTCATTCATGAAACAGATGTGAATTCTGTACCTGCTCAGTGCCAGACTTCATACAAGATGCTGAGGTGACCACTCCTAAGGGGAGTGGAGGTGTGTACTAAGATTTTCCAGAGCTATAGAACCAGTAAGGTGTATAGATAGATATGCAGAGATTTATTATAGGAATTGGCACCCTATATGGAGTTACAGAGGTGGAATAGTCCCATGGTCTGTAGTCTGTGAGTTGCTGGAGAATCAAGAAAGCTGGTGTTATAATGCTGGACAAATACAAAAGCTTGAGAACTGGGTGCCAGGGGCGCAAGTCCTGGTCCCAGTCCAAAAGTCAAGAACCAGGACTGCCAATGTCTGAAGGCAGGAAAATGTGGAAGCAAAGAGAGCAAATTGATCTTTCCTCCACCTTTTTGCTCTGTTCAGACCCTCAACAGATTGGAAGATGCCCACCTGCACTGGTGAAGTAGAAATCTTCTTTTGAAGTTCACTGATTCAAACACTAATCTCTTCCCGAGACTCCCTCACAGACACACTTAAAACTAATGTTACCATCTATCTGGGCATCCCTTGGCCCAGGCCAGTTGACACAGGAAATTAATCCCCATCACAGCACAGAGGAGAGACAGAGCAAAATACACAAAGAGAATTATGTTAGATGTATAGTCAGCAAAGACATATGATCAGGAATGTTTATTGGAGCACAGTTTATAACATCACAATAACTGAAAACTGCCACCCAATAAAAATAGGTGAAATGGAAAAATAAATTACAGAACACCTATTTCTGGAATACTACAGTCATGAAACAAAAGAAGCAGAGTTAAGTGCACTAATAAACAATCAACTTCAAGATATATTGCTAAGTACAGTGCAGAAGGTAAAATATATCCCTGCTTGATTAAATAAATCTTCATGTATTATATGGGCTTCCACAATTGCTCAGCATGTAAAGAATCTGCCTGCAGTGCAGCAGACAGAGGTGATGCAGGTTTGATTCCTGGGTTGGGAAGATCCTCTAGAGAAGGAAATGTATCCCACTCCAGTATTCTTGCCTGGGAAATCCCATGGACAGAGGTGCCTGGCGGGATACAGTCCATGGGGTCACAAAACAGCTGGACATGACTGAGTGACTAAGCATGGACGCATGTGTTATATATACATATGTATGCTGTATGTGCATAAAATGTTTCTAGAACTATGCCTAAGAAAATGGTAAAGGTTATTATTCTTGGCAAGTTGGTATGAGAACTAAGCAGGTCTACAGTGGGAAGGAGGCTCCTATTTCACCATATATTTTTGTATATTACTTACTTTACCATGAGCTTGTAATAAGTTCCTGGATCTGGCAAGATGGTAAATGATGACAGCCTGAAAATTCCAACTCTTCAAAGACCCTAGATACACTAGATAAAATATAACCAAAATTATTTTAAGGGCTTAGCTGACTCACAATTAAGAAAGGAGAGTACCCAGGTAGAAAAAAGAAGTAACTAAAAACAAGAATGATGAACATGCAAATTCATGCTGGGGATATGAGGCAGAAGGGAAGATGGTTGGCAACAGGAGAACAGTCTGTCTTGGTTCCCTAGGGGCTAGGGTTTGAATACCCAAGTAGGACAGAAGATGAGGCTTTGGAACAAGCAGAAGTAGGAAGTTGTTAGGAAACTCCTCCAGAAAACCAGGAACAATCCCTGAGGGCTGCACCCTTGGTAAACAAATAGATTAGAAAAACTGTCAACCATCCCAAGGAAACTTGTCTCCCTGTGGTCTGAGCAGGAGGGAAACATTTAAGAATTAGAAATGTTAGAATTAGAAGAATTAGAAGCCCTCAGCCTATGCCTTTCTTCAGAGTGGAATATGAAAAATTAAAGTGAGCATCAGCAAACTCCAACTGAACAATTAATATAAAGCTTGGTCCCATTCACGATATGCCAAGAATTCCCCGCAGAAGCAAATGAAAAATTTTCCTGCAGAGTCAGTTCTGTAACCTGGGCTACATCTGACCCTTCAAAACATGAGCTTGTGGTAGTAAATTACAAAACACAGCCGTAAGTCAGCAAGTATGAGGATCAGGGCTCAAGAGTTAGAGGTAATAAAACAACATTTTGAAAAAGAACATTAATAAAGTTTAAAATGACTAAACACAATAAAGCTAGAAATGAAACAACAAAAAAAGGGCAACTCTTCTCTTTCCTCTATAGATTCATTAAAATTAAAAACTCAATGGAGAGATGAAACAGAAGATGAAATACTCCTGAAGAGAGAAATATACATCTCAGGACATTACACAAGATGAAACGCAAAGGGATGCAAAGTTGAAAACTATAAAGATGTTTAAGCGATACGGAGGACAGAGTTTGAAGGGCCAACATATGTCCAACTGGAGTCCCGCTGGCACAGAATAGACATTAAGGAGAGGCATAATGGCTAAGAGTTTTCTAGAATTTATAAAACTCACGAATCTTCAGATTCAAGAAGCATAAGACATCTCAGGCAGGATAAATAAATGTAAGAACATCTGTCTGTATTAATTACTCATAAAAGTACAGTTAATAAAAGACTGAACTGAGGAAAAGTATAACAGTTTAATAATGCAATGACAGAATTAAATAGATGGCACTTTAAAGAGAGGCAACTCTGCCATTCCACATTTAGAGTTGGATTATATTTCCCTCAGTCTTTCATCCCCCAAATTAACAAATTCTGAACTATAGAAGGTCCTTACAGGTCTAACTGTACATTAATATGGCTCTTAAGCACCAAGATGAAATAGCAGAGACATCCTTGGAAAGACGCGTTCATTCAGCCATTAACAAACGTGGCAGGAAAAAAAGCATACACACAAAAACCAAATGAGCAGAAACTCAACGCCCCTGTTCCCAGGAATCTTATTCTGGTGGTAGAGGAAGCAGATAAACAGATGGAGAGTGTCATCATTTGTCGTTGTTGTTCAGTCACTAAGTTTGTGTCTGACTCTTTTGTGACCAATGGACTGTAGCCCGCCAGGCTCCTCTGTCCATGTTATTTCCCAGGCAAGAATACTGGAGTGCATTGTCATGTCCTTCTCCAGGGCATCTTCCTGACCCATTGAACCCGCATCACCTGAAGGAGGATTCTTTACTACTGAGCCAGCCATAACGGGGCATAAACTATACTACTATAAAAAGACAGAGGAAGAACATCTCAAGCAGTCTTGTGGGAAGGCGGTACTTGATAAGGGCTTCCTGGAGTAGGTAAAATCTACACTGAGGGAGCTGGTATCCTTAGGGGGAAACACTTTAGAATTAGGCTTGCCTTTGAATTCCAGTACTGCTACTTATCATCTAGTCTAACTTTGGGGAAGTTATGTAACTTTTCCAAGCGTCACTCATCTCATCTGTAGGATGGAATTCATATCACTTAAGTCCTGGCGTTGTTTTGAGGTTTAGAGATAATACACGTAAAGCACTTAGCAGAATGCCTGACCTATAAATAATTTTTTTTTTTTTTTTTTTTTACTAAATGGGTAGCTGTTCTTGCTATTAGATGAAATCCAATGATTAGGTGGGGGAAAAAATGCCTCTTGTTTTAAAAGGTGATTTTCTTCAGAAAGCTGACAGAGACAGAGGCTTCAGCCTATTTTTCAAGAAACTATCTTGAAGAACATTGAATATTTACTGAATCTAGCCTGCAAAAATAACATTATTATACTACCAAATTTAAAGAGTTATTTGATCTGGCCCTTTCAATAAAGGAACTTAAAATACAGTTCTTCCAAAATAACTAATGAAGGCTGCATAAGTTAAGTGTCAAGTATGTGATTCTTTTCAGTGATAAATTCCAAAACTGTAACAGACTTCTCTTTATCATGAAACTTTCAGATTCCTAACCACAAAGTAAAGTGAAAGAATTCAGAGTCCAGCAGGGGGAGGAATAGATGGACCCTTCTCAGTATTACTTAACAAGTTTATGAACGACCTGGATGATGCATGGAAAAGAAACTCGTAAAGTCCAACCTATGATGCCAAGTTACTGGGCCCTGCCAATGCTCGGTGGATAAGAACACAGCTATCTAGCCAAATCTGGAGGAGTCGCCTGAATTTTAGAGAAATTCAATAATGGTAAAGGTTGTGTCTGCCTTTTGGAAGAAGCACTGAACTGTGCCATCTTAGAGGCAAAAGCATTAGCCAAGGCCAAGCTTTCCATTCATTCCTTCATGCATCATTTAACAAACATGTATCTAATGTCTACTAAGAAGGTTTGACTTATAGGCTGTGTAAACACGGAAACAAATGAATAAAACACAACACTTGGCTTCAAGGAGCATAAAACGTAGTGATATGAAATCTTCACTTGAAACCACCCATGCCTTCCAACATTCTTCCTGCTACCATGCAGTGGTGATCTGACTTTTATAAAACAACTTAAATCTGCACTAGAGATTAAATCCCATCATGTTTCAGAACAGAAAAATAGATTTTCTCTCTTCAGCTAACAATGACTGATTAGTAGTGGATTCCTGGAGTGCTGACTTGATAAGAAGTCTGAGGCTGCATATGGCAGGAAAGCATGCTGTGATTGATTAGTGATGTCTGTCATGTGGATGGAGAAGGAGTGACAGCAATGCTGCTATATATCTGACATCTCCCATCTAGTCCAACCCCCTCATTCCACAGATGAGAAAACAGAACAGATCTTTCTTTCTTCCTGTGGCATTTTAAATTCAGCAACACGAGCAGGGGCAACCGAGGAGAACCTCCATATCTGAAATGTTGCTGAGAGAGAAAAAAAAATCTGGAGCTCAGAATATTTCTGATGAGCTTTTAAGATATGCACTCAAATCCTTTAGCAGCCTTTGTATTCTGCAGCAAACAGGCTAAATGGAGAAAGCTGCAGACTCTGATCTCCTGGTTAGCTACAAAGAGCCACCCCCCACCCCACCAGACACATGTTAAGACTATATAAAATACATATAATTTGAGTACTTGAGGATTTAAAATGCACTGGGGGACAAAAATGTCTAAAAAGTGAATATATTTCAGAAATACAAAGTGAATACATAGAACAGTAATTAACATGTTATTTAAGAACGAACGAAGATTTTTATCATTTTATTCTATTTAATGGTACCGATATCATCAGCCAAAGGAAGGAAAAGAAAGGCTCTTATTTATTTTCAGAAGACACTTTATATCCTGGGGACTCTGTAACACTAACTAAAAAGATAGGGTCTGGCCCTGTTAAGCGTTTCCACACCCAATCTATCAACACTCACAACCATCACCCAGCCCAGTCACAAAGAATCCAGGCTCATTCCCTGTGAAGGACAGAATGGTATAAACGACAACAGATAAGCAGGAAGCCCAACCCCAGCCTGATTCAGATACAAAGAACAAATTGTAGCATTTGATTAATATGCCAGCTCTTCTGTCATGCCAACTGCAAAGTGAATTTTATGGAAAACCAACTCCTTGAGAAATAGGTCTAATTAATTCAGTTACATAAACTCCAATGAAATATTAGGGGGAGGAGACGGGGAAGTGAAGGGAGAAAGGGAGGAAGAATATCAGAGTGAGAATGAGGAGAAAGACAAGGAGGGCAAGAGAGAGGGAGGAAAGGGAGGGGGGAGGAGTAAGGAGGGAGGAAACGAACAAATGGAAATACATGACTGAGGGAATATGAAGAGGATGTTCTGGAGGGCCCAGAAGTTGTGCTCTGACTTAGCATGACAGGAAACCTATTTATATTTCAATCAAACACACTGTTGAGGTTTGGGTAAGCGATTAAAAGATGAACAACCATCAACAACCCTTTAATGCATAAATTGGTCAGATTAGTTTTTTCTCCCAAGACTCACTCATTTGTATACCACCTGCAGGATTTCTGCTAAATCTGCCTTTACTAAATATCATACTAATGACATGCTGAATGAGCCTTATATTATTATTTATATGAATAAACAAGTTGTGGGACATCCACACAATAGAATATGACCCAGCGAGTAAACGGAACAAACATAAGCAATATGGTGGATGAATCACAAATCTGTAGTGCTAAGAGTCAGACTGCAAAGGCAATATATTGTATGAATGCATTATGTGACATTCCAGAGGAGGCAAACTCACAGGCACAGAAAACAAGGGTTGGAGATGGGAGCTGGGATTGAGAAAAACTTAGGAGGAGATATGTATCTTGATTGCGACACTGGTTGCATGACCAGATGCATTTGTAAACACCCACAGAACTGTAAACCTAAATAGTAAGTTTTAATGTATGCGAATCTGAACAGTGAAAAACAGAACCAGGCAAAACCCCCAAGTTAAAACCATCCCTTGTATCACTTTGGCTTTAATCTAAATTAACTATTTTCCTACTGTTTTGTTTTTGTAAGGATGTTTAACAAATGACTCAAAAAACAGTAACTGAGGAACTGTGGCATGCCAAGAGCTACTGCCATGACATTGCTCTTTCTTGACTAAAAATGGAGATGATCAAGTTTTAAAGAAGAGGCAACTCTAGCACCCAATCCAGATCTCCTTATTGATGTACTTACAAAGTTTAGAAGGCTGAAAAGAATTGTTTTTCATTCTGTGTAACTCAGTGTTAATTAACTAATTCTGGACCACCCCAAACCATCTCCCATTCTGGGACACAGTGCTACAGACTGGAAGCTGCATGAGGGAAGGGGTTGCATCTCTCTTATTTTGCACAGCAATCCTCAGCACCTAACACAGCAGATACTTGATTCAGTTCAGTTCAGTCACTCAGTCGTGTCCAACTCGTTGCAACCCCATGAACCACAGCACGTCAGGCCTCCCTGTCCATCACCAACTCCCAGAGTTTACCCAAACTCATGTCCATTGAGTTGGTGATGCCACCCAACCCTCTCATCCTCTGTCGTCCCCTTCTCCTCCTGCCCCCAATCTTTCCCAGCATTAGGGTCCTTTCAAGTGAGTCAGCCCATCGCATCAGGTGGCCAAACTATTGGAGTTTCAGCTTCAACATCAGTCCTTCAACATCAGTCCCAGGACTGATTTCCTTTAGGATGGACTGGTTGGATCTCCTTGCAGTCCAAGGGACTCTCAAGAGTCTTCTCCAACACCACAGTTCAAAAGCATCAATTCTTGGGTGTTCGGCTTTCTTTATAGTCCAAGTCTCACATCCATACATGACTACTGGAAAAACCATAGCCTTAACTAAACAGACCTTTGTTGACAAAGTAATGTTTCTGCTTTTCAATATGCTGTCTAGGTTGGTCATAACTTTCCTTCCAAGGAGTATGCGTCTTTTAATTTCATGGCTGCAGTCACCATCTGCAGTGATTTTGGAGCCCCCAAAAATAGTTTCTTGCTATTTCCATTGTTTCCCCATCTATTTGCAATGAAGTGATGGGACCAGATGCCACGATCTTAGTTTTCTGAATGTTGAGCTTTAAGTCAACTTTTTCACTCTCCTCTTTTACTTTCATCAAGAGGCTCTTTAGTTCTTTTTCACTTTCTGCCATAAGGGTGGTGTCATCTGCATATCTGAGGTTATTGATATTTCTCCCGGCAATCTCGATTCCAGCTTGTGCTTCTTCCAGCCGAGGGTTTCTCATGATGTACTCTGCATATAAGTTAAATAAGCAGGGTGACAATACACAGCCTTGATGTACTCCTTTTCCTATTTGGAACCAGTCAGTTGTTCCATGTTCAGTTCTAACTGTTGCCTCCTGACCTGCATACAGGTTTCTCAAGAGGTAGGTCAGGTGGTCTGGTATTCCCATCTCTTTCAGAATTTTCCAAAGTTTATTGTGATCCACACAGCAAAGACTTTGGCATAGTCAATAAAGCAGAAGTAGATGTTTTTCTGGAACTCCCTTGTTTTTTTGATGTTCCAGCAGATGTTGGCAATTTACTATTCATAAAATGAATGAAATAAACTATCCACTGGGTCTCACTCTGCACGCCTGCAGGAGAGGCAGCTCAGTTCACCAGCAGACAGCTGGCTCCTGGATTAAGTTCCTGCTCCCAGTGAGCTGTGGCTGATATTCCACTAACATGGACCACAGAGAGCCAAGCCAGCCAACTCTTCCACTCAGGGTCTTTCAAAAACCCGAGTCTTTATCTTCTATCAACCCACTTCTATGCACGGTTCCTCAGGGGACTGGCTTCATACCCTTTTACATCCAAGCCACTAAAAAATATGACACTCCAATTAAATGAGAACGAGGCATTATTGTCAGTGCTGCTAGGTCCTGTAAGAAAATATCCGTACTTTTTAGAAAACATGTTTAGGTATGTAAGGTTAAAATCACATGATGTCTGAGCTTTGCTTTCAAATACTTAGGAGGGAGAAGAGTAAAGGAGAAGGGGAAAGAGGGAGGAACCACGAGTAAAAGGAAACAGATGAAAGAGATGTAGCAAAATTTGAAGACTGTCAGGAGGAGAAGGGGACAACAGAGGATGAGATGGTTGGATGGCACCACCAACTTGACGGACATGGGTTTGGGTGGACTCTCAGAGTTGGTGATGGACAGGGAGGCCTGGCGTGCTGCAGTTCATGGGGTTGCAAAGAGTTGACACAACTGAGCAACTGAACTGAACTGAAACCTATTACATAGCGATTCATTATACTATTCTTTCTACTTCTGATTATGTTTTAAAAAGGTCTTAATAATGAAAAGAGGTGGACATGACTTAGCAACTGAGCAACAAGTAATGAAAAATCTTTCAAGCTCAATTTGACCAGGACATGTGGGTTTATGTCCTCCTTGTTCCTGACAAGGTGATTCTAAAGTGAAAGGGAAAGTCGCTAAGTCATGTCCAACTCTTTGAGACCCCACGGACTATCGAGTCCATGGAATTCTTCAGGCCAGAATACTGGAGTGGGTAGCCTCTCCCTTCTCCGGGGGATCTTCCCAATCCAGGGATCAAACCCAGGTCTGCCACATTGCAGGTGGATTCTTTACCAGCTGAGACACAACAGGAGCCCAAGAAAAGTGCAGTGGGTAGCCTATCCCATTTCCAGGGGATCTTCCCAACCCAGGAATTGAACCGGGGTCTCCTGCATTGCAGGTGGATTCTTTACCAAATGAGCTATCAGAGAATATTCCTAAATAAAAAGGCAAACTTTCCAGATTACAGGGAAAACTGACACCTCAAACTTTAAAGAGCGTTTCTAACAGAGGTAATCTGTATGAATATGAGATCTCAGTTCAGTCTCTCAGTCATGTCCAACTCTTTGTGACCCCATGGACTGCAGCACGCCAGGCCTCCTTGTCCATCACCAACTCCTGAAGCTTACTCAAACTCATGTCCATCGAGTTGGTGATGCCATCCAACCATCTTATCCTCTGTTATCCCCTTTTCCTCCTGCCTTCAATCTTTCCCAGCATCAGGGTGTTCTCCAGTGAGTCAGTTCTTTGCATCAGGTTGTCAAAGTACTAGAGTTTCAGCTTCAGCATCAGTCCTTCCAATGAATATTCAGGGCTGATTTCCTTTAGGATGGACTGGATGGATCTCCTTGCAGTCCAAGGGACTCTCAATAGTCTTTTCCAATACCATAGTTCAAAAGCATCAATCATGATATTATACATGTTTCAATGCTATTCTCCCAAATCTCCCCACCCTCTCCCTCTCCCACAGAGTCCATAAGACTGATCTATACATCGGTGTCTCTTTTGCTGTCTTGTACCCAGGATTATTGTTACCATCTTTCTAAATTCCATATATATGCGTTAGTATACTGTATTGGTGTTTTTCTTTCTGGCTTACTTCACTCTGTATAATAGGTTCCAGTTTCATCCATCTCATTAGAACTGATCCAAATGTATTCTTTTTAATGGCTGAGTAATACTCCATTGTGTATATGTACCATAGCTTTCTTATCCATTCATCTGCTGATGGACATCTAGGTTGCTTCCATGTCCTGGCTATTATAAACAGTGCTGCGATGAACATTGGGGTACACGTGTCTCTTTCCCTTCTGGTTTCCTCAGTGTGTATGCCCAGCAGTGGGATTGGTTCGATGCACGGTACTGGATGCTTGGGGCTGGTGCACTGGGACGACCCAGAGGAACGGTAGGGGAGGGAGGAGGGAGGAGGGTTCAGGATGGGGAACGTGGGTATACCTGTGGCAGATTCATTTCGATATTTGGCAAAACTAATACAATATTGTAAAGTTTAAAAATAAAATAAAATTTTAAAAAAAAGCATCAATCAAGAGATCTAGGTATCAACATTTGCCTTTTCTGGATGTAAATCTTGACATCTCTTTTTTTGGTGCTTAATGGGAACATTCTGGCCCTGAATTTTCAAATATACGACTTTGGAAGTGTCTGCCACATTGAGCCATGCTGACCTGCATCCATTGTTTTTTGAGGGTGTTGGGGAGAAGTTCATTTACTTTGAATTTGGAAAACAAGGAAGCATTATGCAAATGAATACCCCTCCCATTTCCTCCCACTCTTGACTATAACAGAACTCTCTCTGAATCCTTCCCACAGCCCACTGAAGTAGCAACTATGAAGATTCCAATTTTCAGAGAAGGAAACTGAGATACAGAAAGGTTAAGTAACCTGCCTCTCATAACACAGTTTGTAAGTGGCAGGGATGGGAGCCCAAACAGGGCCATCCTGCTCCCAGACCCCCCAGATGCACCATCTTCACATGTGCAGACCACTGTTTATGTCAACTGCTGAATCTCGGTTGCAAGATGCACTTGGAAGAAAGACTGAGCGGAAACTGAGAACTGATGGTAGTTCGTGTCTACGAACTTTGCAGGTGCTCATACATTAATCCATTCACCTGTCCACCTGACACCTACTGAGCATCTACTATACACAAGACATTATAGTAATGAGCTCTGAGAACATAGATATTTAAAAAAACACATAATTCACAGTCAAAAACACGCACAATTCACACTCAAGAGGAACCCACAGTCTTGTGGGAGAGACAGATTTGATATACACATACACACACACACACACACACACACACACACACACATTGATAAAGCACTGAGTGATGTACCCCGGGTGTGAAAAAGTACTATGGAGAGAGTGACCTGGACCAGCACAAGAAAGTGATGGTAGAATCAACTTTCAAATGACGAATGACGAGGAATCCTTGAGATGGAAAAGGGGAGAAGCATGTTCAGGCAGATGCAAGTGGTATGAGAAAAACTATGGAGGCTTAAAAGAGACCCAGGATTGGCAGCAAAGAGACATTTTGTTGAGCTAATCAACCCTGGCAGCATCGACACGGGGACTGGATGATTCTTGGTTGGAGGGGCTGTCCAGTGTGTGCAGGATATTGAATAGCATCCCTGGCCTCTACCCATTGGATGCCTCCAGTATCCCTGATAGTTATGATGACCCCAAATATCTCCAGACATAAGCAAATGCCCCTAGGCAGCAGAATCACCCCATGGAGAATGTGGACTCTTGGGAAAACCTGCCTGTGTGTGTGAAAGAAAAGAAGGGAGAGAAAGGAGAGTTTGCCAGGCAATGAAAGAAGGGAGAGGGAGGTAGTTCTGGGCTGAGATCATGAAACAAGCCAGCCAATGAGTCCCCTCCAATTCTATATCACTATCTGGATACTCTGAAGTTCATTTCCTTTAAAAGGGTCTCCTCCCAATTCCAAGCTGTGCATGCAATACACATTAGAAGATATAACTTTGATAATTAATTTAGTTTCCATCTCGGACATTTAAAGCTTACTATCTAACCATGGGGGAGGCAGAATTCTGATATGGCCCCCAAGATGTCTGCCTTGGGGCATACACATGCCTTCTCCCAATTTTTCAAACATGGATCCAGGTGCTGCTGTGAAGGAATTCTGCAACTGTAATCTGAGATCCCAAATCAACTGACCTTAAATTGAGATTATCTTCAGTGAGCCTGACCTAATCCCATCACCCCTTGGAAGACACTAGTATCTTCCTGGACACAGAGACTGAAAGAGTGAGGGGGCATCTGATGTAAGAGAGATTCTCAGCCATTAACTTTGAAGATGAAGGGGGCCACATGGCAAGGACCTAAAAATTGCTGACAGCTTTTAATTTTTAACTGTCACCCAAAAGCTCTTGGGTGACAGTCAGCTGGGAAACAGGGATTTCATCCCACCACCATAACGAACTGAATCCTGCCAACAGTTTGACAAGCTTGGAAGATGGGCAGATGAGAACAGAAGCAGATGAAAACACATGGATTTCAGCTTTTAGAGAATCTGGGCAAAGAAGATAGCCCCACAGCATCATGAGATAAAACACAGGTGTTGTCTGAGGCCACAAAATTAGTGGTCATCCGATGTGCGGCCACAGGAAGCACAGCCTTGACCCTGCAAGCCTCCGAGGTCCTGCTTCAATCCTTCCTTCTCCAGGAGGCCTTTCCCTACCCTGCTCAGAGGGTGAGCCAGGCTACTGCAAGTTTCCCTGACTCACTGCACTGCTGATCCTGCTGCCTGAAAAACTCTGTGTGGTATCTCACGTGGATAAACTGCTGCTCTATCACTGAGTATGTCCTGAAGGTTCATGTTTTGTTTGTCTGCTCGCCTGTCTCCTTCTCTGTCCTCTCCCACAGAAATCAGCATTGGGAAGACAGTGGTCACCTCTTGAAGGATCTTCTTAATTTCTCACGTATGCTTTAACAGCCCATTGTAGACACTTAGTAAATCATTACTGATTGATGGACAGGGGTCCCCACCCCTCACCCCCACCTAAGGGGATAAGAGGAATTGCAAACCATTGCCAAATCCACATTATGAAGTGACTTGGAGTAATACGCTAGCATTCAAAAGAACCACTTGCATTTCAATAATGCCTTATATGAAAGTCAAAGAAAGAAGTATTGTATGGCATCCCTTGTATGTGGAATCAAAAAGGAAATTATACAAATGAACTTATTCGTCAAAAAAAGAAAGAAAGAAAAGAACTCATTCACAAAACAGAAACAGACTCACAGACTTAGAGAACAAACTTACGGGTTGCCAGGAGTGGGAGGAGGGATGAGGAGAAGGGATAGTTAGGGAGTTTGGGATGGACATGTGCACAGTGCTATATTTAAAATGGATAAGCAACAAAGTCCTACTGTATAGCACAGGAAACTCTGCTCAATGTTATGTGGCAGCCTGGATGGGAGGGGGAATTTGGGCAAGAATGGATACATATGGAAGTATGGCTGACCCCTTTGCTGTCCACCTGAAACTATTACAACATTGTTTATTGGCTATACCCAACACAAAATACAAAGTTAAAAAAAAATGACTTACATGAGATCACTCTCATTGATGATCGGAACACTCAAGTCCTCTCATGGGTCACTAACTCTCAGGGTCAAGCAATTAATCAGTTATTATCAGCTGCCAGTACTCATGTACGGATGTGAGAGTTGGATCATAAAGAAGGCTGAGTGTCAAATTGATGCTTTCAAACTGTGGTGCTGGAGAAGACTTTTGAGAGTCCCTTGGACAGCAAGGAGATCCAATCAGTCCATCCCAAAGGAAATCAACCCTGAATATTCATTGGAAGGACTGATGTTGAAGCTCCAATACTTTGGCCACCAGATGGGAAGAGGTGACTCACTCGAAAAGAACCTGATGCTGGGAAAGACTGAGGACAAGAGGAGAAGTGGGCAACAGAGGATGAGATGGTTGGAAGGCATTACTGACTCACTGGACATGAATTTGAGCAAACTCTGGGAGACAGAGAAGAAGCTCTATCTATCTGAGAGATAGAGCACTGGCATGCTGCAGTCTATGGGGTCACAAAGAGTTGGACATGACTTAGTGACTGAACAACATGAGCTGCCAGACAAAAAGTCTCAAGGCTCCTTGTATTTTACACTCCCTTATTGCTCCTCCTGTGGGTTCAATCCCTGGATCAGGAAGATCTGCAGAAGGAAATGGCAACTTACTGCAGTATTCTTGACTTCCCTGGTGGCTCAGACGGTTAAGCGTCTGTCTACAATGTGGGAGACCCAGGTTTGATCCCTGGGTCGGGAAGTTCCCTGGAGAAGGAAATGGCAATCCACTCCAGTACTACTGCCTGGAAAATCCCATGGACAGAGGAGCCTGGTAGGCTACAGTCTATGGGGTCGCAAAGAGTCGGACACGACTAAGCGATCTTCACCATAATGGACAGAGGAGCCTGGCGGTTTACAGTCCATAGGATCACAACAAGTCAGACATGACTGAAGAGGTTTCACACACACTACTCCTCCCCTCTAGATGCAAATAAAACTCAACATTTCTGGTCACTGGACTTGATGTTTAGTCTCCTGGTTAGAAGACTCAAACTAGGAGTTTTCCAAGGAAATCTTCCATTACCACTGTCCACTGAATGAATATTCTACCCTCCTCTGGAAGGCCAATAAGAGAATTTTAAGAATCACCTTTCTCAAGGAAAATGATGAACACAGTCGAGTATGTAGGCATCATTAACTAAAACAAGTTAAATCCAAGAAATCACTTAACTGACTCAGTTGTTCTCCACCATGATTAAAAATTTTAAATAACTGAACGCTTAAAATCTACTTGTTGTATGAAGCTTTCACCTTCAGACTTATTTCCAGGATAATTTCAGGAAATAGAGCTCATGGGACCTAAATTTATCAGCTAACCTATGTGTACATTCTTTTCCTTTCTGTAATTATCAGAGGGTCAATTAATGTGACTGAAAATTGGAATACTTGGGGCTAATTATGTCTCAAAATCATCCATGTTAAAGAACAAATAATTATGGACAAAACTGGGAGCTCAAACTTATAAGCTTCCCTTGAGTAGCATAGAAATGATCAGGCTGTAAAAAGTCAACCTTCACTCTGGCCACATTCAACTCCCTAGTGAGTTATGCTCATGAAACCAAACTGAGGCCCTCAAGTTACCAAGCAGAGTGCCAGGAACAAGGAGGGCAGGCTTCATACTGGGTAAATGCATACTGCACGAGATGAAATGCAAGTGCTTCCGGAAAGTTATCACTCTTGGTAACGGATTCTTTAGAGAAGGGTAGAGAATGTCTGTCAGCTATGCTATTACCCAAGGACAGCTTCCACAGTAAAGGCCTCTAACTGATCACAACACTCCTTGCAACTGGGCCTGAAACCAGCCCTAGGCTCTTTCTCAACACAACTCTACTGGGAAGAAAAAGCTCCTCCCAAATGATCCCAAATGGTCTGAGAGAGAAAAAGTCAACTCGCCTCTTGCTGAATTAAATGTATTGATGATTCCCCCTCTTAACCTAGACCTATGCTTTAATCTGGCTGAAATTGTTTTTAAAGATTTGTTTACGGCCGTGCTGGACTTTCACTGCTGCGCACCGGCCCTCTCTAGTTGCAGACAGCGGGAGCTTCTCTCCAGTCGTGGTGTGAGGACTTTGCATTGTGAGGTTTCTCTTGTTGCGGAGCACAGTCTCTAGACACAGGGGCTTCATGTGGGATCTTCCTGGACCAGGGACTGAACCCGTGTCCCCTGCATTGGCAGGTGGATTCTTTACCACTGAGCCACCAGGGAAGCCCTGATTTTTCTTCTTAAATGCAGGAAAGGAAAAAAGCACACACACACACACAAAGAACAAAGAAACTGAAGCATGTCAACCTACTCAGCTCTACTCTGCCCATTGTTCCCAAAAATCATCAGGTGCTCAAGAGCCACTCATTTAAAGTACTTAAGTTTTAAACATTTTGCCACTAGAGCTTCAGAGGAAAGTGAGGAGGCATCTTCTCCAGTTTCCGTGAAGGCTCTCCTTCCTCTGTGCTTCCTTTTAGGGGAGTCCTCAAAGTCCCACAGGCACAAAATTCACCATGCCCACTACGGATCATTACCGCCTTCCAAATTTTCTCCCTCAGTGGAATCATCTACCCAGACTCCTAGGTCAGACATTGGATGGCATGCTTAACTCCTCCCATTTCCCCCACTTCCAAGCAGCTTCTAAATGCCCCTTGGCCACCATGCCCTAGTTCAGGCACTGCTCGCTCTTTCCGGGGCTGCTGCATCAACCTGACTCACCGCCAGAGGTCTTGCCTCTCCTCCCATCCCATCCAATCCAAATCCCATTTTATACACTGGGTCTGGAGTGAACTTGCTCAGCGATCCATCTGATCATGGCATTCCTCCTCAATACTCTGCTAGTTCCCTACTGCCCTCAGATAAAGGGCCTTGACTAACAGAAACCTTCAGGATCTGACCCTTACATACCATGCCAACTGTCTTTACCAGAATTGTTCTCCAACTTTGCTAAACTGCCCTGTTTGTAGGTCCTCTGGTTTCTCACTGTTACTAATCCAGGTACCTGAAACCCAGCATCATCCTTCTCCCTGAAGTGCCGCCCACTCATCTTCCATGCATCTTTGACATCTGGGAAGCTTTCCTATGCCTAGAAGACCCTTCTTAGGTGCTTGTCTATTGACCCACAAAGCAATCAGTATACTGTGGAACACACAACAGGCACACAATCAATGATCTTTGAATAAATGATTAAGTCAATGTACAAATGTACAGACCAATTTGCATAATTGTAACCAATTTCTTATGGGTCTCAGGTATTCTGATTATTGAGTCCTTATAGATCCAAGCATCTGAGGGCAGGAATTTCCAGGGTTGAGGCAAGTCATTTATTCTTAGCCTCAGTTTCCTCACTGATAGAGAGAGAATAATAATTCCCATTGGGGGGAAGTATCATGATGACAAAGCAAAACAGTGTCTTAAAAAACCTAGCATGGGACTGGTACAATGTGGCTCTGCAAATGCTAACTTGTACTATTTAAAAAAAAATTATTTCTGTCTGCAAGTTGGGCAGAGAACAGAAATGCTTTCTGAGATGGTGTTATTTCCCAGAGGTCATCAGACCAAGGGGAAAATGAAAAGAATGAGGAAAAATGCATCCTCTTTATAAAATGCTCTCTTCTCCTTCTGAAGATCTTTCCAGCACTTTGGATGTGCTATTCTGTTTTTATTCTGAGTTCATTTAGCTTTAAGCTCACAGTCTTTATTTTAATACACACTGCATTTTAACAAGTAGGTCAAAGCCATTTTATACTTGCAATATGATTACCATAGTAATCGTTGTATTTTATAACCTGCAAAATGCTCCCAGGGAGACCAGTAGGGACAGCTACAGTTTGTAACCAAAACAATAATTTCAACCCTGCAGAATAAGCTCCTCTTAAAAACTCTCTTGTTGCAAGTATTAATTTTCGAGGCTCCCACAATATTTGGAAACGGCAAGTGCTAATGACTAACTGAAGATACATCAAGAGCTTTACCTGAATATGTCTTTACTTTTAGGAGCTTTATGTTGGAGAGTTAATATTAATAAAAATAATAATAGTAATAGTAGCAGCTAATGCTTATAGGGTGCTTGAAGCATACTGTCTGCAAACACGGTCTGAGTGATTTCCCATCCAGTACTCTTGAGGTATCTCCTCCCAGAATGGCTATGGGCTTGCTTAGAGAATGTGCTTGGGCATGATTATAGGATGTGCTCGGACCAATGAAATATTAGTGTGCATGCGTGCTCAGTTGCATTCCACTCTTTGCAACCCTAGGGACCATTGCCCGCTAGGCTCCTCTGTCCATGGGATTTCCCAGGCAAGAATACTGGAGAGGGAAACCATGCTCTCCTCCAGAGGAAATATGAGCAACTATAACTAAAGTAGAGGCTTTAAAAGCAACTGTGCACTTGGGCTTTGCCCTCTTGCTGCTGTTCAGAAACCTATGACAACCATGTAAACAAGTCCAGCTCCTGCTGTCACAATTGTGATCACCCTAAACATCTAAGTGAAGCAGCCAACAGCCCAACCCAGCCCCAGACGAGGAGACCAGAAGGCATGCTCTGCCTGCCTGAATTAAGAGAAATCATAAAGAAATATTGATCGAATCTACTAAATTTGGGGGCACTTTGTTACGCAGCACAAGCTAACAGATACAGTGTTTTACGTAAATAAAGTGCTTTACATAATAAGTGCTTCAAAGTGCTTGATGTAAATAAACTCGTTTACATCCTACAACAACCCTTTGGGGCAGTACTAGTGTGTATTTCACAGATAAGTAAGGTGAAGCACAGACGGAGATCTGGTAACTGGCCCAAGGTCACAGGACTAGAATATAATGCAGCCAGAGTTTAAGCCCAGTCCCACTGGCTCCTAAACCACACAGTACTGATGATCAACTTTCCTAACTTTTCTCTCACAGAAATATTTATTTTATACATTATGGAAAGCATTGTTTATTGTGAACTATTACATCAGTGATCAAGATCACTAAATACTATTGTGCTATAAGGAAATATCACAGGAAGAATTCTGGATGGTGAAAGGAGGAGGTCAACCTCTGCCCCCTGCCACACACACACCGGGGAGGGAAAGGGAGGGAAGGACATAGGGCGAACTGAGAGATTGGCAATGACACACACACACACACACACACACACACACACACACACACGCACACATATATATATGTGCTACTATGCATAAAACAGCTAGCTAATGGAAGCTGCTGTATAGCACAGGGAGCTCAGCTTGGTGCTCTGTGATGGTCTAGAGGGCTGGGATGGGGGTGGGACGGAGGTGGTATATGTATACATGTAGCTGATACACATTGTTGTACAGCAGAAACCAATTTAACATTGTAAAGCAATTATACTCCAATAAAAACAAAAAATAAAACACACAAAAGTACCCCTAGTCATTCATGAACCAAATTTCATTAAAAAAAAAACCTGACAAAATACAGCTTTTAGAGAGAATTTTGAAAATATAAAGCAAATAATAAGCTTCAGGCATACTTTATTATGTTAAAATTTTTAGGTTATGTGCTTCCTCAATTCTTTATACATTTTAGTTTAGTCAGTTAATCCCAAAGCAATATAAGCTTTTTAAATATAAAGTGTATAAAGTGAAAGTCCCATCCTCCCTCTTTCTCACTCTCCAAATTCACCTTCTAATTCAACAGCTATTATTAATTTAATGTGCATCTTTTATACTTTAATTGTGCAAACATAGTTATTAAAGCTTACCAAGTTACTCTTCTTAAAACAAAAAAATCTGCTGACTATAAGAAACTGCTTTCAATGTATTAGATGCAGGAGACCTGGGCTTGATCCCTCAGTTGGGAAGATACTCTGGAGAAGGAAATGGCAACCCACTCCAGTATTCTTGCCTGGAGAATCCCATGGACAGAGAAGCCTAGTAGGCTACAGTCCATGGGGTCACAAAAGAGTCGGACATGACTAAGCGACTGAACATAAACTAAAGAGCCTGTCTGACAGCCTCATCATTCAAAGAAATCTTGTAAAAGCCTAGTAAAAACTCATTATAATCAAGTATCTACAACATTGATTGTACTTTAATTCTCAAAATGACAATTACTCCTTCATTTTACACAATCAACAGAAAGGCTAGCTTCTATAACACATACACAGGAAGAAAGTTTTCTGGTCTTTTGGTCTAAAATAGAATTTTTATCTGAAACGCCCTTCTATGCCTTTCAGAACTGAAGTCAAACTCTCATAATGGCCATGCTAGATGGCAGGTCAGGATGTCTAAAATAAGTCATTAAAATTACACACATAGACCAAAAACAAAACAAAAATAAAAACAAAGACAGAAGCCTAGCAATGCAAAACTTAGAGGCCAGTTCAATCTAGAACAAGAGTAAAACTGAATAGAATAAATTCTCTTGGAAAGTAAGAATGTCAATATATTACTGCATGTTGATAAGAACCATTGGAAGTCAATTTCCATCAAGTGACAGAATCCTTGCAAAGCAATTCTCCCTTCCATTAAAACCCAAAAATGTCTGTGATTTTTTAAAAATTCCAATTTAAAATATTTTATATGTATCAAAATCTTCTGTCCCAATGACAGACAACCTTTGTATAGAATACATAAAAAGTGAACGCTAACATAGAAAACATTATATTTGCATCTGCTTTGCTGTGTTCTCTGTCTTCACAATATGCTATTCTAGATAAGATGTGGGTAAAGAATGGGATCAGATTAGACGGTTAAAATTCACTTCAAATTTCGTAAGGGCAGCCTACTGCAACTCAAGAAAGGGAGCTAGCCCTGACACTTCTGCTTGGTAAGATAAACATGAAGGACTATCCCATTATTTTCATAAGGTAATATAGTCTATGTATTTGAGGGCACTAAAGCCCCATTTAATACAGAACAGTGCTGGTGAGCACTGTGTGTGTGTATATATACACACATACTACTTATATTATACATATTTAAAGGTTTTTCTTTAAGTTACAATTAAGCCATGAGTCTGTAATTTGGATGGATAATTAAAGGGTACTGAGCTCTTTGCTTTTACTCATTCATCCATTCAAGACATCTTTATTGAGCATCTACTATATGCTAGGTCATGGAACAGGTCCCAGAAATGTAAAAGAGAACAATATCAACAGCAAGATGAGGGATATACCTCATAGGAGTGGACAAGAAGACTCTAAGTATAAAAAAGATTCTACTGTTGGTGAGTTTTCCTCCTACTGACAAGTCTAATTAAACATCTCAAACAGTAAATAAGTTATTGTGCAATGTACAATAACTGAGATAAGATTGGGAGATTTCACTAATTCATTCATGTGTTGAACATCCCTAAATTCTGGGTACCCTGACAAGGGCTAGAAATACAAAGGGAACAAGACCTGGCTTCTGCCTTTATGGGGTCCTGACATTAACACCAGTAAGAACAAGGTGGGGTGGAGTCAGGAACAAGGACCCTAACCTGGTTTTAGGGAGGAGGTCTCCCCATAAAAACTGTATCCAAGTTAATACCTCAAGGATGAGGTTCTCTTTGTGCTTTTAAAACAGAATACCATTTAACCATTTAAGATATTTAAGTTCTAGCCAATAATTCAAAAGCTTCTTGTTTTCCTGCATGAGAACCTGAATGAGGACCCCAACATAATAAACCTCCAACTCTAACATGCATCCAAATCACCTGGGATCTTGTTTACACGCTGTTTCGTCTAACAGGACGGGGAGGAGCTGCAATTCTGTATTTCCATCCAGCTCCCAGGAAAGGCTGCTGGTCCAGGGACCACACCTGGAGTAGCCAGGGCCCGGCATAAAAGGGTCCCTGCCCACATGTGTTATGTTTGGCTGGTGTAGTACTCCCACAAGTCTCCATTAGTGGTAATGTGTAAAAATCAGGAGATTTTATTTAAAAGCAGGATTTCCAGCTTCTTTTTAAAAAATTTACATCAGACAAAGTTGGTTCTAAATTTCCAGAGGCGGATAGAAGCCTGTGGACTTGGGTTCTCCATAGTGGCCTTGATGCCACAAGAGCTCCTCCCACCAACACTGACTTTCCATGCCCTCTGCCCTCTGAGGTATCGAGCAGCTTGAAAGTGTTAACAACCCCCCCGAACCCTGAACCTACCCACCACTATTCTAGGGGCAGCCTGCACCTGGCAGAAGTGGCACCATCAATTGATATGAAGAAAGGACCAACAGCCTTTTATGGAAGCAGCATAGGTTTCTGTCGCCCATTCACCTAGCATGGCAAGTGCCTGATGGGCTCCAAGATGGCATTTCAGTATGCCCTATCCCATGGGTAACAGGGTATTCATGGGGGACATGCGTGGACCAGACAACTGCACGGCTGCCAGGCTGAAATGCCAGTCCAAGGTGCAGCCCAGGAAATGCACAGTTGGCTGAGGATCCTAAGAGCCCACCCTCATCCTTTAAGATGTCAGCACCTGACTGCATCTGGAAACACTTCTCAGACCCAAGCCTTGGCCAGAAGTGGGGGAGGGGCTCCACCTGGAGAGAATGTGTGTGTTGGCAACCATGTGAATGGGGGCAAGCCGACAGACCACATGTCTTCTCACTGTGGAATATTAATCTGCACACTGGCGCTTGACTATTTTTACATCTGAATGATGCCTCTCCATTTGGATGAGATAGAAATGTTCCGCTTTGAAGCTCAGGCTTCTAAGATGGCCAAAAACCCTCCCAAGACATCCCTGCCAGCCATGTATTAACAGACAGAGTGAACAGAAATGATAAAAATGTTTAGTACCAATTGATGAAAAGTATACCGGGAATCACTTACTCTCCAGTGCTTCCAACGTCTGATGCACCTGTCATTTCCTATGATGGGAAAGATCTATTAATTTCATGGTAGGACCTGAATTAGGGCTTGTGAAAAATAAAAGTGAATAAATCATTTCTGTTTGCGACTGCCATCATGCATCTTGTTCCTCGTTACTATCTTTTTTTTTTTTTCGTTACTTATCTTTACTGGGGTCATATTTATGATTCAGACCTATCTTTACCTGTTGCTATTGAATTATTAGACCAAAACTTTGCATATTCATAGAATCAGTGCTAGTAGATGGAGTAGAAACTTAAAATCGTTGACAAGGAATAAATGCTTAAGTCAACCCATAGAAAAAATGGATTTTGGAGCTCATGAATATTAATACACACATGATCATGTGTGTCATATTAATGCCATGATGATAATAAGAAGGATATGGGTGAATCCATATCCTTTGACACACACATATTGGGGAATATTAGGATGACCTAGTTTTTCTGTTTGTTTGCTTACAGTGTTTAAATCCTAATTTTCAAAGCTTTCCAGATAAAGGACTTTGGCATAAATAACAAACACATATGAAGCTGCTCTAAAGACACACTGTCCAACACTACAGGGCAATCTAATAAGTTGAAATAAGTGAATCCAGAAGTTCCTCTCCAATTACTACCAACTATTCTTCATCCTACGGCCGAGTGAATGACACTATTAAACACTACACACAGCTGTATGCACTCACCACAACTGTGACTACGTGAGCGTCAGATCGCCTGCTCCACGGCCATCTTCCATTCAAGAACATAAACGCACAAGACATCAAGGCCCCCTTTATCCATGAATATAATCCTGGACTCTCACCGTTCTAGGTACACAGTCGGCTCTTATATTTACTGATTCACTGAATGAACAGAGCTTAAATGAGTGAATAAAACTGGCCTGTAGCTAATCAGGAAGTGTTCCTCATCTGGGACAGAAGAACTAGTGTCAGATCCTAATTATCACCACTCTGCTTTTCAAGTACCAAAGGCAAAACTTGAATTGTGAACTCAAGTCAAAATGGAGGCTGACATTTTTCAAGATTCACTAAATCATCTCTCTTGTTTTTCCAAGTCCACTTCCAACAGTTTTTCAAAGCTCCCAGAAACTACAGAGCATTCCAATATTCTGAGCAGCAGTGACTACTGCTGCTGGAACTTTAATGAAAATCTCAAAGGTTGACTTGATTATCAAGTGCTTCAACAACAACAACAGCTCCAGGAGGCAGTGTTCAATTCAAAAGCAATTTAAATGCAAGGTGGATGGGGCCTGAGAAAAGAAGAAAGTCATACGTCTTGGTGTGCTGTGAAAATTTACAACATGTGCAAAAAATGGGATGCCTATCAACTCTGCATATATCATGTCAAAGAATCTTTCATCGCTCAAAATTGTCAAATGGGGGCAAAGGTATTTCAAGAAGAGATAAAGAGATTGGTTCAACCACAGCAATTTTAATTTGAATCACTAGCAGAAAGGTAATGGTTTAATTTCTTAATTCCCTTCAAGGGAGAAGGATCATATTTAATACCTATAACACCACTGATGGGTTTAACTTCTGGGGCCCGCAAGCATAAATAGGACCAAATGTTCTTCTACCCTTAACTTCAGAATAAAGCCAATAAAGAAGGTCAGAGATGCCTGGGTGTGAATTCCACACAAAATTCTCCTTGCCTTTAGGTTGATGAGAATGGCCCTTTTTAAGTGAAAAGACTGGTAAGAGATTTCAGAATACTCTCTTCTTGGAAATCTTTATTTAGCTCATAAAATTTTACACCTATGAAGGAAACCTTTTTCACAACAAAAAATAAACTTTTACCTAAAGTTCAAACCAATCCCAGAAAAGCCTGTTCTGGTGGAAACAACTAAATAAAGTACCCAAAGCAGTCATGTATCAAATGGCCAAAGCTGGATACAAGTATTTTTTAAATGAATGCCTTCAAATGAATATAATCCAAGACCAACTCACATTTTCAAATAACAAAATGAAGGCAAAAATTTATCATCTAGAGCCATTTGTCTCCTAGTAATTATGATAAGCTTCAACGAAAAGTTTGGTTATGAAAAGGGGGGGGGGACAGTGTGGATGTGGAAAGCATTGGTCTCCTAAGCAAGACCCAACAATCTAGTTTATCCATCACACAGCTAGGCACAACTCAGGCTTTCTCTGAATCTGAACTTGAATTTCCCCTTGAACATATCTGTCCTTTCTCCTTAAAGGAAAAACAGTTGGACTACACAATCTAGGCAGTCTAACCACTGTTAACTGTAATATTTCCCCCTATAATTATGCTATCCAAAGACACCACATGGAGGATATTTAACTGTCCTGATTGCTTTTATCATCAAAGGAGTTTAATGACTCGGGCCAACCCCACTAGCAGAATGGCCTTAGAAGCTGTGACCATACATCAGTCAAGATATGCAAAATAAAACAGGTTTCCATTTTAATATTTAGTAAAGTTACACAAGATAGGAAGTTCTTAAAGCAATGCCATTTTCTAGCAAGTTCAAGAGTCCTCAGAGCTGGCTGGCAAGAGACAAAGAAATGCAATAGTCAAGTTACAGGCTTGGAGCAGCTGGGAAGAGTGTTCCACACTTTAACCTTTAACTTGCAGCAATCCCATGGATGGAGGAGCCTGGTGGGCTGCAGTACATGGTGTCGCTAAGAGTGGGACACGACTGAGCGACTTCACTTTCACTTTTCACTTTCATGCATTGGAGAAGGAAACGGCAACCCACTCCAGGGTTCTTGCCTGGAGAATCCCAGGGATGGGGGAGCCTAGTGAGCTGCCGTCTATGGGGTCGCACAGAGTCGGACACGACTGACGCGACTTGGCAGCAGCAGCAAGGGCTAGAGACTATTCAACTACCTAGTTACTGATTTATGATGTCGATGACACAGGAATTATAAAAAAGACTCAGGGTCTCCCAGCAGCATTATAGTTAAGAATGGAACCCACATCCTAACTGTAACTTCTGATCATCATGCAGTCTCAAGGTAACTGACAAGGTATCCCCCCATCCCAAACTGTTCAGGATGAGAAATGCTTCCTGAATTAAAATTTTAAAAATAGAAATAATAATTTTAAAAAGAGATGTTTTCTTAGTAGGTAAGCTTTAACCCTGGTAAGATTTATAACGACATTCAGAAACATTTAAAAGAACCAAACCTATAATCTTTATATAGTTTGTGTTACAGAATCTGCACATATTTGGTATTTTAATCTTTTTAAAATTTGAAAGAATTTCCCCTACTGAAATAAACAGGTTGCTCTTGTAGTTCCAATTTAAAATGTCAGAGTAATTGATATAGATTTATGACTTCAAATTAAAATCTTAATGAAATTTAAATAAAAAGTTTTAGGATACTGAAGTCAACTTTATGTGTATCATAAGTTCAATCTGTAAGAATTTTAAGAATTATGAACAGAGAAGGGAAAGGGTGTCTTCCTTGGGGAAGGTGAAAGTCAAGTCAGATGACTTAAAAAGAAGCTAAATACTTTATAATTATGAATGCATTTTAATATATAAAGAATTTAATGATCTAATCTTGTAAACTGCAGAAGGAAATGGCAACCCACTCCAGTATTCTTGCCTGGAGAATCCTACGGACAGAGGCGCCTGGCGAGCTACAGTCCCTGTGGTCTCAAAGAGTCGGACACGACTGAGTGACTAACAAGCTTGTAAACAGGGGCCTACAATTTACAAATATGATAGAATAGTAAGATCTGGATGCTAAGCTTGAAGAATTAGATTTATCAATTAATTGAACCAAAGCAATCTTTAAATAATCATCTCTTTAAAACAATCAGAGCAACAACAAAACTGCCAATCAGTTTCTCCAAAAAACACATGTAAGACCCCTGCCACTAAGGTGACACCAAGGTTGAACTGAAGGCCACAGTAGGCACTGTGTCTGGCTCTGAGGTAACATGCCCCACAGTACACCCATGTATCAGTAGCTAATAAGAACTGAACCCATACTATAGGCCAGGCCCTGTCCTAAGCACTTCACAGATACTACCTCTGTTTTACAGAGCAGCAATCCAAAGCTTAAGCTTAGGTATCTTACCAAGATGACAAGGTAATAAATGCTAAGAATAGAGACTTAAACCCTATGCTCTGAACCACCAACAACCTGCCTCCTGTAAGAACAATACCCATGAAGCCAATGAATTTCTAGAACCTTGCTGCTCAAAGTATAGTCCATGGACCATCAGGACTGTCATCACTTGGGATTTTGTTAAAAATGCAAATTCTCAGACCTACTGAATCAGAATCTTCAAGTGCAGTTCTAAAGTGCATTGGGGTTTTAGAAGCACTCTTCTACAGCAGGGAGAGGTTGACAAATTTTCTTCTGTAAAAGGTCAGACTGGAAGCAATTTGGGCTTTGCAGGCCATATGGTCTCTGTTGCAATCACTCAACTTTGCCATGTTAAGCAGCCATAGATCATACACATGTGACTAAGCATGGCTGTGCTCCCAAAATCTTTATCTGTAAAGAAAAGGCCATGGGCCACAGCTTATCAAGCCCCCAGAGTAGAGCAGTTACACCATTAAGATGGATGCATTCTCTGATTTGCTGGAAGACAACTGAACTCATTCTCCATCCTGGGAAGGAAACTCCGCACCCAGCGATAGCAAGCTGCAGATTCCTAGTAATACCATTCTCTAACCTCATCAAATACTCCCTTTTTCTTGACTTCAGATGGTTATATGTCAATCCAAACATCATTTTACAGTGGGTCGGGTGTTTAAGGGGCCAGTAGGGAACTTCCCAAAGCCAAATTAAGTGTTTAAATGAGTTCTTTGGAGAGTTGAAAGAAAAAAAAAAAAGACCTTACTTTCCAGTCAATACAATTGCATGAATACAATGGGCTTTTGCACATGAACAGAAGTGAATGCCTCAAATCCTAAAGAGCTTCTGAGCCAATTACCACATGATGATTAAATATGCTGGACCACAGTTCTACAAGTGGACAATTATGGGTTGGAGACGAGCTCAGTCTTGCCTTAGGGAGCCCTGTATTTATTACTCAACAGTGAGTAAAGGGTGAGCATTCCATTGAAATCTCAACTTTTCCATTAGATGTTCCCACAGAAGTCTGAACACCACAGTGAAAACCAATGGTGATAGCAATCTTTTCTTCACCTTCATTTTTCCTGTCACAAGCAAGAAACAAGCTACTTGCCCAACTCAGTAAAGTGGGGCTGGGAAGGTGCTGGAACCAAGCAGATTTTTGTCCCCTGCTCATTCAAGAAAAAAAAAAAAAAAAGCACATCAACTGGGCAACTGAAGGAAAGAGTGTCCACAATGGGCTTTTACTGAGTGATTAATGTGTGCAAGACGTGCTCAAGTCTTCACCAGGACTATCTCCCTTCATCTCACCACAGGGCTGTGAAGGGAGAACCAAATAAGAAGATGAGGAAACTGAAGCACAGTAAGATCAAATGTCACATAGCCAGTGCAGTGTGGATTAGAAACCCCTGCACACCAGAGTCCACAGTCTTCTTCCATTTAAATTAATTTCAATTAAACAGAACTCAAGGACTAAAAGAAACCTCCACTGCCTCTTCCTCCCACAAACAAGGCTGAGTTTCACTCCCTGTACTGCGATAACACCCTGTACTTGACCTCATCACACTGCTGTATATACTGCATGGCTTGCTCCTCTTTGTTCTCATCCAAAGAATAAACTAATAAGGTTCTCAACTTTCACAATTTGGGGCCAAAGAGTTCTTTATTGCAGGGGCCGTCCTATAAGCTGTATAGGATGTTTAGCAGCTTCTCTGGCTGCCAATAGCAAACTCCACTCACTATCTATCCAACCCCCTAGGGTGGAGGTGGTGTGTGGGTGTGAGATTGCTCCTGATTGAGAACCTCTGTGATTAAACCCTTGAGGACAAGAGTTCTGTCCACGATACTGTTTACTTATTGCCTAATAAGTAAATAGGGCTTGGCACACACTAGGTGCTCAACAAATATTTGAGTCACCAGAGGATGTCCTCCTTCAGCTATATAGCTGAGAACATTGCTGTCATTGGTTAGATGGCTCCAGGGCCCCCAGAACGAAATCCGAGTCTGAACCGTCTACGTGCCACTTCATTCAGATGTTTGGTTTCCACGACAGCTGGAGTCATCTTTACTCCTCCATGATAAATTGTGGATTTTATCCCCTAAATATTCCTCAGATCTGTCTGTCTCTTCATTCCACTGCCAACATCCAAGCCCAACGTGGCTGCCTCTGGTTTTTCGTTTGGTCTGGACTGGAGGATGGGCTTTCTGCCTGATATGCTTTCTGGTGACAATCCCCTCTGTTCTGCCTGAGACATCAGAGAGATCTTTCCAAAATCCAAATCTTATTCATTGCAGCACTATTTACAATAGCCAGGACACGGAAGCAACCTAAATATCCATGAACAGAGAAATGGGTAAAGAGGATGTGGAACGTGTACAGTGGAATAGTTCTCAGTCACAGAAAGGAATGGAACTGAGTCATCTGCAGAGATGGGGATGGACCTGGAGTCTGTCATACAGTAAGTCAGAAAAAAAATATCGTATATTAATGCACATATGTGCAATCTAGAAAATAGTGTAGATGATCTTGTTTCTAAAACAGAAACAGACACATAGATAGAGAACAAATATATGGACATCAAGGGAGAAAAGATGGGATGGGGTGAATTGGAGATTTGGATAGATGTATATACACTGATACCATGCATAAAATAGGTAACTCATGAAAAACTACTGTATAGCTCAGGGCACCCTTTTCAGTGCTCTATGGTGACATAAATGGGAAAGAAATTTTAAAAAAGAGAGTATACACGTATCCATACAGCCGACTCACTTTGCTGTACAGCAAAAACTAATACAACGTTGTAAAGCAATTATACTGCAGTAAAAAATTTTTAAAAACCCAAATGTTTTCATTCTCCTGTAGAAGGCTCTCTGATGCCTTTCCACTGCTTGTAAAACTCCTAAACATTTCCTATGGGTCCCTCCGTGGTCTGCCCTGGCCAACTCTGCAGGCACCTCCTCTCACGAGGAGGGTGGCAGTTCCTGAAGAAGACGATGATCCCACTGCCCCTGGCCTTTGCATATGCTGTTCCACATGTGTTCCCCTTGCCCGTCCTCCCTATGGTGTTCAGCCCCCAGTGGTACGTGTTACTTTTTTCTTGCTTTGGAGGAGGCATCTTCATGAAAGGTCACTAAAGAGCCAAATTATGTTCTTTCCCAGTGTTCATCTGCATAACCATTGATCACAAAAGAGGGCAGGCACCTTGACTTCTTTCATTCACCATTCTAACCCCAGGGACTCAGCCATGGTGAGTGCTGGATGAATGTTTGCTGAATACACCTGTATCATCAATCACTTAGTAGAGACCTACTATTTCAACACCCAGAGATTTTGCAGATGAGGTGCACTGAAAGTAAGTGGTAAGTGTATGAATTACGGAGCTAAACTGCCTAGGTTCAAAGTCCAGCTCTGCCTCTTAATAGCTGTGGGACCCTGGATTAAATACTCAACCTCTCTGCACCTCAGTTTTCTCATTTGCAAAGTGGGGGAGAAGAGTTTGTACCTTCATGGTATCATTGTCTATAAAGTATATGGGTATTTAAAGTCTTCAAACAGTGCCTGGGACATAAAAAGTGCTATATAAGAACTTACAACTATCATCATTATTAATAGTACACATAATAGCAGTGGTATTTTTATTTCTATACAGTGATTGAGGTAACAGGGTGGTTGTTTTTTTTGATCTTGGCAGAGGTGACATGAGCAGCCAGAACTGAATTCTTTAAAATCTTGGGTGAAGAAATCCAGTTTGTCATTCTACAGACCCCCATGTCACTCCCAAGGTCTTCTTCAGACGGACTGAAAGCAGCTTTGCAAATGGTACCTGGTCAGGCTCCACAGAACGGGCCTCCCTCATCAGCTCTGCACCTACAGAGTTGGCTGGAGGATTAATCAGCCAGCAGATTAATAAAAGACTGGACTTGTTGCAGGGCAACTAAAATCCAGCATCCTTGGAAAGCCTCTGTGGACCTCTTCCCCTAGGAGACTAAGGAAACAAGTCAAAGTTGTTTCCAGTCTATTCTTTATTCAAAAGCCATTTCCTGAAAGCAATTTAAGGCCAGGGACCTCAATTGGGGGCAGAGATTGGCAGCTGCCACATGTTATTGGAGCTTGAGTTGTGGATCACGTCCTGATGAGCAGCTTTTACTAATCTCCTGTATACTTAGGAGAATTCATCATGTTATTACAGGGTTGCTGTGGTTCGCTGATAGAACATTTCAGGGAGAGGCAAATGAAGCCATTTATTCTTTGCACCCATGTGTAGAATCACCATTCCCAAAGAATAATTCTGATTCCAAACATAACCGCAGGTCCAATTCCATTATGAAAAACTCCTAGTGCATATTTAGGGCTAGGGTTTTGTTGCCTGCAATGGGCAGGCCATTGTCTGAGATTAGGAAATCCTGTTGCCATATGAAGAGTCTGCTGTGTTGGGATTTACTGTAATGGGATTTGTCCTATAATTTAACTGAGAATTAGTAAAGGGCCACTTTTACTTCCTGACCCTTAGTGCCAGAGGGTACTGGCAAAAGAACCAACTTTTTCCTAATAAGACAATTAACATCTCCCCATGGTTTGCCTAAAACACATTTTACTGCTTTGCTCATCAGAAGGTAGGATGAGTAATAAAATATCAAAAGACAGCCAGGTAAACATTAAAGGAATGAAAGAGTGTCAACAAGAGATCATTTTCATTCTCCCTTTATGTAATGAAAGACGGTAGATCACAACTCAAGACACTTAAAAGGGAAAAAAAAAAAAAAGGTGCTATAAACATCCAGGTTCTTCTTGTACTGCATTGCTTTCAATCATGTTCTAATCTAACCCAGCTAGAAGAGCACATATATTATTATAATTTAAGATGCTGAGTTGTTTGGGTACAAATCCAGAAAGGTGAGTCATCCTGCTACAACTCACTTGAAAGAGAAAAATATTCAACAGGAGCAACTGAAGAACTATGATTTCAAATATCAAGAAAGTTTTTAGCCCTTTGGGTTGGTGCCAAGTATACATAAGATAAAATGAAGATAAAATAACGTATCTATTTGACAATCTATAGGGTGTCAAAAAAGTTGGGGGAAAAGTTCACTATCCACTTGCCAATCTATAGGGTGTCACAAAATTTCACTACCCAGTTTTCAGATTCACAGCTGGCCTCAGTGCTCTAAATTTAGAGCTATTTCATCTGAAAATATGTCAGGAGGGTACAGAGAAACATATTTGAAAATATAGTCAACATATAATTTAAAATCATTTATCTTGTTTCCCAACATTTCGGACATCCTGTACATATTTAGACCTCTTCAAAATACAGGACAAAAAAAAGAACCATAAAGGAAAAAATGTTCCTAATACTAGCGTGAGATATAAAATATAAACTCTAAAGATCTAAAAATGCATGTTACCCTAGCTATCAAGATTTTACACACATACACTTTTTGAGCTAGTAGTCCACTTCAGTGGATTTATCTGGACAAATGATTTATATACACATAGATATGTGCCTGATAACATGCCCTATACCATTATTTGTCATATGAAAGCTTGTGAAAAAATCTAAATGTTCATCAGTAAAAATCAGGGCACATCCATATAAAAGTAACATTATCCAGTCATGGAAATTTAATTCACCAAAAATGTTCCTTAAATCAGCTGTAGCACATGCTGGATATAAATGTCCTCTTGATGGACTTGAAGTAGCAGGAAAAAATTTAAATCACTTCTTGATTTTTTTTCCTTGCACAAATGACTTACAGTCCTATAGAATTCCACTTTCATTCATAAGTAGGTCTTCAGAGTACTTATTAAGGAGTTATAAATTCGTGTTCATAAATGAAACTGGATTGCCTAAAGAAGTTCCAGAATGACAGAGTAAGGACTTCCAAAAATCTATTTCTCCATAAAAGCAGTTAAGAACACTGGCAAAAAATTGTCAAAATTAACTTCTTCAAGACTTCGGAAATTAACCAAAGGTTTGCAACAACCAGAGGAGACTTTAAATGAAAAAAAGAAGCAAACAAAGAAAAACCTCCCAGCAGAATATTGGTAAGAACAACAAGCTTCGTAGCATTTTGACTAATATCCTTCCCATGCTCCACCTGTCTTCCCATCCTCCTATCTTCATTTCTGCTGTAGCCCTAAAAACCAGCACACTTGTTCTCAGTTGCTCAGTCCTGTGACTCTTTGCAACCCCATGGACTGTAGCCCATCAGACTCCTCTATTGATGGAATCTTCCAGACAAGAATATTGGAGTGGGATGCCATTTCCTACTCCAAGGGATCTTCCCAACTCAGGGATCAAACCTGCATCTCTTGTGTCTCCAGCATTGGCAGGCAGACTCTCTACCACTCTATAGCACCAGTCTTACAACAACGGTAACTTAAAAAACAGTAACCTGGCAGCCACTGTAGGGCTGGCAAAATGGGCTTGGAGCCCTCAAAGTGTCCTATCCCAAGAAACCTGTCACTGTTTGACGAATGTGGAAAGTTCCCTGAAAGTCCCCAAACAGGCCTCACTGTCAGTTGACCTGAATCAAAGCTGGCTCAGTGGTAAAAGCCCTATTCCTGGGTGTTGGCTGAAAATATTTAGCAGCAATTGTTTAATACTGCAGGTACCTGAATCAATAATACCACCTGGGGGGAAAAAGAGGCTGGCTAAAAATCTTTGGAGAAATATCTAGGGGGCTTGATAAAGCTCCCTATTCCTGGAGCTCTAGAAAGTCAAAGGCATATGAAAGACTTTGCATATGTCCATGAAAAACCTAAGAGGACTCTCACCTCTAGCTGACCTCGATGTTCTCAATAAGTGGAAGTGAAAGCTAATGCAGAATTATCAGCTGTTCATGTTGATGATGTTCACCAACACGCACACAGTCTGTTGGCAAAGGGGAGACTGACCAGTATTTAAGGATATCTTTGTCCAATTATTGGAGAAGGAAATGGCAACCCACTCCAGTGTTCTTGCCTGGAGAATCCCAGGGACGGGGGAGCCTGGTGCGCTATCGTCTATGGGGTCGCACAGAGTGGGCTTAAGGTAACCAAACAGAGACCTCAGTGGACACATATGACAACGAATACAGATGCGACAGAATTCACCCAAGAAAGTTACTAAACATACAACAACACTACAACAACAAACTTGGTGGGAGGAAAATAGATATGGTTTCCAGAGATGCAATATCATATCATTTCAACTGTCCAGATTTCATTTCAAATGATGAGACATGAAAAGAAACAGGAAAGTATCGTCCATACACAGGAGAAAGAACATTCAGTATAAACTATATGTGAAGAAGCCCAAACATTGGATTTACTGGCCAACACTTTAAATTATTCAAAATGCGCCCAAAGCACTAAAGGAAAACATATCTAAAGTACTAAAGAAAAATATGTGAACCATGTCAACTAAATAGAATATCATAAAAAACAAACATTTCAAAAATAGAAACAAAAAACTCAAAACAATAACAATAAATATCCAAATTAAAATACTTAAGGTGAAAAGCATAATAACTACAGTTAAAATATTACTAGAGATGTTGAAGAACAAATCTGAACTGGCAAAAGAAACAATCAGTGGATTTGAAGATAGACCAATGGAGATGATCTAGTCTGAGGAAAGGAGCACATCAAGGCTGTATATTGTCACCCTGCTTATTTAACTTATATGCAGAGTACACAGTGTGAAAAGCCAGGCTGGATGAATCACAAGTTGGAAGCAAGATTGCTGGGAGAAATATCAATAACCTCAGATATGCAGATGACACCACACTTATGGCAGAAAGCGAAGAGGAACAGAAAAGCCTCTTGATGAAAATGAAAGAGAAAGTGAAAAAGCTGGCTTAAAACTCAACATTCAAAAAAGGAAGATCATGGCATCCAGTCCCATCACTTCATGGCAAATAGATGGTGACCACAGCTATGAAATTAAAAGATGCTTGTTCCTTGGAAGAAAAGCTCTCACAAACCTAGACAGCATATTAAAAAGCAGAGAGATGTTACTTTGCCTAAAAAGGTTTGTATAGCCAAAGTTATGGTTTTTCTGGTAGTTGTGTACGGATGTGAGAGCTGGACAATAAAAAAGGCTGAGCGCTGCAGAACCAATGACTTTGAACTGTGGTGCTGGGAGAAGGCTCTTGAGAGTCCCTTGGACTGCAAGATTAAACAAGTCAAACCTAAAGGAAATCAGTCCTGAATCTTCACTGGAAGGACTGATGCTGAAGCTCCAATACTTTGACCACCTGAGGCAAAGAACTGACTCATTGGAAAAGACCCTGATTCTGGGAAAGATTGAAAGCAGGAGGAGAGGGGATGACAGAGGATGAGATGGTTGGATGGCATCACCAACTCAATGGACATGAGTTTGAGGAGGCTCTGGGAGTTGGTGATGGACAGGGAAGTCTAGTGTGCTTCAGTACATGGGGTTGCAAAGTGTCGGACATGACTGAGCGACTGAACCAACAAGTCTGATGAATATGAAGAAAACAAAGAATGTAGAAAAATGTACAGCCTCAGAGACCTGTAAGACACCATCAACTGTAGCAACATATACATAATAGGAATCCTAGAAGGAGAGATGGAAAAGAAAGTAGAAAGAATATGTGAAGAAAATAATGACTAAAATACTCCCTAAATTTGATGAACATTTATCTATGCATTCAAGAAGCCTAAAAAATGTCAAGTAGGATAAACCTAAAAGTATCTAATCCTAGGCACAACAAAAAAGTCAAAGGCAAGAAAACTTAAAAGCTGGAAGAGAAAATGAGTCCTTATATACAAAAGATCCTCAATAACATGGACAGCTGATTTTTTTCACCAGAAATCATTAAGATCAGAAAGCACTAGAAAAGCATATTCAAAGTGCTGAAAGAAAAATTCTGTCAACCGAGGATCCATCAGAACTATCCTTCAAAAAAAAAAGAAGAAGAAAGTGGTATATTCCCAGATAGATGAATATTGAGAGAATTTCTCACTGGCAGACCTGACCTGTAAGAAATACTAAAAAATGATCTGGGATCATTTTCTTATATTATATATAAAAATTAACTCAAAATGAATAAGAGAACTGAATGTGAGAGCTAAAACGATAAAACTCTTAGAAGAAAAAGAAATCCTCACGACCTTGTGATTAGACAGTGGTTTCTTAGATTAAAACCAACAACACAAGCCAACAAAAGAAAAAACAGACCAACTGGCAGGCAGGTTCTTTACCACTAGCGCCACCTGGGAAGCCCAGATAATCTGAACACCATAAAAATTAAGAACTTCTATTCTTCAAAGCATTCTATCAGAAAAGCAAAAAGATAACTCAGACTGAGAGAAAACAGTTGTCAGTTATATATCCAATAAGAGATATATATTCAGAATATATACTAGCATGAAAAGTGAAGTGAAAGTGAGTTTCTCAGTTATGTCTGATTCTTCGGACCCCATGGACTGTAGCTCACCAGGCTCCTCTGTCCATGGAATTCTCCAGGCAAGAATACTGAAGTGTACTGCCATTCCCTTCTCCAGGAGATCATCCTAATCCAGGGATCAAACCAAGGTCTCCTGCATTGCAGGAAGATTCTTTACAGTCTGAGCCACCAGGGATACAAGCATACTCAGAGACGTTTTGTAGGTTCGGCTCCAAATTACGGCAATAAGGCAAACAGAACAATAAAGAGATTCACATGGATTTTTTGGTTTCCCAATGCATATACAAGTTTTTGTACACTGTACTATAGTCTAAGTTTGCAACAGCATTACATCTAAAAAGCTATGCACATACTTAATTAAAAAATACTTTAAGCTAAAAACTGCTACCATCATCTAAGCCTTCAGTGAGTTATAATACTATCAAAGATCAACAGTCACTATCATCATAAATATAACAATAATAAAATTTTGAAATATTATGAGAAATAACCAAAATGTGACAGAGGAGTATGAATTGAGTAAATGTTGTTGGAAAAATGGCACTGACAGATTTGCTCAATGCAGAGTTGCCACAGACCTTCAATTTGTAAAAAATGCAGTCTCTGTGAAGCACAACATAATGAAGTATGCATGTAAAGAACTCTTACAACTCAACAATAAAAAGACAAATAATCCAATTTAAAAATGGCCAAGGATTTCAATAGATATTTTCTCCAAGATGATATAAGAGGTGAAAAAAATGCTCAATCTTGGTCAAGAGAAAAATATACAACTAGATATCACTTCACATATACTAGGATGTCTATGATAAAAAAACAAAAAAAAAGACAAGTATTATTAAGGATGTAGAAACAATGGAATATGCATACATTCTTAATGAGATTATGAAGTGGTACAGTTGCTTTGGTTAACAGCTTGGTAGTTCCTCAGAATGTTAAAACAGAGTTACACGACATAGGAATTCCACTCCTGAGCATACATCTAAAGGAAATGAAAATGTATATACACACAAAAACTTATACACGAATATTCATGGCAGCTACATTCCTAACAGTCAAAAAGTGGAAGCAACTCAAACATCTATTAACTGACAGATGGAAGGACAAAATGTGGTTGGTAAGTTCATACCATGGAATATTATTCAGCATAAAAAGAAGGGAAATGCTGATCTATGCTGTGACATGGCTGAATCTTGAAAACATTATGCCAAGTGCAAGAAGCCAGTCATTAAAAAAAAAAAAAGCAGATTGCATGACTCCATTTATATGAAATGTCCAGAACAGGCAAATTAAGAGCCAGGAAGTAGGTTAGTGATTAGCAGGGGCTGGGGTTAGTAGGCAATGAGGAATGACTGCTAACTAGTACCAGGGTTTGTGGGCATTTTGGAGTTAGATATTGGTGTTGGTTGCGAAATTCTGTGATTAGGCTAGAACTCACTGAATTGTTCATTTTAAAAAGGAGAAGCCTGGATAGACAACACGGTCCTACTATATAGCATAGGATCTATAGTGAACATTCTGTGATAAGCCAAAATGGAAAAGAATATGAAAAGGAATGTGTGTGTGTGTGTGTATGTATATATGTATACCTGAGTCACTCTGCTGTACAGCAGAAATTAACACAACACTGTAAATCAACTCTACTTCAATAAATTTAACTTTAAAAAGTTAAAAAGGAAAATTTTATGTCATGCTCAATAAAGCTGGCTTTGTTTTAAACTGATAGGAATAAAGAATAAAATATAGATTGCCAGGATTCTGTAGACAGACTATTAGGTTAAATCTCAGATCTGACACTTACTGTGTGACCTTTGCAAATTATTTAATCTCTCTGTGCCTCAGTATTCATATCTATAAACAGGCATAATGATAGCTCAGTTCAGTCGGTCAGTTGTGTCCGACTCTTTGCAACCCCATGAATTGCAGCACGCCAGGCCTCCCTGTCCATCACCAACTCCCGGAGTTCACTCAGACTCACGTCCATCAAGTCAGTGTTGCCATCCAGCCACCTCATCCTCTGTCGTCCCCTTCTCCTCCTGCCCCCAATCCATCCCAGCATCAGAGTCTTTTCCAATGAGTCAACTCTTTGCGTGAGGTGGCCAAAGTACTGGAGTTTCAGCTTTAGCATCATTCCTTCCAAAGAAAGCCCAGGGTTGATCTCCTTCAGAATGGACTGGTTGGATCTCCTACTACCTACTTAAAGGGGTTGTTGTGGGGAATGAATTAGCTACTGTTACTATTTAGGGCAGAGGAGACTGTTTCAGGTTTTCCTTGACCTTCTAAGGAAGAAAAGAAGGAAAGAGATATGATGGAGCAGGTATGTCTAGAACTGGAGAATGAAGTTGAAGATAGAATCCAAGACTGGCTTTATTTTTTCGTGCTGAAGAAAGTTGGGGGTGGATGGGAAAGAAGGATCCCTTTGAAGTTACCATGGCAAAGCTAACAAGGAGAAGAGAGACCAGCTGAAGTAGGAATCCACATACGTTCAGGGATGTCACCTGCATGGCTATGAGAGTCTTCACTTGCAAAAACATGGCACCCCAGAATCAACAACAGAAAACTGAATTGGAAAACTTTTCCAGGGTTGTTGATTGCTTGGGGCTGTGAGCAAAGAAAAATGAAGTGAGACGAAAGGAGCTGGCTCACAAATGTCACTGAGGAAGTGACAATGGAGATTCATTCAAGAATATAGGAAGCATGTGCTCCTAAAAGCCAAAAACAAAACGATGCCCTGAAATCTGTCTGAAGAGATGGTCAGGCAGAAACAAAGCTTACCACACTGTCGCAACAAAGGAAAGGATTCTTTAACCTAAAAAGAAGAAACATCCATGATGACAATAATTGTTTCATTCAACATTTTCTCCTAAACTCTTTTTCTCACGTACTTTACCACTGTGAGATTCTTTTGGGGGAAAATGATTTTATTACTCAGGCTCATAAGGTAACGTAACTTTTAGTGGAAATGACTTGTTTAAACTAGCCCATTGAAGATATGGGCGAAGACTGTGTGTGTGTGCGCGCACATGTGTATATATATGTATATCTGAATCACTTTGCTATACAGCAGAAATTAACACAACATTGTAGATCAATTCTACTTCAATAAATTATATTTTTAAAAATATAAAGGAAAATTTTATGATATGTGAATCACAGCTCCATAAAGCTGGTTTTATAATTTTTTAAAAAATATGAATGTAGCTAGCACTTTTCTCCAAACCCTGATATATTTTAACAGAATTTACCCCATAAATTCCCTAGGACACCTTTTGCTGCACTGGTATTCCTTGAAAAAAAAAAGCAGTCTCTAGTCAAACATAATTTAAAAAAATTATTACGAACTTCCCTGTTTTTCAATAGTTGCTACGCACATTAGCATATTAAGGGCTCTTTAAAAGTCCTTAATACACACTATTCTATGTGTAAACCTAAAGTTTCCCAAATTCACTTGGTCATAGAATGCTCTCTTTCCAGGGAATCTTTTACATTATGATTCAGTGGGATCCGGTGAGGCACACTTTGAGACACATTACTCTTTGAAAAGGCAGCATTCTCCACAACAAACTGATGGGCAACTAGAATCCCAAAGAGGGGAAGCAACTTCTTTCTTGAATAAGGAAAAGACTCCCTTGAGACATCTGTTCTGTTCCCTTTTGTCCTGCTAATTAAATGCATTTCCCCAGGCACTGCTCATGGGAAATGTACTCCTGACTGCTAACCACCAGACAAGGGATCTACGAAGGCATTTCCCTCGAGGACATCAAAGCAGGCATATGTAACAGATTACTGAGGCGTCTGGGCATGATGAGCTATAAACATGAGAGGGCATCACTTTACCCGTCTCCGAGTTCTGCAGCCTTTTCCTGTTGCGTGGAAGGCTCCCTCAACAAACATCTCAATCCAACTCTATAATTTTTCAGTAACATTCAGTTATTCGAAGCCTCTCGTTCTGGTTTCCGAGGGCTTAGCCTTTTGTTCTTTGTAAAACTTCTCTTCTGTCCTTAGATCAGCCTTCTTTCCCTCATCAAAGGAGTCACCGCAGTTTGTGGTGGACAAGAGTGTGGACTTGACCTGCAGACAGACGCCCCCTTTGCTGAGCGTTCTGTTCTGGTCCTTGGGATAAGGAAAATGACAGTAAAGATGAGGTGTGCTATCTCTTGGCCTTTGAGGCAGATGGGATGATGGTTCAAAAACATTCATCCTCTCGAATATACTGCCTCAGATAGTGTCTTCCTCGGCCTCAAGGATGCTAGGCCTGGTCATGTGACTCACCTGAGCCACTAGGATGTTAGCAGGCATGACATACAGTGGTTTATTCTCCTGTATTTTATTCAAAGCCATGAGGAAAACTTTCCCCAGAGAGCTGCTGCCCCTTCAGCATGGGGACCAGATTAAACGCATGGGAGTAGATCTGAAGTCAACCACAGGCTCACAAACAGTGCAGTTCACGCCTTGAAGCATGAAACCAGCCCACCTTACAGAAACTGACATGATCAAGGAGAAACGACTGTTGTCACAGGTCACTGTAGATAGGGGTGGCCGGCTATGTAGTGTCACTGTAGGAAAAGCTTACTGACATGGTTGGATTATATAGAGAACAGGTATCTCTGATAGGATTCCTTCATGGGTATTCCGTGTGATCCAGGGGCACCAAGCTGCCCTAGTCACTGGAGGTCTTCTTGAAAGAATGGAGCCACTCCTCCTGGCTGCCTCCGTTAGTGGTCTCGGACAGCGTTCCTCCAGTGTACATGCCATCTGCCCTTGGCAGCCTTGCCCCATGAGTCTAAAGCCTCTATCTCCTCTACTCTGACCTCCAATTCCAGCACCTGGAGACACAATGGGGGGAAAACATCTTTATCACTGAAGAACTAGAAGATACCCTGGCCCCAGTTGGGCCTAGCTAACCCACTGGTCACATTTTTCCTGTCTCTTTGCTAAGGGTACAACAGTTAACAAGCTACTACAGCAGTTCCGCCACCTGCAGACCAGAGATCACCAGGTCCTGACTTGACTGGAGGGTAGAAAAGGAAAGACTGACAGCTGGGACATGTCTAGACTTTATCAGCAACACTCTTGGAACATCATTCCTTTGGCCCTGGGGACAGTCAGTGCTATGTGACTGTAATTTACTTTAAATTACCTGCACAATCAAGGTGATATCACGTATGTGCCAGGTAGGTTACCCTTAATTTTAAGGGTTGTCTGCTAACACGCTACCAAGAATACACAGACTTGGGAAGACCAGTTACACCACACTGGAAAGGTTCATAAGCTAAGTGAGCTGCCATAAGCACATTTCCCTTAGCTGAGCTTAAGCAAAAACCAGCACTTGTTAATTAGTACCAGGGAAGCCAAAACAGATTCTTATGGGTGAAATGACCTGTTCATTAGCATGACAGATGATAGAAACAGGGTATCAGTTATGAAATCCAAGGTGTTTAGGATGCTTGAAGGGGCTAACACAGTCTGAATACACTTTCCAGCTCTGATGAACTAGGGAAAAAAATCCACTCGGGCCTGTATCCTGAACCCCTTATAATAAGACCCTGACATAATCTTCAACTCAAGATGTAACCACTGACAGGATTCTTTCTAACTGGAGAGTCCTAACTAGAGAAGACAGAATCCTGCCTCTGCGATGTTGCTGGGTTGGTCTCTAATAATTTCATACTGGGTATGGTGGGAACATCCAAAACATTGGTTTTCAACCTTGGCCTTGCATGGAAAGCTTCAGAATTCCAACAGCCAGACCTCACCATTTAGATCAACAGTGTAGGAATCTCTGGAGGGGGGACCGGTATCACGGCCTTTGTAAAGCTGCCCTGATGATTCCATTCCCTGACCACGGAAGAGCATCGCTGTTCTACTCGGCAGCGAGCTGGAACAGCCCTGGGCTTGCAGAAAGGGTTTATGAGCTGTTTTGAGCCAGCTCTGCTAATGAATATTCATTTAGTAAATGTCTGCATGTGTGGGAGAATCTGGTCTGAGGCCTGCTTTCATTAAAACTGGAGCAAGGTTATAGAAGAATGGCTAATGCTAACCAACTCTAATCTCTTCAGCCGCTTCCAAAGAATCTAGAGGGATCACGTTAGCTTTGGTCAGCTCACAACAAGGGGATAATCCCCCCGACTTCTCTTACAGGAATGCAAGGAAGGTACGGCTTTGGGTAAATATTCTTCTACCTAAAAAGACAATATCTTTTTTCTATTTTGCCTCTTCTATCAACTTGGGTTGGGAGGTAAAGCAGGCAAGGCCTGACCTCCTGCAATGGAGGCTGATGGCAAGCCCTGGATGGCTCCAACTTCTCAGCTTGTAATGTGGGGTACCTGTGCCCTCTGGCCCGATTCTGGGTCTTGGCCATAATTCTGCAATAACAGGGAACAACATCTACCAGGTTTCAAACATCATTCTATTATAAATAAATAACAAGTGGGCACACACAATTACAGCATCAGGGGCCAAAGCCAATTATCTTAGAAAATGCCTGGACATGTTGAAACTCCATGGTAAAATGATGGAACAAGGCTGAAAGTGCTACCCTGGGTCTTTGCTCTCCAGTCTTCTGACAAAGACTAGATTGCTGAACACAGGGTTCATCTCCACACTAAGCAAACCTCCTCGCCCAGGGAAATCGTCTCTGTTACTACTACTTCAGAGCCCCATCCATTTTAATAACAGGCATCCATCAGAAGACGGCCCGGAAATAAATAGGCAGTTACCAATAGGACAGGCTATATTCATAGGAAGAGAGAATAAGAAGAAATTAAACTCTCTGTGCTTTTCATCTTGCACATCACTCTCACCAGCTGAAACAGTTTACTGTGTCCTTTTTCCACCCACAGCGTGCTTGCCGAATTCTAGCAGAGATCGTGGTCGACAAGAACACCATGTGATTTGGAAACACAGAAAAGACTTTTACCTCATTCCTCGTGAAAGAAAAACAAAAAAGATTGTTATGGACTGAATGCATTCCCTCATCACCTCTAAATTCATATATGGAAGCCCTATCCCCTCTGTATTTGGACTTAGGGCCTACAAACAAGGACAGAGGTTAAGTGAGGTTACAAGGGTGGGCCTTAATTCTTCATGACTGATACCACTACAGCCTTCCCAGGTGGTTCAGTGGTAAAGAATCCTCTTGCCAATGCAGGAGATGCAAGAGATGCAGGTTCAATCCTTGGGTTGGGAAGATTCCCTGGAGTACAAAATGGCAACCTGCTCCAGTATTTTTGCCTGGAAAATTCCATGGACAGAGGAACCTGGCGGGTTACCATCCATGGGGTCACGAAGAGTCAGACACGACAGCACACGCACACATATGCCCTTATAAGAGGAAGAGACACCAGAGATCTCTTCCTACATGTACGGAGGAAAGGCCAGGTAAATTCACAGCAAGAAGGTGGCTGACAACAATCCAAGAAGAAAGGCCTCACCAGAAATGAACCTTGCTGGCTTCCTGATCTCGACCTTTCAGCCTGTAGAACTGTGAGACAGTAAATCTGTATTAAGTCACCCAGTCTATAGTATTTTGTTCTGGCAGCCAAGGCTGCCAAGGTAATGATACTGAAAATGCTTCTAAGTAATGAAAAGAAATGGGTTTCCAGTTTATCAGGTGGAGTTCTACTACCTATAGTGGAGAGACTTTATCAAAATGGAGGAAAGAGTGGAAACTGCAAAGAAAAACAAATGTCCCACTATGTGCCATCGAAAAGCAAGTTGAGAATGAAAAGGGCAAGCTCATTAGCTCTTTTTGATGACCACTCAGGACTCAGAGTGAAAGTGGAATTCAGGCCAACGCACGTAGTACAGTTTTAAGCATCAAATCCCAAAACCTGGAGATAAAAGTTTCCAACTGGTTGTAGAAATGCCAATTTCTTCCATTTCTTTCTTTTTTTATGCACTGGATCAAGTTAGCTTTACAATGCCTGAGCAAGAAATTTCGATCTGTTCATGTTTAGGTTGGAAACAAGAGCTTTGGAGAAAACAATCCCTGAAAATTTCAAAGCAAAATCAAGTGAAGATTAATGCAGAGCGGCTGTTTTTGACTCTTGAAATAAATGTAACAATATTTGAATTCCTGAAGCTAGGTTAACAGCTAAACAGGCTTCACTAAATACAAGCTACATTTTTCCTTCTCTGTTTAAACAAATGCCTCACAGCAGTTAATAACAATGCTCAGTCACAGTGTATGAAATGCTGGAAGTTATTTTTTTTAATACCCTTTAAAACAGAAATCTTAAGCTGCTAAATAATATCTTGGTTAAATAAGAGGTTTCTTTTAATATTTCATTTCTTGTAATTTACCTTGATCTGATCACAAAGTTGAAGCCCTGGTAGTTTATCAGCACCTGTATTATTGAGCTCTCTGGTTTCAACACTCAGCCACTCCCTCTTCTGAACTACACCTCGTTCCAGTGAAAATAACCATCACCCCCCAAATTACTTCATTTTGTCCCTCATCAGGGTGCAGGACTGAATAGTTACCTAGATACCAGTTGTTGAAAAATGTACACACTTCACATGTGAGGGCAGTAGAATGTTAAAAAAAGGAATGGTGTGCTTCTTAGATTTTACTTGCACATGAAAAATCTGGCCAGAAAGCAAATACCAGGACTAGCGATGAGGAAAAGAAGGCGGCATCTAGCTTTTGTTCAGTTTCTGACTTTCAACTTGTAATCTTTCAACTTCGACAGACTGTTTCCCAGGAAGAGACAAAAAGACTTAGCGTGCTTTTTCAGAAGAAAGCACAGTGTGTCTGTTGCCATGCAATATATACCATAAAGTGCTGCTCCGTCCCACACTTGTGTCTGCTGTCATCCTCTATATAATCCCTTGGCGCAGACATTTAACCTGTAATAGGATTTCATCTCCATATGCTAATTTGTTGCTTAGTAACTGTTTTTAGAGCATTTTGTGTGTAAGTCTGATTCATCTCCAGAACAACATTGTAAATTCCTTAAGAGCAGGGCCCAAAGAACATTATGACATGATCACAGCATCCCATAAAAATACCCTGTAGAATGAGAAAGGGAAGGGGGAGGCAGAAATCAAGGAATGTTCTTTGTGTGGAAGCTAAGGTAGTATACATGAGAAAAACAGGATCTGCTGTAGACATCTTTCAAGTTTTACCTGCTCAGAATCCCTTGACTCATTTTTCTGGTATGAGCATCCCAGTTCTCATTTGTGAATCGCCTCTCCCCTAGTCTCAGAGGAAATAATTGAGGCTGACATAGGAGTAGGTTGGTTTGACCCTACTACTCCCTTAGGCTCCAGGGACTGGCACATGGTCCCAATCTGCAGTCCTCTACCTTTGTGGCCCAGGGATTAGTTTTAGGACAAACTCTTGTCCCACGTGGACCAATAAGAGTCAGCCTCAAGACCACTTGCAGAAACTCTGGGGAAAGATTCACTTTCTTTCTGCATGGGTTGTCAAGTTGGTTAGATAAAGCCAAGGTTTGCTAGGATCAAATCCTGCCTGAGAATGATGCTAACTGAGAGGGAAGCCAAATGCAAGAGATGAAAAATGAAAATCCTAAGTCTGATTTTGTTAGCTGAATACCTAAACCCTGTTATGCTTGAAGTCCACTTACCACTTGCTTTCACTGCCAATATATTTCCTTTTCTTAGTTGAAACAAGTTTGAATTGGACTTCTGTCACTATAACCCAGAGTCCTGATTAATAAAAGGCCCTCAATAATAGTGGTTTAAAGTAACATAAAGTGTATCAATTACTTCCTAGGAAAAGGGAAGAATGAGTAGGCACTAGTGAATCAGATGAAGGGTTCAAACCCTAACTCTGCTGGATGTCTCTGAGCAAGACTCAGTATTTTAGTCTCATTGTTCATAACTATAAAATATATATTAAAGATATTTATTCCTCAGGCAAATCACAAGAATTAAATTAGAAACAGTAGGTGAAATTAGGCTGCCAACTGTGCCAGCCATCCCTGTGTTTTATTTGGTGGTTCAGAAATAGCTCCTAATACCTCTTCTCTTCCCTTCCCTGTTCTAACCTGATTATAAACTTTTTTACCTGAAAAGCAGGAAACAGTAGATATAGCTCTCAAAGTGTGGTCGTGAAGCTCCCAGGGACTCCCAAAATCTTTCCAGGGGGACTGGGAGGTAAAAATATTTTCATAATAACACTAAGATGTTACTTGTCATTTTCACTCCCATTCGCTAATGAATGTTAAATGGAGTTTTCAAGAGGCACAATAATTTGGAATATCAAAGAAAATTGAATACAGAAGCAGATATGATTATCCAGCTGTCTTCTATTAAGCCAGACATTAAGATTTTAAAAAAAATGCCATTGTGCAGACTAATTTTTGGGGGGTTTGGAAAATACGGCATTTATGGTAACATATAATAAGTTTCTTATTTTTGTATTTTAAATAAATTTAGTAAGTGAATTTCTCAAGTTCCCAGTTTGAATTCTGATTACGGTAAATATTTATAGATATAACCCACATAAAATAATGCTCTTTTAAGTACTAAAAGGGTCTTGAGAACAAAAACTATGAAAACTCATGAAGTTAAATGTTTGGACACTGGAGCCAGACTACAGGAATTCAAATTTTGGCTATGCTACTTACTGACTTAAAGAGGGACTTAAAATTCCTTTATTGGCCTTAGTTTCCTCATTTCTAAATGGGCATAATTATATGTTCCCAGTGTACTATGTTCCCAGTGTAAAGTTTAAAGGAATCAATACATGTAAAATGCTTAGCTCAATTTCTAGTACACAGTAATGCTCAAAAAACCTCAGGTGCTCTAATTATTACTATTAAAGCTGAAAACATAGGGAAAAAGCAAATTATATAAAGCTCTGCAATATATACACTGTTTTGCTGTAACGGTTCTTTTTAGCAGATTAGTTTTGAATACTTATCTAAACTCTGTGCATTCAGAGATGAAAATAAGTAGACTGATAAGATCAGAACTCAGAATTTACGCATAGGAAGAATAATTACTTAGCTTATACTTTGTACTAGGCACTTTTCCTTGACTGTCCAATTAGTCTGCTGAGATAGGTACTTTTGGTTTCAGCATTTTACACTTGCAGTAACTCATGCTGACATAGACGGAGAACTTTCCCCAAATCACACAGATAATGAATGGGTCTGTATCAACTCAAACCTACATGTGCCAGACAACAAAGCCCTTGTTTTGCTCTTCTTAGGACACTGCAGAATCCGTATTTGGGTGGCTGAATTTTGAAAAGTTCTGAATCAAAGTTTACCTCCAAAGGAAAATGGAAGAACATTCTTACTCCAAAAAAAGCCTAGAGAAATCCCAACACACCCACTTTTACCTCCTCCCAATACTGAAGGCTTTATAGATACGAACAAGGTAATGATTCTTGTTATAGCTTGGGCTATCAGACAGTATTATAAATATAAGGAGTAAATACAGAAAGGAGCCAAACTATATATCTTTGCAGAAGGAGATGCCTGTTTATGAGGGATATTACCTGCTTTCAAACAATGCCCATGAACAAAAAGCTCTTCTCAGACAATAATAGAGATAAAAACCACCAAATAGGACCCAGAAATGTCACACACAATTTGTAGACTAAATTATAAGTTGTTCTCCCTTACTATACAGTCTTTCAGAGAAAATAAAATGTGCCCCAGGGGAATGAATAATAGCTAACAGCAGCCAAAAATATGGCCTTTAGGAAGAGAAACAATAAAGCGACCATTATTTTTAGCAATTTCTCATTGCTAGTCTTGGGAGGGTACTTTTTTCTTTTTTCCCCCTTCGTTTTCTCAAAAGATTCGTTTTCAGATTAGTCACAGAGGGCTGGAAAACGCTGGGACGTTGAGGGCACTTCTGAATTGTCTTCTGGGGCAATGCTCCAAAGCTTTTCAGGGAAAATGATGCCACCCTAGCCCAGAAATCTATGTGAGCTAGAGTTTAAGAAAGGCAGAAAGCAGAGACCTGGGTGTCACTATCCCTTGCCATTTAGTTGAGCTTGGAATAGACTTTCTCTATAATAGAGGAAGGAAAACCTGACATAAATCAAGTCCCATAGGACCCATACATAGATGTGGGAAAATAAAGGAAGAAAATCTTTATATAAAGGGAAACTGTGTATCAGAATATGTTTCAGTTGCAGCAGGGGGAAAAAAAAAAAGATTCCTTATAAAAGTTACAAATGAGATTACATTACTGTGTTATTAGCTGTGGCTTTTGTTCAGTCACCAAGTTGTGCCCAACTCTTTGTGATCCCACAGACTGCAGAATTCCAGGCTTCCTTGTCCTGTATTATTAATATTATGGGTTGCGTTATTGTGTTATTAATATTATGGATTAATAGGTGCTCCCTCTCTGTAGAATGGTGCAATTACTATGTAAAACAGGATGGAAGTTCCTCAAAAAATTAAACATGAATTACCATGTAATTCAGACCCTCCACTTCTGGGTAAACACCAAAAAGAACTGAAAGCAGACACATCTGTACACCCGTGTTCACAGCAGCATTATTCACCGTAGCCAAAATGCGGAAGCAACCCAGGTGTCCACTGGAGAATGAATGGACAAACAAAATGCTGCATGTATCTAGGAAAGAGTATAACAAGCCTTAGAAAGGAAGAAAAATCTGACACATGCTACAATACGGATGAACAACAGGGATGTTATCCTAAGAAAATGACGTCAGTCACAAAAAGACAAATACTGTCCATACAAATGATGTCTCTAAACAGATTATGCCCGAGGTAGTACTAATACAGACAGAACGTAGAATGGTGGTTATTAGGGGTTGGGGGCGGGGAGGAGGAGGAGGAACAGGGAATTATTGTTCAATGAAGACCAAATTTCTGTTTAGGGAAATTCAAAAATAAAGAGGGGGTCTGGAAAAGGATGGTGGTGATGCACAACAATGTGAATATCTTCATGCCAATAATTGTTAAACATGGGTAAAATGGTAAATTTTATGTTACCTTTGTTTTGCCACAATTAAAAAAAAAAAGAAAAAAGGAAACTGGAAAAAAAAAAAAAACCTGAAAATGTGAAGTGTAAGAGCTGCCACCTTCCCATCTGTTTTTGTCAAGGTGCTGCTCTTCCCACCATGAGGCAGAGTCCCCAGCCCCAGCCTGAGGATCTGGGCTGGCTCTCACCACACAACGTGGTGGAAGAGACATTCTGGGAGCTGTGGCCCTGAGAGGCCTCGGAGCTTCCACTGTCACTCTGGGGACCCAGCCACCATGTACAGAAGTCCAGACTATCAGGCTGGAGAGGGAGGCCCCATAGAGAGAAAGGCCTTGCAAGACGGCAGGCTGGAGGTGGGAGAGAGCCCACATGAGGAAAATGGGGCAGCCTGGCCAACTGCCAGGACCCAGTCATGTGAATGAGGCCATCCTGAAATCCCTAGAATCATTTGAGTTGTCTCAGCCATCACCACGTGGAACAGAGATAGACATGCAAGCTGAACTGAATGAATCTGAATTCATTTTGCTCAGTCGTGTCTGACTCTTTGTGATCCCATGGACTGTAGCCTGCCAGGCTCCTCTGTCCATGGAAGTCTCCAGGCAAGAATACAGGAGTGGGTTGCCAGTCCCTTCTCCAGGGGGTCTTCCCAACCCAGGGACTGAACCCTGGTCTCTCCCATTACAGGCAGATTCTTTACCGTCTGAGTCTCCAGGGAAGCCCAAGCTGAGCCCTGTCCAAATTCCTGACCCATAGAATGGTAGCCAACTGATGGGTTGTCCTAAGCCACTGCATCGTGAGGTGGCTTGTTTCCCATCAATAGATGACTGAAACCATCCTGCAAACATATGTCATACTTTTAGAGAATGTCCTCTTATCTAATTCTACTTCTACTACTACTTATTATATTCATCCACTCATCCGACCAGTATTTGAATATCTGCTCTGCAGCTACTCTTCCCCAGCATTTGGGATCTATCACAGAATGAAACAAAGGCTTATGAGCTTATGTTTTAAAAGGAGGCAATGATAATCAAGATTTCAATTAATAATAAATTAGCATGTTAGAAGGTAAAGTGTGAAACAAAAGGAAAAGGCAGAGCAGAGTCTTGGGGGTTGGCGTCAAGAGCAGGTAGGGATAGAGGTATTTCTTCTTAGTTTGAAGCGAAAGTGAAAGTTGCTCAGTAGTGTCTAACTCTTTGCGACCCCATTCTTTACCAGCTGAACCACAAGGGAAGCCCCTTCTTCTTAGTGGGCCTGCACAAATCTTTTCTAAGAAAAGATAACTCATCTTTTCTAGCCTGTGTTTGTTGTTATCTGACCTTTTCTGATGATGCTTGGTTTTGATTATATGTAATCACTGTGCTAATGGAAATAAATACAGGCAACTCAGTTCATCATCTTGATTACAGAAAAAATTATATGTTCTCTCATACTGCCATTACTATTAAAAAAAAAAAAAAAAAAAAGCCAAAACTTCATCTTCAGGCAAAATCTTAAGGAAAGACATGGAGATTCAAATATTTCCAAATTCTCACAACAAATCTGAAAGGGCACCTGTGGATTTTCTATAGTCTTTCTGCTGAATTTGCACACTATAGTGACAATTCATAACACTGAATGGCACAGCTTGCTCTGTAAAAGGATCTTTACTGCTCACATTCTATCAGCTTCACACAAATTTGTGGTTAAGACCATATGCTTTGGTGTCAGGCACACCTTGGTTCATAGCCAAATTCCACTGCTTATAACCTGGTTGACCTGCTCCCTAAGCCTCAGTCTCCTGGTCTATAAAATAGAAGCAATTATACTGCACCTCACAAAAGGAAGGATTTTATGAGACCACATACAACTTAAAGCATTTACTCAATGGCTATAATGTGATCAGCATTAAATAACATTATCTATTATCATGTGATTATTTCTAGAAAACATTCTCAGGTATAAAACACACAGGAAAAGAATGACAGTTAACATTTGACTGTATGACCATGGAATCAGTCAGCACTGGATCGTTCACAAGTTCTACACATTTTCTCAGAAGCATGAAGGCCAAAGAGTATTGGAATTCATGCTTACAGATGCCTCCCTGCTCTAACCACGTTCTGAGGCTGGATATAAGTGACCTTTAACTATGCATGACCCTGGTACAAATAACTAGAAGGGGTCAATTGAAAGCCAGTGTCAAACGGACAAAAAGACACTCTCCTCTATATCTGAATATACCTGAAGGACCCAGGAAGCACCCCTTCTACCTGGAATCAACCTAAGACTGAACCCCAGGGCTTCCCCTGCCTTCTTGAAACAGTATTTCCGACTTTGGATCAGGACCAAAAAATGAATAGAAGGGATTTGGTCTTCGTGGGGCAGGAGGTATAAGGGGACTGTCTGGCATCTAAACTCCTTCCTACGATTGGAGGATCCCTGCCTTATAAGTGGAACAGACAACCTATCTCTCCGCAGAGAAGATGACAAGTCCAAACCTCACTCCTGGCTCTCCAGGCAGCTGGAGGAAGCCCTGAGCAGTTGTGTGGCCTTGTGTAGAGCCTAGAGTCTGGATCTGATGACACAAAGGAGCAGGGATTGGGGGTGATGCCCATCTTCAAACCAGCAGCAACATGGATGGAGAAGCTGCTGCAGTAAGGTATGAGCTGCAGCACAGTGGCGGCTGCAGCTCATAACTTACTGCAGCCGCCACTGTGCGCTGCAGTGGCAGCCATGTCCAGGTGGACCCCTGTTGGACATTACTCTTGGCTGACTCAACAGAATGCCACCCTTTGATCTGTCTGTGCTCAGAGCCTGGCTCTCCAGCCTCTGGATGATTTAGTGAACTTCCTGATAATCTTTGAATAACAGTCTCCCTGCTCCAATCAGCCCAAGCTCATGGCCATAACTTACAGCTAAGAAGCCTGAAGGATATAGTGATTTTAAAACAGCTACCACTGGACAAATCTGACCAGGTGCCAGGCACGGGGCTCTGGATAATAAGCATGTTATCTCATTTATTCTCACTGCTATACTGGCAAGAAATCACTCTTATCTCCTTGTTTGCGATAAGGAAATTGTTAAGTGGTGGAAATGGAATTTGACATCAGGTCCCTATAATATGAAAACATATTCAGTTAACCTTCAGAATATACTTATCTCCTATTCCTTGTTATATAGATCTTTAGTTGAAAAATTTTATTAAGCACCTACTCTAGCCCTACCACTGTTTCAGATACTGAGGATAGATAAGTGATTAAACCAAGCAAAAATCTGTACCATAATAGAATTTACATTTCAAATTTTTGCTACAGACTGAATATTTGTACATTCCCCAAATTCATATTTTAAAACACTAATTCCGAGTGTGATGGTGTTAGGAGGTGAGGACTTCATGAGGTGATTTGGCCATGAGGCTGGAGCCCTCAGGAATGAGATTGGCATCCTTATAAATGATTTGAGAGAATAGCACTGAAACACGTACATTACCATATGTAAAACAGATGACCAGTGCAAATGTGATGCATGAGGCAGGGCACCCAAGGCCGGTGCTCTGGGACAACCCAGAGGGATGGGATAGGGAAGGAGGTGGGAGGGGGGTTCAGGGTGGGGGGACACATGTATACCTGTGGCCATTTCAGGTTTATGCACAGCAAAACCATCACAATATTGTAAAGCAATTATTTAAGTAAAATAAATGTTAAGTTAAAAAAATGACTCTAGAATGCCTGCTTGACCCTTCCATCATGAAGACACAGCCAGAAGACAACCGTCTATGAACCTGGAAGCTGGTTTTCATCACTGAATCTTCCACTACCTTGATCTTGGCTTTCCCAGCCTCTAGAACTGTAAGTAATCAATGTTTGCTATTTACAAGCCATGTTGTCTGTATTTTTGTTACAGCAATCTGAACCAACTAAGACAGTGTTACATTCTTGATTCTTATTCTGCTGGCTTGTTTTCTTTAGTGACCCATGTTCTCTGTTCTGACTCTAGCCTAACAACTTAACTCCATCTAACCACACCATTCTATTTAGTTCAGCAGGAAGAGCCCAGACCAGGGATGGCACATGTGGCAAACTTTAAGCCACTGCTAATCCATCACAGAGCCTGCCAGCAGTCTCAGACCTTTCCCAACAGAGCTCCACGGATGGGTGCTGATCCACAGGCCCCTCTGCCTGAAGAGAGGAATTCTATTTATCCACCATCTGTATGAGGTCTCCATTGCTACTCTAACAAATCACCGCAGACCTAGAAGCTTAAAACACCAGTCTTTCCAGATCTCACAGTTCTGGAGGTCAGAAGTCCAGGGGGCTTTACGAGGTTCTCTGTTTCATGTGTCACAAACCTGCAAACAGATCATGGTCTTAGCCTCTCATCTAGAGGCTCTAGGGGAAGAATTCACTTCAAGCCGCATCAGGTGAGTGCTGGAATTTACTTCTTTTTAGTTGTAACGCAGATACATCCTTTTTGCCTTTTGCCATATAAACAACGCAATCATGGGAGTAACATCAGGGCAGAGGTTGTGGAAACAATCTGTCAGTTCCTGCCTTTCACACTGCCCTTAACCTGGGCCTTTTCTATACTTATAATTTCAAAGAGTCTGGGCAGAGTCAGCCTCACGGGGAAGGTGACGTGACAGCCGTCAGCAAACGAGCTCCACGGATGTCTTGGGAACAGCATTCCAGGCTCTCCAAGTAGTGAAGAAGGAACTCAACTAAGACCATTGTGGAGACCAGATGGTGGGGTGGCGCGGGAAAAGGGGAGAGCAGGAGAAGATGAGTTCCTGAATGTTACAATGGGATTCTGAACGCGATTTTGGTGACGTGAGTAATTCAACAGGTTGGAAGCATTACTCTGGGTACTGTTGAGAAGAGCCTGGAGAGGCCTGGGCAGCTGAGGGGCTACTGCAATAATCTGGGCAAGATATTTTAGAACAACAAAGATGGGCAAGTAACAATACCTACCTCAGAGTGGATATGAAGATAAAATGATGTGTATAAAGCATTAAAATCTGCCTACCACATAGTAAGTGCTCAATAAATGTTTACTACCAAATAAAATTTTAAACAGAAAATAAAAAGTGAACTTATTGAATGTTAATTATGTATACCTCAATAAAGCCAACTTAAAAAGTATCATCATCATTATCATCTGGATGGAGGCTCAAGTTGGGGTGGGGTGGGGGTAACAGAGGGGCTGTTTCCTCTAAGTCAGATTCAGATTCTAAATACATTTTTTTGACTATAGATTAATGATTTCCTTATCAAGTTTAGTTCCATTTTCACAATTTCTACTGAGATTTTTCTAAAATTCAGACAGTGGTTCATATGTCAGTACTCTAGTAAGCATTTTATTCTAGATTAGAAAATTATGTTTTCTTTTCCTCCTCCAAAATACGTTTTGAAGGTGGAGTCCATAGAGTGAGAGAAAGAGAAGACAAAAATGAAAAATGCTGACTTTAGCATTTGCAAGCTGTGTATCTCTGGGCAAACCCTAGAAACTATCCATGCGTAATTTATTAGGTAGAAAAATAAAATGGGACAGTTCTCGAATACCTTGCAGGGGTTTCTGTGAGAATTAAATATGGTAATGTGTCCTGAAATCTAGCAGGTGCTCAGGAACTGTCAGCTCTGCTTTCTTAATTGCTCACTAGCAAATGCCAGGTTCCTCCTCTTCCTTCTGAGCCCGGCTCTTAATATGCTAAGCCAAACTCAGGTTCCAGTTCAAAATAGAGAGGGAAGGGCCAAATTCTGTCTCATTTTACCATTTCGACCAAGGAGCTAAACACGAATTTAGGAGGCCTAAAGCAACCTTTAAATAGGAGAAATGGCTGAGGTTTCTGGTTATGGGTATAAATGGGAATTAAGAAGTTGATTTTCCTAGTGGGGCTCCTCTTCAACCTCAAAGGGTGCTAGTCCAGCAATAGGGAAACAAATCAACAAATAGTTAAGTGAAAATATGTGTAAATTAACTGCGTACTCCAATAAAAAGTTAAAAAATAGAAAATATGAATAAACACTTGAAACTTGGGGCTTTGGTATGGGGTCCTCCGATGGGCTGAAGGACCCTAACTAATACTGCAAGAGGCAGGAATAAGTCAGGCAGCTACTATTTACATGGCAGAAGTGCTAAGGTTTTTATTCTTACTCTTTTCTGACCACATTCTAGCTGTGGTTCCGAAGTCCCAATTTTCCCAACTGAATTTCCTCCTTTAGTTACTGAGTAGATTAATTATAGATATAACATGTCCAGGAACAATGCCTTGTACCCTGTAAGTAATCAATAAATGGTTAACTGTTATTATTATCAACATTCTTATTAAAAATAGCTCTGGGTGTGGGAACAGGAGCTTCACAGTCTCACTCTGATTGCATAGCTCTATTTTTTCCCCTCCTTTCTCTCTCTCTCTGACACAGGAAGAGTCAAATTTAGTACACAGATCCAAGAAAGAACTCGAGACACTATTGCAGAAGGCCCCTGGATGACACTGCTGGCCTCAGGTTTGACTTCTTTCTTCCTGGTGCTAACTATGCTAATTCCTTTCTGTCCCTTCCCACTGCCACCCAACAAGCTGGCTCTCCATTGACCCATCTGAGTGACTCACAGTTTGCTCTGATGCATCTGGAGTTTCTCACAATCCTGCTTTCTCCCAAACCTACGCAGATTTGTGTCATCAGCAAATTTCACCAACTTGCCAGTGAGAGAGTTGACATTTACATACCCACAGCTCCAGGCAGCAGTGACCAAGCCAGGGAATTTCTAATGAGAACAGTGCTGGCCCCCGGAAACAAATATTTGACAGCTGGAAATTTCCAGAAGGGAGTCAGTCATATTAACCCATTCTCAGCCATTTTCCTTCTTTCTCTATTTCTCTCTTCCCTTCCGTGTGTTCCCCACCCCCCACCGCCACCACCACCCCCCACAGAGATGTAATTAACTACCAGGATTTCTAGAGGACCAGGTAAGGAGAAGGAAGATAAAGTTAGGGGACAGGTAATCCTTTGCATGTCTGGATCATCAGATAAAGTCTGTTATAAGATTCATGGCAATTTGGGAGGGAAAATGACTGAATACTTTGCTCTTCAAAGTATCAGGCATCACAGAAATGATTCACAAAGATGCATTCCCTGGTGGCCTGGACGGTTAATGTATCCTCCTGCAGCGCAGGAGACCTGAGTGCCACCCCTGGGTTGGGAAGATGCCCTGGAGAAGGGAATGGCTACCCACTCCAGTGTTCTTGCCTGGAGAATCCCATGGACAGAGGAGCCTGGCGGGCTACAGTCCCTGGGGTCGCAAAGAGTTGGACACGACTGAGTAACTAACATTTTCCCATTTTCATAGGGTGCTGCTTGATTGAGGGCAGTGATATTTATGTCTGTCCAATCTCCTTTGCTCTTCTATGGGGAAGAGAGCCCAGGTTTCCCTTGGTAACATGCCTCTTCTCCAGTTTTGGTGAGAATGTCAATCACATTCCAACACTCGACATCCACCCTTTACCAGGCACGTGATCCCAGTCAGGTCCATTTAGTTTTTCTCTACCATGACTGAAGGATTTTTAGCAGGGGGCACAAGACGGAAGAAACAGGACCAACGGACATGGGTTCCTGCTCCCATGACGCTTAGGTCCTATTCTTCTGAGGTCTGCTATTTCTGCTTTGCCTTAGAATCTGAGAGGCACTCTATAGCCTCCCTTTTTATTGAAATTAGCAAAATCAGTTTCTGTTGCTTGCCACCAAGTTAATTAATACAAGCTCTAAATCTAGCCTTCCTAAGGAAAAAGCACAGATCAAAAAAAACCCAATAAACTGGCATGCTTTTATTCACTAGGTGTGCACCGTTATTTACTGCAGACAAGGATCTAATTTCAGGACAGCAGTAAAATAGGCACTTTTGGATATCTCGGGGTTCATAATTCCCATTTCTTCTGTCAGCTACTGGGGAAGGGTAGGGGGTGAGGGGGAGGCGGACATGCACAAACGTAACTGCGACCAGCACTTCAGAAGGAGTCATTAACCAAGGCTAGTGGGTTTCACTAGCATAATAAAAAGGAAAAAGGTTTTAAAGGAAAAGAGATGTATGTCAAAACTATATAGAGATGAGTTTGCAAGAGCAGGATAATAGACACTCAGCCAGAGGTTAGGATCTGAAGTCATCAAATGAGGCAAAAATAATACAGCAACAGTTAACTCATCTCTTGAATTACCGATGAGGTATAATATAACTGATAACCTCATACAGGAGAATTACCATGGAATCGGACATGACTGGGCGACTTCACTTTTACTTTTCACTTTCCTGCATTGGAGAAGGAAATGGCAACCCACTCCAGTGTTCTTGCCTGGAGAATTCCAGGGATGGAGGAGCCTGGTGGGCTGCCGTCTATGGGGTCACACAGAGTTGGACACGACTGAAGTGACTTAGCAGTAGGAGCAGCAGACTATAAGCTATGGTGCATAACAAGAGTATAAATGCAATGTGTAATATTATATTGTTAGTTTTACGTAAGAGAGAATCTAAACACATGAAATGACTGTGCGTGAGAAGCCCACACTCAAGAAGCAAGAGAGTTCTGGAAAAGCAGAGGCCCATCTCCTGTCTCACACACGAGCTAAGCACAGACCTTGTGAACAGAATGGCAGGCAGAACTGCCTGTAGGATTTTAAGTGCTATTTTTATTTTAGAAGGGGGGTGGTGGCCAAGGACTTAGCCAATGCAAGCTGGAAGCCTATCTAATACTATGCCTGTGACTTGCAGAGCCATTTACTTTATCAGGAATTAGGTAAGCTGGAGGGAATTAGGTAAGCTGCTACACAGCTTGGGCAGCTTCAGAAACTTCATCATGCCTACAGAGATGGCTTTCCCTTAGGCCTTGAACACTGAGAGATCCAGATTATTCTACAATGCCTCACTTGTTTTGGCTTCCTTTAATAAAAAACAAACAAGTCTACAAAGACAGTCTCACAAAACACTAAGATAAAATGAATGAATAAATGGAATTAAACACACAATTCAGAGGTAGAGAAAAATATAAAAATGCACATACAAGGATGCACCTTAGAATCTCATAGAATCACAAAACATTTTAGGCCTGAAAGAAGACTTAAAGATAATCTAAGGATTTTAAGCCATAATGCTTAGTGCATAGTAGGAACTCAAAAATGCCTATTGAGAGGGTGAACAATTTAAATGTTGTTTTAATTAGAAAATGACAGTGATTAAAATGACCCTCAAGTCATGGTGATTATTTTAAAAAAGAAAAAAAAAATGAACCAAGGAGGGCAGAGAGAAAGGAAATTCTTAAAAGTATGAGAAAATAAAAGGTAAAGCTTTGCTTGACAGAAGAATTCTAGCAGAAAAACTGTGACTGGATAATAGAATTAGAAACTCAACATTCTGTAACTCCCAACATAATAACTGACTCAAGCAAGGATCATCAATGGATGCCACAGCTGGGTGCAAGGTTCTGGGGAACAAGAGGTTTACACAGGTTAATTATTAACTATACTGGGAAAAGTTACCTTTATAATAGAGAGACCTGGCAGACACCCCCTTGATCAAATGATCAAACCAAGCACCAACAGTTACAGGACAAATTGACATCAGGTACCAGCCAATATGACACAAGGGAAGGACATAACGTCACCCATGCAATATGCCTGCCAACAAAGGTCTATTCTAATTCTAATCTTATGGGAACAGTTAGAAAAGTCCATAATATGGGTCATTCTATAAGATAACTAGCCTGAACTCTTCCAAAAAATTCAATATCACAAAAAAAACAAGCAAGGAGGAAATTTTTCTAGTATTTAGGAGACATGACACCCAAGGTGAACCTTGTATGGATTTTCCTGAACTTTTTTTTTTTTTTTTAAGGCAGGAAAGAGCATTTGGGGGAATACTGGGGAAATATGAACATGGATTACATATTTGGGACTACTGAAACAATCTGACACTTCTTAGATATGATAAAGGCATGGTGGTTATGGAGGAGCATAACCTGGTTCACAGCCTGCCAGCTAAAGACCTTTGAGGTAATGGGTCCTTATGTTTGCAAATTACTTTCAAAGAATTCAGCCTGGAAAAATTATACCTGCCACCATCCTCTCCCCCATCCCCACCAAACACACACACACACACACACACACACACACACACACACAGAAAAAGCAAGCAAATGTGGCCAAAGATAAATGACTAACGGATCTAGAGGAACGTATAGGGATATTTCTTGTGCTGTTCTTTCAGTAATTTTGACATCCTTCAAAAAAAAAAAAAAAAGTGGGAGAGAAATGAGGAGTCAGGTTCAGAGACATCTTAAAATGACACCTGAAAATTATTAGCAATATTATCCATGACAACTTAGTGTATCCTTTGATTTTCCCCAGGGTTGAATAGAAGATATTCTCATTGACCCAGAAGGTTCATATGAATTCAAGAGCCTAAATCAAAAATATTAGCAGCCGGAATATATAGAGAACATTTACAACTTGTTAATAGAAAGACATCCCAATAAAATAAAAATAGGTAAAATGTATTTCCTCAGAGAAGGTATACAAATAGCCAGTGAGCACATGAAACGATGCCCGTATCACTAGCCACCAGGGAAATGCCAAACAAAACCACAAGACACAACCTCCCACCCACTAGAATGGCCATAATCAAAAACATAGACAACAGCAAGCTTTGGCAAGGTTATGCAATGCCGGTAACAATGCAAAATTGTGCAGCTGCTTTGCAAACTTCCTCCTAGTTAGGCACAGAGTTTCCCTATGACCCAGCAATTACAATCCTTCCTAGGTATATACCCCACCAGGAATGAAAATACACATACACACAAAAACTTACACAAATGTTCACAGTAGCGTTATTCATAAAAGTCCCAAAGTGGAAGTAACCCATATGTCCATCAGCTGCGGTACATCCATACAATGGATGATTAGGTGGCAATAAAAAGGAAATGACACATGGACATAGGCAACAACATGTATGAAGCTTGAAAACATTATGCTAAGTGCAAGAAGCCAATCAGAAAAGACTACAGATTGCATGATTCCATTTATAGTAAATGTTCAGAATACTCAAATCTGTGGGGTCAGAAAGTATGGTTGCCAGAGGCCCAGGGGAAGAGGAACATGGACAGTCACTGCTAATAGGTATGAAATTTCTTTCAGGGATGATAAAAATATTCTTAATTAGATTTCAGTGATAGTTTCACAACCCTGAAAATACGCTTTTTAAAAAAAATTCTTCACTTTAAATGAGTGAACTGTATGATATGTGAATTAAATCTCAATAAAGCTGTCTTAAAATATACACCCACACCCACACAATTAGGACCAAAAATAAAAAAGGGTTTGCAAGTAGCTTTGCCCCTAATGTTAATCCTTCTAGTGTGAGATGTCTTCTAGTCAGCTACAACTCACAGGTAAGCTCCCAGTTTCCCTTCCAAAGTCCCTCCTGCAGATCTCTGGCTATTGGACAAACAGAACAGGCATAACTTGCCTTCTTCCCAGCACCAGTTAGTACTAAGTCACTCTGAGCCATCCACCCACGCCAGGAACATACGCACTGCACTGACTGATAGGCTGGTACCAGACTGTCCCTGGGCAATGATCACACGTACAGAATCAGGCGCAAAACTGCTCTCTGAGGCAGCCTGCTTCTGAGGCATCTGCTTTCTTAGACGAATTGGGAGTTGCAAAATTAGCAAAGCAAGAACCAGGTTTTTAAAGGGATAGAAAATGGTTGAGGCACAGATGAGGATAAGGAAGGCAAAGACTGAAAGGAGGGCAATGGGACAGGCAAGGAGAGGAGAGCTTTAAATGTGAGGCTGGAGTAGTCATGTGATGTTCCAGCCCTTCCGTCAACCTGTCATCCTCCTCCTGCAAACAACTGATTCCCACGGGGAATTGTTCTTTCTCTGCACTACAGCCCACTTGGCTTGGGTGAAGATCAGCTCCAGTGTAGGCTCCCTGACCCAGTCTAAGCCAATCAGTGCATTCACTGCCTTTGCTGCAGTGATTTGTTGAGGGGCAGGCATGTGACCCAACTGAGCCAATGAGATGCAGGTGCAGGATTTCCCATGGAAGTCCTGAGAAGAAAAACATTCTGTGAAGATTTTAAGCCAAGAGCACGTGCATGAAAATGGAGACAAAACAGGGAGGGCGCCTCATATCAGGGGAACTTGATCTAGAAGCTAGAATCCCTGGCAGTTTGAGCCACTGAGTCACTCACACCCACCCCCTCCTTTTTTTCCTTAAACTAGTTTGTATTATAGTTCTGCCTGTTGAGATATAAAGAACTGTACTTCACATAGAAGGAAATCAATAATACAGTTCCACTAGTGATTTCCCCAAAGGCCACCAGAACACAGGAACAAGATCTGTGATGGTTCATTTTATGTGTCAAGTAAGCTAGGTCACAGTATCCAGATATCTGGTCAAACATGATCCCATGTGTTTCTGCAAAGGTATTTTAAAGATCAGATGACCATTTAAATCAGTAAATCGTGAGTGAAGTAGATTGCCCTCCATAACATATGTTGAGTCTCATGACATCAGTTCAAAGGCTTTAACAGAGAAGCTGACTTCCCTGGAAGAGGAGGAAATTCTGCCAGCAGAAGACCTCTGGATTCTTACTGTAACTCTTCTCTGGGTCTCCAGGCTACCCATCTATCCTGCAGACTTGGACTTGCAGCCTCCACAACTATGTGAATCAATTCCCTAAAATAAATCTCTCTCCTCATTCTCCACCTGCTTCTCTCCCTCTCTCTCCCTCTCTTCATTCTTCACCCTTTCCTCCCTCTCTTTCTCCTTCCCCCTTTCTCTCTCTCTCCACACACAGTTTAACCTTCAACAACATGGAGATTAGGGTCACTTACCCCCGTGCAGTCAAAAATCCACCTATAACTTTACAGTTGGCCCTCATATCCATGCTTCTACATCTGCACATTCAACCAACTGCAGATTGTATAGTAGTGTTAGTACACATTTATTGAAAAAGACCTATAAGTGGACACACACAGTTCAAACTCATGTTCTTCACGCGCCAACTATGTGTCTTTTGGGTTCTTTTTCTCTGGAGAACCCTGACTTGTACATGATCAGGTGATCCCAGGCCTACATGTTAGCTTTCAGAGTTTTAGTTGGGAAGCATATAGTATTAGCATCCCCTCACCCAGCTCGACACCCAACTTCAACAACAACCATCCCTCTGGCATACCAGGTTCCGTGCAGCATCCTTGGTTTCCGTCAACTTACTTGTTTAACATGCCATGCCTATTTTTCAGATAACAAGAGCTTAAAAGACTTGCCCCAGGTCAAAATGCTGGTAACAGATATACAGGAATTCGATTCAGGTCTTTCTCAATCCATCCCAAAGAGCTCAACCACTGGGCAAGCTGCCCTATTTCTGGGAGGAAATTCCCAAGGATGCTCTTTTCTTTCTCAAAGAGTCAGGGTAGCAGATTCAAATCACACGAAGGAGCAAGACCACACCCACACCCACACACCCACGCCCACCCAGCCTTCCCCCAGCACTGCTTCTTGGTCAGGATCCTTTTCCCAGTTTACGAACCTGCTTGTGGGTGGTGCTGGTCTAGAGTGAGTCACAGAGCCATGGCCTCTGCCCCTGGAGGGTAGGATCCAAGCTCCACTTCCCAAAACACTGATGTGTCCCACTCTCCAGAGTTAACAGACCTACACCCTATCTCCCTGTCCTCGGTTAGGCTTGATTTTCTACCAGGTCTCTGCTGGCAAGAAGCTTGAGGGTAATGTGGACAGCAAGCTGCTAGAGAGGAGAAAGAAGAAAACGGAGCTTGGTGTCCTCTAAGAGCCTTGATGAGTCCAAGTAGAGGCCTTAAGGATAAGTCTGGGCATAATGGCAGGCACGGGTGTCCTTCTTCGACATGGGTGTCCATCAGCACATGATGACAGGAGCAGTTGTTTCCACACATTTGTCATTTATATTCTACTTCCATGAACTATCCTAAGTCTACAGACTACATGTACTACTGATTTAGCACAGTTTTAAACATGTTTTATACAATTTTTAAAGGTTATACTCCGTTTACAGTTATTACAAAATATTGGCTATATTTCCTGTGTTGTACAATACATCCACCTACCTTACACCTAATAGTTTATACCTCCTGCTCCCCCACCCCTATATCGCATAGTTTTAATCAGCTCCTCGTCTCACCAAAATAAGTATTTGAAAATGGAACTTTATACAATTATTATGTGTAAAAATTCTTTTCACTTGCCATAACAAGAATTAAACTTGCAAAAATAATCATTAAAAGTATAATCAATTTCGGTCTTCCCTGGTGGCTCAACTGGCAAAGAACCCACCAGTCAATGCAGGAGACACAGATGCATGTTCAATCCCTGGAGATCGGGAAGATCCCCTGGAGAAGGAAATGGCAACCCACTCCAATATTCTAGCCTGAAAAATCCCATGGATAGAGGAGCCGGTCAGGCTACAGTCCATGGGGTCGCAAAGAGCTGGACACAACTGAGCACGTGGGCGCTCACCCATACTCAATTCCACTAGACACACTTGCTCATAAAGGCTCTCAGCCTCTGGAGAAAGGGGTGTTACAAGTAACAGATCACTATCAGCTAGTGACCTTGAATCACTAAGTGAAAGTGAAGTCGCTCAGTCGTGTCTGACTCTTTGTGACCCCATGGACTGCAGCCTATCAGGCTCCTCCGTCCATGGGATTTTCCAGGCAAGAGTGCTGGAGTGGATTGCCATTTCCTTCTCCAGGGGAATCTTCCCGACCCAGGAATCAAACCCGGGTCTCCCACATTGCAGGCAGACGCTTTACCATCTGAGCCACCAGGGAAGCCCTGAATCACTAAGATCAGATTAAATAATATGTCCCTTGAAAAGGTGGTGGGGAATGTATGAAGCAAACCTTCAATGAACAACCCCTCTTGGTCAGAACCTGTACGGACTATCCTTGACAAATCATTTCAGTAAGCGTCGCCTCAGAAATGGCTGAGTAAAAAGATGTAGCATTTATTTCAATTATGTTTCAATATAAAAGTGAAGTGAAAGTGAAGTCGCTCAGTTGTGTCCAACTCTTTGTGAGTCTATATAGAGTACAGATGTCACTAAAACATATAATCTTAAGGACTATTAAACTGGAATTTCATTTAATTCCAGCCAAAGCACTGATGCTTTTAAACTGTGGTGTTGGAGAAGACTCTTGAGAGTCCCTTGGACTGCAAGGAAATCCAACCAGTCCATCCTAAAGGACATCAGTCCTGAATATTCATTGGAAGGACTGATGCTGAAGCTGAAACTCCAATACTTTGGCCACCTGATTCGAAGAACTGACTCATCTGAAAAAACCCTGATGCTGGGAAAGATTGAAGGTGGGAGGAGAAGGGGACAACAGAGGATGAGATGGTTGGATGGTATCACTGACTCAATGGACATGAGTGTGAGTAAACTCTGGGAGTTGGTGATGGACAGGGAAGCCTGGCGTGCTGCAGTCCATGGGGTCACAAAGAATCGGACATGACTGAGCAACTGAACTGAACTGAAATTTCATATAATAGTTAACAGACCTACTAATACCAGTTCAGACTTTCCCCTTAGGTTTGTGGAAGAATTAGATACGTATTAATTTTTTCACTATGCACTTGATTATTTTCTTCAACACAGAATTTGCAACCAACTAAAACCATCCTCCTCACCACCTAAAAACACTTCAATGCCTTTTAAATCATGTGTAAGCTACAATGGCATGGGCCCCTTTTTTTTTTTTTTTAAGAGAAAACAAAGCAGACTTTGAAGTTCAACACCTGGATTAGATTCCTGCTCCACGCTGTGTGGCCCGGAGGCAAATTACTTAACCTCTCTGAATTGCTAATTCTTCATCTATAAAGTAAGTTTAATAATATTAACTTTATAGGGCTGTTGGGAAATAGAAGAAGATAAAACATCCCAGGAGCCTAGCTCAGTGCTTGGAATCCAGTAGGCACACAGTAGGTACCTAACACTACTCTTTGATGGGAGGGTGTGGGAGTCACTGGTGACAATGAGGAAGTTCCTTTATGTCAGGGATGACAGCCTGAATGCCCACAGGGGCGGAGCATGGTACGTGAAGAAGGAGGCAGGCTGGGTGGGGTCCTAATAAAGTAGACATCCAACTACAAAAAAGTTGCCTGTTCAACGTCAGCTTATTATAGCCAAGATAACAGCCAGGAACATTTGTTAAGCTATGATGCTAAGGGTCTAAGGGCTTTGTATATACTAACTCATTTAATCCTCCTAACCACAAAAGGAAGGACCTATTATCGTCCACATACATGAGCACAGTGAGGTTGCTGCTGCTGCTAAGTCGCTTCAGTCATGTCCGACTCTGTGCGACTCCAAACACGGCAGCCCATTAGGCTCCCCCGTCCCTGGGATTCTCCAGGCAAGAACACTGGAGTGGGTTGCCATTTCCTTCTCCAATGCATGAAAGTGAAAAGTGGAAGTGAAGTCGCTCAGTCATGTCCGACTCTTAGCGACCCCATGGACTGCAGCCTACCAGGCTCTGAGGTTAGGTAACTCTAACCCCACCCAGCAAAGCCAGACTTCAACCTAGGCATTCTGTTCTCAAAGCCAGTCACTCAGTAACCTCTAGGGACAGTGAGTAGGTCTCAGGCTTTAAGGTGCAACAAATCACCTAGAGAGCTTGTTAAAATAAAAACTGCCCAATGCTTTAGTAGGTCAGGATGGACAGTGTATTTCTAACAAGCTCCTCAGTAATGCTGATGCTGCTGAACTGAGGACCACACTTTAAGAATCGCTGTTTTAGGCCTCGCCTCTTCTCCTAAGGCTGGTCCAGTGTGCCACATCTTTTGACAGACTATCCAGAAAAGCCAGAAATGTGTCTTCTGTATGACAGCTTATCGTATTTACATGCTCACTATGAATTCAGTATTTTAAACAATATTGTGCAAACCAACAGGCCAAATTTAGCTTCTGGGCTGCTTAGTTTCTGCTTTCTGTGTCCAAAGCATTTTTTTTTTTTTTTTTTTTTACCGTGTTTCTTTATTTTTGATCATATCATGCAGCATGAGGGATCCTAATTCCCTGACCAGGGATTGAACCCATGCCTCCTTTAGTGGAAGTATGGACTGCCAGGGAAGTCCCTGTCCAAGGCATTTTTAACACACTGATGCAACCAATGTTTACTGAGCATTTGCTACTCGCTCCTGTCATGGGGACTGTGCATAGAAAGAGGAGCAAGATGGATAAGAAGGTCTCACTTTGTGGAGGTTACAGATACGGTGAGGGAGCAGTGGATGGTGGAAAAGACAGAAAAATAACTAAAGGAATCAAAAAGATCTTTCCAGTTATGATAAAAGTACTCTGGGAAAACAAACAAACAAACCCAGCAGGGTGACAGGCTGGGTGATTTCCTTATCTGCAACTCTACGAGGAAGAAGGGAAGGTGTAATATGAGTATCACAGTGGAGAAGTGGACAAACAATGGTTGAATTCTGCACTGCATCCAACGTCCCCCCAGGCCGTAGAGGTCAGCCGAGAAGCACACCATCGCCGGATTTCCCTGCCAATACCAATTCCATGACATCACTCCATCTCCCACGGATTATTTACCTCATCCCCAAGTGTGGAAGGTCAAATCACCGGCATTCTGCAGCCTGCCTCTGCAGGTGAAATTTAGCTTTAATTGTCTAATTGCTACTCTGGCAACGGCTGCCACAGATTCATTTTAGAAATCGGCACAGGTGCACTCGGTGGCTGATGTTCTATTTTCAAGGACGAAAGGAAGGGATTAGGGAACCTGATGTCTTCTGCTTTAAGAGTTAAGATGAAGTTATTTTTTTTCCCCAATCAACTCCTGTTATCTCATTTCAATTTTCCAGAGTGTCTTCTCATCAGAAATTAAATTGGGTTGCCAAATCCCAGAGCAACAGAAATGGAAAGGTAGTTGGGAGGGAGAGGAGAAAAAGTTTTGGAGCTTATTAAAGCAAAATGTTTCTGTGTCCTTGAAGTACAGGCATTATGTAAAGGGGCTGTATGTGATGATAATCATGACAATGGTGAGGAGAATGAAGATAGTGATGGTCATGTGAAAATAAAATAATAATGATGATGCTGATGCTGACCCTGTCTGGCCCTTAAGAAACAGTCATTAATTAAAGCCACTGGATTCTACTCTGAGGTAGGTAAGAAGCCATAGGCCTACTTTACATATTGAAAAACAGATTAAAAAAAAAAGTTCAAGAGAATTACTTAAAATAGTTACTGTGTTCTTGATTCCAACAGTTAATTCAATTTCAACAAGACACCCATTTTTTTTTTAAAACATTCGGAAGACAGATATGCTGACTTTACATGTGCCTTAATTATTTTCAAGTCAGCACAAAGGAGATAAGCTGTAGCCGGGGGTATGTGCTTTTACAAACTCGACGTGTCATAGAATGAAAAATGCCAAGACAGAGCACGTTGATAAAGAGTAGGCCAGTAAGTGAATTCCAGGGCCCCCGAGTACATCAGAGCCCATTCAGAAACCAGCATGGGTCTCACCTTATTCCTGCAAACAAAGCATGCAAAGGAACGGGTATAAGAGAAGCAATCCATTAAAACCCCCAGGTACACATCTGGCCGTTAGTGATCAAGCTTTGCTTTCTGATTGTTTCATGGGCATGGGGAGGCAGTATGAGCAGAATTCAGAGTCTGAATACTAGTTACAACAATCAAGTCAAAAGCCTGCAGAGTCTCAATTTCCTAGCCTGTGGAATGGAGGTGATGACGATCCTTGCGGCCCTATCAACCATCGGGTTGCCATGAGGATAAAACGTAACACTATATCGGGAACTGTCAAGAGACAGTCAAACAAAAGCAAGGCTCTTAGTATCTCTATCTTCTCCCCAACTGGCCTTGGGAGCTGCTTGTGTATAAAGAAGACATCACTTTATATTTCTTTGTACCTCTTAAATATACTCTTTGTACCTGTACCGACATTATTACCACATAATAACGCGAAACGCAGAGCAGAAGCTTTGGAGGAGTTTCAGAAATCTTTGTCTACAAAAGAGTTCACCTAAGGTTTTCTTCAGTCAACGCAGTTAATGCATTTGAAATATGACCTGATTGCCCCCCAAATAGAAAAAACAGTATGTCAGTTCTAGAATAGAAATCATATCCCTTTTATTAAGTTCTTTGCATTTTCTCATATACTCTTCCCAAGAGCTCTTCAAAACTGATATAACTATACTTCATTTGGGATGAGGAAACTGAGACTCAGAGTTCAAATAAATTGTCCAATTTCACCTAACTAAGAAGCAACAGAAGCAAAAATTGACCTTGCTGCTACTGCTCTAAGTCACTTCAGTCGTGTCTGACTGTGCGACCCCACAGACTGCAGCCCACCAGGCTCCTCCGTCCCTGGGATTCTCCAGGCAAGAACACTGGAGTGGGTTACCGTTTCCTTGTCCAATTCCAAAGCTCCTGCATTTTCAAGTTGTGCTAAGCTTGGCTGGCAGATGGACATTGCTGTGGCTCTAAATGCCCACTAAACATCAAGTAACTTCTCAACAAACTTGGATATATTATGAAAAACTCAGTACTGTCTACAAATATTTCTTAGGAAATGACTCCTCTCACCAACGAGAGATAATCATTCTTTTGGACCAGTGTTCAATATATACACATCAATCTTATACGAACACTAGAAACCTGTCCCATTTACTATCTGAATTCTAGAACTTCGTGTACAAGGCACACAGGGTGGAAGACTGCATAATGGCAGGTTAAGCCAGGACCAAGATTCTCCAAATTGAGCATGCCTGAATGAGCACCTGGTCTTCCTTGACAGATCAGTTGATAAAGAATCCACCTGCAATGCTGGAGACCCCGGTTTGATTCCTGGGTTGGGAAGATCCCCTGGAGAAGGGATCGGCTACCCAGTCCAGTACTCCTTGTGGTTCAGCTGGTAAAGAATCGGCTGCACTGGGAGACCTGGGTTGGGAAGATCCCTTGGAGAAGGGAAAGGCTACCCACTCCAGTATTCTGGTCTGGTAAATTCCATGGACTATATAGTCCATGGGGTCACAAAGAGTTGGACACGACTGAGCAACTTTCACTAATGAGCACTTACCCAGGTAACCTGTTTAAAATGCAGACTTCCAGCCTCCATGTCACCCCATTATAATTCCAACCACTTAGGGTAGAGCCCAGGAAACAGAGTTTTAATAAACTCTGCAGAGCAGGTGGGTCTCACACTATACTCTACGTAAATAGGCCAAGGAAAAGGGCCAGGAAATTAAGGGACCAAGACTAGCTCTGAGGCACACTTCTTGAGAGGCCTTCAACAGCTCAACCAGCCTCTTTGGGAATTAACTCTGGAAATTAACTCTGTCTTGGGTATCCCTGACCCTCATCCTTTGTGGGCTGACTGGATCTTGTTTGCTTTAGAACTTCTTGAAGGGCAACACTATTCTTTGGTGTTTGGTCACCATATTATCTGCTACCCACTGGGATGTCCAGTAAATGCTTTCATTTTTAACTGTAGAACAGGCTTCAGAGGGGAGGCTACAAATGAACACTGTAAAGAAACCTAGGCCTATTCCAGCATTTGTAGGACTCTATTACAACCATGGAGTCATCTCCGGAGGCCAGAGCTACCAGCAATGACTTCATGCTCAGGTAAGTTTCTTCTACTGGTACTTAAGTGACTACAAGAGGTACCTTCCTTGTCAAATACGGTCACTAAGAAGACAGTACAAAGGCTGCTTGCCAGAGGGGGTGCCTCAACAGCTATACAAGAATGAATGAATGAATAAGTAAATAAATAAAACTAGGGTCCCAGGTGAATCTGTTGTGCAAAAAGTTTTGAGGACACTGTCTTTAAGAACTTTCGAGTGTCATTCACCACACTGGCAGTACAGAAAAACCGACCTCTTCCCTGTTCCAACAAAGGACGCTTCCCTTAGCTAGAGCACAACTCGAGCATAACCAGAATGTGTAGGCTAGTGGTCTCCATAGTGAATTAAGTGAAAATATTAGAGTTTATCTTTAAATTGATTTTTACTTAAAATTTAGGGCATTAAACTTATGGGTATTTTATACACGGTTTGACTCAGGGGCCCTCACTTGAGTTTTGTCAGACGGTCCTATGGCGTGCCTATGTGGCACTGACAGCACCCTGAGGAAAAGGCAGGAGAGCTACAATCTGGGACAGCTGACAGTGAGGTTATTGATTTCCAGGTTAAATGAGATATGGTTTATGGGATATGGGCACCTGGTATATTTGAACCAACATTTCCAATTGATCTCAACAGATTACTACAAAAAATCCACTATATAACTGTCTAATGAAAACACATAAAATGAGACAAATGGCTGAGTTATTGCGCCTCCTACTTCTGATACGGGCTCCTTTGACGAGAGACTATAAATTAAGAACAACTAGGAGAACTAACCATAATTTGGTAAAAAAGGATCAAGATGGCTCTTTGAAGTACACATTTTTGCATACTATGATTAACTGTGAATCTTATTTTACGTATATATCATACTTTGGAATACAGTCTTTGCGTTGCATAGTTGCTTATGCACAAATTTCAGTTATTCCAGTTTTCTCAACTCTGGCCGCTCATCATGATTCAGATTTCACTTTCTATAGTTTATTCACTGTGAGTGATTTGCATAAAGTATAAACATCACTGCTTCAGTCCACAAATCATTATTATCAATAAATACCAGGTGCACATTATGATCAGTGACCAGCCGTTTCTGTCAGTCTGCCAGTGACTGGTCACCGAGCATCTCAGTTCATGCACAGACAGTAAAGCATGTAGTTGTGTTGTCTTCTTGCCTCCCAATGATACCTATGCAACATGGAGCCAGGGTAATTTAATGAAGATGAACACTTAATGACATAAAGGCAAATGGTAGTGACAAAAAAGGGTGAAGATGTACGCTCCAGAAGGGGCTTCCCAGGTGGTTCGGTGGTAAAGAATACACCTGCCAATGCAGGAGACGTGGGAGACATGGGTTTGACCCCTGGGTGGGGGAGATCCCCTGAAGGACTAAATGGCAACCCACTCCAGTACTCTTGCCTGGGATTAAGGACAGAGGAGCCTGGTGGACTACAGTTCATAGGGTCACAAAGAGATGTGACTGAGCATGCACATATGTTCCAGAGTCAGTGACACATGACAAAAAAGTAAGGAGCTCTCAGTAACATTTCATGAAACTACAAAGCATAAAATGGAAACTGATCCCAACTTAGAAAGGAGTATGACAATCTGCCATGGTCCAGACAAGATGCTTCATCTGTATCATAAGATAAGAGGAAGACAAGCACTGTTCAAACTGCTCTTAAGGTTTGTCCAAAGAAGTAAAACATTGTAATCCTCAATGTTTCCAATTCTTGAAGTTGCAGTGTACTAAATATTAATTTTAGTAGTTTTCTTATTTCCCTATGCCTTTATAACCAACAGTAAGAATTTTTACTGTTTTGAAAAAAAATTTAAAGGTCACAATACAATTGTAAATTTTCACATTGCTTATTAAGATCACTCTGCAGTTTCAGCTTGCATGGTTATTTTTACAGTCCCATACTGTCATGCAAAGCAAGTACGGCCTGTTTCAGCCAATCACAGGAGTATGTGCATATACTTTATTGATAAGTAAATACACACTATTTGGCAGTCTGTGATCAAACATTTTCTAAAAGAGTTTTGGATACCTCTGGCTCAGACAACACTTACTGAATACTGTGGGACAGCAAAAGGGGAAAGACCACAGTAACGAGGAACAGCAGACAATCCAAGTCTCTTAGTATAGCTTTCTCAATTTCCACTGATGCAAGTCTTTCCTTCTAATGTCCAGTCTGTCCCCAAGTGTCAGCGACAGTCTTGAACACCTCTTACCTGGGTGTGCCCTTTAGGACTTCCACCACGCTGTTCCTCAAAAGCACCACCCAAAGGCTTGTTAGAAAGGCAGGATCTGAGACTCCATCCAAGACTCACTGAATCAGAATCTGTATTTTAATAGGATCCCCGAGTGATTCTTACACTCTAACATTTGAGAAGCGCTACTCTAGACTTCAGGCTTCCCTGGTGACTCAGATGGTAAAGAATCTGCCTGCAATGAGGGAGACCTGGGTGTGATCCCTGGGTTGGGAAGATCCCCTAGAGAAGGGAAAGGCTACCCACTCCAGTATTCTGGCCTGGAGAATTCCATGGACTACAGTCGATGGGGTCCCAAAGAGTTGGACATGACTGAGCGACTTTCACTTTCACTCTAGACTTCACATCTGATTTCCTATGTCATTAATCCAAGGAGTTAAGTGTACATATTACTGAGATCTACCTTTTAAGGACTTATTACTTCTCTAGGTGACTGATATCACTGAGGAAAGCAACAACAACAATGGTAAACATTTAACCAAGCACTCACTCTACACCAGATAGTGTGATAAACCAACTACCAATCATCTCCCACGAGACTCAAGTGATGTGTACAATGGGAATAATGATATTACTTCCAAAACACATACAGTAGCAGAATTGCCAAGGGCCTAGATGATGGTGGAGGTAGATGAGAATTTCAAGTTAACCTGTATACGTGGGCCTAAGGGTGTGTGTGTGTGAGTGTAAGTGTGTGTTTTAACTGCAGCAGGAAAAGTCAGTGGGGTGACCGTCTTCTCACTCCATTTTTCAGTCTCACTCTAGACTACCTCCGAGTTACTGACTCCAACCAGTAAATTGAGGACCTACTCAAATATGGGATGTAATATAAAATCCCAACTAGCTATTTTTCACAATTGACACGTTTCATATGGAAATTCAAGGGACCCCGAATAGCCAAGACAATCCTAAAAGAGAAGAGTTGGAAGACTATAATTCCCCATTTCAAAATTGACTATCAGTTCAGTTCACTTGCTCAGTCGTGTCCAACTCTTTGTGACCCCATGAATCACAGCACGCCAGGCTTCCCTGTCCATCACCAACTCCCAGAGTTTACCCAAACTCATGTCCATTGAGTCGGTGATGCCATCCAGCCATCTCATCCTCTGTTGTCCCCTTCTCCTCTTGTCCCCAATCCCTCGCAGCATCAGGGTCTTTTCCAATGAGTCAACTCTTCGCATCAGGGGGCCAAAGTACTGGAGTTTCAGCTTCAGCATCAGTCCTTCCAATGAACACCCAGGACTGATCTCCTTTGGGATGGACTGGTTGGATCTCCTTGCAGTCCAAGGGACTCTCAAGAGTCTTCTCCAACACCACAGTTCAAAAGCATCAATTCTTTGGTGCTCAGCTCTCTTCACAGTCCAACTCTCACATCCATACATGACCACTGGAAAAACCATAGCCTTGACTAGACGGACCTTTGTTAGCAAAGTAATGTCTCTGCTTTTGAATATGCTATCTAGGTTGGTCATAACTTTTCTTCCAAGGAGTAAGCGTCTTTTAATTTCATGGCTGCAATCACCATCTGCAGTGATTTTGGAGCCCCCAAAAATAGAGTCTGACACTGTTTCCACTGTTTCCCCATCTATTTCCCATGAAGTGATGGGACTATAAAGTTGCAATAATTAAAAGATAGTCTGGTACTGGCATAAAGATAGACATTTAGATTAATGAAACAGAATAGAGAGCCCAGAAATACACTCAAGCATCTATTGTCAACTGATTTTTTTTTAAAAGAGTGTCAAAACAATTCAATGGGGGAAATAAATCTTTTTAACCAGTGGTTCTGGGACAACTGGGGATCCACATGTAAAATAAAGAATTTGAACTGCTTCCTCACATCACACACAAAAATTAACACAAAATGGATCACAGACTTAACTGTAAGAGCTATGACTATAAAATTCCTGCATGAAAAAACAAGAGTTTTTCATAATCTTGGAATAGACAATAGTTTCTTAGCTCTGACCCCAATCACAAATGACAAAAGAAAAATATGGATATCTTGGGCTTTGTTATAATTAAAAACATTTGGTGCTTCAAAGGATACCACCAAGAAAGTGGAGACAATCCACAGAATGGGAAAGAAATATCTGTAAAGCATATATCTGATTTGGGACTACTATCTAGAATATAGAAAGAAACTTAACACTCAACAAGAAAAAGATAAGTCAAAAGTGGGCAATATCTGAGTAGACATTTCTCTGCAGAAAGTATACAATGATCAATAGACATGCAAAAAAAAATACTCAACATTCTGAACCAACATAGAAAAAGAAATCAAAACCACAATGAAAACCATATCTACTAGGATGATTATAATCAAAAGACAGAAATAATAAGTATTGGTGATGATGTGGAGAGATGGCTCCTCTTATGTATTACTGATGGGAATGTAAGACTATGTATCCACTATGGGACAGTTTGACCATTTCTCAAAATGTCAGAGATAGATTTACTCTCTGATTCAGAAATTCTATTCATAGGTATAACACCCGAGAGAAAAGAAAGCATATGTCCACACGAAACCCTGTACATGGATGTATACAGTAATATTATTCACAGTAGCTAAAAAGTGGAAACAACACAAATTTGTCCAACAACATTTGAAAAAGACAAAATGTGGTATACCCATACAATGGAATTATTGTATTATCCAGCAAGAAAAATAAGTGAGGTACTGATAATTGCTATAACATAGATGAAACTGGCGGAGAAGGCAATAGCACCCCACTCCAGTACTCTTGCCTGGAAAATCCCATGGATGGAGGAGCCTGGAAGGCTGCAGTCCATGGGGTTACTAAGAGTTGGACACGACTGAGCGACTTCACTTTCACTTTTCACTTTCACGTATTGGAGAAGGAAATGGCAACCCACTCCAGTGTTCTTGCCTGGAGAATCTCAGGGATGTGGGAGCCTGACGGGTTGCTGTCTGTGGGGTCGCACAGAGTCAGACACGACTGAAGTGACTTAGCAGAAGTAGCAGATGAAACTGGAGAACAGTTTGATTTAAGCTAAATCAAACAGGCCAGTCACAAAAGGTCATATATTATATGACTGATTTATAAGAAAGGCCCAGAATAAGTAAATCCATTGACATAATCTAGATTAGGGGTTACTAGGGCTGGGAGAGAAGAAGTGATGATGTTAATGGATATGGTTTATTTTTTTCCTTCAGACTAGGAAAATGTTCTGGAATTAGACAATGTTGATAGCTGCACAACTCTGTGAAGACACTAATGATCATGGAACTGTACACTTTATATGGACAAGTCATATGGTATATAAATTATTTCTCAATAAAGCTATTAAAAATTATTTAAATTAGGTCACTTCTGTAATTTCCCCACCCTTAAGGACAGCTTTGACGATTCAGGTCAGTGGCTAAAGCTCAGCTGCTCCCTTAAACCTGGTTCATCTTACATGTGGAATCTAAAAAAGTGATAAAAATGAACTTATTTACAAAACAGAAATAGAGTCACAGATGTAGAAAGCAAATGTACAATTACCAGAGGGAAAAGGATGAGGGAGGGATAAACTGGGAGACTGGGGTTGCCATATACACAGCACTATATATAAAACAGATAACTTATTAATAAGGACCTACTGTATGGCACAAGGCACTCAACTCAATAGTCTGTAACAACCTATATGGGAAAAGAATCTAAAAAACAGTGGATATATGTATATGTACAACTGATTCACTTTGTTGTACATCTGAAACTAACACAACATTGTGAATCAACTAGACTCCAATAAAAATGTTAAAAAAAAAAAAAAAAAGACCTGGGTTAGTCCTACTTCTGTATGTGTCTGCTGTTAAAAAGAGAAATATTTTTATTCTTGAGGAACAATGAACATGGTGATGGGTAGCCAGACAATGCGGTCCCTCCAGGCCCAAAGTCATAATGAATACAGTTGGCAATTCACAAGCCAGGCCTCCTTGGCAATTGTCAGTACTCTCCACGGATGCTCTTAGGTTGGGACCCCTCTCAGAGGAGGCAGTGAAGCCCACAGGGGAACTGAGTTCAAGTCTTGGTCTCTAAGTAATATTAACAGAGCCAAGAGAAGATGCTTGGGGTGGGGAGTGTGATCGTTAATGCTGTACGAGTGTGATACTACATTTCTCTCCTTTTCTTCAACTAATTAGAGCTTCATTTTAATTAGGCTGACTTCATCTGCCATTCCTTCTCAAATCCATATACTAGGTGAACAGGAGATTACATCCCAATCCAAACTTTGTACCCAGCCACATCTGAGCAGCAAAGAATTTAGAGAAGTTAGAATTAGAAAAGGGACTCTTTTTTTTTGTTTTTGTATAATTAATACCTCAATTAGCAGAGATATTATGGGCAATCTACATTTCAGTGATGACATGGCCCCCTGCCTGAGTTAACCCAGGAGAGGACCACATAATAAAAAACGTTTCCACATACCCCTGAGATTCCAGGGACATCAACTCACCAGGAAAGCCAGACAGACATCAAAATGCATGACTCAAAGTGCTCAATTCCCTCTGGTAGTTACTCATGTTGCTTCGGAGGAAAGAAGACTCTCAAATATCGACTTTAACATAAATATGTCTTTCGCTGCTTACTTTCCAAACTTTAAATCCTGCAAGTTCTTTCCAAACGTTCAGTTAAAAGGAAGGAAAAAAGGTTAATTGCTCTGACCCCCTAAAAAGACCCATGCAGACTAGCAAATGTGTTCACATGCAAACAGGCACACACAGAGAGCACCTTGCTCTAATTTTTTTTGAGTGGTTCGGATTTCTCATCAAGAATCTGGCAAGCTCGCCTGCTGGGTCCTGTATTCGTTTCCAAGCTCGTAGCCTACCCCCTCTCATACTTTCAGTCGGTATGTAATTTAGACCTACGCGGATTTCGAGTGCAGTGGCCAATTCGTAACTAGCCAGGGTTGGGGAGAGGGGTCACTGGTATGAACCCTGAGGATGTCGCTCATAAACTCTGAAATAAGGGACTATCACTTGTTACACAAGAAGCTTTTCTTTTTTCTTCTTAATGGGGTAGCTCTAACTTCCACGGCTCTTAAAGAGTTAAATGAAGATGTAGTAAAGATCTTAAAATGAGGCCTAAGAGAAAAAGAGGAATACTCTTTCCCTCCTCCAACTCCACTTGGGAGTTGGGAACCAACTTCCTGATCCTCTGTTTCTGGGCCAACCACCCCCACCCTTCTCTATTCTCTTCCCAAGAACCAACTGCAGCTCAGCCTGTTCCCTCTCGGCTCTGCCAGAAGGGAGCCCTCCTGCCTGCCTAGGACCACCCACAGACTCTGGGCTCTGTTTGGACAGGAGGACCCAACTGCAAAGAGGGAACATCTTGCCTGTTTCCAAAAGGAGGGTGAGTCACCTTGGTGGAAGCAGTCAGATCTCAGTAACAATTACGCCCCCGTCCTGACCACCTGACATGGCCAGAGCCTGGGTGGCACTGACAGCAGCGGTGTCCAAGCAGCAGTTGATGGGCCAACGCTTGGCTGGTTGAAACATGACTACATAGAGAGGGTTATAAAATATACAGACTCTCAAGGCCCATCCTCAGAAGTGCTGATCTAGTAGGTCCTGGAGTAGTTACCGAGAATCCGCACCCTTTTTATGCCTCCTAGGATGTATAGATGGACAGCCAGGTTTGAGAACCTCTGCTCTCGAGCCAGGACTCTAAAGATAAGGTCTCTCAAAGAGCTGAGATGAGGAGGAAATACAGTGGAGAGGAGGATGTGTTTCTTGAGACCAACACCACAGGATTCTATCTGGGTAGCTTTTGAAAGAGGAACCACCCGCATCCTGGTGTCCCTGGAGTTGGCTAGAAGAGAGGCGTAAAAACAAAGCGAAAACTTTGGAAGTTAACAGGCTTGGACTCCAGTGCCACCTCCTGAGACTGACAGACAAGGTCCCGTGCCCATGATTTCCAGGACTTCTAAATCTTAGACAACAAGCCAGAGCCTCAGTTTCCTCAGACAATTGATGGGGATGGTGAGGCTGAGGAAGGTAACTTTTTGTTGTTTAGCTGCCCGGGAAATCCCATGGACAGAGGAAGATAGTCACTAACAGTCATATTGTGCGCACTTTGCACTGGCCAACATTCTAACATTACAGATGCTAACTCCTGAGCGAGATGTGAGTAGGATGTAAGCCATTTCATAGAAAATACTTAGCCTACTGCCTTACATGTTCCTTTATGGTTTTCTGGCTTTCCTGGTCAGAAAGATGACTGCCCTATTGTCTCTTTAAAAAGGACATAAAAAAGTTCCACTTAGTTCAGTTCAGTTGCTCAGTCGTGTCCGACTCTTTGTGACCCCATGGACTGCAGCATGACAGGCTTCCCTGTCCATCACCAACTCCCGGAGCTTACTAAAACTCATGTCCGTTGAGTCAGTGATGCCATCCAACCATCTCATCCTCTGTTGTCCCCTTCTCCTCCTGCCTTCTATCTTTTCCAGCATCAGGTCTTTTCCAAGGAGTCAGTTCTTTGCATCAGGCATCAAAGTACTGGAGTTTCAGCTTCAGCATCAGTCCTTGCAATGAATATTCAGGACAGACTTCCTTTAGGATGGACTGGTTGGATCTCCTTGCAGTCCAAGGGACTCTCAAGAGTCTCCTCCAACACCACAGTTCAAAAGCATCAATTCTTCTGTGCTCAGCTTTCTTTATAGTCCAACTCTACTTGCCTCCAGCCAACACCTTCCTGGCCACTCCTCCCCAACCCCATCTTTCATTCTGTTTCTAATGTTGCCCCCTTGACATGACCATTAGATTCTGGCATGGAAGGAAGGCTCTGATTAAAACAAAACTATTCTCATGGAGGAAAACACATTCCTGTTAGACACTCATACTCCACATATAATTTACCTTTCACACCAGTTACTTAGCAGGATCCTAGAGGGCTTAGGACAGAGATAGAAGTCATGGAAAAGGAGAAGACAAGCTTATAAATGGGGTAAAATTTGCCTATCAAGCTAATGACCTTTATTTTAGGATCATAGACACCTTGCCAAAACTATTATAACCTATGCACTCTTTCTCCAGAAATTCCTATTTGGGACACACACGCGTGCACACGTGAAATGTTCTGCATGTTATTTCAGGGGATTCATTCAACGGAAGGCCATGAATGCATACCCTTGGAAAACTGGGGCCTCTAAGTTGAAAATCCATCAAAGGCTGGCAAACTCTTTCTGTAAAGGACCCACAAGTTGGTATTTTCACCTTTGCAGGTGTGTGGTCTCTCTCCTAGCTACTTACCTCTGCCACTGCAGAGGGAAAGCAGCCACCGAGGATAAACCTCATAACTATGTCTCAATACAACTTTATTTACAAAAGTATGCAATGAGCCAGCCTTGAGTTGTAAATTGCTGACCCCTGCTTTAGAGTTTTGCTATGCCACTGTGGGTCAAATGTCACTTGGGGAACGTGTTAGTCTGAAGCCTATTGTGGACTGTGGTCTCATGGTTGGGCATATCTTCCACCCTGCAAGTCACCCCAGTCCTGGCTGAGCATCTTCTGAATGTACTAACTAGTCTGGGCTTTTAGGACCACAGCAGTTCCAAGGAGGTGCTACCTACCTCTCACCCAGCTCTGGACCTCAGACTCTCAAGCCCCATGTGCCCTGAGCTACTGGTATTTAAAAACCCCTTCTATATTAATGAACCTAACTATCTAAACAGTCGTAATTTTCACCCCTGAAACACGCAGGTCCACATACATTGGCAGGACTTGCATGAAAGTGACGAACACAGTGACGTGGTTCTTTCCAAGTAGGTCTTGAAGGAGAGAGACCAGTAAGAATAGCACACTCTAGAAACGCAGAGCACACCGGGGGCTGTCCTGAGTAACGACACTAGCTACTTAAGCGGGGCTGCCACAGGATAGAAAACTGCCTTATTAGTTTTGACAAATTCCACCAGCAAACACCACATCTTTATGTGCACCGTGATTAAAACATCATCCACAGAGAGCAGGAAGAGAAAGCCATTTGATTTTCCCCTGTGGTCAGGTTTTTTTTTTTTTTTTTTTAAGCACCTTTTAAATAATATACATGGCTGTAATCAGATGCTAGCCGAAGAGAGATACGACACTGTGAACTGTGGAGATGTGCCTGTTTCTCATCCCGCCTCTGCTGGGACTGTCTTATCCGACACGCAGGACAGACATCTGGGCTGATCATTAAACAACGTGCAGGAGAGCTTGTCCACTGACTGTGTGGCCGGAGACTGTCTTTTGTATCCTCAACTTGGACTAACTCTAGGATAAGTGTTGTAAGGGGGGCTGTGGGTGAAGTCGCTCTGGCAACCAGGCAGCAAGGCAAAAATCACTCGACTCAAGAACCATTTGGAAGTTTGCAGCCCAGCTCCCAATTCCCTTTCTTCATTTCCCAAGAAATATTTTCTTAATGTACAATATCTTCCTGCTGATGAGGGTAGGAGTTGGTGGGAGAGGTGGGGCGGGTAGAGGGAAGACTAGCTTTCAGTCAGAGAAAACTGAGCTTAAGAACAACGCCTTGAAGTAAAGGAGTCTGGACCCCCAAACCACGCCCCGCGCCCTGAGTATATTTGGTGTCCGTTTAGTCTGAGAGCCTCGCGGCTACATCATAAAAGTTTAAAACCCTGCCCTGATCTAACAATTGTAAATTCTTGAATTCACTCAGTTTAAAAAACATTCTAAGGAACATTACCACAGAAAGAGCTTCAGCATAAACCAGGAGGATTTTCCACGGTCCTCCCCATCCCCAGGCATGCAGGCGATCAGAGCAACGGGTCCTTTGCGGGGCAGTCTCAATTCAAACCATCGTCTACCCAACCAGCTGAGCACACATATTTGTCTATCCTCCTAGTGCTGACATTCGCTTGCTGACGTTGCCAAAAAGAATGTGAGATGAAGCAAGTCTCTTACTAGATAAACATTTGGTTTTGATAAGGGAAGTTCTTTTCTTCTAATGGAAACAAACCAAAAATGCCACTTACACACTCTATCACAGGAAGCAAGTCTCAGAGACTGACCCGGGTGCTGCGGGCTCGAGGTCTTAAGGCAGGGGAAGGAGGCCCGGCCCTGCCCTGCCCTGGGAAGCCATGTTTGGTTTTGTTCTTAGAGAGCTGTCTGAGTTTCCTAATTAGGAAGACGCCTGGAGAACATCAAGAGGTCAAATATTTATTCGTGGAGAAGAAGCCAGACTTGTCTAATGTGCTCCCCTGATGTGGAGGTGAGTCACTTTCAAAGGCAGCCAGGATTGCAAGCGGCTGAGTTCGCACGGGGCTGCCAACTTCAGCTCCTTCCCTGAGCTGCACCATCCCAGCTCACCAAGCCACCCAGGGGCTCCGCCTGGCACCACAGCACGACTCCCAGTCCTTGGGAAGTCAGCTCCGGTCCCTGCTGTTTCAGAAAGCCTCTATGAATGTCTCTCTTTCCAAGAACTTGAGGCATGAGACTAGCTGGCCTGGAAAGGTTATCACCTTGAAGAATACGGGAGTTGAGTAGATAACTGGGCCCCATGATGCTAAACTCTGTCTCCTGGGGCCCTGAACTAGATTCCATCACCCACAGTCTGCTCCTGCCCTGCTCTCTGCCTCTCTACTCCTCTTCCTTCCCACCCCACCCGTATACATTCACACCAACCCTCTAGGTTCCTCTGAAGAAAGCAACATCATTTTTTTCCTTCTCGGTCTTTAATTTGTCACTAATTGGGATCAGTACTTTCCAGTTACATAAAGAGTTCCTGTGTGGCTTTATAGCATATGCTGACAAATCATTTGGCAAACGCTTTCTTTTGTTGCAACAAACTGCACTGTGGAGAAGCGTAGCACTGGCAACCAAATATGTACACTCTTAATGAAGCCACGGAGATAAGAAATTCATCTCCATGCTGACTGCAGGCTCTGGGGAGCCAGAGTCATATGCACAAGGAAAATAGTGATCTATTATACAGGATGGATGTTTACTGGAATGGTTTCCAGATGGATCCAGGAGGCTCCCGAAGAGAGGGTTACAGAGGAATTGAGCAAGGTTCACGTGGAGGGTGCCGGTATGTCATAATTTATTCTGGAAGAATCTGCCCCAGCCTTATCAATGTAATTAACACTTTCTTGATGGGCTCCTAAACTAGGACAGTGTACCAGATCAAATGACCGTAAGGGATGAGGAGCACACCGACTGGAGAAGAGACAGGGCTTTATTCACTAATTCAACAATGATGATGAAGAATCAGCAATGTGTCAGGCACCGTCCTAGAGCCCTGGGATTAGAGAATAAGACAAATATCCTCAGCCTTACATTTACTGCAGGGCAGGAGAGGGATCAGTTCAGTTCAGTCACTCAGTCATGTCTGACTCTTTGTGACCCCATGGACTGCAGCACACCAGGCTTCCCTGTCCTTCACCAACTCCCAGAGCTTGCTCAAACTCATGTCCATTGAGTCAGTAATGCCATCCAACCATCTCATCCTCTGTCGTTCCCTTCTCCTCTTGCCTTCAATCTTTCCCAGCATCAGGGTCTTTGCAAATGAGTCAGTTCTTTGCATCAGGTGGCCAAAGTATTGGAGCTTCAGCATCAGCCCTTCCAACGAATATTCAGGACTGATTTCCTTTAGGATAGACTGGTTTGATCTCCTTGCACACCAAGGGACTCTCAAGAGTCCTCTCCAAGACCACAGTTCAAAAGTATCAATTGTTTGGCACTCAGCTTTCTTTAGGGTCCAACTCTCACATTCATACATGACTACTGGAAAAACCATAGCTTTGACTAGACAGACCTTTGTCAGTATGAAAAGGGAGAAGGATAGACAGATCAAAAAAAAAAAAAACTAAAGCATTGGGACTTCCCTGGTGATCCAGTGGCTAAGATTCTGCACTCCCAATGCAGGAGGCTCAAGTATGATCCCTCATTAGGGAACTAGATCCCACATGCCACAAGTAAGAGTTCACATGCTGCTACTAAATATTCCTAAATGAAGACTAAAGATCCCTCATGTTGCAACTAAGACCCAGTGCAGTCAAAAAAAAAAAAAAAACCATTGTGTTATAAAGTGGTTAAGTGGGGCTTTCCTGGTGGCTCAGTGGTGAAGATCTGCCTGCCAATGCAGAGACATGGGTTCGATTCCTGGCCTGGGACGATCCCACAGGCTGAAGAACAACTAAGCCCATGTGCCACAACTACGGAGGCTGTGCTCAGGAGCCTGGGAGCTGCAACTACTGACCCCAGGTGCTACAACTATGGAAGACCATGTGCCCTACAGCCCACGTCCCAAATAAGAGAAGCCCTTGCAGTGAGAAACCCGTGCACCACAACTAAAGAGTAGTCCGCACTTGCCACATCTAGAAAAAAGCCTGCGTGGCAACGAACACTCAGCACAGGTAAAAATAAATAAATAAATAACATTTCAAAACAGAAAAACAGGTAAGTGTTTTGCATAGAAGAAAAACAGTGTGCTAGAGAGATGGGGAATCCCAGAGAGGAATGTAGGCATCTGAAACAGATTGCCCAAGGAGACCAAAGACTTTAGGCAGGTAAAGGCATGCCAGGCAAAAGGGACATGTGATGCAAAGGTCCTGAGGCAGGAGCAGGCAAGGCTTCTTCAAGGAACAGAAACAGCCCAATGTGGCTGAAGCTGTGAGCCTGAGAGAGTGTAGGGGTTTATGAGACTCATAAGGACCGAGAGGAATTAATGGTAGGGACAAGGGTCTGTTGATCACGTGGTGACATGAGTCCACTGAAGACCTTTGGGTTTTAGACTGAGCATGATGAAATAATGGGTGTGGGGAGCCCATCTGGAAGGTTTTCCAAAGACTGCTGGAGGCTGGGATGGAAATGATGCTATTACTGGGATTCAGGTAACAGATGAGAGTGACCAGAATTAGGGAATCATGGTGTAGTGGTGGGAAAAGATCAAAGTCTGCCTACTGTGGGGGCTTCCTGATGGCTCCAATGGTAAAGAATCTGCCTGCAATGCAGGAGACCCAGGCTCTATCTCTGGGCTGGGAAGATCCCCTGGAGAACGGAACGGCAACCCACTCCAGTATTCCTGCCGGGAGAATTCTATGGACAGAGGAGCCCGGTGGGCTACAGTCCATGGGGTTGCAAACAGTTGGACACAACTGGGTGACTCACATACGCTGCTACTGTGAAGGCAGGACCCCAGTGCTTCCTGCTGGACTGAGTGAGAGATGCCAGAGTAAGAGAAGAGTCCAAGGTGACCTCAAAGCTTTTGGCCTGAAAAGTCAGATGAATGGAACTATCATCCACGGAGGTGGCAAAAGATGAAGCTGGAATCGGGGGGTGGGGGTAGGGAGAGACCAGGAATCCAATTTTGGACACATCAAGCTTCTGACATCTACCAATCATCCAAGAAGAGAGAGAGACACAGAGAGGAGCTCTGAATACACAAGTTGGGGTCCTGGGAGAGGTCTGGACCAGAGATTCAGGCTCCATGTATGGAGTAGGCCAGGAAGGTGGAACCACAGGAAGGGTGAGCTCACCCCATTGTACATAAAAGTCCCCCAGAACCCCAAAGATGTCTGATTCTCTTCACTATCCAGATCTGCAGGAGGACGCCCTGTAAACAAACACTATAGTGAACAAAAAAGGAGAAGCAGCAAGCTCCTGTGCTCCCAAATCACACAGATCGGCTGAGAATCGATGAGACAGTTATGAGAAAACGTGTCTGAACCTTCAGAGGGAGAGGAGAGTGGGTGCCTCCTCCTGATTATTTTGAAAATTATATGGTACTTCTAAAGAAGCAAGATAATGAGAAAAAACAGTATGAGGTCCAGAGCTCCAGTGTGCAGCCAGAACAGGCAAAATAACCAGTTACCTGAATTAAATCCTCCCTTTACTAATCTCCACTGCAGTCACATTTCCTGTGCCTACGGCATGTTCAGTCTCTCCTGGAGAAGGCGCTCACCTCCCGCTCCCCACTCCCTGGAGCTTACAGATGTCCCCTGGGAAATATCCGCCTCTCTAACGCCAGAAGCACTTTATTTATCCCTCTCATAAAGCGCTTCTCGTCAAATTTGTATAGATTGATGGATGTCTACTTTGTCTTGTTACAGGGAGAAGTTAAGGCAGCTTATGAGGATACATCAAATACAAGACAGCATAAATTAAAAGTAGGAACAAAAGGAAAAGAAAAATGAGGACAGGGATGTGAAGTGGATCCAAGAATGAGGCGAAACTGCATACCAAGAAGACGTATGGGCCACAAATTTGGCTCCAAATCTGCAGCAGCTGATGTGGAAAAGGAAAAATCATATAATTACACAACTTGCTATGCTCAAAAAGTAAAATCAGTCCAAGGGCTCTGGAAAAATCAAAACATTCCCATGGGTTGTAGATTACACCCCTCTATCTCTTCTTTTTTTCAGATATCCAGCTCGTCCTGTCTCCAGGAGCTACTCAACACACGTCTGTGGATATATGAATGAATAAACAAGCAAAGTCATTCACTTTGAATTTATTCATTCTTTCATCTCACTAATATTTTCTGAGCATCCTCTGTGGGATGAGCACTGAATGAGGTTCCAGAGACCGGCTGGTGACTTTAAAAAAAACATAGGTGGTTCCCCTATGGTTCTCACATTACAGTGAAAGGGTATGAGAAAATACAACAAATAAACAAAATAATGACAGAGTGCCTCATGCTAAGAGAACAGACGGTAGCCTGAGGTTGAAATAATGGGGAGTAAGAGACAGATGTTGAATGGGTGTGGTCAGATAAAACCTAGCTAAAGAGACAATGACGGCTGAGAGCTTAAGTGAGAAGGAGGCAGCTATGTGGACAGTCATCAGGAGCTTCAGGAGGAGCCTGTGCAAAGCTCCTGAGGTAGAAAAGAACTTGGCACAAGTCCAGCTGAATGTAGTCAGAGATCATGGTGCTTCACACATGGCAGACAAGGAAGAAAGTGGCATGAGGCGATGCCTGGTGATCAGAGCAGGCAGGCTGCGTAAACTGAGGGCAAAATTTGTTTTTATTCTAAATGCAATGGAGGGTGAGAAGCCAGGGAAGGATATCCCACTTGAAAGATCACTCTGGCTGCACCTTAAAGAACAAACAGGAAGGCAGGAAGATCAGTGAAGAGGCTGCCTGCAGTCCTGGCAAGGCATGAAGCAGAGGAGAAAAGTAGAAAAAAGGGGGTAGGGAAAGGCTACAAACAGCCTCAAGAGGACCTGGACTTGTCAGGATTTGGCAAGTGGTTTTGATAATTAGGAAGGAAATACACAAAGAGAGGAATTGAGAGCAGCCCAAGACTTCCAGGGCAGGAGAGGTGATGACGACGATCCGAGCAGCACCACCACCAGCTAACGCAAACGGAGGCCTCATCTCTGCTGGGCTCCGCTAAGCACTTGGTTTAAATCGTCTTCGCCATCCTCTCAACAAGCCCATGTGGTTGGAAGCTATCATTATTCCCACTTTACAAATGAGAAGAAACACAGATATGAAATGTCCAAGATCCAAAGCTCATGCTTTCAACAATTAAATAATTATGAGGAGCATGGTGCGTATGTGTATTCAATACATTCGTCTGGCACCTCTCAACCCTCCTGACTTACAGCCCAGAGATAGGGTCCAAGTATCCATCTTTTGAAGAAGCTGTACAGATGACTCAGTGCAGGGGTACCTCAGGCATGCTCTGGCTGCTTAAGAACCATAGAACCACGGCATTCTGTTCGCCTAAGCCTCCAAAAATAAAAAATTACATTCAAAGTACAATTAATTGCTGACAAACTGGGACTAATTATCCCCTGTTTTTGTTTTTGCCTTCATCAAGGTCTTAAGTGCTAAAGTTCAGCCAACTGTTTCTTGAGTCTGTCTGTTGGCTGCGTGGTGAGAGAGGGTTGGGAAGGAAGGGGCCTGAACCATGGGGAAGAAAGATGAAACACTCGGTGAATTGTTCCAGAATCTCTCTCGGGAGCTCAGAACAGAAGCAGAGCCTGCAGCATAGTCAAGGGCAAACCTGCAAGGCGAAGACTGTTTCCCACATTTACAAGGCAGCTTCAGAGCGTTCCGGATCAGCAACTTTCTAGGTTTCGCTCGTCTCAAGAAAGGCAATTCTAGCCCCTGCTCTGGTGATGAACTTTCACTGTCCGAGATCTTGGTCTGAAAGTTCCCTGTCTTAGCTAATAGAAATCCCTAGAGCTGTTAATTCAACTCATCTCCTTTTCAACTGTTAGTGGATATTCAAAAGAGATGGCCTTGATCTTCTCTGAACAATTCTTCACATGGAATAAAAATTAAAAAAAATTTTTTTGTGTTAGAATATATAAATTCGGCAAAACAAGGGGGAAAAAGGAAAAAGAAAAGAAATTGTTCTCAACTTTCATTCCCAAGAGTTGTCTTCCAGAGAAATATAAATTGATTTATCACATACATATGTTAGCATCTGGAGGGAAACTAAAAACTATATTTATGATTAGAATCGTTGAATTTTAGAGCTTGGAAGGAAAAGAAGAGTCCAAAAAAAAGCATACATATTAATCATTCAGTATAATTTAATTAGGTTTTCTCATTTTATACTCCCAGTCATCGTATAGGAGGGGATCTACATGCCCTTCTGCATAGATGAGAGAATCAAAGATGGGAAGGCTTTTAAGACACGGTCACACATTAACCTACTGAGAGAGCACATGACAGAACTCGAATTCCAAGACAGATCTAGTGGGAATTTGGAGCCACAGTTCTCCGCCAGGGGGGCAATTCTGCTCCCCAGGGACATTAGGAATGGGATGTCTAGAGACATTTTTGGTTGTGCCACTGGGGACAGGGGGGCTCTACTGGCATCTAGAGGGTCCTCTAGGGGACTTGCCTAGTGGTCCAGTGGTTAAGACTCTGGGCTTCCAATGTAAGGGCTGTGGTTCGATTCCTGGTTGGGGAACTGAGATCCCATATGCTACGTGGTGCAGTCAAAAAATGAAATAAATTTAGAGGGTGATATAGAAGCCAGGGATGCTGCTAAACATCCCGCAATGCACAGGGCAGGCTACACAATACAGAATTTTGTGACCCAAAATGTCAATAGTGCTATGGTTGACAAACTCGGCCTTGCAGAATTCTCCAGTAGAATCCTCCACTCCTGACAGATTGACAAATGAAAGCAAAAAAGATTTAGGTGCAGAAAAATGTTTATACTTTTCAACTTAATAACTCGTTTGATCATCAATCTGAGCTACCTAGAGTTTACCTTCATACAAAAGGAAAAATCTGATTCAGTTTGTTTGACATGTCATAGATCTAGTGAAAGTTCTTTTCAAAACTGTTCGAAGAGTAAGTATGATTCATTTCCTTCCAAGGCCAGAATGAAACCTTGCTTTGAATGTGCTCAACTATTCACTGTCTAGTTCTTCTTAAAGGAACAGGCTAGATTCAAGTATGAAAATAACGAGCATTGCTATGTGGAAAATTCTTCCTAAGGTGCCATGAAGAGCCAGTGGTCCACAACCAGATGGTCTGCAACTGAATCCCAGCTCCACCATTTATTACTTGCATAACCTTGGGTGACTTACTTAAAAAACTCTTTGTGCCTCATTTTCCTGACCTGAAAAATGGGGATGATAATAGCTTGAACTTCATACGGTTTATTATAAGGATGAACGGAGCAAAATACTTACACAATGACGGGTTTGAGCATTTGTTGTTGCCATTATTGTGACGATTACTGGTATTATTCTCTTGGTGGAAGACGAGAATGGCAGGAAGTTTTGAACTTGAAAAAGATTTTAAGAATAAACAGAAATTTTAAAAGATGCAAATTGTTCCCAAATTCGACTTTGGCTACTACGTTTCTTAAGCTTAGCGAAAAAATCCTCACATGGATCACAGATACAACAGGTCCTTTGCACCTGCTCCAAGGGCTAAATGTGTCAAGAAAGTCTAAAAAGATAAACAACTGAACTCCCTGAGTACTTCCTGTGCACCACACATCACACTATGCCTCACATGACACCCCAGTTATTGCTTTTAATGCCAGGAAGTAGGTGCTTTTTCTGCATCTTCTTTCTAGCAATGGGGAAAGCAAAATTTACCAAGGTTAAGGCACAGGTCCAAGGGCACTTGGGCAGCTTACATCAGCACCTGGACCTGAATGCAGGTGCACTTGACCCTCATCAAACTGTTTAACCATTGAGTTATATCGCCTCTGCCTGTCTTTTATCCTGGGAACAAAAGTACAGTATAATCTAAGGATGCACAGTGGTGAATCAGTTTCCCTCTAATGGACTTGAACAACATACTCTGTTCCCACATTCTTTTTTTTGGAGGAAGGAGGGCTGCCGCCTTTTTGATCTAGCCTGTCCAGTAAGTGCTATAGGATGAGGAAGCCTAAATAAAGCACACACATCCCAAGACACCTGCTGAGATGCCTTCTGGAGAGCATTTGGTCTGCCCAGGCCCTGGAGAACAAAGAAGGAATTGTGTAAGCACACTCGTCGAAGGAGGCTCCAGAGTCACATCACTTATACCAAGGGTGGTTCCTGGACACTGAGGAGGCTGCCTGCCTGGGAGTGAGGAGTCCACGGCCGAGACAGATGGCTCAGATGACCAGCACCCCTTCTCCCAGTTCAGGTGTGTCCACCAGTGAGGAAGTCTGCTCTGCCAAAAGAGCCCACACCACCACCCCTCTTCAGCTGCGCCAGTGACACCTCTACAGATGAACATCTGACGCTCAAGCCTGAGGTTACAAGGACTTGGCAGTCCTGGCCCTGAGTCACAGAAGGGCACTCTTAAAATGCAGAACTGTCCTTGGAGCACTTGCACAAGTTGGAACTGGTGTCTTCCAGTCACAGCTGAGTACATAGGTCCTAGAGCATCTGGGAGTTCCATGGGGTTCTAGGAAACTCTCAAATTCAAAGTACAATTTCCAAAGCACATAGGTGATGCCAGGTTCAGATGCCAAGACTGAAAAAGTATGGAAAGAACAGGATGTTTCTGTTTCCAGATGGCCCATAAAACAATGGAATGGGGTTGATGGGGTTGGAAGGAGACACTCTCTGGCACAGAACCTTTTCTGTCTTTTCAGCACAACCCAGGATGAGGGCCTGAGAGGCCCCAAACATTGTGAAATGAGTTATTGCTCCCTTTAACTTACAGTATACTTTTATTTTATTCTTTTGAAATAACTTCTCAAATTACATACTCAATGCCTTAAACAGAAAGAAAATATCAAAAGGCACAGATTCTTGTAACACAAAAATTAGGCAAAAGCCCACTGCCTGGCCACTCCTCTTAAGATTTTAGTCTATATGTATTTCTAATAATTTTTTCAGGAACACCTTAAAACAAAAAAAGAGGTTTAAATGACACCCTCTGTAATACAGGTTTTCCTCATTTAAGAGTACATCACTGACTTTTGTTCTTTTCAATATGTTGCTATACATATAGGTTCTTTAGATATTTAAAGTAATCCTATGATATGCAGAGATTAGGACACCGGGACCAATTATTAAGGCAACCTGGGCAAGCAGCCACAGATAATACTTACATGAAAGGTACGGCTCTGTTAGAACAAGTTTATGGGTACTGAAATTTCAATTTCACATAATTTTCAGCTGTCAGAAAACATTTTCTTTGTTTTTGTTTTCTCCAGCTATTAACAAATATAAAAACCATTCTTAGCTAACAGTTGTTACAAAACTAGGCACTGGACCAGATTTGGTCCTTAAGTCACTGGTCTTGACCCCTGATCAAAAATACTGTTATATCGGCTTCTCTCCTAAATACATCTTCCCTCGTAATCCCTTTGCTGTTCTACTCTTGAACTATAGGAACAAACCGGCCAAAGTCAGTGACATTTTCATGTCTTAATGGACAGCAAAAGATCGAAGAGATTTTTTAAAAGTAGCCAAATATTGGGGCCAACAAATGAAAAAATATGAAATGTGGAGACACATAACTACACAAGCTAATGCTGGTTGAACATTACACACGTGACAGGCACCAACTTGAGAGCTGAAAATTTAATTCACATATTAGTACAGTTAGGAGAAGTCATGCCACAGTAGCGAGCGATCTGAGAAGCCCCATGCTTATGATCACACACAGGGAGTACCCCTCATGCAGCATGGTCATTGGCTGTAGCTCTGCCCCATTGTTTCCCACTCCTGAATCGGGGCTGATAGAGCAGCTTCTACCAAGAGCACTATCAGTCTTAAGGGAGAGGGAAAGGAGAACATGGCAAACCAGGCCAGGAAGCAACATGTGTCCTTCCACTCAAAATTCACTGGCCAAAACATATTACATGGTCATGCTTGAAATCAACAGAACAAACAGATAAATTCTTCTGGGGGTCCAGGAGAGGCAATACTTGTGCAAATAATAAAGTCCACAACAAAAACTTATTCTATCTTTATAACAATCCCTTAAGACAGAAATTGTTTTTCCCGTTTTACTGATGTAGAAACTGAGATCCAGAGAGCTGAGCTTGCCGAGGTCATGTGGCAAATATACAGAGCTGGCATGTGGCCCCCAATGGTCTAATTTCAGAATTTATACTCAAATCTCTAGAGATGTGCCTGCTTTCTGCAAACACTAGACAGATGTAATAACTGGACAGTCAACTACCAAAAGCTGTTCATCCATATAGGTAACTACTCAGTTGACCAAAATGATGGGACCATGACCCCAATATGTCAGATATCATGATGAAGGTTATCTAAGCTGTGCCTACCAAACACTGAGGACTGTGCTGGAGAGACAGGCTCCTTGCTAGAGGTGAAGATATTTGACTCAAACAGTTGAGACTTGGAGTACCATCATTTCATAAACAAAATCAATGATAATATAATTCATATGCATTTGGAGTAATTTTGTTTTAAAACAGGAAAGCCCTAACTTATACAATGAAAGAGCATTGGCATATCCAAAGAAACATATAACAAATGTTTTACAAATTAAAACATTTTACAAACATTTAAACAAATATTTAAATGTTATTATTTATTGTGATGGCATTTTGGGGAACTCCTTCCATCTCTCCCTCCACCCTCCCTTCCTCTTTCCCATCTTTTCTTCCTTATTTTAAAAATAAATATCCTGCTCCCAAAATAGAAAAGTCATTCTTTATAGCTCCTGCATTTTTAATATCCATTGTTTGTGGATTTCCCTTGGTAAGTTCATGGCACCTCTAGCACTTTCCTATTATCCTTTTCCAAGTATCATGAATCCACAGTGTTCATGAGACCATGAAATAAGGACAGAAGGAGGAGGAGGAGGACCTCTCCATGTTTCTCCTCCTGACCAGCAGGCTCATACAGTGGGAAGCACAGGAGGGCTCATTAGTCCTCATCTGTAAAAACTCACACTCCACTGACAGCCCTGAGAAAGCAGCTCTCAATACTGTCATCAACTGATGCACATGTAAAAATAAAAACGCTCCTAAGACAAATACTGCTTTAAAAAGTCAGTGCTGATATATAATTGGCACTTAATATTCACTGGTTAAATGAATGCTGAACAGAGCAGAATTAAATAAGTGAAGTATATACAGAATTTTTTTAAATAAGGTAAAGAAAATTATACCACCAAGACATGATAATCATTAACATTTTGATGTAAATCCCTTGTCTTTTTTCTTACATGTATGTATTATTTGAAAAAAAGAAAAAACCACTAGACAACTTTTACTTACCAATATATCATATGCATTTTCCATATCATAAAAACTTTAGTTAACAGTTTTAATGGATATACTGTTTCAACACATTCCATAATATTCAATAACATTCAATAATATTCCAGCTATTGCTAGAATGTTCTATAACCTTACTGCTAGATATTTATTTCTAATTTGCAATTATGAAAAAAAAACGTTTTATGAATACCCAAGTGATACACTTCCTTTTAAAAAAAATTATTATTTGCTTAGTAAAATTCCTGGAAATTTCATCACTGAGTTACAGTGCATGAATATTTTTCAGGCTTATAATATCTTGCCAGAGATTTTGAACCAATGTGTATTCCCAACAGCAGTATATGCCTATCACCCAGCATCCTTCAACATTAAGTATTATCACTGACAATTCAAAAAAAATGGAGCTTTGTTATTTAATAGGTAAAATGCTGTCTCATTTTTGTTTTACTTTCTACTGCTTATTGCTGCTGAGCTGAACTTCTAACATCCCCATCTGCCACATGCATTCAGCTTCTCTACACTTTCTGTTCATATCCTTTGGCCCATCTGGAAGGCACTTTGAAAGCAAACAGTCATCATCTGTATAAAAGAGAACAGGTCTGTCCCCACCCTTTAATCCTTTTCCCCCACTTTACCTATCTTCTTACTGCTGACCTAAGACTAATAAGTGAACATTAATGCCAAAGAATCCATTCCCACCTAGAGAAGAAAGACCGGTCTCTTCCTCCACAGTGAGAACACAATTACTGCTGGACCGCTCGCCCTCTGCTGTCCTTCCCCTCACTCCTTAGCACCCAGAGTCCACAGATGCTGGTGGGATGAGGAAGCTACAAGAGCTCCGAGAGGGATGGAAATGGAATTTGTGCAAGAAGCACCCCTAGGAACCCCCCTCCAATAACAGCTTTCAGTTAGAAAGAAGATTAGAGATCTGTCAAAACCAATTTCAGCATCCATCACTTCCCCTAATCTGTTTCTCAGGAGGCATGGAAAATGCTGCTGCAAGACGCTGGCACACACATGCTGAAATGCCCACTGAGCGCGAAGCTTCTCATGAAACATGACAACTGGGCATGGAGGAGGTTGCTGGCATGAGGAGGAAAGGACCACTTTGCGACAGAGCTGGGCATTAATCCTTTGGAAACATTTCTGTTTCAGGGAAATTAGCTAGGCACAGAATGAATACTTGGACTCTGAAAAGTCACAAAAATGTGGGGGTTTCCAAGCCAACAGAATAAAGAACCCAAAGCTCAACATTCAAGATTCAATTAGAGACTAGCATTTAAGGCTAGCATAAATGGGCTAACATTTACAAAATCTGTCTAGCAACACCAGCACCCCTCAAAGTAAGCATCTTCACTGTGAATGATAAGCAAGAAGGAACTGTTTTTCCCTGCATGGCTGGGATGAACTGCACAAGCTTTAGGACAACTGATTCTAAGCTGATTTGCCTTGAAGGGTCCACTCTTGTCTGGCATGAAAATCAACAGGCACTTTTCTTCCCTTTGGTGTGAACATTATTAACAAAAGCCTATTTATTCTATTTGATATTTTTAATTCATAAACCTAATGTCACAAAACACTGACTAAGCATACCCTACCTTACAGGCACTGCATCATAAAAAGACAGGCAAGCACAGGATCAGGGGCCAGCAATCACCAAGCTGCTACAGTCCCTCTGTTCCTAGATGTCACCTGCCAGTATGGTAGACGCTTGGCTGAGACTGAAATGAAACAAACAAAAAAATCTCCCTTGTATCCTCTGCACCTGGATACTTAGGGAGCTGACCAAGCATCAGCCTTTAGGGAAAGCAATCAAATCTAGCAATCAAGTTAACCGCCACTGGCAGTCAGGCAGACTGGAAGGGGTTTAATTCTCAGCTCTGTGCTGATGGGTTGTATGACAATGAGCAAGTTACTTATCCTCTCCTGGAGCAAATAAGTTATTAGCAAATGCATTCAAACAAGACTGTTTGAATAGCATCTGGGATATGAAAAGGATTGAGTAAATTATTATTATTACATTTCCTCAACTTTAAAATAAATACTAACTGCCCATCAGGAGATGGATGGATAAAGGTGATGTGGTATACATACACAATGGAATACTACTCAGCCATGAGAAGGAGGAAATAATACCATTTGCAGCAGCCTAGAGAGACCTAGAGATTATTATACTAAGTGAAGTAAGTCAGGGAAAGATAAATATTGTACAATATCACTTACACATGGACTCTAAACAATAGTACAAATGAAATTATTTACTAAAGAGAAAGAGAATTACAGACATAGAAAACACACTGTTACCCAATACTACATATAAAGTAAATTAAACAAGGATTTACTATATGGCACAGGAAACTATATTCAATATCTATAATGGATAAAAATTGGAAAATAAAGAATGTATATATATATATACACATATTTGTATACATATAGCAATGTAGAAGCAATGACCAAATCACTCTACTGTATACCTGAAACTAACACAATATTACATATCAACTTTATATCAATAAAGGAATAAACATTCAAACTCAAGCTATCCCTTGCAGGTTCAATTGTGAAGATCAAATACAACTTGTAAAACGTTCATCATGATACCTGGTCAAGAGTAAGTGCTCAGTACCTGTAGCTATTATTTTTAATTAATGAAAAGCTTCAGAATTTAAAAAGAATTATATTTAGGCTGATTCTAGTCCTGAATTTACTATCATCCACTCTGTTACTTAACTTTATTTCAACTTTCATTTCAGAATCTGGCATTTGTGAGCAAATGCTTAGGATGTCACACAGGTCACTTAAAACTATGGTATCAGTTGTTAAAGTCAAGAACTGGTATGGAAACCTACCATATGCTGAGATGGCAACAGTAAAAGTGGCCAGGTCCCAATGAGAAGAGGAGGTTAACACCCCTCCATGCATTGTATCAAATCCAGCCATCATCACGATGGTGCCATGACTTTAATACTCAGCCCTAGACAAACAATATCATGGTGGTTTCTCAACCCAATATTGTGAAGATACTCATAAGCCTGAAAGTTTTTTTCAGAGGGCAGGGGATACACATTCTAATAGATATCGCCAAACTGTGCTCTAAAATGCCTGCACTCAAGAGTTTTGCATAAGGAATATGAATTTTGACTCTTGACTCATCCGCAAGATGCAAGGAGAGAGACACTAATATATCACCATTTTATAGACAAAAAAAAAAAGCACAGTGAAGTCATAAAACTTACTTTGTTCATATAAGCAAGAAGTAGTAATACTATAAAGCAGTATTAGGTTGCCTACATGTGTGAATGCATCTGAGTGTGAGTATTTGTGTGCTTTAGGTCAAATGGAGAGAAAACAGAACAAGTTTTTGTGGTCAACAAGAAGTAGTGAATGCATGGATTCTTTATGTACAAGAAAATGTATGTCACGTGAGCCACAGAAGCTTCTAGACCAGTGGTTCTCAACCTCGGCTACACATTAGGATCTGTGGAGATCTCTGAAAGATCCCCATGTCCAAGAAAAAGCCTTATCTGTTATATCAGACTCTGAAGGGAGGTGGGACCCAGACATCAATATTTCTTCAACTCCCTGGCTGATTCCAGCATGCACCCAAGTTTCAGAAACACTTGAGCATGAAGGTATTTCTTAATGTACCAGTATTAAATTTGGAACAACCTAAACATTCAATATCCCCCATAATATGTGGAATATTATGCTATGCTATGCTATGCTATGCTATGCTATGCTAAGTCACTTCAGTCGTGTCCAACTCTGTGCGACCCCATAGATGGCAGCCTACCAGGCTCCTCCGTCCATGCAATTTTCCAGGCAAGAGTACTGGAGTGGGGTGCCATTGCCTTCTCTGTGGAATATTATGCAGGTATGTAAAATGGTAACTGGTAATACTGGAAGCATATAGAAATCTTGGTGATATAACATCAGGTGAAATGGTCAGGTTGACTTTGCCTCCAGTGGGCAATCAAAAGTAGAATATTGTCTTTTTCATGGGTCCTGCATGACCTCAGACTTCCAAGCTAAATTCTCTAGCCTTCTGCCAATTCTACAAGTCAGTGATAATGCTTCCAAAAAGTTCTTCTGGTGTTATGGTTATAAAATGAGATATTTATCAAATTTCCCATGAACTATTACTCTAAGAGGGTAAAAATACTCATGTGAATAAACACAGAGGAAGAAAATGGGAAAATAAATACTACTGTGGCATGTCACTATAAAATATGACATCTGAATAAGAGCACTGAAGAGAACTTACTTAATAAATTTTAATCAAGTGCATTAGGCAAATGCTTCGGTATTAACTGTTGCAGGCAAACATCATCAACGGAAGCTACAACTGGTAAGCAAAAGTACAATGACAAACCGAATACATGCATTGTATCAAAGTGTCTCCCCACAAGAGAAGCAATACTTACAAAGGGAAAAATAGTAACTTTACAGCAGAGAAACCTGGCAGACACTACCTTAAAAAAAGTGCCCAAAACTAGCATCACTGATACCAAGACATGCTGATATCAGGCACTCCCTGACAAGATGTACTGAAAAGAACAGCAGGACTTCAATGGTCTTCCAGTCAAAAAAAGCATACCCCAATCAAATCATGCAAAAATATCAGACAAATCCAAATTGAGGAACACTCAAATAAATGATCAGTTCTGTTCAACTATGTCAAAGTCATGAAATAAAAAGGAACTGTCACAGATTAGAGTTATAGACAAGAAGACATGAAAACCAGTGCAACGTGAGATCCTGGAAAAGATCCAGGAGCAGGAAACGAAGACATTAATGGGAAAGCTGGTGAATTATGAATAAGGTATGTGGTTGAGTTAATGACATTGTGTCAATGTTAATTTCCTGGTTATGATGATCGTATAATAATTTTTTTTTAAGATATTAGCCTTAGGGAAAACTGGCAGAAGGGTACCTGGGGATTCTCCATACTAATTCTGTAACTTTCTATAATTTTAGATAATTTCAAAAGAAAGTTTTCAAGTATTAGTGAAGCTAAATTATTTAAAAATAAATATTAATATGAGTGTTGATATATTCTTCCCTCCCCCATTCAACCGTCATGTGTGTACTTTGGGGATTAAAGAATGGAGTCAAGAAGACTTAGGAAGATTACTAAGACCCTGTGGGTAGAGGAGGTGAATTTAGCCTTGAACCTAGGCAGTTTAATTCTTAATCCCTCCCTGGTGGGCATATAGAGAAATATAAGGACACAGGCAGGGTGTCTGCCTACAGTGGGAGTTCCAGTGGGTGGAACTCACTCCTGGATGTTTCTACCACCAGCTTTTGTGACTCCAGGGAGAGCCACTGCTACCTTCTGCCTCCCCGAAATACCCTCCAAGATCAGCAGAAATAACTAACCAGAGACATGGCCTGATATATTCCAACTGCAAGAGAGACATGATCGAAGTTTGGCACCAATGGTCATGATAACCATTTCTGAAAACAGAACACTACACTCTGCCCAGAATGTATCCCCTTCCTCTTTCCCCTATATTATCTCTGAGCAAAGTCTGAGGAGGCAGGAGTTGGTTCTTTGGGGCATGAGTCCACCTTCTCCCCAGGACTGGCAGCTTCCTCAGTAAAGCTATCTTTCCTTCTACTCCCTCCACTACCCAAAAGAGAAATGTAAGCATTTAACAACTGAGAGTGACTTATGGGCAAGTAATTATGGAGTAGTCAAAATATCCCTGGGTTTTGAGTCAAAGGTATGGACACAAATGCCCAAGCATTGAGCCCAATACAGTATAACTTTATGATCTTGAATCAATGATCTGTAAAATGGAGACACACTTTTTAATTGCACAAAATTTGGGGGAGGATAAAGTGAACAGGTGTGCCTGAAAGCATGCAGTAAATAGTAAAGCCCTGTTATAAAATGGTAAATTACCAAGAGTAAAAACAGTATCTACCTAACCAAGGTAATTCTGCCATTTCCACTCCCAAACTACAACCACAGCATCCTAGCATTTAATGGTATTCATCCCATATGGAAGTAAATCTGTCTTGCCTTCTGCCTGAACTTGGAGCCTGGGGCCACCAGTCTTCATGTGTGGTCAGTATTAAGCACCATCTGTCCTGAGTTAATGTAACTCCTCCTCAGTTTTAGCCATGAACACAGGCGGCACTGGTGAAAGCACAAATAGATACAATATGAAGACAGACTTTTCCCTTCTGTTTATTACTTCAGAGGGTGGCATTCACCTCCTAGCTGTTTACTCATCTAAATTGTGTGATAAAATGTCTTTTGAACACTTTTTACAGGCAATTAGATGCAATCAGTTCTCTTCTTGCTTAATTCTCCTCAGCAAACAAGACACTAAAAAACCAATAAGATGCTGGGCTTCATTTCAAATCTTTTTTTTTTTCCTGCTGCACATATATTCCCTGAAGTCACTCTACTCCTTCCTCCATAAAAAGCCCTAACAATTGCTATACTCATCTCTGATGGAGGTCATTTTTCTCATTGCTCATCAGTGTGAGAATATGAGATGGACAGGAAACTATTTGTGGTGGGCATTTGGGTTTTAGTCTCCTCCAGATCCTTCTGGTATCAGCATCTAGATTTTCTTCTGGGAAACCCCCTCCTTCCCCTACTCTCAGTTTATGAGGCTTGAATAGGTTGGGCAGCTCCCATCCCATTACAAAGAAGCCAGGACTGGCCAATCGGCACAGCCCATCATCTTGACCAGAGTTCACAGATGGGCATATGCACCCACCTAAGTGCAAGAAAAGACAATCACACGACTTTTGTGGGAAGGAGTAGAAAAAGAGAGCTCCCTTTCCCTCAGGGTACTGTGTACAACAAAATGTAAGGCTTTTTTGTATCTCTCACTTTAAGTTAGGTTTCTGTTCATTGTAGCCCAGAGTGATGTGATTTCCAGAAAGCAGCTAAATAAACACTGAACACTTCCCTTTGTGAACTAAGATGCTGCCAGCATGGGTCGACAGTTTTTCAGGGGACAGGGATGGTTGCCCAGGATCAGCCATAACAATCTTAGCCACCTTCCCTTGCAGTCATGGGAGGGATCATTTACAAATCAACCTGCAGGTGTCAAGAGCCATCTGCAACAAGGGAATGGAGATTTTCTGTGTAGAGCGAGCACATAGTACACACGGCTCCCAAACAACCAGTTCAGTCTCATTTTCTACCTTCTGCTTCCCCGTCTCTGACATTTCAGGCACAAAGACCATCTTTCCCTTCCTTAGTTCACAGCACATGGCTTCAGGCTGCCACACTAATGCACTTGGGCCTGTCCTCTTCTAACAGAGAAGACCAAATCTGACTCCATATTACATCTGTTTCTTGAATGTTAACCTTTGTATGTTATTGCTTTTGCTTCAAGTTAAGAACGTTGCCAAAAGCCTGAAATACAGGGTAGCCCATTCTCAAGGCTCTCACTTTAAAGTTAAGAGTATAACATTTCTCCATTCATGTAGAAATAAAAAGTGACAGAACTGAGAATAACATTTGTCTTATTGGAGGTTTACAGGAATATGGCGACCATACCTACTTGTATAGCTGCAGGAACAAGGGATTGCTACACCAAGAAATTTGCAACTACCCTTGCCTTTAAAAACGCTTTGCTGAAACCCTTCAGGGGGTTCAGGGTTTGGGGGGTACCAGTCACCTGTCTCCTTGCATGGTCCTGCAATAAACCTTTCTCTGTTCCAAACTCTGACATTTTGGTTTGTCTGTCCTCACTGTGTGTCAAGCACATGAACTTCTGTTCAGTAACACTCTAAGACCCAGTGCAGAGACCCCCTCTTTGAGATTTCCCATGACCTTCCCAGGCAGCATCTGTGGCCCTAATCATGGATTCCCACAGTTGGGACATGTTGCAGCAGTAGGTACAGGAGACCATGTGATTTCCATTGATGCACATGTTTTCAGCCTTTCTCCGTCCATGTACGCAGGTTTTGGCTTTGTTAACCTGACTTCCCATGTCTACCTTAAACCCTCCCTGTTCCCCATCTGAGGTCTCTGGTTTGAAGACACGGGACAGTTTGCATTATTGATTCAGGAGACTAATTTAAGCCTTTATGAAGTTGAACTGAGAGAAAGTGAGGGTGGGTAGGAAAGGAGAAACCAAAGAGATGTGTGGAGGAGGGGGCCAGGGAGAAGAGTGTTTTCCAAGGAATTCCTAGGGAAGTTTGGAAGAGAAAGATGAAGGGCAACTAACTGCATGAGGGAAGTGGATGGGTGGGGAAATAGTTTTTTTTTTTTAAAGACTGTTTTCAAGTATCTTTCCACGATGTTTGAGAAAAGCAAGGAAAGAATGGATGGTTTTTTGAAATTATCTTTAGTTGTCAAAAGGTATTTCTTTGAGACAATACCTCTCCTAAACACATGGGTCTCATCTGCAGGCTCATGCACACACCCTCACACATACACATTCACAGACAATTGTACACACTCCATTTCAGATCCACTTCTCTCCTTATATTGTAATTTCACAAAAATCAGGGAGCACTTCTTAGACTGTTACAACATAGCTCTTAGTGCTCAGCACAGAGCATCTCCATACGCACTCTTTTTATGGTAGTATTTCATTTGCCCCTTGCCACAGTACTCTGAGTGGAAGGATTTTATGCATGAAGGAACAAGGACTGTTCCCTTAAAGAGAATAAGGACCTGGAAAAAAGAGCCAATAAACAGTGAAAACTAACAAGGAAGGACAAACGTGATTCTGCACTGAATCTTTTCTCTTCGCTTTAACTTTTGTGCTCCATTGCAAATATTTAGTCATGCTTTTGTAGAATGTTGTCTATAGCCTGAAATACACAGGGTAGCCCGTTCTTAAGGCTCTGATCTTTGAAATATAACACATCCATTTATATAGAGATTAAAAGTTACAGAACAGAGTATAACATTTGTCTTGCTGGAGGTTTACAGGAATATGGTGACCAGACCTACTTGGACACCTGCAAGAAACAAAGGATTTTGGCACCAAGAAGTTTATAACAACCAACCGTACCCCTTCTCTTTTTTGTATAAAAGAAACCTGAATTCAAACTTGGTTAAAATGGTGTTTTGGGATACCAGTCCACCATTTTCTTGGTCTGCTAGCTTTTCTAATGAAGTCACTATCTCCTGCCCCCAACAACTCGATTTATTGGCCTGTGGTTCAGCATGCAGGAAGACTTTGGACCAGGTAATATGCCTACAGTTCAACATCAACTTTCTACTAAATCATATGGTGATCTCCTACAAATATTCTAGAACCTAGGCAGAACTAAATACCAACACATGAACCACAACTGAGTCTCCAGACAAGACTTTCTCAGGCACCACATTTGGGCAATCTTTCACAGGTTAACCATGGACATGGCTAACAGTTCTTTTCTTTCTTTCTCTGTTTCAGAATAGAACTTTGTACCAATTTTCAAGTTAGGGTAGGTTCTCTTTCTTTGTTTCTTCCTTCAGGCAGCAAGACTGCAAGAACATTATGTGTTCCGACTAATAGTAGTCCCAAAGCCTCACACAATTCCTGGCACATAGCATGTGTTCAACAGACTAGATCATTTCAATGTGAACTTAAGTTCCAGTGTGTTCTGTGCAAGAAGTCTCCACTCTTCTAACATTCCCCAGAAATGTTTCCCTAGATGACTTTTCTCCCAATTCCCACAAGCCATGGCAAAAAGTGAAATAGGAGAAACAGCCACTAGCTTCCTCAGTGCAAAGATGCAAGATGACAAACTGAGTTGTGACACTATGTGAAGAGAACCAGAGCTCATCTGGGGACCAGCTGTCATTTCCATATGGATTCCTGCCAACCCTTAATAAAAGTCAGAGCTGCAGCTGACCATCACTACTGGTGTGTCTTCTTTCAAAACACATGCTCAGACTGAAGACCAAGGAAGCGTGGCTGGGTTTCAGAGAGCCTCAGTCAAACAGGGACAGTCGTTCCCCATGTTTCAGTTGGGTCCTTCACTGCACAAGAAGTGGCCAGTGGGCTGGCCTGCCTCCCACCTCCCTTTTTCAGACCACCCTCCAAGGCCAGACTACACGGCCTACCTACCCACCCATAGTGTCCTGGAGCTGACACCCTAACTGTGCATGGAGCAGATCCAGAACTCTCAGGGTTTCTGCCTAATTCCCTTCCACCATAACACATGCCATACCAACCAGACCCAACAGGGCAGCCCAACACACAAATAAGAGTAGCACAACTGTGAATAACAGGACAGAACATGATTTCTATAGTGACACCAACTTAAAAAATGAAAGCAACTGAAATACTTCAATTTACCTTATGCATCATTCAGGGGTCTCCAGAGAAACAGAATCAGTAAAGTATCTTCCATGTCTGTATCTATCTATAGAGAGAGATGTATTTTAAGGAATTGGCTCATACAATTGTGGGGGCTGGCAAGTCTGAAATACTTAGGGCAGGCTGACAATTCGGGTAAGAGTCATTGCTGTCTTGAGTCTGAAATCTGTAGGGCAAGCCAGCAGCCTGGGTGCTTGGGTGGGGTTTCTATGTGGCACCCTGGAGGCAGAAATTTTTCTTTCTCATGGGAACTCAATTCTTTCTCTTAAGGCCTTCAAATAACTGGATAAGGCCCAGGCACACGATATAGGCCACTGGTTCAGATGGTCAAGAATCCACCTGCAATACAGGAGACCCAGGTCCAATCCTTGTGTCAGGAAGATGCCCTGGAGAAGGGGATGGTAACCCACTCCAGTATTACTGCCTGGAGAATACCCTGGATAGATAAGCCAAGCAGGCTATAGTCCATGGGGTTGCAAAGAGTTGGACATGACTGAGTGACTAACACACACATACACACACAATATACAGAGTAATCTGCTTTACTTAAAGTCAGTGATTGTAAACCTAAATCACATCTAAAAAATATCTTCAGGGCACCATCTAAACTAACTAGTCTTTGACTAAACAACTAGGCACCATAACCTAGCAGAACTGAAACAAGGAAGTTAATCCTTACATCTTAATTCAACATGTATAATTTATTGGTTTTTCACTCTTTACTTTGGGACTATGGGGACCCTTCCACTTTTTAAGTGTTTGGAGTATATCTCAAAATTCATACATTTAGAATATATAAATCAGTGATTTTTAGTAAGTTTATCAAGTCGTGTGACTATTACCATAATCCAGCTTTAGAAGATGGTCATCATTCCATTAAGATCACTCATCTACGGGGGTCCTTTTGAAAATCTGCTAATTCTAGCCAGAACAAATAGGTTCTACAGGTTGTTTATGCCCAACATCCAAGAACTTACCGCTCACTGGAAATATTTTTAATAACGACCAGCATACATGCACATTTTGGGGTAGAATTCCAGGGGTCAAATATCCCTGTTAGCTTAGCTTTAGGTGGAGGCCTCTCATGTAAATATCTCCAGTCTGCTCCTCTCATTCCTATTCTTTGACCATGCAGTGTCTAAAAACCCATGACCTGGAAAAATAGATGCTTCTTACTTTTAAAACTGCATCCTCCTTCCAACACATCTCTCTGGCCCTAAACATGTCTGTTGCGCAACCATTCTCCATCTCTAAGCCAGAAGAAAACTTCTAAACTGCAAATTAGCCAGCCTTAGAGCCCAAGCTCCAGGAGATAGTGAAGGACAGGGAAGCCTGGTGTGCTGTAGCTCATGGCGTCACAAATGGTCAGACATGACTCAGCAACAACAAAAGAGCCCTTCCAAGGTTTGCCTCATCATATCTGGTATCAAATCCAGAGGTTGGTCCTAAGATTCTCAATAATTCATATCCAGCTATCTCTGCTATGGCAGTTGGCTAATTTTCTGGCTCTGTCTCTGGCTGTCCTGCCTGGTACATCTCACTTTATAAGCCCAAACTGCTCACCCTCCCTGCTCTTCATATGGCTAACGCTATAGAAGCATGTGACACTTGGGTGGGGTTAGGTAGGTGCAGCTTCCCTCTGTCCTAGATATTTAGCATGTTTCTCTTATTAAATGTACCATGTCATAATATAACACCAAGCTTCCATCTCTCTCTACCCGACTGCATTGCTCCTTGGAAGCTGCAGGCAGTCAGCCAGCCAACCAGCAGTTACTAATCCAGGAAACAGAGAGTCAGGCTAAAAGCTTAATCACAGCAACTATATTCTTTGCAGGTCTGAATGTCTGCAGCCATGGAATTTTCCTGAAATATCCTTTTTAGTAAGGAGCAGATACCATTCTAGGAATTATCCTAAAGAAACAACTAGATGAGTTTAAAAAGACCTGTGTACAAACACATCCAGACCTATACTTTGGAACCATGAAAGAAAGCACTGCAGCAACCTTATTCTTTCATCTGAGGGAGAAGGCCAGCAGGTGTCCAGTTACAGGGATTTGGTGAAATAAATTAGGATACACATGATACATAGAAAAGTATGCTGTTATTAAAATGACTGTAGATACATACTGATATAGTAAGTTAGTTTTGCTGTTTGTTGAAAAAGTGGCAAAATATAACATAATTAATATAGAGGTACATATCATGTGATATAGAAAAAGTGGTCAATAATAATAACACATATAGAGGCACACCCTGTGGCAGAAACCTTGGAGATTTCTGTGAGGTGCTTCTTCTGGACGCTGGCACACAGTCAGCCCTCAAGTAAATCTGCACTTTCTAAACAGAAGTAGATTTAAAGAAATAGACAGCCCTGCTGAGTTGGTGAATGGGTGGGAGAATGGGTGGCAGTTGCCAAAACACCCACTTTTCTGTGCAATTCCAAATAGCACTAAGGTTCTGTTCTGGAGGTTTCTGGAGCACTGCAGGTGTCCAACAAGCACATTTACGCAGAAGCTATCATTGTCCTTACTCCCCTTCCCTGCAAGAGATTTTGTTTTTCATTAAAGTGCCCCAGAAGCAGGATGTCCAGCAGGTCCAAGGCCCCTGTGAGGCTATGTACCACAAGATGCTCATTCCTACCGGCTGGGGATGGAGATAGGGAAAGGGAGGGATGCTGGAGCAAGGAGAGTCTGAAAAAGAGATAAATCAACTGGGTCCTTCAAGAGTCAGTGCTGTCCTCTGTCCTGTGCTAGCAGTGGAGGGGCCAGGAATCTGGTGTAAGGGCTATCAGAGTCTATTTTTTTTTCATGCCAAAATAATGAAACTATATTCATCTTCTCTAAGGTATTCCTTCACTTACTTTGATTATCCAAATTATAGTAGGTTGCCTGCAATGATTATTTCTCTTATCAAAACCATATCTTTGCCTTATTTTTCCCTCATGGTATTTATTGTAATAAGCTGCTGCACTGCTGCTAAGTCGCTTCAGTCGTGTCCAACTCTGCGCGACCCCATAGATGGCAGCCCAACAGGCTCCTCCGTCCCTGGGATTCTCCAGGCAAGAACACTGGAGTGGGTTGCCATTTCCTTCTCCAATGCATGAAAGTGAAAAGTGAAAGTGAAGTCGCTCAGTCGTGTCCAGCTCTGTGCGACCCCATGGACTGCAGCCTACCAGGCTCTTCCGTCCATGGGATTTTCCAGGCAAGAGTACTGGAGTGGGGTGCCACTGCCTTCAGTAATAAGTATATATGAGTTTACTTCTTCATTCCTGCCTCCAATTACCCAAAGGAACTAGAGACAGAACAGCATGTATCCACTGAGATGCCTGTCCTCGGAAGGATGCTCTTTTTCCCTAAATGTGGCATTCAAGACACAAAATTTTTCATTATAATCCTTCCAATCGTTCCCTTGACACATCCACTAAGTGGTCAAGAAGAGGTAACACAGTCCATCCATTTGTCTGCATTCTGCCAAAGGAAAAACATGGTTTCTTATATCCTGTTGTGAAAACTAAATCCTCTGATGGCCTTTAAACCAAATTCAGTTTCTAGCAACATTAGTTGTCATTCTTTCTGCCTTCTTCCTGATGACAACAAATTGGATCCAGGGGCTGCTGGGGAAGAGGTAACACCGAAAATCAGAATGCAAGATTTTTAAAATCTTACAGTAACCTTTCTAGCATTAGGCTCATTCTAGAACTTCATGTCCCACTACCTAAAAAAACCCTGTATTTGAACTCCAAGTTGTACACTGCAATTCCACAGATATTTAAGGAGTACCTACTGTGTACCAGGCAAGGATCTCAGAGAAGGCAGATAAGGATCCTTCCTTTATGGAGCTCCCCTTCTAGTCGGGGTAATAGACAAGAGACAAGGAGACAAATGAAGAAGACAATTTCAGGGGGAGGCAAGTACAGAAAAGGAAACACGGTGAAGTAACAGAGAATTGGAAGCGGGGGAGGAGACATTAAAGAGAGACCTGAAGGTTAACAAGGAGTGACCACGTGAAGTGCTGGGAGAAGGGCAGGCTGGACAGGGGACCAGCAAGCACAAAGGCTCTGAGGTGGGATCAAAGCTGGTGTCTTCAAGAAACAAAGAGGCCAGTGTGGCAAGTAAATGCAACTAGACCAGATATCAGAGAACATTTCAGATGTACCCAGAGAGCCGAATTCTCCACTGCCTCTGAAAATGAGTGGAAAACAACAAAAATAACACCAATAATGGCAGGTGAGTTCACTGTATGCCAAGCATTATGCAAAGAACTTGGCATGTGCTATTTCATTTGACCGACAAAAGTCCTGTAAGGTAGGTGTCATCATGCCCACTTTTCAGATAAAGCAACCTAAACCTGGAAGGGGTAGAACTCATAATTTTCACACAGCTATTAAGTGGTGGTAGAGTTGGGATTAGGAGCCAACAGTCTGAGTTCTGGCTCCTCCTCTCCCCTACTGAGCTTCACCCTAAATAATAACTTCTCCCTGGACGCAGACAGAGGCTAGCTTAGGTCCTGCAATAATGGTGGCTTCACTTCACCCCATCCATAATCTGGACAAAAATCAAAACGGTTTAGATCCACAAGGCAAAAAGACAAAAGCCATTAGTTCTGATTCTCTAGCAGCTCTGCACAAGATTCTGCTCACCACCCACGGACTCTTTCATTAACAGCTAAAATAAGTCTCAGATGAAAACTGTTGCCATAGGTGAAGCTTACTTTAACATATGGCTGCTCCAACCAGAGAATAACATGTGAAAAAAGCATTTTTAAAATCTCAATTTACTTGTGCAATGGTTTTGTAAAAAAACCAAACCAAACCAAACAACAACAACACGGATCATGTTTCTGGTCTGCTGATGCATTCCACATGCTGGGGTATGGAAACATGTCCAGGGGTCATTTGCTAAACTGATAACAAACGCACTCGGCCCCCATGGAATTGGGCTTTTGATGTTTGGTTTGATGCAATTTGCAAAAACATAAAGAGGTAACCTGTGGTTTTGTCAACTTGGTTAAGGGCGATGCGTTTCTAACTTGAAAGCTAGCTGTGATGTTTCAGAGGGTGGAGGCAGCTACTCAGATACCCTCAAATGGCAGGCTTTACCCCTTGCTCTTGGTCAGTGGATACTCTTTAAGTAAAGCTCTCTGCTGGGGCAGGTGAAGCAGCAGGGGCAGAGACAAAGCAACAAAGAAGTGATCAAACTGCAGCAGGGTGGAGGGTGGGGAGGACTCAGAGCTTCCTCTCGGCTATGCCTGAACTTGGCCAGCAACGATCGCCTGCCTAATAAGCACTCGGTTTGCATCAGGCAGTGTCAAGTGTTGGGTATTTCTGGTGACACGCGTGTGCGGGCACTGAACGTCCAAAGATGACTAGACCAGTTGAGCTAGAATTGTAGACTAGACCAGCTGAGCTGGAATCGTAGACCAGCCACAATTCCCAAATTGCCCTGGTGTGTTCCCCTGTGAGGATGCCTGCCTACCTCCAGGCCTCCACCAGCCACCAGAGCAATTTGTACCTTTATACACATACCACTTATTCTAGTCAACATTGTTTAAGCTTATTAATTTATTTTGGTAAGTTTATTCTAACAGGAAACTTTATATTTCCATAGGAAAACCAATACATATTGCTGGAATGTAAGCTAATCATTTTAAAAAAATAAAATAAAACCTGAAATGTCCAGAATGGACAAACCTGTAGAGCTAAGAAATAGGTAAGTGGTTGTCAGGGATGGAAGTGAAGGGAAATTTGGGGGATCAGGGCAAAGGGGTATGAGATTTCCTTTTGAAGTAATAAAAACATCTAAAAACTGATAGTGATAATGGATGCCCAACTCCTGTGAATATACTAAAAGCCATTGCATTACACACTTAAAATGGGTTAAATGTGTGGGATATAAACTATCTGAATAAAGATGCTTTTTAAACACCAATATAATATCCTCACTTTCTTCTACTTGACCCTGCAATCTCCTGGCTGAAGGGAGAAGGTTGGTGACTGGAGCAGAGTAAGCCTCAGGGAGTAAAACCAGTGAGACGGGCGTTTGGGGCCTAAATGGTCGTAAGGTCCTGGATTTTACCGTCCACGTGAAGGGAAGCAGGAGGTGGGGTTCAGAAGGCCACCTTCCTGCAGTGAGAATGCACTGTAAGAGATAGGGATGAAATCTGGGGGCCCCGGGAGTAGCGCCCTGGAGGCAAGACAGTGAAAGGTGGCAGCAAAGGGGACAGCCAGAGAGGCGCAAGAGAGAGGCTCTCAAGACAGTGCTGAGCAAACTTGCCAACGGTTTGATGGCAGGCGTGAGAGAAAGAACAACGATTTCTAGGTTTCTGCCCTACACATGGAAAACTAGACATATAACTGTTCAGAACAAGGTCTGGCGCTGAGAAAGTACTCAAAAAATATTGACCACCCAGCACTGCATCAATATGGTGATCACCAGCATTTCCAACTTCCACCATCCTTGCTGCCGTGACCATTACAACTACAATCATCAGCACCCGCAACAGGGGTCGCGTGTCACGAACAGCAGAGACCACCACACAAGGAGCAAGTACAGGTCAAAGAAACGCCATCCAAATCGAGATAGCTTTTTTGGACAAAGGAAACACTTACCTGTCCTGGGATGTTACCCAAGTTGTAAGGCCATTTCCCCCATGCTCTCCCCATGCCACCCCCACACATATTTACATAACCTTCTTCTCATGTTTATAGCTTCTGCTGGGACTCCTGCCTTTACTCTCAGGCTTTCTCCTGACCCCCTACCCCCATGCCAAATGGCCTGATGTATCTTCCAAAACTCCTGACATGTGCTTATGGGACATTCCCTTCTCAAATTAGTATTACGGTGCCTACAAAATGCAAGCAATGTGCTCAACACCAGCACTGACCTACAGCTGGCAGATTCTATAAATGGAATCTCAAAAAAAAAAGAGGCATTAACTGCATTTGTAAATCTCTAATCCCTAAGTAACCTTATGCCCAAAATATATCCAAGACTCTTGGTCTTCAGTGCCACTTAGCTTTCTATCAGCTGATCTCTGAGAGAATACCTCTCTAGGGTCAAAGAAAAGTCTCTCCACTCAGATACACAGATGCATGAAGGTCAGTAAACAGATGGGACAAGTTCAAGGAGAGAGAAGCAGGCACAAGAAGCCTCCCCATGCTCTGGGTGAGCCCTGATGGTACCCGAATTTGTAAAGGGAAAACAACTAACTTTCCATCCTAGCAAAATCCACACGCATGTGAAACAGACTGTCAGCTCTTAGAAACTCATGGTTTAGCATTTCCTCTCCAAACACTGCAATGTTATATAATATGATTGATCTCCGAATCTTAACACAAAAGCCTAGAACAGGAGAATTCCAGAGCTGGGGTCCACCCTTCTATTTGCAAACAAGAAAGAGCATGTCTACTTCATGGTAGGAGGGGTTAGGAGCATCTGTCTTTGAAGTTTACTTTTAAAAACACCAATGTGTTCCTGCTAAATGCTCATGACTGTTTCTGAAGGAGAATGTGAGCTGTGGATGGTATCTGATAAAGTCTCAGGCCAGCCTGATTGCTTGCTTTCCTGTGTGAGCTGGTCAGTGCACTAAAACCCTTTAGCTAAAGAGGGCAGATCTTTTCATCCAGGACCAAATCCACAGCAATATTTTGGGGACCTGTATGAGCGTGGGGAGGAGAGAAATGATGACTTTTATCTAGTGAACAAAACTCCTTATAATTAGGTTGGTGGTTTCTATGGTAACGAGGAGCTGACTCTTTTATTTGAAAGAAAAAATAGCAACACTCCAGCTGTCCTTGCCGTCGGACGCTCCAAAGCAAATGAGAGATTTGATTTCACAATTTGTGACGACTGCGGAGGACATTAAACCACATATTTTACTTGTTGTTAAGATTTGGCAAGACACTAGGTCCCATTCCCCTGAGAAAACAGGTGTGAAAAACAAAAGCAAAAAGCAACCAAAACAAAATTATGTTCCCCCTTTGCAAATGACATGTTCTTGTTTCCTTCTTCCCAACTGTCATACAAAACCATCAAACCACTTCCTTGATGAAAACTGTTACTGATGGTTCATTTTGAAAAACCATTGGAGGTCTCCAAAATATATTTACACATTTATAACAACAGCACCCACTACTACTGGGGACTTCATTAGACACTAAGTACCGTGCAAAGGGTTTTACTTACATCATCTCTTAAATGCTCATAGTAACCCTAGGAAACAAGACTTGTCATCATGTCTTTTTTTTTTTTTTTTGGTGATAAGGAGGTTTAAGAGGTTAAGCACCTTGCTCATTGTCAGTAAGAGCTAAAAGTTCATCCTCATGGGAGAAGTCTAGCCATCCCTATGCTATCCTGCCTTTACTGCCACTTTATAACTTGTATCAGAAAACATCTTTCACAAGGAAGAGACCCTGTTCAAAATGCCCCCACAGAGGACTGTCAACCTTAGAGGACTTGCTGGTTTATCTCTGGGAAGGTCCTTTTCCTTCTCTCCCACCATCCCATATGGTGCCGGGCTGCCTGAGAATACAGAAAATCATGACTTCTTGTTTTTTAAAAAAAATTATTAAGAAGAAATATCGGAGTATAGTTGATTTACAACATTGTGTTAGTTTCAGGTGTACAGCAAAGTGAAATCAGTTCTGCTGCTGCTGCTAAGTCGCTTCAGTCGTGTCCGACTCTGTGCGACCCCAGAGACGGCAGCCCACCAGGCCCCCCGTCCCTGGGATTCTCCAGGCAAGAACACTGGAGTGGGTTGCCATTTCCTCTCCAATGCATGAAAGTGAAAAGTGAAAGGGAAGTCGCTCAGTCGTGTCTGACTCTTAGCGACCCCATGGACTGCAGCCTCCCAGGCTCCTCCATCCATGGGATTCTCCAGGCAAAAGTACTGGAGTGGGGTGCCATTGTCTTCTCCGGAAATCAGTTATACATATGCGTCTATCCACTCTTTTTCAGACTGCCTTCCCATATACGTCATTTCAGAGTATTCAGTGGACTTCCCTGTGCTATACAACACAGTTATCTACTTTATATATAGTAGTGTGCATATGTCAATCCCATTCTCCCCATGTATCCCTCCCCGCTTTCCTCCCTGGTTATTAGGAGGACCAGCCTATAGTCTACACATGACAGTTAGGGAGGCTGAGGGATGCTGACAGTCACATTATCAGAGGGTCCAGAGTGTAAGGGGGACATGCACTAGGTTCTAAGGGAACCAGGAAGGCAAGAGAGATGAAAAACAAGAAGAGAGGTACCCAACTGAGGCCAACAAGCTGGGAAGACCTATCACAGAAGGTGATGCTTGAATTAAGTCTTGAAGGGAAAGTGGATAGAGAGAGCCTTTGAGGCAGAGAAAGTAACTGCATGGAGAATTCAAGGTCAGAAAGGACATGGCCCCTGAACTCCAGGAGTCTTGGCAGTAGGGCGTGACAGGGGTGGGGCAGGAAAGGCCATCGAGGTCCACGACATGCAGGCACTGCCTGTCTCAGCAGGCTGAGGGCAATCAGCAGAGGAGGAAAAAAGGGGAATGACACATTTTGGCAGGTGTGTGCTCCCCCTTTACGCTATTCTAGAAACCTGGGTGAGTTTGAAATTCCTTTCGTTGTACACCACTCTGGGGAAGCAACCACATGGACCATGCAGTCATAAGCATTACCTGCGCTATCTTGTTTACATGACTGCCCCTTCCAATAAACCACACATTCCCCTAGCATGGGACTTTTCTCTGCTTCATTTCATCTTTATCTGGTCTAGTAAAGGATCTAGGATATAGCAAAAACCTACCAGATGCTGACTGAGAAAATACAAATGGTCAGCACTTGTTCTTTGAAATATAAAGATACTAATCCTCAAAGATGATGCTGTGAAAGTGCTGCACTCAATATGCCAGCAAATTTGGAAAACTCAGCAGTGGCCACAGGACTGGAAAAGGGCGGTTTTCATTCCGATCCCAAAGAAAGGCAATGCCAAAGAATGCTCAAACTACCGCACAATTGCACTCATCTCACACGCGACTAAAGTAATGCTCAAAATTCTCCAAGCCAGGCTTCAGCAATACGTGAACCGTGAACTTCCAGATGTTCAAGCTGGTTTTAGAAAAGGCAGAGGAACCAGAGACCAAATTGCCAACATCTGCTGGATCATGGAAAAAGCAAGAGAGTTCCAGAAAAACATCTATTTCTGCTTTATTGACTATGCCAAAGCCTTTGACTGTGTGGATCCCAATAAACTGTGGAAAATTCTGAAAGAGATGGGAATACCAGACCACCTGACCTGCCTCTTGAGAAATCTGTATGCAGGTCAGGAAGCAACAGTTAGAACTGGACATGGAACAACAGACTGGTTCCTAATAGGAAAAGGAGTACGTCAAGGCTGTATATTGTCACCCTGCTTATTTAACTTATATGCAGAGTACATCATGAGAAACGCGGGGCTCAAAAAAGCACAAGCTGGAATCAAGATTGCCGGGAGAAATATCAATGACCTCAGATATGCAGATGACACCACCCTTATGGCAGAAAGTGAAGAGGAACTAAAAAGCCTCTTGATGAAAGTGAAAGAGGAGAGGAAAAAGTTGGCTTAAAGCTCAGCATTCAGAAAACTAAGATCATGGCATCTGGTCCCATCACTTCATGGGAAATAGATGGGGAAACAGTGGAAACAGTGTCAGACTTTATTTTTCTGGGCTCCAAAATCACTGCAGATGGTGACTGCAGCCGTGAAATTAAAAGACGCTTACTCCTTGGAAGAAAAGTTATGACCAACCTAGACAGCATATTGAAAAGCAGAGACATTACTTTGCCAACAAAGGTCCATCTAGTCAAGGCTATGGTTTTTCCAGTGGTCATGTATGGATGTGAGAGTTGGACTGTGAAGAAAGCTGAGTGATGAAGAATTGATGCTTTTGAAGCGTGGTGTTGGAGAAGACTGTTGAGAGTCCCTTGGACTGCAAGGAGATCTAACCAGTCCATTCTGAAGGAGATCAGCCCTGGGATTTCTTTGGAAGGAATGATGCTAAAGCTGAAACTCCAGTACTTTGGCCACTTCATGCGAAGAGTTGACTCATTGGAAAAGACCCTGATGCTGGGAGGGATTGGGGGCAGGAGGAAAAGGGGATGACAGAGGATGAGATGGCTGGATGGCATCACTGACTCGATGGACGTGAATCTCAGTGAACTCCGGGAGTTGGTGATGGACAGGGAGGCCTGGTGTGCTGAAATTCATGGGGTCGCAAAGAGTCGGACACAACTGAGCGACTGAACTGAACTGATTGTTAATTACTGTGCATCAGCTCTCACTACAGGCCAGCTACTGCATAAAGCACTTTACATGCATAATCTCATTTAATCACCACACTGGCTGTATGTGGAGGGACTATGCCAGTCTCATTTTATAAACACACAAAGTGAGGCCTACAGGGGCAGGTGACTTGTTTAGTCAATGGCAGCATCAGATTTAGAGCCACGTTTGCATCATCTCAAAGTTCTCCTTCAGCAGGCTGTGGGATAACAGCCAGTTTGATTACTGCAACAAGAGATATTCATTAATGTAAGAGTACTGGGCACACAGTAGGTATACCACACGATTCTGTCTATTGAAGTAAAGTGAAGTGAGAGTCACTCAGTTGTGTCCGACTCTTTGCAACCCCATGGACTATACAGGCCATGGAATTCTCCAGCCCCGAATACTGGAGTGGGTAGCCTTTCCCTTCTCCAGGGGATATTCCCAACCCAGGGATCAAACCCAGGGACCTTCCCACATTGCAAGTGGATTCTTTACCAGCTGAGCCTCAAGGGAAGCCCTCTGTCTATTGGAACACTGATTAAAAACCTGCTGTTTGCAGTGTACCAGGGTAAGTCCAAAGATCATTATAGAGCATTCTCTGCCCCGAGGAGCTCCCAGTCTGCTGATGACTTGGGAATGCCTGCAACCATGACTTCGGAAAGAGGGGAAGGGTTATAGTTTCTGTAGCGATAGTCAATCTCATTTAGAAAGAGAAAAACCAATTCCTTTGTAGGTTTTTAAAGTGGTTCTTTGATTTATTTTGCCAGCTGTACCTTTTCCTCTTTTCAATGGTCACCTGACCTTGCACTGACTTTGGGGTGCCATACTATTCTCTCTCTACTCCAGCAGTTTGGGTGAGGCTGGCTTTATACCCTGATCCAGGGGAGGTTATGTGACCCAGATTTGCAAAGTCGAGCATTTCATTTGCATGGCCACGTTCCAGGTAAGATACACATTTCAACCAGAGCCAATTCCCAGAAATTTTCCTGGAGCTATATGGGGAGCCAAGGTCTTTGGTGGAGTGAGGACATTTAAGAGGGGGTTTAACCATGGACAACCATCTGGTTGTCTGGTCCATGAGGGTGGAGACAGTCTGACAATAAAACCAAGCAACAGAAAGACTCATGTCCTAATGATATTCCTTGAGCCTCTGCATGAAGTCTTGCCTCGGTATTGCAATAAGCTCAACTTATAAATTCTTGCTTTTGTGCATAAACCCCTTTATAAAACTGGTCTCTGTCACTTGCAAGCCAGAGTTCAGACAAATATAGTTCCACTCTAAGGAAGAGATGGAGATTGGGGAATGGTTACATGCATTGGACCAAAAAGAGCTGAAGAAAATTATGGAGGGGGAAATTACATTCAACTACTCATGAGGGTCCTTCTTATTTGCTCCATTAAGGTACATTCTACAGTATGGCATTAAAGCCCTCATTTGATTCCTCCATGTAGGTGTTTACTTAGTTTCTGCCTCTGGCACTAAAGATAAACACCCTAGGTGATCAGCAGGATTCATGCAACTTGCAAAGAATATGAACAGGACAGAAATTCATTCATTTAATAAATATTTATGAAGCATTGTCTTTGTGCAGAGCACTGAAGTTAACATTTGCTGAAAAATTATCTAATTTACTTCAAAGAGGACTTCAGCTATCTTTCAAGTTCAATTTCACCGATCCATAAGGCAGTTAAGACAATTAAGACATAAAGGCACTTTCACTAAAAGGATTTTTTTTTTTGGATAGCTAAGACTGGCTGATATCTACTTGGAAGTAAATTAGATTCTATAGTGTGTGAGAAGGAAGGAGAAAGGGACTGGATGATTGAGGAACACTTTCTGGAAAAAGCAAAGATATCCTTAAGACAAAGTGGGAGACAGACCATGTTAATACCCAAGTTACAATGGAGAGGTGAGCCTGAGGGGTTTGTTAGAAATAATACAGCTGATGTGCTTGGTCCAGAGGAGCTAAACCAGATGCCCCAGGGATCAGCCCCCAGGGATGTGCAGCCACTCTGGGTCACCAGGTGGTTCTTCTACAAACTCAAGTCTGAGGACCATGACATCAGGCCCTAGGGCCCAGAGAACCATTCTGCATGAAGACTTTGAGGAAGATGCACCAGAGCCCTGCACATGGCAAACACAGGCAGGCCTATCAGTATTCAACGCCAAAATGAACACCTAAGCTGTATTTAGAGTCTGATGAAATCATTTACAGGCAGCTGTTCTGAAAAACAGGCCCAGTTTTTTGCTGTTTACAAACCTCTCAGAATACAAATTAATGCTACAGCCTAAAGAATTCACATGTCTGCTGAGACGGCAGAGACAAAAGGTGAAAATTCTTTAACAAAGAAACTATAACTGGGCTAAAAGTCTTAAGCGCCTACGATTTTCCCTTTCTTTCTCTTTTGGCAAATTTTACTTGCTCCTGCGACAGTTAACAAACAAATCAAAACAAACACACCAACCTCTTGCCTCAAAATGGAACAGCTGACAGGCAATATTTTATAGCGGTACTGTGCAACAGAAATAAATTTGAGTCACATATGTGATGTAAAGTTTTCTACTAGCCACATTAAAAAATGCTAACAAGTGAAATTAATTTTAACAGTGTATTTATTTAAATGAGTAGATCCAGAAAATCACTGTGGTATGTAATCAATATAAAAATTAATGAGATAATTTAGATTCTGTTAATCACACTAAGTCTTCAAACAACTCTGTGCTGAGAGCACATCTCAATTAATATGAAGTGCATTTCAAGTGGTCAATAATCATATGTGCTAAGCACTTACCACACTGGTCAACACATGTCTATGGATCAAGGGTGGTAAAATTTTAAGTCAAAACCTAAATTTCCGAACAAGAATTCTGAGATGAATGTATCTGAAGAAAAAGAAAGTGAAAGCAATGAAACTATGCTGTAACATCACTGAAGAACCAACTAGTATTCACACAGATATTTTCTATATTACAATTTTTAAAAAGCTATAAAAATCATGTCTAGTACAAGTGGGAAGCAACTAGACTAACACCCATCTCCCTCTTTTACCTGGATTAACTGAATCAAGGTCTTCCACATACTTTCCTCGGATCTTATATTTCAGGTTCCACTTGAATTTGATGCATTATCTCCTGGGCAGGAGTCAAGTCCTCTTGGAAATGGAAATGGAAAACTTCAAGTAGTTGAACAGAAATCAAGTCTCATGGAACAGAGAGAAAAATGTTCTGTCCCTCAAGAACAAGAGATCAGAAGAGGCTCAGAGCTAGACACATGGGGACTAGTATCCTGCTTCTGCCTTCGTGGCTAAGTGATGACTTCAGACAAGTAACTTAATTTCTTGGTGCCTCAGTTTCTTGATTTCTAGAATCAGGATAATCACTGTACCTATTTCAGGGTGATTTCATGAGTTACTATTTGTTAACGTTTCCAGGGATGCACGTTCCACATGCTAGACATCTATGTGCCATAAGGCAGAGTTCAGTCGCTCAGTCGTGTCTGACTCTTTGCGACCCCATGAATCGCAGCATGCCAGGCCTCCCTGTCCATCACCAACTCCCAGAGTTCACTCAAACTCGTGTCCATAGAGTCGGTGATGCCATCCAGCCATCTCATCCTCTGTCGTCCCCTTCTCCTCCTGCCCCCAATCCCTCCCAGCATCAGGGTCTTTTCCAATGAGTCAACTCTTCGCATGAGGTGGCCAAAGTATTAGAGTTTCAGCTTCAGCATCAGTCCTTCCAATGAACACCCAGGACTGATGTCCTTTAGGATGGACTGGTTGGATCTCCTTGCAGTCCAAGGGACGCTCAAGAGTCTTCTCCAACACCACAGTTCAAAAGCATCAATTCTTCAGTGCTCAGCTTTCTTCACAGTCCAACAGAGTAAGTACTTAATATAGGGTAAATGGCCTTATCAACAAGGACAAGGAATATATACCAACATTTTATCATAGTACTGATCTTTTTTCCCCTTTTGCCTCAGGCTCCAGCATGGCTCTGGAGGGCACTGTGAATGTGCAGTCTTTCTTGAAAATTAACTGAATTTATCCCAAATTTTGATATTTGGTTCATGTGCCAGGACTCCAGGTCCTTGAACTCAGGGGGAGAGCCCTTGGACACCCAGTGCCTCACGTCTCCCCGTGGGGCAGGACAAAGGAGAGCAGAGTTGCAGGACAAGAGTCTATGGAACAGAATCTAGGGCCCAGCTGCATGGAAACAGTAAGTGTTGTGTATCTCACATGATAAGGACCTTCCTGAAAGCACATCCATCCATCAAGTTCCAGAAAGAGTGATAGGCACCAGACAAGGGCTTGAGTAAGCAGCCAAGCCTTCCTTGTCACGAGGAATTTTATTTTCTCCCCGTCTTCCTTGGAGGCCTCTCAAACAACAGGCCCCTCTGAAGGGACCTGCCTTCCCTTCCTTTTCCTTAGTTAACAACAGCAGAGATCAGATGCGGCAGAACTGAAATCTCCAGACAAAGATGATTTAAATGGCAAATAAATACAGTCTGTGGGAGTAATCAAAATCAGTGAAATGCAAGCCCCACTTCGAGCTCGGATTATTTTAAAGCATGAGCAGAATTGTCAATGAACTATACAAGAAAGAAGGGTGGAAAAAGCAAAAACTACCACCAGCCTGGAGCTATGAGGATGGAAAGACAATTTACATTCTTTCTAACTGGGATGGAATCTTTGACGGACAGTGAGGTGGCGGCCTTGCCTCCATAGCCCTCAGTCATTAAGACTTGGTCTTAAGTTTCAGTAACAAAACTTTGTTACACTCACGCTTCAGAGGCCGAGTGTCATCAGAAAGCTGCTAAATACATAACTTCACTGAGCAGAAAATGTATTCTTTCCACAGGTCTGTGCCTTTTACAGTTCATTTCAGAAGCCTCAACTGCATTTTTCCTTTTCAGTGTTGGGAAAATGTCTTTTTTCCTTCTGGCTCTACATGTGATCCTTCAAAGGAAAAGAAAGACAAATCCACACAACATCCAGTGACTCTTTCCACAATATGGTTGCCACACTCTGTCTAATTTGGTCCAGGCTCTTTTGGCCCATGGGATTCTGGGAGCTCTTTTGGCCCATGGGATTCTGGGAGGGGTGATTTTTCTTCTTTGACTATACAAACTGTCCTTGGTCTAGTGACTGCTCTCTAGTTCTGTCCCATGTGGGCTTAAGTGTCACCATGAACCCTACATCAAAAGAACAAAACCAAGGTTTTTATGGACTCCAGCTCAGAATCCAGCTCTTAATCCAAGTAGGATTATCAGCTTCCATCTGAGGCTTTCAATGGAGTTAATACAACCTCAGCAGGATCTGATCATCTCAGTCATCTTGAACATGCTCTTTCCAACTTCCCAGGCATGAAGAAAACCACTGATTTCAATAGTTTAGATTATTTAACCCTTAGGCACTGAAAGAAAACTCAAATTCCCTCTTCTCTGGGACCACTATTAAAGAATGACAACATATTCTCAACGTATTATGAGAATGAAATGCTCTTCACATCAATTTAGTGTCCGGAATGAAATGTTTTAATTTTAACTATTCACAATAACACATCTCTGTAACACAGTACAAGAAACACACAAATTCCAAGCTATACAGGGAAAACTTTGGCTGAGAGAAATGAAATTTTTCCTCAAATTATGAAGAGTCAGGAGTACAACCTAGGAGGGTACTTAGATCATTTTCCTTCTAGTCATCCATTCTACACTTTCATCCATGCTTCTCTAAAGGGACTTCATGTATATTTTTTGAGAAGTTAATAGATAGTGAAGGAAGGGAGGGAGAGAAGGATAGAAGGGAGGGAGGGAAAGAGTGGTTTTATGGCCAAATTTAGAAACATGTGCTAGAACCCCTTCTAGAATAACTGCGACACGTTACTATACTAAAAGTTCTACGTCTTGCAATAAAAATGAAAACAGATCAATACATTCTGGCCTCTTTGACTTAGTGTAATTTGAGACTTCCCAAACAGTGGAAGGCTACTTCAAAGTATTTTTCACTTTCACACTTATGCCGTCTCTGTCACATCTCAATCGGAATATCCCCATGGAGATGGGTCTCAAAGAGACTCCTACAGATTGCATCATGTGAAAAGAAAATCATTTATGGCAAGCCCCCTTCTCCAACGGAATGATTATTTCTTTTAACTTCAGAGTTTCTAACTCTCAGTCTCAGTTTCCTCTATGGAAAATGAGGATAATAAATTTCATTCTCCTAAGGATGCTCTAAGGATTAGAGGGAATAATCCAATCAAAACACTGGCATGTTAAATGGCCGACAGTGGGCCTCAGTGAAAACCAGCTGCTGGTCACAGGGAACTCTACTCAATATTCTGTAATGGGTTGCATGAGAAAATAATCTAAAGAAGAAAAGGTATATGTATACCCGATTCACTTCACTATACACACCCGAAACTAACAAAACTTGTAAAAAATCAGCTGCTGGTGCTTCTACTATTACTACCAAGATATTCTGAACCCCCACCCAGGTTCACCGTAACAACAACGGCATGTGCCTGCTGTACCACTGTGCCCTGGGCTGTCCCCAGAGGCTCAGCCAGGCGTAGGACTGGCCCCTGTCTGTCTGTCTTTCTACCGCTCTAACCTATCAATCTGCTCTCCCTCCTCTATCCTGAGTCACATCTCCCTTCCCCTTCAACACCACTTCCTGTGTACAGATCCCTGCAGTGACTCTATTTCTCTCTGGTCCTTCAAAGCCTTCCACAAGGACTCTGCAAAGAGAGCTCAAGACGTGGCTCAGAACCACAGGAGAAAATGAAGAAAGGACTCAGAATGAGCCTCTCCCAGTTTCAGAAAAGGAACAAATTGAGGGATATTAAATTTCAAAGGGAGCACTCCCCATTCCACTCACCAACACTTTCCTTTTTACAGAGGCTCTGATTCATGACTAAATAATTATCTGTTTAAAAAATGTTCCTGGGCAGAGTTTCAGCACTACATGTCAATAAAGATCTGATTTGACTAAAATTACCAAGTCTTAGAGGCACAAATTTCTCTTCCTCCATAAGGCAGTTGACAAATTAGGTCTTTTCACCTAAAGCCTTGAACAAAGATGACTTAATGACTTACAACTCTACAAATGTTTGCTAAACAGTCCATTTTGCTGTTCTATCTTCTCAGGCACATTTTTCTTTCAAATGCTAATACATCTTTAGGGGTTATGATTGGGATAAATACCCCTTTTCATGTTCTTATTTGGGTTGTTGATGATTATCAAATGGATTCAAAGGCCTGCATTTCCACCATGTTGTACTGAAAAGCCATGTTAAAACAAACCAGTGAACAGAAATCAGACACATTTATACACGTATAGTATCCTCTGTGCAAACACAGAGCACTGTGCATAAACGTTCTTCCCAAGTTGGAGGTAAAAAGAACAGATAAAGGCAATTATAATATTAAACACACAAAAGCCAGCAGAAATCTGACACTGCCAAATTCTCCAGACCGAAATATAATGTTGCCAAAGAAAACCAAAGGAAAATCTCAAAAGGTAGCAATTTGTAAAAGGAGGATGCCAATCAACTTCAATAAGCTTTCTGCACGTATGTCCCTGACCACAAAATGCTACGTCGGACAAATGATAGAGGTTTGTCTTGAAACCACAGAAACAAAAACACCTCGCGTCAGGGCTGGGAGGAGATTGCCGGGGAGCCAGCCCTGTGTAGGTGATCTGGTTCAAAGGACGGCGGAACCTCCTTTAAAAAGATACCACGTGAGCTTGTATTTGTATAAAAAGAGAAAAAGCATAACTGGTACTTGACGGAGGAGAAGTTAAAAAAACAAAAAACCTTTATGTTTAGCTTAAAAACTAAGCTGGGAAAGATTGAAGGCAGAAGGGGACGACAGAGGATGAGATGGTTGGATGGCATCACCGATTTGATGGACATGAGTTTAAGGAAGCTCCGGGAGTTGGTGATGGACAGGGAAGCCTGGGGTGCTGCAGTCCACGGGATGGCAAGGAGTCAGACATGACTGAGCAACTTAACTGAACTAAAAATTTCTTACATCTTTATTAAATGTGTTTATAAGGTCTGCCCTGGGATAAACAGATATACTTTTTCTAAAAGCTCTTCGGTCCAGTCTGTGTGTCACTAACAGTGCTTAATGAGGACGCACAGTTGATAGGGTGAAAATGAAAAGGTATGTGGGGGTTGGGGAGGCTTGGCACGGGCCTCAGAATCTGGTGACCTGGGCCGTGTTCTCCAGTCTGGAAAAGGAGGATCCCAAGGACTGACACATAAGGCTGCCTCTGGGTAGTAAGCGAGAACCCCCATACCTATCGTTAAAATATTGAAATCCTTGGCAAAATAACTACTTCCCCAGCGACTTCCCTGAGGCAGCCCAACCAACAACAAAGGGTTAATTCATAACACCAGAGGGTGGCCCCAAAGGCCCATTTCCAATGCTGTGGCCAGTGCTGTTTATCAAGTCTGACCATCTGTGTCCCAGTGTTTACTGAATACTGTGAAAAGCATTTTTGTTCACATAACATTTCTCCACTTCATTCTAAGTGTGAAAAGAAGATGAACCCATCAACTGGAGTCCGTAGGGTAATACAGCTTTACAAGATCCCAGGTAAATGAGATAAAGGTCTATTCCTTTCTAGAGTGAGATGGTAAAGGAAATACAAGTTCCCTGCCCAGGCTTCTGCTACGCGATGCTTTGAAGCCAGCGGTGTTTCACCCTGGCAGGTCTACAAATGTTAGCTTCTGAAGGGCAAGAACTGCATCTTATTTCCCACACAGACTAATCCCTGGCCAAGTGTAGTTGGTGGGTATAAGCTAAAGGAAATAGTTCAGGGCTGCTATCTGTCAGGCTTGAAGAATGGCTAGGGTTACACTGAGTATCAAGGTAAATGTTCATTGATTTTATTTATTAAGTAGGCTTTTCTATTTTAAATTTTACTCTGCAATGTGCTTATAAAACATTGTTACTGCTTCTGTTTGGCCAGTCACACAGAGGTTTTCCACCAAACACGAGCGGAGAACCATGTCCACCATCATCCTCCCACCAGGAACATCCAGAAATGCTTGAGGGCATTTTTTGGTGCTTTGTGTATTTAGTGTATAAAGGACAAGGATGCTGTACCTGTGACTCAGTCCTGTGTCAGGAAGAATTGACCAAAACCGAGATGCCTATAGTTCCCAAGAAGAGAAACACTTACAAACCTTATTCGTCCAGAAAGTGGCCTGAATGGACAGTCTCTGATTCCCTCACACTCTTGTGTTTGTATATGTGGGCCACCTGATCACAGTCCAGGTGTTGCCAGTCCCTGAATTATAGTCCTCATGGATAAGCACTGATAATTCACCTCCTAATCACTTGTCCTGCAAATCCATGACTGTAAAGGTGGCAACCGGGTATGATCATCAAAACACTGAGTCACCAGCACCAGCCAATTGAACTGGAGGTTGGCATGAATTAAGGGGCTAGACCCATCTCTTGAGTGCTGGTTATCAGCTCTGGGGGGTGGCCACCAGTTGATGAAAAGTAAGAAGTAAAATGCGAGCCCAGATGATAGTAGCAGGCAAGGCCTCAGGGATAAAACATGCTCAAAGGAGATTTCTGTATGAAAACATGGCACATGACGGTAAACAACCGACTATCCCTTGGGAAGACGCCTGGCTTATCATCAGGGCCTGAGGAAGGGTGAAAAGAGTCCTTTGTACTTGAATGGCAGAAGGAATAAAATCTGAGTAATGGAGGCCACCATCATTTATTAAGAAACCTCAGCACATATTACGTCAAGTGACCTTCTCACGAAACTTGAAGTAGGAACTGCTTTCCCATTTTTACAGATGAGAAAATCAAGACCCATAGAAACAGAAAGACAAACACCATATATTATGTACATGTGAAATCTAAACTGTGGCACACATGAACTCATCTGTGAAACAGACTCACAGACGTAGAGAACAGACACATGGTTGCTAAGGGATAAGGAGGGATGCATTGGGAGTGTGGGCTTAGTGGATCCAAATTGGCATATATAGACAAATAAATAACAAGATTCTATTGTACAGCTCAGGGAAACATATTCAATATCCCGTGATAAACTGTCATGTTAAAGAACATGAAAAAGAAAAGAATGTATTTGTGCATAAACCCTGAATCACTTTGGTGTACAGAAGAAATGAACCCAGCGTTGTAAATCAACTATATTTCAATAAAATAAATTTTAAAAAATTCAAGAAACAGCAACACACCTTTCCTAAAACCACACAGGAAGTAAAGCAGCAGCATCTGAGGTTGGAAGCCAGATGTGTTCTACAGTTTGGACCTTTTGTGAATAGCGAAAAAACATGGAAGCAACGAAGGCAGAAACAGGAAGAGAGAGCAGGAGGAGGAGCTGAGGCTGTCCTCTGGAATACAATTTTTCTATCCTGAATATAGGAATAAAATTCTAACGAGCCCATTAAATAAAGTAAGGCTGTCTCTTCTATATTCACTCCCAAGAAAACTCCGACCTCTGTTTGTGCAAGGCCCGAAGGAAGCGGCACTTTCCTCACCAACCTCTTCCAGAATCGCACACCCTGAGAGAACTGTACCTTCTCAGAATTCCTTAAAGACCCAAAGTCTGGATCACATGAACGACCACTGTCAACAACTCACCCATCCTTCAAACTCCACCTTCTCCTTAGAGTCGCACCCACAGCTTCTCTGCTCTGCCCCCAACCTCTCCCAGGGGCAGCAGCACTCTGGTTACGTAGCTGTGCCCCTGCCTAGATTTCCATGAGGACTGTGGGTTTCTCATAACTCTCCACTCAAGTACTTGCATATGGATTCTCTTTGGGGGACTTCTGTCTGTGCTCATAGTTTATTCTATTAAAGTATAAATCTCAGCATCAGCCTTACCACCATCACTCACATACTATTAGCTGTGGACAGTATGCCAGGAGCAATGCTAAATCCTTTACGTTTATTTGACTAATTCTCATGTTGAAGCAAAATCATTTTCATCTTTATTGCCCTCTACACATGTAAAACCTAGAGCTTCCCTCAAAACATTATATAATTGGTCCAGTATCATACATGTCTTTTTTTTCTTCTTTTTTTGCAGTCTCTGAAGTACATATGTCCATCAAGGATAAAATTCAGCACCTTGAATATACTTAATGGTACATCATTCATTCATTCACTCACTCACTCTCAGGGTCCACTACATGCCATACAGTTCATAAACAAAAAGAATAGGGCCAACTTGCTGCCCTCAGAAGACTCACAGGCTAGTGGGAGAAGCCTCCTTCCCTCCCAAACAGACCCCCAGCATATAATGAGTGCAATCATGGCGGAATGCTTGGGATCCTAAACAGCTGAGGGCACAGGCATCAGAAGCAGGAGGATCCGGGCGGTCTTGGGTGTCTGCCCCTGCCAGAGTCCCTCACCTGAGCAGCCTCACTGCTCCCAGCAGCTGTGACCTCTGAGGCCTGGCAAGGTGCTGATGTAAGGACTGGGCCTTCACTCGTCTGTGTACTTACCAGCAAAATGTGGCAAGGAAACAAACTCCCCTTCCCGCCCCCTTCCCCATTTGTACAGATGATTGTTGGTGGCACGTACAAGCAGCTTCAAATGAGTACACAGGTTTTATTTCCCAACAGACGTTAAATAACGACATCCTGCCACAAGCTGAAAATCTGGTTGGCACTCCTGAGGACGAGTCAGCTTGCAGCGACATTTTCTTTCTAACATCAAGCCTATTTGCAACATAAAAATTTAAAAAGACAAAAATCCCAACATTTTTCTCGGGGATACATCAACCACAGGAAGAGAGCGTTTCCTTCCTGCCTGGCTGTATCAGTTCTCTATTGGCACCTCTTCCCCCGGTGTCTGTGGGAGCCGGGCTGCCTGCTGCATCTGAGGGGTGGGCTGGCTGATTTCAGATGAGTTTGGCTGCTCTGCTCTGCCCTTGTTTAATACCTCTCATTCCTTTCCTGGACCAGGAGGCTAATAGCAGGTGCATCTTTCTCTGGAAGATGACAGAGGGAAGAGTGAGAACAGAAACATGCCTGCACTTTAAGTGGCTGTCCTAGGTTTGCCGATATCCCAGTGGCCAAATCAATTCCTTGGCTGAGCACAGGGTGTGAGGAGGAGAGGACCATAAACTACACAAACAGAAGATGGAGGGAAGACTTAGGGCCACTGATGTGATCAATGACCACACAGGCCCTGGTGGTCACTCAGAGGGACAGGAGTAATATCTTCTGAGCCCAAAGTCAGAAACATATCCTGGGAAGAGTGGTCCAAATGCAAAAGCTGGACATCCTGGAGACATTTTGAGGGTGTATTCAAGGTAATTTCATCAAGCACTTGGAAGAATATTTACAAGCTGTTATGAAAACCAGGATGGACAGTCACCAACAAATAGAGACCAAATCACTCTGAACAAAGGTTGAACGCCTCTGGCAGACCTAGAACAGAGGTTATGATTTATTGCCTAGAACTACTAAGCGACACTTAGTGGTAAAGAACCCACCTGCCAATGCAGGAGAAGTAAGAAACATGGGTTCAGATAGCTGGGTCAGGAAGATCCCCCAGAGAAAGAAATGGCAACCTACTCCAGTATTCTTGCCTGGAGAATCTCATGGACAGAGGAGCCTGGTGGGCTACAGTCCATGGGGTTGCAATCAACTTAACATACACTAAGCCACAGTAATTGCAATAATGGCGAATAATCATTCAGCAACTGCTACGTCATGGGCTCTGTGTTAAGCACTTTCTATGAATTATTACTCTTAATTTTTAAAATAAACCTCGCAATAGATGTTGAGAGGATGCCACTTTTACAGATGTGGACACTGAGGCCAGCAGTTTCATAACTGGGCTAAGAGTCCACACATAGTAAAAAGAAAAGCCAGGACTTGAATCCAGGTCTGTGTGGTCCCGCAGATCGCATTTTTTGCCACTACCGTGTACTGTCCCTCTCCTGACTCGGATGCACCTCGAGAGCCTTGTCATATGACCGATTTATAAATAACCCTCCGAGCTTCTGAATCTTTTGTTCCTGACAGAAAGACTATTCTGTCTAAAAACGCCCACATTTTACTCAGTGCCTGGCTAGTCTAATTTAGTGTTTCTTCCATTTGTATATTAACTAAGACAGTTTCCAGGGAGAACACAGGATAAAATTCAAGATGAGAGGTCTGACTGGCTACTGCCAATCTCTGAATATAGATCATGCAGGGAGGAAATCAATAAAGTTCCAAGAAGCAGAGGAGAAAGGGAAAAAGCCCAGCACTTGGCTTGGTTCCTTTTGTGTCGAGTGAGACTATTCCGTGATTATATTCAAAACACTAAACTTATTCGAAATTGATATAAAAATGCACACTGAAGTTCCAAACTGCAATTTCTTTTATTCTATCACATATGTGTGCATAAAAGTGAACGGCTGGTCAGAAATTGCTAAGTGATATATAGGCTGAAGCACGTATTGTGTCTCAAATAGGTCTAAACTTTTCCTAATTGTTGATTCAGCTTTGTTGGCACACTCCTTTGCTTGATGCGCTCGTCAGTAGTAAATGATGGCTCTGTCTGATCCATCTTTGACGCAGGGAGCCACGGTAAGGTCTTTGAAAGACATTCTCGTGACAGTAAAGAGTCATGAGGGCCCCGCTCGGCTCCCAGCACCTTGCTGTAGTGAGGGGGAGGCCAGATGCTGGTTTATCTTGGCTGGTGAATGGGTGCCAGCTCTTCCCACATACCCTAGGCACCTAGAGCTTGGCCTGTGCTGACCATGTCACCCCTGCCCACCCCTGCCTCCTTCTCTGAAGCCTGGTCCGTGCTGGGGTAGGCACTGCCCGGGTCCCACCTTGGTCCATTCAGCTGCTCCTGGAAGTTGGCACCACTCCTGTCCTCCTTTACCACCATACTGGTTCGGTGCTACCATCAACCACAGTGTAATCACAGCCCAGCTATTCTGGTGCTGAGGTATGAGAAGATGGCTTCTAAAACATTGTGTAAACATTGCTTATAAATGCTTTGGGGTATCTTTTCATCCACTGAATATACACTTGCTAAAGTAAAGGAAGTCCATATATTAGTCCTTCGTTCTTCTCTTGCTCTCTGTTCACTAACTTGCTGTTCTCTACAATCTGTAAAGTGTGCAAAGAAGGCTGTTTGTCAGCAGACTACTGTGCTGGGAAGAGCTCAGTCAATAGAATGGGGTAAAAACAGCCCTTTCAGGCCAACAGGCATCCTACAACCACCTAACAACGGCAGCACTCCCAGCACTGGGGTCTGTATAATAAACTTTCACTCAGTGTCGCCAGTGGGCTCCCCAGGTGCTGCAGTGGTAAAGAATCCATCTGCCAAGGCAGGAGATGCAGGAGACACCAGTTCAATCCCTGGGCCAGAAAGATCCCTGGAGGAGGAAATAACAATCCACTTCAGTATTCTTGCCTGGAAAATTCCCACAGACAGAGGAGCCAGGTGGGCTACAGTCCACAGGATTGCAAGAGTCAATCACAACTGAGTATGCACATATGCAATGCAGACAGTGCTAAAACCTCCACCATCGTCCATGCCATCCCAGAACAAATGGAGATCTCCGCAGTACAAAAGTCAGGTTGTATCTGGCTAGGCCTTTGAAGTTCATGCTCACAGAGAGATACAGAATAGTGGTAACTCTATCAGAAACAGACCAATAGGGATATATAGAGAGAGGTGGGGAAGCGGGGGGAAAAAAGGAGGGAGCAGGTCGGAGAGAGACAGAGACTGAGAGAGAGATATTAGCTGATTACACACGCGCCTCGGGGACACTGTAGGTTCAGTTCCAGACTACTGCCATAAAGCGAATATCACAACAAAGCGGGTCGCACAAATTTTTTGGTTTCCCAGTGCATACAAAAGTTATGTAGGTATGTTTATATGATCCTATAGGCTACTAAGTATGCAATAGCATTATGTCTAAAAAAACAATGTTCATACTGTCAAGAATATTTAATAGCTAAAATGCTAACCATCATTTGAGCCTTCAGCCAGTCATAATCTTTTGTCCTGGTGGAGGGTTTGAAATATTCTGATAATTACTAAAATATGACACAGAGACATGAAGTGAGCAAATGCTGTTGGGAAAACGACCCCAGTGGGGTTGCTCAACACAGGGTTACCACAAACATTCAATTTGTGAAAAATGTAATATCTTCGAGATCAGATCAGATCAGTCACTCAGTCGTGTCTGACTCTTTGCGACCCTATGAATCGCAGCATGCCAGGCCTCCCTGTCCATCACCAACTCCTGGAGTTCACCCAGACTCACGTCCATCGAGTCAGTGATGCCATCCAGCCATCTCATCCCATGTCGTCCCCTTCTCCTCTTGCCCCCAATCCTTCCCAGCATCAGAGTCTTTTCCAATGAGTCAACTCTTCGCATGAAGTGACTAAAGTACTAGACTTTCAGCTTTAGCATCATTCCTTCCAAAGAAATCCCAGGCTGATCTCCTTCAGAATGGACTGGTTGGATCTCCTTGCAGTCCAAGGGACTCTCAAGAGTCAATGACATTGAAACACGTAAAATATCATGTAAGAAACGAGTTGCCAGTCCAGGTTCGATGCACGATACTGGATGCTTGGGGCTAGTGCACTGGGACGACCCAGAGGGATGGTATGGGGAGGGAGGAGGGAGGAGGGTTCAGGATGGGGAACACATGTATACCTGTGGCGGATTCATTTTGATATTTGGCAAAACTAATACAATTATGTAAAGTTTAAAAATAAAATAAAATTAAAAAATAAATAAATCAAGAAGAAAAAAAAAATCTTGATTCCAAAAAAAAAAAAAGCATCAATTCTTCAGCGCTCAGCCTTCTTCACAGTCCAACTCTCACATCCACACATAACCATAGGAAAAACCATAGCCTTGACTAGACGAACCTTTGTTGTCAAAGTAATGTCTCTGCTTTTGAATATGCTATCTAGGTTGGTCATAACTTTCCTTCCAAGGAGTAAGCGTCTTTTAATTTCATGGCTGCAGTCACCATCTGTAGTGATTTTGGAGCCCAGAAAAATAAAGTCTGACACTGTTTCCCCAACTATTTCCCATGAAGTGATGGGATTGCGAAGCACAGTCAAATAAGGTATGCCTATGTAAGGAATTGTCTCACATAATAATGGAAGATGAGAAGTTGGAAATGTGCATGGAGGGCCCAATTCCAGTCTGCAGGTTATCAGGCAGAAAGAGTTAAAGCGATACTGCAGATGAAGTCCGAAGGCAGTTACCTGACCATTCTCTTACTCAGTGAAGGGCTAGTCGTTTTGTTCTCTGCAGGCCTTCGGTGGACTAGACAAGGCTAACTCCATACTAGGGAGGGCACTCTGTTTTACTCCAGTCCACTGATATAAATGTTATTCTCATCCCCAAACATTCTTACAGAAGCACCCAGAATAAAGCTTAACCAACTTTCTGGGCTCCACACAGCTCTACCCAGCTGACACCTAAAATCAACCATCATAAGTATGTATACAGAGGAGTGAACCAAATTTCAGGCAGAGTTTAACAGCCACTGATTCTGATTGGCCTAGAAGTTCTCAGGTTCCATGAGTCAAGAAAAGTCCAGAAGGCTTGAGAATCTTGGATATTTTCCAGAGATAGATTTTGCAGCCCATGGAAAACTCCACTAAAAGAGGGTGGGGGGTTGTGAGAATAAAGAAAAACCACGGGGGGAAACCATTAACAGATAATGAATCATCATCTCAGCTTAGCAGCTCCTGCTGCTTCCTCTGACAAAACAGCATCTCTGCCAGGCAAGGTTATTTGGGAGGGGAGAATTCACTTGTGAAAAGCTGGAACCAGGACTTTTAACAGTGCTCTGTGCATATGTGTGCATTTGTGCTAAACTCTGCTAATAGAATATTTATCTAAGGACACATTTTCCCCTTCTCTGATTCCTTCTCTGATTCCTCTTCCCCTCTAAATCCTCTGAACAGTGCAAAGCCTCAAGCTTTGGACAGGCTCTCTGTCTGACATCAATCCTCTCCCTAACTGCTCTTCACCACAAATTTAAATACCATCGATGTTCCTGATATATTTTTTCCTGAATATATTTTTAGCTGATAGTTCCTGAATATATTTTTTCCCAGCCAGCCCAGATCTTCCCTGCCAGTTTCTTACAGCAAAACTTAATATATTCACCTTAATATATCCAATAAGTGTCTCACCTGTACCTGAAAGTTTTTTCTCTTTTTAAAATGATTCCTTGTCATCACATGGTCTATAAAACCCTCAAAACATTAAAGAATCACCCCTGCCTTTTATAATGCGCATGGCCCAGTTCAGATGCAACCAAGGTATGCCCCCTGTTCCTTAAGAACCACTTACCATGACTTTTTCTCTCTTATCTCCACCGCATCTCTGCTAAGTAGCACCCAGCATGCAGAGCCTAGTGAGAGGTTGGGTATGAAACTAATTCAGTGAGAGGTATGAAAGAATATAAAACCACTAGAACAGATTCACAGTAAGACCTCTGACAGTGGCTGATGTTTCAGAGGATAAAACTTGCATCTAAGAAGATCGGCCACTAAAAGCTTTATTTGTTTCCTTCTTGAAAATTTATTTTAGGAGCCGGGGCAAGTCAGGAATTTTGCTAAATTTTTATCAGGAAAAATTAAAGGAGACGCATCTCTTTTGCATAATTCAATATGCTAACACTTTGCTTCTGCATTTCATGGATGAGCTGAAGCAGATGCTAAGTGGCCAAGCTTTCAGAACCTCTCATGCAGTTCCCATTTTACCCAGAAACTGAGGCAGGTTATTGCTAAAATTGGTCCAGGCTCAGCATTTCAACATTTATGGATGTTAAACTAAACTGATGCTGGGTTCCTCAACACACCATAGGCTCAGCTCAGGCAATTTTCAACAAACGGCAAAAGCACAGCCCTAGTTCCTTGTCAATTACGATAACTTCCCCACCCCCGCATAATAAAGATTTCCCATTTTCATAATAAGTTTTGCTTCAGTGCTTTTGATTTGATTTTGTCTGGAACCTAGAGGAAACAGGGATTTTGGAGCCTATTTAATGTGTCTTTGTTTCAGAGAAGAGCAAGGTGGAGCCCAGAGAAATCCAGGGACTTGTTCAAGGTCACACAGCAATTCCCTTTATCTCAGGGTCTCCATTTCCCTTCCCATAAAATGGCAATAACAAACCTATCTATCTTATGGGGTTTTGCGACTATTAAATGAAATATTGCAGAAGACAGACTCAGCAGAGTGAGTGCCTGGCACATGAAAGAAAAACAGATGTTTGGCATTAATGATCCTCTCTGGGCTAATCCTCTGTGCAGGGGGCTGTGAAGATAGTCTAATAAGTCAGCAAGGCTGGCTGCATTGTGTTCGAATGTCCCACCACTCTGTACATTTGATTTAAAAAAACAAAAACAAATGAACAAAAGCCAGAATAGCTACTCTACAGCAGAGCCCCTTCTATCTTTGAACTTCACAAATTAGACCCAATAGTGTCAGGAGGTGGGGTAGGCGGAAGAGGGAAATTTCCCCTTCAAGAAAATCACCCTTCCTACACATAAAAGATGGCCTCTAGGAGAAGGGATTTCTCTCTCCTTTATGAAGCTGGCCTAATTAAAGAAACTTTTCCATGGGTTTTTCAATCTAATAGACATCACCGCAAAGGCAGCCTTGATATGCATGAGAGATCGCCCTCTGCTGTAGGTTTTCATTACTGCACTAATTGCTCGTAGTGTGGAGATCCTGGCTCTGGGAGAGGAGTGAAGTCCAGCAAGCCTGAAGGTCCTCTGAGAGTGGAGGACACTGACTTCTTCAGGTTCTGATCCCCCCAGATGGAATGAACAACCTACAGGGCCCTCAGCCAAATGAGGAATTCTAGGGGAGAGGCTGCCCTGGGGTATGGAGAGAGGCTGAGGCTACAGAACCATACTCTTGCTTCACTGATTACTCAACCCTGGGTAATCACTGGGTTACTTCACTGATTACTCAATCCAGACAGGGCTCTAAATTACAATAAAGGCCAGTTAACTTCTGAAGCATCCCTATGATTCAGATGGACAGCAAATTATTACAAAATTCCAACTTAGTGAGTTCAAAGAACGCACACTAGGCAGATGGAAGGTAAACGTGTTCCTCTTTGTATTCTTGCAGTGCTAAAGATCACTGCTGACTGAATGTCTCCTATCACAACTGGGAAGAGGATTTTTCACTGGCATAAGGAAGGATGATCCAATGGTCGTCATTGGCCAGTGATGGCAACTGTCTATCTCTGGAGGTAATCCAACAGAATCTGAAAGCGTCCTTACGGACGTGGAGAAATCTCCAGATTCCAGCTTCAGAGGGACAGTTGGCCTACATCAGTGGTTCTCAGAGTCTGAGATTTCTCAGGCCACACACAAAAAAAGCAAAATAACTTGGGGGAGCAACACAGAGTTTAAAGACACTTACAAAAACTACTACAGGTTTGCCCAGCTATCTGAAAGTAGAACATTCCTATGAAACCTTTCATAAGCTGAAACAGTGTAAAGTGAAGGAGCAATTCTCTTTTTCACAAATGCAAAAGACTTCTCTTTAGATTTCTTTCGGTTAGTGAAAACAGACACTAAGGAAGGTCTTTGGTAAAAGCAAAGCAGCATAAAGAGGACTTTCAGAAAACGGGATATCTGTGTTTAATATCACTGTGGTTTCTTAAAACAGGAATCACTTTTTTTTAAAAAAGTAAAAATTCTACCAAAGAATTCTACTAAATGTTTAGAGAAGAGCTAACACCTATCCTTCTGAAACTATTCCAAAAATCTGTGGAGAAAGGAATACTTCCTGTCTCATTCTATGAGTCCACCACCACCCAGATACCAAAACCAGACAAAGATACCACATAAAAAGAAAATTACAGGCCAGTATCATTGATGACCCACTCCAGTATTCTTGTCTAGAGAATCCTGTGGACAGAGGAGCCTGGTGGGCTGCTGTCCATAGGGTTGCACAGAGTCGGACATGACTGAAGCAACTTAGCATGCATGCATGCATTGGAGAAGAAAATGGCAACCCACTCCAGTATTCTTTCCTGGAGAATCCCAGGGACAGAAGAGCCTGGTGGGAGGCAGAGTCGAACAGAGTTGCACAGAGTCGAACACGACTAAAGTGACTTAGCAGCAGCAACAACAGCAGCATGATTGATGAACACAGATGCAAAAATCCTCAAAAAATACTAGCAAAATGAATCCAACAATACATTAAAAGGATCACACATCATGATCAAGTGGGATTTATCCCAAGGATGCAAGGATTTGCAGGTATGTTCCCAATAGATGGTAAAGAGTCCGCCTGCAATGTGGGAAACCCGGGTCCGACTCCTGGGTTGAGAAGATCCTCTGGAGGAGGGCATGGCAACCCACTCCAGTATTCTTGCCTGGGGAATCCCCATGGACAGAGGCGCCTGGTGGGCTACAGTTCACGGGTCACAAAGAGTCGGGTATGACTGAGCGATTAAGCGCAGGGCAAGACAATCGGTATGATACACAGTAACAAACTGAAGAATAAAAACCACGTGATCATCTCAACAGATGCAGAAAAAAATCTTTTGATAAATCAGCATCCATTTATTATAAGAACTCTCCAGAAAGTAGCCCAAGGAGGGAACATACCTAAATATAATAAAGGCCATATGTAACTAATCCACAGCTAACATCATACTCAATGGTGAAAAGCTTAAAGTCAGAGAAAGACAAATCATATTAATATACTGTCATTTATATGTAGAATATAAAAAGAATGATATCAGTACAACTTATTTAAAAAACAGAAATAGACTCACAGACATAGAAAACAAACTTACCGCTACCTAAGGAGAAAGGGGGACAGATAAATTAGGAGCATGGGATTAACAGATACACAACTGTACATAAAACAGATTACCAACAAGGACCTGCTGTATAGCACAAGGCACTATACTCAACATTTTGGCATAGCTGGTAAGGGAAAAGAATCTGAATATATATATATATTTCAGGGTTGGTCACTGCTCCCAGGAAGAGGATGAAAGGAGGGGCAGAGCCACTCCAGCAAACCCAGAAAATACACAAATAGAGAAAAAATGCTTAGTGTTGCATGCCACTGAGATTCAGGGGTTATTTGTTACACACCACTATTGTAATAGCTAACTCAGAGAAGGCAATGGCACCCCACTCCAGCACTTTTGCCTGGAAAATCCCATGGACAGAGGAGCCTGGTGAGCTGCAGTCCATGGGGTCGCTAAGAGTCGGACACGACTGAGCGACTTCATTTTCACTTTTCACTTTCACACATTGGAGAAGGAAATGGCAACCCACTCCAGTGTTATTGCCCAGAGAATCCCAGGAATGGGGGAGCCTGGTGGGCTGCCGTCTATGGGGTCGCACAGAGTCGGAGACGACTGAAGTGACGTAGCAGCAGAGGATCTAAATTCCGTCCTCTTCCTACAGTGGAAGAGAATAACCTAATGCCATCAGGGCTGAGTGGAAGAGGTGACATGAAGCACAGCACAGCACAGCACAGCTCACCTCACAGCACAGCTCACCTCACAGCACAGCACAGCTCACCCCCACCAAGCTTTTATCTTTGAACCCTTTTCCTATTCCCTGGTTCTAAGAGAAAGTGCAATCTTCTGCTCAAGCAAAGAAAAAACAAAACAAGTTACCTGGGACCAAGATGGGCCACCGCATTCTGCTACTTTGGCCACTGAATGTCAATGGATGTGCCTATTTTTCAAATATTTGCAGATTATCTTTGTAGAAGCTCCAACTTTAACAAATTCACTTGCAATTGTTCTAAATGTTTCACTGACTTGCCTTCCTTAGCAGGCACTGTGTGCAGCCCACAGTTTTTAACTGTTCTATAGAAAGTCAGCCTGGACCACAGGTCACAGAAATAAATCTAAAATTTACAAATTAATAACTTTGGACTTTGTGCCAGACACTGGACCTCTCTAAGGCTATTTTCTCATCTGTAAAACCTCCTACTTACTTCAGAGGATTGTAGAGAAGTTTAAGTCATGTATACAGAACAAGGCTATGGAAGGTGCTCGAAAAATGCTTGATTCTCCCATGTTGGTGCCTTGGTCAATATAAACTTCAACAAGGCTACAGGGAGGCCACTTGGGGCAGAAGCAAGGACTCTGGTGTCAGAGGAAGAAATGGACTCTCATCATGGCTCCGTCACCCACCAGCTATGTGGAACAAACCACTTCAACCCTCTGAGCCATCACCTGAAAATGGTGATCATAAAAAAACAAAAGCAAGGAAATAATCCCATGAAATAATCTATTCAAAAGGGTTTTGACAAACTGTTAAGAGCCATTCAAATATAAATTCTTATTTGTGGACAGAAATACAGTGACATTTTCACCTGTACTGGTTTTAATGGCACTTCACTTAATAATAAATACTTAATAATTAAATACTATTGAAGACTAGTTATAAAAAACCATAGGAATTTATATAAAATCCATTTATTGAGAACTAGCCAATCAAAAATAAAAATGTGATTTAAGGGGTTTTCAGAGAAGGGTAGAAAACCACAGAGTTCTGTTAGCTCCAGTATTATGATTAATGGCCCTTTTGGTCAGAGGAGATGATGCTCATGAAAGCATATCCCAGAACTCAGAAGGGTGAATGCAGGATTCAAATCTCCCTCATTTTGTGGGTCACAGAATGAGAGAACAGCGCCATACAGGGAAGCTAGCTTAGTAAATTCACATTCTGAGAAAAGAGTGAAGAAAAAAGACAGAGACAAACCACCTACGTGAAGCTTTTATGTGGCCTGTAATAGAACCTGACTTTGGTCCACAGACTGTGATATATTAAACATATGGGTCATCTTTCCGAAAGAATGTTCAACTTTATTATTTTTGCATAGTTCCAAGCTGATATTACAGCCCCTCCAACTGGGCAATGACAGAGGTGGGATTCCAAAACATCTTTACAACATGGGCTCTGGGGTCCTCATGCAGGACTTGGGCCCTGGGATGAATGTCACAATTAGTTCCATGTGTGAGAAAGGGCAAGCTCTTTTGCATCTCAGCCCTGTTCCTGCAAGAGTTCTTGTTCTTTTCATCGTCACAAAGTTTTAAATAGAACCTTTGTGTCCCTGCTGTGGGACTCAGATTCTCAAGGATAAGTGAAAGGGCTGGAAACAAAATATGTTCATATGCTTAGTTTATCAGGATGCTGGTAAATAAATAGCCTAAAATCAGAAGATTCAACTGAATGTGGTCACAGGAGTCTTCAGAAGTAAAAAAAAAAAAAGGAACACCCAACTAACACACATCTTTTCCTACTGGTAAGAGTAGTCTGATTCACTCAGGTGAAGAGATTAGCAAAAAGGAAAATAAGTTAAGTCAGATATTTTCAATAATGTGTTCATATTACAGGGAAGTTGAAGGACCTTCTCTGTTAGCATGGACTCAAGTTCAAGAGTAGAAAGCTGCCGCTGATCTTAATGCTAATAATAATATTTAGCTATTGCCAGACACTGTGGTCAAGGCTTTCCATATATAATATATATCATTTAATATTCACAATAATCTCATGAAAGAAACATTATGCACTTCATCATGCTGAGGGGGAAATGGGAACCTGACAAGTTGTAGGATTTGCTCACAAATTTAGGTGTTAGAAGTGTCAGGAAGCACATCCTGTTCTGTCTAAATTCAAAACCGTCCCCCCACCCCGCCCAAATAACATCCACAGAGAGATTTAAAACACCAATCTTCTGATTCCTAGAATCAGATGTCTTTAGCATAAAATCATTTCTTGTTAAAGACAGACTTTAAAAGGAGGAAGGTCTCACACAGCCTCCTCATCCTCACACCCTTCCTACCCCCATCTGCCCATCTCCAGAGAGCAGGGCTTAGTTTGAGAGCAAGAACAAGTTAAGCAACACCCTTAAGCAACTGACATGATTATCAGTTACGAACTGTCCACTGCAAAGTAGAAGTTTTATATCTGTAACTTGTAATTTTTAAATAAATACTAAAAGATCATTTTTTAATGTTCACAATATTTATAGACCTTACTTTGGAAACCACCACATTAGATTCAGATTCTGATCTTTTATCTGCCAGCAAAAACATTTGCTTATAATACTGAACTTCCTCGCCCTGCCAATCAGTGTTCTCAACCAGATATTCCAGGTAGTCTCCAAGAGGCTTCCTAGGTCTAAGGTTCTAAAGGACAAAGAAAGGAAAGGTGATTTACTCTGGGATTTATGTAAGATTTGCTTATCAAGAATTGAGCAGGAGCTTCACTGGTGGCTCAGTGGTAAAGAATCCACCTGGCAATGCAGAAGAGGGCCCCCCCAGTGGGGGCCAGGAAGATTCCCTCTATAAAGAAACGGCAACCCACTCCATTTGCCTTGGAAAATTCCATGGACAGAGGAGCCTAGTGGGCTGCAGTCTATGGGGTCACAGTCAGACATGACCGAGCAACAGAACACACACTTCCCTGGTGGTCTAGTGATTAAGAATCTGCCTGACAGTGAAGGCGGACATGGATGTGATTCCTGGTCCCGCAGGATCCCACCTGCTTGGAGCAACTAGGTCTGTGCGCCACAACTACTGAGCCTGCGCTCTGGAGCCCAAGCGCCGCACCTACTGAAGCCCACGTGCCTAGAGCCCATGCTCTGCAACAAGAGAAGCCACCACAATGAGAGGCCCACGACCACAACTAGAGAGCAACCCCCATTCGCCACAACTAGAGAAAGTCTGCACAGCAACGAAGACAGCACAGCCAAAAATAAACAAATAAACGAATCTTAGAATTGAGCAAACGAATCTTAGAATTGAGCAATAGGGTCTTTGAAGAAAAGTCTTGCATCTAGGAATTTCTCAAAGTACTCTTGAAAGATGGATGCATACTGAAAAAATTTTCAGTGAGCCAAAACATAGGCTAAAGGACACAGAGGCACTTCCTATTTAATGATTAATGACTTCTCAACTGGAAAAACATGTTAATAGGCAGCTTTGGGTAGTAAGTTTTATAAGCATGGGCACTCGCATCTTTGGTGATGACCAACCAACCCCGCTGGCCTGAAAGAGACCACCAACTGCTAGCAGGGCAAGCTGTCAAGCTCTTCGCTCTGGAGACCACTTTGAGAAGATTGCTTTCAGGCTAGCCAGTCTTGACCTCAAGCAAGAGACTCAAGGCATGGTTACCGTTCCAGGCCTCTGATGGGATGATACACCACTCGCTTTGGCCGTTGACGTTATCTCAACATGCCCAGCCCCAGTGTGATTCGGTCAAACATATCCAATTGTATTCTCTTAAGACTGCCCTTATAAAAGTTTAATAAGAGACAAGAACTGACATTTATGGAGCATATGCCAGGCAAGCTGCATAGATCGTTGTATTTAATTTTTACAACTGAACTCTAATCAAGCCCATGAATGTCAACGGGAAAACTTCAGAAGGCCAGGCCAAGCTCTTGAACCAGGGTAAACCTCTTAAATTCCTGTGTCATGATTCTAACTAACTGATTGCCAGAGCCTGAGTACCTTGTTTGAAAACAAAAACCTCAAAGTTCAATAAGAGATGCTAAGTCCAGCCCAACAAGAGTCATGAGTTCTTTTCATGCAGTGAGTTCTGGAGGTAAAAGGATGCCACCCTGTTACAGTAAGAGTGCTGCATAAAGGAAACCTCCCCAGCCTTCCCTCATACATGCTGAGAACCTGGAGAACTTGCCCTGTTATCTGTGGTGACCCTGGAGTGCTATGAACATAAAAGCTGCCAGCAGCTGGTTTAACTTATGCATTTCTCGACATGGTTTTCAAACATTTTGGAAATGAGAGTGCATATAACGAACTTGCCTGAACTTCATATTTCCTCTCTCAGCTCTCCTCCTGAGCCTCTCCCAGTGGCCTGGCCAAAGTCCAAAAGCAAACACTAAACTTGGATGTTTCAGTCTCCTTATTAACCTTTACAGCAATAACTTCTGATTCACTGTCATGTCTTCATTTCCCTAAAATCAGCTCATCAAGAGAAATGACCTGCCCATGTCTACCCTGTGCCCACCCCTTAAAAAAAGAGGTACCATACCAGAGATTCAGCCCAAAACAAGCCCTGACTTTTATGACAGAAACTCTCCAAAGGGGAATCAAGTGTTTCTGGAAGAATTTCGAGCATCTCTCTGGAGTGACAAAGAGATGGCTTGTTACCAAAAGCCCGTGAGGATATAATGGAAAGGAAACTGATGAAACCACTTTCAAGTGTCTCAAAAAGAAAAGAAAAAAAAAAAAGAGGTTTGCTCCCGATAGCTCTCAGGGAAGATGTACTTGGTGCTATCGTACTTCCTGGGAGGAAACAAGCAAGAGGAAGAGAAACCGGAGACCTCATTATCTAAATCAACATTCCCCTTGAGTGTTTTTAACTTATGAACAAATGAAGGCGTCCTAATGGCCTCATATTTTCTTCCTCACCCTCAATAGGCCATCTTTCGATTCTCAAGCTATCATAAGGTGGAAGTGAAAAGAAGACTCTCATCTTCATGGATTTTGACAAAAAGAACACCACCAAAATGCGAGTCCTCATTTTCGGCCAACCAATAAATAGAGCGGAGCGGAATATAGGAACGGGAGCTATTTTGAAGGTTTCCCATGGTTACAGCTGCTATGGAAATGATTTTCTTCTCTGGGGTTTTCAGATATGTGAGCCTAGCTTCAATCACGGTTTAAAGAAGGACAACAAAGGGAGAACACGAACAGAAATGGCTTCTTTTATTTAAAATTTTAAAAGCTTCCATACTGGGGTGGTTGGAGGATGGGTGCTGGCACCAATGGTCATGGTAACCTCAAAAGGCTCCATCAGAGTTGCCCAGCAGGGAAAGAGATCAATCCCTTATAGTCTGGAGAGAAACCTGTGATTCTTGGACCTACACAGAGACAGGCTGATCTTTTAAAGCACAAATTGAATCTTAACTGCTCTGTGTAAAATCATTCAACGGCTTCCCATTAATCTTAAGATAAACTCCTCAATTTCCAAGACGATCTGGTGCAGACATTCTTCTCTGCCTTTCATTCATCTCTTCCATTCTCTGCCTTATTTTCTGTACATCTGCTATCCTGGTGTTCAGTCCAAATATGTGACATTCCTTCCTGCCTCAGGACCTTTGCACATGCAGTTACCTCTGCCCAGGATACTGTTCCCCCTTCACTTGCCTATCACTTGGTTATCTTCCAGATTAAATGGCTAAATATCGTTTTCTTCAGTCCTTGATGCTTGAGCAGCTCAACTCCTTCCCTGTAGAGTACTTGCTACAATTAAATAAAATCTGTAATCGGATGCTTCATGCTCCATGAGTGTGAAGAAGTAGAAGCTTTATGAGGCAGGAACTACATGTATGCTTTGCTGTGCTGTACATGGCCTTAGTGCACTGCCTTGTATGTTGCAGGCACTCAATATTTAATGGAGAGATGATTTAATGGCATGTTACAATTAGGCAGATTCTAATTGTCTCTACCCAATGTAGAGGCATGGTAGTTTTCTAAGCCCCGAATATCCCATCCCTGTCAGTTTTACAGGATTCCATAAATATGGACTGGAAATGGTCTGTATCAATTATATCTCAATAAAGCTAGAAAAATATGGACTGGAGTTACATCTCAGGCAGGGTTTAGGTTTTGAGTTAGTATACAAGGTCAGATCAAGAAAAATAGTGGTTCTCAACCAGGGTGATTTGCCTCTAGGGCACATGTGGTGATGTCCAAAGACACTTTGGGTTGTCACAGCATCTGACTGGTAGAGATCAGGGATGCTGCTAAATACACAATGCAGAAGACAGCTCCCCACCAAAAAAAAAAAAAAAATTATTCAGTCCAAAATGTCAATAGTGCCAAGGCTGAGAAGCACTCATGTAGACTGTCAACCACAACCTGGCACTTGCCATTGGCAGATGCCATCTACCTCTACAAGGATTATATCATGTTGCTTCTGCGGTTGCTGATTCTGAACACCGTCCTGAAAGGAGTTCAGAGTGAGAACAGAAACGAGGCACTCTGTGCTCTGGGAAAAACTGGCAAAACAGGTCTTCAGATAATTAGATATTTTCAGGAGCTGATCTTATGAGCCCAATTCTTGTATCTCCTCATATTTAAAAAAGCACTAAGATCCTTCATGGTGATATCTGCTCCTCATGGTTAGAGGTAACCTTCATGAGACTAGCAGAAACTTTCTGCAAAAAATGTGTGCTGGACTACACGTACTCCCACTTCACCAAAATCACATATATACTGACATTCCTCCTATCTCTCAGGAGCAATTTCTCAGACCTATGTGAAATGCTGCCTCCTTTCCCTGCCCCAGTGATAGTCCTCATTTTGCCCCAAATAAAACCTGACTCACAACACTCACGTTGTGCATTTTCTTTAAGTTGACAAGAGTAAGATAACTCTTCACAACATACTTGAAAGAGGTGCCATCTTGGTAAGTGATAACCATTTCTCCTGATATATCCATCCCACCAGCTTTCCTCTAGTATTTACAAAAGGCACTGCTGCTTCATATGAGTGCCAGAGTCACGAGCTTGCACCAAAGACCCACAGTGAATTAAAAATATGTATCTTTAAAATACTAACATCCCCCTTGATGTGGCAAAAAGCCCACACCACCAGAGGCACCGGGAAGCTGAATCAACAAGAACCAAAAGATTCATGTACTTCCTGCTCTGATCACACTGTGCTAGGCACCACCATGAGTAGAATGACAGGCAAAATGTCCACACTTATTTATTTCCTTCTCTTTCACTCTATCTTCCCCAAACAGATTAGGTGTTGAAACATGAACACACCTGTCCCAATCTTGCCAACAGGGTCAGCTTTCCATCACTGAAATGCCTCTAACAACATCCCCTCAAATACTTCCCACTTCCATGCAGGTGAAAACTCTAGAGGATGCATTCTTCTGGATTTGTCACTTTCCCATACAAAATGAGTCTATTAAAATGCAAGTTCTTATAAGAAACGTAAACTCTAGGTAATTTTTTTAGAGGTAAGCAAGTACTTTACCTTTCAGTAGGGAGGAATTTAACTTATGAAATGAACAGATATAAGAGAACTGGGCACCAAAAGTTAAGGGATTTGGCAGAAGGTAGGATCTGGGTTGCGTAAACGGGGGCAAAATAGTAGCAGAGAGCACTGAAAATAGGGTCAGTAGCTGTGGGACACCAGGCAAATAACATAACCTTTCTGTGCCTCAGTTTCTTTACCTGTAGAATGGATATAACAGTGCCAGTCTCAGAGGGTTTTAGGTGAAGACCAAATGCAATAATGGAAGTTAAGCAACAGACTGGTCCTGGACCATACAATTTTTCCCAGGGTGGGACCTGATCCAATTGGAAGAAGATTGTAAAGAGAAGAAAGCCACTTGAAGAATTCCTACATATTTCATACAGTCAGCATTCAATAAATATTGCTCAATGTTTAATTCATTAATTTAAACTTTCCTGCGGCCCTTGTGCCCTGCTGACAGAACACCAATATTACAGTCAGGATGCCAATGAATCTAGTTCAACAACTACATTTCCTAACTTCCCTTGCAGGTAGGGATGGTCATGTGACCACGTTCGGGCCAATGAGATGGCATGGGTGGATCATCCATAAAAGGAAGATAATTCAACTGAAACAATGCTTTTCCTCCTTTCCTCTCCTTTCTTCCTGCCTGAAATATACTGAATGTATAGGGTGGGGATATGGAACAGGGTCGGGGGAGAGGGGCAAGAAAAGCCACAGTGTTCTCTTGAGGACAAGAGAACGTGCTAAAGATTGGATGAGCCGGAACAGAAGGGTCTCAGGTGACAGCACTGAGCTGGCAACCCATCCTCGACTGCACTTACTCGGTGTTCCTCATTATGTATTAAAAATAAAACTCCTACTGCATTTAAGCTAACTTTTGTTTTTTTAGGGGGGTCTGTGTTACCTGCAGGCACATACAATTCTTCACCAATAACACACTTTTCTTACCTTACAGAACAGTGTCTATACCTTTTCCTGGGCTTCCCTGGTGGCACAGATGATAAAAAATCTGCCTACAATTCGGAGACCCAGGTTCAATGCCTGGGTCAGGAAGATCCCCTGGAGAAGAAAATGACAACCTGCTCTAGTATTCTTGTCTGGAGAATTCTATGGACAGAGGAATCTGGCAGGCTACAGCCCATGGGGTTGCAAAGAGTTGGACACGACTGAATGACTAACAGACACACATACCTTTTCCTGGTCATATTGCTTCCATGGTTTTAACTACCTACCCTCAACTTCCTAAACACAAATGACTCACAATATCTATTTAAAATTTTTTAATGTATTTATTTTTGGCTGCACTGGGTTTTCGCTGCTATTCACAGGCTTTCTCTAGTTGAAGTGAGCAGCGTCTACTCTCTCCAGTTGCAGTGCATGGGTTTCTAATTGTGGTGGTTTCTCCTGTTGCAGAGCATGGGCTCTAAGGTAAGAGGGCTTAAGTAGTTGTGGCATGTGGGCTTAGTTGCCCTGTGGCACATGAAATCTTCCCAGCCCAGGGATCAAACCTGTGTCCTCCGCATTGGCAGGAGAATGCTTAAACATGGAACCACCAGGGAAGTCCGACTAACAATGTCTTTATCTGAAGCCCCAACCATATTCTTGAGCCCGAATCCAGGATAAGCCTCCAGAATGTGTCTATCAGAATGTCCTCTGGGCCATTCAACCCTGTCTTACCTGAATCCCTCCTCCTTTCCTTCCCTCTCTTCTCTTCCTCCTCCTGGCTTTTGGTATTCAGCATCACCCAGTCTTCCAATGCAGAAACCTTTCCTTCCTTTCAATTGCTCAATTTCAAGTCAGCCACTGAGTCTGAAGGATTGGCTCACAGATGCAAGTCCATACTGTACCCATGCAGACTAGAAGAGGGGGTAAGGGATCAGGGAAAAAGGGCAGATGCTCCCAAAGGCCTTTTTCATGCTTTATCTTCCACCTGGAGCTCCAATCTCCTCACTTTCTGGAGCTGACACAGTGCCACCCGCAGGACTTTCAATGAGGAGCAATGTAACCACCATATTTCACAACAGTCTGCCTCTGTCGTTAAAGCAAAAGAGGTACTTGGGACAATTATCCAGTTCATTGAGCCTGGTATATTTTTCTATTCTGAATTCCTTGCAAGTGATGGTAGCACTGAGGAGTGTGCATGTATTAGGGGTTGTACTTTGGAGGCACTTATTATCCCCCAACAAGCATCCATATAACTGGCAAATTACCTCTGTAGTTTGGAGATACAGGTTTCTGCTTACTACCTCATACTCCAAACCACCAGGATGAAATAAAAATCCAATAGGCTTATTGAAGGTCCGATAGGCCTAGCCAACAAGAGAACCAATAATGGTGTAGTTTATTAGGCCATGAGGAGGGGCAGGCAAGATTGCTTCCACCGCCATCTTACTGAAGCACCAGCCAGCTCCTGGCACGGGACTTGCATTTGGGAATAACATCAATTCATCTTAGCTGATTCCCTCTGTGATAACTTCATGACTATTTATGGGAAGCTTCAAAGGCTAAGAAATGCTAAACAAACAAGGAGATAAGTTGCCGAAATGTTAAACATTTGCCCTGGCTGACCTCACAAGGTTTTGCTGGGGGAATTCTTCTAAGTCCACCTAGATTATCACTGGAAACCAAATGCAGTGATAACATCTCCCCCCTCCAAAAAAAATCATTCTAGGCCAGATAGAGGAAGCCTATGAGCCAAAACAAGATTATTTTTAGAATGTCAGCTATTGAGAAGTAAAAAAAGAATGTGATTATAAAGTGAGAAAAATTAAAACTTAGATCTTTCTTCAGAAACTGTCTTGACCTTTTCTTAGCCTGAAAATGTGGGGAGTTAAAAGAAACCTAATTAAAAAGCACTGCTGATATTTCCGTTAAAGTGAAGGTAATATGCCTTTAAATTTTTTAGATGAACACATTATATTTCTCAGACATAATATTTCATAATAGTCTAAACTAGATGTCTTACAGTGAATTTTTCCCTTTTCACATGGAGGATATTAAAATGATTTTCTAAAATCCCATTTTTTTTTTTCCTTTAAATTCTAAGTAGCTAGGTGTGAATACCACCAAGCCAAGAAAAAATATTCGGTCTTTAAGAAACAAAACAGGCAGGCCTCTTTTCACAGACTACCAACTGTGGCAGAAAACAAAAATTGAAAGCGAACTAATTGTGCAGTGGAAGAGTCAATAGATTAAAAAGAGGTTCCCCTTTTATTAGGCATCATCAGTAAAAAGTCTTCCCAGTGCAATTAGATGTTTAGCTCCAAGGAGTAGCCATTACCAGATAACATTAAAGACATGCGCTCAATAATGAGAATGAACAAAGAGTACTGAGCCTAGAGGCTTAATGACAACAACCAAAGTTAACATTTATTAAATACCTTTATTAGTCAGGTGTGGTAATTAGCATTTATATGGAAGAATTTAATTTAATATGTGGCAGCCACTTTTCTAAGCTTATTAATGTTATGATCTCATTTAATCCTCACAAAACTCCATAAACCTCACAGAGTCCCTCTTGGTTAAATCCTGTAACTATTTTTTGAGACAAGTATCACTGTCCAGGTGAAGCAGTAGCCATCAGTAAGAGTAAGGAACTTGTCCTAGTTTTTCAGACCAGACAGATCTGGATTTGAAGAACGGTTCTCACGAACTTTAGTATTAACTTTTTAAATTTTTCTAACAACCTTGCAAGGTACAAACTATCTCAATTCTCACTTTATAGATAAGGACACTGACACCAAGATTTAGAGAGACACACAGCTGCCAAGTGGCAGAACTGGGGCAGGAACCCAGGCAAGGTCCTGAAAGCAGGCTTACGACCCACAATTGCCTCTCAGCAGCAGGGCAGGTCCCTAGATGTGGCAAAAGTCACAGAGGGAACACATGAACAGGTGGCTTTGGGAAGCTCTGTTCTAAGCCATGCTGCCTGGGAGAAAAAGGAACTTCTATGCCCGGGCCCTTTCCAAGCGAACAGATGAAGACACATGGCAGTTTCCTAATATGTTCTCGCTGGCGCCTGGCAATGGCCTGGTTTTGCTTTCCTCCTCTCTTCAAACTTGCATCGGGAGGAGGGCTGGGGAGAAGGCATTCGTCATGCAGTGAAGGGAAGAGGGAGGGAAGCCGAAAGCATGCTTGTGTATGTGTGTGAAGTGAATGCCGGTGAAGAGGAGGGACCTCAGAAACACAGGAAGCTCCAATTCACCTCTGGGGACTCTCCTTTCCACCCTGTCCTCAGGGAATCAGAGAAGATGACACTTCACAAAATGCTGAGGGTAGGGGGACAAGTCTCTGAACAGCAAAATGCTTCTCTTGGTGAAAAGGAAAGTTTGAAAAATAAATACTCAACAGTGTGGTTAAGAAAAGCCAAAGCCACCTCCAAACCACCAACTCTACTAAATTCACAGACTTCTAAAGACAGACAACAACTAAAATATCCAGGGCAGATCCTCCTCTTCCTCCCTCTCCTCTATCCTCCCTTCAGAACAAGCATCAGTCTTCATCTGTTCTGTGCCTCACCCTCCCTACGGGCATTAAGGAAATGGCAACCCACTCCAGTGTTCTTGCTTGGAGAATCCCAGGGATGGGGGAGCTTGGTGGGCTGCCGTCTCTGGGGTCTCACAGAGTTGGACACGACTGAAGCGATTTAGCAGCAGCAGCAGCATGAACCCCTTCTCATAATACAATGAGTAAAACAAAATATGAATTCTCCAGGTCAGAATACTGGAGTGGGTGGCCTTTCCCTTCTCTAGGGGATCTTCCCAACCCAGGGATAGAACCCAGGTCTCCCACACTGCAAGCAAATTCTTTACCAGCTGAGCCACAAGGGAAGCAAAACAAAATATATCAGATTATAAAGGAAGCCAGTTATGTTAAAATAGTTATTAAAATATTTTAAAAATCTGATGTAGCAATTTGTCTTTACATATAAGTACACGCTACACATATAGTTTATATAATTAATAATACACAGCATATAAGCTATAGTTTTTAGCATACAATTATAAATATTATGTTATATATAAGCTATAATTTATATAGCTTGGTTTATATGGTAATATCAACTGAAATATGATATACAAAGATCCAGAAGTAAATCTACTAAGTGCCATGATTTCTAAACAATGATGAGCATTAATGATCTTTCAAGATGACTTCCATGACGATTAACATGATATGAAAACATCTGGGATTTTTATTGGTGCTAAAGGCACAGGTATTGTTAATGCAATCACTGTGGTCCGTTACCTTCACTCATAATTCAGGGAAATGCTAAAGTTCAAGTAGGGGTTAGTAGAAACAAAAGATGTCAGTTTTTTTCCATCCTTGTTCAGGAGTGCTCTATCTATGGGAGGCCACGTTAAGAAACACTGTTCTGGAAAGATGTCAGGAAAAGGGTCAGAGTTGCAACAACGGTGGGGAGTCCATCAGCCAGTGGGCAACAAGGAGGCTTGGAGGAGCTTTTTCTGCCTCACTGGGCCACTAATTATCCCAAGTCAGCCTGCCCATCCTTTTCACACTAAGCTGACTTCTCTCAAAGAGGCATTTCCTCTTGGCCACAGACTTAGAGAGGTCCTCACATGTCAGCACACAAGCAAGGGGCACAGAGAGCCCCTTAGAGCTCTTTCTTCCAGGGACCTGCAGTCTGGAGGCTGATGCTCTGACAGTTTTACTTACCCTCTTCTACTTCCTGCTTCCTTTTTAGCAGTCCTCAAAGGCATTTGTATCTACAGGCTGCTGCCAATTGTTCAGTCTTAATCCTCCTCTTTTTAAATCATAAATGACTAAGAATGTATTGAAGCAAAACAGACTTGCAAAACCTTAAAAAAAAAAAATAAGAGTAGCTCTTTCATAGAAAGAGCTTAATTAAGAGAGGCTTAAGATATCTGAGCTGTTCTGAGAGAGAAGTGTGTCCCAAAAATACTGGCCAGAAAGTGCCTAGATCTGCATTCTGGGCCCAGTTTCAACTACATACTCCAGCATGTCAATCTCCATTGGGTATCTCTTGCTCCATCATATATAAATTAAAGATAACTCTTTAGAGGAAAAAGAAATTGAAACACTTCCCATGTGCCAGATACTGTGCCAAGTGTTTTATCATTATCATATCACTTCCCTCACTGGAAACTTAGAGGAGTATTGATGTTCCCATTTTACAGATGAGGAAATCGAGGTTCAGAGAGCCTAAGTGACATATCCAAATTGACAGAGCTGGTCAATGAGTAATGGAGATTCCAGCTGGAGCTTATGATCACCTCCCTGCATGGCATCCCTGTTGCTGGGATTTCGCAGGAATCTTGAACACAAGTCAATTCCCTCCCATTTCTAGGCAATCAGATTATGTATGAGAAAGTGCTTTGCAGGCTGTAAATGACTCCATGTGATGGATTTCATTATTTATGGATACTAAAACATTATTTAGGGATGTTTCTGTGTTAATCTTCAAGAGTGACCTGCCACCCCGACCCAGTCTGCCCAGTACTGAGGCTGCACCGCCCAGCTTTCACCAGGCTGAGCTCAAAGAAAATGGGCCACCCCTAAGGACTGAAAGAAACCAACTCCCATGAGCACAGGAAAAACCCCACAAACATCCACAGGCAAATTCGAATGTCCACACTGGGAATTTGAGCTCTGGACTAAAACCTCCCCAGGTCTCCCATCTGGGATCACTTACTTTTCAGTCCCACTCAGGGCTGCTAGAATATCGGTTAATTCTGCACCTCAAGAGCACCTTCACCTACTTTCTTACTTGGGAGACAAGCATGTCTATAACTCCTGTTTATGCATGCCCTATTTATGTATGCTCTGCTTGTTCATTTATTTACGCTCCATTTATTCATTTATTGCACGCAGACATTTTTCATGTCTGCTGGTGGAAATGTTCCACCAGAGTAGCTAAGCATCCACACCCCTTCAGAGGAGGTCTTCTGAAACCATCTTCATCACAAAGCTGCCTTGAAGCCAGAGCCAAACAGAGTGGGTTCTCTTGAGCTTTCTCAAATCTTTACATCATTTGACACAGAAGACTTCAGACCAGAAACGACTTGATTCATACCATTGCTTACTCTCATTTCAACTATTTATTGAGCACCTTCCAGAAAATCAATGTGCTTTTTAAAAACACAATGATGAACCAAGAAGACACAGGTTCCTGCCCTTATAGTCTGGGGGCAAGAGGGGCTTATGTGCAGAGAAATGTTCTGAGAAGGTGACATTTAAACTGAGAGTGGAAAGATGCAAGCAGCAGCAAGTTCTGGAATAGATGGGGAAAGGACATTCTAGGGAGAGGAAGCCACCATGTACAAAGGACTAAGGAGGGATCAGATAAAACCAAGTATGGCCAAGGATGAGAACAAGCAGAACCTTCACTGCTGACGGAGTATTAACTTTGGAAAGCAGTGCATCCTTGTTTAGCGAAGTCCCAGGTACGTGCCAGATGACCTGGCAAGGCCAATCCTGGGCACATGCTTCAGAAACCTCTTGAATATTGTGTCCCAAAAGAACACTACAGAAGCAAAGATGCCTAGTAAGACATAAATTATGGCAAAACTATGAAACAAGCTAAGGATGTGATAAATTCATAATTCAAGACACTAGTTACCGCTGAGAGAGGAAAACGGATGGAATCACAAGAGATAGTAAGGTTCTTTTTCCTAAAGCCAGGTGGCAGGTTCGTGGGTGTCCATCACAACACTGTTGTTTTTGTCTTATACATATTTTATTAATATTTTTATCTGCTCAATATTTCATAAGAACTACCTCTTTGTATCTGAGGGCTGGGTGGAAAATGGATTAGAGGGGTGGAAAATGGATTAGAGGGGTGAAAAGGCAGAAGTGGGGAAATCTGTTAGGTAGACCAGGGTACCTGTTGAAGCAAGAAGTAATAGTGGTTTCCAGCAGAGCACGATACAGAGGAGATGAAGAGAAAGAAATGCTGCCAGGCACACAGTTAAACCATACCTTTCAAACTGGGTTTAAGGTTTAAGCAACATTTCTAGAGTGTGATGGGAACAGTGAGGGAGAGAGGGTTTCTTCCCCAATTTACAAAACTCCTTGATTTTTACAGATCTGTAAATCAAGACTCAGATGAGATTAAAAAAAAAAAAATTAGGGGCAGAATGGACCAGTACCAAAATCATTAACACCGGCCTTCTGCCTCTTTCTACCCAGTCATGTGACAGAACACAAACTCACACTCTGATACACCAGAATTCAGTACCGCGGGCACCATCGGTACTGCATGCTGACAGTATATTGGTCTTTGTCTATAATAATGATGATCTATCTTATTCCCAAAGAGTCTCCATCAGCGTTAAGTTACCTAAAAACTCCTACCTCAGGGCAAGTAGGTTAAATCCAATTTAATGGTTTTGCAAAAACTTGAGGGTGGTGTATCAACATAATAAATCAAGATGGCATCCCAGCTATGACTATCTTGTACACGCGTGCTAAGGTACTTCAGTCATGTCCGACTCTTTGTGACCTTATGGACTGTAGCCCACCAGGCTCCTCTGTCCATGGGGAATCTCCAGGCAAGAATGCTGGAGTGGGTTACCATGTCCTCCTCCAGGGAATCTTCCTGACCCAGGGATCAAACCTGCATCCCTTATGTCTCCTACACTGGCAGGGAGATTCTTTACCACCAGCATCACCTGGGTAGCCATGACTATCTTACCACAATACAAAATAAATGCTTTAAACGGCATTCGAAAAAGTTTTTTGAAGTTAAATGTCCAGTCATGTAAACTTAATCTTTCACCCTCATATACACTGATAGATCTAAACATCTTTGGAAACCATTATTTTTTCTATTTAGTAATACTCAACTAATTAATTTGCACATACATTTTGATTTGATGATTCTGTGTTTAGGAATTTACCCTGCAAATACTGTCAAATGAAAAGGCGGGGACAAGCTACAAATAATGTCTGCTAAAGCACCACTGCATTATCCAGAAATTTTAAACATCTTAAATGATCATCAGCAGACAACTGGTTAAAAAAAAATTATGACATAGCTATATAATGGGCTATTGCCTGGTCTGTTTTTTTTTCTATAACAATATTTATATATAATAATATACTAATGTTAAAAATCCTCCAAGATCTACTGTTAAGTGATAAAAAGTAAGTATCTATGCCACCATTTGTGTTAAAAAACAAAACATATGTACATGTATATATACACACATATACATACATTCGTACTGATCTATGTATACTGCATGTGCATACCTGTATGTATGCATATGTATCAAAGAGGGACATCCAACGAATTGAAAATATACACATTTATGACATCAGTTTTACTGTATTTTATGGCAAGTGGATAAAGAATTCACCTACAGTCCAGGAGACGTGGGTTCGATCCCTGGGTTCGGAAGATCCCCTGGAGGAGGACATGGCAACCCCCTCCAGTATTCCTGCCTGGAGAATCCCACAGACTGAGGAGCCTGGAGGGCTGCAGTCCATGAGGTCACAAAGAGTCAAACACAACTGAGTGACTCAGCATACATGCATAAAGCCACAGCACATACATGAAAAACTTTCTTGAATGAATGAATTCCCTTTAAGCTTTTCATAAATCCATTTCCCAGTGTGTTCCTCTTCCTTTTGAAAACTTGACCCCAAAATGTCATCTAATTTTTTCTCAGACACTTTTTATTACCAATTTAACACTGTGCTCAGATAATTTGAGAAAGCTGGTCAGGAATAACCATCATAAAGGTAATTCCTGCTTAAAGACTTTCACACAAAACTATTCTGGGATACAACCAACGGGGCAGACGTTCCAGAGAGAAACGTTTTTGGACGGTGATTATTTAATTACGAGGTTAAAAAGGCACATGTCGTTCTGTGCTCACACAAAGGCGATAGGGTTTCACCCTTGTCCACACTCCCAAACAGTAGCACCATGGCATGCCTCTCCACGGATGTAATGTGAACCCAACTCCTCTGCTCGGTCTGCTGGTAAAACGATAGGGACCATCAAATGGATTAAATGTATTCCTTCACTCTATTACCCTTTAATCCTAAAATAAACAGTACTAAACACATTCCAAAACAGGACATGCACTTTCTCAGAGGGTGAAATCAGTGCTACATGATGACATTCCTGAGTTGGCCCAGGTTATTCCTCGATATATAACAGTGCATATTCAGAGAGCAGTTGACCAACAGGAAAAAATTACTCTCTTTAATACCTATTACCACCATGAGTCATGAACTCTAAGAACTTACAAAACGCCAAGATTTCAGATGAAGGCATCCCTGCCTCAGAACAGTGTATTCTAGAACAGCACACCTGCCCTTACCAAGAACTCCTAAAATTAAAAGGACAGCTTGGATTATCAACCACTGAAAATACAACATACATCCCATTGTTATAGTCCTGTTGGCTTGATATGTGGCTGTAGATGACTGAAAATTCAAAATAATAATGGCTTAAACAAGATGAAAATTATCTCTCATGGAAATACAGTCTGGAGTTACACAGTCCAAGGCTGTGCTATTGTCTCTGCGGTCATCAGGGACCCAGGCATTGCATGTCATATTCTGCCTTTTACAACAGAGGGCTTCTACCTCATGGTCCAATGTAGTTGCTTGAGCTCCAGCTCTCACATCCACATTCCGGTGGACAAGAAGTCAGCAAAAACGGTACATGCTCTCCTTTCAAAAGTACTTTCCAGAAGCTGTACTTACTATTTTTATTTATATGCCTTTGGCTAGAGCTTAGTCAATGGCAATCCCTAGAAGCAAGGAGGGCTAGGAAATACTGTCTTAATATATTTGCTGGACAGTATTTTGAAGGTAATGGTTCTAAGGAGTAGACAATGTACATGAGGAAAGTAGCAGTGTCTATAACATTGAGGAATCACAAAAGAATCATACATATCTTCTATTTTCTTGAAATACATAACCATACATTCCTTTCTAGTGGGCAAGGGAATTTAGCTTATGGGCTTACAGATCCAGTACCATAAAACACACCTATAATGGATCTTCTTCAATTCCCAGTGCAGGTTTTCTCTTATCCGGTTGGTTTGTCTTTTTTTTTTTTTTTTTGGTGGTGTTATTTGTTGCTTGTTTTTTGAGGTGTTTTTTTTAAAGTAGTGTCAGAACTTAAAGGTGCTGTCAAAAAAAATCTAAGTCGTTTTACAATTTCTGCCTCTCTCCCAATATTTTTAAATTGTTTCAGGTCATTTCCAAGCACTCAGCTTAATTTTCATATAAATAACTCTTCTTTCTTCTCACATTCATATGTCATGGGTTTATGTAGGTAACTTAACTACAGTAGCAGGTGTAACTGGCAATAAGTAGTGTAAGAAACAAACAAATTCACACTTGGCAGATATACGATTCTACACCACCACAACCAAAGCGAGCAGAAGAGTGCGAGCATCCTGAAAAGGGGACGCTTATCAGGCAAGCGGATTGAGTGAAAAATTTCTGTTCTCTCTCCTTAATTTCTTCTTGTCCAAATCTCTTCAGTTGATTATCTGAGCAGGAAAACCCTTGCAATACTATCACCATGTATTAACGATGGGGGGAGAGAGAAGGGCTTCCTATTCTATAATCTCCCTCAATATATAGATGAGGGAAACTGAGGTCCAGAGAAGTTTCCAAACATCGGATATGTACTAAGCACTTCCCAAAGGCACCTGCTGCCTCCAAAACTTTTCACTGCTTCTCACTGGGGAAGAATGGCATTGGCATTGGAGGCAGGACTACCTGCATTGTGATGGTACAATCTCACAGACCACAAAAGAATTTACATCTCAGTCCCCAGGCCTCTAAAGGCCACAGGCAACACTCCTAAATCGTCATGACAGGAAAAGAGAAAGATACCCATTAGCGGTGAAATGCCCACATCCCTAGACACAGAGGTGATTTCTGATGTTGTGGATTTGGTAGTCTTTTACTCGGTCTTTCTTGTCATCTCTTGGATCACACTAGCACAGCTATGGGTCTTGTTCATACCCATAGACAACTCCAAATCCTAAGGAATCTTAAAAGGCCTTTTAATCTTCTTGATAGAAGCCAACAAAGCTTAGCTCAAAACATGAGTATGCATACTGTTTTAATACTTCTTAGGAAAAGAGATGCTATAGTTAATTGAATATAGACATCACAAACATTTTCTAAGAGCTACTTATACTAGACGCACAAATAAATGGAAACATAAGAACATTACTATGAAAACAAATTATACCTTCTCAAACACCTGCCTAATGAGATCAGTTGCCCAATTTTCTAATGAATCATTTCATATTTTTATTAGAGCTGTTTTCATATCTTAAAAAACTAGGCCTCTGTCTCTATCCTATCTGTTCCAATTTTTTTTTCAATTTTGTTTTGACAATTTTTAAATTATTTCATGTCAAAATAACTCATCTTCCTTTACAACATCTGGGATTCCTATCATCCATCCATTTATTCATTCAGTCAACAAATTCTGGTAGGTTTTTTGCTGCACACTAGATATTTTTCTGGGTATTAGAGAATTGAACAAAGGAAACATGGAACAAAATATCCTCATGAAGTTTAAATTCCTGTGGAGCTAAGGCAACTTAATTCTAGGGTGAGAACAAAAGCCAGATAATCTATTAAAAGTATAATGTCAGGTGCTAATAAGTGCTCTGAAAAAACAAAGAGTTAAGACGAAGGGAAAAGGAAGGGATCTGAACACAATTTAAAGATGATCACGGAACACAAGCGTGAAGGGAAGAGAGATCTGGAGGGAAGCAAGAGAAAAAACTGATAGGTATGTAGGGGACTGGCCCTGGGGGATGTCCAGGCAAGGGCAGATGCCCTAAGGTGAAACTATGCCTGTGTTTGGGGACCAGCAGGGGGTCAGCACTGCAAGAGAGGAGGGAGTAAGAGAAAAAGGAAGAAGGAATATTTGAATTTAGATATGCTTTTCACTTTCCCAATTTGTAAAAGCATTTTTCCACAATCAAATGTTCTTTACACTGAAAAGTTTTGGATTAATCTTTTCATTCCAAATGAAAAGCTGCTTGTCCTAGCACCATTTATTGAATCTTTTCCCCACTGCTTTTAAATCCATATCACCTTTATCACAGATCATCGTCTTAAAATACCTGGGTTGATTTAGGGAGATATCTGAGTTTCTCGTAAAAAATCCATTTCTGCTCTAATAACGTACCGTTTTCCTTTATATCACTTTACAATGTATTTTACTATCTGGTTGGGCTCAGTTCAGTTCAGTCGCTCAGTCGTGTCTGACTCTTTGCGACCCCATGAATCGCAGCACGCCAGGCCTCCCTGTCCATCATCAACTCCTGGAGTTCACGCAAACTCGCGTCCATAGAGTCAGTGATGCCATCCAGCCATCTCATCCTCTGTCGTCCCCTTCTCCTCCTGCCCCCAATCCCTCCCAGCATCAGGGTCTTTTCCAATGAGTCAACTCTTCACATGAGGTGGCCAAAGTACTGGAGTTTCAGCTTTAGCATCATTCCTTCCAAAGAAATCCCAGGGCTGATCTCCTTTAGGATGGACTGGTTGGATCTCCTTGCAGTCCAAGGGACTCTCAAGAGTCTTCTCCAACACCACAGTTCAGAAGCATCAATTCTTCGGCGCTCAGCTTTCTTCACAGTCCAACTCTCACATCCATATATGACCACTGGAAAAACCATAGCCTTGACTAGACGGACCTTTGTTGGCAGAGTAATGTCTCTGCTTTTTAATATGCTATCTAGGTTGTCTGGTTGGGCTAGAACATTTATCTTTAGTCATCTTCATGGATACCAGACCTTGGCTGGTTCTACTTTCCAGCTGACAAAAGAGCTCAAAAACCACTTTATTAACTTTATTAAATTTCATGGCCTCTACATGACAGGAAAGAGGAAGAAACTAAGATTATACGCAAGCTTTTGTGGGGGTGGGGCCTTCTTTACAAACTAAATTCCAAGCGCTCTACATCAATACCAACCAGGTAATAGTAACCTACATTGTTTCTTTGTGATAAGAAAATGTATGGACTAGTAAACTGGACAGTCATTTAAATCATGTTTATCTGGTCTGATAAATGGATGTGACTATAAGTCCTGGAGAAGGGCTACAGTGTTGACCTGTGGTTCTCAAAGTATTTGGACCAGTAGCAGCAACACCTAGTTTCTCTTGCCCGGAAAATCCCATGGACGGAGGAGTCTAGTAGGCTGCAGTCCACGGGGTTGCTAAGAGTCGTGTCACTTTCCCTTCTCCCTTTCATGCATTGGAGAAGGAAATGGCAACCCACTCCAATGTTCTTGCCTGGAGAATCCCAGGGACGGAGGAGCCTGGTGGGCTGCCGTCTGTGGGGTCACACAGAGTCGGACACGACTGAAGCGACTTAGCAGCAGTAGCAGCAGCAAACTTAAATTATTAGGTGATCAGATATTCTAATCATCTGCTGATATCTAATGAATGAGAAACTCTGAGGAGAAAGGGGAGCAACCCTCCAGTTGATTCTGATGAATACTGAACTGTGAAAACCACGGTTTAGAGTCTTATTATAAGATACTTCCAGAGCCAGGCACATACTGTGGGGTTTAAGAGTCCAAACTACAGTCGGGGTTGTAAGATCTAACCTTGGTTTGAGTACTCACTAGCTGTGTAACCTCGGGAAAAGTAACTCACTCTTGCAGCCTCTCAGTTTCCTTGTGAAAACAATGTGGATAGTGCTGTTTCTGTCAGAACAGGTTTCAAGAATTAAACAGGAAGACAAGAAACGTGCTTAGAATATACTATGCCCTAGTCCATTGTTAACGTTCCATTCATGATAGCTAACATGATGATAAAAAATCATAATCTGCTTTCAATTTATTTCACATAATTTATTCTGGAAAGCCTAGATCCATTCATGCTGGATTTGACAGAAATCAGGGAATGAGGGAGTACAATTAATGTTATAATTTTCTTGATGTTATTTACAGAGAAATGATGGGGAGTGGGGGGTGGGGGGTACTGACTGAGGGAGGGGTAGAGGAAGTCATCTCAGGCAGGGTTTTGTGGGGCTGATTTCTAGGAGGATGAAAAATTTCCTTTTCTAAAGAAGCTCACTTTTTTTCCCCTTTGCAAGTGAATCAATTACATAGCCTAGACATTAATTAAAAGGTCCTAGGGCGAAAAGCGCTTCCCACAAATAACTGTCCACAGACTACCAGTTCATTCCCTATACATCTCCCTGGCAAAGCCCAACAAAAGCTCAAAGAAGATGGATGGACTTCACAGGATGACCCGGGGGTCAGCTGATTCAGACAGCTGAATTCATCAATATGGGCAGCAGATTCCGTCTCAGAGAGCCATCCACGAACAGCAGCTTGTACAGCCCCCTCCTGCTGCAGACATTTAACTGGCCCAGGAAAGACAAGTAAGGCATAGTCCCCACAAAGGTGCCCTGCAGTCAAGGACCAGCCATCCCACACCACTGTCGTTTCACAAAGAACACATTTAGAAAGCCCAAATTGGACATACTGCTTAAGAATATGAAATTACATACGTTTTAAGATATATTAACTATATATCTAATATATAACTATATATTTAACTATATATATTAAATGTATATTATATATGTATATATAATGTAAATATATATATATATATATATATGCTTTATTTCCAGAATTATTACAATGGGTCGAATAGTGGTCCCTTCAAAGATCCACCCAAATCTCAAAATGTGATCTTATTTTGAAAAAGGTCTTTGTAGATGTAATTAAGTTGATGAGATCATCGTGCCTAAATGCAATGACAAGTCCTTAAAAAGGGAAAAGGCCAGAAACACAGAGGAAGAGAAGGGAGCGATACTTCTGAAAGCCTCGAAGGCCAAGCACTGCCAAGAAGGTCCCCAGAAGCTAAGACAGCATGGGTGGATTCCCCCTCAGAGCCTGCACAGGACCAACTGTACCAACACCCTGACTCTGGACTTGCAGCCTTCACAACTGTGGGGCCACAGGTTGTGTTGTTTGAAGCTACCCAGTCTGTGGGCAATTGTTTTGGCAGCTTTAGAAAATGAATACAACTAATCATACTCTACCATAAACAAACTAGACTAGAAGGGAATCACACCCTAAAGCTAAGAGATCTGTACTCAACCTCGTGTGAAGAAGATACTGCTATTTTTTAAAAATAAATCATTTGATTTTGTTCAATTTTCCAAGCTGTCTGCACTGCACGCTTACGTAACAATTGGATCAAAATGAATTGTTTTAAATACTATTTACTATTTTAAGTAGATGTACCTGCCTGAAACTCTGCTCAGTGTTATGTGGTAGGCTGGATGGGAGGGGAATTTGGAGGAGAATGGATACGTGTATATGGACGACTGAGTCCCTCTGCCGTCCACCTGAAACTATCACAGCATTGTTAATCGGCTCTACTCCAACATGAAAGAAAAAGTTAAAAATAAACCTGCCATAAAATGCCATCACCATGATTCTGTAATTTTAAAAAAGTTATCCAAAATCCCTAGCTGCTGCTGCTAAGTCACTTCAGTCATGTCTGACTCTTCGCGACCCCATAGACTGCAGCCTACTAGGCTCCTCCATCCATGGGATTTGCCAGGCAAGAGTACTGGAGTGGGATTCCGTTGCCTTAGCAGTTGGACACAACTATTAATGGTTTTGTGTCCCAGAACCAAGGAAAACATGATTGTGTCCTTCCCTATGGCTTCAAATATTCGAGACTCAGGATGATGGAGAGTCTCCCAGTTATCTATCGTTTGCAAATTCGGGTCTTCATAAAGATGACAGAAGCTTGTCGCTATAATTTCCGGACAACTCAGCAAGTCGCTACAGAAGCTCCAAAGACCAAGTCATCAAGGATGCAAATGACAGGAGCGCTCCTGGGTGCCTAACTGCGAAACAAAAGACTTTGAGAAATTATATTATTAGAGTAATTGCATAGTGTCGTTGAAGAAAGAAAACACCTGCATTCTTCTAATAAGTCCCCCAGAGGCCTAATTCCTCAGCATGCAAACGTGAAGGACCTGCTCTGGATGTTATATGTACACATAATGAGTCAGCTTTAAAGAATTGTGAAGGCAGTTTCTGCATTATCAGGTAGTTTACCAACCTAAAATCAAATAACGCTCTCATTAAATGCCTTCTGACAGTCAGATGTGCTTGGGTCTGTCTTGCAGCATGGTGTGAGACTTAGTAAAGTAATGAGGAGCAGAAGTTCAAAAACACAGATCTGAAGACTGGATGATCATCTTGCTTATTTTCAACTTGCTTTGACCTCTGATTGGCTGAAGGGAAGTACTGCCAACTCCCTCCCTTGACTGAGCCCTCTGGTGGATGCTTCCTCTAGGAAACATGCAAATGGCATGTCTGAAGAATGCCCCCCACCGCCAGCTTTCACAAACTCCCCAGAGGCCCCAGTTTGACACCAAAGTTATCAACAAGCCGAATGGAGCCCCCTTTAATGTATGCTGATATGATTAGAAAATTGCAAGAAGCCTTTTACTAGACATCGCATTATATTTAATGCAATTTCTCACCTTTCAGACACCCCAATAAGCTCAACACCACACCCTCTAATTTTATAGGAGTTCCACCTTCAATACCCCAGCCTCAAATAAGCCAACTAGCCTAGGGTTCTTCTGATATCTGACAATAGCCCGATGTCATCCCCAGGCCAGTGAGAATATAAGATTCTGTTTTTGCCAAGGTACTGTTTTATATTTAGACCATGGGAGTCAAAATGAAAGAGCTTAACACTCTCTCTTTGTTAAAGAATTTGTGAACTCAAGCCCTCAAGACCTGGTTTCAAACCTGACTCCACTACTTATTATTTACATGACCTAGGACATTTTACCTAGCTTCCCCTGGGCTTCAGGTTTTTTCTGTTTTTTCCCCCCGATTTAAAAAGGAGAAAATAAAGAACATGCATTAGAAAACTGTTCTGAGGATGACAAAAGAAGAAAGAAGCCAAGCACACAGCAGGTCCTCAATCACGTCAGCTCCAGCCCAAGAACATCTCTGGGACAGGGAGGGTTTAGCTGCTTAGATGTCATGCTTAGCACAGACGCTGCCACCAACTGGCACCTTTATCCCAATCTTCCATTCATAGTGTCCTTCCAGTAGTACACATTCCTTACTCACTTCTTCAAATCAGTGGTTACAACATCAGATGACTACATGGCCAGCCAGGGATGTAACAGGTGATTCAGAGAATGGTGGGGACTGCAGAAAAATTTCAACAAGTGTATTCTATCTAGAAGGAAGCAAGGAATACGAGTTGCCACAATTTGTCATTGTTTTCACTATTTTTTCTTTATTCCAGAGGAAACCTTAAGTCTGAATTTTTATCCAAAATATCAATAGTTGGCAACTAATCTAAATTTTAAATGCTGTGTAGTATCAACAAGACATAGGTACAGTGCAGATTTCATCTCAGGAGTTTTCAGGGTATGATCTGGGTTCAGGTATTATGTAAATATCCTTGTTTCTCATAGCTTAGAAAAGGGAGCTTCTGCTTAAGGGACTGGTGATTGTGTAAACGGAAGTGTTTAGCATGGCACACTGAGCACCAAGGAAAAAAATCATACTTATCAAGCAGGCTAGGAGAAAATGAAGAAAGTATTGTCTTGATTATGTGTGGTTTTTACTTTGAACATGAATTTTCAAGAGTGCCTGGCACAAAAAAAAAGACCCTTTGTAAATAAATACTGATCCCAGGGGCAGAGTTTACATGTTGTCTTCCTGTTACAGACTGCAACCTGTTTTTACAAACATCATATGCTCTTACAAACATCACAACTTCAAAGAGATTGTGAGGGTATAGGGTCCAATTCTTCTAATTTTATTTAACCTAAAGTGTAAATATCCCCAGGTGAGTGTGCAATGAGCCATAGGATTCTGCTATTCCATCAGGAAGTCTAATTCCTTTAGAGGCTAAATCCTCACATCAGAGGGGGACTCCACTCTCTCTCTTCTGAGTTAAGGCTCTATGACAACGATCATCACCTCCATTTTTAGCAAATGAATGACTGTGGCTCATGGTGGGGAAGTGCCTTGTTCTGTCATATAATCTACAATGTCAGAGCCATGAACCCAGGTCTCTTGCTCCTTATCCAATTGTGTTTCCATTAAGCCTTCTTCCAACCAGAAATGGATATGAAGCCTATACATCATGCCCAGTGAAGCACAACACACACATTATCCCATTTAACACTCACAATAACCTCAGAGGATAACTTAGAGTAATAATAGTATTCCCACACTGAGAATACCAAGATTAGAAAACCAAGACAGGCTCAGAAAGGTTAAGTCACTTTCCTAAGAATACTCAGCTTATAAGAGGCAGAACCAAGACTACAGTTCCTACGAAGTATCTTCAAAGCCTGTCCCTTTAACCACTCAGCTAGAATGGGCACCTAGAAGCTCTCATGAGCTTCACAGAAATTTTTATGACACTGCCTGGAAATACTTATTTCTTCCCAGAAATCAATGCCCATGGTTCTCCCATATACAACACAGGCTGATCTTTTGATATTTTTGATGTCAAAATTCCCTTTAGGAAATGTTCCCTCAGTTCACGGGGAATTCCCTCTAGGATATTCATTAATTACAGGGTTAAAGGATAATCTTCCAGCTTTCTGAATCGAGAGACAGCAAAACAAGTCATTCGATTTCCTTTATCCACCAACCTTCAACAACAGAAGCATATGAATGGCGCTCTTTCAATAGGCTATGAGTATCACTTCGAGGGTTAAAGACAAGAGTGTATCTTGAAAACAAGATGGTGATCGATGCCACGTGTTCTCTCACTTTTCATCAGGTATAAATTGTTTCTCGGGGGGATTAAACAAGGTTACTTGCCAGGTTGCTCCGTAAGCGATATGCGTCAAAGTTTCACCTCGAAGAAAACACACAAATATAGTCCAATTTTTAAAAAAATGGGGGTGAAAGCTGGCACCATCTCTTTAGAAGACCATTTGACAAGAGCTCCACATCAGCATGTCATAGCACAAGAAGATCTACTGTCATGAGCTATATGATAAAGAACAAGGGAAAACAGCTGAAGCAGCCACGAACCAAAGACATTTAACTCAATGATAACCCATATACTGGATTCTAAAAGCTAATAAATATATTAGATCTTTATATCATTTATATATTGACATATAAAGATGTCCATGAAGTATTGCCAAGTATGAAAAAAAGCTATAAAAGACCACATGTAGAATGCATATTTTCTACAAGATCTTAATAACTAATACATTAAATTTATTAAATAATCTTAATAAATAGATGATGATAATTTGAAATAAAACACCAAACCATAAACAACATATATCTCCAGATGTAAGGTGAGTAAATAGTTTATACTCTGTATAGAGCCAGCTAGGAAATACTGGATTGGCCAAAAAGTTCATTAAGGTTTTTCCATAACATTTTATGGAAAATCCTGAAAGACCTTTCTGGCTAACCTAATACTTTCAGTTCTGTGCACCATGAGGGCTGTCTCAACTATTCAATTCAGCTATTGTCAAAGCAGCCATGCTGTTGTTTAGTCGCTGACTTGTGTCCGATTCTTTCCAACCCCATGGACGGTAGCCCACCAGGATTCTCTGTTCACAGGATTTCCCAGGTAAGAATACTGGAGTGGGTAGCCATTTCCTCCTCTAGGGGATCTTCCCAACCCAGGAATTGGACCTGTGTCTCCTGCTTAGCAGGAGAAGGCAATGGCACCCCACTCCAGTACTCTTGCCTGGAAAATCCCATGGACGGAGGAGCCTGGAAGGCTGCAGTCCATGGGGTCGAGAAGAGTCGGACAGGACTGAGTGACTTCACTTTCACTTTTCACTTTCATGTACTGGAGAAGGAAATGGCAACCTACTCCAGTGTTCTTGCCTGGAGAATCCCAGGGATGGGGAGCCTGGTGGGCTGCTGTCTATGGGGTCGCACAGAGTCGGACACGACTGAAGTGACTTAGCCTCCTGCTTAGCAGGCAGATTCTTTACCACTGAGTCACCAGAGAAACCCAAAAGGAACCATAGATGAAACTAAATGAACAGGCACGGCTGTTTTCCATTCAAACTTTATTTATGGACTTGAAACTGAAATTTCAAGTAAATTTTATGTGCCACAAAATGTAATTCTGATTTTTTTTCTGGCAACCATTTAAAAATGTGAGGACTATTCTTAGCTACAAGGCTATAACAAGACAGCAGAATGATTTTGTTCTACTGGCTGTGATTTTCGGATTCCTGCCTTCGAAGGTAGGATTAAAGGTTTTCTTCTCTCTGCTACATATTCTTTATATGTGTGTGTGTACATGTATGAATGTGTGATGTTTTAAATCTTTATATAATAGCCATGTCTTATTTCAAAATCAGAGCTAAAACAGCCACAATGGGATGAACTTATATATTTCCTCAAGAGAAAAACCTATATAGGTGTTTCAGGTTCTATCAGGCATATTATCAAATGCCCAAGACATAAGTAAGGTAAGACAACCAGCTTTCTTAGCTGGTAAGTATCTTTCCCTACCTAGAGGACTGCGAGCATGTCTTATGCATATGTCCATTACACAGACATATACACACGCACCCCACCTCCTTTTCCCCCACTTCTCTTGGCACATCAATTGACTGAGTGTTTTTCCTCCCCAAGCCAAAAAAAAAAAAAAAACAATCCAGTGGAAACCCATTTCTTAGCCAAATTACAACCCACTAAAGGAAAGCAGGCCGGCATCTCCCCAAATTACTGCCCCAGTCATCAATCGACACAATTACCAGGGCAACAAAGGAAAGACGCTGTTCGAGGCACAGTCTTGGCTGACCCAGTGAGCACTGCTTCGAGGGCGCGGTCACTCAGAGTCCAAGCATCCTGCCTGGAAAGGCAGCCCTTGTCCCCAGACTAACCGCTCTGCATAATTAAAACGACTTCACAAGGCTACTACTGCTCTGGGCTTTCCGTGTCAGCCGCTCATCAAAGTGCAACTCCAGGAGGCTTGTTCTGAAAGCCCGCCTTTTATTGCGAGAGTCAAATCTACATTTATCAGCAAAGCTGAAACGTTAAAGGGATTACAAGGAGCTTACAATCCACTGGAGGTTCATTGATCTGGTCTTGCAAGCCTCATCTCCACATGCCCTTTAGAAATGGCTGTAGTCTGTTCCCTGGTTTTCAGTTGCCTTTGATTTTTTAGCACCATTCTCATCCAGGTTGAAGGGGATGTTTCCTCCAGCCCTGAATCCAAAGGTTCTCAGAAATCTTTCTGCTAAAATTAAGAGAAGCTACTTGCATATTCCTCTATGAGTGGTACAGGAGAACATTTTCTGTAAATGGACAGATAGTAAATGTTTCTGGCTTTATAAACTGTACACTCTCGCAAGTACTCAACTCTATCATTGTAGCTCAAAAACAGCCACAGACAATACATTAATGCATGGGAGTGACTTTGTCCAGGTAACAATTTATGGGCACTGAAATCTGATTTTCAAAGAATCTGCATACGTCACGAAATAGCATTCTTTTTTTTTCTAACCATTAAAAGATGTTAAAACCATGCATGACTTCTGAGTCATACAAAATAGGCAAAGGGTCTGATGTGCCCAGCAGGACCTAGTTGCCAACTCCTATTCAGAGTATGGTCCTGGACGAGCAGCATCAGCATCACCCAGGAGCTTGTTGAAAAATGCATCTTAGTTCCCTGCCCTGGAGCCTGCTGAATCAGAATCTGCATTTGGACAGGATCCCCTGGTGATTCACATGCCAGCCAAGTCTGAGAAGTCCTAGCCCAGAACACAGAATTTTGAAGTCAGAGATGGTTGGAATAGCATTGACTGGGGACTGAAGAACCTTACGCAAGCTGTGAAACCTGAGACTCACTTTCCTTATATATTAGAAGGGGTATAAATAATTGCACCCAGCTCCAAGGACTGTTACAAGGGAAAGATTGGAAGGATGGGAAAATAGGTCCCCGAAAGCAACTGGAATATTGGTGACCACAATGAGCCAAGATTACACCCATCAAATGAAGACCGCTTGTGTGTTGCCAGTTACTGCCACACAGCAAAGTCGGCCCCATGCTACCACAGCTTGGGATTCTTTAAGAGAAGCTGGAAACCTGGCTGTTAATGTCAGAAAAAGTCCCCCGTTTAATGCAATGTGCAGACCACACAGAACCCACCTGCAGGCTGGGTATGAGTCGAGGGCCTCTAGTCTGTGACCTCTTCCTTAGAACAGAGAAGTCACCAGGGCAGACAGTCACAGAGAAAGCAGGCTGGGTGTTAAGAGCCAAATCCGAGCTTCATTCTCGGTAGCCAGGAGACCTTGGGCCAATGATGGAACCACTCTGAGCCTCAGTCTCCTCGTTAGGAAAAGCATCACATCCACCTCCCAGGCTTTGGTGAGGATGTGACAGAAATGCACGTACAAACAGGGAGACACACTTTTGGACAGAGTAAGCGTACAGCCTGGTCGCTGCTAACAGTTGCTTTGGTATCGCTATTCCTCAGTGCCTAGGCATTCAAAGGGCAAACCTTCACTGTCCAAATGGCTATTCCCCGCTCCCTACTCAACCTAGGTACAAAAAAGCAAGTCCAATTAAGCCCTGCTCAGAGAGCTGTCTCATGGCACAGTATACTAAGTGCCTAGTTATTAATGATTTTCTCCTGGCCACAGTCCACAAAGATGCCTTAATCTTCCCCTTAATGAGAACTCCTTCAGCCGCCCTGTCCCTGTGGGATTTGCCCTGGGCTGCCGTGAGGGGCTGCTTTTTATTTTTTTTTGGGGGGGGGGGTTGCAGATCACCTGCAGGGCACAGTGTTCACCTTTGCTCCCCAACTGCCCTACGTCGGGCGGAAGAGGGCGCTTTGGCTGACAGTTACATACATTTTCTTCTCCAAGGCCAAGAAATTCTGTGGTTTTGTTATTTACTTTTTCTAAGAATTCCTAAAAATCCCCTCATTTGCCACCAAATGGTGTGGGTGATGCTATAATTGAAGGAGTATGATCCCTCAGGAAAATCTCCATAAAATATAACAGACTTTCACAGAACCTGAGGCAAATTTATCACACGCAGGAGCCCCAGAGGGCAGAGAGTGAGCTGGAGTAAGCAGTGCCAGGTGCTGTAATTCAGCTTTCCGCAATCTTTACCATGCACATGAATCAGCTGGGGACCCTGTTAAGGCCTGAAGCCAGATTCACTAAGTCCAGGGCAGGGCCCGAGACTCAGCATTTCTAACAATGCTCCCATGAGATGCGGGCACTGGCAGTTCCTGACCCAGGTTGAATCAACAGGACCCTCTTCCTTTGCTTCATCTCAGTGTCTGTGCAAATGTCACCTCCTCAGAGAGTCCTCTCCAGACCACCTTATCTAAAATGTAATTATTTGCTGAACAAGAGCAGGAACCCTGTCTGTCCTGTTCGCTCCATCCCCAGCACCTGTCGAGAGCCTGGCACAAAGCAGGCCCTCAAATATTTGTTCAGAGGTGAGATCCCAGCGTGAGAGCTGAGGAAGATGAAACTCAGGGAGCCTGAGTCTTCTGCCCAAGGTCACACAGCTAGGCAAAACCAGAGCAAGGCCACAGCCCAGCTCCCTCCGGACTTCAAAGCCCCAGCACGCCAGAAAGGGAAGCAAAGTTTGTTTACAACCCGCTTCCTCCCTAGAACTTCGGTGTTGAAGGCAGGAACCCAAGTCTGTTCTGCTTGATGGAGATGCCTGCGGTGTGGACGATGCCGGGGAGGGGGACCTTGTGGAAGCCACAAGAATAGATGAGGTCCAGGAATGGCAGTATTTAGGGTGTTGTGCTGCTTTGGAACAAGGAAAATTCTCTCTCCATGAAACAGGCCAAAGGCAGTCTTTCCACTTTGTGTCAGGCCTTTCCTCCTATTCAGACGTGACTGTCTCTCCCAGGAGCTCAGAGATCTCCCAAGTCAGAGCACTGGAAAAGGAGCATGCCAGGGATTCCTAACTGCCCAAGAAGAATCTTGTGCCGTAACTCAGAAATGGTTCTCCTTCTTCTCCAAAAAGTCACCCAAGAGCATGCCCGTGAGGGAAAAGGGGCAAAAGGCAAGAAGCTGTTTCCTTTCCAGCCATGAATGGAAATGCCATAAAAACCCTATTCATGGAGGCTTTCGGCTGCTAGTGGGGAAACTGGGCATGAAAACCCATCCCAGCCTCATGAAAGGCTCTCTTTCCAAAAGAAAGACTCCATAATGGGCTGAAAATAAAACACTTGTTTTCCCCTCACCAAACCAGCTGGGTTAACATTGCTGAAAGTTCTGCAAGACGCAGAGATCCTGACAATCTGCAGTGACCAGCAGATCCCACAACCTCTAGTGAGCTCGTTAGGCTTCCTCCCAGGCACTAGCCGAGAGGAAGCTCAAAATAACTGACAGAAGTAGCTAATATATATCGTATGCCTGGTATGGGGCAAACAATGTGTTTTCAATATCTGGCTTAATCCCTACAATAAAGCTGTGAGGAAAGTATCATTATGATGCCCATTTAACTGGATAGGAAAACTGAGACCTAGGGAGAATGACTGGCTGGAAGTCAGATTGGAAGCAGGGGACTCTGGCTACACTGTACCACTGCCCTACAGGCCTCTGATCAGAAGTTGTCCTAAAGGCTCCAGAGTAGGGGAGGAGCCAGAAATCATTCTCCTGTTCATCACTCTGCCTTCCCACCCCCAGTGGAGCAAAGAATGGATCAAACAGGAAGTGATCAGTAGTGCTGTCACACTGGATTTGCCTGACAAAATCAGGCTTCCACATGTATTCCCACATATCGCCCCTTTCACATTTGGGACACACGAGGGGCCAGTCCAGAGCCACCTACTGGGACTACAACATCAGCGGGACTGATGGAAGCCTATGTCTGCCCATTACATATTTATAAGGTCACCAGGCCTTGCATCCGACACAGAAGTTATTAAATGCTCGGGAGCCATAAGGGCTACACTCAGTGCCCTGAAACAAAGGCAAAGAGGCTGCCAGCCCATCAGAGGCAAGAACAAAAGCATTTAATTTCTGAAGGAGCCGGCTGGGAGCTTCTTTAGAACTGGGTGCCCAGCACACATGACCAATTGGGAAAAAGAAGAGAAGCACAAACAGAGTGGGGGGGGGGGGGAAATCAAAGCAGGCTTTCTCCCTAGTATCCAGAAACAGCCTTCTTCAAAGGGGCATGGGGGGAGTGGGGGTGAGGGAGGAAGATGCATTAAGCAAAGAGAGAACGGGTTACAACACTGAAGAATTTTGTCCTGTCCCCAGTTTTGCCTTTTCATGAAGTTGCCAAGAAGAACCTCTCCCTTCTCTTTGTATTACCAAACAGAGCCTGTCAGCCTGCACCCTAACTTTTCCCCGCCAGAGCCTCAGCAGCCAGATGTACTGGGAGGGCACCCAGATTCCTTGTCCCCCAAACATAATCATTCCAATCCAGGCTGGGGCTGCCTGGAAGTCAACATTCACGGCACATTAATAAGAAACATCTGGCCACCGAAGAGGGTTGACACAGCACAGGCGGGCAGTGGTGGGTTTGCGGTTAGGACCCAGAGTTACAGAGGCTGAATTAAAAACACAATTGGAAAACACCAGCTAGTCCCAGGAATCCTACATATGCAGTACTGTGGCACTTGGAAAAACTGTCCTGCCTAAATCGAGTCATTTGGTACAGAGTGACTTAGACTCACAGAGGGTGGTACAAGAGACCCCAAACTCTCACATTAGGGAATTGCAGCCAGAGCTGGGCCCTCCTGCATCCACAGTGTCTGGCCGCCACTTCCACCTTCAATATTTGTAGCAGATGTAGTCCCTCTCTTAAAGGAACAGCCTTTGCATTCTTTCCATGTGACTTCAAGTGCATTTAAAAGGCAAAAAATGCACATGTGTGCATATATACACATATGTGGATTTATCTGTGCAGCTTCCCCCTGCAGTGGTGCTGTCTCCAGGAATCCCACATAAGGGGTCCTACCTCCATTTATGCAAGGCAAACCCCGGGCACTGGTCACCACAGGCATTACATGGCTGGCCTCTCTCGATCCGCCCCAGTCCGGTCAACTTCAAAACAAAAAGACAACACAAGCATGTTTCCACCACCGGGCTTCCTCCAGAGCCCCACTTGTGTCCCAGGCAGGACGGCCTGCCTTGCTCACCCCATCTCCTCTGATTCTACTTCAAAGCTCCTCTTGACGTTGGGGGATTTAGGGCAAGTGCTGCAGGGCCCGAGGGGTGGTCTCCCGCCTGGGGACGGCTGTGCGGACCCAGTTCGGGCTGCCTCTGGCGTGGGCACCAAGCCACTAAGAAATGGCCCTGGCTGGGGCTTTGTCTCCCCTAGACACCTTGGTCACGGGTTTCTAAGAAACAAAAGCAAGACCTTTCTGCTCCCCGGAGTCCCCGAGAGGCGACCATTGCGTGCTCTCCTTGAACCAGACTGACTGATGCTCCCGGGAAGGGAGCAGAACGGGACACCCCCCTAAAACCGCCCCAAAGTCAGGTTCACGGCTAGAGCTCCAAGACGCTGGATGCTGGGGCTTGGGTACGGGGATTCTGACCTGTCTGAAGGGAAGGGGCAAAGGAGAGGGCTTCCCTGGGCGCCCCCGGACTGTGACATTCAGGGTCACGGTTCCCAGCCCGGCTTTTCCCGGGACTGGGGATCCGGACTTAAAGCCTTCAGCCCCTACGAGCGCTCCCGCGCGCCCGGGCCGCAACCCCGTTCGCGGGGCCGGCTTACCTGGGGCCACAGGTGCGCAGCCGCGGGTCGGAGGGAGCCTGCACAGGGGCGCTCGCGGAGGGACGGGGCACCCGGAGACTGGCCCCGCTCGGGCGGGGGACACTCACCGAGCGGCTGGAGAGTCTTTTCCGGGAGCTCCGGCTGAACATGGCCGGGCGCCTCCTGCACGCAGCGCCGTCCGTTCGTCCGTCCGCACCGCGGCCGCGAGGGCGGGTCGCCTGGGCGGGCACCCTCGGCGGCCGGTAGCCTGTCTCCGCCTCGCTGCCCCCGGCTGGCTCCGCAGCGCACGCCTGGCCCTCCTCCCTCGCCCCTGCCTCTCGCCCTCCCGCCCGCAGGTCCCTCCCTCTCTCCCGGCATCCCCCCGCCCTCCCCGGGTTCGCCCCGCGGTCCACGGGCCCTTCCCATCCCTCCCGGCGCGCGCCCAGCTGTGCTATTTTCTCCCGTTCCCGGCTTCCCGCCGGCCCACCAGGGCCAACTCCCTTCCCTCACCTGGGCCCGCCTCCCCTCAAGGCTCTTCCCTCACCCTCGCCGTGGAAGTTAGGGGCAGGGGACACCTCCAGGTCCCTCTCCTGTAGCCGGGCTATGGGCGGGGGCGGGGGGGGGGGGCGGGGCGGTGCCGAGGAGGGAAGAGGGGGGAGTTTTTAAAATTAAAACATAATTTCCCCACAGTAAAAATCACCCATCTTAGTGCAGAGTTCTGGCAGTTTTGATTAATTCACACAGACTTCCAACCACCAGCATAATCAAGGTACACAACAGTCCCATTACTCCCAAAATGGACTATTTTAAAAGTTTGTAAAACTTACATATAATCTACTTCGTATTTACTAAGTGTTGGTAGAGGAGGAGAAGGATGAAAAATGGCCCTATCTATTTCTACCCTCATTAAGTAATCACATACAGGGCAAGCTTGAAACCCCAGGGCCCATGTGCTCATTCTCTTGCTAGCTAGCCTTCTTCCTGAGTTCTTTTTGCTTGTCTCCTTACTATCCTAAAGGAAGTCAGTCCTGAATGTTCATTGGAAGGACTGATGCTGAAGCTGAAACTCCAATGCTTTGGCCACCTGATGCAAAGACCTGACTCATTTGAAAAGACCCCGATGCTGGGAAAGATTGAAGGCGGGAGAAGAAGGGGATGACAGAGGATAAGATGGATGGCATCACCGACTCAATGGACGAGTCTGGGTAAATTCTGGGAGTTGGTGATGGACAGGGAGGCCTGGCATGCTGGGCCATGGGGTCGCAAAGAGTCAGACACAACTGAGCGACTGAACTGAACTGAACCTTATCAATATATTAAAAAAAAAAAAGATACAACAAGAGTACTGACCTCACAGCATTGTTGAGAGAAATGAATTAAGACACCTTAACAGTTTTACACGTTATAACAGGAGCCAACTGAGGGCTCATTTAAAGATCAGCTGTTAAAAAACAGAAGATTGCAAGCCATAGTGTCCACTTGGCATGGATATTTCAGCTCAAATACCATCTCCCTTTGAGGCAGGAGATAGATGGGCCACAGGCTCAACAGTTTCTCCCCTGTGGACAGAAACTCCATAAAAGCAGGATGATGGAGGAGGCTGGACCATGCCCAGGTAAGAGATAAAAGACTACATATTCCTCACTCTTAAAGTTAAGGAGGCCTCCCTGATTACACATGCGCTGAAAGGCCCCTCAGAGGTTAGAAGGAAGGGGGGCGTCACTTCATAGTAAGTGATAACGACTACCCATAGGCCTCTTCACTAGAATCCAGCTTGGCTAAGAGGTGTGCATGCCCACAGGGGAGGATCCTGAGATAAGCCAAATACAGACTCAGAACCAGGCAAATCAAAGCGACTGGCCAAAGGAAACCTGGAAGAAATGCCCCATAAAAGTGACTCAGACTATCACAAAGGCGAGACTCTCTCTCAGTCCAGCCGTGTGTCCAACCACACGTATTGTACTTTAACTTATTTCACTACTTTTCATCTTTGTGGGAATTATTTTACGCAAAACTGAAGAGCTAGGGCCTTGTCACTGACTGTGGTTTAGTGGCTAAGATTCGGAACTCTGCCACAACCTCACCTCAGTCTCTGGATGGGGAACTGAAGTCCCATTTCAAGATGCTGCAGGTTGAGGCCATCTGAGATCACTTCAAGAGAACCTTCCTGACCCCCTATGGTAACATCTCTCACACACACTCCCTCATATGGCACATAGCATATGATAAAATGATCTCATTTACCTGTTTGTTAAAAGAAGACATTCTTGTCCATGTCAAAAAGATAACTCTCCCAGTTTAGTATTTTTCCAGGTGAGACATTGAACTTAAGTGAAGAAAAGCAACTTGCCTGGGGTAAAGTAGCAAATTAGTGGCTAAGCCAGCCTACCTATACCCCAAATCCAAAACAATAGAATAACACAGCTTATAAATATATCTATATATATATATATCCTCTTTGTGTGAGGTATGTATTAGCTCAAGGGCAAGGTTTGTTTTGAGTTCCAGACTAGTGTGTGAAGCCAGTGAGGTCTTTGCCTGAGAAGCAAAATTTACAGGGGCACCCACAAACTCAGTCATCAAGATTTTTAGGCAATAATGTAAGAGGTCAGAATTAATACAAAAAAGTCCATGATGAACAGAATGTCATTTTAAAGATAGGATCCTACCCTAAATGCACACATCCTTGTCTGAGTCATCTCACCCTAATCCTAGCCCTGGGAAAAATGCTTCAAAAATCAATTGCCTCAACAATCGACTCCCTTCTATGGCATTTTCTACTTACCCACCACCCGCCATCACCCGTGGAGGGTATGCTTGCAGAGGGCAAACTCCATGGCTCATTCCTCTCTTTATTGCCCAGGCCTAGCAGGGGTCTGGCTCACTGTAAAGGCCTCACATTTGTTAACTGACTAAATAGAAGGCAGTAGCTTTGGTAGGGGTGGGGGCAGGGAGCCTGAGCAATTCAAAGCCCAGTTATAATCAGTACTAGCCCAGGACACTCACCTAGCCTTCTCAGCGGGTGGCCACAAGCCATCTCTGCCCTGCACTGCAGGTGGCCTTGTGACTGGCAGAAGCAGGTCGGGAGGGCAGTGTTCACACGGTAGCTGTGGCCCATTTGCACTTTAATTATAAAGATGTTTGGCAAAGGTCAGTTAACAAAACCAGTGCAGTACAAGCTGCTAACAGATGGAGGGAATGATCTCCATTCAGAGGAACCAGCACCTTTTTCAAACTGCCTGGGAGGAACTACAGGGGCCAGGGCAGTACCCCTGCCCCATGTCTTGCTCCAGGGTAGGTGCAGGTGGTAGAGGAGGCAACGCCCTGGGGACACGTGGTTTGAGTTTTCCCAGATCTTGACTTTTGTTACTTGATCAAAGAGGAGAAAAGATGTACGTGGTCTCCACACTTTATCAGAACAGACCACATGCACAAGACCCAATCCCACTCTACAAAGAGGGCGCCGAGAGTGTTTGCCCTCCCACCTGCCATAAGAGCATCTCTTTGTGGATGAGCCCCCCTGGGTCCGTCTCTTCAGGGCAAGAACAAGTTTTCCCAGAACTTATTTATAACACACCGGAGGCTCACTTATGAGCGGCAGTGTCTTACTTATCTATTCAACAACCACTTTATCTTGCTCAGGAAGATAAAGCTTAGTAACCCTGGAAGGAAAATATACTCTCACTGGCAGCTATACGTGAATAGTAGACAATTTTATTTTGCTTTATCACCGCATTTGCCCTTCACAGACATCTTTGATGTATGTTCCTTCTTCATCTCTCAAGGCAATACAATTACTAACAGAACTTGAAGAAATCATCCTCCAGAACTACTGACATGGGCAGATGCCTTTGCCATACTATGAAGCAGAAATGCAAAACCAGTGTAAACTGTTGGGCTTTAACTAGTCTTAAAAGGCGTGCATCAAGAAACTGGAAAGAAACACAAAATCTTACAATGGATTGATGGTGAAATGATATTTTTTTTCTTTTTGCCTTTTAAATGTGCATATGCTCATTTTATAGTCAGAAATGTAAACTTACTTACCTAGATTGAGAATTGTGTCCTTGTTGTCTGAAGGCTTCTAACATCAAATGTGAATCAAGTGAGGCAAGGGGCTGTTTCTCTCTCCTTCTCTTGGTCTACATGTGCCTGTCTTTCGTATTTTGACTTTTACATTTTTTTCTTGTCTAAGGCTGTGACTATTAAACCAAGTGAAGCCACTGATGCCCTCTTCCTACACAACTGCAGGAAACCTCAGGGATCTGTCCACATAATACTGTCTAAGATAGAGAAGAACAACACAACATCTCAGCACGGCCTCACCCATGAGCATATTTCTTTCTGGTACTTCCTAGAAACAATTCTAAGCGTTTTAACAGGGCTAAAATCGCCATGAGCAGCAGCCAACACTTAGAAGCTCCGTCAAAGCATCTTCCTAATCAGAAGTCTACAAATAGTATTTTGAAAAAGACCATGTGAAGTCACGTGTGGTGAGGGTTTGGATGGAAGTAACTAGAGACACACTGCTCTCTTGCAGGGGTATTATATGAGACTTTTTCCTTTCTTCCCAATGCACATGCTTCTGAGGTCCACAAATTTTCTTGTATATACGAGCATGAAACTGACATAATAACCAGAAAAAATTAAATACAGAGAGAAGTGGAATAAAAAGTGTTGGCAGGCTAAATATTTCACAGGGCTTTAAATCATTTTAGATTTATCAATATAATCTAATATGTATAAAGCAAAAATGTTGGAAATGATAAAAAGTCCTACACTAGGCAGTCAACATCTTTCTTTTTGAAAAGCCTTAGGATTCTGCAGAGACACTGGCCCAGCTTAACCTAAAATTTAAATTACAAAAAAAGCACAAATATGTGGTAAATGGATAGTCAGGACAGTGTTGTTTCTAAGAGGGAAAAGAAAAATCACACACAATCTAAATATTTGTCAGACAACCTGTTAAATAAATAGTAGTGTGTCCTTCCAATGGAATTCAACCCAGACATTAAAAATGAAGTTGTAGAACATGTATCTTGTTCCATTTGGAAAGCAGGTTATAAAATTAGCAATATGAGTTCTTATTTGCAAAAGATTTTGGGTACCTGTTACACTTTCAAAAATACACATATATTTGAATATTGAAAAGTCTACAGACTGTAATAAAAATAATACAAACTGTGGTCAATTGTTTTGAGGTTTCAGTTTCAAGTGATTTAATGATTCAGTTTCAAGTGATTTAATGATAAAGTTTCCCTTTTGCTCATCTAGTTTTTATAAAATAAGTGTACACTCCTTGTACGATAAATAAAGGTAAAAATATAAAATATATAAATAATTACATAACTTTTCAAAGTTCTAGAAGATTAGGAGGTTCTAAGTGGCAGAATATAGATGGTTTTTAACCTACCTATTCTGTTTCTATAACATGTATTGTTTTGAATTAAGAGGCTTTTGAATTTGAAAATATGATGGATTTTAAATATGCACACATAATTGTCCTGTAAGACAAAGACAAATAGCAGTATGCTTGGGAAGAGGAATTTCAGGTTTTATGTCTTTGCAATTGTCTAAGTTTTTCCCCATGACATGTATGTCTTTTGTAATCACAGAAAAAAATGTTTTTGTTTTCTTTTCTTCTAACACTCCCTTCAACCATGCACGTGAGGCTTTGTAATACTATATTCCTCGTTTTCCTAGTATCCTTATAAAAGCACAGAGATGCAACGCTGACTTTTTAAATGATCCCTTGCACTTAGATAGCAGTCTACTGTTTCCAAAGTACATTCATAAATATCAAATCCCAACCCCGAGACTCCCAGGAAGGGTAGAAGAGGAAACAGATGCTCGCCAAGGTGTGCGATGTGCCATCACCTTATGCTGTTAAGAGAGGTGGTTGCAGAAAGAATGAAGCCTAGCTCTGTTATCTCAGGTTCTCCTGATCTGTTCCTACCTTTGAGGATGACTTTCCATTAAAACCGCCTCTCTCCCACTCACACATCCACACAAACGCACACAGAGTGTTCAGGGTTCCTCACACGCCTGAGAAGGACGGTGTGCATCCAAGGGGGCGAAGGACCAGTATGTTGCGGAAGGTGAGTGAGCATCCTTCTCCTTTGACTACCTTTGTTTCCACTTCCTCCCCAGCCTCTTTTCCCCTCTGCTCACCTTCAAGGCTGCCCCTTTCTTCCAGCTCTCAAGTCGTGGTTGCATTGTTTTCCAGTCGTGCCTTCGGTCGCAGGAAGAGGAATCATGAAAAGGAGAGCTTCCTGCTATTTCCCCAGTTGCCTTGGTCTGTGCTTGAAAAGCGTCCTGCAAATAGGATAGTAGTTTGATATAGGAACTGGTATTTCTCTCAATCCTAAGTCAGAAATAAAATCTAACCCCAGTTCCTGTCCTCCTACTTATGGCCTCTTTACCTCACCAAGATACAGAATTATTCAGTGGTTCTCAACCTTTGCAGGCTTATACTTTCTGATGGTAGACACTAAGAGGGCTCACTCGAAGGAATTAGACACTCAAGACAAGACTAACTGGGTCAGCAATCAGGACAAAGCAATTGCTCTATAAGGAAAGGCCCACGGCTGCCCTTTTCCTCTTTAGCAGTAACCAGCTTGGATGGAAAAGCATGTATCAAACTTGGCTGCACCCTAGGAATGACTTGGGGAACTCATAAGAATCCCAGTGCCCAGGTCACACCCCAGGCCAACAAAATCAGAGTCTCCCGGGGTGTGACTCAGTCATCAGCATTTTATGAACTCCCCCTGTGATTTCAGCCTGTGGTCACAAAGCAGAACCACTGACTCTAACTCTTCAGGCAAAGGCTTCTCACAGGCAGCTTGTCTGGCTGTGATCTGCACCTGCTCTGCTTTTTTCCTTCCTCCCAGAAGCTGTGCCCAGCTCTGTACCCATCGGAATAAGCTGCTCAACATCCAGGTAATGGGTGATAACACACACCTAAAGAGGGCAGGTCTGGGTTTCTAGGGAACCTTGTGTTTGCTATGCTTATAGACAACATGCTTGGTATAGACAACCAAGCATGGAGCAAATAGGACAGAGCTGAGCCATGAAATTAAAAGACGCTTACTCCTTGGAAGGAAAGTTATGACCAACCTAGATAGCATATTCAAAAGCAGAGACATTACTTTGCCAACAAAGGTTCGTCTAGTCAAGGCTATGGTTTTTCCTATGGTCATGTATGGATGTGAGAGTTGGACTGTGAAGAAGGCTGAGCGCTGAAGAATTGATGCTTTTGAACTGTGGTGTTGGAGAAGACTCTTGAGAGTCCCTTGGACTGCAAGATCCAACCAGTCCATTCTGAAGGAGATCAGCCCTGGGATTTCTTTGGAAGGAATGATGCTAAAGCTGAAACTCCAGTACTTTGGCCACCTCATGCAAAGAGATGGAAAAGTATTTTCATTGGAAAAGACTCTGATGCTGGGAGGGATTGGGGGTAGGAGGAGAAGGGGACGACAGAGGATGAGATGGCAGGATGGCATCACTGACTCGATGGACGTGAGTCTGGGTAAACTCCGGGAGTTGGTGATGGACAGGGAGGCCTGGCGTGCTGCGATTCATGGGGTCGCAAAGAGTCGGACACGACTGAGCGACTGAACTGAACTGAACCGAGCTCTGCTCCAAAGGAGTAAAAGGCTGGGAGGAGGCTGGATTTGGTGATAGAGGACAGTCTCCTTATTGGCTGTGCGTTCAGGTTTTCAGGGGGAGATGTATACCTACTGAGGACTGTTCAAGGGAAATGTGGCACAGTGCCTGATGTAGCCCCCACCCCAAGACATAAGGCATCTTCCATAAAGTATTTGCAGATAGTTGGTATACTGAGATCCTGGAAAGGGGCTGAGCTTTGTGTCAAGGCTGGTCAAGTGCCAACTCTGAGCTAACTGCTGGTGACAAGGAGGCAGCCTACACCTGGGCTTCAAGAGTCAAAACTCACTCAGCAACACTAACGATGCTCATGGGTGAGACTGTGTTGGAGCATGTGTGCTGGGCTCAGGGCCTCCTGATGGAGGGAGACCCACTGGGATAGAGACCTGGGTAAGGTTACCAGCCAAGGTGACTTCTGTGCTCCAATTCAGTAGCCTCTGTGAGCACAGAGAACAATCAAATCCAAGATGTTTGTGAAAGAAACGTGCTGAGTCGCTTCATTTGTGTCCAACTCTTTGCAACCCCATGGACTGTAGCCCACCAGGCTCCTCTGTGAAATTTCCCAGGCAAGAATACTGGAGTGGGTTGCTGTTTCCTTCTCCAGGGGATCTTCCTGATCCAGGGATTAAACCCGCGTCTCCTGTGTCTCCTGCACTGCAGGCGGTTCTTTACCCACTGAGCCATCAGGGAAGCCCTAGAACCTCCAGTTCCCCCCAGATGGCATAGATTTCATGTCTACTATTTACTGTTGGCTTCTCAATAGACAAACAAATTGTTCAAAGGCCCAAAATGCTTCAAAGAGTTAAGTTATCATGTTGGTGACCCAGAATTTTAGTGTTTTGTAATGGCTTCATCAAATGGATCCAATTTTTCAAGATTTCAACCAACTGCCTTCTTATCTACAATTTTCATGAACTTTTTCCTCTTAAACTAGCACCCCCCCCCCAAAAAAAAAATCTGATCTCATATCTTGAAAAGATACTTTCTTGAATTTTTCTAGTTGGGAAACTTGCCTCTTTTCTCTAGGCCAGCAGTTTTCAACCCAAGCTGCACATAAGAATAACCTGAGGAGTTATTTGCTTTCATATGTCATAACTGGCCCCATCCCAGTCTCTTAAATATGTGATTCCTGAGGTGAGACTTAAAAACGGAGAGTGTTAAAGTTCTCCAAGTGAGTCTGAAGTCCACTCAGGTTGAAAACCTCGAATCCATGTTTTTTCCCACGATTTCTTTCCTCATGTGCCTGGATTCCCCTTCTGTCTGCCAACTACGTCATCCTCATCCTCCACTTCCCCCATTCTCTGTACTCAAAGTAGAGAGTACGCTGCTTCTATGTGGGTGACAGAGGAGGGAGACACAGATCCGGCTGATGCTTTGAATTCCTTGTTCTCCAAAGGTGATGTCAGCAACCAGCAGCCTTGAAATTACTACCTGGAAACTCACTTACATGACATAATCCTGCTAACTCAGAACCTGGATTTACACAAAATCTGCAAGTGGTATGAATACACATTGAAATTTGAGAAGCAGTGCTCTAATTAACACATGGCCCCACATCCTCATCACAGGACCACCCTGAAGCACCAGGACTGGAACTGTATCCTCCAGACCCTCAGTCCCTCAAGGTACTGATTCTGCATTGAAGCCCTGCCCTACATATGCTGCCACAGACACCGATTCATTTCATTCTTACGACAGCTCTGTGGGGTTGGTTTATTATTATTATCCCTAAATGAAAGAAAACAAGGCTCAGAGAAGTGACATGGTTTGTCTAAGCTAATAAGTGACAGGGGCTTCCCTGGAGACTCAGTGGTAGAGAATCCTCCTGCCAATGCAGGAGATGTGGGTTCGATCCTTGGGTCAGGAAGATCCCCTGAGGAAGGACAATGACAACCCACTCCAGTATTCTTGCCTGGAACATCCCATGGACAGAGAAGCCTGGAGGGCTACAGTCCATGGAGCCGCAAAAAGAGTCAGACACGACTTACTGACCAAACAACAAGTGACAGAGTTGAGATTCTGGTCGAGGTCTGTTTGATTTCAAAGTTGGTTCTCTTTACAACAAAGCAGAAAGTCAGGTGCTTCTCCCAGAATTGGGCAGGCACATAGAGCAGGTGAGATGGCTCATGCCATCCTAGCACGTCTGGCTTTGCATGGAAACTTGCTAGATCCCCTCTCTGATGACACCATAGAAGGTGAGATGAGCTGTCCTGCTCCAGCAATGCATCACTGTCTCACCTTGGAAACGACCAAAAAGAGAGTTAAAATGGTGTTCACAGCACCACTGAGAACCCTCCAGAGAGCATGGTCTATTTGGCCCCTTCCTGGCAGAATTCTCCTGGATATGGAGTTCATTTCCTCCTTAGCAGAGAATCAGATCTCTTGAGTATTAAAGCTTTTACTTGTCTTTCGTGTTCTCTCCTTCAAGCCAAAAAATCATCAAACCAGATGGCCCTTTCTCTGTCATGAGCAGGAGAAGCACAGTTTAAAGCAGTTGTAAAAAAAAACAAACAAACAAACAAAAAAACCACAACTGGAACTGAGTTCTGAACAGTGAACCTTCCCACCTAGCATATAACCAGGTCCATATATGGCCAAGGTGCTAAGTGAAATCACTTGCTCTCTGGCCCACAAAGCCACCTCTTTCATCTTTTAAACAGGATAATCAATGCCTTGAAAACAAGATCTCAGCAGAGGCCCCTGGCATTCCCTGAGCTTCTAAAATGGATGAGGAGTAGACTGAATTGTCCTTTCTTCAGAAAGGTGGTTGCCAAGACACACGTCTGTGTTAGTCATGGCAGCCCAGCTGGTCAAACAGTAACCCTCACAGGCCAATGCAAAGAGCTGTTTATTTCCTGCTCACATCACAATCCAAGGCAAGGGGTAGGGATGTGGGGATAGGCGGGGGAGGGAACCGTGTTGGTTCCACCCAGACATTCAGGCCTATGATTCTCCTAACATCTGCATCTGCCATCCCCCAGAGGTGCATAGTCCAATAACAAGTCATGAGTCGTAAGTGCCATTTAAATGAAAAGTAAAAATTCGCTTCCTCAGTCATACTAGCCACATGTCCAGTTCTCAAGAGACTCATAAGACTAGAAGCTACTATATTGGACAGTGCAGAATGGAAACTTTCCATCATTCCAGAAAGTTTTATTGGGCAACCTGCTCCGAACCTTAGGGTCCTTCACTGGACTGTCTGCATCTGACCTGCAGGCAAGGAACAGATGAGATTGAGAAAGGTCAGTGAGGAAGATTCAGATCAGATGTGGGAACTGGGCACACATTTCCCCCCACTTCCACCTGTAAGAACATAAGACTGGGTCCCCCTACAGCAGGGGGGCTGGGAAGTGACAAGCAGCTCTGTGCCCAGGAAGAATCACAGAGTCATAGGCCTGGGTGAGGCCGGCATCCTGGTCCCGGGAGCCTTCTCGGACGTGCAGCACTCCATTCCTTGTGTTTCTGGTAGAACTAGCCAAACTACGAAGGAACACTGCCTTAGTCTCAATTGGCGTGGGTGTTAATTCTTGGTGAAAGACACAGAAATTAAGGTGTCGGTGAGGGCTGACTCTTAGGTACAGGAAATCTTTGACAAGAGTCAGCCACTTCACCTGATAGGGACAGCCTCATAACACTCATCTCTTCAATGGCAGATCATGTGGAAAAGACACTGCTGTTTTTTTCTTCTTTTTTTAATTCTAGACTGGGGTCGGCAAATGTATTCTGTAAACAGCCAGACAGAAAATATTTCCAGCTTTGGAGGGCACTCAGTCTTTATCACAACTCAACTCTGTAATTGTAGTGCAAAAGCAGTCAGAGATGAAGGAATGAGACTGACTTTCTGTAAAAGTTTTATTTAAGAAAATAGGTGGTAGGTCAAATTTGGCCTGCAAGCTTAGTTTGCTGACCTCTGGCCTAAGTCTTTCACCAGGTCCTTTTCACTTTAAGCAAAACAGCCCTTTCTTCTGCCCATTCCCTCCAAAAAGGCTGGTAAAAAGAAAAATGGAAATATGGATGCATGCATAGAACCAGTACTCTGCTGCGCTAAGCACTTTATTTGAGTTAACTGAAGTTTCCTTAATTCTCACAACTCTTTAAGTTAGATTTTGTGATGGCCCCATTTTACTGATGAGGAAGCTGAGGCACAAATATCAAAAGAACCACAGCTTTCACGATTCACAGGCCCAGGCCCCTTCTTTTTCTTTAGTGGTATGGGACCCTCTGATATACAGCAGATCGACTTACACAACTGTTAGATCGATTTATGCTGGCAACTTAAGGGGATGGTATTAACTATTTAGTTAGGAGTCCTGTGTTATAGGAGTGTGTAGAAGCTGTCAAGCCCTGGAGGAGGGCACAGCAACCCACTCTAGTATTCTCCCTTGGAGAATGCCAAGGACAGAGGAACCTGGTGGGCTACAGTCTATAGGATCATACAGAGTCAGACAAGACCGAAGCAACTTAGCAGGCAGCATACATGGGACCCTCACCCTTGATAAAGTTTCTCAAGGGGATTCAGAGGTCTGGGAACCAATGATGTCAGGGGTTGATCAAAGTGACCACTACTGTCTCTTCCAAGTTTAGTACAGTGTCACCCTCCACAGACCCCTCCTTCATAAAAGGATACATTGCAGAGATATGTAGCCAATGAAAGCATGTTCTATTAAAAAGGAAGTGTGTCCAAAGGATCTTACAAATAAACACAGAGAACCAGAAGGAACAGAGTCACTGTGAAGTTACATCTTGCTTCTTTTTTAGGTCTGCTTGGATGTTACTTTAGTTCACTTAAATATTTTCCTACCCTTTATTCAGGCCTGTGGGGTGCTGCCCTTTCTCTGAATTCACTCAAAAAGCCCCCTCCATGAGAAAAGAAAGTCAGATGGACAGAAAAGAGTTTCTCAAGCCTGGCACAAAAATTCTTGTAGAGTCCAGGTGATCATGGCTGAGAGTTGCAACTGGAAAATGGCAAGTAAATGAAATTTGTATAAATGCAACCCAACGTTACAAGCTGTAAGAGAGCTCCTTATGGCAACGGCTGAGTTAGAAGAATGTAAACTAAGTGTGTACAGCCATGTTTGGATTTTTAAGGGTTTTCTCCTGATCACAAAAATTATATTTATTGCAGAAAACACAAGACATGAAGAAAACAGAAGAAAAAAACTTAAATATACACAATTCCATGACTGAGAGATATCTTAAACATCTTAGAGCATGTGTTTCCAAATGAACAAAGATGCATATATATATATGTGTGTGTGTGTGAATATCTATGTACATGTAATAAATTGTTTACAAAAAATTGGATCAAACTGTACATATTCCTTTGTAACATGCTTTTTTCCCTTCATCTATCCTGAGCTTTTTCTCACACTGCAAATATTTTTCCACAGCCAACTTTCCAAAGGCTGCAGAGAATCCTATTAAATCCTACTGTTGGACACTGAGGTTGGTTCCCATTTTGATACAATAAATAGTGCTATGTGTCCACATTAATGTGATTTTAAATCAATACACACACATATAAGAAGTGACGCCAAGTAAAAGAGAGACACCGTTAAATGCCTCAGGTTGTATTTATCCTAAAACATTGAAGCGACACTTTGGGGACAGGTTGGCAGGGTCCAGTGTGTGAACACCCCCTCCTCCTAGGGAGGTGAGATGCTGGGACAGCCACCCTGTGCTTAGGAGACCAGCAGATCCCCTCAGGTTCACCAATGCCCTGCTTGACACTCTGCCTCCCAGATTTAGAAAACCTCTCTCAGTTTCTCCAATAATATGAATAATAATACTAAAGGGACAGAAGTGGATAGTTTCTGTTTGAAGCTGAATTGTGTTTCCTGAAAATCCACAGGTTGAAACTCTAAGCCTGTGGACCTCAGAAGGTGACTGTATTTGGAGATAGGCTCTTTAAAGACATAATTCAGATAAAATTAAATCAGATAAGAGATTAACATTCAACATATATAAACAGCTCATACAACTCAACCTCAGAGAAACAAGCAACCTGATTAAAAACTGCAGAACTGAACAGACGTTTTTCCAAAGAGGAAAGGCAGATGGCCGACAGGCACATGAAAAGATGCTCAGCATCAGTAATCGTCAGAGAAACAAATCTAAACCACAATGAGGTATCACCTCTCACCTGTCAGAGTGGCTATCATCAAAAAGAACACAAATCATAAATGTTGGCGAGGATGTAAAGGGAATCCTTGTACATCGGTTGTTAAGAATGTGAATTGGTGCAGTCACTGTGGAAAACAGTATGGAGATTTCCCAAAGAACTAACAATAAAACTACCATATGACCCAGCAATTCCTTTCCTTGGTACATATCTGAAAAAACCCCAAAAAGACATATTCCAAAAGACAGACATACCTCAATGTTCGCAGCTACATTATTTACAATTGCCAAGACACGGCAACAATCTGTATTTCCATCAACAGCTGAATGGATAAAGAGTATGACGTGTGGATGTATATACACACACACAGGCACACACACACACACACACACACAGCAGCCATAAAAAAAAGAATGATATTCGGCCATTTGCAGCAACATGGATGCACTTGGAGGGTATATTATGTTAAGCAAAATACGTCAGACAGAGAAAGATAAACACTATATGATATCACTTATATACGGAATCTAAAAAACACAGAAAACTAGTGAATATAACAAGCTGACTCACAGATACAGAGAACAAACTAACAGCTACCAGTGTGGGGAGCAAGATAAGCCTAGCGGAGTTCGAGGTACGAAGTACTGGGTATAAGATAGATTGAAGGATGGATTGTAAAACTCAGGGAACAGAACCAGTATTTTTAATAACTGTATATGGAAAGTAATTAGAAGATAAATAAAAATTTAAAAACAGAAAAAAAAAGATAAAGTGAGGTCTTTAAAAAAAAAAAGATAAAACAAATGAGCCTTAATCCAATATGACTGTGTCCTTATGAGAAGAGGGGATTCGCAACACAGACACACAGAGGGAAGACGCAGGGAGAAGACGGTCAGTCTTCACATGCCAGGAGACAGACTCCACAAGAAACCAACCCTGCTCACACTTTGATCTTGGACTTCTAGCTTCCAGAATCCTGAGAGAATACAGGTATGTTGTTTAAGCCACCCAGCTTGTGGACCTTTGTTATGGCAGCTCTAGCAAACAGATACAGCTTCCTAACTCTTCTTAAGAGAAATTCTGTTACAACTATTTTTCCCTATAAAAATAACAATCACCCTCACCTCTTTTATTCCAGGGGAGTCAAACCCTTAAGAGTAGGCAGTTGTAGAGTTGGAGCAATGAAACCGATTTGGAGACTCAGGACCTTCAGCAAAACCTTGATGTATGTGGGCCTCAGCATTCTCATATTTGAAATAAATGTTCTAATTCGTGTGATAAGTAATATTCATATTTGGAAAGATACTGAGCATGACAGATAAGAAAATCACCTTGCACAGAATGTATTAATAGGAGGCACTCATGTGCTTGCAGGCTCAGTCATGTCCAACTCTTTGGAACCCCATGGACTATAGCCTGCTAGGCTCCTCTGTCCATGGGATTCTCCAGGCAAGAATACTGGAGTGGGTTGCCATTTCCTTCTCCAGGGGATCTTCCTGACCCAGGGATGGAACCCACATCTCCTGCGGCTCCTGCATTGGCAGGCAGATTCTTTACCACTGAGCCGCCTGGGAAGCTGTAGGAGGCACTGGATGAACCCTATTAGCCCATGGCCTGGGTGAGCTCTTCTCCATCCCATCAGATAAAGTGGGTCATGAGGAGCTGTATAATCTTTAAAAAGAGGACTAAGTTTTCAGAGCTTTTTTGCTTTAAGGCAGAGTTGCTTTGTTTAGCCCACACGATGCTTTTTAAAACTTCAAATTAGTTGTCAATATTTTAAAAATTGGAGATGCTACATGAATTCTGGATGTCTCCCTTTTTGGGGAAGCAGCAGATCTGGCAGCACTGTGTGCTACTCTCTTAAGGTTGTCACCCAGCAATGGCCCAGATATTTGACTCTCTGTCGTCCTGGGCACAGGACTCATCAGTGTCACCTGTCAGGCCCTGTAGCACTAAATTTGTAGCCCAAGGCTTAATGCATACACTAATTTTTATAAACAAAATGCACACACAGATATATATACATATCTACAGAGAATATATTTGTGTGTGTGTGTCTTAAGTTGCATACCTTACAACTTCATTGTTTCAATGCCTTTTCCCTTTAAACACCCATTTTGACTCAAAACACATATCTTGCATCCAACGAAACTGAAATCTAAAAACTCTATCATTCCATACATCCTACAAATGTAAGTGAAACTTTGCAGTTCCACTAATGTGATCTATTATTTTATACATGAGGTCCCCCTGCTCGTTTACAGCCAAACGTTTAGCTTTGGAAGAGGCCTCAGAAATTATGTAGTTTCTTTGTAAACCTTCGCTTTGCTAGGTATCTCAGAGATGTAGGAAAGGTTTTTGTAACCTGATTCAATGTTTATAAGAAATAAAAAAAAAGAAAGAAACCCCCACATTTCATTAGTCGTGTTAATTTTCCTTCTTTCCCTCCCTGCAATCCCTAAAGTATCACCAAAGTGCTCCCAGGTAGTCCTCAAACAGGTTTGCCTCCTCTCAGCCCTGTGAACCTCTCCACTGTCTTGTATTAGTTGCTAGGTAACTGAAGAAGATTTATGCACATCTATTGTTAATTTCGGAGACAGTTCTCGGATCTGCTATAAACAGCATGAGGAGCAGACACCACACTCGCTTAAGAGAGACTCCTCTCGCCTTCCCTGAGACAAGGCATTCCAGGGCACGTCTACAAGGTCCAAAAATCCTGGTAAACATCCAACTGTCTGCAAAAACAGTTCAGCAAATCCGAGACATTTGGGCCCATCTCCAGTGCCCTCTCGTGCCAAATCCATCAGAAGTTTTATTCAAAGACCATCGTCTGGCCTCTTCGTTTGTCTGTGTGAAATCTAATCTTTCACCCCCGCCCCCACGTGCCCATCCTTCCCAGCAGCACCAAAATTCAGGCTTGGAATGGAAACCTTTGCATCCCAGAAGCATCTGTAAAATTATTTCTCAAGCCACTGGTTTCACCACCTTTTTAAAGGCTCTTCTTAAGCACAAGTACCATTTTTGCTGGTTTGGATGATAAGCATGGCTTTTATTGCCACTGTCTGGGTAAGGGATAAGAGGGCCCAATTTATATGATGCCCCCCAAAACCAAAGTTTTATAGTCATCCTGTATATTTGAAAAGCAGTTCTTGTTTTACTGGGAGCGTCCCTGGGCATCCCCCCATTGCATCCTCACAGAAACTCCACAAGACGCCTGGTTCGTGGCATTACCTCTGGTTTAGAGGACTCCTGGGGCTCAGGAGTCTCTCAACGGATGGTCAGCCTTGTTGCTCCCTGGTCTATCTTCCACCTGGGCTCTGAGGGGTTGCTTTGTAACAGAAACCGGAACATGCTGATTTAAACCAGTCACTGACATTTCATCATGTAGAGGATCCAGGTTCCCTAGCATGAAAGAGAAGGGCCTCCGTTGCCCAGTCCCTACCTGTTACCTCTTCACCCTGTCTCCTGTCACGCTTACTTGACATTTGGCATCCTACCAACACTGCCTTTGGTACAGCTCCCTGTACGCCACACTGTCCCGCACCCTGGGTCTTCTATCCTAGTGTTTACTCTGCTTCCAAAGCACACACTCCCAGCATCCAAATAGTACAGCATCTCCTCCAGGAAGCATTCTCCAACACCCCTTCCCCATGTCACTCCTGTTGAGGGAGATGCTCTTCCCGTGCTCCCAGAACACCCAATACTCTCTCAGCACCTTTGTGGAACTGCTTCTGATGTTCTGTTCATCGGTCCCCTCCCCCGCATGCCTGAGTTTCTTCCAAGGCAGCATCTATATACCATCTACTTCCTTTCAGCATCCCCAGGCCCTAATTCAGTGTCCAGTCCATCATGATCCTCACTGTGTTGACGGGAAGGAGTGAAGAAAACAGAAGAGAAACTGTAAGAGGGAGGCCAGTACCACCATCAGATAAGGCAAACCAGGCTCTGAAACCCCAGGCAATGCATTTAGTAAGCAGAAGATCCAGAGTGTGAACAGGGGGAAGGATCTTTACAAATTATCCAACCCATCCTACAATATAGTAGAAAGAGCTCCTGCTTGCATACTTCCAAGGACAGGGTGCTCACTGCCTCCCCCAGGAGCCATTTCCATTGCTGGTCATCTAGCCTGTGAGACTCTTCTTTCTTGGGCGGTGCTGAAACCACTTTCCCCACGAGTCCCATCAGACTGATTCTGCTTCTGTCTTCTGTTCTTAGACATTAGCCTTCCTGTTGTGTGGATAAAGTTCCTGCCTGCCTCAATCATCATCAAAAATGCAAAAATAACCAGAATCCTGGCCTGAACATACGTGCTTTCCATGAGCTCTAATCCAAACCTCCTTGAAACACAGTGGAAAATCAAGTCTGAGATCACACCGCTAGACAGTCACAGATCAGGCTTAGACCCCAAGGGATCTACTCCAAGTTCACAGATTTAACTACCGCACAATACTCTCGTCCATCTCAGCCCTTCAGCTATTCGACAGTGAAAAGCTAAGCAGATTAAAGGTACATAATTTGCACTGGTCTTTTTTTCTTTTTCTTCCTCTAATAACAGCTTTACGGGCATCTCTCTTCTCTGAAGTTTGTTTCTAAAAATGAGTTTCTTTCTTATCCTTCCTTTCTCCCCAGCTCCATCTGAGGAAAAAGATCACTGGGTTGCTGGCTCTGCAAACACAGTGTTATTCATGGGGTGCTGCAACAGGACGAGCCAACTCATTAGTTCCAAAGCTTCAAACTAATCTTACATTACTGTTCTTGGAGGTGAAAGGTCATTTTTTTTATCCTCTTAGCTGTATCCACCCCCCCGGGGGAGAAACTGAATCTTTATGCAGGCAGAAACCCCTCCCTTCCTTGGACCAGCTGTTGGGGTTTCTCTTTGTCGTGAGTGAAACTATACACAGAGAGCTGGGACTGTTTAAAAAACCCAGAGGCTGTGGTCTTTAAAGTAGGGTCGTTTTGTAAATCGTGGGGTAGAGACATGATGAAGAAGCTGGCACTGGGAGTACTGCAAAAAGCGAGAGACTGAGACAGACGGCTCTGCCCAAAGGAAGCTCATGGCAACTAGTAGGAGAGTCCTTCCTCTCTCCTGTAGTTTGACAATCCCCCTCTGGCACCTCTTAGTGGCAGAACCTAGAATGGCACCAGCTGGCTGGGAGAAGCAGCAATTCCAGCCACCGCATCTCTAAACAGGGGTGACTTTGAGGCTAAGAGACAACAGTTTAATAACTAGCACCAGCCATCGTCCCTAGAGCAAAGCTCTGTGCTAAAAGCTAGCAGCCTGCTATGTGGAGGGGCCTGTGGGGAGGGAGTGCTCCACGTTCATGGAATGGTCCAAGCCCGGACCTGATAACTTCCCAAATCACAAGAGAAGCTGCCCCCATGAATGAGATATGGTTCCCAGGTTGGGCTGCCCCAGTTAGACTGCAATTCCTTTTGGGTAGCCCCAGATGGATCAAAGCTGCATTGAGGAGGGGAAGAAAGCAGCATTGAACGCTCCCTGCTCGTGTTCACAGGAGCTATTGTCTCATCCCCAACAGTGTAACTGGAGCAAACACACGGACCAGTGTTTGCTGCCCCACCCGGGACTTCTCCCAGTCCCACAGGGAGGTTAGGCATTTAAAGGAGGCGGGGTGTTCAGTTCAGTTTAGTCACTTAGTCATGTCCAACTCTTTGCAACCCCATGGACTGCAACATGCCAGGCGTCCCTGTCCATCACCAACTCCCAGAGTTTACCCAAACTCATGTCCATTGAGTCAGTCATGCCATCCAACCATCTCATCCTCTGTCGTCCCCTTCTCCTCCCGCCTTCAATCTTTCCCAGCATCAGGGTATTTTCAAATGAGTCAGTCCTTCACATCAGGTGGCCAAAGTATTGGAGTTTCAGGCTTCAGCATTAGTCCTTCCAATGAATATTCAGGACTGATTTCCTTTAGGACTGACTGGTTGGATCTCCTTGCTGTCCTAGGGACTCTTAAGAGTCTTCTCCAACACCACAATTCAAAAGCATCAATTCTTCAGCACTCAGCTTTCTTTACAGTCCAACTCTTGCATCCATACATGACTTCTGGAAAAACCATTGCTTTGACTAGATGAACCTTTTTAGGCCAAGTAATGTCTCTGCTTTTTAATAAGCTGTCTAGGTTGATCATAGCTTTTCTTCCAAGGAGCAAGCATCTTTTAATTTCATGGCTAAAGTCACCATCTGCTGTGATTTTGGAGCCCCAAAAATAAAGTTTCTCACCATTTCCATTGTTTCCCCATCTATTTGCCATGAAGTGATGGGACCAGATACCATGATCTTAGTTTTCTGAATGTTGAGTTTTAAGCCAACTTTTTCACTCTCCTCTTTCACTTTCATCAAGAGGCTCTTTAGTTCTCCACTTTCTGACATAAGGGTAGTGTCATCTGCATATCTGAGGTTATTGATATTTCCCCAGGCAATCTTGATTCCAGCTTGTGCTTCCTCTAGCCCAGCGTTTCTCATGATGTACTCTGCATATAAGTTAAATAAGCAGGGTGACAATATACAGCCTTGACATACTCCTTTCCCGATTTGGAACCAGTCTGTTGTTCCATATCCAGTTCTAACTGTTGCTTCCTGACCTGCATACAGGTTTCTCAAGAGACAGGTCAGGTGGTCTGGTATTCCCATCTCTTTAAGAGTTTTCCACAGTTTGTTGTGACCCACACAGTCAAAAGCTTTGGCATAGTCAATAAAGCAGAAGTAGATGTTTTTCTGGAACTCTCTTGCTTTCTCGATGATGGCAATTTGATCCCCAGTTTCTCTGCCTTTTCTAAATCCAGCTTGAACATCTGGAAGTTCATGGTTCACGTATTGTAGAAGACCGGTTTGGAGAATTTTGAGCACTACTTTGCTAGCATGTGAAATGAGTGCAATTGTGCGGTAGTTTGAACATTCTTTGACATTGCATTTCTTTGGGATTGGAATGAAACCTGACCTTTTCTAGTCCTGTGGCCACTGCTGAGTTTTCCAAATTTGCTGGCATATTGAGTAGTACTTTCACAGCATCATTTTTTAAGGACCTGAAATAGCTCAACTGGAATTCCATCACCTCCACTAGCTTTGTTCATGGTGATGCTTCCTAAGGCCCACTTGACTTCGCATTCCAGGATGTCTGGCTCTAGATGAGTGATCACACCATCATGGTTATCTGGGTCATGAAGATCTTTTTTGTATAGTTCTTCTGTGTATGCTTGCCACCTCTTCTTAATATCTTCTGCTTCTGTTAGGTCCATACCATTTCTGTTCTTTATTGTGTCCATCTCTGCATGAAATGTTCCCTTGGTATCACTATTTTCCTTGAAGAGATCTCTGGTCTTTCCCATACTATTTTTTCCCTCTATTTCTTTGCACTGATCACTGAAGAAGGCTTTCTTATCTCTCCGTGCTATTCTTTGGAACTCTGCATTCAGATAGGTATATCTTTCCTTTTCTCCTTTACCTTTCACTTCTCTTCTTTTCTCAGCTGTTTGTAAGACCTCCTCAGACAACCTTTTTGTATTTCTTTTTCTTGGGGATGATCTTGATCACTGCCTCCTGTACAGTGTCACGAACCTCCATCCATAGTTCTTCAGGCACTCTATCAGATCTAATCCCTTGAATCTATTTGTCACTTCCACTGTATAATCATAAGGGATTTGATTTAGGTCATACCTGAATAGTCTAGTGGTTTTCCCTACTTTCTTCAATTTAAGTCTGAATTTTGCCATAAGGAGTTCATGATCTGAGGGGTAGAGTGTGGCAAAAGTGATGCATGAGGCCTGGGAAGGAGGGAAAAAGTAGTCTTCCTTTCACATCTCTCAGTACTTCTCTATGATAGAAGCCCTAGAGAAAGCACAGGCTGTCGTGCAGCCGTGGGGTCTAGTACTGCCAGAAGGAGACAGAAATGAATCCTTTCCCAGGGTGCTGTCCATCAAAAGTTCCCCAAGAGTATCTTGGAGCCAAACGTCACTTAAAAATTGCAGCAGCTACACAAAGCAGGGAAAAGGTCAAGGAGAGGGTGAGGTTTTGAGGAAAAAAGCAAAAAAAAGTTGAGTTTTTAATTCAACTTCATTTTAGATGATATTCAGCAAGAAGTTGAATGACCCTGTGAAACAGGCCCAAGGGATTATATTTATTGCATGTCATGCTTCCAATTCAGTTTAATTCTCTCTCAAAGACAGAGAAGCAGCAGGGCACTAACCCCACCAGAGATGAAAACCCCAAGAGTGCGATTGAGGACTGGGGCTGGCAAGAAAGAACAGCTCTAAATCAGGTCCAGGTGTGGACACAGCAATTACTCCAGCTGCTACTTTTCACCTCCAAGTTGAGCTGGCATTGTGGGGAAGGAGGGCATGTGGCCAAATAGTATTCTGCCAGTTGGCTGAAGACACCTTACTCATTCTGTCCTGGAAAGGGACAGAGGTTAGGGATGAGGTTAATTTTGTTAATTAATGTTAATTTTGCATGTTAATTTTGGAGGTTCACTAAACGCTGTGTCCTGGGCACCCCACCTGGCCAACTGGTGACTGGATCTTAACTCCAGCTGAATTCCACCCTATACAGACGGGTGTAGACATGAATAAGCCTGGCTCCTGGCTTAACATACAGCCAAGGACACAGGTTTCTACATCCCCTTCAGGGACAGTATATTGAGTCAGTCACTGCCTGCTCAGTATCCTTCCCACCTTCTTCTAATAATAGCAGCATGATTTTCCTGTAGAGGACCACTGCTTCTTCACTTTCAGCAATTATGTCTTGATTCTAGACTCTTCTCTCTCCCCCCTCACCCCAGCATTAGAAAGATACCTGAGTCTGGCCAACTGAAATCAATCATGGGATTTTTGTTGGAACCATCAGAAAGGAAAAGTTTTCTTCTGGGGGTGGTGATTGGGAGAATAGCCCATGCATCCCTCAACTGTGGCCACAAGACTACACTTTGGGCCCTCCCACAGCCAGGGCACACACTACAGCAAGCACGGGTGGTTCGCTGATAGCTCTGTGGGCTCACTGGCACGCTCTGCCTCTGGTTCACGTCTGTGGTCAGCGGGGCAGCTCTGCTCTCGATGTCTTTTTTCCCTTTAGGCTACCTGGGGCATATCTTCATGGTGATTTCAGAAGCACAAGAGAAAAGCAAATGGAAGCAGGCAATTCTTACTGGTGAGGCTCAGAACTGGCATGCTTTCATTGCCAACCATACTCTTTTGGTTAAAAGAGGTTACGTAGCCACGCCCAACATCTGAGTGGACACAGTCACTGGCCGAGGGCAGGCTTGCAGCAGGGGTGCCGAGTCGGGAGCCTGCAGGTGGCCACCTTCCCTGGTGGTCACTTTACCACCTGAGGGGACAAGTCTGCCTGAACGAAGCCACCAGAAAAGAGAGCAAAGTCAGGGATTGTCGACTGACATGTGAAGATACTGTTGGAGTCTCTGAATCCTGCTGAGTCCTGACTTTTCAATTATTTCATGTTGGAGTCTGTTTCAATTGGGTTTCTGTTGTTTACAACAAAAAGACACCTGACTGATCTGTATCAATCAGGACACTTGCTCGGGAAGTCCACAGAGTCAAGTCAGAGAGAGGAGTGGCAGGATCCAAAGAGAAGCCAAGACAGAGCGAGCGGGTTCTGGAAGCTGAGTCCAGAATGGCTGCCAGAGGCCACCAGGCTTGGATCAAGGAGCATCTCATGGGATGGTTACAGGATCAAAAGACTAAGGGCTCCTGTTTCTCCAGCATGACAGAAACAGATGAAGCTGATCAGAGGAGGCCCCGCTGACTGGGCCACACTGCCCATTCCAGCAAACAAGAACAGTACCGTAAGTTCTGGAAAAGTGCCACCAGGACTCCTAGAATTGTAGGCACTAGACCAAGTCCTTGAACTTGTAATTCTAAAAAAGGAACCAGGAGTTTCCCTGGTGGTCCAGTGGCTAGGATACCATGTTTCCAATACAGAGGACCCAGGTTCAATCCCTATGGGGGAATTAGATCCCTTATACCACATAAAGATCCAGCATGCTTCAGCTAAGATACAGTATAGCCAAATAGATAAATAATAATAATAATAATAAAGGAATCAAAGATTTGAGTGGAGCAAATGAGGCTCTTGGCCTTAGAGGAAGGGTTCCAAGGACACGTGTATCTGAAGAGCATTAGCAACATCACCTATAGACATTACTGTTTATTGAGGACCAGCCGCACACAGGGCTAAGGAAATGGCGTGTAATAGGACTCCTAATCCTATCGACCCAAGAGGTCAATATTTTATGGCCACTTGGCAAATAAGAACAATGGAATTGGAGAGGTCCCATACCAGTCTATGGGCCTTGGGCTAAACCTCTGTCCTACCCCAGAGCCCTTGCAGAGAAGGCCTGGCTATAAGCCTCCCTAGGATTTTTGTTGTGGTTTTTTAACCCCAAAGCCCACAGGGACCTTTTAATTAACACTTCCTTCCTTCGCCTTTTTATAGCCTCCTGTTCTTGGAAATGGGGGCTCAGCATTAGACGGAAAAGAAATAAATCCTCTCTATCAAAACCCTGCTTGAGTCTCACTATGGAGGGCAGTTGTGTGCCCACGCCCAGCTCCTCTTCTTCCAGTTAAGAGCACCCAGGTTTCCTTTGGGGAATCACCTTCTACCAACCCTCAGTCCAGGTGACTGAGTCAGAGGCATGTGATGTGCTGGGGCCAGAGTCTACTAGCTGTGTGAAACTTACCAAAGTACTTCTGTACCTCAGTCTTCCCATCTGTAAAATGGGATGATAAAAAGAGCACCCCACCACCACTACTTCTGCAGAGCTGTTATGAGGAAGCATTAGATGAGGCACCTAAAGAATGCCTTACACACATACTCCCTCAACAAGATACATCTGTGATCATTGGGAATCCAGGCATGACTGCCCTACCTGTCCAGGCTGATGGAAATCTTTGCTAGGATTTTAGTATTGAGCAAGCAGCATTCCCCACCCCATCCCTCTTCCTCTCTGATGGGGGTATCAGATTGTGGACTTTGGATATGAAACAGCTAGTGGGAAGGAGAGTGTAGAGGTGCAGAGACAGACTTTTCCCATTATTGTTTGGGGACCTGCTTCTGACAGTGCCTGTGGTCATCACTTCCCTGGACCTGGTGTTAGCAAGTGCCAATCACTTCCTTTGGGGGGAAACTCAGTTTTAGATGGAATCAGGGAGGGGATGGGGCAGTGGAGTGAAAAAGGTAAGGATTGTTAGAATGTGTTCAGACTTCAGCATCTTCTGACTTTTCTCTCCTTTCTTAACTCATGAGAGTAGGACAGGGGAGGAAAACATAGAACCTTTATGGTATCTAACCTCTCCCTCCCTCCCTCCCACAAGTCAGGCCAAGAAGCACAGTCACTCTGGTATACAAATCCAGGTACTCATTTCAGCTTAGCAATTCCCCAGTTATGGAAACATGGGCAATTTTTGTAAAGCCCTGGCTCAGCCGTATGAAATCATCATTTTTGTAGGTCAGGAAAGGTTGACCATTGACAATTTCATATTGTCTAACAGTCCCCATCTTCTGGGGTTTGTTAGGATGAAATACGATGATGCATAAGCAGTTCTTAGCTTGATGCCTGGCACAGAGATACTGACTATTTAGTGTTAATTGCTATTACTACCCTGATGATAATGTGACAATGATTAAGAAACAGTCACAGGGACCTCTCTGGTGGCTCAGTGGTAAAGAATCCGCCTGCCAATGCAGGAGACATGGGTTCAATCCCTGGTCTGGGAAGATCCCACATGCCATGGAGCAACTAAGCCCATGAGCCACAACTATAGTGTCTGTGCTCTAGAGTCAGGGGACTGTAACTACTGAAGCCTGTGCACCTGAACTCTGTGCTCAGAAACAAGAGAAGCTTCTCACTGCAGTGAGAAGCCCACACATCATAGCTAGAGAAAAGGCCATGCTGCAATGTACACCTAGCACGGCCAAAAATAAATAAAATTTTTAAAAAAAACCCCAAAACAGTCACAGGGACTTCCCCAGTAATCCAGTGGCTAAGACTCATGCTCCCAATGCAGGAGGCCCGGGTTCAATTCCTGGTCTGGTAATTAGATCCCACATGCCTCAACTAAGAGTTTGCATGCTGCAACAAAGACCTGGAGCAGACAAAAAAATATTTTAAAAATGTGTAAAAGATACAGCCACAAATCAAAGGCAAGAGAAAACGCAGCAGCTATCAGCAGCGATTTTTCAGCGTGACTGACAATTCTGCTCATTTCCCCCCAAATCTCACTCTTCAAGATTTTTGCAATTTCTGTCTCCACCCAGACAGGGAGGCAAAGGTTCATAAAGTAAACAAACTTGGGCCCTTGGAGCCTCAGAGGCTCTTCTATATTGAGAAGACCCCCCTGGGAAGCCCGGGGTTGTGTGAAGTTTTGATGACTGGGGAGGGATAAGGGGCTGTTTTAGAATCGTCACTCATATTTTTAAATATCTTGACGTCAATAAAAGTTTCCAATTCAGTGACAACCAAGGCATTTGTTTTGATCGTAGCTTTCTCACCGACCAGCCATTTATTTTGGTTAAAACAGAGCATTTGTTTTCTGAAAGGTGACAATTTGAGGCATAGTTATTCTTATCTCCTGAGCCTTCCAGGTGTGGCCTCCAGGTTATTTAGGTTTGCCTCCCAGCTCCAGGTCTTTGGACACATTCTGCCCTGAATCCAAGTGCTTTTCCCTCCTTCTTTACCTGGCTCACTCCCATAAGGCTCTCAGCTTCCATGAGACCTTATGATTTGTTTCTACGCACCTCAAATCCATCAGCCTTTGTGATATGCCCTCATAATCTGTGTTAATTTCCAGTGGTCTTTGCCTCTGGACTCCAAGCTCCAAATGACGGGTGCTGACTGGGTTGACTCTATTCTCAACTGTCCCTAGGATCTCACCTGAAGGACGGATCATGGTGGATATTTGGCAATATATGTTAAATGATGAAGTCATTTTTCAGTAATTCATAATAGTTAGTATTAGTCGCTCAGTTGTGTCTGACTCTTCATAAGCCCATTGACTGCAGCCTGCCAGGCTTCTCTGTCCATGGAATTCTCTAGGCAAGAGTGGGATGATTTGAGAGAACAGCACTGAAACAAGTATATTACCATATGTGAAATAGATCACCAGTCCAAGTTCGATGCATGAAACAGGGCACTCAAAGCTGGTGCACTGGGACAATCCTGAAGGATGGGATGGGGAGGGTAGTGGGAGGGGGGTTCAGGACGGGGGGCACATGTACACCCATGGCTGATTCATGTCAATGTATGGCAAAAACCACTACAATACTGTAAAGTAAATAGCCTCCTATTAAATAAATTAAAAAAAAAAAAAAGAATACTGGAGTGGGTTGCCATTCCCTTCTCCAGGGGATCTTCCTGACCCAGGGACTGAACCCGGGTCTCCAGCAGTGCATGTGGACGCTTTACCATCTGAGCCAGCATGGAAACTCCCAATTCATAATAGTTCATCCAATAAAGTCACTAATCAGAGACAGAAGCTTGGACTTTCTACATGGGAACTTGGTAAGGTTTTGAACTGGGATGCAGAGGATGGTAGCTAGGGTGCCACCTGGTCATCCATCTGAGGGGAGAGCAAGGAGGGAGGAAAGATTCTTTGACTTAGACATGTTCCAACTTATGAAATCTGGGAGAGGGGACTGAGACATTCCAGCGTTGAGAAAAGTGTCCTACACACGCAGACAGAGGCTACTGGGAACAGTCTCGAACTTCCCACATGACTAACTGCCCAGAATGAACAAGAAGTGTCCGTGATGCGCTTGAAGTGAACAGTAATCATGCAGATCGAGAGAAATTCTATATTAGTATCAGAAACTCACTCAATTTAACTCAAGTAAAAAAACACTGAAAAGAATAGGTTATGGAATTCAAGTTTAGGCAACAAGAGATTACCCCGGTGACACGGGTACTAGAATCAGAAAAGCAGGCACAGAGGTGACTGCGCTGTCTCAGCCAGGCCATTTCATCTGCTAACCTATACTGCATGTAATCCAGGATGGCAGCTAGACCCAGCCCGACGTCCTGACCTTGACAGTCGCGGGCTTACCCTAACTGAATCACCATGGCCGGGGAAGGTGCACATTACATGATTCACTGCCTACCTGCCTGGGCTACGCCTGAAATTTCAAATATGGGCAAAAAGACCCACATACAGGCAAGGAGAAGGGAGGAAGGGGCAAAGAGCACAGGGTGTGGAGGTTGGACGTTTGGTTTCTGCCAAAGGAAATGCAAGGGGAAGAAGGAGGTCCCGAATTCCCAGCCTCAGTTTTAACAAGGGATTCTTCTCTCCCTTGAGTCCTGGCTGTGAGGAGAAAATGGTCTGTGAGAAAACATAAAACGATGTTACTTATCTTCTATGTGTACATATGCGTGTAAGAAAATGTAAACTACAAGCTCAGGAAATACAGACCCCCAACTTGGAACCTTCAGTTAAGAGGGTCAGCATCATGAAGAGTGCTGGTCCAGGGGAACTTTAACTTCATCTGTGATGTATTAAGATATTTTTTAAAAAAGAATGGATTCATCTCTTACTTGAGTAAAGTTTAATTGCTTAAATAAGAAACCTGGCTTACAGTATGCTTTTCCAGGGAACTTAAGAGCAGCTTAGCTGGCTAATTTCCTTGAGGTTAGGTCAGGGTCCAGCCCCTCACTTACCTACGCACCCACCGTGTGGTCGCAGAATTTAAGACCTGGGTTTGCCAACTTAATTATTAACTGAAATAGTGACTTTCTGGAGAGTGGGCATTAATTTTGATGTTGATGCCAATGTGTTGATTTCTTTTTTTAAAAGAAAGCATCTGGTTATGTTTTTCCAACTATTGCTACAGCAAAATTAAATGGGAAGACAAATGTGCATAAATTGCTATTTTGGGAGACTCTTGAGAAAGTAAAAATATGAAATAGAGCATCAAGAAAACGCATTCAGCTGTGGATGGGGTCTAAGTGTGTCCTCCACTCTTTCTTGATGAATTTTGGGCACACACCTCCTTCCTAATCCTGTTCTTACAATTCTCAGGAGCTTAGAGGTGAAAAGTCATACCATCAGCACATAAAAAAATCATCAATGGATCACCTATGTAATGGAGAATTTATAGCTACAGATCTTCCTAAATCTCTGAGCTAACCGTTAGTCTCAACTGCTTCCTCTACAATCCTGATCAAATCCACTGCAAAACCACAGATACTTATATAGTCCTCACGTGGGAAGCACTTTGTATTTCTCTTTTCTCCCAGCCTGCTAGAACTGCTATGAAATTCTCCCTCCTGCTGGGCCCATATTGTGTTAAAAAAAAAAAAAATCCCTGGCCTCTTTATGCCTCTAAGGCATTCTGAATGTCTCATACTTCATAGGAGAAACTAAAAATAATATAATTCAAAGCTTCTTTTTTGCTATTCTTTACCAGAAACTGGGAGGAATCAGTAAACTCAACTATAAGGATTAGGTAAGAGTGTGTTCTCTGACTGAACTTGGCGCAGGGAAGTGAAGGATTTCTGTAAAGATTAGGAATCCAGAGGTCACCTCAAGATCATGGATAGCGCTGAGGAAGAAGTCATCTACCAGCTAGAAGGACAAGGAAGACAGACCCAGGAAACCTAGGTTAAGAAATCAGAGGTTACAGAATGGTCTGGATATAGAAGCAATCACAGTCAACAGACAGCAGCCTCCACATGCAGATGCCTCAAAAGATGTCCTTCAATTCTCATCACAACCCAGGCAGCGTCTGCATTTTACAGACAAGAAAAGCGGAGGCTAGAGAGAGAAGGTCACGTAACTAGTAGACAGAGGAGCTGGAATTTTAACCAAGGCAGTCTCTAGTGGTAAAGAACCAGCCTACCAATGAGGGAGACTTAAGAGACATGGGCTTGATCCCTGGGTTGGGAAGATCCTCTGAAGGAGGGCATGGCAACCCACTCCAGTATTCTTGCCTGGAGAATCCCATGTACAGAGGAGCCTGGGAGGCTATGGTCCATAGAGTTGCAAAGATTTGGACACAACTGAAGCAACTTAGCACACAGCATGCACAGTCTGACTCTAGTATTTATATGCAGCACATCCAGGAAGGGAGAGGGGAAGGAGGACAGATGGATGGTTAGTTTGAAAGAGACTGGAATTGAGATATTCAGGTTTTGGTACAATCAGCAAACATCTTGAATGCAAGCAAGGTTTGAAGGAGGAAATAATTCTCAGTTTTGAGGCTCCTAGAGCATCCAGGAACATAAACCCAGAAAAAACAAAATGCACATATATGCCAAAGGAAGTTATGTCAATCAGAGACCTACTGGCAGTAGATGACATAGTCAAATTAGGACAATTGGAGGAAGGTTTCTTTGGGTAAAAAAACTAAAAAGGTGCAGGCACAGAGGATCATAAGGGCTAGTGCACTCACTCAAGGCTGGGAGCAGCTAAGGGGTCATGTCCTGGATCTGAACGACAATGGAGGAAGCTGTTAGCGGAACTGACAGTTGCACAGAGGGGTTAGCCTGGGAGAAGCCAAGATCTTAGTCTAGAGAGCACACCTGGCCAAGGTGACCTTGAAAGAATGGGCAGACAAAACCCCCACGGGGCCTTCTCTTCTCCTCCCTCCAGTCTCCCCTGGGCTCTGCATCAGAAGACCCCACCTGAATGCCAAAGGGCAAGGGCACCTGCGACAGACGATCACCACCAGGCACAGTAGAGGGGGAAGGGGGAACCCAAGATGCCAACCCAGAGGATGAAGGCAGTGCTTTTATCAAGAGATACTGCAGAGGAGTGCGTAGATAAGGGCTGAGGTTACCGGCTGGCTCGAAAATTAAGGGGTTGTAAGAGAACACGAAAACCCACCCTCAGCCACTTGATGAAAACTACCATTTCCACTGGGGATAGCTAAGACCCGAACGAAGCTCTTCACGGTGGAGCGGGTTCTGGGAGCCCCGTGGAGGTTTCCCTCCTTGACAGCACATAGCACTGGGCCTCATGTTAGGCTGACAACGACTGGGGCTGCTGGAATGCCAATACAGGGACTCGGGAGAAGGTGGCCAGCCTTTTGGGCCAACACACAGAGGCGAGAAGAGTGATGTCGGACCCACTGATCCCTCCCATTCCTCATTCAAAGGCACAATGAGGAGGGCGTCTCTTTATCTACACCTGGAATCCATCTCCAGGGACCTTGGTGGCAAAACTAGGGATAAGCCATGTTCAGGAAAAAATAAAAAAGGAACATGTCATTCAGGCAGAGGACCCTCTATGTTCTTAAAGGGCTAGGACATGTAGTGAAAGTAAAAGTAAAACAAACCAAAGGCCTCTTTTCACTGGGCTGCGTGTGGCTAGAACCACAGCTCTTGTTCAAGGAACTGGGCACCTATTAATAGTTAGGGTGCCTAGACTGTGTGAATCTTCAGGATGGTGAGAAAGGAAGCAAGGACCTGCAAGGCGCTGAATGCAGCACAACCAGTCCTGTGAGCAGAGATAGCCGCCCCAGTGATGGGGGCTTCGAGTTACCCTGGCTCACAGCCAGACGAGGGGACGGGCCAACAGCCCAGCGTGCTAGTCCCTGTGGAGCACTGGCTTCTCTGGAAGAAATCAGGTGCCCGTCAACTCTGGTTTCCTTACACAGCTGGCTAGAAGCAAACCGGCCCTAGTACCGTCAGGGCAGAAATTACCCTCAGGCGGAAACACACACCAGTGTCCATCAAGGCAAACCTGTCTCTGTAGGAAATGCATGCCACTCATCACTATGAGACGGAATCTCCAGCCACTGAATTTCCAGATTTCCCAACTGACCATTGCTTAAACACAAAGTCTTAAACAGATGAAATTTTAGAACCGAGACATATGTGATGTAGTGTTGCTTCCTGGGGACCAGGTATATTTTTTAATTTACATATTTAACCTTTAAAAACCTTGGGACTTCCCTGGCAGTCCAGTGCAGGGGACCTGGGTTCAATCCCTAGTCAGGGAACTAGATCCCATGTGCCACAACTGAAGATCCTGCATGCCACAACAGAGACCCGGTACAGTCAAATAAATAAATAATAAAAAAATTTAAAACAGAAACCTTAAAAAAAAAAGTGAAGATGTTATTGTCTGATTTATAAAACTGCAAGAGAGGGGCACAGAAAAGGAGGAAAGATTTCTTTAGTGAATGAATAAAAGGAATTTGTTTTCAACATACACTCCATGAACTAAAATAAAAGTTGTTCTTCTTGCCGACTTAATACACGTTGAAGAAATATTCAAAGAATTCTGGCTTGAAAAGGTGGAGAAAAATAACAGGCTGCCCCCTGTGGGTGCTGGACTCTGACTGAGAGCTTTCCCTTGGGAAAGTCTGAGCACCTCGTTCCACAAAATGTGTCAAATGTAAAACATGGCTTTGCTGTTTGACTTTTCTTATCTTTTTATGTTGACTTAGGACAAATTTCAGTTCCTTGAGCATTTGCCTGATGCCAGGCTCTAAATGTTCAATGTGGATAATTTTATTTAATACCTGAGGGACTTTCAAGGACACGTAGACTTTTATCTCAGACACATTTTAGACCTGCCACTGCGCAGTATGGTAGTCGCCAGTCGCATGTGGTTATTTAAATTTCTTCTAATAAACAAAATTCAATATTGAGTTCCTGTATCAGCCATGTATCAAGTGGCTACAGACTACCTCACTGCCCAGTGCAGACACACCACACGGCCATCGTCACAGAGGGGCCGGCCGACATCGCTACTCCAGACCCTTCAGAGCTCTTTCCACCGCCCGTGGAATCATTTTAGGCAGAAAAGCTGCCATTAATTGAGCACCCGCTCTGGGCTGCACAAGGTTCTGGGTATATAAGATCATCTCATCCCATTTTAGAGATGAAAGAACTTGAGCACAGAGAGGCGAAGTAGCTTGCTCACCATCACACAGCAAGTGAGTTGCAGAGCCATGGCTCTGCTCTTTCAGGCGATGCCACCTTCCAAGGGCATTACCCCACCCCAGCTGTTAGTGAAAGCAGCATAAGAAAGAACTTCTGGGGTTTCTGGCCCTTATGACAGAGAAGTGACCACACACCTTCGGACTCAGAAAGGCTAGACGACCAAGCCCAGTCTTGCCAGTGACTAGCTAAAAGGCTCTGGCCAAGTCATTCATGTTCTCTAAGCATACGTAAAAGGGGGTTACTTACAGCACCCACCTTATAAAACTAAGAGGACTAAGTGATACAGTACACAGAAAGCACTTAGCACAGTGTTTGGTGGTTTACAGGGGCTGTTTGGTACATACAGATATGATTTTCAGAGTGAATCACTTTCTCCTAACGGCAAGCAAGATTCGCCTCGCTCCCAGCAATGCACATTTCCGAGTCTAGAGCGCCCTCTGCTGGTCACATCTAGATACACAATCCAGGCGGGTGTTTCCCGAAGTGAATATTCTGGAGCAACTTGACTCTAAAACAAGAATGTCCCACTGCAGCAGTTTCAGGGATGGGGAAGATGGGTGGGGAGGGGGAAAGGAAGAGAGGTAGGGAGGAGGGGAAAAGGTTCTTTCACATCATGTTCCCTCTTAGCACTCAGAAGAAACTCAGAGCTTTTGAAACTTGCTGCAATTGGATCTTCTTCACTGTGGGACAGATGGAGAAGATGCACATTTTCATACTCCTTTGCTCACTGATCAGCCCCTGTTCCCAGTGGCTGCTGGCTGCAGACCACCTACAAGCAAAGGGTCGTAACTACCACTCTAGAGTTAACTTCAGTCTGATGCTGAACGTGAAGTGCCATCCTGATCCCATATTCAATCCACCTGAGAGTCCTGTTAATTTTTTTCTTGTAAATATATTTAAAATCTGATCCTGCCTCTCCACCTCCTCTTATGCCATTCCAGTCTAAGCGGCCACTTTGCTCACCTGGACCTCTGCATCAACCTCCTTCCTAGTTGGTCTTCTTGCCTCCTCTCCCCTCTCCCTCCAGTCTAGTCTCCCAGGCCAGTAGAGCCCAGACCCACTGCCAGAGCTGCTGGAACACCTTGGATAGCATTAACAAACTACTAACATACTGATCCGGGACCAAGGCAGAGTCTCGAGGCTGGGGGGCGTCTCAGCATCTATAGCTCATGAAATGCCTGGATGCTTCATGCAGGCAGGACTGAGAACCCCTGGGCTTGCTGTTGAGACCAGCAGCATCGGCATCACCGGAAGGGTTTGTTCAACCACAGAAAGCTGGGTCCCACCCGAGAGCTGCTGATTCGGTAGCTCTGGGCTGGGCCTGAGCTCACAGGTTGCCAGGTGATGTTGATGCTGCTGGTCTGGGACCACACTGTAAGAACTACTGTTGTAAAAATGTGACTCAGGCTACGAAACACTTAAATGGCTTTGTACTCAGTCACTGACTCGTGTCCAACTCTTTGTAGCCCTGTGGACTGTAGCCCATCAGGCTCCTCTGTCCATGGGATTCTCTAGGCAAGAATACCGGAGTGGGTTACCGTTTCCTTCTCCAGGAGATCTTCCCAACCCAGGGACTGAACCTGAGTCTCCTGCATTGCAGGCAGATTCTTTACCATCTGAGCCACCAGGGAAGAATATTTTAAAAATTCACCTTCCATACCATGGCTTGTCAGGCAGGAGGCAGCCCCTCCTATCTCCTGGCCCCTCACACCCTCTGCTCCAGGCACACCGCTTCCTGTCTGCCTCTTGACCACTTAAAGTCCTTCACACCAGCTGTTCTCTCTTCCCAGAGGGCTTCTCCTTTAGTTCTTCTCTTGTCTGGTTGTCCCTCAGGCTTCTGGGCCCACAGAAATGGCACCTTCTCAGAGAGGCCTTCCCTGATGGCCCCGTTCAGTATGGGCCTCACTTTCCCTCACCCCTCACTCTTATCTCAACATCCTGTTTCTTTTCTAGCATTTATTATAATTTGCAATTATTTTATGTGTCTACTCACTTAGGTGACCTCTACCTCTCTGCCAGACTGCACGCTGTATGAGAGCAAGGGCTCAGTGTTCCCTTTCAGTGCCTGGCATACAGTAAGCACTGAATGAATGGCCACCAAGTGAAGGGGGAGAAATACAGAATCAGATCATGTGAGGCATAAACACAGTCATAAGAACAGAAGCAGGAGCATGTTCTCCCCTGAGGGGTTGCTGTGTTTTCTTTGGACATGACACCACTAACCCACACAAGGACCTAGCAAGACAAATGGCATCATCTTCAATGTACACCCGTGAAAATGAAGTCTCAGAGAAGCTTGATGAGGTCATATAGTCGGGAATTCAAGCTGCATGCTTCCACATTCACTGTGAGAGAGGGGAGAAAGGAAGGAAGGAGGGAGGGAGAAACAGAGGGCCAGAAATGGCAATGCTTGAAGAACTCTTCCCTCAGGGAGTTTTTAACTCTAAGCTCTTAGGTGAGGTGAAAATTAAAAAAAAAAAACTCGGCTGAAATCAAAGGACCCTTGCCCTACTTTCCCACTCTCTGATTCTCCCGGCATCTCTTCAGAAGAGAATGATCAAGCAGTGATGGCTGTCTCAACTTTAAAGATGTTTTCACAGCTTGCCCAGAGCCTTTGGACAAAAAGCCCTGGGTAGGAAATGAAAAAGGAAGGACCTGAGCCCTGCCCTGCCTCCTGCACAGCCAGCCCTCACCCACAGGCACCGCATCTGGGAATAGCTCGCTCAGTTCCCTTTTGTGACCCTCGCCTCATGACCCTATCAGGTAAGGCAACACTAGATGCCAGAACAGATAAGCAGTTCCCTCCCTAAACTCAGTGACTTGATGTGATGGAAGCTCCTCTCTCCAGTAAAGTCCTGATGGGGATGGGAGATGTTCTTCTCTTATGGCTGGAGAAGGGGACAGACTGAGGGCTTCATGGGCCAGTTCTGGTAGCTGTACTCACCATCTTCACCCAGTCCCTGGCCAGAACTCAATCACGTGGCCATATTTAGTGGCAAGGGAAGCTGGGCAATAGAGCCCAGTGGTCAAGCTTAGCCAACAGCCAGCCAGCTCTCTGCCTCATGCCCTGGGCTCTGTGATAAGCTCCCCACTGCAGCACACCTCCTCTTTCTAATGGCAGAATCTCTACAGTCACAGAGAAGACTATGAATGAAACCAGCCCTAGGAGAGGGACCACCTGGATTGTAAATTCACAGCGCAGAGGAAATGATAGGTGTCCAGCATTTCCCTGAGAGGAGGCTGGAGGTTTGGGGAAGGCCGAAGAAAGAATAGGAGTCGAGATGCACAGTCTGCTCAAGTCCAGTCTTAACTAAGACAGAACAACAACTTTTTCTACCATTTTGGTGTCGTTTTCAAAGTCAACTTTGGCTTCAATTCTAGATTTTTCAAAATGTCACTAAGTAAGCAAACATTTATTATCTATTGTTTTGCATTATCTATGTAGGCATTTGGGATACCACTAAAGAAATAAAGAATATGATATAAGCCTTATTCTTTATCTGGTTAAGAGTTTGAAAACATCTGTGATGCAAGTTGGATACAATTAAATAATATTCAAGATTGTATCCAATATGTGCCATAAATGATTTCATTTAATCTTCACAATAATCTCATGAGGTAAGTACTGTTATTGTCTCTGTTTTACAGAGGAGGAAATTGAAATCTAAAAACAATGAAACAACTGTCCCAAATCTCACTGCTCTAAAGAGGCAGGAATGAGTCTTAACTATGTTATGCTGTCCTTAAACTACAGGACTGTATGCATATTCACAGAAGCACAGGCATAATGCTGTCAACTTTAGAAAACAGAAGGATGGTTGGAGTTCTAAACCTGTTCTTCAACCAAGAACAAGTTGAAACTGAGCTCAAGTGACAGCAAGAGGACCCTGCTGCTGCCGCTGCTAAGTCGCTTCAGTCGTGTCCGATTCTGTGTGACCCTGGAGCCAAGTAATTTGGATGTTCCTGGAGGAGACACTCTCCCTTCCTGTTTGTCAGTTCCCCTTTCGGTACAACAAGGGAGCTGGCTCTCAGATGACTCCTAAATGCCTTTATTCCTATATAAGCAGCATGGTCACTGGGAAGGATAGACGCTGGCATCAGCCAGATTCAGGCTTTTCTGCCTATCTGAGCCTTTGTCTTCCCACCTGTGAGATTGGAATTGGGTCTAATTTGCTAGTTTTTCCATCCTTCCTGTCTGGCACAGGAAATACAATAGGAGCTCCATTAATCCTGGTCACCCCCTTCATCTGGCGTCAGATTATATATGGGAGGACTCACGGGTGCAGAAGGCTGACCGTGTGAGCTGCTTCTGAGAGTGCAGGGTATCTGAACCTCCACTCTAGGGAACCAGGGGCATCCAGGTAGTACCTGAGGACCAAGCGTAACACCACACAAAGCCTCTCCCTGCCCCATCTTCCCCAGTGCCCATGCCCTCTCCAACTGGCCCAGCCCCCTGAATCTGGATTCCCACACATCTCTCAGAATCTCCCACGAGCAGCTTCAGGACTTTGGGTTGCAGGATGCAGAGAGATGAATATTAGATATCCCCGCAGGCCTCCCCAGCAAGCCTTCTTTCTTATGAATGCTTCTGAGATACTCCCAGGAGCTGTGCTCGCCTGGCAGATATTGAATAAGGCAGAAGGAGCAGGGAGGGAAAGCAGTGTCTTGGAACGGTTGCCTGGTTACACGATGGTCTGGGTTGCAAGGTCTCCTGCCCTGGAGGCTGAGGCTGAGGTGCTGAGCAGGGGAGCAGAGGGAGAGGAGGGGCACACAGGCCTGCACAGGGAGGAGGAGGGGCAGCAAGGGCAGCTCCTGGATGTGGTGCCTTCCTTCCCCCACCTGCAACTGCCCAGAGGCCAGGCCAGGACAAGTAGACAAGTTGTGTGGGTAGGGAGCCTGGCCTGACACAGCCTAACCTACCCTTCCTCACCTGTAAAGTGAATCTAATAAGTGGGCTACAGTCCACAGGGTTGCAAAGAACTGGACACAACTGAAGCGACTTAACACACATCCGTGCCCACACAATAATCGGACTCACTTCACTGGGGTCCAGCAAGGCTTCAAAACACGTGATACAGAAAAACAGGGCTCAGGGGGCTGAGCACACAGTAGTCTGACCGTAAGAAAGCTAACACGGCCCAGGCAGAGCTGGAGGCTGATGGAGTAGGCAGTCTTAAGTTCCGTCAGGGCTGGCTACCTGCCCCCATCCCCACAAAAAAGGAAACATGAAAAGGACTGGCTACCCAACGTGAGGTCCCAGTGCAAACTGGGAATGCAGGCCCCTCAGTCAAACAGCAGGCACTAACACAGAAAGCTTTCTCCCTCTTTGGCAGTCTCTCTGGGGGACAGTGCTTTTTGGCTTGTTATTTAATCCTGCGGGCATGGGGAGAGCGCACACTGTCACAGGTACCCAGAAGACCGCCCTGCAGCCTGGCATGTGCGTGCTTGCCCATTAGCTGCCAAGGGCCTGGAGAAGTCGGGTAGGGAGCCAGGCACCCTCCTCTCCCCGAGGCCTTCCCAGGGATGGATCGGTGACACCAGGGTGCACAAGGCATCTCAATCCAGGTCAGCTGCAACTCACTCCCACCGGGTTCCCCAGTGAAAGCCCTGTGGCTGCCAGCCCAGGGCGGGGATTGCTGTGGTCACGCCAACCCCCTAGATGCTCTGGGGTGTGCGCGGCAGCCCTCCCCTATGTCCCAGTCCCTGATGGTGATGGTAGGGGGATGGGGCTGGGAGAGCAGTAGGGAGGGGCTGAATAGGTCAGTCCTGGGACACCAGGCAAGGTGCGCTGAGAACCCACCTGGGGATGCGGTGGGAGGCAGGACTTCACACGAATTGAACTTCCCAACCCCTGGTACAAGCTCCATTGTTCCATCAGACTCAGTTCACAAACCCAAACTCAGACATCAAAATTATCAAAGATTTCAAGACACAACACGAAGGCCTTCAATTCCAAACACAGGGCCCGGTCTTACACCATCACTGCATCCTTGTTCTGAGTTCTAATTCTGACTGTCACTAATCTCCCCCTTCTCTGGGCCTTGGTCCCCCCTTTTCTAAATGAGGGGAATAAAAAGGTGGGGCTATGTGGTTTTTACACCCTCTTCCAGTCTCTATATTTTATACCTTCTGTTTCACTGAAATGCTGTGTGGCCAGTCCCTTCCTCTCTCTGGGCATCAGTTTTCCCATCTGTGAACTGGGAATTGAGTGATCTTGAAGCACCCTTCCAGGGTTAACATGAAAAGGCATGCCTTTTCTCCTTCCTTCCCTTATTTGAGGGGACTTTTTCTTTTGGAGAAGGAGGTAAATTCATCAGTCAGGTGCTGGGATATTTCTAGTCTCTTTCCTCTGTCTAGGAGGGAAGTTCAATCAGCCTGTGTTATGAATTGAATGTTTGTGTCTCCCGGTGAGATAACAGAAAATATACACTGGTCTCTTCCCCCAGTTCCTGCCACAGAGCTCTTGAAGTCCTTGTAACTTCCTAAGTGATAAACACACGAAGGGCATCTTTTGTTCTAATATTTGGTCTTTGGCTCCAGTTGCTGACACAGGGAAACCCTTGTAATTTCCTGGGTGATAGGAATATCTTTTGTTCTAATGATGTAATGAACCCAGTCTGAGTGGGGCTGGTTCCTGGATGGGGGCTGGCTCCACAAAGACCAAGCTATGATGAGAAGTTTGGAATTTTCAGTTCCTGGCCCCCTCACCTACGATTCTCTTGAGAAAGGTAAAAAATTGAGTTAATGATCAATCATACCTGCAAGAGAAAGCCTCCAAAATTATGTCCAAAGTATGCAGGGTTAGGAAAGCTTCCAGGCTGGTGAACACACCTCTATGTCAGGAGGGTGATGCACCCCAGCTCCACAGAAACCAGAAGCTCCTGTGCTGAGGATCGTCCCAGACTTCACTCTGTGTAGCCCTCCATTTGGCTGTTCATCATGTTCTTTCATAAACTGGCAGACATAAGTAAGTGTTTCCCTGAGTTCGACAAGCTGATCTAGCAAATTAATCAGACTCAAGAAGGGGGCTTGTAGGAACCTCCAGTCTGCAGCTAAATTAGGTAGAAGTTGTATGTAGTGTGAAACTGCAATTGGCCTCTGAAGGGGAGGGCAGTCTTCTGAGACTGAGCTCTTTACCTGTGGGATTTGATGCTATCTCCAGGTAGATGGCATCAGAATTGACTTAACGTTGTAGGACACCCAGTTGGTATCATAGAATTGCTTGCTTTGGTGACCAGAGTATCACAGGTGAAATGTCTTGTGTGAAAGGAAAGGAAAGGACTTCCACGGTGGTCCAGTGGCTGAGACTCCACGTTCCCAATGTAGGAGAACTGGGTTCGATCCCTGGTTGGGGAACATGCCACACCTGAGAGTTCACACGCCACAAATAAAGACTCTATGTGCTGCAGCCAAGACCCGGTGCTGCTGCTGCTGCTAAGTCGCTTCAGTCGTGTCTGACTCTGTGCGACCCCATAGACGGCAGCCCACCAGGTTCCCCTGTCCCTGGGATTCTCCAGGCAAGAACACTGGAGTGGGTTGCCATTTCCTTCTCCAATGTATCAAAGTGAAAAGTGAAAGTGAAGTCACTCCATCATGTCCAACTCTTCGCGACCCCATGGACTGCAGCCCACCAGGCTCCTCCATCCATGGGATTTTCCAGGCAAGAGTACTGGAGTGGGTTGCCAATGCCTTCTCCAAAGATATGGTACAGTCAAACATAAATAAAGAAAGAAAAAAGAAAGTGAAGGAGAGACAGACAGGAGGAGAACTGTAGGCTTCTGCACTTAACCCCTGCCCCATACAATCCCTTCATTAAAGCCTTAACCCCCAGTGTGAGGGCATTGAGAGGTGGGGCCTTGAGAGGTGATTAGATTTAGCTGAGTTCATGAGGGTGGACTCCCCACCTCCCCGCACACTGATGGAATTAATATCTTTCAAGGAGAAGAAAGAGAGTCACCAGGGCATCCTCTCCTCATCGTGTGAGGACACAAGCAGAAAGGGACCACCTGCAAGCCAGAAAGAGGGCCCTCCCTGAGACTGGATCTGCCGACACCTTGACCTTGGACTCACATCCTCCAGAACTGTGAGAAACAAATGTCTACTGTCTTAACTGTCCAGTCCAGGATAATCTGTTATAGCAGCCTGAGCACCTAACACAGCCTGTGAAGAAGGCTCACCTGCTAATGCAACAGAAAGGCTAGGAAGAGCAGGTCGTCAGAGGTGAGAAAGCAGGCATCCCTGTGAACTGACTCATTCATTCACTGACACATTCATTCATTCGCCTAGTCACCTGCAGCAGCCTCCACCCCAGCTCCCCGCTTCCAGGTTCTTGCCACTTAATCCACTCTCTGCACAAAAGCCTAAGAGAGCTGCTTATGTGAGAAACAGAACCATGTCCTTCTCTCCTAACCCCTCCCTCAGCTGGGATTAGGTTCCACTGTGACAGACAACTCACACTGACCATGTCTTAAATAAGACAAACATTTCTCTCTCTCACACAGAAGCATCTGGTGCCAGGCTGCCCAAGGCTGGCATGGCAGCTCAGTGGTCAGAATCCAGACCCAGTGTGGCTGGTAGCATCTATCATCCCTGGCTTCTATTTCTAAGCTCACTTCAAAGTCCAAGGTGGTGCGAGGGCTCTAGCTGTGGAATCTACATTCCACAGAGCAGCAAGGGTTGGGGAGGGGAGTGCACTCCCTCCCTTCAAAGATACTTCTCAGAAGTTGCATACCAAAAAGCCTACAAACAATGCATGCTGCAGAGGGTGTGAGGAAAAGAGAACCTTCCTACACTGTGGGTGAGAAAGTAAACTTGTACCAACGCTATGGAGAACAGTATGGAGGTTCCTGAGAAAACTTAAAACAGACCTACCATATGACCCTACAATCCCAGTCCTGGACATACATAGGGAGAAAACTAGAATTCGAAATGATACATGCACCTCAATGTTCATAGCAGCACCATGTACAACAGCCGTGGCGTGGAAGCAACCTAAGTGTGCAAAGACAGAGGAAAGGATAAAGAAGATGTGGTACATGTTATATACTATGGAACATTTCTCAACCATAAAAAAGAGCAAAATAATGCCATTTACAGCAACAGGGATGGACCCAGAGACTGTCATCTTGAGTGAAATAAGTCAGACAAGACGAATGCATAATACTGCTTATATGTGGAATCTAAAAAAAAATGGTACAAATGAATTTATTTACAAAACAGAAACAGAGTCACAGATGTAGTAAATAAACTTATGGTTACCAGCAGGGGAAGCAGGTGTACTAGAGAGGGATACACTGGGAGATTGGGACTGACGTATATGCACGACAAAAAAGATAACCGATAAGGACTTATTGTATAGCACAGGGACTCTTGTCAATATTCTGCAATGGCCTATACGGAAAAGAATCCAGAAATGAGTGGATATATGTATAACTGATCGACTGTGTTGTACCGCAGAAGTTTATGCAATGTTGCAAATCAACTATATTGCAATATAAATTTTTTTAAATCAAGAAATAGAAAATTAATTACCAATAAAAAGAGGAAGAGGAGTAAGAAGTTGCAAACACCACCTTAGCTGACATTCCAGGGGCTAGAATTTAAGTCACCTGACTATAGCTACGGAAGAGGCTGGGGAAACTCTTCTCTATTCCAGGCAGCCATGAACCCAGTTTTCAATGCTGTGGGTTTTATTAATGAGGAAGATGGCGGGGAGGCAGATGCTTGGAAACAGCTGTTGATCTTTACCATGTAATCCCTCCAGAGCTCCCTACTGCCCTTAGAATAACACCCATACTCCTTACTCTGCCCCTCATGCCTGGCCCATTTTCCTCCCGTCTCTTCTCGCAGCCTCCTTCCCTCACCATGCTTCAGACCCCCTGGCCTCCTGTGTGTCTCCCAAAGGCCACGGTTCTTTCCCACACAGAGGCATGCACCCCGACTGCTCCCTCAGCACCCTAGAAGGCCCCGCCTCACTCTGTGTGGGCTGGATCTTTCTTCAGACTGCAGCTTTTGTGCCATCTCCTCAGAGAAGCTACCAGGTTTCCCTCATCGTTCTTTCTTGACTCCTTTTTTCTTTCTTTCTATATAGCATGGATGCCATCTTGAAACTACTATATTAAATTACCTGGTAACAAAATCCCAAACCAAGAATCCTTGCAGCAAATGCCTGCCCTGTTGCTTGATCTCCGCCATTAGAAAGACAGCCCAGTGAGGGGAAGGTTTGTGTTTTGTTCAGAAGTGTGTCCCCAGAGAGTCTCTGAGCAAATATTTACCAGTCTCTTAAGCGTATGCCTGCAATGCAGGAGACCCGGGTTCAATCCCTGGGTTGGGAAGATCCCCTGGAGAAGGAAATGGCAACCCACTCCAGTACTCTTGCCTGGAAAATCCCATGGACGGAAGAGCCTGGCAGGCTACAGTCCATGGGGTCGCAAAGAGTTGGACACTAAGCAATTTCACTTACTATGTACCAGAAACTTAAAGACAGTACACACACCCAGGCTTCTCAGCTACAGAGAGGCCACACGATGAGACTTGGGATCCATCTGGAGGAGACAGGACAAGGAGAGCAGGGAGATAGAGAAAGGTGTCCAGTGAACCCCCAAAACAGTCCTGCAGCAGCCAGGGATGTGGACAGGGTCCATTTCTGTCTCCTTTCTGCTCCAACCTATGCCTCCACCCTCATGTCCATGACCCACTTCTATCTTTTATGGCCTGTACTTTATTCCTTATCCTTTTAAGTAGCTTTACATCTTTCTAGAGAAGGGTAGGGGCATAAACAAACAGATACAAGATGATACATGTAAGGTACTTGGGGGTCTCCAATATCCCGGAATAGAAGAAGCCTGCTCTAAGCAATGCCGGGCTCCTCCTGCGGATGTCAGAGCCCGGCAAGCACCCGACTGGTGGGCTCGACTTGCCATCTCCTCTGAGGTGTCTTCAAGGGCTTGGGCTGGATATGTCCAAAAAACAACTCACAGCCCCTTTCAAGTTGCTCTTCCAGGTTCTTGGTGAATCGGCTAAGACAAGCCCAGGCAGTGTCCTCAGGGGGTGCTGTGACACAGTGGAGAGAGCAGAAGCTCTCAGCCTCTGTGTTACTGGGGATGCAGGGCTAGATAACCGCTGTCCTGTGATTATAGGGTTTTGAGCAACATCTCTGGCCTCTCTCCATGACATAACAGTGGCACCTCTATCCTTGAGGTGTGACGACCAAAAATGCCTCTGGATCCTGCTCAGTGTCCCCTGGGGCAAAACTGTCCAGATTAAGAACTATTGTTTTAGAGCAAGGATTTAAACCTCAGACTCTGTGGGCTCAAATCTCAACTCTGTTGTGGAATGTGGGGCAAGTTATTCCATCTTTCTGTGCCTCAGTTCCTCTTCTACAAAGTGAAGAAACCAACAGACCCTCCTTCAGAGATTAAATGAGCTAATGTACATGGAGCGCTCAGAACAGTGCCTGGCGCAAGGACATGCTATGTTAGGTATTCTTACCTTTGGAATCATTCCTGATACCCCAAGACCATTCACCATCATTTCCACACAATTTTACTTAACAAATATCTCTAAAAGTCATCCACCCTTCTCCATCATTACTGTCGTCCAAGCTACCAGCAACTCTTGGTACCAAAGGTCCAAACCTCTGATTCCTCTAATTCACCTTCTCCAAAGGAACCAATTTCATCTGTTTGAACTCTTCAATAGTTAAACCAGTCAGAATGGTTTTTGGAACACTGTTTTTGGAACAAATGGCCTAGAGATTACAGAATGACTCCTGTCCCTCTCTAGAGCCTTGTCTCTTAGCTTCATCTCCCTTGTTTGCTAATTTCAACCACAATGGTTTTTTTCTCTCCGTTTCTCAAAGATGCCATTCTCCCTCCTACCCTAAGATACTCAAGTGCTCTACACTCTTTTACTGTAACCTCAAATGCAACAGTAGTGGGATTTAAAAAAATAAAGACAGGTCACTTTCTGAGAGTAGTAGAAAGAAACTAAGTGATTGAGCCAGGAAGGGCTGCCTTGTTCTATGGGGGCAGTGTGTGCACGGCACAAACACTTAACCGAGGAGGCCAGTAGAGACTGCAATTCATCCCAAGCTCCACTTGCTAAGCCATACCCTGGTCAGAAACATGTACTCGCTACTCACCAAGCTGTTTGTTTGTGGAGCTGTGAACTCTGAAAAGGGGTATCTTCTGCTAATTTCCAATGAAGATGTCACACAGTCTAGCGGCAGCTGCATAGTTAGAGCATCCCGCAGGTGATACTGGAAGAGCTATATTTTATAATGTATATTTCTTGCCTGTTGTAGGTACCTTAATTTGCCAAAGACAAGTGAAGAGAATGATTATGCCAACTGCCCAGCTGTCTTGTATTCTCTTTCTTTCCACAGCTAGAAAGTGACTGTTTCCACATCTCTGATACTAGAGCTGAGGTCAGCTTGAGGCAAAACTGCCCCTTACTGTGTGCATCCAGCAACTGCACAACTTTCAAGTCTTAGAGTGATGCAATTAATACGGTTCATAATTAAATTCATAGCAGAATGCCTTCGGCGAATTCAATCTTTTTTTAATTACCCATTCTTATTAACCTCATTCATCTGTCTAATAAAAACTGTAAACTAAGCCTAGCTATATGGAACACACATTCTAGCAAATATAATTACCACTAAATATTTAGCCTCACAGTTAAAACATTTCAGAGCCAGAAGAGACTTCAAAGATCACCTGGAATAAATATTCACCTTAGTGATGGGGAAACTGGGGCTCAGACATTGGAAGCAATGTGCCCTGGATCACTCAGCTCGGAGGTGGCATTGCAAGATACCCCATCTTGCCTTCTGCCATCCTACTGTTCCAGAAGCTAGAGCATAAAAAGGAGAGGGGGGAAAAAAAAAAAAAGCCTTACCAGGGTTTAAGTATAAATGAAAGCCACATGTCTATACTTGGTCTGTCTGCACACAAAGGGTGGCAACTCTGTGCTTAATCTAACTGCACCAACTACAGAGACTGTTGTTGTTTTTCAGATGCCACCCATTTTGAAGTTATCACTTTGAGGGAAATACAGGGCTTGGATTCCTGGGACCCAGACAAAGATGCATTTTATCACTCTCGCGTTATTTCCCAGAACAGAAGTGTCTGAGACCACTGAACTTTAAGAAAATCTGAGTCTTATATATTTAGATTAGCAGACTATAAAATGTTAAACAAAGAGCCAGTGCTTCCTAGAAAGGGTTGACCAGAAGATGCCAAGAATACTCTCCCTTGTAATATTTAAATGGGGTCACTGTCTATAATCCATTTACATCCATTTGGAACTCAGTGCCACAGGAGTCAGCATTTAACGATGTGCACGTGCGGTGTTCCCAGTGTGTTTATTGTGGAGTTGGCATCGCCATCTGTCACTGCCAGGCAGACCTGGGTTTAAATCCTGATTATACCACCTATTAACCATCTGTCTGTGCAAGTCACTTCTCTGAGCCACCATGCTCATGACTATAAACGAAACACTAACATCTACTTCCCAGAACTGGGAGAATAAAATAATACAATGTATAAGAGAACTCCATGAGCACTCCAAGGGGAGCTGAATCCATTATATCCTGTTCCCCTTATAAGGCTTTGTAAGGCTTTTGCCTGCTATAGTCACCTCACCTTGGTGTCTGCAATGCCAGGCATGGGCCTTCCTATTCTAGTCTGTGCTCAACAGCTATTTGTTGACTTAATGAACAGATACGTGAGTGTGGCAATGGGTTGTATCTTTTCCCGTGTCTGCAACATTAGCCTACTGCAGTGTGTTGAATGGTGCCCTTCAAGAACAGAGGTGTCCATGGGCTTCCTCCATGGCTCCGTGCTAAAACATCCACCTGCAATGCAGGAGACACAGGAGATCCAGGTTCCATCCTCTTGTTGGGAAGACCCACTGGAGGAGGAAATGGCTACCCACTCCAGTATTCTTGCCTGGAGGATTCCACAGAGAGAGGAGCCTGGAGGGTTACAGTCCATGGGGTCACAAAGAGTCGGACACCACTGAGCACACATGCATATGCATGCCCATGTCTTAAATCCCAGAACTTGTGACTGTGATTTTATTTGGAGAAAAGGTCTTGGCAGATACAATTAACTGAAGGATCTCCATGTAAGATCTTTTGGGACTATCTGGGTTGGATGTTGTTATAGTCCATTTAGCTGCTACAACAAAAACACCACAGACTTGATGCTTATGAATGACAAACACTTCTTTCTCACAGCTCTAGAGGCTGGAGGTCCAACATCAAGGAAGCAGGTCTGGTGTCTAGGGGGAGTCCACTTCCTAGCAGTTTCATAGACACCCTCTTATCACTGTGTTCTCACACAGCAGAAGGAGCCAGGGATCTCTCTGGGGTCTCTTTTATGAGGGCACTAATCCCATTCATGTGGCCTCCACCCTCATGATCTAATGACCTCCAAGATCCCCTCTCTAAATACTATCATATTAGGGATTAGGTTTCAGTTTGTGAACTTTAGAGCTATAGAAAAATTCAGTTTATAGCAAACCTAAATGAGAGATGGAAGAGAAGACACAGAAAGAGAGAGGCTCCTTTGAAGATGGAGACAGAGACTGGAATGATGTAGCCGCAGGAAATGCGAACACCTACCAGAAGCTGGAGAAAGCTTTTTAAAATCTAAGTCAGGTCAAATATACTCCAAGCTCATTCAGAATGGAATTTAGGATCCATATCCTGGTCTGGTCCATAAAGTACTGTATCAACTGTCCCCATCTCCCCATCCTGCCCTCCACTCTCTGATTTCATCTCTTCCCACTCTCCCTTCATTCATATAGATTGAACCCCCTAGTCTCCATGCTCCAAGTCTTTGCTCCAACCTCACGGCCTTTGCATCCACCATTCTCTCTACCTGTTAGAGAGCCACATGGCCTTGTCTCTTCTACTGTTCAGTGTCTGGTCTGTGTCACCTCCTCAGAGAGGCCATCTTGGACCACCCTAGAAAACATCACCTCTCATCACTTTCAAACTCCTCTCCTTTCTTTTACCTTGCTTCTTTACAAATTGTACATCCTGTCAATAGAATGATCTTGGACACTGCTTTGAAAAATCCCACAACATGCTGAGAGATGCCTATAATTTAATCAGAAGTCTGAAAGAACCATGGGGGGAAAAAAGCCAGATTCTGATCAAGTACATGTGTCTATTAGACCTGGGAATAGATGAACTTGCTTATAGAGTGAAAGAAAGAAATGCAAAAACCAACAGCTAGTTCATCTGGGTGAAATGTCATGGATTACACGTGAATTTTAGGGATACAGGTGAAGTCATGGACTTTTCCTTTAGACAATTCTGGAAAAGGGGTTCAGGTGGCAGGTGACACCTCAAAGATCTGGCTGCATCATGGTTGTTAAACTCAATGAACCCGAAGGCAACCTGCCAAACAGAAGAGGTTGATGTTACTATTTCCTTAAAGGTTAAGTGTATTTCAACCCTTAGGAATTCTTGATTAATTATAAAAATGTTTAAGAGAATCAAGTCCATAGCATTCATATTTATATATTGAATATTTTAACAGTAAAATGTTTATTTTATGTGCTTATTTTGTCTATTAGATTGAACAGATCAGCATAGTAATACCCATTTAAACTATGCAATTGAGTTATAACTGATCATGACTTAGGATTTTAATTTAAAAATCTTACTAAAATTATATAAAGTGTTAGAACATTTAAGACAATTTAAAGATCATCCTATTAGTTTAATTTAACAGGTTTATAAAAATGACTTAACACCTAAGAGGATGTGTCAAGGACACAAATGTGCTACTAAAAAATTAAACTGAACACACAGAATTTATCAACATAGCTTAATTAAATTTTCAAATGCAATCAAAGATTTTTCAAATGCCCTCAAAAATGATAGTTCATAAAAACAATAATGCCATTTGCAGCAACATGGATGGAACTAGAGAGTGTCATACTGCGTGAAGTCAGACAGAGAAGGAGAAATTCTGTATGACATCCCTTACATGTGAAATCTAAAAAGAAATGATACAAATGAACTTACTTATAAAACAGAAACAGACTCACAGACTTCAAGAGCAAACTTACGGTTGCCAGGGAAAATGAAGGAAGGAAGGCAGAGTTAGGGAATTTGGGCTAGGCATGTACACACTGCTACGTTTAAAATGGATAACCAACAAGGACCTACTGTATAGCACATGGAATTCTGCTCAGTGTTATGTGGCAGCCTGGATGGGAGCGGGATTTGGAGGAGAAGAAATACATGTACATGCATGGCTGAGTCCCTTCACTGTTCACCTGAAGCTATCTCAACATTGTCTGTTAATCAGCTATACCCCAATACAAAAATAAAAGTTAAAAAAAAAAAGATGGCTCTTTTTTTTTAGATGTAGATATACAAGCTGAGCTTAAACATTTGCTTTTTTTAACATGTGACTTTAATAAAGCAATCATTAATTTCTAAACCAAGATACCTTGTGCCGCTCAATAAGTTCATTTGGGTTTTTCCATTAGATGTAATGGCCAAACCCGAATGAACTTAGTGGCCAACCCAATACTGCCGAAGTCTTTTCTGTACCCCCAAACCACAGAGAACTTCAGTCACTGTCTCATTTACCCCTTCATTAGAATATAAGCTCCACGAGAATGGTATTTTGCAAGTTAATTCACTGCTGTATTCTCAGTCCTTAGGGCTCTATCAAGCACACGGTAAATGATCAGGAAAAAGTTATTGAGTGAGTGGAGGTTAATCCTCTTTGCCCCTACATCCTATATGATTCTCAGGTTCTTAATATATTCTGAGAGACTAAAGCCCAGAGACAGTATGAAAGATGGCCAAGATCCTGAATAAAGTCAAATGAAAGTGTTCAGTGACAGTCCTGCGACCATGACTTCCTGGGGCCTCTGCTCTTCAAAGGCATCTCTACTTGCTGTCTCCTCCATGAAGTCTTCCATTGAACTCAATGAGTACCTGATGCCACTTACACGACTCAATCTCATAAGGTTACTTTTGTACTTATTTCAGCTCCTCTAGTGATGGTCTGACATCCACATCTCTATGCCATGCCGATACCCTGATGCCACTTACACGACTCAATCTCATAAGGTTACTTTTGTACTTATTTCAGCTCCGCTAGTGATGGTCTGACATCCACATCTCTATGCCATGCCGATACCCTCACACGCCTTTCAAAAGAGTGAATACCTAAGTGAATGGACAAAAAAAATGGCACTTCCATAAAGCAACTTTTGCGGCCATCGCTGTCACAGAGGTTAAGGACCCAGGCTTTGCAACCAGGCTGCATGAGACGACATCCCATTGCCATGGTGTGGTGGGGTGTGCCCGTAACCCAGGTTTAAGAAATATTATTAATTCCTCAAGCTTTGAAAATAAACCCTAGCCTCAATCTGCAACCAGGCAAGATGAAAGGAAATGCTAAACTCAGGATGCCTGTGGAAACATTTAAAATCATTTGCTTAAGATTTGTCAATAGATATCTGCAAATGTAAAGACTTACCAGGACATGCAGGCCTTCAGGAGAAGAGTTTCAAAGTGGTTTACATTTCAGCTTCAATATTTATAAACAGAATGAAATCCGGAGGGAAGGAGCCTGGAGAGATAAGCCTTTGGGTAAATATTTCAGGAGGCACCGGAAGCTGCTTCTGGGGATGGGCCATTAGGGATTACCAATGAGGGTGGTTGGGTAGAACTGGGGAATAAGATGAAACAGAAGGAAGAAAAATAGAAGAGACTAGGGTTTTAGACCAGCGCATCTCAAATTTTAAAATGCACACGAGTCACCTGGGTTATCTTGTTAAATGTAGCTTCTGATTCAGTAGGTCTGAGCTGCAGCCCAAGATTCTGCATTTTGAACAAGCTCCCAGGTGATGGCAATGCTGCTGATCTATGGGCCACAGTTTGAATAGCCATGATCTATGGTAAGAAATCATCATACACCCCCTGCAAAAACAGCAGCACAATGAAACAAAACAAACCCCCCCAACCCCCCAGATACCCAGAGGTACACACGGTGCTATATTTATTCTCATCAGGTAGGTGTCTTAGAGGCTGTTTCTTAACATAAATTACCTTGATAAGGTTCATTTATCTGCTTAACAAATATTTATTGAGCATCTGAGCAGACAAGGTCTGTGATTTCATGGAGTTTACATTCCAGTACGGGAAATCAGGTAAAACCTCATAAAGAAACCTACAAGCTAAAAAAGATGACATTGGTTCAGGTTGGGAAAAATGCCAAAAGAGAACAAACTAGGGGTTATAGGTTAGAGAGTGGTTTGGAAAGGCAGGCTATTGCGAGGGGTGAGAAATAACTAGCCAGGTAAAAGTTCTAGGGGAAGAGTGTTCAAGCAGTAACTGCAAAGGTCCAAGCTGAGAAACAGTTTGGCAAGTTTGAGGGACAATAACTCAGCGTGAGTGAGGTGCAAGGACCAATGGGGAGAGAATCAGCCCGGAGCCAGATGACAGTAAGGAACCGGGATTTTACGCTAAATGTGAAAGGGGTTAAGCAGAGGAATGACGTGAAGATTTTTAGAAGACCACTCTAAAAAAAGGGTACAGCTGCACTTATTTACAAAACAGGAGTAGAGTCACAGATATAGAAAACAAATTTATGGTTACCAGAAAGTGAGGGAGGGATAAATTGGGAGACTGTGACTGACATATACAAATGACTATACATAAAACAGATAACTAATACGGACCTACTGTACAGCACAAAGAACTCTACTCAATACTCTGTAATGACCTATACTGGAAAAGAATCTAAAAAAACCAGAGGATATATGTATAACTAATCCACTTTGTTATACACCTGACATTAATACAACCCTGTAAATAAACTATACTCCAATAATAATTAAAAACAAGACAATTCTGATCAATTATGAAATCATTTGCAGTGGCAAAAGCCATATGTACTTCCTAGTAAAGTAGAATATAGAGCATACAGCATCAATTATGGAATAGTCCCCCTGAATATGGGTATTTAGATCCAATCTGTAGCTTATAGGAATGACAGGAGAGAGAGGAGCAAGTCCAAAGAAGTCATGAGAAAGCACTCGGACAAACCCAGGGGGTGGGACGACTGATCTCCTTTCTTTTCAATGAATCAGTGGCATGAAAACAGGGAAGGTGAAAAAGAAATAAAAAAGGGAGGGTGAATGGTTTAGATGAAAAGACAATTAAAAGATAGCATAATAATAATTATTATTAGCAAAATCCACTATATGGATCTTAGTTGATATGTAAACCATCTGTAAGGTGACATTTTTGAAACAACTGGAAACATTTTCAGATGGAGACAGGATCTAAGGTAGTAACAAGGAATTCTTTGAATTATGTCAGGTGTAATAAGTCATTGCATTTAAGGAGAAGTATGTCCTCACTTTATATACATATATATATCTGAAGAATTTAGGAGTGGGAAATCATGTTTGAAATTAGCTAACAACTTGCTTCAAATGAACAGAATATAGCAAAAGGGATGGGAAAGTCACCTCCGAGATTAGGTGATAAGAGCCCTGAGACTTCCTTCTTACTGGCATTCTCTTTCTGGCTCTTTCAGTTTGTTCATTCTACTGAAGCAAGTTACCACGTCATCTGCTCCCCTAGAGAGGTGTCACTGGACAAGGCACTGAGGGCAGGCCAACAGCCTGCAAAGGACTGCATCCTGAGAACAACCATGGGAGGGAGCCTGGAAGCAGATCCCTCCCCAGTCAGCCTAGAGATGATACCGCAACCCTGACTGTAGCCTGTAAGAGGCCTTGAAGAGGTCTTGGGTCCAGCTAAGCACACCTGCATTCCTGATCCTCCGACGGCGCTGTGACATCAAACAGATGTGTATTAAGTTTTGGGGTGATTTGTTATGCAGCAATAGGTGACAAATGGATGGATAGGTAAATAGATAGACATAGATCAACTATATAATACATCATTATTATATAGATTTACCATACTTCATTTAACTATTCTATTATTATTGGACATTTAGGTGGTTTCCAAGACTTCTGCTATATAAAGCTGTATTACACATGTATTAGTCCAGGTATACCTTTAGGAAAGCATTCTTTTTCTGCTGCTGCTGCTAAGTCGCTTCAGTCGTGTCCGACTCTGTGCAACCCCATAGACAGTAGCCTACCAGGCTTCTCTGTCCATGGGATTTTCCAGGCAAGAGTACTGGAGTGGGGTGCCATTGCTTTCTCCGATTCTTTTTCTAAATTGAGATAAAATGGACATCTTCTATTTGTTTCAAATGTAGAACATAATGATTCAACATTTGTATATATTGTGAAGCGATCACGTTTAGCTAGCATCCATCACCAGAGGGCGAGCTACTCTCTTAGAAACTTTTAAATATGAAACTATTAACTATAGGTTACTAATGAAGGTATGGTGCTACTTTTGAGATTTACTAAGTTACCCTCCAGAGGTTTCAGCAATTTATCCTGCATCAACACTGCTAAGTTACTTCCCTGGTGGTCCAGTGATTAAGACTCTGCACTCTCAACGTGGGGGACCCAGGTTCAATCCCCGGTCAGGGAACTACATCCTGCATGCTTGCAACTACGACCTGGTGTAGAGAGATAAGTAAATATATAATTTTAAAAATTTCTGCTGAAAAGTAGTGCAGAAGTAGAGAACACTTGGGCAAATTCTGAGTATTATTAATTTTTCCTCAGTGGATAGATGAAAAGATTCTCATTGATGTTTTATATTCTGTTGGTTTATTAACTAAATTGGGCAGTTTGCATTTGCTTGTCATCTAAAATCTTTTCTTAAACTAACTGCCTGTTTGCATCTTTTAAACACTTTTTTTCATTTTCCTTTTATACTCATCCTTTTTGTTCTTTAGTGTGTTCTTCCTTTTTCTTCAGTAAGCACTTTATTTAAAACAGTTTTGCTCATCATGTTTGTAAATGAGAATAATGCCTTCATCTGGCCAATATTTTCCTCTCAGTTTGTAATTTATCTGTAGGCTTTATTTATGGGTTTGCTTTTTTTTTTTCATATCTAAAGTTTTTACTTTTATGTGGTTAAATTGGTAAATTTTCTTCTTTATAATTTCTGGGTTTTGTATCATTTCCAAAAAAAAAAAGTACTCGTAGTGGAAGACGTTGATGATGAGAGGGAGGGTGATGGTGATGGTGGAGGCAGGAAGGCAGGGGGAGGATGTCATTCCCTTCCTTTATTGAGGGCCATCATCACTGCTCTAGAAGCCTGCTGCTCATTATGTCATTTAACCCTTGAATTGTCTTCTGAGGTCGATGTCATTATTACTCTGATTTACAAAAAAGGAAAATGAGTTCAGAGAAGTAAGCAATTTGTCCAGATTTTAGAAACTGTACTCTTCACCACCACACACTTGCAAAGACTGTGATGCTGTTTCTTGGTGAGTTTATGCCAACAGAGTGTACTCTGGTCTGTGGCTGCCAAGCCAACTCCCCTTTTTGGGTCCTGGGGATGATTATAACGCTTTTTCATTACCAAGGAAACCTTTTATTCCACAGGAAAATGGAGCCATACAGACTGAGCGCACACAGGAGGCAGAAATGGAAATCCTTGCTGAAAACCAGCTCCTACCTGAGCTGATGGCTTGGGACTCGGAACAGAAGTGTGGCCTTTGATAATTGCTCACATCCTATACCAATTAAATGTTTGGGGAAGCTGACAATGGCTTCCTGATGTGGAAATCACTTTGAAATGTGCAGGCTGGTAGTTAAAGCCTTTAGTCCCACTTGGGCTTCAAGCACAACTACAAAGGAAATATTTTGTAAATTGTACAAGAAGCAAGGATTTGCCAAAGCCTGGGTTAGCCCAAACTGGTCAAGCAATTGCTTTTAACACTTCATTTCCTAAGTGGACTAATACCTGGGGGCAGATGGAAAACAAACTTGACTTCAGACAACACAGGGCTTCCTGAAAGCTGCAGGTCTCTGCACCAAACAGCTGCTGAGTGAAGAGCTTGGCTCTCTTCTTGGACAAAGACTTTTTATTTCAGGTCCAAGTTTGAGGTCGGGGGAATGCAAATGAGCCCAGCACCCCTTTCCTGACCTTTCCTTCACGGAATGGGGATGGCTGCTCCAGTGGAAAGGCCATAGACGTTCCATTTCTAAGCGCTGCTCAGTCATATTAAAAGTCGAACTCCAAAGACAAATGGATCAGAGCAAAGTCTAACCAATTAAGTGAAAACTGAGTTCATCTTAACTTCACAAGGCCTGGGGCTCTTAACTGTTGGTGTCTAGTCCAGAATGTAGTTGAGCAATCACAGGAAATGCTCCTCGAGGGACTTTTTCTTTCCCTCTGCTTGCTCATGCGAAACAAAGTTCTAAATATTTTCTTCTGTCTGTGAAGAAGCTCTCTGGTGTGGAAAGTCGGTGGGTTGGGAGTGAGAAGGAATGGGTTCTAGTCTTGGCACTGCCCTCTAACTAACTGAATGCCCTGGACACAGCTGCATCAGGTCTCAGCTATGCTGAGTGCTTAAGCCCCTGGCTTTGGGAGACAGGCTGTCAGACTCTCTTGAACCCTTAATTTGCTCATCTTTAAAATGGGAATAAAAAGAGTGGCTCCACCAGAGAGCTGTCATGAAGGTTCCATGAGAGGACACGTGCAAAGTATTCAGGGCTCAGGGTGAATGGCACCCCCTGGAGTTGTGCGACAGAATGGCTCTGGCCTGTCACATAGTGTCTTAGTCAGGGTTCTAGAGAGAGACAGAACCAACAAGAGATCTCTACCTATAGTCTACCTGTAATACACATATACGGATATGCACATATGGAATATATCTATAGCTATAAATATCTCTATACATAGAAATATAAAATAGACCCTTGATGAGGGTGAAAGAGGAAAGTGAAAAAACTGGCTTAAAACTCAACATCCAAAAAACTAAGATTAAGGCATCTGTTACATCCCTTCATGACAAATAGATGGGGAAAAAGTGCAAACAGTGACATATTTTATTTTCTTGGGTTCCAAAGTCACTTCAGACGGTGACTATTAAAAGATGCGTGTGCTTTGAAAGAGAAGCTATGACAAACCTAGACAGCATATTAAAAAGTGGAGACATCATGTTGCCGACAAAGGTCTGTATATTCAAAGCTATGGCTTTTCCAGTAGTTATGTTCAAATGTGAGAAGAAGGCAGAGCACTGAAGAATTGATGCTTTCAAACTGTGGTGCTAGAGAAGACTATTGAGAGTCTCTTGGACAGCAAGTAGACCAAACCAGACAAGCCTAAAGGTAATCAACCCTGAATGTTCATTGGAAGGGCTGGTGCTGAAGCTGGAACTCCAATACTTTCACTACCTGATATGAAGAACCGACTCACTGGGAAAGTCCCTGGTTCTGGGAAAGACTGAAGGCAAGAGGAGAAGGGGATGACAAAGGATTAAATGGTTGGATGGCATCACTGACTCAAGGGACATGAATCTGAGCAAACTCCACGAGCTAGTGAAGGACAGGGAAGACTGGCATGCTGCAGTCCATGGGGTCACAAAGCATCAGGCATGACTTAGCAACTGAACAACAATGATATTAGACCATATCTTTCTATCATCTGTCTATCTGTGATTCATCTATCTAGAGAGATTTATTTAGGGAAGAAATTAATTTTATGGCTTGTACAATTGTGGAGGCTAGCAGATTTGACATTGGCAAGGCTGGACAGCAGGCTGGAGACTCAGGGAAGAGTTGACATTGCCATGTGAATGCAGTCTGGAGGCAGAATTCCTTCTTCCTCAGGGACCTCACTCTTTCTCTTAAGACTTTCAACGGATTGGTGAGGCTCCCCCAGAGTGTGGAGGGTAATCTGCGCTAATGAAACTCTATTGATTTAAATGTTAATCACATCTGAAAAAAATACCTTCCCAGCAATGTCTAGAGTCGTGTCTGTCTCAAAACTGGGTACCCTGGCCTTGCCAAAGTGGCACATACAATTAACCACCACACATAGTACATGCTCAATAAATGCAATTTTTATGATGCTTATTATGTAGCTATTATTATTGTTGTTGCTCTATATATCCTTTCAGGTCCCTTCTAGTCCTGACAGTATCCTCTGATACATAGCCTTCATTCACATTGAAAAGAAGGAAAACAGAAAGAACCATAGTATTCTGTGAGCAAGTGGAGTCTGAGGAGGACATATCCACAGAAACCTCATTTTCTCAACTCCAGGACATGGAATGCAGGTGAGAGCAGGGACCAATACCTTTATGCCTTTCCCACAGCAGCCTTTCCCAAATTAAATGGTTTCTATAGCATTTCGCCATTTTCTCATAGCTAAGAGACACTGAGTTCTTGCCACATGCCAGGCAGCATTCCAAATGCTTTCAGTGTATCAGCACATCGTGGCCTCACAGCAACCACGTGACATGGGTACCATTACTGTCCCTCCTCCCACTGAAGAGGAAGGTGAGGCCAGAGAGTATAAGAGTCTTGTCTGAGATCACACAGCTAGGCAGTGGTGACCAACACAAGCCGTTCCATCTTGTTCTACAGCCTGTGGGTGTTGACTGCATGACCACCATGGACAAATACTCAGTGTTGGGGTGATGGGATGAAGGAAAATGACACTGCCTGACAGCCTCATGTTGCGTGAAAAACGATGCTTGGAAGGGTCGTTTCCCTAGTGTGCATAAGATCACCTGGGGAGCCTACTAAAATGGCAGATCCCCAGGCCCCATACCTAGAGATGTTGATTAAGCTTGGGGGTATGACCAGGCACCACACAAGGACCCCCTGAAGTCCCCTGCCTTGGCCCAGGGTGCACTGGAGTTGAAAAGGCTCCCATATAGAATGTGTACCCATTCTATCGCATTGTGAAACTGAGCACCAAGCACTGAAGAAACATCCTGGCTTATCAAGAAAGATGAAGAAGATGAAAAAGGCATTGTACCTATGAAAGTGTCTACACCTGAGAGTGAATCAAGTCCTAAAAGGCAGTCATAACATAAAGACGGCCCTATATGATGGCAGGCACATCTATCAGAATTCAGTGCATCGTCACTTTAGTGTCATAAGAATTCTATATCCTAGGAAGCATATGCAGAACCACAAAATTCTCGCCAAGTTCAGAAGTCTTTGGACCAAGATGGGCAGATATGTATATACATAAGGGCCAGATGGAAAACCCAATCAGGTGATTTAACTGTTGCAGAGTTTGGAATGCAGGTGGAAAACTCAGGCTTATGTGGGTACAGAACATAGGCACAGGGGTTATGAGAACATCCCTCTCTTGTAGCTAAGAGTCATTGACATAAGGCCGGTGTGGCTCTTTGGGGTTCTGGACAATCATGTCAACGCTTGGTCAATCTCTTGGGTCATTAAATGTTTGGAAAATATAGTAAACAGACTAATGACCTTTCTTTCCAAACCCAAAGATGTCCACATCCCAATCTCCAAAATCTGAGAACATGGGATATTATTTTTCACAGGGGACTTTGCAGATGTGATAAAGGTAAGGATTTTAAGATAGAGAGATCACCCTGATCATCTAATGGGCCCAGTGCAATCACAAGGATCCTTAAAAGAATGAGGCAAGTGAGGCAAAGTTAGAAAAAGGTGACATTTTCTCTTGCTTCTAGATCAGGCTCTGCGTCTAAGCAATTGCTAATAAATTGTGAATATAGAGATTAACAGACTAAATGAAGTTAAGGATAAATAGATCATGACATCACTTATATGTGGAATCTAAAAAATTTGATAATAATGAACTTATTTACAAAACAGAAACAGACCTACAGATTTAGAAAACAAACTATGGTTACTGAAGGGGGAAGGGGGAGGGCAGAGAGATCAATTAGGAGTTTGGGATTAACATATACACACTAATATTTATAAAACAGAAAACCAATAGACATACTGTATAGAACAGGGAACTCTACTGAACACTCTGTAATAACCCTATATATATATAACCTATATATATATAACCTATATAACCTATATATATATCTTTAAAGAATAGATCCATGTGTATGCATAACTAAAACACTTTGTTACAAACTTGAAACTTAGACAACATTGTAAATTAACCACACTTCAGTATAAAATAAAAAGTTTAAGAAAAGTCGTTCTTTAATTTTCATGTACTGCCTTAAAATTATTGCCCTCTTCTCACAGGTTGGACAGACACAGTGAGGATAAGCTGTATAAGGACACCACCTTGAGAAAGGCCAAGCCACAGACCAGAAAAAGCCCAAGTCCTCTGTGACATACAGAATAGAGTCGCTGACCAGGTTCAGCTGTCTGCTGACCTCTGTGTGGTGAACAAGAGAAAAATAAAAGCCTGTCTTATTCTGGGGTCTCTCTGTCACAGCTCTGTGATAAAATGAATTGTGTCTTTCCAAAATTCGTATGTTGAAGCCCAGCCCCCAGCTGTGATTGAACCTGGAGATATGGATTGTAAGGATTAAGTGAGGTCAGGGGAAGGGCTCTGTCCTGTAGGACTAGTATTCTTATAAGAAGTGAGGTAGACACCAGATCGCTCTCCTGTCCTCAGTGCTCACACCAAGGAAAGGCCATCTGAGGACACAGTGAGAAGACAGCTGTCTGCAAGCAAGGAAGACAGGCCTCACCAGAAACCAACCCTGAGGGCACCTTGATGCTGGACTCTGACCTTCAGAACTGCCAGAGAACACATCTTTGTTGTTTAGAATATCTGGTCTGTGATGTGCTGTGATGGCGGCCCCAGGGGCCTGGCACAGCCTCTTAGCCTGTATTCTAAATAATAAAGCTGACCCTTGAACAACATGGTGGTTAATCCAATAAAAACGTATAGTCAGTTCTCTGTATTCATAGTCCTTTCATATCTGTAGATTCAACCAATAACAGACCATGTAGTACTATAGCATTTCCTATTGAAAAAAACCCACATGTGCGTGGACCTGGGCAGTTAATGTTTGTGTTGTTCAAGGGTCAGCTGGACACTGCTGCATCCCTAGTGCCTAGAACAATGACTGGAAATTAGTAGATGTGCTATGAACAGTATTCGGGTAAATAATGAGTAGAACAGAAAGACAATATTTAATCTGTGCAGTGCTATAAAAATGTAAAGAATTAACAGATTCTATATAGATTATGTCTGCCCATTCACTCATCCAACCGTTCACCTTTCTATCACTCTGGCTGTATTCATTTGCAGGCAAATGAAACCTCGTCTTTGAATCCTACCAGTGTCTTCTCCTCCACAGTCCACCCTGAATCTACCCATGGTCAGCTCCTGTGCATTTTATTACCTTTATCACTTCAAAATTTTCCACCATTACAACGGTCACCATTCTAACCCAGATCCTGTTATCACTGGCTTACTTTGCAATAATTGCTTCCAAACTGTTCCTCTTGTCTCTGTAGTTGATCCCGTTGCAGAGACTTCTATTAATAGTTATTTGTGTCAAATCCATTTTGCTTCTAGGAACAGATTCCTCATTTCATTTAGTCTGGCAACACACCCTGAGAAATAACCCTAATTCTCTACTGCTTCTGCAGCTTAGGTTCAAGAACAGGGCTCAATTCTGGCTGAGAAGATACAAGGGGAATTTGTTGGGTGATGTTTCTGGAAAACCCCTTTCAGAAAACGGAAAGCTGGGACTAGGCTACTTTTTACCATTCCCCCCACTCTTTTATTTTTGTTGCTTGGAATTTGGGAGTGATTGCTGGAGCTCTGGCAGCCACATGGAAATATGGAAAACTGAGGAAAGGAGATAAAGAAATGACATCTCTGATGATTTTGTGGAGCTACAATACCAGCCTTGAATTGCCTATCTTCAGGCTTGTCCTACATAATGGTGAAATATACTTTTTAATGTGTAAGCCATTGCAGTCAGGTCTCTGTAATTAGAAGCTGAACACAACTCCTAACTGATACAGAATCCATGCCTTCCACATTGTCAGCTTAGATACACTGATGCCCATTTGCAGTACTGCTACTTGCTACCACTAGTGCAGGGCTAAAGCATCTTCATACAACACAATCCCATGTGACAGGAGGCATGTCAACAGCCTCATTTTACAGATGAGGAAACTGGGGTTTAGGATCACATAGTCAGTACACATCAGACAAAAGACTGGAACCCAGGTCTCAGATGAAGCTGTGGGCTGACAAGAAACTATGAAACTATGGTGCAAGCCATGGGATCTGGAGATTTTATACATGTACACGTACATGTGCACGCAAACACACACACACACACACACACGTAATCTTGAGTGGAGATGTGTTGCTTTTGCCTGTCTTCATGCTATCTACCCTTTTCTGATAGCACAGCCTTTCTTTTCTGGGATAGCTGGTCTTTCAACTGAAGTTGTTGATCACCTGCCTCTAGGAGGGCACATAATCCCAGCCCTCTTGACAATGTCACTCGTTCAGAAGTGGCCATGCAACCCAATCAGAGCCAAAGTTCTTTCTGAGACTGTCACTTACTCACTGTATGTGAATGTGGGCCCATCTGCATCTCAAAGGCTCTGTCTGCTTTTTCAAAAAATGATGCTAAGTCTATTACCTGCTCGAGAACAAACTAAAACAATCTAGTAAAGGCTCCCGCATACAGGGATGTTCACTTACTATTAGCTGTTCTTTAGATCTCTTTGGAAAGCTCTCATTTTCCAGGAATCAGTCTCTAGAATAGAAATATTGTTACATGAAAATTAACAATTAAGCCCCCAAATCTCACTTAAATTTTCTGTTCTGTTTGGTTACTTGTTTCCCCATTGCACAGACAAGAGGTTTCTTTGTCTGATTTTCAGAATAACCACTTCCACTAACTGATTTAAGTGGTGAAAAGACAAACCTTGAGACAGTCCCCATTCTTTATCTGTCTCCAGAATGGCAAATGCAATCAATGCGATTAAGAAAGCCTGCATTTCTTCTCAATATGGTAATCTTAAAAACTAGAAAAAATAAAACAAAACAAAACTAGAGGCATGTTCATCCCATCTTGAATCAAGTGTCCAGAAATCACGTGAAACACAAATGTTTGGATGTGGTCATGGTATTTATTCGCAGTATATTTTCACAATGTATTAATAAAGGAGAATAACACTTATTCATACATTGAATATAACTTCCTGGAGCACTCTGAAGTTTGTGTGGGTTTGGAGAATACTGACAGGTTTCTCCTAATCTCTTTGGCTCTTGAAGTGGGAAGGTTTCTCAAATCGAGTGTCTGACAGGTGACGACTCTTCTTCCATCAGGCTGGAAGGGCAGAAAGACCATGGCTTTGGCAGTTCCATTTTGGAAAGAAGTAACAAACAGGACTTCCACAGATGAATGGATCCAAAGATAAGAAAGACTCAGGCATCTTGTACTCCATAGTTCATTTTATTCCTGAATGCCAATTACTGCAGCAGCCACGGACACTGACAGGGTTTAAAGTTCATGGCTCAAAGGGGCTAAGTCACCAGCCAAAGTTTTCATGCAAAAGGCAATCCTGATGACTAGGATTCCGGTTCTGGATTTCTCCAGGTGTGCTGGGGGGCTGAAGTTCACCGCCCCCCCATGCATCCTCTGTCGCAATTGTTGACATAGACACCATTTCAGAGTATCTTGGCAAAACGCTGAGCGGCTCTCATTGGCTCAATGTCACTCTGTAATGAAGCTGCTTGAAGGACCCTCTCTTTAACCAGAGGGACGAAGGCACCATTAACTGAAGCAAAGTACTGATAAGAATAACAACAAGAACAAAGTCCCATTCTCTTCCCAAGAAGCCATGTTTAAAAACAAGGGTAAACAATTGGTCTTATTTTATTCAAGTGACTCTGTCCATTGAAAGTTGTCCTTCGGCTTCTCCCTTCTATTAAAAGTGTTTACAGTTCTGAGCCTGATTATCACTTAAATACACACAATATTAGCACCAAGGCAGCAATTTTTTTTTCCCAGAGATCACAAGAAACTGAATAGATACTTAACATAATTAATAGCTGGTACAACCTGTGACATCACTAAATTACCAATTGGCTAATGACACATTCCTAGAAATGCCAACAATATCCTCATACAACTCTCATAGCACCTTGATGGTAGCTAAGTTGTTTCTTATAAAAAATTACAATTAAAAAAAAGTAACATAAAACATTTACAGATAGAAAGTAAACAATAGTGTACCGTGATAATAAAGGATCACTTTTGTCATAGCACTACATATAATGTAGAGTACGTAAAATGCAGTGGTCTGACTGCAGGGAACGAAATAATGTGAAAGGCAGTCATAATAGAATCATTTTACGTACAAAAATATTACATCACAATAAATAATTTCAAACATAAATATTAAACTTTACATCATTAGGTTATTCCACATTTATATACACACACACATATATACATATGTATGTGTATATAAGTATATATATATGCATATGTACACACACAGGCACACAAATGCTCATACACACACACACATACACACACACACACACAAATTTTAAGGTGGAGGTATTTCATCACTATCCTTCATCCATCCCATAATGGCTTCCTCTTCTGAGCACCTGAAAGCAAAGGAACCAACCAGGAAATGTAAATCTTCTGTCTCAAATGACATAAGTCAAGAACAGGTAAGCCAGAAATTTTTACATATAGAACTTAAATTAATGCTTGCTACAAGAAACTGGAAATTTCAAGGATATATAAGAATAAAATAAAAAGCTACCAGCCTGTGATTCCCCCAGCCTGAGATAATGTTCTTCACATACTGGTGTATTTCCTTCTAGTCCTTTGGTACAGACATGTAAATATTATGTGTATATGCTCATTCAAATGTTACTACTCATAAGATATGTATAAAATACACTTTATTAGATATAAAATATACATAATACAAATCAAATGGAGATCCCCTGACTGCACCTTCCTTTATTCCATCTCCTCTTTTCTGATAACAAACTCTTTCTGGTCCTTTGGCAACCATCCCTCTTCCAAATGAAGCTGTCAGTCACCTGACTCTAGGTGGGTACATGATCCCAGTCTCCTGGATATTGTGACTGGTTCAGAAATGGCCATGTGACAAACCAGAGCTAGAGTTCTTGTGCAAAACAGATGTCAGAGGTAAGCATTTACTAAGGGCCATGAGATGTAAAGATGATGTAAACCTAGAACTGCCAGGGACCATGGTGTGGAGGAGATGATCTGCCCGAGAATGAAGTCACTCAAGAGGCAAGCATTGCTGGTGGATGGAGAAAGAAAGAGCCCCGATGACTCTGAGCCTCAGGATCCAACCACGCCTGGAGACAGACCACTGCTTAGACATCTCAGTTACTTAAGACAGTAAGTTTGTTTTCATTTTCCTTTTTTTTTCCCTGTTGCTTCTTGCAGTGGAAGTATTTCTGCCTTAAGTTCATCATTTTTAATATAGATGATTAAACACTGAAACTGATACACAAGTGTCAGCTATATACTCCTTTGCCAGGATCTTGAAGAGCCTAAAAAGGATAATGGGCTGGTGGAAGCTTGAGGGAAGATGTAGGAGGGTCGCCTGAGTTGGCTGAGCTCATCTCTTACACATGAAAGGCAATGAGATGAGAAAAAAGAGTGATCAGTTCACTTCTCTGCCCAGCAGAGGGAGCGCTTGCCAGCATAATGTAGTCACGACAGGAACTGTCAAACTTTTAACAGGGAAACTCTCCTGCGCATTTGTTAAAAAGCAGATTTTGACTTTGAAGATTTGGAATGAGGCCAGAGATCCTGCATTTCTAATAAGCTCCCATGTGATACAGATCAGGCTGGTCCTTGGATCACATCGTGAGTTACAAGTGTGCAGAAGAGTACATTAACTGAGAGTACTGGCTGTGGGTAGAACCCTCCTGGGTTCTGCCAAGGAAATCCATGGCGAACTTAAGCCAGCTGCTTAACTGTTGTGGATCTCAGCTTCCGTCTGTAGAATGGGGGTAACAGCCCCAGACTGTGGCTTCCCTGTGAGGATGCACGGAAATAATGCCTACCCAGCACGGTGCCTGACACACGGTCAGTGGTCAACGACTGTCATTAATATTACTCTCGTAATACCCTTGGCAGTATTTCTCAAAGGCTGATCTGTGAATCTTCTGCATTAGAATTTCCTGCATTAAAAATACAGATTCCTAGATCCACCTTCACTCAACGTTGCAGGACCTCTAGAGATGGAGCCCAGGGAGCAGCGTTTTTAATAAGTACTGCAGAGGAACCTGGTGCAGGATGTCTGGGGACCGCACATCCAAGGTGGAGAACAGGTGGCCAAAGGCGTGCGAGGACAGATGGGCAGGAGACACAAGGCTGAAAAGCAGTGGGTCAGCTTCCCCTGTCTGGGGGCAAGTGACCTACCTACATTTGCTAGTCATTAGACTGCAGAAAGAATGAGAGAGAGCCAGAGGGCAAGAGAGAGAGTGTGAGAGAGAGAGGGACAGAGACACTTACCTTAACTATAAAACTCGAATCTCCAGGCCAGTGCCAGAGGACGGAGCACATTTTCCACAGTAACCACCGCACTTCCCGACAACCCGGGTACCATCCTGCAAAAAAAAGATGCATCATCTTAGTCCACCTGCTTGGCTATTATGGTTCCGGGGTTTGAACTGGCTTTGGTGGGACTCATTCCGGTATGTACAGCAGGTAGGACTTCTCAGCAGAAGTGGGGACCAACATCCTCTCCATGGTCTAAAGCAGGGGCTGAGAAGCGATGGCCTACGTGTCCCGTGTTCGTACGGCCTGTATCTTCACAGAGTGCACTTCAGTCTTTTGTCCCTGGTGCTTTCCCACCCTCTTTGAAATATCCTTACCTGCACTTCTTCCACACAGACCATTCATGGAGACTAATCTTTAGTCCCCTCACACTCAGCATGGTCTCTCCTCAAACACACAGCTGAAGAGTCTCAGTAGAAATCTATCTACTCATCAAGAACCAAAGGAAACCACTCAAAAGAATTGCTTTGCTTTTAACCTGATTATTGACATAGCTACCAGTGTCAAGAAGAGCGTTTATATTTTTAAATGGCTGGGAAGCAGCAAACCGAGAATACTATTTCTTGATAGGTGGAAAACACATAAAATTCAAATTTCAGGGCCCGTCAATAAAGTTTTATCAGAATACAGCCATAACCATTCACTTTCCTCATGTCCTGGCTGCTTTCTTGTTACAACAGCAGGGTGAGTGGTTGATCTCACAGCCTCACACGGCTACTCCACACACAAGTCACAGTGATACACTGTAACCTGTTTTGAGTGCCATGCCTATTGCAGTATTATAACATTTTCTTTTTTTTTTTTTAATAACCAGTGTATGTCAAAGTAAGAAAAGACACAAAAAGTAGACTTTATTGTACTTTTAAGGTACAGTAGGATGGATTATTCTATTGTCACATTTACATGGCAAAGCACTGCATTCATCATGCAATGACACTGTGTACATGCATGCTCAGTCATGTCCAACTCTTTGCAACCCCATGGACTGTAGCCCACCGGGCTCCTCTGTCCACAGGATTTTCCCAGCAAGAACACTGGAGTGGGTTGCCACTTCCTCCTCTAGGGGATCTTCCCAGCCCCAGGGATCAAACCTGTGCCCCCTGCGTCTCCTGCATTGCAGGTGGATTCTTTGCCACTGAGCCAACGGGGAAGCACACAACGACACGGAAGTTGTGCTAAAAGAAGACGCTATGCACCAATATCATCACACTTAGCATGTGCATGGTATTCCCAACTCCCAGGCAAGCAATGCTCAGGAATTCAGAAAACTTAGACTATCTCATCATAGTGTAATTCTTCACAAAAATAAGAAATCAAAGTGAGTAAGGATAAAAGATGAAAAGATGTAAGCATCCAAGTGGCACGTTTGTTAGAGACATAAAGAAAACAGTCTACTAGATGGTGAGTTCATGAAACCTTGTTTAACTGGAACAGCAGAAGACATATGTCCAGAGAAAATCAATTTGTTGAACACTGTTATCCTTTTGGCAAGACCAGTTGCTCCAAAATTTAATGACATTTGGGAGCCACATCAATAAACAATTTAAAAACGAAGCAAATTGGAATGGTTTCCTGCGGTTTTTGATGAGAAGATAGATTTTACTGATACTCTTTCAGTTGTTTGAGGAAACCATGCTGAGTTGTGAAGGAACCAAATAATTAGTCTCTATGAATGCTCTGTGTGGAAGAAGTATGGGCGACAGTATGTCAAAGAGATAGAGAAAACACTAGTCAGAAAAACTGAAGAGGAATCTGCTAAGATGTGTTGACAACTAATAATGGTAAGATCCATGTGTGGAGAAGGAAAAGCTTTATTTGGACCGATTTACAAAGCTTGCGAAAATGTAAGATGTTTAAAGCCTGTGATTATTCACTGTGGAAAATACAAGACCCTCTCTAGTGTCATGGAACCCATGGTGTTAATAATGAACTTCTTTTTCTATCATAGACTTAATCCTCATCAGTTTTGGGAATTTGGTTATCAGGATGAGAAGTTGAATACTCTGCCTTATCCTAACATCCAGCAGTTGGATAACTTAGGAGTGGTAAAGTTTTATCATGAATTTTGAGCTCAGGGACAGGATAAATAATTTTCTGAATGAGAAGAACTGTTCTCAGTCACTGTCATTGAACACTTAATGGTTTTGGACATTATCTTTTGCTGCTGACTTGATAATGTTTCTTAATGAACTGAAGCTAAAATTACAAGGCAAAAACTGCACTTACAGGCTAAAGTTATACTGTGGTAAAGTCATTTCAATAACAACTAACATTGTTTGAATCATAAATCATGTTAAGGTGCTTTGTACACTTCCCAATCTGTCAAATGTTAAAAATGAGAAGCTTTATTGCTATTCCACATACATTTATAGTGGATATACTTTGTGAGTGTGAACTACAGTTTCAGCAGCACTTTTTGGACATGGATGTAAGTGCAAAAGAAATTTTCATATTTCAAAATCCATCTAATGAGGTAACTGAGGAGAGCTTCCATCTCACCTTCAAGTACAAGTGATTCATCTGTAATGTAATGATGTGCAGAAAGGCAAATACCAAGTGTAAAATCTAACGGAATTCCGCCAACAGCTGCCAAGGCATGAAAATGCTCAATTAAAGTGATGTGGTTGTAGACGAGACTAGTGTTTGGCAATACCTATCTCTGAAAATAGACATTCATAAAGATGAAGTGCAGAACATCTCATTTCAGATCAGCATTAACAAATAAACACTTCGAAGCAATTTTGGTAACAGAGAACACTGATTAAATAAAATGTTATCCTTTCTCAATATTTCACTCATTTCCTTGGTAGATTCTGGATAACAAAAATTTACACTCAATTATTCTTCTGCTTTGAATTTAATCATTAAATTTTTTGTGTAAATTTGTTTTCATTCTTGTCGTATAAATATATATGTAATATCCATGATTTTCACCTCCTGGACGGCAAAATCTAAAATATTTACTATCTGGTCCTTTACAGAAAAGGTTTGCTGAACCCTGGTCTCTAGCCTTGTACAGTCCTACCTGTCTGGATTTGTCTTGCTCTGTTCTTGTCCTCTGCATTTCTTTGGGTTGCTCCTCTAACATGCTCTTAACACAGGGCCTTTGCATGTGCGGCTCCTCTAGCTGGAACTCTCTGCCCTTTCCCTCTCTGTGTGAACTGGACTCTGTGTGCATTTACCAGCTTTTGTCTGGTAAATTCTTCAGAACTCAGCCCAGAAGCCACTTCCTCTGAGAAATCGTTCTGACCAAGTTAGCAGCTGCACAGCACCCTATAAAATGGGGTAGTTCTCTCTTTATGTCTGTCTTCCCCCGCTGGAATGTAAGCCCCATGATGGCAAGGCCAGTGCCTTGTTAGAATACTAGGGTCCCCAGAACCTAGCAGGGGTCTAAACACACATTTGTTGAATGAATCCAGGAAGGCTGAACAAGTACGCTCTTCTCTGTGAGCTGCAGTTCAAATGGCCCTGTGACTCAGCCCCCTTAATCCTTCCCCATGCTATGAAAAACCCCTTATGTAACTGTGGCATCATATCCCAGTTTGTAAATTACCATGTCATGTGAGCCACCCTCCACCCCTGACTCCTGCACAAGGTTTGGCATCTAAGATGTTTTTCTCCACTGGGACTAATGCTGGTGTGAATCTTACATGTGTGCACATTTCAGAATCTCTTTGGGCCATATTTGATTCATATGGCCCAATATGGAAGTCTTTTGAAAACAATGGATAATCTCATTAAAAAAAGAAAAATAGCTGAAAAAGTTTTGAAGAAATTTTGAAGAAAAAAAAATACATAAGTTTCACTCTTTTAAAAATTTGCATGCTTTTGATTATGAGTGAGATTAACTTGGCGGGCTTCCCTGATGGTTCAGTGGTAAAGAATGGGCCTGTAACGCAGGGGATGCGGGCTGGATCCCTTAGTCAGGAAGATCCTCCAGAGGAGGAAGTGGCAACGCACTCCAGTATTCTTTCCTGAAAAATCCCAAGGCCAGAGGAGCCTGGCGGGCTACAGTCCAAGGAGTCACAAAGAGTCAAACGTGACTGAGTGACTGAGCATGCATGCACAACAATAAGTTGGAAGACTGAGTTCTATCACCCCAGTGGATCTTGGTTTTAGGGGCCCATGTTAGTTCTGGAGCTAGTCTGACATCATCAACTAGATCTGATGCCAGATCAACTGGCTCTCTAGCCAGGAACTTTTCCCCTAGGCTGAAGTATATAGGTCTGGTGGCCTTAAGGATGCTGACATAGTAGAAATGCCTTCTGTCTCATTAAAGCTTTTTTTTTTCACCCAAACTCTTCCTTCCCCAGCAGCAAAGATCAGATTGCCTCAGACTTGCATCATATCTTTAAATAACCTTTTTAAACCTCAGTTTTCTGGTGTATCTGTAAAATGGGGATAATACGTCTCCCCTCATAGGTTTGCTGCAAATGAAAGAAAGCATAAAAATGCCCAGAATAGCACTTGGCCTAATGTACGTGCTCAATTATTAGTGATCATTGTCATAATAGTGCTTTTTAATGTGTGAATTTCCATCACGGCCTGTTCTCATGGAGATAAGGAATAGTCTGGGTAATTATAAAATCGCTGATACTCGCTCTGCAATGTTCATGTTACTTCATTAACTAGGACTCTATTAATGTCATTTAGGTAAAGGTTGAACTAACACTTATTTCTAGTACAGAATAAAAAATATATGTACTGAGAAAATAAATAGCATAAACATGACTGTCATGGAAACAGTAACTATTTCAGAGAAAAAGGTATGTTTTCCAGCACTTTTGAAGTACCCACTCTCATACAATGAAACATTAACTGTAAATCATTTTTATTTCTCCATTAAAGCAGGTCCTTTAAAATTCTCTTTTCAACAAATATTTTGTTAGCAGAGTTTGAGCTATTACATATAATTAAAATGAGCGACTCTGTGTTCCATTAAGAACAGTTTATAGTTCATACTTTTCACTCTTTTCTCTGCTTTCTTCAGTCAATATGACCAAGGGAGGTTGATTCACGTAATTTAGGAAAGCCAGCACATCTTTGATTAAAGTGTGCTTATTTACATTTCTTTGGAACTGCTGGGAGTGAAATTGCCCGTTAAAAAAAAAAACAGTATTTGTTTTTTTCCCAAATAAAGTCCTAATCACACATACACAAATGTACACACACACAATGTATAAATATCTAACTTCTATGGGATCATACAGAATAAAATGTACACATATATAAAAGGTAGTTTCACTCCACTTGTCTGTAGTAAATGTATGATTTTTATACTTGGTGGATAATTGAATTTTCACAAATGAATTGTGGGTTAGGATGCAGCTTATAGTAGATAAAAAAGAACTGATTCTTTGCTTGCTACACACACATACATTTCTCTCAGGCTACTTAAACTCCATTGATTGTAAATGAACTGAAAGATTAAAAAAAAAATAGGAACTGAGTCCATCTCCCATACAGTAATACAACTTTAATTTTTAATTTCAAAGTAATTCTTGGATTTAGAGTCCTTTCCTCAGAAAAACAGTGATGGTTAGGCCTCAGGGCCAGGCACCCAGCCTTCAGAAACACAGGCTCCCAGCTCCTCTCAGACCCTGTCCCATCCCCTAGGAACACAAAGCAGCACAGAGACCCAAGGACACCCCTCCCACCCTGCTTACAGGAACCTGCCTTCACTGTGCCTGGCTCTGAGGACCATTCTGGAACCTCCTCCAGGACGGAAGGCGAGATAGTAGCTCTGAGAATGGGCATCTTTTGGGGTAGGGGGAGTGCTGGCAGGGGGGACTCTCCCGGATGGGGGCTGAGGATCTTCTCACATCCTGAGTGCGCTCATGAGTTGGGGAAGCACAGAATGTCACTGGCAAAGGAGCTTAGAATGCCAACCTTTTCTCTCCAATCTTACAGGTGGGCCAAGTTCCCCCCTTTCTGTCTGGCTGCCCCTCACCCACAGAGCAGAAACTTGGTACAGTCAAAGCATTCATCTAGAAGCCCATGCCTGGACCCAGGAGGTGCCCCATATGCCTCAGTCCTGGGTGAGGAAGGGCCCGTGTGGACAAAATCCACATGGTGTGGTGGGTACCAGCCAGGTCCAGGCTCAACCTCTGCTCAGGCTGCAATCCCATCCTCCCATCACAAGCAAGCTTTCATCTTTCACCACCGTGACCAATTCTGCAACCTTATGGCAAGCCTTAGGCCTATGAAAATGTGATAAAATTAACAGCCAACACTTACTGTGCCCCTGCTGCCTGTCCAGTGACATGCAAACAGCTTTATCTCCCTATTTCATTTTTGCTCCACAAGAACCCAACTGGGTAAGACCACCATGATACACATTTTATAGATGAAGAAACTGAGGCCCCTGAGAAGTTCAATAACTTGCCACGATGGCAGAGCTGGTAAAAGCATGTCAGGTGATCTGACTTAAGGGCCTGGAGGCTTAGCCACTATACTCTGCGGCTTCTGTGGGCTTTGATTTCAGTGCTCTCCCAAGAATTCAATGAGTGACCTGGAGGAATGGGACTGAATGCATGTAAACTGTCCAGTAAACAGAGGCGCTTTCAGTAACAAAGGTTATTTCAATAACAAAAATCCTTATCAGTAAAAAAAAAAAAAAAATAGAATTCTTCCCACTACACATATATGGGCAGCCAGTAATGAACCTGACACAGACTTATTTTTACCAGGTCTGTTCTTGTTGGTGAGACCGTGTACCCATCCTACAAGTGGTTCTGGTAATTCAGTTTTACCCTGAATGACTGGAGCTTTCCTTTAGTTTTTCTTGGGGAAAAAACAGTTTATCACCAAGCAGGTTTAGAAAATGGAGGATTCCATTGTGTTTTTCCTTCTGGTGCTCCCGGCAGAAAAGTGAAAGAAAGTGAAGCGTGAAGATGAGAGGACTGAATCAAAGCAAGGCTGTTTGGAGTCGATCAGGACTGGCCAGGATCTGTGCAAAATAGAGCAGACCAGCTTCAGCCCCTCAGAAGCAAGACAGTGGTAAGGCAAGGTGGGAGCAGGATGTGACACAGCTTTTCAAAGTGTGTTTTGTGGAACAATGGTAATTTGGGGAAATTAAGGTCTGATTTTGAAGAGAAGGCTCTGTGACTGGTTTAACTTAGGTCAGTGGTTTTCAAAACGTGGTCCCAGACCAGGGCATCAGCATCACCTGGGAAATTGTTGGGAATGTACATTTCAGGCCCCTCCCCAGGCTGGCTGTGTTTTAGCAAGTCCTGGCCCAAGTTTGAGAACCACTGATTTAGGGAAATGCTGGGTTCAATAGAACCACACAGGTTTCCTTCCTGTACACTTTATTCCAACCTCCAATACATGCATGGTTAGTTACTGTGACTCTTACAGAAGGAAATAAAATATACAATTTTCCCGCAAGTGTCTTAGGCTGCGGAAGCCTATTTTCATGGAGCATCCCTAGAGGATGCTGCTCTGCGGACCACACAGCAGGTCAGGCACACAAAACCTCGTTTCTGGGGGCTGCTAGGAGCTACAGATTGCTTAGTTCTGGCTCATGGGGATTAATAAGGAGTGCTCGACAGACCCTTGAGACTAATTTTGAGCTGTCTCTCTGAGCTGTCATGGAACACCAAGATTAAAAAAAAAAATTTCTGACAGGCAATTGTGAAACCAATTCCCTTCAGCACAGGCGGAACCTCCCCGGAAGGCTAGGGGAACAATCAGCCCATCTCCGCAGGGCAGTGATCACTGTCGCCACGAGGTGGCGCCCCAGGCTGCAATTACTTTTAGGTTCTGGATGAACACTGCAGTGACACTAACAAAATTGAAACTAAGGTTTCAACACTGTTTACATATACGGTTTTCTACATAATCATGGCTTAAGTATGACCACGTTTGAGGCAATGCATTTTTTTTTGTCTCTCTTGGTCACTGCAACATAATATATAGTAGAACATAAGAACATAATTTCTGGGCCCACTGTAAAGCACAGCAAGTGTGCTCTCAGTTCTCTTTATTTCTTTCAGTACAAGCAAAAAAATTAATGATTAAATTATAAGCAATCAATATAGCCATTTAGATAAATCAGAATTGAAGGAGTTAATTGACTTTCAAAGAGAAAAGTTGTTTTTTTTTTTTTTTCCTCAAAGACACAGATTTAACCCTTGAAGCTAAAAAAACCTCTGAAATAGTTCTGGAACATTATAATTGATGTTTATTCTCTTCCTGGGTGGAAGCAGGCTGATTGAGCTGTTTCTTTATATTCGGATTTTGATAGGGTTTAGGAAATGGCAACCCACTCCAGTGTTCTTGCCTGGAGAATCCTAGGGACGGTGGGCTATGAGGTCTATGGGGTCTCACGGAGTCGGACACGACTGAAGCGACTTAGCAGCAGCAAATAAAAACACCGGATGCTTAATCAGATGTGAATTTCAGATAAACACATTCTTTTAAAAGAAAGAGTATGTCCCATACAATGTTTTAGACATGCTTATAGTAAAAAAAAAAAAAAATTAAAAAATCTTCCTTATTTGAAATTCAAATTTAACTGGGCATCCTGCATTTTGTTGGCAACCTCACCTTGGAGTAATACCCCACTTTCTAGTCCTCTTCTTCTCTCTCAATTTCTTACTTTTCTGAGGAGACCCTGAGACAGAGGTCACAGCTGTGGCAGGACTGTGGCCACAGGCCATACATTGTAAGTTTCCCATTTGCCTGTGGGTCAGCTCCTGCCCCTCGTCCTCATCCTCGGAACTTCTTGGCTGGAAAGGGCAGCGCTTCCTGCCCCACCTTAGACATTAGACACCCCTGGGGAATTTCAAATTCTGCCCCTGTCACAGATTCCCTGAGTGAATCTGGATGGGGTCCAGGTACATACATCTTAAACTTTCCCAAGTGACTCTAACATACCCCCAGACTAAGCAACATACGCAGACCACAGCGGAATCAGAGTGTCCCTCTGAGAGCTTGCTCAGCTGTCGGTCTTGCTCAGAAGCTCTGGGGCCCCAGAATCTTCATTGTCAACAAGCTCCCAGGTAATTCGGGTGCTCTGGGGTGATCCCACTGTGAACAGCTAGATTTTAGAGCAAGAACTGACTTGTAGAGCCTGTGAGTTTTTCTCTCATTCTCCAGAAACCCTCCTGATGAATGACTCCTTTTTCCAGCCCTTTTTGTATTATTTCATTTCTTCTGAAACAGACATCACTGTCCCTAAGCTCGCATAGGTTAATTGCATGTTGGTTAATTAATTGCAAGATATCTGAGCCACACACGCCCTTAGAGGCTGCTGAGTGCTTTTGGCTTCCTGGTTAGGCATCCTTCTAATTGCTCCCATGGTACTCCAGTTCACATCTCTGGGAAGAATTCATCAGAAGGGTAAGCAAGACTCTGCTCCACTCACCTGTCCACGCGTCAACCTTCCATTTATGTCCTCAATTTTCTTCCTGACACTTCGTAAAATGGTTTGAGGAAGTTCCTTTAGCATCATAGCCTCAGAGGGAGGGAAAGAGGAGGAGAAAACAGAACTCATCCTCCAAGCCATGGGGACCCTTACCGGGGACTTCTTGATGTCAGAGACGGCATAATTCCCTTGGGAGATCCATCTGGCAGATTCAGTTAGAGACAAACCGGTTCCGTAAAGGTTGATGCTAAAACGACCCTGGAATAAATGGCCAGTGAACAAGATTTTTAGTCCACGTGACATCCTGAGCAAAGGTCCCACACAATAAAAAGGTAACCTGGAGAAAGATATTAATTCATTATGATAGCTAACTAATGACTGAGGGTTCTTTGTAGTGGTGGTGGTGGGGGGCGGTTCTGAACGAGGCACTTTACATGCATCATCTCATCCATCCTTGCAAGAGCAATATGAAGGGGATTTTCTTCACAGATGGGACAGGGAGGCCTGGCGAAGGTGATTAACTTCTCCAGGAGACACTAAAAGCCCAACTCACATTTTCCTAACTTCAAAGTCCTCACTCTCAACCACCGCTATTCTGCGTCCCTAACACAGCAACCCTGATGTTGCTCACAATTATCAGATTCCTACAGGAACAAAATGCCACAGTGTAATTTTTTTAACAAGATCTCGCTGCCAAAGCTTCCTGGGCTTCAGCTCCCCACCGCGTTGAGCACGCCGAGTCCTAAGCACAGCGGGGCGAGACTTCAAAGGAGTGGCGCGTTCTCAGGATTAGCCTGCAGAGGGCGCGCGCGGCCTGCGCTGGACCAAGGTAGGGACCAGCCAAGCTTCCAGGCCCAGGGAACCCACACCTCCCAGCTGCGCTGTGGGATTCCTTTCCAAGCGTGGCCTCGGGTGTTTCCACTTTTATTTCCAAGGAGACAGGGCAGCAGAGAGCCTTTCTTGCCTTCTCCATCTGTCTCTGTGTATTTCTCTCTTGCAAAAATGACTCCACAAAGGCATCTTAAATAGATTCATGAGCAGTTTGGGAGTAAAAAGTATGCTTTCTGCAAGAACTGCAGACAGTGGGTGAAAGCTTCCTCTCTGAGTCTTAGGACACAGTTTTTTGTCAAAATGGTCTTAAATACATCAGAGTAGTGAGGTGGAGGCTCACACCTAACCAGACCTACGTGTAAAGCCGGCTTTTTCATGTGCACAGATGATTTACCCTGTAGGAACCTCAGTTTGTCCATCTGTAAAATGGAAGGTAATAGTCAGAGTGCCTTCCTCAGAGTAGTGTAGTGATGACTAAATGAAATTAGCTGAGGGCTGTATGGCTGGTCCCTAACAGATGTTCAAACACATTGGTATTAGTCCTGCATTTTCTTATTGTTTTGTAAGTGCTAGTTTTCTCTCTCTATTATAGCAGTAAGCTTATTGAGGGGTGGGACTTGGCATTGCTTTGCCTATTTATATCAGTTATGGTTTGTAACATATGACGAGGCACTTGATATAGTCTTGCTGTGCTTAGTCGCTTAGTCGTGTCCGACTCTTTGCAGCCCCATGGACTGCAGCCCGCCAGGCTCCTCTGTCCATGGAATTTTCCAGGCAAGAATGCTGGAGTGGGTTGCCATTTCCTTCTCCAGGGGATCTTCCTGACCCAGGAAACGAAGTCAGGCCTCCCATATTGCAGGCAGATTCTTTACCAGCTGAGCCTTCGGAAAACCCTGATATAATCTTAATAAATATCAATATTACTTCCTAGCTCTTCCATGAAGACTTCCAGGATCAGGTGTAACTTGGAGGTTTCCTCTCCATGTTGGTTCCATAAATGCTAAACAGTTTATGAACTCTTTAGGGGCCTTAAATCCTACGTCTGTACACTGGGAAAAAAGAGCGTTCCTATTCACAGAGGTGAAGGGAGGATTTAGTGCAGTCTAAATCAGTGGATTCCATCAGAGGACATTTTTGCCCCCATGGGAAATCTGGCAACCTCAGGAGACATTTTTGGTTGCCATGTCACAGCTGGTGGGTGTGTGAGCCACCAGCAGCTGATGCAGAGAGACCAGAGTTATTACTACATATCCTACAAGGCACAGCCTAGTCCCCAACAACAGAGAATTATCCAGCCCAAAACATCAGTCGTGCTGTGGTCAGGGGGAGGAATTTATCCTAGAATCCTGACTCTTCTGCCTTTAGTGCGATCTCAGGCAAACGGGTTACCCTTCCTGAGGCCATCTGTAAATGGGTAATAAGACAGAATGCAGAAGATATGACACACCTAGCCCATTACCTGGCAGAGAGCACGTGATGTTTTAAAATATTTTTTGAACTGGTTTTATGACAGTACTACGCAGATGTTAGTGGCTGTCGTGTTGAGTGACTTCAATACCCAGGTATCTGTGATTGTGGTCACACCAGATGCTCAAAACCCTCCTTGCTGAGCCTCCTTAGACATTGGCTTCTGGATGCTGCATTCGCCCACCTGGCCAATTCTTACTTTCCTAACCTCCCTCCCCTGCAGAGGGCATCCACACAGATCACAATGCCCAGCCCTCACTATTGCCAAGGATACCCTCTTCTTTCCTTCCTTATCCTGTTTCCCATGAAGACTGCCTGACAAGCCTACATCTCAGAAGACAGACGTGATATGCTTTGACGTCAAAGTCCTTAGAAGGAGCAAGTTCCTAGCCCCAGGATGTGTCAGGCTGATCCCCAGGTTCAGTGTCTGAGCACGTAGCTGAGCGGATTACATGCTGGCTAGATCTGCCCTTTCAGAGCAGGTGATAAACAAGTTTTTGTTCTTATTCTCTCTCTGGCCTATTCAGGGTCAGGGATTTGCATTTTTAGCCAGCATCCTAGTTGATAATTAGCACTCTGCAAGTTGCCTGTCATCAGTGGAGCGTAGATCTACTGTCCTTTCCAGCTCCAGTTCTCTGTCCCCATAGGCCTTATCTTCAGGGTTCTAAAGGGCATGAGAGTTTTAGCTACTATCTCCTGTTGCTGATTTAAGAGTAAAGGTGATTAAGGCATGCATACACTAGATATTCCAGAAAGGTCAGCAAAAGATGTAGCTTTGACAAAGGGAGGCTTTTGTTCTCTGCTGGACAAGGGTGTATGCTGTACAAGTCTTGTCTGAAAACAGGACCAGCCAGACACGTCTGCTTTCATGGGTTTGGACTCAGATGCACTGGCATCAAATCTGGCCTCTACCGAGCACCAGCGTGGGTTTGGATAAATCACCTGACCTCTCCACACCTCTCAGCTGCCTCATCTGGAAAAAGGGCGCATTCTCACAGAACGCTGCGGATGATTACATGCTACCCTGATTTAGAAATGCTGAGCACAGTGGCTCAAGTGTAGTGAACACTCAGCAGACACTCATAACACCAGCAGTAAGAATAACGCCACACGCACTGTGATCAGGATAACAACATGCACTCTGGCTGCGAGGGCTCTTGGGGAACCCACCCTTAATGATACATAGATCCTTAAAGCAACAGCAGTGGATGAGGAGGAAAAAGAAGCAGACTGTCAAACACAGGATCGCTCTGCTTTGATACCTCTGCAGTCACAGATCAGAGGACAAGCAGGACTCCCGAGTAGTTTGCACAGTCCTGCTTTCTACAGGCATTTCCCTGGAAAAGTGATTTGAAAAACTCCCGCCTTTCATCAGCATAGTTGGTGCTCAATAAACTTCTAAGGAATTTAATTCTAAAAGTATCTGACACGATTTAAAGAATGGACTGGAAAGAATACAAGTTAGCCTCATACTGGCTTCACTTTTCTCACTTAGTAACTGCATTAGTGTCAGGATTTAGCAAATCAATCAGTTCCTTTGTCTCTGAGTTATTAAAATAATCAAATGCAAATTACCTCTCATTTACTTAAGTTTCACCAAAGATGCACATATCGAAACAAGAAAATCCTGAGGCATTTGAAAAGGGCAGGGACAGCCAATCTATAAGCTGTTAAATGCAACCCAAACGAATGGGGTGTTTGAAGTCATCAAGTGCTCTAAAGAAACCGCACTTCAAAAGTTTTTCAATTCCTGGGTAATGGAGAAAAGGCCCCTTTTAACATTCTGTCCTTTGTTTATTTTCTTTCTCCCCTGAGAGCTTCCTTTTCACTGCTCTAAAATGTTTAGCAATACTTTCTAAAGCTTGGGGCTGAGAAAACACGTCGTTAAAAGAAAATTCAGATGTGTTTGTCTTTGGATGGTCTCTGGTTGTGTGTAAATGCATCCTGGGGAGGCAGTGGCTGGCACTCTGAGCATCTCCCAATCCCAATTCCTAGAACCTGTGAAGGCTCACAGCAACACAAAGATTTCCAACATGGAGTTTGACAACAGCTTTATAAAGACCTCATGTAAACCAGCGGAAAAAACTGGGGCCAGGATCTTCTGTCCAGAATCACCTAATTCATTACGTGTGTCCTGTCCTCTCCTTGCAGAAGCCTCTGGCAAAGACTGATGCCTACTTGGCAAAGTGAGCCAAGGATGATTATAACAGCCTGTTACAAAAGGCAAGTCAAATGAACAAGCCACACCTCTAAGGAGGCAAAACCCTGCACGACTGGCGAATGGGTAAGACGGCCACTGAGCAGCTCTGCTGGAGACAGAATCCAGGAGACAGCTTAGCACTTCTTGGTCCAGACGCTGCACACTTATGCAGTGGAAACTGGACTGACAGGTTTTCTGTGTCATGCAATATTCAGAATTTTTAACGTCTGACAGCAGAGTGTTGGCATCTGCTTGTACTGCCTTTTGAGAAACAACCGTGTGCATCTCTCCCTAACTCTCCTATTTGTGATAGGACACTGACGACCTGAAACCAGTCAGGGAGAAAACGGACACCCCAGAAAGGGGCAAATGCTACAAACCATTGCTTCCCCCTGCCTCCATCCCTTGGAGAGCCAATCATTAAACATTTACCATCATCATCATTTGTTTAACCAAAGCTTGCCATCTGATACCTGATTTGTTTCTAAGTTTTTACCATGATCACTGATGCATTCTGCTGAATGCAGAAGTCTGGCTCGTGGCCGTGACCACTTCCTTAGGAAGCACCCCTAGGAGCTGAGAGGCTGGAGCATCTGTGAGGCCTGGATACAGGTGGCCAAACTGCCTTGCAGCTAGAGCTGCCATTATGATTACATCTGCAGAAACAGATGCAGCCCAGGGTGGGGGCGGGGTGGCCAGGGAGGGGTGTGGGTCCCTGGGGGCGGTGGGTTGGTGTCCCTGGCACGTACCTGTGGGCACTTGGCGGCACTGTAGCAGTCCCCAGCAGTGGCAAAGGGGACGGGATGTCCTTCATTGGTCCTGGCAAATTGTAAGTCAGTGGCTGTGGGGTTTTGGAGAAAGGGTTGAAGGGAGGGGAAAGGTGAGAGCAGGAGAAAGAGTTTGGACAGGATATTAACAAGGAGACAGAAGGGAAGAAGAAGAGTTAGAGAAGTCACAAGAGGGTATGGGAAATTAAAAAAAACAATCCAAAATATGATTAGTGAGCAAATGGATCCAGATGTACATTTGCTCTGCTCCCCACTCCCCCAGTCACTGTATTTGTGGTTCCGAGACCTTCCTTCCCTGGGTTTTACCAGCACTGTCTGTCTCCTCACAGTATGGAAGCCAAAAAAAGGGGTTTCAGATGACTCTGGACTCGATTCCTATACAAATAACTGTGTGAATCACGTCGCTTAAATGCAGTGTAATTGGATGATTGTGAACCTCCTGTAGACGGCGGCCGCCTTGGAGGCTGCAGGACTGGGGAAATCAGCCAACCAAGCATTTCCAGCTACTTAGCAGTTCCTCCCCGAGGCTCAGCTGTCCTCCTGTGGCCCAGGCAGTCTAGTTGCCAAAATGTGGAGCAATTAGAACCCACATCTTGAAAATATTAATGGCAGTTTCTCAAGTTTGGGGCTAACTTGTAGTTTTTAAAAAAGCCAATAAAAACAATGCTCATGTTTTTAACCCTCGTGTAGGTCCTGAGAACAGCTGGGAGAATGGGGAAGGCAGCTTGGGAGGAGACAGACTGAGAATCCTGCAAAATCTGGTGGGGACTGGAGACCGGAGGCAGCTTTTTAAACCTTTCTGCTTTGTCTTTTGGGAATAGCAAGAGAAGGCCTCAATCTTTTCTGCAGTTTTGTGGGAGGGAAATCTGAGTCCCCCATCCTGCCTTTTCCAGCTTCAGCACCAGGAAGCTCTGGGTCTCAGCTGGGGCAGTATTTAAGTGGGAAACTGCAGACTCTGCCCTTAGCCCTCATCAGTCTAGCTGAAGGCAATTAAAAATATCTTGGTACAAATCAAGTGTAATCTACCTCCAAAGGAAAGCAAGGCAAGATTACAGGAACAATGTTAATGAAAAAAACTTAATTATTCATTATTTCTGTTTTCCCTCCATTCGAGGGAACAGGTTGGGATATTTGAGCTGTCTTTAACCACTCCTATGATTAATGTCCCTAACAAAAATGCAGTGTCGGCCAGAGTATGAAATCAGCCCACAGGCAGGCTAGTTTAAAAAATAGGTAATTCTGTCCTCCATTTTTCTTCTGTAAATCGGCCATCAGAGCAAATTAGTTTTATGCTTGTGTGTGTGTGTGTGTGTGCGCGCACGTGTGCATGTGTGTGCGCATGTGCCCGTGTGTATACACTGCTGGTGGGAACCCGGGGTGGGGTGAATGCTGCTACATAAATTTCATAGCTTCAGAGTCTGCATCTGCTCCCTTAAAACTTCGTCCTTCAGAATTTCTGCTCCCACGCTTGCTCTGCCTAACTCAATACTTGGCTCACTCCCACTTGGCCTTAAGGTCTCAACTACGATGTCATGTTTTGGGAGACGCTGCCCTGACTTCCCCACTATGATGGCACCCCTTTAATGTGCCTCTGTCTCCTCTGTTCATTTGTCACTAATCTGATGGAGCACTGCCCACTGCTCAGCCCTTTCCAGGCACTGGGGGGACCACAGTGATCAAAGGTGGAGCAAAGCCCACCTTCAGGCAGCTTAGACCAGGGTTGTCATCCCTGGATCGTAAGTTCATTTTCGTACCCTCTGGGCCTCAGCCCAACCCCTGAGCAGGATGTGTCAGGGCCTGAATGGAAAGACCCACGGACACATGCCCCAGAATCTGCTATGGGACTTACTGATGATCTGCATGGTGGTCAGATCTATTCTGACCTTCTGGAAGCTGGAGAACCCAGCTGCTGTGTAGTCCTTCCGACACTGACAGTCATCATGTCGGCTCCCATTGTAGGGGCATTCGGTTGGGTTGTGCAACCTATAAGACAGAGAGAACGTTCTGGTGAGGATGGGGAGGCGTTTCTAGGGATCTCCAGGTGGTCCGGGCTCTTCTGAGTTTGGAGCTCTCCTACCTGTGCCCGTAAACCTCAGAGAAATTCTCAGAGTCGCCGTGGACCAGTGTCACATACTCCTTGGGGTGGTCAGAGTGCATCCCTGCACAGAAGACCTGAAAGACAGACCAGACAAAACCTGCCGGGGAGGCTCGGAAATGGGACCGAGACAGCAGGGCTGCCGGCTCTGAAAGCAGTGCAGGGATAATGACTGAGCTCGGACGAGTACCTTCAGGAGCTTTCCTGTGACGATCAGGAAGTATTCCCCATCTTCACCGGCACCCTTCAGCCTTTTCACTTCCTTGCAGTTCTGGGGCAACTCGCCTAGAATACACAGATCCATGAGCATGAGCTGTGAGTCTGCAGTGGCTACCAACGGGACTGGTTACGTCATTCATGTGCACATTGGTCAGTGTGGGAGCCAATGTCTCAAAAATAAATTCTCTATTCCAGAAAAGGGCAGGCAAGCGCATCAACAACAAGACCTGCTCTTCAAGATCCAGAAAGGTGGCTTTGGTTTGCTGACTTACAGTTATAGATATTGTGGCAGGTTTTTCTTTCTTCCGGCTTCAGGTCAGCAGGGCATAAGTGGCTGGGCTGGTCATCGTTGGTGAGACACTGCACAGACCTATGCATCACTCCCACGCCACAAGACACGGAGCACTGTAAGCAGAGCAGGGTCAGTGATGGGTCTGTGGAACCTGGGGGACTGGGCTTCCCGAAGCATGGAGCTCAGAGCTTAGAGGTTTGCTGCTGAAAACAAATACCCAATACTTGGACAGCACTTCCTATGGGCCAGTCTTTGTGCTGAGTTCTATACATACATGCCTGTACATATGTACTTATGTACCTACATAGGTATTCAAGCATATGAGAAGTTAATAATTTTCTCATCTAAGCCTTGCAATCACCCTATGAGATAGTACTGCTGCTGCTGCTAAGTCGCTTCAGTCGTGTCCGACTCTGTGCGACCCCATAGACGGCAGCCCACCAGGTTCCGCCATCCCTGGGATTCTCCAGGCAAGAACACTGGAATGGGTTGCCATTTCCCTCTCCAATGCATGGAAGTAAAAAGTGAAAGTGAAGTCGCTCAGTTAAGCATCCAACTCTTGGTGACCCCATGGACTGCAGCCTACCAGGCTCCTCCATCCATGGGATTTTATTCTATTTTTACAGAGGGAAAATTGGGGCTCAAATGTGAGGAAATTTGTTTAAGGTCATGGTGGATCCAAGATTGAAACCTTAACGACTTTCAACTGGTCCCAAACTTCTGCCTGATCATCACTTCACATCAGTGAAAGTCTCATAGTCAGCAGCCAGGAGGCTGGGGCAATTTTCTATGGCAGTTTCAATTTCAAATATTCTTACCTGTTGTAATCCTAACTCAACCAAGAATTCCTGATCCAGAGGGACAAACAGGCTTCTTAGCAACAGAAGCTACAACAGTGAACACTTCTATAACCCTTATTAGGGGAAAGACAAGAATTCTGGGTGCTTTTTAATTTTAAATTGTGGTCAAACATGTGGAACTTAAAAAGGTGTCATTATAACCCAAGTGGTTTTTATGCATGAATATTCATTTCATCTTCATAACCCATTCTGCAGGGGAGGAAACAGACATGAACTTTTGGCACCTTGTCCAAAGATCAAACAAGTCAATCCTAAAGAAATCAGTCCTGAATATTCACTGGAAGGACTGATGCTGAAGCTGAAGCTCTAATACTTTGGCCACCTGATGCAAAGAACCGACTCATTGAAAAAGACCCCGATGCTGGGAAAGATCAAAGGCAGGAGGAGATGGGGACGACAGAGGATGAGATAGTTGGATTGCACCACTGACTCAATGGACTGAATTTGAGCAAGCTCTGAGAGATGGTGAAGGTCAGGGAAGCCTGGCATGCTGCAGTCCACGGGGTTGTAAAGAGTCAGACACAACTGAGTGACTGAACCACCACCACCAAGGCTGTTCAACTGGGAAGTGGCAGAACGAAGAATCAGATGGAGGCTGTATGGCTTCAGGGCTAGCCACCCCCACCCCCCGGCCCCTGCTTTAAGCACCAGACCCAACAATCAGAGAAGCTTTCTTTCCCTATCAGCCCATTTCACGATGCTAAGTCCTGTTTCTCTCCCAGGGCTCTCCTGGGAGGCAGTCACTTAGGACAGCTCAGGTAAGGTATGTTTGAGTCAGGATCTGAGATCCAGCAGCTTGCCACCATGACCACCCAGTTGGCTACTTACACTCCCCCAGTTGCCCACTCTCCAGGTGGCCGACACAGGGCACTCTCGCAGGAAGCAGGGCTGGACACTGGGCGGCTGCATGCCTGGGCAGTTGATGGTGGTTTGGTAGCTGTACTCATAATTCTCCTTCCCGGTGTAAATCTCGCTACAGGAGACCAGCCTTTGTTTGTAGCCCTTTCCACAGGTCACTGAGCACTGGGAAGAGGCGGGTAGAGAGCAGAGGTTGGAGCAGGGCCTGGGGGCAGCCACAATAGGCCCCTGACCTCCACATCGAACGCTGACCCTGGGACAACGGCGCGGAGAGCTCTCTTTATTAGCTTCTTACGCACTACAAGCAGCAGCCCACAGCACTCAGGGGATGTGCAAGCCCTACAGGAGCCTTCCAGGATCCATGCTGCTACTGCATATGCGCCCCCAAACAGTCCCCCATCGGGGGCACCTCAAGCCCCTGCTCTGGATTTTCAAGGTGAGAAGCAGGTGGGGGAGGCACTCCGGCTGTCTTTGGGTCCACTTACAGCATCCACAGCTCTACAAGGGTGGAAAAATCACACTTTTCTGAACCTACCATGACTGTGTCAGAGAAGTGACCCAGTGAGATGCAGAGAGAGCTGGAGATGCCCTCTGTGTAAAATCCAGGCTCTTTGCCGAAAGAGGACTGTGGGACAATATCCTTCCCTACTCGATGGTCTGCTGGCCCATCTGCCCTCTGCTCAACCCCTCCTGTCTCCTGTCTCCCTGGCTATGTATTGGGTTGGCCAAAAAGTTCGTTCAGGGTTGTAGTCCAAACAAACTTTTTTGGCCAATCCAGTATCTTGACTTAAACATTACCTTTCTGCTTCTCTTTCACTCTCTCTCTAAATCATGCAGTCATTTACGCCTTTTGCCATAATTATATGGCACTTAAAAATACCCAGACAATCCAGAAAAGGAGAAAAAAGAAGTTTTTCACAGGTGTCCCAGCTCCCTTTGGTGATGGGACATCTAATTGATTATTGGTAAGATTTCTAGATTGTGTTCAACTTCCTCAGCTACATAATTTATATAATATACTATTTTAAAAAGAGAACGGAAATCAACCAACAAATTTAGTTTTGATGATACTTTTAGGAAAAGTCATCAAATAATTAGCCACTCGCTGTAAAAAAGTTACACAAAATTAGGGTTTCAGGATTCCCAAGGTCAAAGAAGGGGCCAGATGAACCCTGGAAATTGTATGCAGCATGCGGTGTGTTTTGCTTTTCTCGGGGTGAGGGATCATAGCTTCTTGGCTCGGTCGTAAAGAATCTGCCTGCCAATGCAGGACATGCAGGTTTGATCCCTGGTCAGGGAAAATCCTATGGAGTAGAGAATGGCAACCCATTCCAGTATCCTCTGCCTGGAAAATCCGATCGATGGACAGAGGAGCCTTGCAGGCTACAGTCCATGGGGTTGCAAAGAGTCGGACACAACTTAGCTACTAAACAACGACAACAACCATAGCTTCCATCAGTTCTCACTTGCTATTAAAACCAGTGTCTCTTTTTCCTGCTGTCTCCTGAGTTATCACATTAAGCCACATGGCTGGCTGCTCCTGTAGCATTTCCAGGGGGAAGGCTCCCCTTGACAGGGTTTCAGACAGAGGAGGGAGCCAGCCCAGCCACAGGCACGCAGAACATCCTCGCGCCTTCCCTTCCAGCTGGCTTGAGACTTGGAAACACTCTGTTATCCACTTCTTCCTTCTTTGGCTGCTGCTGTTCAAATGCCCAAAGATGCAGCTGATACCAGGCCAGCAGAGTGCAGGGCTCGTCTGAGGTATGTCATGAGTGGGCAGATGGCTTACAAATGGCGTCCGTCCAAGCTGTGGGTATTTTAGAGTACCTAAAATGCACGCCTTGACCTCAGTCTGCATTAAAGGCTGAACGTCTGAGATGGCAGGTGCTAAGAGCCTTTTCCCCTACCAAACAGGAGCAATAGGAATCCCCATTTATGTGGGGAATGAGCTGGGAGGTAGTCTTTTATAGCAATGGAAGGGAGCTCCACAAACGGTCAAGTTCTATCCAGAGGCCTCCACAGCTCTGAAAAGAACACACACCCTTCAGTAGCTGTTAAGAGCATCCTGAAAATGTTGAGTGCCTCTGGCTTCCTTTATCCTTTGCACACCAGAGTTCTGATGTGTAAGAGGCTCTCATCTCTGGGGGTTGGAGAGAGGAATAAGGTGGGGAACATCCTACGAGTGACTCTGAAAGATCACCTCTGCTAACACAGGACCCACATTTCTGCATGGCCTTCACTGGAGGGGAAGAGAACCTGTTCCTTTTATACACCATGTGCTAGTTTGTCACAGTCCCCACCATTTCTTATTGCCTAGATATTTTCTTTTTTTTTGGCTGTGCCCTGCAGCATGGGGGATCTTAGTTCCCCGACGAGGGATCAAACTCATACCTGTTGCATTGTACAGAGTCTTAACCATGGGACTGCCAGGAAAGTCCCCTAAGATATTTTCTTATACTTAACCTTCTTCAGGCACCTAAAGCCATCCTCTAAGAACTCCTTCCTAATGATAATAACAGGACATCAGGGTGACTCACATGATTTTAGAGTTGAGGGGAGCCTGGACACCGTCTCATGCACCTCTCCGTTTGCATATGTAGGACTCCAGCCCAGGAAGGCTGAGGGACTTGTCTGAGGGCTTCCAGTTCTCAGGGAAAGAACCAGCAGGTGGATGTGCGTCTCCCCCATTCTTGCCCTCATCAGTCTGCCACCCCTAGGCCATCGCTGCCTGAAGGCGGTTCCAGAACCCCCAAGACCATACCTCTGACCATTCTCCTGTGATCCAGACATACTCGCAGGGCTGCAGACTACAGCTCTCGCGGTCCACAGGCCGTGAGCTCATGCCACAGTGCACGCCGTGAACCTCACCACCTCTGTCCTCATCCACACATACCACCTTCCGGTACCTGGAGCCTTCACCACAAGTCTTGGTGCACTGTTATAGACAGACAAAACAGGTGGTGATGTGGAAGAATAACAGATGATTTCTCATGTCTTGTTATTGTGATAATTTATTTTCCTTTCTATATACTCTTTAAGATTGGGAGATAGCTGAGTGTACTATCAGATAACTCATTATTTTACCCTCGTAACTTAACAATGTAACTGAAAAGAACACACGTGACTCCATATGGGGTCTAATCCTTTGGCTCTAACTCTTGTGCCCTGTTGCCTGTACTTAGGAGAAGGCAATGGCACCCCACTCCAGTACTCTTGCCTGGAAAATCCCATGGATGGAGGAGCCTGGTAGGCTGCAGTCCATGGGGTCGCTAAGGGTCGGATACGACTGAGCGACTTCACTTTCACTTTTCACTTTCATGCATTGAAGAAGGAAATGGCAGCCCACTCCAGTGTTCTTGCCTGGAGAATCCCAGGGACGGGGGAGCCTGGTGGGCTGCCGTCTATGGGGTTGCACAGAGTCAGACACGACTGAAGCGACTTAGCAGCAGCAGCAGCCTGTACTTAGCCATCTGCCTCTGCACCTTTTATAAAAGAATGTTGCCTGTAATGTGTGTTATAGCCCATTCTCAAAGCTCTGACCTTTAAAGTATTCATTCATACAAGGATAAAAAGTTGCCAAAAAGAAAATAACAATGGTCCTATTGGAGGTTTATGGGAACCTTGTGACCAGGCCTACTTGGACAGCTCTGAGAACAAAGAACTCTGGTATCAAGAAGTCTGCAACAACCAGTAAGTCTAGCTCTGGTTAAGATGGTTCTTTGGGACACTAGTCCACCATCTTCTTGGTCCACTGGCTTTCTGAATAAAGTCAGAAAATTGCCATTCCTTGCCCCAATACCTCATCCCTCGATTTACTGATACGTCATGTGGCAAGCAGCATGAGCTTGAACTTGGTAACAACAATACTGTTTCTGCCATAATGATCAGCATTCAATAAGTGACTGTCAGGATGAAGCAATGAAAGCGTGAATGAATGAAAATTGGATTTGGAATGAACCTTACTTCACTCACTCAAACACTGCTGCTGCTGCTGCTGCTGCTAAGTTGCTTCAGTCGTGTCCGACACTGTGGGACCCCATAGACTGCAGCCCGCCAGGCTCTCCCGTCCCTGGGATTCTCCAGGCAAGAACACTGGAGTGGGTTCCCATTTCCTTCTCCAATGCATGAAAGTGAAAAGTGAAAGTGAAGTCGCTCAGTCGTGTCCAACTCTTAGCAACCCCATGGACTGCAGCCCACCAGGCTCCTCCATCCATGGGATTTTCCAGGCAAGAGTACTGGAGTGGGGTGCCATTGCCTTCTCCACACTCAAACACTAAATCTCTTTAAAACATATGGCCTCTAGATATTGATGTTGAAATACCTCTAGAGTCAGGGAAGTTATTCCCTGTTCAGGTGGTCCATTTCATAACACAGAACTAAGCCTATCTCTTTGCTGACTCCAACCTCTTGTCCTAGTGGTTAATTCCAAGGGAGCATAAAGGACAAGTTTTGTTTCCTACAAATAACCACCCTCAGGCACCTGAGGATAGCTTTTCTTCTCCAGACTGAATTGGTGTCATCCCTGGATCATCTGGCCAGTATCCACCAAGTTCCTAAGAAGTGTCTGGCCCTATGATGGGTCTGGATGAATGGTAATGGAAACAAAGAGCACAGAGATGAGCTGTGTTTTAGTAGCAAAGACGGACATTAAAGAAGTAGACAGCTAGGGATCAAGATTGAGCCACTACTATAATTTCCATTTTTCAGATGAATAAACTAGGATTTAGCCGCCTAAAGATCTCAGGCTATCCATCTCTTTGTGAAGTAAACAGGATAGATGTTTTTTATTCCCATAAACCATGTGGAGAACATAGAGCAAGTGGTATGTTTCAATCTAGAATGATCTTTGTGCTGACCACAAATTACTTATCTCATTTTACTTTGACCAAGAGCAAACCCCACTGTAGAAGTTTCACCTTAGTTATCTGTGCTGTTAAAGGTCTTCCAAAGCCTGTCCTATCTAAAGCATCTGTGTTACTCAACATTTCAAGACTCTAGATTACATAGGAAAGGTACTGTAACCAACCTGTGTCAAGGACAGCTTAGGTTTCCTTTAACCAGGGATTATAAACTCTGTTGTCTTAGGGCCTTATCCGACTACTGTGAACTGTCATTGTTGTTCACATAATATATTTTAAACTTTTTCCTTTTAGTCTAGAGAGCGTCACAGATCCCATTTTTCTTTTGTCTCTGACAAGTCTCCTTTGCTTTTATGACCTGCCTTATCCCAAAGGCATTTGAGTATGGAATTCAGCTTGACCCAGAGATGTCTTACCTCATATACCCCTTGCCTTGCTTTTCTTTTTCTTTCTTTCTTCATTTCTTCCTTCCTTTCTCCTTCCTTCCTTCTTTCTTTTTTTTTTTTGGTTAGGAAAATAGACATAATCCATTCACCATTTTAACCATTTGAAAGTATACAATTCAGTGGCATGTAATCACTGGCCATGTTGTGAAATCATGTCACCCCAAAAGGGAACCCTACACCCATTAAGCAATCACTCCTCATTCCCTCTTTCTCTCATATTGTTGCAACTACCAAGCTACTTTCTGTCTTCATGGATTTGCCTGTTCTGGGTATTTCATAGAAATGGAATCATCCAATATGTGGCCTGTTTTTGTCTGGCTTCTTTCAATTAGCAGAATACTTTCAAGGTCTTGCCATATTGAGCATGGATCAGTATTTCATTCCTTTTTATGGCTGAATAGTCCATTGTATGGATATACCACCTTTTGTTTATTCAAATGTTAATGGACATTTGGGTTGTCTCAGTCTTTTGGCTATTATGAAGAGTGCTGCTATTAACATTTGTATGCAAATTTGAACACCTGACTTCAATTCCTTTGGGTGTATCCTTAGGAGTTAGAAATGCTGGGTCACCTGGTATATCCATGTCTTTTGTGAGCTGCTTTGTTCTTTCAAAAAGTAGAGGGGGTATGTATGTGGCTGTATCTTGATAGCTCCTTATCAAATATTTGCAAATTTAATTTAAAATTTCTGTTGCTTCAAACTCAACATCTAGGGTTATGGAATCATTCATAATTTTTCTGGGGCACAAATCTGAATAGAAAACAGTGTGAGATGAGCACAGAGGAGTAAATCCTTTCCTCCCAGTGCAGGAGACTAGCTGTGCCTGATGCAGCTCAGCTCTGACTCTGCAGTTTTGGGGATTTCTCTTCTCCCGAAGGATACTGAGAACCATTGTGAAGTAGTAATGTTTCTGTTACTTCATTAAAAAAAGCTAAATGAGCCATTGAATGTCACAAAACAAAACTGGCTAATTTGTGATGTGTAGATCTGTGCAGAAGACATACTTAACTCCCCACAGAAAAGGTAATTCCTGAGAAATCAGGACTTAGGTAGCGCAGAGAAGAACATGATTACTGAGCAGTCAACCTGGACTAAACCTTCCAGTGTTCTCTTTCATTTTCACTAATCCATAGGACTTTAAGCTGTATCAATAAGTAACAGTTTAGAGCAGAAAAGCAAGGGTTACTTTTCTGCTTGTTAGATGTTTCTCCCTTGGTCTTAAGTAATGCTTAACTACCATAAAAACTACTTTGCCAATGGTGGCAAAGGGCATTGGGAAACCTTATTTTGAATATAACTTTTAGAATAACTAAAGTAAGTAAATAAGTGACTTGCCCAGTGGTTTGGAATGAGTCAACAGTGGCTCTGAAAATCACTTAGCATAGGCGTTCTCCTGGGGTTTTAAATCCTAACCAGAGTATAGGGGCTGGGTAATCAGAAAGCAATCCAGCCCATACTATAGGATTTTATTAGCTTTCAGTAATATCACCCATTCCACCCATGTAAGATTTATGACTCTTACCTCTGTCCTGGAATATGACCTAGAATATTCTGGAAAACAGATGGAAAAGCTCAACTAAGCTTATTTTAATTTTCAGAAGATTTTCCTCCAATTTCTTTATAGCTTTTAGAAAATTCTATACAAAGTATATAAGACACACTACCAGCCTCTCTGAAATTCAGCATATCTGTGATTCAGTAAGCAACTATCACAGCCCTGGGTTAACTTGGGTAGTTTGCTCCTTGTTCCATGGGCTACATGTAACTATAAATGTGTTGAAACTCACAGGGAGGAAATAACATTTTAAATTTGAGGGTGAGGAAGATATAAAATAAACTTTTAAGGAACTATTTTATTTAGCTAGTTTGGCTGACCACAGGGTGATGTCTAAAAAGGATCATTTAATGCAATGAGTAGAAATTGTCTTTCCTAAAAGACTGGAATCGAGTTGCTTTACTTTTTTTGCTTAGGTGCTCTAACCATGGAGGAAAGAAAATCATTCTTCATATTTATCTGCTCAACCTGTATGGTTGCTGATTTTCTCCATGGAGGAAAGAATGTGTTGTGTTCTTACTAGGGTCAGGCTGTCATTGTTAAATAGTGTGTGGGAAAGCAAGCAAAAGAACAAGTGAAGAATTTGACAGTATGGTGTTCTGCTTGTGCTAAACAGAGTCTTTGGCTAAAAGGAACAGACAGTAAAAATTAATTTATCCTAACATTGCTTTACATCCAAAAAAGGGAAAGCAACCTTCAAATTACAACAGGTTCATTTTAAAAGTGGAGTTTGGGCATCTTTGTCCTAAAATATTATATGTGCCAAGGTAAAAGGCAGAAATAACTGTGTGGATACATTTTGTAACTTTAAAGTCATTCACTCATTCAACCAATACAAACACACCTCAGAGACACAGTGGGTTTGGTTCCAGATCATCACAATAAAGGGAATATCACAATAAAGTGAGTTACATGGGTTTCCTAGTTTTCCAAGGCACACAAAAAATTATATTTGCACTATAATCTACTAACTATGTCATAGCATTATGTCTAAAAACGTACATAATTTTAAAATTCTTTATTGATTAAAAACAAACAAACAAACACAGATGTCCATCACCTCAGCCTTCAGTGTGTCCCAGTAGGAACATCAAAAATCACTGATCACAAGTCCACAGACACGCTGGGCTCTGTCCTCCTTCTCTCTTCTACCTAGAATCACTGCCTCTTGGCGTTTACCCCTGACCACCCTAGAGAAGGTAGGGCTAGCCTATCATTCTCTATCTCAGCACCTTGTCTGTATTGTTTTTTTTTTCCATCACAGCACTTTTCATAATTGGTGATTTCATAGAACATATCTGTTTGCTTGTCTTCTGTCCGTCTCTTTCACTAGATAATCAATCCCTACCATAGCAATTCCACATTTTCTATTGTAACCGTAACGCCTAATGCCTGGCACTTTGCAGACTCTATAAAGATTTGTTGAATACATGAATGAAGGAATGAGTAATAAAGAGTTAGTATTTGGCCCTTGTTCACACATCAAAACCTGATCACTCCCTACTGTAAACTTCATAAAATCTTTGTAACCAACTGGCCAAGGACCTGCAGTTCATGACTAATTTTTCTGTGCTAAGAAGATGAACTTGGGAATCATTTTACAGCTGATATCAATAAAAGTTTTTAGAATACAAATATGCGTTAGAGTGGTCCAAGTCCCTGCACTGGGTCAAACAGCCATGGGGTGGGCAGCTCAACAAAGGCCAGGCAGATCTGAGCACAGCTTGTCCATGGCAATGTGACAGGAAAGTAAAACAGCTGTCCTTACAGGAAAAACAGAGCTTGTTTGACTATTCTAAAAGACATGTTACAATGCTGTGATTTTAGAGTTGAAGCCAATTACCAGGTATTGTTTTATAAAGTCTTTTCTTCTTCCTTCCTTCCTTCCTTCCTTTCTCTCTCCCTCCCTCCCTCTCTTCCTTCCTTCCTCTTTCCTTCTCTTCCTTCTTTCCTTCCTTCCTTTCTTCCCTCTACCTATTATTCTCTCACTGCATTCATTCATGGAGTCATTCATTCATAAAGTGTCTTCAATGCCACTGTGCTAAAAGCTGGGGAAAACTCTGGTGAACAAGCTTTATGACTTCAAACAGCTGACAATATCAACAGCAAAGATGGGCAAAAACGATTCAGAGCGCTAACTACTGAAGCAGAGTATTTTCAAGGTGCAACGAGAGTGGACAGGAGGGCTACCTGACTCAGTCATTCGAGGGGAGGTATGATCAGCAAGGGCTTCTGAAAAGATACGACATCTTGTCTGAGACTTGAAGGATGAGCAAGGGTCACTCAAATAAGGAAAGGAGGAGGTCGGCCTTATTGTGTTACAGAGGTACTAGGGAGGAAGGAGAGTATTCTGGGTAAAGGTAAGAAAAGGTAAAAAAAAAAGAGCACTCGTAAGTCCTGGAAGATTTACTCCTTAAAGCTAAGGGATGTATAACCCACATACTCAGAATTCATATTTAATCAAAAGCCCTATAAGTAAATTCATTAGCTTACTTATAGGGCTTTTGATAATCTATAAATTTATAGATTATAATATTATAAGTTTGTTATGATGGTAATTTTCAAAAGAATTAAAAAGTCAATTTCTTAAACTCAGCCCCAAGAGCATAATAATTCAAAAGTGAGTAAAACTGAGCAGTGAAAAGCTAAATAACTAGCCCAAAGTTGGCAGGTGATCTTAAAAGCCCAACACTGTGATATACAGTCTTTGCTGAAACGGTGGTCATCATCTGAACTCTCCATCAAGACTTCATGTACCAATGAGGAGTAACATTTGCGAAAGGCCTAAAATATGCTAGGCACTGCACCGAATCCCTCCCTTAACCTCATTTAACCTAAGACCCGGATTCAGCAAAGTCTGACATATAATACCCATTTTGCAGATGAAGTAAATGGAGCCCATAGATTTGATGTCAATTTCCCAGAGTCCCAGGTGGTCTTGTTTACAACACTGTGGTTTTCTGAAGAGAGCATTTTTCTCTTCTTCAATTATTTTGTGCTATATCTGAAAGTCCAGGCTCTATCCTTGTGGTACCATGAATAAACATTAATCCCCCTTCCCCAGTATAGTCAACAGGCCTCTCAATACACAAAGGGGACTAATGACATGCTCCATCTTCATCAAGACTTCCCCTCAACCACATGCCTTAAGGTCTGATTATCAACCAACTGGACCAAGAATTTCATTTTAAGAAGAGGGTGGGGCAGTCACCCTCTAGAGAATTCTACTAATACTTTGATGCCAACTATGCTGAAAGAGGCTGACCAAGCCAAAAATAAAATAAAAGAATTCACCTTGGGTGCATGTCAACACGGGAGGAGGTAGACTATAACGATTCAGAGCATGTATTCCTGAGGTCAGGCTTCTGGGCTTCAAATCCCAGCCTTATTACTTAGTAACTACCAACTTGGATGAATTAACTTAGCTAAGCCTCCAGCTTCCTCATCTTTAAGTGAGGATAAAAATTTAATTACAACACCAGAGAGTTATGGAAAAGGTTAAATGAGGTCCTCCATATAAAAATACTCAATAGAGTGCTTGGTCCATACAACGAGATGTATTACTTTTATTATCATTTGTATTAGGGCCACTGTGCCAGATAATCATAGACGATGCCCCTCACATTGTAGCCTATGGGAATGGCAGCCTTGGGCTTGTACAGTGTACAACCTGTGTGACTGTATACGACATTCCTGATGATCACGCTATTGTGCATAGGTGGAACTCATGCTTCTCAAGGTGGACACTTGGATTATTTCTCATGAAGAAGAGGGTGCCATTTGCTATATGCCTGGCATGAAGTACATCTTGCCAACAAGCAGGTGGGTTTTTAATAGTGTCCAAGGGGGAAGCAAAATGAAAAACTGCACATGTAGAAAGCAAACAACAGCTCTGAGTTAGCTGTCAAGAACAGCTAAGAAGAAGAGAACTTCCCATAACGGGATGGGATGGGGGTAGCAAGTGTCCAGCATCTGATTCACTGGGCTCTACGGCTGTGCCCTGACATCTCACCGACATTAGGTCAAGGTGTCACTTGATGAGGGGAGGGAAGTTAAGACATGTGTCTGCACATATCAGGTAAAATGGAAGCGGAGTGAGTGGGTGCAGAGGAGGAGAGAACCAGAATGAAGGTGCAGGTTGATTGAGGGGAGCATGAAGGGGGTGGACTATCAAGTGACCACCCAGTTGACTGTTTAACAAGGACACTTTAGACCATGGAAGTAGGGGCAATTAACAATTACACCAGGGCTGCCCCAGGTAAGTAGGATGAGAGGCCACTCTTTTCCTGACATGGCTTATGAAGGTGGTTGCCCAATTGCTCACAGCATTCCCTTGAAGCCTTGTGGCCAAGGGGATGTTAGGAAAGGACCACCAGCATGCCCTGCTAATGAGAAACTATGGCTTTTGATGGAACTTCTCCCTCTACCATCTAGCAGCCCTGAGACTCACTTTGGCCAGCTTAGTGTCATATGAGGGCCTCCAATCCGCCTCACTAACCAGGTCCACTAGTCTCCAACTCTTTACTTTGGGTTCAGGCTGATGGGGAAGCATGTTGGCAGGAGGGTAACTATCAGAGTCTGCTTTTCTCATTGCTTCCGTATGATCAGCTTCTAAATTTAGCCACAGGCCAGGCTTTCTTCGTAGGTCTTCTGTTCTTACATGGCACTTGAAAGCAATATTTGAGGAAGGATTTAGAAAGATCAATCTGCATGGCACATGCAAAGATGTAAATTTCTAGGCACGTTTTGGATGATTAGAGAAGAGGATCTCCTCAGTGCATGTCTGGCAAGATTTCTAGTCTGTGGGAGTCAGAAAGAAGTGTCAATGGAGCATGCATTTTCCCAACTGACTCCAGCGTTTTCAAAAGTTGGCTACAGCGTCAGCTGTCAGCTTAGATTCATTTCTGAACACTCTTACTCTGTGCTCCTTGGAGCAGTCACACAGGGTGGAGTTTGGCAGGACATGAAGACAGAGAGGGAGAGAGCAGGCAGTGGTAGGTCTGAAGCAAGAATCAGAAAGAGTGTTGAGTGGTGACACACAGGCAGAAACGAAGAAATCTTTTCTCCCTTCCATATCTCACCCTGTCAATCCCCAAGCCACTCGATTATTTATAGTTTTCTCAGAGGGACTTTGCATAGTTACCATTTTACCATTTTACAGATGGCAAACTCACAGCTCAGAAAATTAGGCATCCTTGTTCTAAGCCAGGCGTCTGAAGTGTGGCAGTGCCAGGATATGAACCACATCTGAAGAATTCTACAGCCTCTGGGGTTCCCAGCAACTTGTGTGGCTCAAGTACAATTAATTTGAAATATAACTGCTCTAGCTATTCCTCTCTACCACTGTCTGATAAAAGTGAAAAAAAGAAAAGAAAGAAAAGAAAATAATAATAAAAAAAAAACCCTAGAGTTTCCTTTGAAAAGGAAAATGAGAAAAAAAAAATTTGTTTTCTTTTAGCAGAGAGGGTGAGACTCCTAAAGAAAAGAGATGACTGAAAACAATGGAAATAATCAATCAGGAAGGTGAGAGAGAGGGAAGAACAGAGCTGGAAGGCTGAATCCCCACAAGGATTAAAAATGCAGTTGTAGGAAAACAAATCCCATTTAAAATGGAATAAAACAGAATAAAACACCTAGGAATAAATTTAACCAAGGAGGTGAAAGATCTGTACATTGAAAACTAATAAAAGACACTGAAGAGGGCAGAAATACATGGAAAGATTCTGTGCTCATAGGCTGGAGGAATTAATATGGTTAAAAGGTTCATAATATCCAAAGCACCATATGCAAAAGAATAAAACTGGACCTCAATCTTACACCATAATAAAAATAAACATGTGGGTCGCAAAGAGTCAGACATGACTGAGCGACTGAACTGAACTGAACTGAACTGAATATAAAGCACTCACCAGAGTGCCAGGCACTGTCTCTCCTGTCCTGAAAAACTATTCCTGGTGGGAAATTCCTGTCTCAACTTCCTATCTCTGAACATTTTACACCTTGTACTTTCTGTTTCATTCCAATGTCAGTAGATAAAGTATTGCTTTTAAAAATATCTTTTCCTCCCTTGTCTACAACTGAATCTTCTCCACTGGAAACAGAGGATCCTCCCTACGAAAGTCCTATCCTTGCTAGAGCCAGGCCATTCCTCAGGGACACTTAGTGTTTTCTTTAACTAGACATTAACTTGGAGAAAAACAAATTGGTCTATTTCTGCATCAACGGAGCAGTTCTTCAGAGGCACTCACAGTTTTTTAAATGTTGAAAATCCTTCACTAATTAATCCGGGTTTCAAATGAAATGCCTGCCTCCCAGCTGATGGCTGAAGCCGTGGAAGAAAAAAAAAATTCCAGAGGAGATCCTACCTAGGGTCTGCCCAGTGGCTGTTTGAACTTACGCAAATGACCACGTCTGAATACACACATTCAAAAATATTTCTTCCATCTCCTCCTCCTTCTGGGAAAGTTATCTTCATGCATTTGGCCCACGGCCTGTTCAACTTTTTCTGGAGGCAGCCAGATTTGCAACATCAAGAACACAAGCGTTGGAATGGCAGAAAAAGGAGGAGTTCTCCCACCCTGCCTGGAACGAACTCCTGCCCTCTGACAGTGACCTGGTGGGAAAACGCCAGCCTGGTCACTGCGCTGGAGGGCTTCACAGGGGAACGGATGTGATGATAGCAAGGGGGCTGAGCGAGAGGCTGGCAGGTGCCCGCTTCCTGGCTCTACTTACTTCTTGCCATTCCTCTGCCCTCCACGCGTAGAGCGGACACGGCGGGGCTTGGCAGGCGCGCTCCGACTCTGGTCGGGTGTAGGGGTTGCACTCGGTTTCTCTGGCCGTTTTGTGCGTTCCCATCTGACAGCCCACATTTCTCCGCCGCACGCCTTGGCCGCACGACACGGAGCACTGCAAGGACAAGAGGATGTAAGTGGGAGCTCTGGATTGTTGGTGGGAGGGGGCGGTCATCAGGGTGGAGAGGGTCAAGGACCTGGGGATGGCATTCCTAATCCAATGATCTTCACAGCCATCACAGGGTTTTCTAATTTCCAGTGAAAGGGACCCAGGAAATGTCTAAAATCTGCAGCCTCACTGCCTAACAAAGCCAGTTGAGTGAGGAAGAGACTCAAGTTTGGGGGTAATTTCTCAAGTTAACAAAACTCCTGGACAATGGAAGAGGCTGGGAGACATCATTCAGAAACATTCAGTACATCCTAGAGTACTGCTGCCATGGGAAATGAAAATCCCAAGTGATTTCTATCCCGGAAGGTTGGAGGGCCTTGAAAATTGGAGAGACAGTTGCACACAAGAGAATTTCTTGGCAGATGAAAATTATAACTCAAGGAGAGAAAATCACTGAAGATTTTATGGCCTTATAAGTAGAATTATTTTCTCCAGTCTCCTCTTCTTCTTGCTCCTATTACTAGAGATAGGGGAATTCGGATGAATGTATGAAAAATAAAAGCTGACAGAGAAAAACTATTTCCTTGGGCGTTGTGTTTTCAGCCCGTGAAATGTACTATTAATCAGGCTGAAACATTTTGTTGACCAAGCTGCAAAACACCCTATTAATCTGCAATTAACTTTTCTCTAAATTAATTTTTTAGTGGTTTCCTCGTTACTGGGTTTTATAATCTCACTCATGGGCAGCCAAGAATTATTATCTTTATTAAGCTTTTGACAGTGAGAAACTAAAGGCAACATTTAACTGGAAAGAAATGCCTATTATTTCACTTAGCTATTAAAAATTGTTTCCAAGTTTGTGTGATAGCTGAGCCTCCATTCATTTGTCTGACTGAGAAAACAAGCTTAACATACATTAAAGTCATATTCCTAAGAGGAAGTCTTCATACAGAGTAGAATCAAGCTTTTAAATTAGATAAAAATTCCTGTCCAGCTACCCTGCAGCAGGATTCATCGTACTCTGAGGCTAATGGGAATTTACTATCAAGAAGCACCCCTAATGAATTCTGGTGCATATTAGTATTATTTCCATTTCAGATTCTAAAAAAACAGGTGATAATATTTAGAAGGCAGCTTGGGAAATCATATCATTTCAGATAAGTCTGCCAGGCAAGGAGCTTAAGCATTCACATCAAAGCTAGCTGAAGAGAAGGAAATATTTTAGAGCAACATTGCTACTATTGTTTGGGTTTAATTGTATTAATTGGATTGAATGAGTTTGTGACCCACAAGAAATCAGACATTTAAAGTCATTGTGCTCTGGGTGGAATGAGAGGGTGCCTGAGCACAAGTGACTGCCTTGTCTACAGAAGATGGCCATGTAATACTTCGGGGAGCTATGTGTATATTTCCCATTGATTCCACATTAAATGAATGAACTATGACATAGGAGAAATAGCACAGGAATGACAGAAATCGTCAACCACGGACAGCAAATAACAACCAAAACACTCTCTGTGTATTTGAATTTGGGGCCTTAAGCATAAAACAGAACAATTCCAGAACGTATCCAAGTAAAAGCACAAGGAAAAAAATAAGAACAATTAAGTAAACAAGTCTGAATTTGCATAGAGCTGATATATATTCAAAATCTCATCATGCTTTAATAAGGTAAAGAAAAAGGAAAAAACATTCAAGGCTTTCCAGGTGTATACTATTCAGGTTCTAAGTAAATGCAATTTCTTTTTGATGCCACTGTTTGTTACTAAATTATTACTTATGGCTCAGCAAAGATAAGGTATTATCAGCCATAAGCATCCAATATTTAAGAAATAATTTCTACAATGTTCAATATTTTTTTCCAAAGGGCAAATAAAGACAGAGGAAGTTACAATTATACAATAATGTCATTGTGGCTTTTGATTTTCATATTGTCAAAGCTAGCCCTGACTTAACATATTCAAAGATTTGTACAGGGCTTATATGCACAGCAAGGTATAATAAGCCTTGCCTCTGTGAAAACTGCATTCATGGCAATCTTGGTGCAAAATGAAGTGTACTGCATCAGAGCTAGTTCTCTGTGTTGGACTTTTCTTCCTGTGCTGTCTCAGGGGAGGCAACATTTAGCATACAGAGCAAGCCAGGCTTGCTTGGTAAATTCTGAGAGATTTGTGCAGAAATCCTATGAATAAAACAGCATCAGAAAGACCTCTGTGTGACCCTGGAGGTGCTGATGGTGGTGGTGTGTGCACGTGTGTGTGCTTAATTCTTGTACTATGTAGTCCAGTTTTTAGTTACTCTAAGAAGAAAAAAGGTTGAGCAGCATATTAACATGTGCCCTCCTCCTGCAACTATCATTCCTGCATGGCAGTCTATTTGTGCAGGTTTGAACGCAGATGTTTTTAGTTCCAAACTACTAAGCTAGGAGCTGTGTTTCATCTCTCTGGACTCCCTGCTATGCAATGTTAGTATGCAGAACTCACCAATTTAAAGGAGAAAGTTAATGCTTCTTTCTATAGATAAAACAAATCTCTATGGAACTTGTGATGCTTAGGGAACTGTAGTACATACTTGAAAGCCTAGAAAGAATTTTACATACTTTCTATCAGTGTGACTGCTACAATCATGGCCATGACAGGATTCAAAGGAGGGATTAGCTTGAAAAATAACAAACTTTAATAACTAACTAAAGTATGAACTAACTTTAATAAATAACAACTGGTAACAATAATAGCAAACTTAGTGAGCACTTACTAGGCCAGGCTCTATTCTAGGGTTTCTCAACCTAAGAAATCATTTTTGCTGGAGACTGTCCTGTGCATTGGAGGAAGTTCAGGGGCATCCCTGGACTCTATCCCACTACACGTCGGTTGCATTCCCTCTCCTCTGCCAAACTGAGACAACTAAAACTGTCTCCAGACACCTGCAAACATCCCAAGAGTTACAAAATCACTGCCAGTGGAGACCTTAGTTCTATGCTAAGCATCTTGCATAAAATATATTTCACACTTCCCAGTAAACCTTTTACATAGATACTTCGCACATAAATAAAGCAAAGAACAATCACCCTAACCCAAGCAAAAACTAAAACAAAAAGTAATTCAAATAAGTTCTATCCTAGGCAATAAACCAAAGCCACTGTGGACTAGGATTTGGCTTCCAGTTTTAAGATATGGTGCTAGTATTATGCGGCCTTTTGTACTACGTCAGCAAGAGTGGGTGAAAGGACTGTATTCAAACAATTCAACATCAACGTTTGCAGTTCAAATACAAGTCACAGACAGCACATATCACTACGGCAACTCTAGTTCTCATCACTGACCATGTGCATAAGGTTTCTAAGATTTCTCAAAGGACACACATTGCACATCTGCCATGTTTCTCCATTAAACACTTCATAATCACATGACCAAGCCACTCTCATGGTAGTTACAAAAAATTCCCAACCAAAAATGGCTGATAGGTTCATAATGCAATTTGCCGATTTCCATTTTGGCATGAGTACTGAAGAACTTTAAAAAAATCAAGTGTTTCCCTGACTTCAAGACACAGTGCTACATTTTGTATCACTGAGAAAGAAAAAGGAGCAATTAATCACGACCTTCTATTAGATGTAAGGACCATCCTGACCAGAGAAATGTTCAAGTATCAAAAAAAAAACTGGTATCTCAGGGCTGAATGAATTCATGATAGATGAATGATGGTAAAGTGTTACTTTCATTCTAATCCGATCATTTTTATTGTTTATTCTTAATCTTCTTTTGTTTAGGAGGCTTTTTTATAGGAATAGGATACATTAACGATGTTTACTCTGGAAGGCTTTTGAATTGTGGACCTATAGAGCCTTCACATTTATCAAGCTGAATCAAGAATCAGATGCTGATTTTGTCTGAAAATTTCATCCCTCAGCTCTTTATCAAAATCATCTAAACAAACTGAACATGAACTTTTGAAAAAAAAAATGCTTTCAAACTTGAGTATGTTTTTCAATTAAGGTTCTTCTTTTACTAGAAAAATTTCCTTGACACATTCAAGATGTTCAAAAGATGTAAAAGTGAAACATTCCACTTTAAACCTCAAAACACTAATTCTGAGGAAAAGACAAAGAAGATTAGCAAGGCTGCACTAGCTTCCTCTCCCACTATTCTATATGCCTTATTATTGTCAGACATTTTGACATAATGAGAAATTACAATAATTATTTCCCCTACCCTGAAGACGAGATGACTAAAATACAGCCACCAGCAGAAAACAGAAGAACCAGATATAAAATCTTCTAAAAATTATTGCAAATGGATAATCATTACTCTTGCTTTATATTACTGCCTTAGGGATATTTCTGTTTACCATGGGATCATTAGTAAACCAATAATCTTTAATCATGCAGACTATCTTTCTCCATCAACCTCTGGGTCTGATTATCTTCAGGTATGTTTCAAAATTGCACAAATCGGATTTTACCCATGTAGCATCTTATCTTGCCTGCTTTTATAATTCATTTCTATAAATCAAATCAAGCATTAGAAAGTTGGCCACAGACCATTACACGACTGTTTTTACTTGCATTTTCCACAAAGGTAACTAGACTTTCCTAAGCAATCATTTTGAACAGGTGCAGTCTTTTTGGGGGAAGCATTCCGATAATCCTATTACCTTATGTTTGAAAAAACCCCAAGGGTTCAAACCTAATCATCCCAGCTTTGTGAGCAATTTTAGACTTTCCATCAAGTTCACAGGATATGAGAGTAAAACTCACTCTGTGCTTACCAATAAAGAGTGAAAGAGTCTTTTAATCATCCTTCTTTTAAATGAACTGACTTTTATAACAACTATCAATTAAGTGCATCTCGACAAGATGCAAATAGATAAGTCGAGGCCAAGGGACACAAAGAAAAATAACAGCATGAAAGTATGCAAGAGGACAAGCTAATTGGTGTGGTATCTTAAATAATGTTAGCTATAGGCTTTTACATGAATTGAACAGCTCGAAAATACAAGGGCTGGAAGTCAGAGATGACAGTAGTCAGTTAGACAAACCATTACTGATGACCAGTACGAAATACTGCCTAGAAATCTGATCCCCTAAAGAAGCCAGAAGAGGAACTAGCTTTGGCTGGACACAGACACTTTGTTAAAATAAAAATAAAAACAAAATGTGATATGATAAAAGCACTCTGAGGCTATTCTGCTGGGGTACAATGCAGGCCACATTTTATTTCTGTGTGAAGGGGAATATGACTGTGAGGTATGGGGGACAATGACAGCAGCCCAGAGCATTTAAGAAAAATTCATGTTTCTAGAGGAATTTCCTGTCATTCATGTTGAAATAGAGGATTCTCAACTCCTTCTCATGTTAACACAGCTGTACAAAGCTTCTTTGCGGTGTTAGGAATCAAGATCCAGGCTCTGAAAGAATCAATTCTACAGGCTGCCAACCTTGAACCTGGTTTCCTATTGATTCTCCAGAGTATGTGCATACATCTCTACTGCACAGGAGAACCACAAACTCAGCAAAACCTCACTGCATCAAATTAACAGAGAGAAAGAGCATATTACACACAGAATATGTGAAAAGACATTGGGCCTTACTACTTTTAAGTAAGCACCTTCAACTAAGCTGAGGACATGTGTAAGTGAGGAGTAACAAGATACACTTTAAGGGCCAGATATGAGTGATCTGTTCACCCACCAATTGTTAATGTGTAAACAAAAGCTTCTCACGTTCCCTCTTGAATTCAATAGGGAAACCTACTGAATTTAGCAAATGTGTACAATTAGTGGAGTCTAACTGTCATCAGTTTCTTGGGTACGTCCCCCACTTTCCCATTGGATATACACATACTGCACTCATTCAAACAAAATATTTCTCTTGAGAGATTATTAGAGTTAAGACTACTGAGCTAAGTATGTGGCATTCATTACTGCAATAAATCCTCATAAGAGCTATATGAAGTCAGGTCAGCAAGGTCACACAAATCACCCCAGGTCACAGAGCTAGGAAATGACAGAAAACTTCCCCATCTATCCCCCACCTCTACTGTATACAATCTAACAGGCAGAGAAGTATTCTTAAATCCTTCATATTGACAGCTCTTTCTTTAAGAACCTCAAAGGTAAATCTGAACTCAATTCCTGCCAGGTAACCATAGTCAACCTTACTGGAATCTGAATTAGTGGTTTTCTAAATGGTGAATAATAAAAAGCCATCAGCAAAGCATTGAGGGCTACTCTGTCCTACACAGTTGACATCTATCACCACTTAGAATTAATCCCCACAACTGTCCTAGTATATATATTACCCAAAGCACCAAGGGATGAAGCCACTTGCCCAAGGTCCCACAGCTAGTGAGCATTCTGACATAAGGCTGTCTCCTTCCCTGTCTCCACACTCCCCTCTAAAAAACTGAAACTGAGCAGGGAAACAAGCCAACACACTGGTGTCAGCCACGTGGCCAAAGGGAAGTAAGAAGTCGTTAGAGGAGAAGTGTTGCTCACCTGACTCCAGGCGCCAGCCTTCCACTTGGGGCATCTTCCTCCTCGGCACTTTCTGTGCCCATTTGGCTTAGCAAGGTGTTTACAGTAATCACTTTCTAAATGGCTTCCATCTTTTGCCATGCAGTAAACATTTCGTTGTTTATGCCCTCGACCACAAGAGACAGAACACTGAAATATAAAGCAATGGCAAGGTTTTTTTTTTTTTTTTTTTTTTAAATCACAAGCAATTTGATAAAAACCTAGGTCGTGAGATGTTAAGATCATGCCTAACAAGAGTCACCATTCCCTCCCCCTCTGCAGTGCCATTTTGGATAATATCTCAAGGCTCAACATGGAAGGAATGTGGCAGTGGAGGAAAAAAATATGGACAGCGGGAATCCTGTCTAGTATTTTGGGTCACTCAAGAGTGAGGGTAAATCCTGGTAATATAGGCCAAAAATAAGCCCACGAACCTGAAATTACCATGAAATTATGATTTAAAGAAGTCCTACTATGAATTAGTAAGGATTTATTTTGGACATCTCACTTCATGCAGTCTCTGGTCAAGATATTTCTTCAACAAAATGCCTCGTGATCCACTCTTTTGGATAAAGGTGCATTTCCAAAATACAGCTGTGTTCAATTTCCTTATGAATTGATTTAAGGAAACTCTTCTACCATTTTTCAGAGGATAAGCTCTCATTTTCCCAGTCCATTGGAAAGGAGGTGAAAAAGGCATGTTAGAAACTGAAAGGTAAGTTAGCAGGTGGGTCTGTGCCAAGTTTGGGAGGGAGGCATTACCTTTCAACTTTGATCTGCAGGTTCACTGAACTGTTTTAATGTGACCTTGTCTGACCACATCTAAGAAACTTGACTTTGATTTCAGAGTAGGTTTCTCAGAAAGGTTTAGGAATCAAAGTGCTCATGGAGTCGGGACAAAAATGTGACATGACAGCTTCTTGTAGAACAGGCAAGAGGCTGGCCCCAATGAGTACACTGAGATATTCAACGTCCATTGCCTCATTAGCGATTACAGAAGTCATTACCACTTGGATCATAAGCTTGCTGGCTCCGGTTTTCAAGACACATTATTTCCCAATACAATGTCCTTACATTTCAGAGGGAACTGAGTTTAAGAATGAAGAGCAAAAATATGAAAATGCAACAAAAATAGATTTCAAGTATCATTTCTTTCTACTCAATGTTTCTAGTTTCTCCTTTGAACTTTGTGATTTTGTTAACTTAAATGGCCAAAGTGTCCTTTCAGGTCTAATAGATAAATAGCACCATGTAAAACATGTAGCCTAATATAAACTGAACCACCATTACCAAGCGAGCTCTAAGTGATCCCATTCATATATGTGCCAGACATGTTTTTTCTAGTAAATATAGACTATTATAAAAATTCCAAAGTAGCTGCTAGAGAAATATAAAATATGTGTATTAATATATTTCGGCCTAACTTTTTACTTTAGGAGATGGAAAGGTTTTTTTCTTTTGAGCTCTTATTTTGTAAGTATTATGATTTTGAGTAGTCATTCTGGAAGGAGTATACAGTGTGGAAGGAAGGAGTCCAATTTAAATATCTACATCAAAAATATCCATCTTTCAGCCTTTAGAGTTTTGATGTATATGAAGACTTTGGGCTACAATTCTAGAAGACTTTTATAATGAATCTCCAAGAAGTTTCCCTATAACCCAACTTACACACAGATAATCCCTATTATTAGTGACTAATTTTAGTATTTAAAAATGTTACTTCCACCAAAATTACAAGCACAGTTAGAGTTTGAGGTGCGTTCATTTGTTTAGTCAGCAGACATTTATTAAGCACCTACCAAGTTTTCAGGATTATGCAAAGTGTTGGGAATACAGTGATAAATAAGAGTGATATAATCCCTGCCCTTGTGGAGTTTAGAGACCAGTGAGGGAGACCAGCATTAATCAAGTGACAACAAAAACAAATACATATTTGCTAACTGACATGAGTACTCTGAAGAAAAGGGGCTGAAGTGCCTGCAAGAGGAGTCCCTGGGGCATTCCTGAGGGCCAGACCATGTCAAGCTAATAGGTCACAACAATGTATTTTATTCTCCACAAGACGGAAAATCACTGAGGGGTTTTAAGTTAGCGTAAGACACAGTCTAATTTTCGTTTCAAAATTCTATTTTTACTACCGAGTAGACAATGGGTAGAAATTCAGCATTAGTGGAAACAAGAAAACTTAGGAAGCTAACGCAGTTGTCCAAGCAAGAGGTGACGGTGGCACTGATGAGGGTGCAAAGTGGAGGGGTGAAGGAAGCTGGTGAATTTAAAACCGTTTTTGAACTACGAATGACAGTTCCCTGATGGATGTGCTGTGGGGTGGATGGGAGAGGGCAGGGGCAGGAAGGCCTCCAGGTTTTCTGCTTTGGGCAATTGGATTAGAGAGATGATACGGACAGAGATGGGAAAAACAGCACGGGGAGTCAAGAATATATTATTTTCTAGGAGATGAGCTGAATTTAGAGGATATGGGTTCATGGGTGGTAATGTGTTTGATTAGGGTGAAGAAACAGACACAGCTATCTTATTAATCAGATGAACAAGTATCAATTGAAAGCAAGTTTGACCCTGAAGGATCATCATTTCAATATACAAACAGTTCAGACAAGCTGTCCCTTAATATGGAGGGGAGGAAGAAAGTTGGTGGAAATGGAGATTTAGTAACCTATTGGTCTGTAAGTTCCATGAGGTCAGGGGTTACAGAAGCTTTGTTTATCACTATGGGCTTATACTTCCAACACTTTGTAGAATACTTAGAACTTAGCAGGTGCTCAATAAGTGTTGAATGGACAAATAAAACAAATCCATTTAGTGGTCACTAGAAGAGGTAACCTAATATTAGGGAGCAATCTACAAAGGCAGAATTAGCAAAGGCACAGCTTTCTCCCATTCATTAGGTGCAAGGTACTACTCAAAGACTTTATATATATTATCTCATTTAATCCTTCCAATAACCACAGAGATAGGTACTATTATTGAAGACAAATGGCGTTTTCAAAATGGCATAACCAAAATGCTTTATGTGTATACATCTCTTCCTATATGACTCCAATTAAGTGGCTAGATGTCTTTTGGGAACATAACAGCACAGTGAAAATCAACAGCATCACTGATAATAATTCATCTGAGAAATGCTACTGGTGCAACCAACATCTGTTACCCAGGAAATAAAGATGGAGGAAGTTGATTTTAAATATAACACCTTAAAACTCTTTTAAATACCTGGATTAGCTACATCGGCAATGGCACCCCACTCCAGTACTCTTGCCTGGAAAATCCCATGAACGGAGGAGCCTGGTAGGCTGCAGTCCACGGGATCGCTAAGAGTCGGGCACGACTGAGCGAATTCACTTTCACTTTCCACTTTCATGCATTGGAGAAGGAAATGGCAACCCACTCCAGTATTCTTCCCTGGAGGATCCCAGGGACGGAGGAGCCTGGTGGGCTGCCGAACTGGGGTCACACAGAGTCAGACACAACTAAAGCTGGAGAATTCCAGGGATGGAGGAGCCGGCTGCCGTCTATGGGGTCGCACGGACTCAGACACAACTAAAGCGGCTGCTCGCTTCAGTCGTGTCCGACTCTGTGCGACCCCATAGATGGCAGCCCACCAGGCTCCTCCGTCCCTGGGATTCTCCAGGCAAGAACACTGGAGTGGGTTGCCATTTCCTTCTCCAGTGCATGAAAGTGGAAAGTGAAAGTGAAGTTGCTCAGTCGTGCCCAACTCTTAGCGACCCCATGAACTTCAGCCCACCAGGCTCCTCCGTCCATGGGATTTTCCAGGCAAGAGTACTGGAGTGGCAGCCATTGCCTTCTCCGAGCAGCAGCAACAGCAGCACCCATATCTAAGGGTGGTTTTCTTATTTGGGGACGTGAATGAAACTGATTTGGAGAAAAGGATGCAACACTTCAGTATGACTTACCATACATATTATTTGCCTAAAATTCAGATCTAAAAGTGATAAAGAAATTCTTAAGGTATCTAATCTGATAGCAAACACCTTTCATGTTTTCTAAATTACCAATGACAAAAAGCAGCTGCTTGTGGAAATTTCCCTAGCTAGCAGGCTTATTAATAGGTCTATTATGATTTCATAAAGAAGTTATCATCTTGATAACCAAATAAGCACAGGTTTTAGCTCTTCTCTTCTGAGGGAAATTTCTGTCTGATTATTTCCAGTCCTTTCCCAGGCACTGATTTTTGTCTCAACATGCGTTGCAGAAATAATAGTTGAATTTAGTGTGTCACCTAGTACATATTATTTTTTGGCTGTATATATGAAGTTTCCTGCTCTGGGAATATTTAATTCTTTATATTTGCAGCCAAATAGCCTTCTAGTTTGCCAGGTGGACCCTGACTTTTTTCCTCTGGAGAAACAACCCAATATATTTAAGAAATGATCTTTCCTCCAACTTTGAGCAACACTCTCAAAGTAATCTCTGTTTGTTACATAGAAACACCAAGGTCAGTATCTCTAATGCCTTGGCTTTTGTTTCTGCGAGGTCATTCAAAGGGAATGTTTAACGTGGAGCTTTGTGGAGAGGTTGTCTTAATTTTTTAGATGAAGGTCTAAGAGTTTAAAATCTGTGCATTTCAACACATATGGTGGAAATGGAACTGGCTCTTTCTCTCTAGTAGTAGCTCTAGATGTGACGTGGATTTGCATCTCACTCTTCCTGGTGTGCTGTCCCTGGCGTTAGGGATGCCCTGTGTCGGTCCCTTCACTTATATTGAGGAGCTGGGTCTCTCAATCACGCAGCAGCCAGCAAACAACCTGGTGTGTCTGCCTGGATGACAAGGGCTGAAGATCCAGAGAGAATGAAATCCCTAGCTTTGCTGAGGCTGGTGAGAACCTGGACATCTGAAGGGAGATGGGGAACCACACGGAACTGGTAAGAACACCATTAGGAGCCAAGAAGGAATAAGAAGGGGAGGATGGAGGTCACGGATACACACAATATCTGGCCAGAAGGAAGCTTCTTGATGAGGCTGGATGATGCTGGGCGCTCAGAGGAGGTAATGCAGTGAGTGGGGTGTGAACCAGGACTACTCAAGTTGTGGCTGATGTTTGATACATAAAGATTAATGGACGGTCCAGGAGGACAGCTCCAGCAGAGTGTCTGGGCACAGTGGAGTATGTCTCAGTGATTTTTACCTCCAAGTGATCTGTATATATAAGATTCTGTTTATGTGAAATGTATTTTGGAGGATATTGATCAAGGAGTCCATATTTCCAAACAGAGGACTGACAGCAGGTTAGAAATAAGAATTGAAAAGCCAAGAGAAAGGTCAAATGCTAGAATCTACTAAGCTAAGCCAGGACTCTATAATGATCTAAGCATTTCTGACAGTCAGAAAACCATCACTCTGAGACTGGTGGGCAGAGTTCAGTTATGAGACAGGAGACTCTACTAATTATTATTCAAGGCCTTTCCCTAGTGATTCTATAAAATATGAAAAAATCATCTAAATCATTTAATATAAAAAATGAAATGTGTCCTTTCATAACAATAAGCTCTTCTTGATTCCACTCTCATTCTGATTTTGTTTAAAAAACATAGTCAGATCCCATCTGGGAAGTATGATATCAGAAAGCAGGCAATGCATATGCCCACAGTTCAGAACTGCTTTTGCCAATTACGGTGATAAGTGAAGTGAATATTGCATGAACATCTTACCATCATGAAAAGCAAAGGATTCCAGCCTGTACCCACCAGGTAAATAAACAGAAAAAATAAACAGAATATGAGAGGAGAGATATAGACTTAGGGATCAAGGTCAGGGCAAGACCTAGAAATCCATGTGGGCTAGTAACTGCAATTCATGTATGTTTATTACTGCTTTCCACACTGTAGTCGCTGAGAAAATATTTACAGGAATGAATGAACACATGAAGGCTACAGCCATCACAGAAATGGACTATGTCCCAAATGTCGTATTTTCCTAATGGTTTCAAGAAAGAACCACCTGGAATCTGACCCATCGGATTTGGCACAGCTATTTAGATTCAAAGAGTTGGAGCAGGACTATTAGAAATCACATCAGCTAACTTTTATTGACCTCTTATATGAGTGGGACCATGAGCTCAAAGATACTAGCTTCTCCAATTTAATCTCTATAGCAACCCCGTCCGTGGCTCACGTACTATTAGGATTCCTCTTAATGAATAAGGAAACTGAGGATTAAAGAGGTGACATGACTTGCCCAGGGTCACAGAGCCAGGAAACAGCAGAGTTAGCCTCTAAATACGGCAGGTATGTTTCCAGAATGACCATTTTCTTCCTTAAGTCATACTGAAGAGAAGACCTGGTTAAGACGGCAGGCTGTTCATTCACCTCTGCTTATCCATGGTGACAAGAGAAAACTGGGACTTCAAAGAAACGCTTCCTAAGACTATTTTAGAGATCTCTGACTCGTTAGTCTCCCAGGAAAAGGATGGTTATACAATGTGTTTCTCATTTTAATACAACCTATTTAGCACTCCGGGAAGAAAGATGCTATGAAAAATGAGCATACCACTATGTACAATATCACATAAAGATAAAGAGCCACATTTCCTTTCGGTCAGAGCCACACTCTGGTTTTCTCGTGGCCATTTTTCAAGATTGATTCACCCCTTGCATTCAGCCTGAGGTCATATGCTGAGTTTTCCTCTCTATTCACTGCTGAATGGTCCTTGGCGTGGTCAGGAATGGAAGGTTACAGGTTGTAAATTTGGGGCTGCCAATTCACCAAGGACTAAGCTCTCAAATATTTGAGCTAGAGGTCATCTCAGAGATTATTCAGTCCATGTATTTATTTTTACAAATTCAACACAACGGAAGAGGAGACACGCCGTGCTCATAGTCACACAGGAAAGAAGCAATAGATGGATGTAGGAGCTCCTGGACCCAGCACAGAACCCGACTTGGTGCCAACTGCACTGAGGATTTGTGAATAGATTCTGGTGTTTTGCATGTTGCTTGGGACCTACAGCTGACCAGACATCCTAATTCTTTCCACTCCAACTCGGTCATGCCCACATGGTGCTAGCAGTATGGTCTGGGGCTACCCAAGGCAGGAATAGATTCTGCACCTCTGGCTCTAAAGGATTACCAACACAAATATGAACAAGCACGGGTTTCACTACCTCTTGTTCTAAGATACCAGTTAAGAACAAATTCCAAGAGGTGGCTGTGCACGAATCGGGATTCCTCAGCTCATTGCTGAGGAATGGCACTTGTCTTCACCTTGCTCTAAATTTCAGCCCTTCAAGACACAGGTTTTGGAGTCAGACAGACCTAGGGTGGAGTGTAATCTGCCACTTTATCATGGCGCCATCTGGGGCAAGTTACCCAACCTGTCTCAGCTGTGTTCTCTGTAACAAAATGAGGATAACAACATCATATATACGCAACAAGGCTGCCTTACAACCAGATATGACAAAGTATACAGAGTCCTTGGGGTTTTGCTGGACAGTGTAAAAATCTACACACATTCACTGTTTCCACTGATACTACTTGTATTTGGTGGACTCTTTAAAAAGATCTCCTAACACGCAGTTTAAAAGGTGAATATTTTTTAAAATATATGTTCACTTATGGAGTCTAAAGTTAACATTCTAATACAGGCACTTCTGGGTGAACAAGTCTGGAAAAATCTTCCTCTTGTGAATGGGGGAAGTACTTTCCTTTCTAAAGGTCACAGAGAGATCCCCAGAGCAGACATAAATGTGGATGATTCCTTTGCTTCTGCAGTGCCTTTTTTACTCTCATAGACTATTACTCAGTAATACAGGCTCTTCTAACCACAGAAGACAGAAACACAAGTAAGAGAAAGAAAGGCATCACTACTGAAAGCCACATCTCTACTCCACCATTTCCTGTTCACATTTACTATCTCAAGAACTCCTTTTGTCTTTTTTTTGTTTTTGGTCATGTTATTTCTTTCAATGTCCTGAAGCACAGAATCCACATTAGTGATAACCATATTCAGTCACTCCCCTGCTCGGTCCCCAGTGGTGGGAATGCTAAGAATCTTTTGTCAAAAAGCATATCTTCTCATTGGCGATGTGAACATGTTTAGGGAAATTTTTATAGGGCTTCTCACAATACAAGAATGGCTCTGAACAGGGGCATCAGGGAACCAAAATGACGGAGGAGGAAGGAGAGAAAGCTTGGCCAGGAAACAAGGGCTGTGACTTCAGGGCGTAAAGCCAGTGTTGACAGGCCTGCCTGATGGCCGTTCATGTCCAGGACCACCATGGCACTTATTACCATGAAAAGGAGCTGCGGAAGCATGAGATTGGCAGGGAGCACCATAGAAGAAAGCCGATGCAGGAGTCACAGTCATTGCAGCCGGATGGGGCACTGGGCCATCCTTCCTCCCCCGACCCCCCCAAACCCCAGCCTGTGCAATGCTACAAAGGTCTAAGACCATGGAAGAAAGGGAACTAAGATTCACATGTCAACTCTCAGAGCACACTTGAAGGCGCCTGTCAATACTATATCCAAGTAGGTGGCCCCTCAATCGCCTCACAAGGGACATGGCAGGGCCAGGAAAAGAAGCGGAGGCAGTGAGAGATGTTCATGACCCCCACCTTCCATCACTTCCAAAAAGTGGATGCTCTCCAGTTGCATCCTGCAGCTTCATAATATAACAACCTCGTATCAGAGGATGGAAAAACATTTTCACATGAAATACAGCAGCATATGAAGTTAGCTATGGAACTTGTGAAACCCAAATTGGGGACCTTCTTATTCTCCAGGAGTATAAACATTACAGTTTTTCTCCCCATAAAGACAGACACAAAAACCAAGAAAATCTGCAAAAGCCTTACACGGTGACTTCTAGCGTGGCCACATCCAATAGTGCCTCCAGGGATTTGAGGTATATTATGTTATCAGGCTCTGTTACCCCTAGTTCCCCATTCCCAAGCACAGTGCTGATTTTTGTAATGCTTCTTTCCCTTGCAAGGTTAGATGTGATGATTTTTTGGTAATCTGACTTCAGCAAAATAATGACATTGTCACTTTTCAGGAAAGAGGTGAAGATGGTACCAGGACCCATCCTCTAACCACAGAAGTATTTGTGAAGGCAGACTGGAAGATGGGGAGGGTAGTGGGTGACATTTTTGTTCTAGGATCCTTTATTCTCAGCTGTTCCAAAGGTGGGTGCAGAAGAGCCTGATATAAAAGTTATGTCCGCTGGGAACACGGATCTAAGTTTCTTGATACTCTGCAGGTGGGTTGTAACTAAAGGCCCAGGCTGAAGCGTTCAGGGCTATCTGGAGATGTCATTCGGCTAGATGATAGCACCTGAGAAGACCTACTCATTAACGCTACTGTCCCAGGCAGCCAGGGAGAGTCATGGGAACTTAAGGTGCCCTTGGGAATGCCTCCATAGAAAAGCAATCCAGATAGGCTATATGTGGATTTTCAGACACCCAACCAATGTTCAGCCCTGAGCTTCTTCCCCCTCCCAAAGAGCTAGTCTAAGTATTATTCAGTCATTTAAAAAACACTAGGTTATGGTTCATTTAATTGCCTCTTCCATTCTTGCTTTCTCTGCCTGTCTGGTCCTTCTTCCATCAGCTTCATGTGAAAGGAACATCTTTATCTGCCAGTATGTCAAGTATCTTACATTGAAAAAGTTACAGCTGGAGAGGTAGGTAGTTCATGTATTGAATTTGCTTTGGGTGGATATTAATGCCACCCCAGAACTGAAATATGCATACCTCTGAGTTTGTAATCAGAGAAATATATCTCAGTGAGAGGGAAAAGGTCATCTTAACCATTACTGAATGAGATGCTCACCCTTCAGCTTTGCAATGTTCTTCTGGGAGTTTCAGATAAAACCAAATTACCACCAATAGGCTCTAGTCAAATCCTTTGTGGCTTTCCTTGTCTCTTCCTCCTGCTTACCTTTTGGTAAAGAAAAGACTCAAGAGTACCACTATGAAAGGATGAGATGAGAAGAAATAAAACCCAGCTAAAATGTAAGTGGCTCATAACACAGAAGAGGGGCATAGAAGTGGCTAAAACTTTGTTTGATGGTTTTCTGTGAATTTAAATTATTCCTGCACTACTCTGAGATTTATTCAAATAGAAATCCCAGAGTTGAGGCAGAAGCATGTGTAATAACTTGGTTTTGGAATCAATCAGATTTAGTTTGACTACTATCTCTCTATCTCTTCATTTGTGATCTTACGTGAGATGCTTAACCAGGTATGAAATGATGGTGAGTAAGCAACTTAAACCTAACATGTCCGAAACAGTTGTCCTGATCTTCGGATTAGCTTCTCCATTTCAATCAATGGGAACTACTCATCCACTTATTCAGTGCACAAAATCTGGCTGGAGTCATTCCAACTCCTTTCTTTCTCTCGTTTCCCACATCTAAACTTGGACCAAATCCTTCAGCATTACCTTTAAAATGTCAGAATCCTACCACTTCTCACGACTTCCACAGAATACTCTCATCGGAGTTACTTCAATGGCTTTTAATGTTCTCCCTGCTTCTATCTTTGTTCCTCCTGTAGCTTCCCCTAAATTCAAAAGCCAGGCTCATTCTTTTAAACAAATCCACATTTCTACTCAACTCTCCCTTTCCCCAATAGCTTCCTACGTCAGCAAATGAAAGCGAAAATTCCTCTAGTGGTCTTTTTCTCTCCCTCTACCATGATGAACTTTCATGTTCCCCTCCATCAATTTCATCTCTAATTTCATATCCTACCACCCTTTTTTTCAGCCGCATTCGCCTTGCAATTGTCAAGATACACCTGGCATACTCTTGTCTCTAGGTCTTCACCTGAAATACCATTCTCCTGTAACATTCGTCTCCTGAGTATCCACATAGCTAACTTTTCTGTTTTCCCAGATCTCTGCTCAATTGTCACCTTTTACAGGATGACTGTCTGACCTTAAAAATTATAGTTCCCATCTCCTCTTACATGCTATTTTCGCTCTTCTTTATTTTTATCCATGGCACCACTCAAGTTCCTTCACAATATATATTTCACCTCTTTTGTTTGGGATTTATAGGTTATTCCCCCTCCCCACTAGAATGTAAATTTGATGAGCTCAAGGATTTCTGTCTGTTCTGTTTACTGTTATCTCCCTAGTGCTCAGAGCAGTGCCTAGTTTATAGAAAACACTTGAATACTTAGGGAACATACAAATGCATGCATGAATGAATAGTATCTAATAGAGGCTAGAATCACTTATCTCACAAGAATTTTTATGGATGAAGCAAACACTCGACACAATGCTCAATTCATTGGTAAGGCTCAAATAAATAACAACTGCTCACTCCTATCTTCTGTGTCTGTTCACTCCAAAACTGGCTAAGCACACTTGTAGTTTAATATTTAATTCACAGTTACAGGACTAAATACTGCACAGGGGACATCTAAGAGGAGGGTTATCTGAGAACGTGATGTAAGATAACAGCAAGCAGTAGAATCCTGAGGTCTGCGCAGGCAAGACTAACACTGAAGGCTTGGCTCGTAGCCACTAAGACTGCCATATACTATTAGGGTCACAGAATGCTTTTTTCCTCCCCAAATGTGTCACTTTAGATCAACACTTTTGCCAGATGGAAAAAAAATGTAGATATATAGACTGAAAGTAGACTAAAAAGAAATGTAATGGACGAGAATGGGTTCTATCTGGGCCGGGTATTGTCTATCTCCATTCTGGCTAGAAACATCAAAAAGCAAAAATGACCAACCACCCCAAAACAACAAACAAAATACAAAAAGGCAAATAAGATATACCCCAAAACAAAAAACAAACCAAAAAACCAACAAACCAATCAAACAAAAATCCTAAGGACTTACACTGTTCCAGAATAATGTGTCTAGGTTTAAGTCTGATTTTTCTAGTTCCCTTTCATTTAAAAAAATGCTCTCAATGTAGAGGGTATTCAGGATTACAAAACCAACATCAAGTCTGAGATTTTAACTGAAGATTGAACCTGATAGAATTAAATCATTGCCACTCTCCTGTATATTCTCTATAGGCTAGCCATCAGAAGCCTCCCTACTAAGTAAGATAGTTAATACCCAAATAATCATATTAGGCTGCATCCAGAAAGATCTACTTTTCTTAGTTCAGTAGATATTTCCCTACAGATGTATTAATTCACACTGTTCTAGCATGCTGTAAATGTCCAGGGGAAATACAACTTTTTTTCAGAGCTCTGGTCTGAAAGTGTTGGGTGACAAAATTCAATTGCTGAGTTCTTTTGAAAACCATTCAAAAGTAACTGAAGTGTTAAAAGGACCTATTCAAAAATTCAGACCCCAAAGACTCAGCTTCAATGGCTCTTAAAAAGTAGAAGAAAGCTAAACTGATTTACACTAGGGTAAGAGCCTATTTTTGCAGGTGTCACAAATCAAAATGAGTATTTATAGAAGTTCTGAAAGCCCTTCCAGAGAAAGAGAGGGAAAGCGTTAAACCTGGGAGTCAGTTGGGTCTGGATCCAAGAATTACTGATTGTATGATGCTGGTACATTTTACTTAGCCTGCCTGGAGCTCAGTTTTCATACCCACCTAATGGATACAATATGGACCATTCTGCAAGGATTATATGAGGATCAGCAATAACGCTTACAAAGCACCAGGCCCAAAGCTTCGCGCAAAGAAGTTGCTCAGTAAATGTGGGCCTTTTGTTATTCTTTCTCCACTGCTGGTAAAATCCATCTGGACTACTGCAGACGGGCATTTTTACATGCCACATCAAGGTACATAAGACTACTGGTCATCAGTTGGTGATTAGGAGGTGGAGAAACCCATTAATTCAGAGAACTGAGGTTTCCCAGAATAACTGGAAAGATTATAATTAGGTAAAAGGCAAAACTCCATTTCTAATTTCAAAGAGCTTTTGACATAGTTAGCCCATTGGTGATTTAAAGCTCCAGTTATTTCTGGAAAGTGGCACCCATTTGTCGTATGGAGAACCACGGTCTCATCTACACTGAGTTCCAATGTGTGTCTTTCTTTTTATAAAAATTTCTGCTCTTTCATCCAATAAAGTTTAAACATTGTGGGAAGAATCCAATATTTCATTAAAGTTTGGGTCCTACCATAAACCTTCTGAGGCTGCTGACAGTGTCTTGGGTTCATTTTGTTTGCCTTTCCTCTACTGATGGATTTCTTCTCTGGTCTCAAAGACCTGGACTCACTACTAGTAGTTTATTGCCATCATTAGTGACCTTTTTGAAGAAGAAGAATTGAGATTGATTTTCTTTCTAGGGCCAGGAGATGGATCATCTAAAATGTTCTCTGTCCCACAGATCTTGGAGTTCCGTTTGCCATTTTGATCATAAATACGTGTGTCTGTGTGGCATGGGGATCTGAAGTTGGTAAATACATAGAACTACCATCTGTTAAAGCAGAAAAGATTTGAAAAGTGGAAAAGGAGAGGTATGAAGGGGTAAAACTTTAGAAACTTCTTTCCCCGTAAGTTCATGTACTGAAAAGCCAGGTTAACCTTACACATCTGAAAAGCTGATCATGGTTTCTTCTGAAAGGTTAAAAAAACAACTGGTGGGAAAACAACTGTGAAAATCTAGTGATCTCTACAACATAATAATTTACTATGGCTACTTAATGCCCATGAGAATATGGAAAGTTCTGCTGTAAGAAACTCACTGAACCATGAGAGAAAGATAATATTGCTCCCAGGGGACATAAGCCAATGTCTGAAGACACTGTTAACACAACTAAGAAGATATGCTACTGGCATCTAGTGGGTAGAAGCTAAGGATGCGGCCAAACATCCTATGATGTCCAGAACAACAAAGAAGTATCTGGTCCCAAACATCAATAGTGCCAAGGCTGGGAAACCCTGCTTCGGACCTATACACAAGTCATGGGACAGTTTCTGTACCACTGTCCTGGTTTCTAGTCAGAAACTGGTCTCCTATTTCCAAGATAAAATGCTCACTAGGAATAACTATGCTTTTATAAAAGTACCTCCTGTCCAAAACTCCTAAATGTTCAGTTCTGAAACCAACTTTTACATAGAAGTGAACCATTACACATATGCAGATTCTACCATGAATGAGGGAAGTGCTGTTTGTTTGAAACATAAAGTGGAAAGGAATCTGTATCTATATATCTCTGGATCTACCTCTATCTATCTATCTGTCCATCCATCCATCCATCTCTATACTATGAGTGCTTTCAGTTTATATAGCCCAAATGTAAGAACATGTTGGAATGTTGGAGTAACCTTGTTTTCTTAAGAAATTCTGATCCTCACTGATGACTTTCTATCCAAAGTTGGTAGCCCCCACCAAAGTTGCCATGCAGAATGTCTATGGAACACACTGGGCACATCTGCACACATCAACAACTTCCCCTCTCGGCTCCAAAGACTGAGTGACACTGCATGTTGGTTTGCAAATTCATAGTCTCTTGAGACAACTTTGAAACCCTTCTATTTTTAGTTTATTCTTGAAAATCTTTGACCTTGCTAGGTTCCTAGGATCCCACATACTACTTGATGGAAAATTTGACGTTCAAGAGAAGTATGTTCTGATAGCTAACCAGCGTCATTTCTATGGGGTTTGCAACTGTGACTTCAGCCATGATGTCTGATCATGAGTCCTCCCTATCCTCTGGGAGCCATGCTGTTGGGTTCTTGACAACATCCCTGGCTGCCCTTAATGCCAATAATACTGCCCAGATGCCAATAATACTCCCCAAACCCATCTGTAACAACCAATTATGTCTCCAGATATTGCCCAATGTCCACTAGTAGATAAAAATCAACCCTGATTTTTAGAGAACCACGGAATTATCTCAAAGTTTTCAGAAAGTCCTTTAGAAAGCTCTCAAAACCAAACTGAGTTTAACTGACTTGGTGGGGGGTAGGGAACACAGAGGGCTGTTTTTTTGTTTTTGTGTTTTTTTTTGTGGATGAGAGTGGCAAAGGGCCCACTGAACATCAGTTTAACAAGGTCAAGATCCTAGGCTAAAAGGGTTTGGAATCCTTGGTCTTAGAAATGTGACATGTACAACGTAAAATCAATTTCCATGCATAGCAATGAAGATTATAGCTACAGTGAAACAAGCGGGCTCTGCTGGATAGCATTCTTCCCTGTCCTCGCAGCCATGACCTGCCACTGCTAAGGGGTTCCTGGACACTTCAGGTCTGACGAAGAGACAACCAAGGAGAAGGAAGTCACAATTTCACTAAGAACGGGCAAACTGCAATGGAGGAAGAGGTGAGTTGGCTGGGTGAAGGCTTTTTATGAGGCAGAAGGAAAACAGCACAGAGTTTTCAAAAATTTCTTTAGTTTTCAAAGGAATCTGGGTTTTGGCTATGAAGCAATAGATAAAAATGGGGAGTCTGTATTTATTCAAGTATTTTCTGGAATTTACTAGCAAGCCTGGCAGTGAAAGTCTGGATTTCCCTGGGAAAAGGGGAGCAACAAACCATACCATTCCCAGAGGCCTTTTCATTTTAGCTGCCTGGGTGGGAGGGGTGGACAGAGGAAGGGAAGAGAGGGCAGAGGAAGAAGCTCATGGGGAAAAAACCAATGAAAACTAGGAAAGATGCTCTTTATGCTGAGCTCAGACTGGAGCACCCCCTTTTATTATGATGTTACAGTGCAAATCTGAGATTAAAAACAGCTTCCTAAAATGTGTCAGAATTTTTAAAGCCCTGAAATAAATCCAGACCTACACTCTCTGCTTCCTTGTGAAGTATAATACACACTCTGAATATATTTACATTTAAGAACTTTTAAAAAATAACTTACTCTGAAAATTTTCAAACTTAAAGAAAAATTTTAAGAATATTAAAAAGAACTCACTCTCCCCTTATCTATATTCCCTAACTACCAACATTTCACTACCTTTGGTCCCTCCATCCTCCTCCCTAAATATATATATATATATATATATATATATATATGCCACTATATTTTGTCTTTTCCTGGAAAATCCATATAGTGTCTCATCATCTCCAAAAATCTAATTTTCCCAAATCAAGTACACTCTCCACATAAATACAACTCTCCAAGTCAGGAAATCACTACTGATACATCACCACCATCTAAACCTATGTGGTTTTTTTTTATGATTCCCTCCTACATGTTAGCTTTTTATTTCCATAGTTTCGGCCAGTGCAACAATCATTTCAGCTCCTGAGTAACTAGGATTTTCTCATTCATTCATTCATTTCAATATTATTGACAGTCTGCCTACCTTGCATAAGGCACCAAGCTTGAACAGTGGGCCTCTATAGCCCAAAGGAAATTAAGCTTTGGGGCAACTCGAGAAATGATTTGGTTAAAGAGAATTTCACTTGAAATGTGGTGGCTATGTCTGTATTTCTTCCTTTTTCTAGTTAATTTTTTTATATCATCTTTTCCCTCACTTCACAGTGCCCCAGTCTTGCTCTTCACCTGGCTTACATTTAAGAGAAATAATTTTCTCATATTCATCCCTTTAGAGCTCTGAGCAAAATCTGTAAATGGCTCAATAATTCCAGGATGTTTCAAGTAGTTACCCCATGGAAAAACAGAAAATCTTAAATTGTAGATAACCTCTTCCCACAGCTTTTCACCACTTCACCAACTAAAGAGTAAGATGAGGAGATTACGTCTTGGTTGCTAATAGGTTCAGATCCTCATTCAGCCAGTGTGACCTAGTACCAACTAGGTAACTTCTCTGATGGTACTAAGCTCATCAAGTAGAAGAGATTAAATCTGATAATTGGAGTGAATTGCTTTGCATAACTCCTCGCAGAATATGTAAGTGATAAGTGATTGTGACAATAAAAAGTCAAAACCATCACAATAATTACGGGAGGAAATGCATCATACAAAACTAAAAGAGGGGAAAACAGCTCTTTTGTGGATAACTGCAACAATCCATTCCACTACTTTCTGAAATACATCAAAAAAAGGTGGCTGAGGAGAGTTATTTTGACTTACTTTCCAATTTAGTACAGAGACAACCTAAGTGTAAGGATAATAAATTTAAAAGAGCTTCTAAAAATACAGACCACCTGAATGTTTATTGTTTATCATTTACTTCAGATGTTGCCCTAAAGGGGGAAAAAAAAACCCCAACAAACCCACAACTCTATCTTATCACTAGAAAAGAACCAATGTTGCTACCTACATTCTAATTTCTGGGGGCATCAGTATGGGATATAAACAGGAAACAAACTATAATGTTTTCTTAACACTGGGGAGGTGAAGGTAAATGATGGCAATTACAGTGATGGAGGAGACATTTGGTTCAGCTCTTATTCTTCTAAAGTGTCTTTGAAAAAGCTCTGTCAACCTAATCTGCTCAACCTTTACCTACAGGTATCAGTGAATATGAAAGCTGCCTTCCCGAAACTTCTCAAAGACAGCATGATCTCTTGGAATTCAAGCTTCTACAAGGTGGCTACCTGGTGTTGTCTGTTTTTGCCTTCTCCTAAAAACACCAATCAAACCTTGCCCTTTTGACCCACAGAACACATAAACATTCTTTCTCCTTAACTGAACTTACTGCCACGATGAACTTGAACTATGAGATGCACAAGAGGAGAGTTTGTTTTAACAGCTGCTTTTACATGGAGGCCCTGGAGTTACTATTCTGAAGATAGCTGATTCTAAAAGCCTCTCTTTTCACTGTCCTATTTTTTCAATGTTCAGCTGTCAGGGAACAACCGCTGAAGTGTTCTCAACCAAAGGTGCAAAACAGAAGGACAAGGGGATGGTACTCACTAGATGGGAAGACATTCTACATAGGGGATCCATTACATGCTGACACAGGGTTTTTCTCCCCAATTTATTTGTGTAAGTTTACTTACCCCTTGACAAGCTGAATATTAACTGCTAATTGCCTGAGGTTGCCCTGTCTAATACAGTAGACACCAGTTACAGGTGCTGTTTATATTTAGAGTAATTAAGTTACATATAATTTAAAAATGCATTATCCCTATTGTACTTGGCCACATAATAAGTGCTTAATATTAGCCACATGTGGCTAGTAGCTTCCATATTAGAAAGCAATATGGAAGAGAGAATATTTGGAAAGAGAACATATCCATCATCATAGATAGTTATTGGACTGTTTTGGCCAGTGCATAACTTCATTCTAATAAGAGCAAGGGGATGCAGGCCTCACTAAGAATGGTGACTTTGTAGGTTCAGCCTATATGGATTGTTTTCCATACTACTTCCTCCTCCTTTCTTGGCTGCCAATGCTCTATTTTATACATTTCTGAAAAGGGGTCTTGTCGTGATTAAAACGATCCATGAAAACAATCCCACTTTAGAGGAAACAACAGCAGCAAGGAGCAAAGATGGCAGTGTGGCAACCCACACATTTCAGATCTTTTTATTGGTACCTAACAAAGGGGGGAATGCACCCTCAGCCACAACTTCCCATGCTGGTATGGAGGCTCGTGGGCCCCTGCAGGGAGAGGCAGAAAGCCAGGCCCTCTACTTATCCTGACTCTTAGACCCCTGAACTCATGTCTGGGTTCTAATGAAAAGATGAACAGAAACATACTTCCTGATAGAAGGTTTTTAAATGTTCCATGCCATCAGCAAGTGAGCATTTATCACTGAAAATTTACTGGGCGACTGCACATTTAAAAAGAAAGACAAAATCAATAATTTATATTTATTGAACAAAGATCATTAGCAACCATGAAGATACACACGCACATACACACACACACACACATATAGATCCTAATAGCAACTTTTATTTTTATGGTTGTAGTGAGGCTGTCAGGAAGAAATTGTCAGTTCTTTACATGTTCAACTTCATTTAATACCGAATTTTCTCTCTTCCCAGTAGAATCAATAGCTCTGATTGTGCATTGCTATATCCTCAGCATCCCAGAAGAGACTAGCCCCAAAGTAGGCAAATAAAAAGTATTAGCTGAAAAATTAATGACTTCTTTTTTGAAGGAATGACCTGTAGTCTTTTACTCCCTCCTCATAAAATAAATCTTCCTCAACCACGTTTAATAATCAGGATTCCCTCCCAGCCAATTAGACTTGGACTCAGCCTCTACCTCCCACTCCACATTCCAAAGTTTCCATTTGTGTCCATTCCAGGAGGGCAACTCCCTGACCTGAGTCAGGGGGAGGAGCTACACTCCTCAGGGTCTAATGTCTCTCTACCCTTGCCCCCATCCCCACCTTTGGACTTTTTAAAACTGTAAAAACAGAAATCTGTCAAGCAGTCATGAAATATCAGCTTTCAGAAAGCAGGAACAGAATCTCTGACAGGCATACAATCACTGTAAATACTAAAAAAAAAAAAAAACAAACACAACTCCAGTTAAGTTTTATCTCCAATGAAACAGATGCAAGGACAGTGTGTTCTGCGGTTTTTAAGTACACGTGAGATGAGTGGTTTATAGAGTCTTAATCTACTCTGAGTTCAAAAAATTTTATAATTTCATATGTTGTAATGTTTTCATTAAAAAACTATCTTATTTCTATACTCTATATTGATAGAGCCAAATAATGTGTTTCTTATTTCTTTTTAAAAAAGATACTAGCAGAATGTTTAAGATATGTCTGCATTAGTAAAAAGATTCTTATTTTTATAAAAAATGCATTCATATTTAATGTGATATTCCTTGTAGCCAAAATCTTTATATCATCTTCTGAATCTGGCTATTAATATTAGATATTTCAAAAATAAAAGTGAGAGATGTTTCGCCATTCCCTAAACACAGTCAGTTATTGGAAGTGTTCAGAGCTGCTGGTTATGGGAATTTACCAATAAGAGTTATAAATTCAGATTTTCTATTGATGGAGTCAAATGGACAACATCAATATTAGCTAAAAAATGTTGAGTTTAGATGGAGGGTGAGTTTCAGCAATATCCTTTTATTGAGTATAAGCAGGAGCTAAAAAAAATTCACTCTGAACATGACCTGTTTCTTTCTACCAAAATAAATAGGATTAATATAGTCAAGCATACTAACACTGGGAGACACTACTTTGGAAAAGATCCCTGGTGTTCTCCTTACTGGCTGCAAGTGATAAAGCCTTCCTTCTTCTTCTTCTTCAAAAAATGTCTTATCACTAAAGTACTCAATAGATTATCACACATTCAAATGGATTCATAAAAACACCTCTCTCAACATGGTCACATGGGGCTAAATGTGACACCAATTTCCTTAGCCTGATTTGGTACATAATAAATACTGAGTCAGCGCTAGCGAGCATCTTCTGCTTTGGAGATGTTATCTTATATAGCACCTCCTTAAAAAAAAAAAAAAAAAAAAAAAAAAACCCTCAAATGCCAACTCAAACCCTCAGAAGTGTCCAACTCTTTGTGACTCCATGGACTGTAGCCCACCAGGCTTCTCCATCCATGGGGTTTTCCAGGCAAGAATACTGGAGTGGGTTGCCATTTCCTTCTCCAGGGGATCTTCCCCACCCAGGGATCAAACCCAGGTCTCCTGCATTGAAGGCAGATGCTTTACCCTCTGAGCCACCAGGGAAGTCCTCAAATGCATATAGAGAGTTCCTTATTTTGGTCTTTCCCCTTCAATTACCATAAGAAACTACTGCACGAAAATGGAGCTCAGTAGGACAATGTGGAATCAGTAGAGATCTGAGGTCATCTTTATGATTTATCACGTTTTGAAAAGTACAGGTTCTCTTAAAACTTACAAGTTTATGGTTGTTTTCTTTATTTTTCTTTAATGAGAAATGCTTCTGATATGTATTGCAGGTGAACAAATCACAAAATTGACAAATGTTCTAAGTCTTTTACAGTTATCCGAACAAAAAGAATAAGTTATGATCAAACTGGTGTGCATTAGGGTGAGCTTTTCCCTGTACCTGGCTCCTCTGACATGTTCAGAACCATTTCTCCTAATTACTTGTTTTGACTTCTGGCTATGCCTTATCATTATCTACAAATTAAATAAATAGCATACATATTTCATAGTTTAGACTCAATGAATCAGGACAACAGTATTAGAAAAGAAAAAAAAAGCAACAAAATATTAAGCCTCTTATATTTTTGTTTATATCACTAAGCATCATTTCCAAATTCAGAAATATTTTTTAAAGTATCCCTTTAAAATACACATTTTAAACTATCCAATTACATAAAGCTTGCCACATGGTTACTCAGATTTGGGAGAGAGACAGAACAGGTTGGGAGAGATTTACAAAATTAAAAAGTGTCTTTTTAAAACCAAAGGAAACATATACATGCATTTCTAAGCACACAGCCTACCGGCCTTTACAGTCTGCTGATAAACACTGATTTTTAAACATTGTATATAAAATTAAATAACATGGAAAAAATAAATATGCTTTATTATATAAACACATAGAAATCTGTACTCCTCAAAATATTCAGATAACACGAGGCTTGGCTGCTTAAAATTGTACTCAGAAAGTATGGTAGTGATATTTACAGTCTTTATTTTTCCTAGAGATAGATGCAGTGAGGTGATAAAACACTGATGTCAGACATTTTCTCTACCTACCTACAGAAGCTGCAAACTTTCATATGAAAATGAGGTAGACACAAATTCATAAATTGACCAGGCAGAAACAAAAGCACAGTTCCTTCGTGAGCCCATAAATTCTCATTATTCAGGTTGACAGGCATTATTCCAGAGCACGTAAAGCAAGGCTCAGAGAACACTTTTAAGTTTGTCAGGAAAAATTCACACAAGCAATTCCTCCTAAGGAAAACCATGGCCTCCAAGGCAGTCAGCAAGCAGATATACTTGTGGTAAGTCGCTTCAATCAGGTCCGATTCTTTGCAATCCTACGGACTATAGCCCACCAGGCTCCTCTGTCCATGGGATTTCCCAGGCAAGAATACTGGAGTGGGTTGCCATGCCCTCCTCCAGGGGATCTTCCTGACCCAGGGACTGAACCCAGGTCTTTTATGTCTCCTGCATTGACAGGCAGGTTATTTACCACCAGTGCCAATGGGGCAATGCAAAAAAGGAGAGCTAGAGGCCCATCTTGGACAAATTAGCAACCTTTTCAACTTTTGTTATCTCCAAGTGGCTTACTCTAGAATGCTACAGAGTTTTAACCCACTCCTCACTACAGTTTGACAGCTCTCTTTTCAATTCATCCCTCTAGCCACAGGATGTGTGCATGCAATAGGCAAATCAGTGTTAAGAACCTTATTTCAAAAACAAAACATTGCCAAGTCAGAGTGCAAGGACGCATTCAAAACAGGACAGAAAAGACAAAATCTAGGGAAGATGTTTTCAACAATCATGATTCTCAGTCTCTGGTGATTTGAGCCAGAACTAACAGTCTTAAAATGGGTACTTAAACCCTACATTCACAGAAGCTTCATTTTAGAGTCTGGAAACTGTGCTAACAGCCATTTGGAGTTTCTTTCCTAAATATTGTTCCTTAGTAACAATTGTTGAACTAAGCTATCTTTATTTCGACCTTGGAAAAGACCTACTCACATGGCAGTAGTTGCTTCTCAACACTATCTCCTGTGTGGGGGTACTCGGGATAAGAAAGCAGCTCGGCCAGAGGGGGACTAATGGCTACCCTTGGTCGCTAATAAATCTAGTTTGCTTTCTCTTGAAAGCAACATGTTAGCACCTCCAATATAGTTTTTCTTGTTGTTAATGTCACTGTCAGTTACAATGATGAAGCACCATAGAAGTGGCTTATGGCTATCAACACAGTTCACTGAGGTATGCTTCAATTTAGAATTACTAAGAAATGGTACCAAAGCATCCATAAAAATCAACATACAAGTAAAATACAAATCCTACCATAAAAATCTGAAAGGCTGCCCTTGCATAATTTAAGTCATATATTACAAATGGATCTATTTAAATAAAATGCTTTTGATTTAGTTGATTTTCAAAAATCACCATGAAAAGCCTTGTAAAAGTGGCCTTGCTCCCATGCTGCAGAGGCATTTGAATATACATCTGAATAATGATTACTTTATAAAGGAAGTGCTAAAATCATATAGGCAGCAAAAGCATTTTCAAAATCCACGTATTTGCTTTGGTGCATTACAGAGCATTTAGAATCTCTCTCTCCTTTTCGCTGTGTGTTGGAGAAAACTATGTGCAGCCCCAAGAACAAGAACTATAATAAGAAAAACTTAAAGTCTTTAGTTAAATTATTTAGAAGATCATGTTTTAAAATTTAAGCATTTAAACTCTTAAAGTATCTATGTGAGAGGGTGGTGATCCAGTGTAAAAGAAATTAAACTGTGTTTAGAAAGTGTTCAAGAAAGAGAATGCCATGGTAACTAATATATACATATGATATAATATATTGTATATATACTATATACAATATATAATGTGTAATAATAATATATTATTATATTATATATACACACATATTCTGAGGGTTAGGAGATGCTTTTTGGTGAATATTAAAGAAAACTTTTTGGAGAGCTACTATATATTTTGATATATACTAAAGTGTGGTGTTGGTGTTGGCTGAGTGAGTGAAAAGATGAACTATAATGGGCTCAAGAGGGAAAATTTCATGAAAAATAATATGTAACAGGTGACTTAGGGAAGCTGGAATGTCAGAAGATGCTCTTGACATTCTAAGGTTATTTCTGATCTTTTTCGAAACGTTCATTTAGGGAGAGTGCCAGTATTGCAAACAAAATACTCTGGGTGAACAATACATCTGAACTGCCCTTGAATAAAATCCTTACAGCCCAGATAAATAGTACTACTTGAGATAATGCGCTAATTCTTCTAGATTTCTACTTAACACAGAGTACAGGAGTTACGCAGCTAGTATTCTACTTATAGATACAATCTCCAACCTTGAAACCTTTGACCCTTAGAAGTAGCAACAGATTAGTAGCCATGTCAGATCAGTTAATCTGCTCTTTAGTTGCTTTCAGGAATGGTTAAGGTTTTTTCTCAGAACCCTACAGAACAAAAAAAGGCTTTTGGATATGAATTCACATAATATTAATTCAGCTTCAGTGCAATTAATGCATTCACAGGAAAGTTTACTCTATTTACATGAAACAACCCTAATGGCTCCATACCTGTGGCACCATTTAGCCACAGTATTGTTTTGACACAGCTGATCCTTCTGTTTGCCAAGATTTGCGCCAGAAGTTTGCATAGTATTTATAGAGCCAAATCTGTCTCCCAATGGTGTTTAAAAGCAGATGACAAAGGAAGCCTAGGACCAGAGGAAAAACCGGTCTCAGACGGGCTTTGTGTTTTGATAGAAGAGGGAACATTTTCGATGCCTCGAATGGCATCAGGTCACTGAGTCCACTGTTTGTCTTTGGAATTTTCCAAATGATTTCACTTGATTTTATGGGCACAGCCTTTTTGGCGATTGTGTTGAGAGCTGTACCCGAGTCACACAGGCAAAGTATAGTCACTGAATCAAAAATTGCTTTGGCCTCAATAAGCAGGTATCTTCCCGCCAAAGTCAATACCACCAGCTTAGAAAAGGAAAGAATACCTGCTTCTGAGTTGTCTGCTTAAATCACTTTGGAGTTTAAAAATGGCACGGAGTTTCTTAAAAAAAGAAAAATACACACAAACATATATAGTCTAGTTCTAGGAAAGGATGCTACTTTTTGGCATTGGCAAAAGGCCTGTATGAGGTACATGTATCCTGTAAAGTCACTTTGGCAATATCATTTAAAAAAATGAATTTTGTTGAATGTCAATATGAAGCAAAGAACAGACTGTGTATAGTACAGTTCCAGGGATGCCCTTGTGAGGAGGACAATCTGTCTCAAAGGAGTGACCCAGAGCACCTTGGAATTGGAGTGTTAGTTTTAGTTAGCAAACATGAATAGTTAGGGCCGTACCGAACTCCAAGGGCCAGCACTCCAGGCAGCATCTTGAGGACAAGCGTGTGTGTTACACTGCTCTCGATCTGGAGGCTTGTCAAGAATTTCACAGCTCAGATCCGGAAATCGTTCCCCGCTGGGCCTCTGACAGACAACCAGCCTTGTTCTCAAGCCTCCACCACACAGCTTAGTACACTGAAAGGAGAGAAAGGAAGGCTGCAGTTATTCTGTCTGAACAGCCAGTGGCAAATTTTCTTTCCCCATGAGAAAAATGTTTTAGCCAAGATAGATTATGGCACCAGGCAAGATAAGCCTATAGGCAGAATGAAGCTCAATTACCAAAAGTAATACATACAGCAGACTGGAGTCCTGTCCTTTCATGATGTGTGTATGTGTGTCAGTCACTCAGTTGTGTCCGACTCTTTGTGACCCCATGGACTGTAGCCTGTCAGGCTCTTCAGTCCATGCGATTTCCAGGCAAGAATACTGAAGTGGGCATCCACTCCCTTCTCCAGGGATCCCCCCGACCCAGAGTTTGAACCTGGGTCTCCTGCATTGCGGGCAGATTCTTTACCATCTGAGACACCAGGGAAGCCCCCTTTCATGGTAGCTATTGTTTATTAAGCATTTGCTCTTCATCTGTACTAAATGCTTATATATATGTTATCTCATCAAGAGGAGAGTGTAATTATATGGGGCAACTGAGTTTAAAGAGCATAACTTGATTAAGGTCAATTCAGCAGCAGGTGTCCAGGATAAGATTACAGCCTTTTCTTTCAGGTATTAAAAACCCAAATCAAAGAAACAGATAAAAATCTAAAAACCACTTAGTACCAAATCAAGGATATAATGACTGAGCTGGTCTCTTTTCTGGCAACCTCTAGGAAGTTGTCACCAACCTCTTGGCTATTCTGTGACTCCAGTCTCCGTAGACCTTTCTGACGTCCAAATATTTTATGCTATCTCTGAATCTGAGGATAATGACGGCATTCCCCCAGGATGAGTCAACAGTGTGGTGGGAATGCTGGATACAGTTCTGACTGTTGGCTGGACCCATGCTTCTGAGGCAGGAACAAGTTGTATTTCTTGGACAGTACCATGGAGCTCACATCCAGGAACACTGACTGTTCCCCTGCTGTGTCAAGGCCAGATCTCCCATGGAATTTGGAATGATCTGGTCTGTGCTGACAGCCAGCATCCCAGCAAATGCGTGTACTCTCCTGGCTTTAATCCAATTACAGAAGCTTACGCACAGGCCCCATGGGACAGAGCTTTATGAGGAGTTTCAGGAAACCCACAATATATGCATCTCCAAACCTGACTTCCCTTTCCGTTCTTTCAGTAAAGCCCTCCAGAATGACGTACTATCAACAAAAGTTAACAAAACTCTGTTATGAGTCCCTATGACTACTAGGTTACTTGAATGAAAGCATGAAATGTGGACACGGAACTTCGATCAGCCAGGGGTGTAGACTAACATGCCCTTCCATCTCATGTGTCTCTGTTCCCCTCTTGGTGGGCATAGGGGGCCTCCATGATGTTAATCCTTGTGTTTTATTTTATAAATTTTATAGTCAAGATAGAACAACTCGACAAACTCTAAGTATGTGCTCTCCCTGTAGATTCAAGAGTAGAAATATATACTCTTTAATTAAATACAAAACAAAAAACATCTAAGTCCTACACATGATAGTGGCTTAAAACCCCACTCAATAATATAGTCATACTAATGATAATTATTATTAGTAGTAATAATACTGATTATCATTATTATAATAGCAGCTAACTATGATTGAAGGCTACGGGCTAGGTTTTGATGTGCACTATCTCATATAGCATGAATATTATGAAGTGGGTGCCATTATTTATTCTCATGTACAGATGAGAATACAGATATTTGGCAAAGTTCTATTATTTGTCAAAGCCACAAAGCTTGTAAGAGCCAGGGCTGGGACGGGGGCCCAGTTTTGTCTGCTCCAAATATTCTACGGCCTTTCATCAATCATAGCTGACAGTCCTTTTTTTATTATTATTAATTTGTATTGGCATGTAGCTGCTTTACAATTAGTAGTCAAAAGCAGTAGCTTTTGTGTTAGTTTCTGTTGTACAATGGAATGAATCAGTTATATGTTTACACATATCCCCTCTTTTTTGGATTTCCTTCCTATTTAGGTCATTATAGAGCACTGAGTAGAGTTCCCTGTGCTCTACAGTAGGTTCTCATTAGCTATCTATTTTATACATAGTAGTGTATACACGTCAATCCCAATCTCCCAATTCTTCCTCCCCACTCCCCCTTGGTATCCATTCATTTGTTCTCTACACCTGTGTCTCTATTTTCATAGCAAGCAATTCTTAAAAGGTTAAGAGCTGAAGAATTTCATTATTTGAGACTATACAGCTAATTATTCACTTCTATGATTACAATGCATCACCTCTGACAAGAATAACAGCTCCTAATCCCTGATGAACAACAGCTGGTTCATTACGAATTTGAAATACTGCGAGACACAACGCTATGAGAACAATGGTGTACCATAAACACCCCCAAATTATGAAGATGGCAAAACTTCCATTGATTAATTTAACACACATTTCCAGTCACTTTAAAAGCACCCATGTTTTAATCAGCAGAGGTTTACATTTTAAACTAACATTATCTGTATTCTTTCCTAACTTATCTCTCCTATGTAGTCAAGCCATTTCTATACGGTAATAAATGCACTTTGAAAATAGTCCATAATTAAGATAGATCTCCTAGTTAATCTGAAATCAAGAAGCTTTAACTAGAGCCAGTTCTTCTTCCTTCATATAAACTATGAACAACAGCACTGTTTGGTATTTGTTTTTTCCCAAAGGATGTATAAGTGGAGTTTGCGCTCACCTCTCCCCAGCTGCCATAAGCCCACTGAGGGCAAGGGCCGGATTCGCAGGCTCTGTGCTCATCAGGTTTGATTCTCTCCACGCAGTCGTTGGCAGTGTATCCGTTCTCATCCTGACACACAACAACACGCCGCTGGGACCCACCAGCACAGGTACTGGAACACTGAACACAGCAGACATCGGTCAGCACCTCAGGCTCCACCTCGAGGACCCAGAAAGCAGCTGGCTCAAGGGTCAGAGACAAATGTGGCAGAAACCACTCTCAAGTTGTCCACAATGGACAGAATGCAATCCTGAGCGTCTCCCTTCCATGCAGCTGCTTAACGTTCAGGTCTTAGCAATATTTGGAGGGCAGAAACACCACTTCCCCCTTGTGCATGTTAGGTCTCAGTAGGTGTTTAGCAACTGCCTAATGAGTGATCATGTCTTGTGAGTTCCAGAGCAATCCGATTCATCCTCTGCAACTCTGAGAGGTGCAGGCGTACTGACTGACACCACAGTCTACTGGGAAATTCTTTTTCTTTTCAAAACTGCTAGCACTTATTTAGAACCAACATTTAACCTCCCTTTCAACACAGGGGTCAAATCACTTGCTTAAGGAATTGCCAGTTGTTGAAATTAAGCTTCTATACTAATTCCTTCAATTATCCAAGGAAAGCATCATGGAATGTCACTTACATATCATTTCCTCGCAGCTAACATTCCCTTCTCTCCCTTCACAAAAGCCTCTACTTTCATAGCTAATGTAGCGAGATTTGTTTTTCTTCTTTATTCTTATTCCCCAATGAACTTGAATTCCATATTGACAAACTTCTCTTCAGGTGCATGAGCCCAGCCACGTCTCTCATGGTTGTCACAGAATTATGTTCAGCCTTCAGCTTATTTCCCACACAAGCTTCTCATAGCTCTCTTATTTATCTGCATCTTGAATGTTTTTTTTTTTCCCTCTTTCCATTTTTTCCTTATCTTTTGAAACCCGATGTGTTTGCTAGTCTCCTTCACTCTGACCCTTAACTTGTAAAATCTGTTTGCCTGTAAAAAAAACCCATCAAGTCCTCTAAGCAGTGCAATTCTCACAACTTATCAAGTCTCAAACTGTATTTGCAACAGTTTTGAGTTCCAGGTTCCAATGGTTGATAGGTGCTATCAAACTCCAGCTCAAAATAGTGTTATTTAAAAATAACTATAAATACTGCTCGTTGCTGGTCACCTTCTATATAAAGATGTGAAGAAGTTTTTTACTTATTGTACTGGACTTTAGTTCAATTTCCCTGCCAATGTTGGTAAAATTATGAATGACTTTCAAATATACTGAGCTTAATTTTTTAAATGCAGAGCAGGATAATAGATTTATTAATTCTGTCTGAGCAATTATTTAGGAGATTTTTGATTTAACAAAATCCCACCTCTATTCTCTGAGGGTTCTGTTATACTTACTCTAAACTTAAAAATACTTGTTTTCTACTTTTAAACAGCTTAGTACACAAGAAACACAGAGAACTATTAATTGGCTTTGTTTGGGGCCAAGAATTTGAAATCTTAGGAAGGACCTTCAATAGTATAAAGAGATTTGGAATATATATTTTGGCCCTTGGATTTTTCCTTTGATAATAAAATCTTGATTCATTTGTTTATTATCTCACCTGTGTTATTGTCCCCAATAAAATGATAAGTCTCCTCAGAACTTCAATATCATACTTGTATCCCTAGTAGGTTCCACAGTGCTGGTCACATGATTAGGGTTTCTGGAAGGAACAGTTTCATAAACCACAGGCTATCCTCCCTTCAATATGGCTGAGTGGAGCAAGAAAGGACAACGGATCCAGGGTCAACTTAATGCATTGGCTGCCCAGTGACCAGTCCAATGCTTCCTACAGAGAATCTGACCAGAGACAGAGCTCAGCTGGGGGCCAAGCAATTGCCCAGCACAGTCTAGAACTCGCACTGTACCATTCTAGACCCAGGGTCAGCCAGGGTCTTTATACTCCCATATCAAGGTGAAATATTGTACATGATCTTTCTCCAGGTCCAATTTTGCCACATTTTTTTTTTTTTTAATTAATAGGGATTCTTCATTCCATTCCCATGTTGCAGAATTTCACTCTGGACTACTTTTGTTAACAATTTTCCTATCCTCTTTAGACAACATATTTTCCTAGGTAAACATTCCTTTGAACAAACCCTGTATCTATCATTGACACTCTACAAAACAAGAGAGAATGGCCATTAGGGAAGCAAGAGATGATGGACATCTGTTTGTTTGTTTTTTTTTAACCTGCCTCGTATATTTCCCATTGATATCTGGCAGGCTGGATTTTCCTTTAAGAAATCCATCAATGGACCTCACCTTAGTGGGACTGTATTTTTGGGGGGCCATGCCATGCCATATGCAGGATCTTAGTTCCCTGACCAGGGATTGAACCTGTGCCCCTGCAGTGGAAGTGCGGAGATTCAATCACTGGACTACCAGGGAAGTCCCAGTGGGACTATCTTTTAAGAAGTTCTACACTTTCCTGATCAAGGAGTAAGTAGAACTGGCTGAGCCAATCAGACTTTCCTGGGAATTTGAATCCTGAGCAGAGCAACCCAAGGGTGGTTCAGAGTGAAAAGGGTTCATTAATATAGACACTTCTTAAAGAAATGATCTTATAGATATTGCTCCATCTAGACTGGCAAACCACAGCCTCGGGGCCAAATCCAGCCTGCCAGCTGCATTTATAACTAAAGCTTTGTGGGAACACAGCCATGTCCACTTGTTTACATTTTGTCTATGCCTGCTTTTGTGCTAAGACAGCAGAGTCTGTTAGTTGCAACAGAGACTGTATGGTCCACACGGCTGAAGATATTATCTGGCCCTTTGCAGAAAAAATTTACCAACCCTCAATGAGATCCCTGAAGATGCTCTGGGCTCAGTCTCTACTGGGGCTAAATGAACAGTTTTGCTTTCCCTTAAAAGAACCAGTTCCTTTTCTTTTGCTTGCAACCAGAGACCCCTAGTCGCTAACACTGAAAATCTCATAGAAGGTTTGAGTTTACACAAACACATCTGGAAAATGAAGTTCTGATTCCAGAATCTACTGAAAATGCTAGATTCCCATTCTCTAGTGTTCATAATTCTCTGCTGCCTTTCCTGCTGTTGCAGGCAGGAAGAATCAAGCATCCCAAACCACGAAGAGAGGTATACGCATGCCACACACTCCTGGGAGTAAGTCAGGCACGTCAAGCAAGAGCTGAAAAATCTCATCATCCACCTTCAGCCTCACTTAACTTAGAAAAAAAAAAAAAAAATCCCCAAACAAAAAACAGGCACAATGAGGAGAAGAATGGTATTGCCCATTGCTGCAAAAAGGTTACTTAATCCTCCTTAATTGGGAACTCTGCCCAAGGGCAGAATCATTCAATCTTAAAGGAATGCATTATCCACAAATGTAGTCCTAAATAAGAATAGCTTTCAATTTTTTTTTTAAGTTCTAATTTTATCATTAGAATACACATGTTTGAGCTGTGAATTTTTTCAACTAGAAAAATCATGGGACACTCAGTGATGACCTCGCTTGATCACTCTTTAATTTCGTAGAACCCAAATTTCTTCTAACCCAGCCAAAAGAAGCTTCAAAGTGGAAAGTAAGGGAGGAGAATGAGGTGGTGAAGGTCCTGGGCAGATGTTCTGCTTATAATCAAGAGGTCCAGTGTATAAAACCCATAAGGGCCATCAACATCACAGGAAAGTAAGCCTAATTCATTGAAACAAAACCATGGTGGAAAACTGACTGGTTCCTTCTAAAGCTTTTTAGTCCAGAAATAATTAAACACGGTTAGCAGTACTAGAAGGAAACAAATAATAAACAATTAAAAAGAAGACTTCATGAGAGATTAATAAACACCAAACTCCCCAAACCTTCCCCAGGATCTCCTGCTGCCCTACCCTTCCTGTAGCTCCTTTAGACATGTTCAGTATTCCAGAATATAATTATTTTTTGGAAAACTATTCAGTAAAAATTTCTAGAACTTTTGAGAGCATATTTTTCCTTTGAATGTTAAATACTATTTATCAAGTTCTTCCTAGTTTGAAGGATAAAGATAATGATAACAATAATCATCAACATTTAATTTTCACTCTATGGCTGGGAGAGTGTGAAACAGTATTTGCATTGCTTGATTTAATTCTTAATACAACAACCCAACAAAGTCACCACTATCATTAACTTTGTTTTAGCGATGATGAAACAGGCTCACATTTAGCTGAAGACCCTAAAATTGGAAAGTGCAAGTCCTTGGATCAAACAGAGAGGCAACTTCTCTCAAAGCCTTTGCAGTTAACCATTGAGTTAATGGTATTTTTCCTCTAAGCACAGATTTTACCCGGCTGAGTGTTTCTCTCCTAATCCGCTACTACAAATGGCATAGCAATTGTGCCACTTTAAGACTGCACTCATCTGGAAAATAGCAAGAAGGAAAATGGCTTTCATTAAAAATTTCCTTTCAGAAAAGTTCTTCTGCCCTTTGAATTTTCCTTCAGGTAAGGAGGAGCCGTCTGCCAGCTCCAGGATCAATCATCATGGCCTTCACAGTACCTTCTAGGAAGCTGCCTGATCAAGTCACCCAGCAGTGACACCCCCTGCTCCACCTGGTTAGAAGTTAAGGTAGCTTAGAGTCTCAAGTGACACCCCTTCCGGGACTACAATTAACCCCAACAAATGAAAAATGCACATCAATCCCTCCTGAGATAAAAATGTTCCAGAGGTGTTTCTAGTCTGCTTCTCTCTGAGCATTATATCAAGTGAAAGAGAAGAAGGCAAATTCGAGAAAGACTTGAGGGAATACTCACCGCTCCCCAGGGGCCTGTCCTCCACTGATTTCCTCCGAGCACGTGGGTGCGGCTAGGGCTGATGCTCCTGGGGTGATAGTCCTCATTCAGGAAAGGGTTCTGAGAAAGGTCTGTGTCTGGGGTCCACTGAGGGCATGGTGACATGGAACAGTCCTGGTCAGTTTCTGGGATATAATCTGGGTCACACTCACTTTGATCGATCACGTGGTCACTGTAGTTGACACAGACTACTTGCCGGGTCGTCCTACCTTGCCCACATGTCACGGAGCACTACATTGGATATTCAGAAAGGGAAAGAGAAAGGATATTCAGCCAGTTGCTCAGGCCAAAAAACCTGGCATATATCCTGGTGCCTCAGATGGTAAAGAATCTGCCTGCACTGTGGGAGACCCGGTTTTCATCCCTGGGTCGGGAGGGTCACCTGGGGAAGGGAATGGCTCCCACTCCAGTATTCTTGCCTGGAGAATCCCATGAAGAGAGGAGCCTAGAGGGCTGCAGTCCATGGAGTTACAAAGAGTCAGACATGACTGAGTGACTAACACTTCCACTTTTCACATTCCATTCTCTCCCCTTTTCTTCCCACCACAAGGCCATTTCATGGAGAATGCCTGTTGTGTATATTCAAAATACACCCCCAATCAGCCACTTCCCATCATCTCTGCCATTGCCTCCCTGGTCCAGGCCACCACCTTCCTTCCCCTGCCAGGACTACTGCAGTGGCCTTTCAGCTGGGGACCTATTTGTAATCTTGATGCCTTCACCCACAATCCAAGTCTGTTATCCACAGATATGTTAACCATATCATAAACCATGACCCTTGCGAACAAAACTCAGATGATGTCATTCATCTAGTGACTGCCCAATTCACTGTGAGTCATGTCCAGAGTCCTTTCCTGGACCTGGTAGACCCTTCATGATGTGGTCACTGGCTACCTTTTTGACACATCTCTTTTTATTCTCTATACACTGCACTTCAGCCCCACTGACCTTATGGATGTTTTTTGACTAGGCCAAGAACATCCCAATCTCAGGGTCTTTGCAACTACTCTACTTTCCGTTGCACAACACAGATATCCATGTGGCTCACTGCTTCACTTCATGCAAGTGCTGGCCAGTGCAATGTGGGGACTTTTCTGACTACCTTGTCTAAAAGCACATCATCTCCTTCTCTCCGCCATCACTGTGTTTGACCTTTTTTCTAGTACTTATCAGTATCTGGTGCTGTATCATATATTTATATCATTATTTGCTCATTGACTGGAATTGCCACTGTCATGATCTTCATAAAGGCAAGGACTTTCTTATTTGTCAGTCACTGCCCTTTCTTGGGGAAGGCAATAGGAACCCACTCCAGTACTCTTGCCTGGAAAATCCCATGGATGGAGGAGCCTGGTGGGCTGCAGTCCACGGGGTCGCTAAGAGTTGGACATGACTGAGCGACTTCACTTTCACTTTTTACTTTCATGCACTGGAGAAGAAAATGGCAACCCACTCCAGTGTTCTTGCCTGGAGAATCCCAGGGATGGCAGAGCCTGGTGGGCTGCCATCTATGGGGTCGCACAGAGTCGGACACGACTAAAGCGACTTAGCAGCAGCAGCAGCCCTTTCTTAGTAAGTTTTACAAATACCTGGTGAGTAGACTGATGGATGTGATAGACATCTGTGTATGTATGTTTGGAAGCTCAGGGCATGAGAGTGAGGTTATCTACAACTGAGCACCTTCTTCATTCTAAGCATTTAACAGATAGACTCTCAAACAATCCTTATAATCTATATTATAAGCTATTCTTTTTTGCCTCTTTTAAGAGCAGAAGAAACTGAAGTTCAAGGATTTACACCAGACTGCTCAAGGTCATGCAGCCAGTTAACATCAAGGTCTGGATGTTTACACAGCTTTCTCTGGATCCAAAGATTTGGATTTTCACAGATTTGGATTTTCTTTCAGATTTCACATATGTATTAATGGTGTTTATTGAGATATTCACCTCCATTCTCTTTACCTATCCTGAGCTTTGGATTTCCTGGACTCAGAAGCTTTTTACAAGGCAGAAAGCAGCAGCTACCTGAAGACAAAGGCTTTTTCTATTTTTATAAAAGTCCACAGGTGATTCTCAGTGTGCACAGGAGAATCCATAGCGTTAGCTGAGGATTCCCACTTCTTACTCTTGGCAGGGAAGCAGAGGCACAGGACTTCAGGGAACCATAGGATGCAGGAGGCACCAAGATTCAAGCTGAGGCTCCCCTTTCCTCCCCTACTTCTCCCTGCCACTTCTGGCACTACACAAGCCTATTACATTCTAATGTGGCTTGGCTCAATTAAAACTGCATTTTTCAATCAGCCCAACAGGATGTGGGCTTAAGTAGACTGTAAGTTAATTTACACATTTTGAAGAAATGTGCACTTCTTGCACATCTGGCTACGATTCATACCAGCTGCACATACATGGAGAAAAATAACTCACAAACCAAAGTCCAATTCTAAAATAGTACTGATTGACCTTCTTGACCCATGACTAGTCATCCTTCTTATGGCTCCCCCAGTCCTCTCCCAATTCCAGAGAATTCACTTGCTTACAGGGTTCCAGTCCAGAGCCTTCCATTGCCCACAGGGAGTCACAGAACATTCCTCCTTTGCCACTGGTCTAGGCAGGGTCGCACAGGCACTGTCATCAGCCACAGAGCCGTCCTCATCCCGACAGCTGACATATCTCATCCGGGTACCTTTTCCACAAGTGGCTGAGCACTGGGTGTTGGGGTGAAATAATGCAGAAAGGTTATTTGAAATGGTCATTCACTGGATAGCGACCTACTTCCTAAGTCATGTCAGAGAGTATCTGCCTCTCCTTCCACCCTCTCCACTTCTTCCATTGTGCTTCTTACTGGAGTCCAGGACCCAAATCGCCACTGGGTCCTTGGCGCGCTGTGTGTGCTTCTCCTTGCTTCCGGGGCAGCTGGGGGAGGCTGACAAGATGGCAATTCACAGTCCTAGAGGAGGATGGGAAGAAAGAGCCAAAGTTACCTTTCAGCCACGGCACATACGAATATAAGGACTGATAATTCTAAGATCTCAGGCTTCAGTGTGATTTGGGGCAAGTCACATGACAAGTCACAGGATATCTTGGGCTTCCCTAGTGGCTCAGACAGTAAAGAATCCACCTGCAATGTGGGAAAACTGGATTCAACTCCGGGTCAGGAAGATCCCCTGGAGAAGGGAATGGCAACCCACTCCATTCTTGGTATTCTTGCCTGGAGTGGGTATTCTTGCCTGGAGAATTCCATGGACAGAGAAACTTGGTGGGTTACAGTCCATGGAGTTGCAAAGAGTCAGGCAAGACTGAGTGACTAACACTTTTATTTTCACATGACATCTCTCAGTTCCAACTACAAATTCAACTGTAAAATGGGATATAATCTGAGTCCCTTTGTGGGTGCCTTAATACGGAGCAGGAGTTTACTTCATGATTTTCTTTCTTTTTTTTTTTTGGCCATGCCCCATGCCACTTGCAATTTTAGTTTTCCAACCAGAGACTGAACTTGTACCCCCTGCAGTGGAAGCAGTAAGTCTTAACCACTGGACAACCAGGGAACTCCCAACTTCATGATTTTCAAAACCGTATTTATTTAACTATTTGTGTGAAGAAAAATATTATAAAATGGCACATAATTTATGAAAAAGCAATATGCCCTTTTAAAATTATTGTTACTTAAAAACAAATTCTGAATGCCAAATTCTGTTCCTACATTTTGTTTCCTAGTCAGATTTTGCTAGCCATGAATGTGCTTTCCAGGTGTATCTGAAGATACCTCCTGAAGCCCTGAAGAAGGTCAAATCTAGCTATAAGAGGTGTGTTCAATATCCCAAAGCCTAGAATTTGTATCACACCCCTCAATCAGAGGAAATTCCTATAATGGATTGAGGTTATCCATGCATAGATAATATTCCCAGATTTACAATTGGGAAAATGAAAGTCCACACCTGATCACTATCATTCCAAGCATCAGTGGTTATCAAATGTTCTTTGATTAAATGCATACCCATTAAATTCCCAGGAAGCCTTGGGCACAGTGCAAAGTGCTAGAGGCTTGGGGCTGAAGTGACTTTAGGAAGCTTACAGACCTAACAGGAAATTCTGTTATCTGGCTCCAGACCTTGCCGATGCCTCTGCCTGGGTCCAAAGAAAGGCATAGGGAACTTGGCACAGTGAAGAATTTATTCACATGCTACAAATGCAGAAGCTTCCCTATAGTCAGTTCATGAATATTAATGAATAACTTAGAAATATACTTTGTGAATTTCTAAGGAAGTTGCTAAGACCTCATTTCTTGATTGTTCAGATGTCACAGCTAATACTTCCCAGTTAACATGCACTGAATTGGAGCATTTCAATAAATAAAACTAAGAATGACACAAGTCATATGTGGTGTTTGGTTAATTGATCAGTGATGACAACATGAACTACACTGCCATACTCGTTTCCTTTTGAGACTCTTCATCCATCAACGACCCAAGCTGCAAAGCAGCAGAGTGAGGGTCTCAGAGCGAGGCAGTACACCTGCCAGATGGGGCCTCAGAGCATGAGTTCTGGGCATAGTGTGGATTCAAATCCTATCTTCTGCAATTAGCAAAGCTGATGTGAAAACCCATTTTTCATGACATACTCTCTTTATATAAATGATGCCAGAATCGAGGTCCACATTGAATAGTATACTGGTGAATGAGTATCAGCTAGATCTCTTGAGAAACAAGGTGTGTTTATAGATACAGGTATGTGTGTGTATATATATTTGTATATATATGCTTATTATAAGTTTTTTCTGATATAAATAATGTGTAGCATAAAGTTTACAAACAGTAATAAGATATAAAATTTTACATTTTAAATTCCATCAGATCAGATCAGATCAGTTGCTCAGTCGTGTCCGACTGTTTGCAACCCCATGAATCGCAGCATGCCAGGCCTCCCTGTCCATCACCAACTCCCGGAGTTCACTGAGACAAATGCCCATCGAGTCAGTGATGCCATCCAGCCATCTCATCCTCTGTCGTCCCCTTCTCCTCTTGCCCCCAATCCCTCCCAGCATCAGAGTCTTTTCCAATGAGTCAACTCTTCGCATGAGGTGGCCAAAGTACTGGAGTTTCCGCTTTAGCATCATTCCTTCCAAAGAAATCCCAGGGCTGATCTCCTTCAGAATGGACTGGTTGGATCTCCTTGCAGTCCAAGGGACTCGCAAGAGTCTTCTCCAACACCACAGTTCAAAGGCATCAATTCTTCGGCGCTCAGCCTTCTTCACAGTCCAACTTTCACATACATACATGACCACTGGAAAAACCATAGCCTTGACTAGACGAACCTTTGTTGGCAAAGGAATGTCTCTGCTTTTGAATATGCTATCTAGGTTGGTCATAACTTTCCTTCCAAGGAGTAAGCATCTTTTAATTTCATGGCTGCAGTCACCATCTGTAGTGATTTTGGAGCCCAGAAAAATAAAGTCTGACACTGTTTCCACTGTTTCCCCATCTATTTCCCATGAAGTGGTGGGACCTGATGCCATGATCTTCGTTTTCTGAATGTTGAGCTTTAAGCCAACTTTTTCACTCTCCACTTTCACTTTCATCAAATTCCATAGAGCCAATTAATTCTTACAGATTATTTTTGTTGATTTTTGCTGAACTCTTGAATCTAGTGCCAAACTATGGCTGTCATTGCTAGACCAGAGTAGTTCTGACATGAATGTTAGCTGATATTTTGCTTACAACTGAGTACTGTGAAGGAGAAACAATGAAGATGTATGTCAGAACTTCACTCATTCACCAATGACATGAACAATTTCTTTGCTGAGTCAGGCAATAATTTTCAAATAACAGAAAGATATATCTTTAATTTTTTTGTATGTGTTCTTCACAACATAATAGCTGCAGAAATAAGACTGCTTAAAGTTGAGTCTGCATTATGAACACTTGCTCCATCATCTTTTAAGCCAAAATAATCAACATGAAAATCAATTAAACTCTGACTCACAGCATTTGCTGATTTCTGTGGTATAAGTACTCTCACTATGGCCAATGTCAACCTAACAAATTAATATCAGTGAACACAGACTGGGAAAGGATGTGCAATGGTTCACCATTATACAGTATTTTCACCATGCAAATACATACAAATGTAATGTAAATCATAGTAGTAAGAAATAAAGTAGTAAAATATAGGAAGATAATTAGAAAGTGATAAGCTCTGAATATTTTTCAACCTATTTTTAATATTATCCATTTAATTATAGGTTTTTATTTTCAATTTTCAACAATGGCAGTATATAACAACCAGCTTGCAAAATTTCTGAAAATTTACCAACCATCACTTGTGAGCTGCAACAAGACAGCTCCAACACATGCAGCCTGAACATATGATACCATTTGCTGAACCCTACATTGGATTTTTGGAACCCTCCAAAATCACTGCAGATGGTGACTGCAGCCATGAAATTAAAAGATGCTTACTCCTTGGAAGGAAAGTTATGATCAACCTAGATAGCATATTCAAAAGCAGAGACATTCCTTTGCCAACAAAGGTTCATCTAGTCAAGGCTATGGTTTTTCCAGTGGTCATGTATGGATGTGAGAGTTGGACTGTGAAGAAAGCTGAGCGCCCAAGAATTGATGCTTTTGAACTGTGGTGTTGGAGAAGACTCTTGCGAGTCCCTTGGACTGCAAGGAGATCCTACCAGTCCATCCTAAAGGAGACCAGTCCTGAGTATTCATTGGAAGGACTGATACTGAGGCTGAAACGCCAATACTTTGGCCACCTCATGCAAAGAGTTGACTCACTGGTAAAGACTCTGATGCTGGGAGGGATTGAGGGCAGGAGGAGAAGCAGACGACAGAGGATGAGGTGGCTGGATGGCATCACCGACTCAATGCACATGAGTTTGGGTGAATTCCGGGAGTTGGTGATGGACAGGGAGGCCTGGCGTGCTGCAATTCATGGGGTTGCAAAGAGTCGGACACGACTGAGTTACTTAACTGACTGACACTGGAATTATTAAAAAAAAAAAAAAAAATCTGACTTCAAGAAAACCAGCACAAAGAGTCAGTCTTCACCACCTAGGAAGAATCAGAATTAAGAATCTACATATAATTCAGAATCAGAATCAAAATCTACATACAATTCAAAGAAATATAGAAGACAAAAGTACTACATCAAAAAATTAGATCCAGAATATAACACATAAGTAAATCCAGAACAATTTAGTTAATCTACTGTTTCCTCTACCTACATACTTACCTATGAAAGGACTTCTGTTTTGACTGAGCTCCTGGGAAGTTTTGGCATCTTAGTGCCCAAGGTCAGTAACTGATTTTGACAAAGGCACCTTACCTGGGTGTCAGTTGGTCTCGTCGCGGCATTGCAGTCGTTGTCATCCACCACTGACATGTAAGTGCCAATGATGCATTTCACTGCTCTTAGCTGGTACCCCTGTCCACAAGTGACACTGCACTGAGGGGAGAAATAAAACAGAAAGTACATACAATCTACCAAATGTTCTCTTTCCCTAACTTCACCCGTAACATTCACAAGAGAAAAAATATTGCCATCATAGTGGGCCAGAGGACTGCCACCCCAAGAAATTAGTTAAGAGCGGGTAATTCTACTTTGTACAAATTACACTGATCAATTATCAAGATATCACATGGCATTATTTCTACCTCCCATAGGAACAATGTTTGTAGTTTAATTCCTTGATTGCAAACCTCTGGAAGGAGGGGAGTACATGTCAATCATTTTTACATCTTTCACACTATACCTAGCAGAATGCTGTGGCTAAAATAGGTACTTTGTAAAGTTCTTATCTGACTTCTGAAAATTTTCCCTAAAGAAATGTAGTTTGCATCAATATTTCTATACAAGAACGGTCATCACAATATTATTTATAAAAGACAAAATATTAGAAACCACCTAAATAGGGAAGAACCAAAGTCAATTCAATGCACCATAGCAAACAGATCATAAAGGAAATATGTTCACTAAGGCTAACTGTTATATTTAAAAGTGGTTAAAAAACAGTAAGTAGAGGGAGTGATGTCATGGAAAGGGCAGATAGTAAAGAACTGATCCATTCCCGCTCTCTGAAAAAGCTATCAAACTGACAAAAAGTGGCAGAATCAGGTTTTCTTAAAGAAGAGGGTTCTTTAAAAAGATAATAAAATTTATAAACCTTTACCTAGACTGATTAAAAGTAAAACAGAGAAGATGCAAACAATTAAAATCAGAAACAAAAGTGAAAGCGCTGCTCCTGACTCTATAGCAATAAACGGGATAGTGAAAGTAGTGTGGACAATTCTATGCCAACATACTAGCCAATCGAGATAAAACACATGAATTTCCAAACCCATACAAACTATCCAGAAACACACAAATCACAAAATCTGACTTAAGAAGAAACACAAAAGAAGTAAAAATATTGACTTAGCAATCAAAGATCTCATAATAACAAAAAGTCTTAAGACCAGAGGGCTTCACTGGTAAATTCTACCAAACATGTATAGAAGAATTAAGCACTTTTCACAATGGCCAAAAAGTGCAAACAACCCAAATATTCTTAAAGGGATAAATGTATACATTATGGTATATGCACACATGGAATATTATGCAGACATAAAAAGGGATGAGGTACAGATGTGTGTTACAGCATGATGAATTTCAAAAACATTATGCTATGTGAAAGAAGCTGGAGACACAAATGATCATGTATTGTATAATTTCATGTGTATGAAATACTTAGTATAAGTAAACTCGTGGAGCTAGAAAGCAGAATGCTGGCCACAGGGTTGAAGGAGAAATGGGGAGTAACAGCTTGATGAGTATTTTAGCGTGATATGTTTTAGAACTACATAGAGGTGGAGGTTGCACAACATTCTGAATGTACTACATGTCACTGATTTGTTCACTTCAAAACAGTTAATTTTGTTACATGAGTTTTACTTCAATTAACAAAATAAGTACAATTCTAATACTAGTTTTTAAAACATAAGAAAATCATAAATGTATTAACTCTGAAATACAGAGTTAGGAGTATGGCTATCTCCTTTTTGCTAAATTGCTTTTTACAAAACTTCTCTTATAAACATGAACTATCCTTCAATAATAAGGGAAAAAATACAACAACAAAGAACAGTTGGTTGCCGTGAACTGTATGTTTAGTCAAAGGAAGGACAAATCTCTGGCTAAGACTGACATGCCATAGACATGGGGAAAAAAAAAAAGGTCAGTTAGTTCTAAAAGATGTTATCTTCAAATCTTAACAGTGACCCTGAGATGCACTCTCCACAAGAGATACGCAGATATAGACAAATAGGAGGCAAGGTATGGAGTGTAGGCAGACTCCACCTATTTACTGAGTGTGATGAAACATGATCAACCATTCTGACCACCAAGGATGCTGTGTTAACAAGGCATATTCGGAAGAGCCCCAATGTGAATGGTAGAAACTGTAAGGGTGCAGTAATAAAGCTACTTTCATTTACTTCACACATGTTGGAAATGAAGACATAAGCCAGGGGGCTGAAGAGGCTGTGGCTGTGGTTGGACTGGGTGGAGGGAGAGGCAGTCTTAGAGAGATTACGTAAGTGACAGCAAACAGCTGCTTTGCTTCTCTAGGGAACTTGGAGTGCTACTTAAATAGTACCCAGAACGCTTTTGCTTCTATATTAGGAAAGACTTAATTCTAAGAGTCGTGACTTCTTAAATGCAAGCCCAAGGGAGATTCTCACTCTTTCCTTTCAGAATAGTTCAAGTGACTGTGAAACCAACAATAGGGACTTGGAAGAGATTCTTTCAAAGAGAGAGGAAGCCTGCAAACTTTGATCTAATTAATTTTGTTTGAAAAGCCTGACTTATTTTTAAGAGGTGAGCTTAGGAATCATGACACTGGGAGCTAAAACATCCCTTTCAAATCCCAGCCCAGACCCTCCTGCCAAAGACACTGGCACTGGATCACATTCTGTTACAGACCCACAGCCGCATGCTAGTAGATAGCATCAGCCAGGCACGAGGAGATCTGTTGTGAATTTGTTCCAATGTGTGTGTGCTCAAGCTACAGTTTTAACCCAAGGGCGAACACCCACACGTGGGTCTGGAAAGGGAATGATCAGCTCCCGGAGGGGAGCAACAACCCTCAGAAGTGTAGCAAAACGGTTACAGGGTTTCCAGCGCTTGGTGCCACAGAGGGACTGCGCATGCCACATGCTACAGTGGTGAAATCCCTGCCACTGGAATGTCCCTCTGCAGGCCTGCTCCAGATAAGAAGGAAAGAATGTAGTTAAGAACTTTATCATTCAAAATACCTGTCCCCAGGGACCCGCCTGCCAGGACGCACATTCTGGCTGCTGACAGGTCTGCATGGAGGTCGGTTTGGTCTCAGGGTCACAGACTCTATCGTTGAATCGATCTTCGCCAAACTGACACCAGACCTGGCGGTGCTTATGCCCTTTTCCGCAGGTGACCAAGCACTGTAAGAAAAGGCACAGCTAGTCAGGGTCATTTCTGAACAATGCACTCTGATGTTCTTGTGGATTAGTAATCGATTAGCAAAACCAGGTGTGCTCTTTTCCCAGAGCAATTCTTCTCTCTCTCTTGTCGCAATCTGTAAACATATTAGGCCTTACGCTTTTGGCTCTGTCACTCATTCGTTCATTCACTCGGTATTTATCCAGGCTCTGGGCCAGTTTCAAGCACAGCTAAACGTCACATAGCATCTTGCTCTGAAATTCTAAAAAATAGCATCCATGGCTTGGTAGCATATGAGTTAACGGTAGGGAATTTATGAGTCAGATTAACTTGGATTTTAACCTAATACAACTGACTATCGATACTAAGTTAAGTGATCTCCCAGTCCTTCAGTTTTCTTGGCTGTACAATGGGAATACAGTAGTGCTAACGGCTGGCAATTGTGAAACCTGCATGAGAAAAACTCAAGTGAAGTGCTTAGCTCCTGTTCATTTAAGGAGCCTTAAATATAATAATCATTGTTATCTACACTCATTGTAGAAAACTTGAAAAATACAGAAAAACATAAAAGAGAAAATTATAACAAGCCCCAAGTCTCACTATCTACCTAGAGATACCATTATTAAAATATTGCTCTTTTCTTCCTCTTTTAGCTATAGAACATTGGGATCATACTGAATATATATTTTGATATTTCCCACCTCTATTTCATTATCTATTTTTGGAAAGGTTTGTTACATAACTTGATATGATACTTTATCTAGTATTAGCTATCTAGGTAGAACTTAAATCTAATGCTTTCTTTCATTTTTTTTTTTTTTTAACCAAATATGGGATCGAGATTGAAGCTAAGGCTGCTTTTAACATAAACACAAGCACTAGCTTTCCTGTTAATCTGTCCAGGAGACAGACACTGTTAATCACATGTAATGTTACTTTTCTGCCATTTAGAGACATTAACAGTATTCTTTTAAGACTGAGATTTTAATTAATGTTGAAAGTAAACAGTTAATATTTCACTTACCTGAATGAGATAAGGGAATGGATACAGAAGCTGTAGAAATATCTCTCTCCCCACATTCCTGACTTGGCCCAGTGAATAAGACAATTTCTGTTCCCCTGCCATGTGTTCCTCTGAAGGAAGGTGCGTTGGGGGACAGGGGTGGGGGGACCTGCTCAGAGACAATCTCACTGGGAAATACTAGCACTGTTTATAAAATTGAGAAAGAGCCTTCATCTTCTTTCTCTTATTGTCCCGGGACCACGCTGCTAAACAATTTGATATGCTTCCTCAAATAAGAGATAAGCAAAGCATAAACCTAGAACACTCAGCCTGGTCCTTTCTCTTTTTTCCCAAGTTTTCCACTAGCAACTGGATGGGTAATCAAATAGGTCACTTGCTAGGGTTCAATTCTCTCATTTCAAAGATAAGCTATTAGGGAATCTCATTTTTTATAAACTTCAAATCTAAGCCAATGCAGCTTTATAATTAATAAAGCTCTGATTTCCTTTACAGCAACTTAGCCAGGTCTGAAAGAGGCGAGAAGGTGAGGGACTAGAACTTCAAAAATCCCCAATAGAAGCTATTATGGTGGGTGATCCAGCTAAACCCACTGCAACTCTGAGATCACCCATGTCATGTCCAGTAGGACAATCACAGGGTGGGTGGAAGAAGAGTTGTTTCTTCAATGGGAGGTGGGAGAACGGTGCAGCTGGTTTAACTTTGGACTGACCTGGAGAGGCTCAGAACTGAGCATCAGAGATGACCTGTTGGGGAATTAACAGCCTTCCCATCTCACCTCTGACCAGTCTCCTGATTTCCACTCTGGACAGGAGAACTCACTGCACTTCTGAATGGTGACTTTCTCTTGATGAGTGCATTTGCTGTCATCTAGTACATCATTACGGGTGTTGACACAAATAGCCCTTCTCCTCTGGGTTCCACCATCACAGCTTTTAGAACACTGAAAGGGAAAAAAAAAATGAAGCCAAAGTGTTGCTAAGTTTCTCATCAAGCATGCTCAAGATACTGGCTGGGCTATTTTGTCTCTTCCAATCCTAAGGAAACAACTAACCAACAAAGCCTGGTCAGTTCTACTTGTTCTTTTTAGGGGTATATATTTATGGTATCAATTTATTTACCAGGTTCATAACAAAGCCAATATTAGCAAACTGGTATAGGACAACAAAATCAGAAATGGCCTGTGGGATATGAAAAAAGTGTTTGGCTAAGTTGTTCCACCACTTCCAATTTTCCATACGCTATGCCCACACCAGACATCACAGATCGATTGTATTACTCTTTTCTGCATTTTTAATGCGGGCAGGCATTATAAGTCAATCATGGTACTCTTAATGAGGTTTCCTCAATGCAGCTCTGTAAGGAGTCATCATCAACTAATCAGATTTAACATCCAAGAAGACTCTCTGAATGAGAACCAACTTACTTCAGTCCAAGCTGAATAGCGCCAGCCACCAGTATTACATTCTCCTGAGCATTTTTCCTGGTTGCTTGGTTTGGGGTGACTGCTGCAAAAGCTGTCATCAACCTTCTCAGTCTTCCCATCTAGCCTGCTGTACTTGGCACAGTAGATGTCTAATGTGCGGTAACCCAGACCACACTGGGCACTACATTCACTCCTGCTGGCCACGTGCCACCTGTGCACAAATCATGGGGGAGAAACCAGTATTACTGTTAAATATATATGTCTTATCTAGACTCAACTGGTAGAAGAGCTGAATTCTGTTTTCTTCCTTAAATACCATGAACCCAAAACCATAGTCAGTCACTGAAATTCAGTTTGAAACCAACATTTCCATGTATTTTTCATCACTGCCAACATGCATGAAAGTCACAAAATGACAGTCAGAGGTTCTATCTTTATGAAGATTCTCCCCCAATACAGTCAATCTGAAATTCAAGCAACTAAAAAGAAAAAAAAATGGAATTCAACAGAGCAAAAAAACAGAACAATTTTATATTTAAAAGACTCATGCAACCCAGCATTTTGTTTGTCAAGTAGGCTACTTTTTAACAGAGAACGAACAACTGTTGGAAACATTCCCTCAGAAACTTCTAGGTGGCCACGTGCTGGAAAATGCTCAATGGACATTCTATGAATTAATAAAGGAATGGATTGCCATTAATTAAATACTTAATTGGAACTATAACTGAAATTCAAGTATCATAAACTTTACTTGGTGAATAAAGATTGTATGGGCCATATATATAACTCAATTACCTGTTTTTTAAAGACTACTGTTTTTAGAGCAGTTTTAGGTTCCATGACAAAACTGAGAGGAAGGTACAGAGATTTCCCCACACCCCTGCCCCTATACACCCCTGCTCCCACAGATGCACAGCCTCCTGATTATCAACACACCCCCACCAGAATGTACATTTGTCACTCTGATGGACCTTTGTTGACACATCATTATCACTGAAATCGACAGTTTTCCTTAGAGTTCACTCTTGATGCTATATATTCCATGGGTTGGACATATGCATAGTGAAACATATCCACCATTATAGTATCACATCGACCTAAAAATCCTCTGTGCTCCACCTATCTATCCCTTCCAGCCCCACAATTATTCACTTTTAAAATTAGATTTGAGTCTACAAACTTTTGTCAACTTTGTATCCCTAGCACATATAATAAGCCTTTCTTGGCACACAGGAGGTGCTCAGTATGTACTGATAAATCAAGTAGCTCTTTTAACACTCCAGCAATGGGGCTAGTGCTTTAAAAAGAAAAAAAAATCTACTTGAATAGAACAGTCTGAATAAATGAGCTTGAGACATGTTACGCTGATCAAATTTAGCAATCCCAAAAGGATGATTTCACTCTTGATCATTAATTTTCTCCTGCTCAGAAACTCGGTGGTTTGTCAAATACCAAAGCCTTAAGAGTTCTCCCATCTACACTCAGGAAGAAAAGAGGAGCACTGGACACACGCTTATCTTGGAATTTCTCACAAATGCTCAAAAGTAGGTCAGAGTTGATCCACTTCTACATTTGGCATATAAAGTGGGCTACTGAGATGTTCTATGAGAGTGGCATAGTATTTGGAGGATTTGTTCTAACCGGAAAATGTTATATGGGGATTGTACAACAGTGCTTTATCTCATCCTGTCAAAGTTTAATCTGGGCAAACTCTCACTTCCCTAAGGAAGTGAGCCAAGAAACATGGACCAGTTCAACAGAGGCATCTGGAACTTCCATCTGCCCTTTGATTCCTGGTTACCTTCTCTTTGCCTTCATCATCACTTCCTTGTGGAAAGGTTATTTTCCATCCTGGAAAAGGGAGGCAGGAATCCTCCTCCCTTCCCCACAAGAAAGCACACTAGCAGCTTGGGCTCAGAACAGTGTACTAGAGTTTCCCTGATATTCACACAATCCCCGGAATTCGGGCAGAGAATGTAGTCTGTGGAAAGGTCACAGTACTGCCTTAGGAAAGGTCTCAAAATGCTATTACTCACTTAATTTATTCTCACCTGGAAAGTCATCTCACCTTCAGTGTTTTGAATTCATTCATTCATGTCATGTGACAATTTATATTGCAGAAAGGCAAAGTGTTTGTTAATAAATGGGAACAAAAAAAAAACAAAACTGTATTTCTCTGTGGGTGTGTGGGGCATTGTGGCATTAAATAATTTGAGAAACTACTGATATAAGTAGGTTCTTCGATTGCAGAACTTCTCAGGGCCCTCAAATCGCTAATCCAAGCTACAAATCTTCACATAGTAGAGAAGACGGTAATTCTTCTCACGTGCTGGTTTGCTCTGGATCATCTTGCTGAACTAGTGTTCCATAAAAATGTTTTGGGGAAAACTAAGAGTTTCAGCAACCAGTGCAATCCTCTCTACTATTTTTCCATTTTGCACACAGATACTTGGCAACAATTAGTATAAATTAATAGCAATTTTCAGGTTGACAGAGAGAAGACAGTAATGCTTATTTGAACTTGTTTCTGCATTTGCATATTTTTCAGTGGATAATTTTATTCTTCCAACAATCTGTAAACACCAGCAAGATATGCATTTGAATGCTGACAAATGAACACGATCTTCGAGGGAATTCCCAGATGGTCCACTGGTTAGTACTCTGCTCTCACTGCTGAGGGCCTTGGTTCTAGTCCTGGTTGAGGAACTAAGATCCCAAAAGCCTTGTAGTGCAGCCAAAAAACAAACATGATCTTCTACTTAAGACGTGAGCATGTACCTGTCTAGTTATAAGGCTGTGAAAAGTAGCAGTAAACTTACAATTTTTTCTTTTTATTTCTAAATTATTATCCTCAAGGTGTGTCACTTCTACCATAGATACTTGTACCAAAAAGCAAGGCTAAAATTCCTTCACTTCCTTTTCTTTAATCAGCCAGAGGTGCCATCATCATTCAAGCCTGTTCCCTGAGCTACTCGTCTCCTTTGGTATCAGTAGAGTTTAGGTTTTTAGTTTTTTTAAGTTAGTATTAAAAAAGGAAAAAAGGTACCTTTCTCCAAATGGGGAATTTAGAATATCACCTTTGACATACCTCTCTCAGACTCTGTTTTCCTTATTTCTGAAGTGGAGATAATAATACTACTTACACCACTGTGCTGTTTGAGGAATTAATGTATTAATTTTATAGGATATATAAATAAGTAGGATGTTAATTAAGATTATATAACAATTAATATACAAATATTAGGATAATTCGTGCTTGCTCAGTCACTTCAGTTGTGTCTGAATCTTTGTGACCCCATGGACTGTAGCCAACCAGGCACCTCTGTCCATGGAATTTTCCAGGCAAGAATACTGGAGTGGGTTGCCATTTTCCCCTCAAGGGGATCCTCCCAAGCAAGGAATCAAAACATAATGTTTAAATATGGTTCTTAGTAAATGGTCGACTCTACTGCTGAATGATATTCACAGTACTAATTAATACTAGTTAATTATTATTATTTTCAGTGATAATTTGAAATAAGGCTAATCTTATATCATCTTTCCCAATTTAATAAGGTTAAATTAAGCAATCTATTTACCAACTCAATCTTTTTTCCCTGTTTTAGTGATTACTGCAGTTCAGCAATTAGCTAATTATTTTTTGAAAATTGACCTTAAGTCTAATTTAACTAATTTAACTCCACTGACTGAAGCAATCGGTTTATACGAACATAACTCAAAACGAATTAATACTGCCTAACGTAATACTGCCAGACATAACTAGCTAATCACAGCACTCCTCTCTTCTCTCAGAGCCTTGAGGGTACTTAATAATCTTTACTCCAGCCCTAGGAGCTGACAATACCACTTGATAGGACTTGGCATTTTTTAGGTTCAGTGATATTAAATATCACTATTTTCTAAATATTTCTGTGTTCATTTTGCTATTTATGAATGATGGGACCTTAACAATTTCCCAAACTATTCCCTGCTGGTAATTTCTTCTCTGAAAGGAGGACAAGCACCAGCTTATCTTACCTGCATTTAACTGACATGTAGACTATACAATGCAAACCCTAGGCTGGTGAACATTCAAACATGACATGGTCAATTGCAGGAAAATAGAAAAACTTTATAATTCTCTACTCACTCACCATTTGTGGCCTAAAATTTCATACTTTTCTTAAATATTGAACTGTCTGCATGAAAGTGAAAAGTTAAGTCGCTCAGTCATGTCCGACTCTTTGCGACCCCATGGACTATAGCCTACCACGCTCCTCCGTCCATGGGATTTACTAGGCAAGAGTACTGGAGCAGGTTGCTATCTGTATATAAAACCTCCTCTAGTTCTTTCCATGACTACCTTAGTGCATTGCAACATTCATGTATATAAAACTTCTTATACTGGTGATAAACATTCTGGGTGGATACTGACTATTAAAGGTACTTTGATAGATGAGGTTCTCCTTTTCTGTAGTCTTTCAAACAGAAAAAAATACAAACTTAAAAAAAAATCACAAACGTTTGCATTCAGTGTAACTCAGTCATAATAATACCTATGCAGCAAGTTGTGAGGGTCCAATGAGAACTTTCTTGGGCAGCTGCCATACTCTATTAGCTATTTTTTTAATTCTTAGGAAAAGAACAAGAAATCTGCAGGCATATGTCTTAGATAATCAGTTTCAGAGGGATGGAAAATTGACTAAAGCTTATTTCACTGAAACACAAGAAAGGGGCCTAAGACTAATATCCCACCTGCTCCTTGCAATACCTTCACAACTCAGTAATAAAGACCATGAGGAAACACTGGCCTCACCTCAGGTCACAGTCTGTGCCACAAGGTTCAGTAATGGGTGCCGGCTGAGGCAGTCGATCACATCTTTGATCAGAAACTGTAAGCTGATCAGATTCCCTGGTGCAAATAGGTTTTCGTTTCCGCTCCCCTAAGCAAGGAGGAAAAAATATTTTTCAGACAAAGTAACCTATTCCATCAACTATTTAGACCAGAGACTGGCAAACATTTTCTGTAAAGGGTTAGATAGTCAATATATTTGGTTTTGTGGGCCATGTGATCTCTACTGCAACTACTAAACTCTTGTTATAGGGCATAAGCAGCCACTTACGTATGTAAAAAATTGTGTTCCAATAATACTTTATTTATAAAAGCAGGAAGTGAGTTGAATTTGGCCCACTGTCTGTAGTTTGCCAACTCATAAATTAGACAAAAGGAAACCAGATAAATTGCACATAATATGACTACTAAATTTATGTCTGTGTAAAATCAATTTGGCAGAGCTGATTTTGCTTGGCTTCACACATGGTGAGGAAACCAAACATGTCCTAAATCCCTTAAATAGTTCAACTTGCCAGCCCAAAGTGACCAGACAGAGGTAGAGAAAGATTAGAAAATGGATGCAGACAGAACTGCCTCCACAAAAAAGAAAGAAATAAAGAATTAAAAAACACGTCAAATCCCTTGAACTCAACCTAGAAGTAGATACCTTGGCAGGGTTTGCTGCATGCTTGCCAGGGTCCATGACTGTTCCAGTAAAACTGTTGGGGTTTGTCTTCAATGGGAATATTGAAAGAATAGCGCACATCGGGGTTGTATAACTTTCCCACCGACAATACCTGGAATATGTAGAGAAAATGGAGAGGATGGATGTGGGCCTGGCAACTCATGGAATTAGAAAAGGGGCATGGGCTCATGGCTCTTTTTACCTGAAGCAGAAGTTCTTGTTCAATGCGACCTGTGGAGTTGATTCTTTCCACAACGTTGTCGGACCCGCTGTATTCTATCACAGCATTCCCAATACGGATTTCCCTTTTGGACATCGTGACAACAAAGTCTCCATTGAGCAAGAATTCACCTTTACTGCTTGATAAAGCTGGTGGTGAGAAAAGAGAAATCATTGATTTGTTGCCATTTTTCTGTTTGCAAAATGAAAGAACACATTGATAGGCCGATAGAATGTGAAGAATGTGGACTTTTCAGTCAGGCACACACAGACTCAAATCCGAGCTTTGCCACTTCCCAAGTATGTGGTCTTGGGACATCACTTTCCTACACTTGGTCTTGATTTCTTTATCTCTAAAGTGGAGATAAAGACACCCACCCTTCATGGTGCCTTTGAAAATTAGCTGAGATATAATACAAGAGTGCTAATTAGACTGGGGTTTGTGATACAAGCCCTGCAGTTACAGGGTTACAGATGGAACTAATGAATGTGGTTACCAGAGGAGAACTGGCAGGGGTGGCCAGGGGTAGGGCAAAAAGAGTAAGGAGATCAACTGGATGGTGATGGATGGAAACTAAATTTTTTGTAGTGAGTATGCTGTAGTATATACACAAGTAGAAATATAATGTTGTACATGTGAAACTTACATAATATTAGAAGCCAACATTGTGAAAGTCGCTCAGTCGTGTCCAACTCTTTGCGACCCCATGGACTGTAGTTCATGAAATTCTCCAAGCCAGAATACTGGAGTGAGTAGTCTTTTCCTTCTCAAGGGGATCTTCCCAACCCAAGGATTGAACCCAAGTCTCCCACATTGCAGGTGGATTCTTTACCAGCTGAGCCACAAGGAAAGCCCAAGAATACTGGGGTGGGTAGCCTATTCCTTCTCCAGCAGATTTTCCCGACCCAGGGATCAAACTGGGGTCTCCTGCACTGCAAGCAGATTCTTTACCAACTGAGCTATCAGGGAAGATCTCAAAAGCAAATACAAATCACTTACAGGTGAAGAAATTCATCTCAATCTGTTTGTCAAAGTAGCATTTCAAGAATACTTTGGAGAGAGAAATCAAATCCAGTCTTGTCTTAGCCCATTCCTAACAAAATCAATTTACCCAACTAAATTTAATTCAATCTTAGAAAATCCTGATCATGTATAACTCTTTGCCTATACTTCAGTTCAGTTCGGTCGCTCAGTCGTGTACAACTCTTTGCGACCCCATGAACCGCAGCATGCCAGGCCTCCCTGTCCATCACCAACTCCTGGTAACTTCACCTTACCTTACCTTACCTAAGAATGATAAGAATGCTATTCTGATAATAATGTCAAACACAACAAATACACCCAAACATTTAAATATACCCAAGTTATCATCTGACTGTGAACTAACAGAACAGAAAATAATATTTCTCTAGGTTCAGTTCAGTTCAGGTCAGTCACTCAGTCGTGTCTGACTCTTTGCAACCCCATGAACTGCAGCAGGCCAGGCCTCCCTGCCCATCACCAACTCCCGGAGTTTACCCAAACTCATGTCCATTGAGTCAGTCATGACATCCAACCATCTTATCCTCTGTCATCCCCTTCTCCTCCTGCTCTCAATCTTTCCCAGCATCAGGGTCTTTTCAAATGAGTTAGCTCTTCGCATCAGGTGGCCAAAGTATTAGAGTTTCAGCTTCAACATCAGTCCTTCCAATGAACACCCAGGACTGATCTGCTTTAGGATGCACTGGTTGGATCTCCTTGCAGTCTAAGGGACTCGCAAGAGTCTTCTCCAACACCACAGTTCAAAAGCATCAATTCTTCAGAGGTCAGCTTTCTTTATAGTCCAACTCTCACATCCATACATGACCACTGGAAAAACCATAGCCTTGACTAGACAGACCTTTGTTGGCAAAGTAACGTCTCTGCTTTTGAATATGCTATCTAGGTTGGTCATAACTTTCCTTCCAAGGAGTAAGCGTCTTTTAATTTCATGGCTGCAATCACCATCTGCAGTGATTTTAGAGCCCAGAGAAATAAAGTTAGCCACTATTTCCACTATTTCCCCATCTATTTGCCATGAAGTTATGGGACCAGATGCCATGATCTTAGTTTTCTCACACCAAAAAGCTTAAACCACATTCAATACCAGGTATCAATTTTGTCCTGAACATTTTTCAGATAACATGAGCCTGAAATTTATTCTGACCTGATTATTTTGTATTTTTGATTATTTTTGAGTATTTAATTTCCTTTAAGTCAATTAAATAGAGCTCCTTTATGAATTAACTTTTGGCAATATCACACATCTATAAAACACATACAGACACATATGAACACATAAACACAGAGACCTCATAGTTCCTGTTCCAGAATTTCAGCCATGATCTTGAGAACCCAAACCATTTTTCCAAAGTTACCTCAATTAAGAAAAAGAAAGTGTATGATTTAAAAATATATTATTAATGAAATGAACATTTATAAAACTGGTTCCCACCCAAATAACTCTTTATATTTCATTCAATAGTTGAACCTATTGAATCTTTGTTGTCCTGTTTTGACAGATGTTGAAATTGAAAATCCATGACCACTATGACGCTCAAATATCAATTCTTTGGTAAGACCCACTGAGGTAGTCAGCCTCCAATATGGCCCCAACAATCCTTGCCTTCTATATTCACACCCTGTGCTGTCCCCTCCCACATTGAGTTGCACTGACTATATAATCACTAGGATACTGTGATGTCCAAGGCTAGGTCTAAGGCATTAGGGCTCCACCTTGCTCTTCCTTGAATCTCTGGCTTTGGGAGAAGCCAGCTGCTGAGTTGTTAAGATATTCAAGCAGTTCCACTGAGAAGCCTTCTGCAAAAGGCAGCAAGGAACCAAAGCCTTCTGCCAAGAGCAATTAAGTGAAGCATCCAGTAAGGGGACCTGCTAGCCCCATTTCAGATAGAATCACAGCCCTAACTGAAGTCTTCACAGCCACTTCAGGAGAGACCACAAGCCAGAAGCACTATGCTGCTGCCAGATCCCTGACACATTGGAAACTTGTATACTGTTTACACTTGTTATTCTAAGTCACTAGATCATGAGATAATTTGTTGCATGGTAAAGCCTACCTGGATCATTGTTTTTAACCTTCAAACCCCTTCCATCCAAACTTCTTATACAATTCCTAGCTTAATTTTTCTCCGTAGCACTTTGTTTATGCTCTCTCTCCTCTCCCAGAAAAAGAATGTAAGCGAGGATTTTTGGACTGTTTTGTTCATAGTTATATCTCAGCTTCTGAAAGAACACATGGTAGAATGCTCAAAAAATAGGGTTTTTTTTTAGGGGGGGAGAATGAATGAATCTACTGCAAATATTGCAAAAGATGAAATAATCAGTGAAGCTGAAAAAGTAATGTTAGAGAACAGCTTGAGTCAAGTGCCAAAACACTGGCCAACTGAGAACATGACAGAGTTAGACCAGTCAGACATTTAAGAAAAGGAAAGAAAATGGACAAAGAAGATGAGATGACAGCTGCTTCAGAAGGAATAATTTAGTTCTCCAAATGTCAAGAGAGATTGTTGGGAAAGTAAATTAAAAAAATCTCAGGAAGCTTTTTAAAAAATGACTCCTTTTCAGATTCTACTGTTGAGCTCAAACTTTAAGCAAAGAATGTACCACTCTGATGTCATATAACTTGACTAAAAAACTTAGGCAAAAATATTTATCCACTGACATATTCTCCATTCTAAAAACCTGAGCATAATTAAAATCAAAATGTAATTTTGTTGAACGTAAGAAAAAAATAAAATTTATTTTCATACTTTTTAATTTCTCAAGACAAAATCCCAACTATATCATGAAAAAAAATCAAATAATATCCCAATCATATTTTCTCCCTAGTAGTTATTAGCTCAGTTGGTAAAGAATCTGCCTGCAGTGTAGGAAACCTGGGTTTGATGCCAGGGTTGGAAAGATCCCCTGGAGAAGGAAATGGCAACCCACTCCAATACTCGTGCCTGGAGAATTCCAAGGACAGAGGAGGCTGGCAGGCTACAGACCATGGGATCGCAAAGAGCTGGACACGATTGTGCAACTAACTTTCACTTTTAGTTACTACAAAAATTTTTAAGTACCACTTTTTTTTTTTTCCAGTACAACTGCTCTTTGAATAATGAACTATTCCATGTTTTGAGCCTGACATGTAAGAAGTACTCAAGAAAGCAGAACTACAAAACATTTGAGCTCTAAACAAAATACTAGGAAGAGGCCCCTTCTCTTTTGTAAGTTGTACACAATTAGCATATCTCAGCAGGGAGGGAACCTTTAAAACACACAGGCCACGTAAATATTTAGGTGAATAAAAGGAATGTGGAAACTTAACTCAGAGTTGGCAAATAGGTTTCTTCCCAGACACCAATGTGAATCATTTGGTACTAGTCACTCAAGAAACTATGGAGAACAGGATTTCTTTTCAGCATCATGTCTCAGCATCATTAGTGACATCTATCTTGGTTCTGGGAAGAAGCCAAGCTCTCCCAGGCACCTGCCACATCCTAACATGTCTTTCACTGATGCAGGAGATGTGTTGTCTTTTGCCATGCAGACCAGAAGCAATGCATATGCAGAAGCAGTTGAGAGGATTTAGGGAAATTAGATATCGTACTTTTATGTAGAAATGAATGAAGGCTGTGATGTAGCTCTTAATAGACTCTGTGCCTCAGTGGCAGCAGGGCTCTTGTTTTTGTAGACACGGGAACCTCACAGAGTTCACCCCACTGGGCACTATATGGATGCAAAGACTATTCTTTGCAGGCTCAAGAATGAACTGCATCAAATTTGGTCCCTAAAGCAGTGCTTCACCTACCAGAATTTCTACCCTTATAAATAAGCCTTATCTTGGCCCTGAGGGAACAGTAAGATGCCTTCACTTGAAATGGTTGGGAAGACAGTGGTGACACAGGAAACAAAGCCTTTAAAAACACAGTCTTTTAAAAAAGGTAATCCAAGATCTTGGTTTCTTTTTGATTCAAAATCATTTGATTGTCCCTACTACCAACAGAATGTTGTTCAAACTCCTCAGCATCACTCTCTTATCTTGACCTATTCTTCCAACCTCACCATTCACTCCCACCAATAAACCTTGACTTCCAGTCATGTTCATCCCCAGGTCAGCTATACATTTTTCTATGTGGAGGCAATAAACTGAAGTGGTTAAAGGTATAATATCTGAAATCAGACCCATAAGGATTTTAATTCGTCCCACTTTGCTTGTGTGACCTCGGGGAAGTTTCTCAACCTCTCTAAGCCTCAGTTTCTTCCTCTGGATAAGGGCTTTCTTATAAAGTGAAAATGAGTGTTAGTCACTCAGTCCTGTTGGAATCTTTGCAACCCTATGGACTGTAGCCTACCAGGCCCCTTTGTCCATGGAATTCTCCAGGCAAGAGTACTGGAGTGGGTTGCCATTTCCTTCTCCAGGGGATCTTCCCGACCCAGGGATTGAACCCAGGTTTCCCACATTGCAGGCAGATTCTTTCCTATCTGAGACACCAGGGAAGCCCAGCTTTCTTATAGAATTGTTGTAAATTTTGAAAAAGTGCATATAGGATTTGGTAGCTGGCAGATCAAAATGCCTTCAAATGAACTGTCTTCTCATCACACTTTTATAGATGCTTAATTTATGGATAAGAAAAGCATGACTTAAATATTATTAAAATATTTTCTGAGGCCAGGTGACTTCTAATCATGGAAATGTATCTCCAGAGCCTGTCAACCACCAGTTTTTCAAGAAGAAAGCCAACAAATGTCCATGAAATCAGTGAATGACTTCAGGCATTCTTTACCTTACGTGCAAATTGAAAGCAAATACGTTTAGCTACAGATTAAAAAAAAAAAAATTTAGTTCTTGATTTTGCTAGATTGCATGAGCCTCTTTAAATAAAGTCAACACTTAAAAAGGCGCTTGTATAAGCCTAAGAAAGATCCCAGCCCCATAGTAGGTGCTCAATCAACGACGCCGAAAGAACAAGTGATTGATTGAACCTGACATTTGTGACAAGACGAATAGAGAGCTTTCAGCCAAATAACTGTTCTCCTATCGGTATAAGCCTCTGACAACCTCATCTCCCCGCAGCTCCTGCAGCATGAGACCCACCAGTCATGCAAGATGCAGGAGTTTCAATGGGTCACTGGTTGGAGAAGAGGTTGTTTCTGTGGCACCTCAGGCCTCCTAATGCTGCCTCCTGATGTGGGCACTTGCATGGCAGTGGCAGGATGTGCTGCCAGGAAAATCACCCAGTGCTTTCAAGTGGAGTCGAAGGCTAGCTACCCAGCTGATGCTTCACTGAAAAGGGGGAAATGAGATGTCACAAGGCCAGTTCTGTAAATTAAGTGGTAATCCAGTTCTGTCTGTATTCAAAGAGCAATCATCTATCCTAGGTTAATTCTGGGGACCTTTTCCAACATCTCCAGGCTTCCTCGCATGCTTATGCTAACTTTGGGGCATTTCACCCTTCACTGCATGCTCTTTATCCCAGCAAATGGTGAGTAGGAAAGGAGATAGGAGTCATCAAGTGAAATGGAGTTCCTGCTTTATCTTGAACTGAATCGATTCCTGTCTTCCCGCTGACACTATTCATCAAAGGTTAGTATCCTGGAGACAAATAAACACTATGGAAATGATTCCTTTTTTCTCCTAAAGAAATACGAAGATGGTAGCACTGGGTGCAACTTGGCTTTAACCCAACTGGAGGGAGGGGTCTATGTTGAAAGGATGACCTTTGACACAGAGGCTTTCTGCTTCGGTACCTTGTGAAACAAATAGTTTCCTGAAAACAACCGTCTACTGCCCAACCTCCCACTAATGCGATTAGGGAGCTAATTTCCTGGGTTGGTTTCCCCCCCATTTCACCCATCAGAGCTGGGAGGCTACAAAGGCCCTCTCTCCTGGAAATTGCTTCTTCACCAACACATGCAAAAGAGTATGCCTTGACTGACCTTAAAAAAAAATATGAGGGATAAGAATGATGATTGCTTAGCAACGAAACAGCTGGGGCTGGACTCCAGCAAGACTCAACTGGGGGCTTTAAAATCTTCTTAGAGCATTTGCTGTGCCTTCCTTCAAACCGAGAGTAAACATTTACACACGCCAGATTTGATAACAACATCATACTCTTCCTAACTTGTTAAGAAACCACTGTAAGGTTCAAAGGCTCTGAGGTCTTAACCTTCACACTCGGTGAACTGTGACGTACCATCTTTGCTTGCACTTTTCATTTGCTTCCAGAGAGACGTTCTTTGACCAACAGGTAACTTTCCCATAATATTCCATTAAAGAGCCATGACTACTTCAAACTGCCCTTCCCAGATGACAAATCTTCTTTAATTTTATTCTTTACAAAGAGATTAAGAAACCTCTAGTGAGACATAAAAGGATATCAGAAGGTCCTCCCTAATTTAGGTGCCCAACCTGGCTGATGAATTGAACTGAGGCCACTGCTTAAAAGGGTATTTTTCCCCAGAAGGAGAAGAACACTGGAGAATCCTTCTCCTTTTTGAGGAGAAGAAAGGAACGGCTCAACATGGCATTTGGCTCTCAGGAAATTAACCAATAAAGGAGGCTGCATGCAATGCTGCTGGATTTAATTAGGAAGTAGTGAGACCACAGCAATCATAGGCCCTAATTTATAACCCAGTCCACGAAGAAAAATGCCTGACCCATTTGGTACAGTGGTTGAAGGAAAAATGTGGGATTCCCCAAAAATAATTTGAAAAGGATCCCCAAGAACTTTGTTAACTGTTTTAAAAGGCACCACTCCTTTGAGTATTTAGGGTGTGGAAAAGCTGATGTGACCACTGAGAACTGATTCCAAGAAAGATTTAATAGTCTTTCTTAAAAGAAGAAGTGGAGAAGGAAATGGCAACCCACTCTGGTATTCTTGCTTGGAGAATCCCATAGACAGGGGAACCTGTCTGACTAGTCCATAGGGTTGCACAGAGTTGGACATGACTAAAGCAACTTAGCATGCATGCTTAAAAGAAGGAGGGTTTCCCTGCTGGCTCAATGGTAAAGAATCTCCCTGCCAGTGCAGGAGACATGGGTTTGATCCCTGATTCGGGCAGATCCCATATGCTGCAGAGCAACTAAACCTGTGAGCCACAACTATAGAGCCTGTGCTCCACAGCCCAGGAGGCACAACTACTGAGCCCACACATGCCACACCTACTGAAGTCCTCGTGCTGAGCCTGTGTTCTGCAACAAGAAGCAGCCACGGCAATAAGAAGCCTATGCACCCTAACTAGTAGTCCCCCACTCTCAACAGCTAAAGAAGAGTCCTTACAGCAACAAAGACCCAGCACACCCAAAAATAAAGAAAGAAAGATAAACAAATAAAAGAAGGAAGAGTTTATATATTTCCATCATAATTCCATCCCCATTAAAGATACTCAGTAAAGATAGAGTGAACGATGGTTATTCAATAACTCAGCCATCATGTACTCAGTTCATATTATGTAAAGGCTTTATATCTTGAGCTAAAGATACAAAATCGCAGCTTCTGATCCTAAAACACTAGTGGTCACATAAATATATAAGAAACAAGTCTCATCTGAATTGATAGTGACTCCATTCTTCCAGCTACTCAGGTCAAAACTGTGGAGTCACCCTTGAGCCTTCTCTTTGTCTCACATACCATATTCAATCCACCCACTAGTCATGATGGCTCCACCCTCAAAAGATATCCAGATTTTGACTAATTTGACTATTTTATATGCCAATTATACTATTCCCATTTGGGGCCAAACCGCTAGCAACTCTTTGATTATTTTAGTAACTTCCTAACCAGTCTTTCTGTTTCTACCCTGTTTAGCCTTCCCCCCGACCATCCCGCCATTCTCAGTGTAACAAGTAGGGTACTCTTTTGAAAATGTAAATATGACTGCATCATGCTAGTCCTTGGTTCAAAATATCCAGTAGCTACCCTTGTCTCTTACAATACAAGTTCTTTCAACAGTTATATATGGTCCTCTCTGATTTAGTCCTGATACGTGTTTAAACTCATCTGGGACTCTCCTCTGTGCTTACACAGCTCCAGCCACACTGGCATCCCTCTATCCTTGAAACAAATTAGACGCATTACGCTTTTAAGGGTTTCATACTGGTTATTCCCTCTGCCTAGAATGCTCTTCCCCAGATATCCGTTATCACTTGCTACAATTCAAGTATTTTCAATTCTACTGTTCCGGCTCCACCCTCAGTATCCCAATTTCCTCTATTTTCTAATTTTACTTATGACCTTCTAACAGAATATAGTTTGCTTATCTATTAAGTTATTGTTTTATCATCTATCTCTTCCCACTAAAAAGTAAGTTCTAAGAAGACAGAGATTTTTATTTGTTAATGTTTTTGTTCAGTTTGTTTATCATGCCTAGAACAGGACCTGGCACATATTAAATAAGTGGCTGACTGAATGAACAATGAGACATTGCAGAAAATGCTACAACAGAGGAATTTGTTGTAGAGCCTCTATAGAGGCTGTATTCAAGATGGATAAGTACAGTCCCTGCCTGGGCATTATAAGAAAGTCCATTCATTTCTTTTAAAAATTGGCAGCCCAGCAAGACTGCCCTGATTTCTTCTAGATCTAAGTGCAACTCCTGCTGTTTTTCACAGCTAAGAAGAGTCTGGTTGTGCTAAGTGACTAGCTCAATCCTTTTCTGTCATTATCCCACTCCCCATGTTCTTTTTTTAAATTAAAAATGATTGGGTGAATTTCCTAATCACTTATGAAAGTTTACAAAATAATAAATTGAAGTGGAACTGGGATGAGCCACCAGCTTAAAAAAAAAAAAAGAACACAAAGTTCCTGGTGAGTTGTGGTTAGAAAACAGGAATAAATTTGAATTAATCATGATCCTGGCCATGGTGAGAGAAGGATGGAGAATCTACAGAATAGCAAGATGGGCCATGTTAGTAATGACCTAAGAAAAATATTGCCAGTATAGAACCTTTTGGAATGATCAGGCATAATGAAATATTGAATAAGTCCACCTGTGGTCTGCTATTCATTAAGTTAAGTAACACCTTTATGAAAACACTGGCATGTCAGTTACTCAAAGGACAGATTTTTTTTTTTTTAATGACTCAAAGACAGCAATGATTTTATGCTAAACTTACAAGGCTAGTGTTTTCAAAATTTGATTTGGGGCATTTCTATTTTCTAAGATCCAGAGTCAATTCCTTGATATTGACTAGTGTAACTACACGACTCTCAAATCAATATACTGAGGGTATGATGTATGAAGGAATATAAAATAATGAGTTTCAAAATCAACGTCTTTTATGAAAATATATGAAATCTGAAAGCTCTCCACATGGTATAGGGAAATGGAACCAGAATTCCTACAAAAGGCAGGGGCACCCATCTCACCTAAGTAGTTATCATCCTCTGATTTCCCTGAGAAACTGTGCTGCCGCACATCGATATTGGTAGCACCAGCTGGAATTAGGACCACAACGTTGTAACCTGAAAAGAATTGAGCAGAAACTGAGCATTCCACAGACTGGTTCATTTTCTCTAAGCATGGTGTAAAGGGTGGCGACAAAGGAATATATCAGAATTCTCACTGTTAGGCGTCTTATAGCCAGATGGGTAATATACCTTAACAAGACTGATTTTATGTTTCACACAAATACTTTTACATATTACATGTGGTTAATAATGTTAACAGTTTGACTATTTTTCTTCTCACAGTTCTTAGGAACAAATTCTTACCATAATGTACTGTGTTAAATGTTCCTGCCACTGTTTTGCATGAAGAATTATCGCCACCACAAACCCCACATTTATCTCTCCGGGCTTTTGAGTTTAAAACATGATCGCATCCAGCTTGCTTTTAAAAAGAAAACAGTTGAAATACATGGTAAGTATTAGAGAGGTTAAAATTCTTAGGTAATGTGTTTCTTTGAAAGAGGGGCATTCCAAACGACAAGAACTTAAAGTCTCTGTAAACTTTTAAGCGTGGTGAACTCAAATAGTCTTTATCCTTGTTATGGGAAAATGTGGTCCTTGGACCAGCAGCCATGAGCATCCCAAATGATGTTGGGCATGCAGAATCTTAGGCCCCACCCAGATTCACTGAGTCAGAGTATATTTCCTGGCATGTAAATAAGACCCTTAGGTGCTTCATCTAGAGATCAAAGTTTGAGAAGCACTGGCCTACAAGTAAGTAAAGTAAATGTGGAAAAACAGCTCAGGAATGAAAAAAAAAAAAATTAAGGAGTGGCTGAGAGCTATCGCATTGAACAGCTCACACCCCATCTTAAGGTAGCAGTCCCTGTCTAATCCAGGCTACTGCTGCCATGCAGAAACAAGGCTAGTGTTGACATTTCTCAATTTTCCAAGATACTGAAAATCTGATTTTATGTGAAATCCCCTATGTTTAAACACTGGCTATGAATGGAGGACTAAAGCATGACTGCAGGCTGCCAGGTTGAGGCCTCGGGTTCCAAGTGGCCTCTTCAGTGTCTTCCTATCTTAACGCAATGCAGCAGAGTACACAAGAGTCTGCAAACATCAGTGGCAACCACCAGAAGACCAGGAGGTCAGAGTTCACATTCTCATCTATTTTGCTCCTTCGAATGAACCAGTCTCTGAGGAGAAACTCCATGTTTTGCTCTAGCATGGAGTGACAAGGAAGTCCTCACTGTAGCTGTGGTCAGGAGTTGGGTGAAGCTCAGAGACTCTTCCATCAAGTCCTACCAATGAGGAGCTCCAGTGTGCCCTGGACTGCTTGTAAGGAACAAATGCATCATCCCAGAGACTGGCTGTGTAAGAAATGATTTCTGACTGATGAGAACAGGAAAACAGTGCCAAACCTCAAGAAATCAGTGCTTTGATGCTTTACTATCAGCCAGATGTGTTATTCAATTTCTAAAACTTGCTGTCAGGAAGCTTTTGGGTTTAACCTTATGCACAATGGTTAAGGTAAAGAAGTTGTGTATAGTGTCGATTATAATCTCCTCACAGGGAAGTTTCTTGCAGGCCCCCACAGAGAGTGTCAGAAAAATGTAGGGCAGTGGTTCTCAAACTTTGGCATGCATCAGAATCACGTAGTGCTGGGAGGGATAAATTAGGAGTTTGGGATTAACAGATATACAGTACTGTACATAAAATACATAATCAATAAGGACCTACTATATAGCCCAAGCACAGGGAAATATACTCAATGTTTTGTAACAACTAATAAGAGAACAGAAAGGAGATATATATATATGTATACATACAGATAAATGTAATTGAACCACTGTGCTGTACACCTGAAACTAGTACAACATTGTAAATCAATTACACTGCAATTTTAAAAAATCAAATAAAATAAAACAAAAGAAAGAGAATCAGATGGTGCTCAAGCTGGTCTGAGGACCCCACTTTGAGAACCACTGCCCTGGAGACAACGCACAGACACAAGCAGCTGCTATTGTGTTGAGGAAGCTACACGTGACAGTTTGGCAGCAGGACAACACAGTGAAGAGAGCGCCATCTGGGACTCACCCGGCACAGGCCTTGGACACAGATGTCATTGGTGTCCTGGCCACACGGCGTTCCATCTATCACTCTGTCACGGAGCTGATAGTAGGCTGTGCTCCCTGCCACCCTGCAGAACAGCTTGCAGCGGTCCTTCATCAAAACTAGATAGGAGAAACACCATGCGACGTGACTTTCGTGCCTGGACCCTGTGCCAGCCTGCAGCCGTGGGCACCTCCCCAGATGAACTTACTTCCACTGTATTTTGGGACCCAGCGCACGTTCGGATGCAGACCGTTGATGTTGAAATGCTTTCCGTCAAAGTGAGCACACTGTTCATCTCGGAAGTCTCGCTTCTGCTTGGGACACGGCTCTGTGTTGCAGGACTTAAATTTCATTCTGCGCCCGACACAATACTTGCCACCATTTCTGGGCCTGATGAAAGGTAAAGAACACACAGGCTGTATTATACTGTATTTCTCTAATGTATTATAATATTTTATGTTATAATGTGGCTTCCTGTCTTGGAGGGAGGCAAATGTGAAGTAGTCAGTGACAGTGGCCAGGACAAGCGCTCTGGGGATCTGGGTTTGTACTCTGCCTTCAACATCATTAAGTGTTTAACCCTGGGCAAGTCACTGAATGTCTGCAAGCCTCAACCCTTCCATGTGTAGAATGGGAAAGTACCATTCTGATAAGGTAAGGCAGTTTTGAGGATAAAATGAGAGAGCATTTAACTTAAAGTCTGAAATATAAAACCGGGGGTCTATCAGGTCATTTTCTGTCCTCCATGCCCTGAACATCCACATTCCTTTAAAGACACAGAAGGAGAAAAGGTACAAATGAATACGTGGAATGCTCCTGTCTACCTCTGTACCATGGTATTCTCGTGGGTGACCATCCTAAAACTTGCCCCATTCCATTTCCATTTCTTTCTTTCCCTCTTCTCTCTTTCTCTCTCTCTCCCTGCATGACTATTGTTTTTTGTTTTGTTTTACAAATAAGATGGAATAGGATGTGCTCATATTTTGACTAAACTTAATAGGAGAAGCAGGAGAGAGTGTACTGGTTTCATTAACTTGTGTGTGACAAGAGTGTGGAGGATGCCTTACAAAGCACCACAGAACAATTTAATCTCAGCATGCAACCCCGCTCATGGATTTTCCAGATGTGACCCAGAGAGTAAATTATATAACCCATCTCCCAACGGTCAACAGCTTGCCAAGTGCATCACGGAAACGGGAAGATCACAGAATCAGAGGAAATCAGACTCACCCACCCACAGCTAGAGCAGCCTGGATACTGTAGCTACTCTAAGCCACCTCTCAAACTGAAAGATTTCTACCTTTTGTCTTTAGAGTGAGTCTTTCAGAGTAATTCAGACAACAAGAAGTGTTGTTTCCCCGCCGCCCCCTGCCTTTGTTTTGTTTTGTTAAACCAGGACTTGGGAAATGGGAACTATATCCATGACCATAAAATACAGAATCAAGGGCAGTCTAGCAGAGCTGAGCTGCCGTCTATGGGGTCACACAGAGTCGGACACAACTGAAGTGACTTAGCAGCAGAGCTGGTAAGGCTCCAGAGTTGGATCTGGTTTCCTGTCTTGGCCCTAGCCTCACTCTGTGACTAGAGACAATGTTCTAGCCTCCCACAGATTCAGCTTTCCTCTTCTCTAAAATGAGTGCACACAGCAGATGCCTAAAAATGTTAGCGACTATGACATCATATTTCAGCACAACCCAACCCAATCTGATCCAGCAGTTTGTTTGTTTTGAGTACTGCATCCGAGCTATGATGTATGGGTGAGTCAGGTCTCATTGGTGTTGCTGAGTGCCTGAGTCTCAGAAAGGGCTGCCTGTCTATGATACTCTCATAAACATGTTCTCTCCACCGTGTAGAAGGAGGTAAGAGTGTGGGCTTTGTAGTCACAAGCTGGGCAACTTTGTGTGAGCTATCTGGGCTCTGTGAGCTTCGTTCTGCCCAAGTAAACAGAGATGATACTGTTCACCTGAAAGGCTTGTTATAAATGAAGAGTTCAATAATAAGTATGGTAAGTATTCATGGTTATTTTTCACGAAGGCTTTATCTAGGGATGCAAAACAGCACATAATCCAGCAACATCTATGTATGACTGTTTCCCCATTAAGCCCATGTGATTTACATCTGCCTGTGTGCTTGACTCAGAGAAGGCAATGGCACCCCACTCCAGTACTTTTGCCCAGAAAATCCCATGGACAGAGGAGCCTGATGGGCTGCAGTCCATGGGGCAGCTAGAGTCGGACATGACTGAGCGACTTCACTTTCACTTTTCACTTTCATGCATTGGAGAAGGAAATGGCAACCCACTTCAGTGTTCCTGCCTGGAGAATCCCAGGGAAGGGGGAGCCTGGTGGGCTGCCGTCTATGGGGTCGCACAGAGTCGGACATGACTGAAGCGACTTAGCAGCAGCAGCAGCAGCAGCAGCAGTGTGCTTGACTAGCCCATACTCACGCATACCTTGTGCAATGGAAAGCCGGCTGAGGTACTTTTATAGCAAGGGATGGAAGGTTCAGAGAAGTTAAGGACTTTCTTTGTCCAAGGTAACACAGCTAACAAAAGAGCAGAGACCAGACTGAAATTCAAGCTTCCCAGATTCTCCCTCTGTGCTCTTTCTGTTTCATTACCCAGGAGCTACAGCCCAGAGTCCTGTCTTTTTCTTTTTTGGTACCATGTAGAGATGCAGTCTTGGTTTCCTGGATACCAAGTTCTTCTCTTAGAACCGAAGCAACCCAGTCTCATGCATAAAATATCACTGATGACACGTGAATAACAGAGCAGGCTCATATAGCTGTAAAATCTGTTTTTCTGTTTATAAGGAAGATCCCCTTCAATTTTTTTCTCAAATTAAAACAAACTTCATGGAATTTTTTTTTAATGTTTCAACTAACTACAGGGGATCCATCAGGTCATTTACCTGTTGCCTGAAAGTAACTCATATTTCTTCTCTTTTGAAAATAATTTCTTTTACAGTGGATATTTTTCTTCCAATTCTCTTATATAAAAAGTGTTTTCTGACTCTTGAAATTGAACAAGAGCAGCAAACAGTTAACATTTGCAGGTGGCTTCCTGTTTCACATAGTAACACTGTCCACCTTTGCTTGCTCTGACCATTACCAAAAGAGCATTTTTAAATTTCTTTTTATAACTGACATTTAAAAAAGTAAAGAACACATATAAAACACTCCGTGTGTGAGACAATATTGCTGAAGGTTATATACGGACCCTGGAAACAGGTTTGAACTCCAGCCCTGTTTCTTAACAATGGTGCAATCTTAGGCAAATCACTGAATCTCTCTTAGTTTCCCTACCCATAAAAGGGAGATGATGCTAATATCTACTTCATGGGGCTGAGTGAGGGTTTTTCGGTTAACAGATTTGAAGCACTTGAACATGGCCACCCACATAGTAAATGTTAAGTTATTCCAAGTGTCTGTAACTATAGTCCATGGGCCAAATCCAGCCTACTGTCTATTTTTATATGGTTAGTGAGCTAAGAATAGTTTTTAACACTCTAAAATAATTTAGAAATAAATAAAAAGAATATTTTGGATCACATAAAAATAATATGAAATTCAAATTTCCACATCTGTAAATAAAAGTTCTGTTGGGATATAGCTACACCCACACGTTACATATTATCAACGTATGTTTCTCACTAAATCAGCAAAGCTGTTTAGGAGGGACAGACAGCCGATGCTCCCCAAATCTAAGATATTCACTATCTGGCCTTTTACAGAAAATGTTTGCTGACCCCTGAGCTGGATGGCTGGATGGCATCACTGACTTGATGGACGTGAGTCTGAGTGAACTCCGGGAGTTGGTGATGGACAGGGAGGCCTGGCGTGCTGCGATTCACGGGGTCGCAAAGAGTCGGACACGACTGAGTGACTGAACTGAACTGAACTGAGCTGGTCTAGCATACAAGGCACCATGTCACTTGCCAAGATATGTCGCTGACTGTGCACAGCCATCCTGTGCAGCAGGTAGTGACAATCCTTGTTTCTGAACCTTTGCTTGAACTGGGTTTAGAAATGTTAACTAACCTGGCAAGTTCCCATGCCAGTTAAGTGAGACACACTGACTGAGAGACCAGGGTAGGCCTTCCTGACCCAAAGCCCATGACCTGGCCTCTTTCCCACAGTGCCTCTCTTGAGACAGGTCTCTTCCCATTTCAAAACTCATTCTATGACTTTATTTGCTTTTTGTGTGAAGGCAAATGGTATTTTATGAATGAGCGTAAATTTGCCCTTTAAAATATATAGCTTTTAAAAAAATATCCTAGACAATAGGATCTCTACTGAATCTGCATGGACTCTGTAATGGGGAGGGCTTCAGACAACTGAATTTCATGGAAAAATCTGTGTTTTAATTTAATAATTTAGCTGAGTGGGAGTTTTATTCCCCCATAGGCAAATACTGAAAATTATACAAAATGTAACTTTAAAAATAGCATTAGTCACATTTTCCAACTACTAAAATCCTTTTAAAATATTGTTTCTCAAATAGGGATAGAAAGAACTTAAGGAAATTGCTGATTAATTACTATGAAAGTAACTGTATTCAGCACAGGCAAGTTGAATCACATATACAAAGAAAATTCACAACGCTGCATGGCCAAAGCTTCGGGAGAATTTCGCAAAGATCATTGTAGGCGTATTCTACCTATAAGGAAAGTTAAACTTTGGTCTGCAAATGGGTTTGAACAAAAATCTCAACATTTATGTTGACTTACAACAAATTAGGGTTAGCACTAGGAAGAAATTTCTAATGATACAACAGGCAGCCTGAGAAGGTAAATGTGTTTTCTATATTTGGAGGGTTTTAAGAAGGGCTCTAATGACCAATTATGAGGAATGCTGAAAGGCTATTCAAGGGTTAGATGGGATGGACCAAGGAGCCATACTAGCGATCATCAACAACTTTGTCAAATGGAATAGTCTATGGGATTGGATCTCTATACATTCATTAGTTAATGGCTTTCCCACAGTAGTCAGTTCTCAGTATTTCAAAAGATAGATCTCTCTGGACTTAGTATGGGGTTATGTCCTGATTAAACTCATTGTAATTTGAAAATATCTTAAAAGTTGAAAATGCATTTAATACACTTAAGCTTACTTTATAATAAAGTATTGACTATCTCATAATGTATTGAATGCTATACTGAAAGTAAATAGTAGAATGTTTATCTAGGTACAGAATGGTTAGAAGCATATTAGTTATTTACCCTTATGATCGCATGGATGACTGGGAGGTACAGTGATGTTGCTGCCCAGCATTATATGAGCATCATATTGCAAATCAGTAGCCTGACAAAAGACCAAAATTCAAAATCTGAAGCACTTTTTCTCTTCTGCATGTGCTCCCGCTCAGTTGTTAAGTCATGTCTGACTCTTTGTGACCCGCCAGGCTCCTCTGTCATGGGATTTTCCAGGCAAGAACATTGGAGTAGGTTGCCACTTCCTTCTCCAGGGGATCTTCCCAACTCAGGGATCGAACTCTCGTCTCCTGTTTCCTGCATTAGCAGGTGGATTCTTTACCACTGAGCCACCTGGGAATCCTAATGTATTGCTTTTGCACCATTGTAGAGAAATCTTAAGTCTAACCAACATAGGTTGGGGACCATCTGTAAATACCTCAAAAAAACTTCACAGCCAAATGAGGGACTGATTTTCTTAGGTGAAATATACATATGTTTATTATTCTATTTATGGAAGATTTCATAAGCAGTTGCTAGAGTCAAAGCCTAAATGGGAAATATGTAGTTTACAATCTTGTCTTTTTCTCAAATCTATGAGCTTATTCTTTAATTTGACCTATCAACTTAAAAGCAAAACAGAAGCATAAGAAGAAGGAAATACTTCGCCTTTCTTAAAAAAAAAAAAATCTGCATGATTTTTTAGTTTGATAGACCATAACAATTCTGTATTCCAGTTTGTTCTAGTCACCAGGAACCTCAGAGCCAAATTTAGAGCACAAAATAAGTATATGGCCCAATGGCCTGGTAATGCATCATCTATATCTAAAGCTTTGTCTTGTTTTGGGACCCCAAGTTCTGTTTTTGGTGGTTCTGATTTTAAATTTCATCCTATGACATGTTTCTTATAGATCAGGTGACCATGTAATTGTTTAATTCAGGACATTTTGAGAATTGAAAGGAGAGCTATCAATAACTTCTCTCAGGATAACAAATGTAAATGGGGACCTTACAGACCAAAACATACACTTATCTTATATGTAGGACATCAATCAAAAATGGGACTAAAAAAGTAAAGCATGTAAAGACAAAATATTAGGGCTCCATTGTCATGATGGTGTACCAACTGGGACCAAAAACATTTTGGGGATATGAAATTAGAAAGGATATGCTTTCTAAAGTTTGCTCTTCTAGTATATCATAATCCCATGCACATGGCAAGGCTGCTTCCCTTTTTTAGCTTATATATATTTAAAGAAAAAAAATACATAGCTTAAAGTATCCAGATACTAAATATATTATTGAATCCCATGAATATAGTGAAAATAAAAGAACAATCCAGTGTTCTTGATAGAGGCCTACCACAGATTCTAAAAATGGAGCTCCTCATTATATTCTAAGGGCTTCTGAAACTGAGAAGAGCATTTTGCCAGCCAACGTGGGGGCCAAGAGTTCCGTTCTTTCAAACTTGTTGAGAATCAGGACAGCAATCACTGGCACATTCTACATAACAAACCATCTGCTCTGCTAATTTCTCTGAACAAGCTTTTAAACTGCTTTGGACCTGTTTTTCTCTTTTCAGTGTCCCTCTTTCTTGTCTAGCTGACTTCCCCAGCGCCATCGTAATCTCAGTTACGAGAGGCAGACTCCTTCCTTAGTAGTTCACAGGGACATCCCAAAGTACACATAACTTGGAGGAGTTTAATGAAATGATGTCAGTGCTGACACTCAACTAGGTGGGTTGTATTATTTTAAAACTTCCCATAGCAAACATCCAGGACAAGAACATCTAATTGAAGTCTTTAATGATCAGTTCCTAACTTCTGAAGGCGAGGATCTCTGCTTCGCTTTGAAGCTCAAGATCTTTTCCTGCTGAGATCTTTAACACTGGGTGCTTTTCTTTGCCTGGCCCATTCCAGTTACAGTGTGATTTATCTCTTCCCATACTACTTTTTGAATTGCTCTAACACTATAAAAACAAAACACATACACACAAAAACAAAAAACCCACTTCTTTTGAATGGAATATTCTTGAGTCAAAATGTTAAAAGTACCTACTATTTGCAATATCCACACTCCCATGATAATAATAGCTTATTATGATAATAACAGGGCTTCTCTGGTGGCTCAGTGGTAAAGGATCCGCCTGCCAAAGCAGGAGGTGCAGGTTCAATTCCTGGGTCAGGAAGATCCCTTGGAGAAGGTAATGGCAACCCACTGCAGTATTCTTCCCTGGAAAATCCTCATGGACAGAGGAGCCTGGTGGGCTACAGTCCATGGGGTCACAAAGGAGTCACAAATGACTCAGTGTCTAAATAACAAGAGCAACAACAACATGATAGAAACAATTTGGTTCAATGTAGCCAAATGTTTTAAATTTAAAAAAAAATTCATCATATTTGCTGCTAGCTTAAAATGTTCTGTTTTAAAACTTCAACAATATAAGCAGCTACAATTACGTAATCAATCGATTTTAACAAGCAAGTTGTGGAACAATATATATAGGATGACCCATATTTTATGTTATCTGATACTTATTTCATGTAATACATATTAGATCGATAATCTTTCAAATTATTTTTTAGTGGTTATTTCTTGTGGGGAGTAGGGGAGTAGGAATGACAGTAAGTTTTTATATCATACACTTTTGTATCTGAATTTTTTGAAAACACCTACTATATTTACATTGTATTTTTTTAAACTTTTTATTTTGTATTGAGGTATCACTGATTAACAATATCGTGATAGTTTCAGGTGAACAGCAGAGGGACTCAGCCATACATATATATATATATGTCCATTCTCTCCATTATTATTTTAAAAACTAATACTAAACATAGACTTTATGGGAAAATCTAATGTATATTAGTTTATATACATAGCTACAGGGTTAGTTTTACAGATCAGAGTCTATAAGTTATAGACTTGTCCTTAAACATTTATATTATGTGGATATGAAATAATCTTGGACTATGAACAAAGATAAATTAAAATAAATTGATTGCCATCTGTGATTTGGACTATACAGAGTGTTTACGTGAATAGGGCTTACAATGACAGGCTAAAGCTATATTCTTTTTTGTGTACACAATTCAGATTTTCATTATTAAAAAATGGCACCTTTGTCAACAGGAGGCCCTTTTCCTACTCAGGGAGAATCAGCTGGCCTGAGTAGCTATTACTATTTCAGGACTTCAGGGGTAGACTCTGCAGTAAAACCTAGTCTACTGCACTAGCCCACTTTGCTCCTCAACCTGCTTGCTTTTCTCTCCTATCCAGTCTGTTATCCCTATATAGGCTGTTAAAAATTAAAGAGTACTGCTGAGGCAAACCATTTTGCATAATCCCAAAGCAGCTGGTTCTTAAAGATGGTTGTGAGTCTGCATATCTAAAAACTAATCTGGGAAGACCTCTTGGGCTATATAGCTTTGATGGTAATAAAAGCATGTATTATTTTCTGTTCCTTTAAACTTTATACATCTTAGAACCAGACAAAATTTGATATCACTCCTTATAATGAAGATAGCAACTTTTAAAATCCGTTTATAAATAGCCTCTCCCCAAACACACATCTATCATAATGAGATGCTGGGGGAAAAGCCTGTGGACTTTATTTGAACATGTTAAGTTTCAACAAGGTTTGGCTGGTAGAGACCACTATGGTCATTCGCTGAGAATCACCATGAAAAGCCGTTGTAGGATGGGACCTCAGGAGTCAGGGTAAAAATAGTTTGATTCAAAAGTAAATCCTGACTTAGGCTTCCAGGTCCCTTGGGGTTCACTAACGCCACCTTGGGGGTCTGCGTGCCCTTTTAGCATTTCAGTTGCTAAGTAGAAAATGAACATTTATCTACAATCTGGGTGGAAATTTCTTTGTTTCCTAATGAACATCTACTTGTTTATTAGCAGACTACCCCAGCCCATGGTGGGGGGTGGGGGGGGTAGTGAGACATTCCTGAATGTCAAAGCAACACAAAGCATCTACCATTTAACAGATAAAGCTTTTAAAATAAAGGGTCACAGGAGAAAAATAATACAGAGGGATAGAGCGTAGATACCATTGGTCTGGGCAGTCCTAGAAGTCCACTCATTTTATAATCTGGAAAGAGCTCTTCACTTGCCTCAATTTAAATGACTTCCTCTAGGAATTTTCCACCCCTGCTGCCCCAGTAGTAAGAGTGATGAGCTCCGAGACTTACTCTGGTCTGTTGCACTCGCGAATGGCTGTTTTGATGCCCCCTCCACATGTTCTTGAGCAGGTTCCAAAGTGACTCCAACTTCCCCAGGATCCATCAGTCACAGGGACCTCCATTTCTTTGGGAACACAAAATCCAAACTTGCAGTGCTGTATTTAATAAGGGGAACAGTGAGGGAGAGCTCGGTGCTTGAGGTATTGCAGGACCCGCTGTCCTTTTAAATATACCATACTATCATTGTTTTCCACTTGCTGGTTTGAAATGCTGCAATTTAATTATCTCTGTGAGTAATGGAAATGGTAGGGACTTTAACCTCTTCGTGATTTTAGGCTGTGTCTTCATTTACAACTGTCTTGAATAAAACTGGCCAATGAGTGGCTGGCTCCAGGCTGTCAGGGAAAGTCCAACGGCCAGCCTCAAAGCACTCAATTAGTCTACTTGGAAAAATGAGGCGTGGAAATGGGCTGTCTACTGGTTGTAGACAGGGTTGAAACGAATTATTGGATTTGTATAGTGCATCTCCATTAACAAGGCCTAGAGATGTTGTGAGTCTGGTAAAATATAATGCTTTACGGTTCCTCATGGATTTGAAAACCCAATTTTAATTAAATGGGAGAAGGGGGAAAAAAAGCTAGATTACTATAAACTAAATTACTATAAACTCACTCTAGCAGAAGATGAGACTAAAGCAAAAATGGACACATTACAAGGAGCCCTAAGCTTTATTACTTTTGGGTTGCTAATGGTTTCAGATTCTTCAGCCTGGAGCAAGAAGGCCCTGATGCTTTAAAGTAAAACAAAATAAAACTCCCCAGCAGGACAAGGGAGTGGAGAAGCCCATTTCAACCCTCTGCCATTGTTGGGGTGTGAGGCCCTGACAAGAAGCTGAGGTCACTGAGCAACGCACAAAGGAAGGGGGGCAGCAGGAGAGTGACGCCCCGCCGCTTGCTCAGATCTCTGAAGCGGAGCTGGTGGTGGCCACTGTGATTTATCTGCAGGGAGGACTCAGGTTAGAAGCAGAGTCAGGCGGTCGGGGAGTGCACGGAGAAAGGGACAGATAAGAGACTGGTGAAGCCCCAGTCGGCGGCCAGTCCCAGCAAAAGCCTGGCGAACAATTATTTAAAAGAGTGCAGTTAGGCTTTCTCTACTTTTCCCTTATGCCTTCTTCCTTATAATTATCCTCTGAGTAACTGGGGCCACATCCCTCCCTCTGGGCTGTTTGGCTGAGGCTTAAAAGGTTTGGCATCCAAAGACTCCTGGACAACCCTGTACCCGAGAAATGTGGGCAGAGGCAGAAGTGACCACATCACTCCCCAAAATTATTTTACAGTTGTCTTTATAGCAATCTTGAACATTTTTTGGAATCTATGTACATAAAAATCAGTGAGACAAGTGGGAGTGGACATGGGCAAACCTATGGCTGATTCATGTTGATGTTTGGTAGAAACCAATGAAATACTGTAAAGCAAATATCCTTCAATTAAAAATTTAAAAAAATCAATGAGAGAGGCAGCCTGGTGTACAGCACCACTATCTAATAACATACTTGTGCCACACATGTAATTTAAGAAATTCTAGCAGCCATATTAAAACAAGTAAAAAGAACACTGAAATTAACTTTAATATCTTTTACTTAGCTCAAAATATCTAAGACATTATTATTTTTCCATATAATCAACATAACATTATAACTAAGGTTTTCTTCCCACACTTTTTTTCATGCTAGGTCTTTAACACATGGTATATATTTTCATTTTAGCACATTTCAGTTCAGAATGACATTTCAAATGCTCGCTAATCATATGTGGCTAGTGGCTGCCCTATTGGACAGAGCAGATCTTAAGGGGACATAGCTTAGCAGGCAAATGGTCTGGTGGCGTGGGGTGGCCATTCTACAAATTAATTGTGACCTCAGATGAGTCACTGAACTCTAATTCCATAGCTGAAAAATGAGAACCTACCTGCCAAAGTTTCTTTGCGTTTAACATGAGACAGTGTATGGAAAGCAACTAATATACAGCTGTGGACATAGGAGATCCAACTTGAAAAAGGTTTGTAATAATAAAAGCAAATATTTACACTTAATAGCACTTAATAGTTGCCAGGCACTCTTCTAGGTATTATGTATGTATTAACTTACTTAATCCTCATAGCATACTATGAAATAGGTATTGCTGTTACCCCATTTTTATAGAAAAGAAAATGGAGGCACAGGGGGGTTGATGTCAAACATCTGTTAAGGAGCTGAGCTAATACTGAAACATAGACAATCTGGCTCCAGAGTGCACACTGTTAACTGTGATACATGCTGTCCTTCTACTGTTAGCAAATGGGAACAATTTTTGATATCTTAAATAGGCTGAGATTTAAAAGTAAGATTAATGAGATGGTGAGGTGAGGTTGACACTGAGGTGTCTATGCAATATCATTCTGTTCTTCATCCTTCTTAACAATCTATATTTCCCTGGATTCTTATATAGGTAGAAATGGTCAAAGAAATGTTAGCAGAATTCATTGGATAAGATTCCTGGGAAGGTCCTTTTGCCTCTTGGCACCTTGCCCTTTGGTTTCATTCTGCCTGGGACTCAGAGTCAATGGCTGGAGCTATAGCAGCTATTTTGTGACCTTGAGGATGGTGGCCATTTGAATATGATAGTAGAACAGAAAGCAATTAGGAGCCTGTGTCTCTTATTTTGTACACCTACCATGGCAGCTCCATGACCTGCTTACATCTGGCTAGTTTGTGTGTGTGTGTGTGTCAGAAAAAAAGCCAATTTTCTTACACTACTATAATTCAATCTGACCTGAACAAAATTCTTATTAATATACATTTGAGGTTACAGCCAATGCCCAAACTCAGCCATCAAATCTTGATATCAAATACACATTTTATAAATTCTACAAACTAAAGAGAACATTCCTATGGCTAGTCATGGACTCTCATAATGAGAAGTTGTCTGGAAATATATTTTTTTCCTCACAACACTTCAGTCTTTAGTCTGTTGGCCTCTCTATTCTATAGACTCTACCTCCACACAAGAACAATATTCTTCAAAGTGACCATAATTCTCATTAAGTATTACCATAAACCAGAGCAGAATAAGGGCATAGGTTAGTTAACAATGGATTAAAATGTCCTTATAGAGTCCCTTCTTAAAAGAAAACCTAAATAAAACTCATCTGCAACTTAAATATTTCTTACTGATAGGACCATTGATGGGGGTTCAAAGGGAAGGGAGAACCTCAGAGGAAGAGGGAAGAACCTGCAGTGAAAGAGGCTGGAAATGGGGACTGTTTGGCAAATATGTATCAAGTTAATCTATTTTACCAGGAAACTAAACAAACAATAATTATATACTAGAAAAATCATTACATCATAATAAAGCATTAAGCAACTGGTGGAGCTGGAGCCAAAATATAATCGGCCTTCCCTAAAAGCACCCAGAATCATTTAAATGATATTTTACATAAATGTTTTTCTGAAGAGACTGGAAGAAGGACTTGGAGGTCAATTTTGTTCCAAAGAAGCTTAAAATACAAGAGTTTCAAACCTCAGATTTACAAATAGGGTTAAAATGAAAATGTTAATGGACTTAAGAAAATGGAAAAAATAAAGGGACATGAGAGAGCCATTCATCAAAATAACATTGTGTCAGCAGTCCAAGACAGATTACTGCTGAGGGAGCAGGGCAGAGAGAAGAGAAAGGAAAAAAATTTAACCTAGCAGCAAAGGGAGTTAGAATTTGCTAGAGAAAAGGATAAGGTTTTACTGCCAATTTGATGAAAACAAAACAAAATGGAGAAACACAGAACATTTGTGCAAACATATTCACCATCTTATTTGTAAAATGCATAAACGCTCTTCTGGGAAATAAACACACAAACAGCCATGTCTTTAATATAAGCTACTAGACTTAGCCACTTTACTAAAACAAACTAAAAATGTACCCATCATGTTCTCTGCATAGCTGCTTTTCTGAAAGTGTTCAGAGTCTGCCCTTTGGAATGCCTTGAAATCTCTTGCTTTTGCTGAACAAACGCTTACAAGGTAAATGTTTTTTTGAAAGATCTCCCCAAACCCCCCATTTATCAGGTATGAGATTATACTATAATCTTTTATCTTCTGCTACTGTTACAAAAACAGAAGATTAGAAAAAGACACAACAGACATCTTCTCAAGTACTACATGGAGCTTGGTAGCCTGTACATGACTATTTTACTAAATACAATTCATGTCATCATATGATTGACAGTTCTTCTTTGTTAAGGTTTTTCCATCAGTAACACGTATCAGATTTAGACATAACAGGTGGATATATCAGATTGACTAAGAACCATGACACAATACCAGTGACATCTTTGAGCTCAAACAGACTCAATTTAAATGAATAGTTGGCTGGTTCCAACTCACATCAGCTAACTAAGTTGTCAACCATGTCTACTGTCACTTCCCATCAACTGACAGCAGCTGTATGGGTGACTACGTATAGAAGGACTCTGAAGCTACATCTTCACTGAGGAAGAATGAGCAAATTCTGATGGCTAACGTGGAAGCCTGGGAACCATATTTCCGCTCAAACCTAAGATTCTTTGGCCATCAACAACACACTGAGTTAGATGTTTTGCAAAAAGTGAAAGTTCACTCTGACCAAATAGATATATTTCTTTCTAAGCGAGTGACAGTGGCAGTGCAAAAGCTGTTATGCTTATGTCCTTACACAGTTTTGTTAGGCTGCTCTTGGAGAAAGCTGTATTCTCAAATGCTGAGGTCCTAGCTGTAGAGAAGTGAGACCAGAGCTGACAGAGTAACCAAGCTAGGTCAATACAAAATCATCTTCATTGCAACTTTATAAAACCACTCTAGTAACATTTAAAAAATTGAAATCACTCTAAGAAATGAGTGGATAAGCTACTAGTTCTCCTGCTTGACCACAGAAACTTCAAGAGCTCAGTGAGCTTGAGTTATGGCCACAGCCTGCAGCTGCGGAGCCTGCGGCCCCTTCAGGCACAGAAAGCAAAGAAGAAACATGGGGAGGGAGGAGGGTGTGTGAGGACTCCACCCTGAGTGAGGCTGAACGACCTTGGGAAAGTCAGACTCTTGAGAGTCTCTTGGACTGCAAGGAGATCAAACCTGTCAGTCCTGAAGGAAACCAGTCCTGAATATTGGTGATGGACAGGGAAACCTGGCATGCTGCAGTCCATGGGGTCCCAAAGAGTTGAATACGACTGAGCAACTGAACTGAACTGAACTGAAGTCACTTCTCCTTTGTGTTCCCTATCTATAAAATCAGAGATGGGATAGGTAAGTTCCTCATCTCTGAGGACCGCATGTTTCCATGAAAACACTGGGAGCTACTAAGTGGAAAAACAGAAAATCAGATGAGGACAAAATAATAAAAGTGAGTAAAGTGGATGATGAGAGAGGTGAGGAGAAAGGAAAAAACTTAAGTAAGGATGACATGAGACGCAGATATAGTACAGGGATTGCATCACAGGTAAGTGACAGAATACCATTTTCTTTATGAATTTAAAAGTCAGGTTCATATCTAAAACTTTTGATAAGTAAATCCTTAACATACTACCCTTTTTTTCTTAAAAGATAGACACCAGGTGCAAAATGTTACATTAATACTACTTGTAGTTGTTGGGACGTTGTTATCATTAGGCTATACAAGAAGCAGATTTTGTTTGGTTACTAACAAATAAATGGGAACTATTAGAACTAACTCAGAATTTGGATTTGCAGATAACCCAGGTGACATCACAGCTCCATTAAGCGATCAATACTGGCTGGGAAAAGCCTAGTATCCAAGTAGTGAACACAGTAAGTCTTTCTGTATTTTCTTGATTTTAAGATATTTCACCAACTTAATAACAGCCTTTTTCCACTGCCACTCTAAGAGAGAGAGAGAGAGAGAGAGAGAGAGAATATGTGCTACCTCACATTAAATGTTCCCATAAACTGAAAAGCACATTGGAATTTCAAAAACATTAAAAATGAGAAAAATATGTCTAATAAATTGAGGAAATAATGATAGCTATGTCCCTTGTGTCAGTTTTAGGCTGTAAGGTAAGTTTGCACAATTTTCAAGAGCAAAGTTGAACCTCCTACCTCAAAAAAGTATTATGCATGCTGAAACACACTGCATTAACTTATGTTCTCAACAGTGGTGACTGAGCCTACAGCCCAGATCTTGCCCACATCTGCCCCAAGACAGAAGGACAGATCGGGGTGTTACTTGCCTTTCCAGGCTCATCACACTCGGTCCCATCAGCCCAGGGCGTGTGCTGAGTTCGGCAGCCTTTGTGCGCTCCATCCACGTTATTGCACCAGAGCCGTCTGCACTGCATCTGCGCAATTCAGTTGAAGACAATTCAGTGATAATGTGATTCAGTGACATCAAGCAAGGCAAAGATTGCTTTCAACAAATGTTTTGCCGGTGATGTAGAGTATAGATTAGAAAGGGTTTTTTTCTCTTGGTCTGATGAATGATAAAATATTCCAATGGATACAGACAGCAGCCCACAAGACACATTTCTCTGCCTGGTAGGGTTTGCAGGGATGTCAAAGGGAAACTACTGTGCAACAGGAACATACAAGATGCCATTTGGTCCTAGTAATGTCTCCTCAAATTACAGATGAGGAAACTGAGGCTGGCAGAACAAAGGGCAGGTCAGTATCACAATGGAAATGTATGATGTGAGTTTAGGTTTGCAATGAGCTATGACTGGCAAATAGATGGGGAAACAGTGGAAACAGTGGCTGACTTTATTTTTCTGGGCTTCAAAATCACTGCAGATGGTGACTGCAGCCATGAAATTAAAAGACGCTTACTTCTTGGAAGGAAAGTTACAACCAACCTAGACAGCATATTAAAGAGCCGACACATTACTTCGCCAACAAAGGTCCATCTAGTCAAGGCTATGGTTTTTCCAGTGGTCATGTATGGATGTGAGAGTTGGACTGTGAAGAAAGCTGAGCACCCAAGAATTGATGCTTTTGAACTGTGGTGGTAGAGAAGACTCTTGAGAGTCCTTTGGACGGCAAGGAGATCCAACCAGTCCATTCTAAAGGAGATCAGTCCTGGGTGTTCATTTGAAGGACTGATGTTGAAGCTGAAACTCCAATACTTAGGCCACCTGATGCGAAGAGCTGACTCACTGGAAAAGACTCTGATGCTGGGAAAGATTGAAGGCAGGAGGAGAAGGGGACGACAGAGGATGAGATGGCTGGATGGCATCACCGACTTGATGGACATGGATTTGGGTGGACTCCAGGAGTTGGTGATAGACAGGGAGGCCTGGCATGCAGCAGTTCATGGGGTTGCAAAGAGTCGGACATGACTGAGCGACTGCACTGAACTGATGATTGGAGAGTGAGCAACTGAACTGATGATTGGAGAGTGAGCAACTGAACTAAACTGATGATTGGAGAGTGGGTTTTGATTTCTGTTGTGATTAGTTTTGGTTTGACTTGATGTTAAAACTGGTATTTTTTCCTACTAAGCCATACATATTATGTCAGAAGAAAGAAGGGACAAAATATCAGTAATATTGCAGGCACATAAAAAATATGAACAGTAACATAATGGATACCCATATGTCCACCTCCAAAATTAAGAAAGAAGACAGTTTATGGGCCCAGCCTTGAACACTCATTCTCAATCCCAATCGCTTCTCTTTCTCCACATAGGTAATGTGGTGATCTCATTACCTAGATCTCAATCTAGTGATGCTCACCATCTCACCATTCCCATTGCTTTTACTGTGTGTGTGTACATGTGCTCAGTCATGTCCGACTTTGCGACACCATGGACTAAGCCTGCCAGGTTTCCCTGTCCGTGGGATTTTCCAGGCAAGAATACTGGAGTGGGCTGCCATTTTCTCCTCCAGGGGATCTCCTCACTGAGGGACCAAACCCATATCTCCTGCATTGGTAGGTAGATTTTTCACCACTGAGCCGCCTGGGAAGCCCACTGCTTTTACTACAAATGTTTAAATATCTACCGATAATGCACAGTACTTTGGCTTTAAACAAACGATGCTATTCAATATTTCAGAACATATAGAGGCATCCTACGATTTGCTATTTGCTTCCTCTATGCACTGTGATTTTTAGAGTCATCCAAGTTGATATATTTAGCTCTATTTCAGGCCATACTATTTTTTTTCTTGTAGTGTAGCTTGTTTTATTTATGCCACAAATATTTCAAAGAAATTACAAAATACTTAAATGGAGAGAACACAGAAACCACAATTTCTAGGTGTCTACTCTGTTTACACTGTGTAATCTCAAGGCAAACTACTCATATATACATTTAGCTTCAAAATACATATAAACATAGCAAATCAGAATGTACTCTGCTCTGCCACAGTGAAGTGAAACACAACTTTGAGGACAGTGAACAAGATACACGCAAAACATGGAAAAGCAAAACTCAACTCCAAAGCAAGGTAAGTTGGACTTCAAATACACTGCAGAGGCCCAGGTCTCCTACACAACCTGGAGCTGACCAGGTGAGCTTTTCAGGTTGTGGGTTTCCACATGGAAGAACCCCAAGCAGGACAAGGCAAGAAAACCAATATCTAACGAGAAAATGCCTTCAGACAGTTTTCAAGTACAGACTTCAAAGTACTTCACTCTCTTCTTTGGAAATGTGGATGATAGAGGACATGAAGAAGGTTTAACTGAACAGTAGGCATCATGGAGTGGCAAAGAGTCAGATCCAACTGAGTGACTAAGCACACACGCACAGGCATCATGTCCTACCCGAAGGGAGAAGACGAAGGGCAGGCAGGAGCGGGGCATCTGTGTAGGAGCTGGGAACATCAGGAGCACCTGGCAGGAAGGGGCCTGGCTCAGAGGTGAAGAGTCTGCAGCGAGAGCCTGCCCAGGTATCATGTCCCTCCTTAGCCAGAAAGATAATTGTTCCCATGATGATGAGAATAAACCATACTCACAGTAGAAAAATTCAGAAGGTACTATTTTTTTGTTTAATAGAAAAAAAGTTTTAAATGACCCAGTCTTTTCTGAAGCTCTTATCCCCCTTTTATATTGAGAAAATACTCAGTAAAATAATTCTTTACCCTGGTATTTTAATTTAAAACTATAGCTGGAGCATGTTCCCATGTATAGTCACTTTTCAATTTTTGTATGATATTATTCCATTAAACGGAGATGGTGCAGTGGTCAAGAAGCCGCCTGTCAGTGCAGGAGACGCAAGAGGCTCAGGTTCAGTCCCTGGGTTAGGAAGATGCCCTGGAGGAGGAAATGTCAATCCACTCCAGTATTCTTGCCTGAGATATCCATGGACAGAGGAGCCTGGTGCGTTCACAGTCCACAGGGTCACAAAGAGTTGGATGCGACTGAGCAATTGAGCAAGCACACACATAAGTTTGCTTAACCTTTCTATTCTTGTGCTTGTAGGTCACTCCTAATGTTTGCTATCATGAATAGCAGAGAAATGAATATAATCATGGATACATTTTACACAAAATATTTTGTTATTTTCATGGAATCACTGTTCACTGGCTATCTCTGAACCTCTCCCAGAAAAACACCCAAAGGGGTAGAATGGGGCATCCCATAGAAGAACAGTTCTGCTAAGCCTCTTGTTAACCACTGGATCATATCATTGGTCCAAATGTTCATAACACATACATCAAAGAATCACACACTTGCCAGCTGAGCTACCACCAGAAATGATTTCAAGCCCCAGGCAGTCATAGGACATGGTCTTGACCAGCTAAAACAGGGAAACAGTTTTGTCTCATGAGTTACTGAATCTAGAAGAGTCCCTATAATAAAAGTCTTCTGGACAAGCTGGTGGGAAGAAAAGGAGACACAGAGAAAAAAGGGCTGAGCTCTGTTATTACCAGTTCTGTTACTTTTCCCCTCCTGAGTCTCACTTACCCATTTATAAAATAAAAACCATAATGGTATCTTCCTTTTGGGTTGAGAGTGAAATGACAAAGTTCAGGAAACATCCAACACTGAGAACTATTACTGTTTATCCCCATCATCATCATTACTATTATCCTTAATAGTTAATGGACCACTCAATGAGTGGTATATGTTAGCATGAGAATCCAATGGAAAACTATGAATAAAAAAAAGTTCACAATCTGGTTATGAGGGTAGAAAGGGACCTCAGACACTTACCATATATGGGCACACCTGAGAACCTGGTCCAAAAATCAATTCACATTGTTTATTCACGTTGTAGAGGAGGCCTGGCAGTTGATGAGGCAAAGGATAGGGTCTGTATTCAGGTTCGTTAAGCAAACATTCGCCGTAACCAGTGCTGTGGGAAGCAGAAAAATACAGGTGGTAAGGGCAGTGGATGAGATGTGACTGTCAGAGTCTCCAAAAGACAGTGAAGGTCATTCTGTCATTTTAATGGTAGCAAAGATTGTTCTTTTGTTGTTCTGCTTTTGTTCTATTCTTTTCATCCAAACTTGAGTCCAGAAGCTGAAGTTCTACTTTTTGGTGTATACTTGTTTGTGGAACCACTGGCTACACATACAACATGCATGCATGCATGAATGCTCAGTCACTGCAGTTGCGTCCAACTCTTTGTGACCCCGTGGACTGTAGTTTCCAAGCTCGTCAGACCATGAGATTCTCCAGGCAAGAATACTGGAGTAAGTTGCCATTTCCTTCTCCACGTATACAACCAGGGGGAGATGTATACCTGCTTCAGCCTTTATCACATTTCAGGGCAATTACTCTAAAATGTTTATTTTTGGTCATCTTTTCCAATAGAGTATAAGCTTCTTAGGGGTAAAAGCTTGTTTGGGGTGAAAAAAGTTTGTTTTTCACCCAAATATGGGATCCTGTCCATAGCAATCAGTGTTTAGTAAATATTTGCTGATTGAATGGGTAAGTGAATAAATGACTACAGTAAGAAACACTTTAGATCATCTGGTTGAAAAAAAAAACAAAACAAAACCCCCAGCAACCTGCCAGTTCTTCCATGTTTCTGCAAACACATCGTCTGGAAAATTCACACCCAGTGAGTTCTGATTAACAAGCCCCCTCTTCCCTGTGGCTGGGGAAATATACACCCAGTGACCTTGGGATAATCACTTAACCTTCTGTACATCTGGGAGAGAAGAGCAATAAATCTGTGACACAAGGATATTGTATAAAGTAATTGGATCCTTGAGCATCCTGGTGGGAAACTTAAAAAAAAAGGCAAAAAAGGAGAAAGAGGGAAGGAGATAAAGAGAGACAGAGAGAGGATGTTTTTAATTCAACAACATGGAGGTCTGTGCAATTTTCATCTACCCTGTAATGTTCTTTGGGGATGTCTCACTTCCCTATCTCTTTCCAACCCCAAATTACTAACTTAGAAGCACATAAATATTTGCCTTCCTTCATCATGTTATCATATACATGGTCTCTTCCCCAAGACCTGAACAGATTTCACAGCTTTACTAAGAATGAAGCAACATTTACATATTCTCTTTAAGACCTCAACATTTTCTTCAGCTCAGTCTGCAATCTTCTAAGTGCTGGCGAGGACATGAACTACACAGATGTCAGAGAGTATTTTTCTTTTCCCTCCTCCCAGGAATGTCAACAAAAATAACAACTCAAAAGGAATGCTTGACTCTACGTTTTCTTTCCCACAATGAGTTCACTGCATGTAGGTCAGATGCTAGCATGAAGGCTGTACTCAAAGTTCGAGTCTTACTCTAAAAATTCAGTGATATATTTTCGACTACACTTTGACCACATCCAGGGGTTGGTGTTGAAGTTCAATGTTGGGGCCATGACGTGCTGGGGGCTCTTGATTCCTTCTTCTTTGCACTTATTGTTGTCATCATGAGGCATGTTGAACCTAAGGCCGAGAAGACAATGATAATAAAAAGTCAATAAACAATAAGGGACTGAGCTGTTATAATTGCTCTGACAACGCAGCTAAGAGAAAAAATTTAACAGACTACTGCATTATGGATAAGAACCTGAATCCTGGTGAGCAGAACAAAACTTACTAGAAGATTAAAGGTAGAGAGTAGAATAAAACATATTTCTGACTCAACTGAATGTAAAGTGCCTTTAATGTAAAAAAAAAAGAAAAAGAAAAAGATGTGAACTGGGCCATTATTTGGCTTAGCTGTATTTTGTGGAATTGCAGAGGCTCTGCGTGTGCTGTAGCTGGTGCTAGAATACAGTAGTTGGAATTCCTAACAAGCTGTTAAAGGCCAATTTATAGAGTCAAGAATTTGGCAGGTTATGATAACACTATTCACATGAAGAGTCAGTCAAGTGTCAAAACCTGAAGCCAAAAGCTTTCTAATGAGAGGCTCACGGTGGGTCTTGGCATCTCCTCCTTTTTGGGTCAGGTTGACAAACGCTAAAACCATGTAAGTATACCGTTATAGAGCTATACAAAGTTCGTGCACAGTAAAACCCATTAAGGAAAGCTGCAGCACGGAAACCAGAGGCGTGCCAATTCAGTTGGCTTAACTCAGAGATGGCAAATAGTTTCAAGCTTCACGCCAATGACAATTGATTGGTACTGGCTTCCTGAAAATCTGGGCACAAAAGAATTCTTAAATTAATCTAGGTTCCACCCCAAAAAATGGCTATGATGGAGTGCCAACGTCCTCTTGGGTCTGGGAGGGAACTCAGCAGCAGCATTAACACATATTTGCCATTCTTGGCTTAGAGAAAGGAAGTGGGGGAAAAAAATGACAGGAAGCATTTCTCAATCCAGAAACATCAGTTCTATGACCCACATGCCTTTCTCAGTCAGATAATTATCCACTGGGCAACAATCTCACAAGGGCTTTCCTCTCTGGATGACTATTCCTAATCACAAAACTGATGCATCTGACTAACTTGGCACTTAGGGAGAAATTCCCCTTACGAGTTCATCTTTAGATATGAAAACAAGAAAGTCAGACAGAAGTAAACTCACTTGCTTTATATAAAAATAAAAGCTGGAATAAAAGTCTGTGAGGTCCATCCCAATAATTTCTCATGTTTTATTTCCTTTTTCTTTTAAAACCTTAGGACCCTCAATAATGGCCAGATGGGAAAACTCCAACTCTCTTGGTTGGACTTAATAGTAATGGATGCTTAAGAGTCTATTTTCTTAAAGAAATGACTGTCCAGGATTCTAAAACCCAGATGCAGATTAAGTGTAACACCTCCATCAACAAACCGAATACAAGAAAAGCTTTCAAATCTTGCTTGTTTCTCTCTGGTGCAAAGGAGCTGGTGTTTATTCCCCACACCACCATGACTTGATAAAATCCAGTTTATTCCATCATGTAAACAGAAAACTTTTTTTTTTTTTTCATTCAAATATCAGGCATGTTTGTTCATAGCAGGGGTTATATAACAACCATTCATCGAGCACTTACTAAAAAATAATTAACAAGACTTTTTTAGCATTCACAATGCACTAGCCAGTGTGTTAAATGCATTTGATGTTTTATTTAACTTAATTACTTATTTGACCCAATGAATAGTACGCTATTACTATTCACATTTTACAGAAGAGGAAATTGGGAAGTAGGAGGTTTAACTATTTGATCAAGGTCACATGGTTATTAAGTGAGCTAGAACTGGAGTTTACTTCAGTCTAATACCTCCTGTTTTGGAATATATACAAACTACATTCTCTCCTGTGAGACAAGATATGGACAATTTTTCAGGAACACTGTGTAAGGATTTCTGTGTCCAGTAGAGACTCAATCACTTCCCCAATTCTTCCTGACTCTCAGATTCTTAGTGTCTATGAAGCTGGTACAAGAAGGCAGGAGCTATTTTTGTAGCATCCAATGACGCTCACCAAATAACAGGTTGGTTGCTTTTTCCTCCGAGCAGCTCTCAGATTTTATTTTATCAGAAAGTCATGACCATAACAACTTAACATTTAATTTTGAAAAAGTTAATTAGAAAAATTTGTTAGAGAATATGGTAGGAAATTAAAAACAAAAAAGATTTTCACTTTTCTTAACACAATAACAAAGCTAACTCTAGGAAACAAAGTGCCAAAAAAAAAATAAATAAATAATTCACTAACAGGCTAGGAATACACTTTCTGTTTAAGCCACAACTTACATCATTCGCTGATTACTTGATTTCTTATTTCCTGACACTTTTGAGATAAGGTGTATATGTATTGTTTCCATCTTACAGGAAGGGAAATAGCATATATTTTCCTCAAGTCAAAGGGAATGTTGTAACAATTCAGTCCAGATCTTGGCTATCTGGCTACCTGCTGACTTCTACCCTAGAACTGGTGCTCCAACATCATACGCTCCTATGCCTTCATTAGCTACCACGATTTGGTTGGCTACTACAATTTGGTTAACTTAATATCTCTAAGTCAAACACACAGACTTAATATCTACTTTGTGGGGATTCTAAAGATTAAGGGAGATAATACAAATGAAAGCTCCTGGAAACATGTCAACAGCATAGTTTTTACAGGGGAGTTGTCTGTTAACTGTGAATTAAGACTTCTATATGGCATAAATATTTTGTTGTTGCTATTTAAAATTCTTACATTCCTTAAAATGTCAATTTTATAACCTGGCTATCTAAAAGAGGTTTATAAACTCTTTTGGGGAAAGGAATTAATAGGAAATTAATTATATTTCTTTACACAGTATATTTTTGTTAGCCCTATTTTGGGAGGAAATGTTAATTTGTTAATCAAATACACCGTTGCCCTTGGAATACATTCTTGTCTCTGTAACTCTCCTTGTTCCGTGTTCTGGGGCAGGAATAGCTTCCCCATTGAAACATCACCCTATTCCTCACTATGAAATCTACATCCCCTATTTAAAGGTCTAAAGTAATTTACTAGGTATCATGTAAAACAAAGAAATGAAAATCCTCCAAAGATTCTGTTAAAATAAACATGGGGGAACTGAGATAAAATCAACACCTGAGTTAAAATCAATACAGGACTTGTCAGAACCTTTACTTCATGGCATTTGGCCTTGGCACTCCAAACATGGCTGGGAAAAATTTTTTTTAATCACTGGATTACAACACCCTTATTTCGCCCCATGGACCATCCTCTTGGAATCAGCGTAAGAGTACCAAACTTTGGGAAATGCTGGTAGAATCAGTAATTTTCAAATCTAGTTCCAAGAAATCCTTGAGTTTCATGAAGGTATTTGAGAAATCAAGGGACAGAGAGACAATTGACTAAGAAGGACTCTGATGCATCACAAAGGCTTAATTGAAAGTCATGCCTTTTTTATTCTGTAAATATTGAGCACGTGATGATATTTCCATTGGAGAATAAAAGGAGTGTGCTCTTAAAATATACTTGAAAATATATTCATTATATGTGGAATTGGGATAAGAGACTGTGGAACTGGGATTAGAGATTCCTCTATACATGCATATTGCATTACACCTACCATAGTACACTGCATATAAAGTGCCTTCAAAAAACATTTGGCAAATGAAAGAGTTTGCTTAATAGATGATGTTATCTCTAAAGTAAACATCTGACATGCAGATCGATACACAGCTATTTTTGAAAATTATTTCAAAAAGGTATAAGTAATTTAATCACTGTAGATAGAAAAGATAGCAGATAAAAAACTGGAATAATTTTGAGTAAATTTAGACTGTTTTGCCTCACATTCTAACAAGGCTTTGTCGCTAAAGAACAAAAAGGAAAAACCAATTTCATAATGACCAGACACTTAGTGATCATAAATAGGAAATGGTTTCTTTTTTCTCTGTATCTTTGCTCATTCTTTCCCCTGAAAGAGGGTCACCTCTGTTCTCAGAGGCTAGTATCTGAAGGACAAACTTGTATAACCAGAATCAGGAATCATCTGGGTTTGGGAAAATTGTGCAGGCCACAGCAATGCTGGAGGACCCTACTAAACAAAGATAAGTTTTCTGGGCTGATATACTCTCTGCTTCAGTGGAAGGGATAGAAAGACCCTCTTTCTTCCACTTTGAAGTAGGAAAGGAGCATATTAGACCTTGCCTGGTAAACCTGTTCAGTTAAGCCAAAGAGACACATGAGCTAAGGCCGAACAGGGTGCACTGCATTTACTCAGCTTTCTGAAGTCAAAGTCATTTCTCCCAACAAGGTTCAAAGCTTTTCAACCCTGCAAACTCAACTATGCCTCAAGAAGTGTCTTACACCTTTTAAAGTCCACTGAATGCTCACTGATGCGAAGGAACAAAAGCTTTAGGTCACTGCAAATGAAATGAAAATATGGAAAGGAAACATACACATGGCCCAGTTCGTGGGCTATTGTGAAAGCTGTACTCAATCCACTATCTTCACTGATAGAGCAGCTTCTGTATGGATCACAGATGGTTCCCAGTTCAGCCAGACCTATTAGAAAGGAAAACAAACAAACAAACAAACAAGGATTTACTTTAAAAAGCATTTATGGCTTAGAAGAAAAGCATGTCATAAAGTGTTGAAGCCAGAGAGGATACACACAGTAGACTCACCTAATGTATCACATTTGTCATGAGCTCTGCAGATATCCTGTCTGAAAGCAAAGCAGACTTGCTTTAGGGCCTTGACACCCAACAGTAAACACCAATACAAGCAAACACTTCAGCCTTTCAGGTATTCGCACCACCACTACTTTAGAGATGGGGAGGGATGACAAAAAGCTAGTTAACAGAGCCAGGGGTTTGCAACTCAAAAAATTTATGAATCACTGGCTTACAGATTAAAAGTTACATTGAGTCGTCTCCTGTCAACCAGGGTAGCCAAGGGCAAATGAAAATCTTTCCACCCAGGATTTTCCTCATACCTTGAAACAAGTGATTCTACTTTCTGAAAAAACATTCTGAGAAGGTTATAAATGGCTTTCACTTAAGTTTAGTTAAGAATGTTTATGACCATATCAAAGATGTTGATGGAAGACACAACTATGCCAGCATATTTCTGTACTGTCTGAGCCACCAGGGAAGCCCAAGGCCAGCATACTTCTTTGTTGCCCTGCATAGCATTTTAAATATTTTGAACTAGAAGCTACCATTTAAAAACTAGGAGCGTTCACATTTTCAAAAAAAAAAAATCCTCATTTCTGGCTTCTTACAGAATCACAAAAGCTGGCAAGACTCTATGTATATCCTGCACAGTAATGACCAGGTCAATCTGAATGGCAGCTGCCCCCTCTATAAGGGCGTTTACTTCCAGGACTGTCTAACACACTTATTGCCTACTTGGTAACTATGGGTTAGTGGTTCTCAACCAGGTGTGACTGTGTCTTCTTCCCCATGCACCCTCAGAGAGCATCTGGCAATGTCTGGACAATAGTTTGGCTGTCACAGTCAAGAGGAGGGAGAGCTGCCAGTATACAATAGGTAGAGACAAAGGATGCTGCCAACCATCCCGCTGGGCACAGGGCAGTCCCCACAACACAAAACTATCTGATCCAAAATGCCAATAGTGCTAAAGCTGAAAAAAACTGGACTAGGGGCTGGCTAGCAGCAATATACAACCTTATCCCATCAACTTGACAAGAAACTAAATACTGGAAGGATAAGACGTCCATATACCTCGTTACAAGAACCGCTGTATCATGCTGGATTCCACCTGGATGGTTCTTTGAATGCTGCCACTGGCAAAAGTTTTTTAATGTTGTCTGGGCATTAAAAGATATGGAAGGTCCTTCCTAAATACAGACAAGAATTATGGTTGATCCACTGTACCAACACCAATTAGATATGCCATTTAGGATACAGAGAGAAGCAAAAAGAAATAAAACTTTATTACCTGTTCATTATGAATCACAACTAAGTTCACAATAACAATATTAATTAAATTTCCAATACTTGGGTCTTTATAGATAGAGGCTACCTGCAACCGAGATAAATTTTTCAGTTAATTGTGAATTCTTTGTAAGCAATAAGCAAATCACTTCTTACACTGGTCTCCATGGCTTTTTATGGTTCATATAAACATACGCATTTTGGAGTTGTGAATTTTCATTCAGTCAACAAATATTTCTTAAAAATCTCTTTGTAAAATGCATAGATGGCAGTTTCAGAGAGTAAATAAATGCAAGCAAGTTTAAGTTTCACACACATTCTGAGTGTGAAGCCCATACTGGGCTTTAGAGTCTTACTCATCTCATTAATATCTTTGAAATAACATTTAGATATAAAACAAAATACATGATTAAAATTGGTTTTGTCTGTTTCTTTTGTGTGTGTGGCTAACAAAATTTTAAATTACATTCACCTATGTTTTTAAACATGGCTTGCATCAATTTCTATTGGGCAGTGCTGGTTAGAAACATGGGCAAATAAACTTGCCACATAGGTGGCCTCTGAGAGACTGGGCAGGGTAAAGCACTTAGGCTTTTCCCCTAGTCTTTGGATCTGCTTCATCTGTTTTTCTATCATGCAAATTTATTACTTTTTCAATTCAAGATGGGAGCAGAAAAATTCAAAATTTAAGTGAGAGATTCCTAAGCCTCACCCCAAAACTACTTAATTAAAAATCCTGGGGATAGGGGATAGAGACATTTTACAAAGCTCCACCACTGACTCTGATTCACAACCAGCGCCCAAATGTCTTACTGGGGACCCATACCTGGCTGTGCCGGTTCACATGTCAAAGGGCACTGATTTGGAGAAGTGGACAGGCTGAAGATCACATGCAGTCTCTAAGCTACGTTTCTGGCTTTACATGATCATGGACAAGCAACCCAACTCCTGTGAGGTTCAGTTTTCTTATCAACAAAACAGGAATGACAATCTACCTAGCAGAGTTGTCAGGAGGACTAGAAATGATGCCTTTTAAGTAAGAAGTACATTGTCTAATGCAGAATAAACACTATTTATACTCATTATTGTCATTGTCAAGAGCAGCCAATGAATAATCTTATGTTCTCTTCAGTCACTTGCCTGAATTGTTGAAATGTCAGCCCTGAATGATCCTCCAAAGCACTAGGTGGAAACCCATTCCCAAAGGCACATTTAGAAACATGATAAATCACCTACTTTTGAAGATACTTACAATTGACATTAAAGTTAAAATATAATGTTGAAGGTTCGCTCCATGGTATAAAACCATTCTGTTGTCTGCTACCACCATCACTTCTACAAACCGTGGATAGGATAAAAAACGTTTTGTTCTTCTGTGGGTCCCCTTTTCCCTTGTGCTGTCTGTTTTGCTACCATTGGCAGGAAGCGTGCTTGTGGTTAAGCTGCTATTTAACACGGCCATGTCATCAGCCAGGCTACTCCTCCCTCTCCATTTTCTTGTCCTCGTTTTCCTCTTGTCCTTACTGTGACTATTTCTATGTTCTGTAACAAATCAGATGGCATGCATTACATTTTGAGCCACATATATTTCATACTAAGAATTTAATTTGACAGGTCTTAAAATGATGCCTCTGTAGTCAAATTTACATACAAAAATCAAGTTGTACCCGCTATGGACTCTCCAGGTAAAACTCAATCTGTGCTCTCATTTAAATGACTAAAGACTTGAAATCAGCCTTCTTGGAAGCTTCCATGTTGTGTGTGTGTGTGTTAGTTGCTCAGTCATGTCTGACTCTTTGCAACCCCATAGACTGTAGCCCACCAGGCTCCTTTGTCCATGGGATTCTCCAGGCAAGAATACTGGAGTGGGTTGCCATTTCCTTCTCCAAGGAAGCTTCCATAAATGCTCAGGTAAATTATTAGAAAATCAGGCCTGAGTTTAGGGGAAACAATTGCTTATTCTCTTCATTTGGTAACAAAAGTCTGACTGGGGTTTAAGTGGTTTGTATTCATTGTTCTTTGCTATTCATAGAGAAAGGGCCAACAAGGCAGCCATAGAGCTCTAGAGAATGGAAATGGAGATAATTCATGTACATCACTTTTCATATTCAATGAGATACAGTGTAAAGGGGCCTGAGCAGTGCGCAAGGTAATAGTACAAAGAACTACTGAAAATGCATGACAGGGTATTATTCTATTACCATATTCAATCACTGTAATACATGAAATGTAAGAATAGAATCACTGCTGTTCAGTGCCTACAAATTTTTAATTATTTCAGGGCTCAGTTAAGGAAGTAGATTATACTCAGAGAGTATGAATAGGTATTTGGGACTGTGATATATAATACCAGATGGGCTCTCCTCATTTCTGATTCTAGCCTAGGTACCTCTTGGATTCTACACAATCTTGCAGTTGAAAGTGTGGACCAACAACATCTGCCACCCCTGGAAGCTTGTTAGAAATACAACTCTCAGGCCCCGCTCTAGACCTGATAAATAAAAATCCACATTTTAACAAGATCTCTAAGTGATTCATATTCATGTTACAGTTTTGACAAGTACTAGTTTTGAACCTGGTTTGAGGCTTGTGTTGCTATAGGTGAAAATACTCAGTCATCAACCACACAATAAACAAAATAAGCATAAAAGTGCCTGACAAAATATGCTTTGAGTAAAAACAGAACTTAATCAGTTATCTTGCCAATCAAATCATAAATGTGTTTCAAAGCTTTAATGCCACTAATCTGTAGTCCAAATAGGCAACAGAATTGCACAACTAAGAAATAATGCTTTCCTAAAACACAATTAATGGAATTTATTACACCAGTAATAACAACAACAAGTTAAAGTTTTAGTCCTTTCATATTTGAGGGGCTCAAATATTTAACCATTATAAGCTATTTCTAAAACAATCAATTAGGCCAGCATGTGTATTTTGCCTAAGTAGAGTGTTTTAGTGGTTGTTAAAACAGCGATATCAGTCCAAACTGTCAAACAAGTTATGTGTAGTGCAGCTTTAGATAATGTGACCAGCCCTAAGCCTGGTACACAGTAGGATTCAACATTAGACTATTTTTCTTCCAGTCTCTCTTTCAAGAGTATTCATATATGTATGCGTGTGCACTCAGTTGCTTAGACGTGTCCAGTTCTTTGTGATCTCATGGACTGTAGCCCGCCGGACTCCTCTGTCCATGGAATTCTCCAGGCAGGAATACTGGAGTGAGCTGCCATTTCCTCCTCCAGGGGATTTCCCCCAACCCAGGGACTGAACCTGCATCTCATCTGTCTCCTACATCAGCAGGTAGATTCTTTTACCACTGAGCCACTTGGGAAGCCCCATTCATATATGTATATCCATGCCATATAGGTACTTAGGCTGTCATTCCAATTTTAATGCACCAGTGATTATAAATAAATATGAATCAAGCACCTACTACATGCCAGATATTGAACTAGGCCCTTTTACATTTTATCTTATAATTCTCACGCAGAGAAAATTACCTCTACTGTACAGATGAGGAAAGTAAGTCTCAGAGAGATTAAGTAACTTGTCCAATGTCACATATAGGGTGTGGTGGTATCAGGAATCGGGCATGGATTTGATCAACATCCTAAACAGTGCTCTTTCTATCACATAAGACTACTTAAGAGCTAGGAATTGAAATGGGCTCATGATTTGGTTGACAGTTTCTAAACTGAACCCATACTGGAAAATAGTATCTGGTGCGTATTTTCACAAACACTAGCTTTTTATAACAGGTGTATGGAGGCCACATTGAAAACTGGATGTTAGTTTGTACTGTATTTCAGATTCCTCCTCTTTGTCAAGTATCTTAAAGTGGAAGGTTACGTTTTTTATTTGAGATCTTTCTTTCCGTGTATGTGTTGGGTCATTTAGTCGTGTCTGACTCTTCTCGACCCCATGGACTGTAGCCCACTAGGTTCCTCTGTCCATGGGATTCTCCAGGCAAGGATACAGGAGTGAGTTGCCATGCCCTTCTCCAGGGGATCTTCCCGACCCAGGGATCGAACCCAGGTCTCCCGTATTGCAAGTGGATTCTTTACTGTTTGAGACATTTAAAACATAGCTATAAATGTTCTTCCAAGTCATGCTTTAGCTGCATCCCATACATTTTGATATGCTGTGCCTTTATTTTCATTTATCTCAAAGTACTTTCCAACTTCTTTGATTATTCAGGAGTGTGCTATTTACTTTCCAAATATATTTGAGTTTCCCATTTTTTCTGTTATTGATTTCCAGTTTCATTTTACTGTAGTCAGAGAAGATACTCTGCATTACTTCTATGATTTTAAATTTATTGATATGTTTTATAGCTTTGCATATGGTTTAGTCTGGAGAATGTTCTATGTGTACTTCAGAATAATGTGTGCTCTGAAGTAGACTGTTCTACAGATATCTGTTAGGTATATAGTTGGTTTACAGTGTTGTTCAAGTTTTCTATTTATTAGTTAATCTTCTCCTTAGCTAGTCTACCTACTACTGAAAGTAGTATTGAAGTTTCCAACTACTACTGTTGAATTTTTTATTTATCTCTTCATTTCTGTCAGTTTTTGCCTCGCACATTTTGGTGCTCTGATATGAGATGCATGTTTGTTTATAACTGCTAAATATTTCTAATGAATGGACCCTTTTACCATTATAAAACATTTTGATAAACGTTATATCAGTAAAGTGAAGTAAGCTTGTCACAAAAGCCAATAAATTATATGATTCTAGTCATATGAAATTTCCAGAATAGGCAACTCTATAAAGACAAAAGTAGATTAGTTGCTAAGTGCTGGAGGCAGGGTGAGGACCTTGGCAGGGGAGTTGATAGCTAATGGGTACAGGGTTTCTTTTTCAAGTAATAAAAATGTTCTATTATTGACTGTGATGGTGGTTGGCACACAACTGTGAACACACTGAAAATCACGGGACACTTTTAATGATGAATAGTATGGTATGTGAATTATATCTCAATAAAGCTGTGAAGAAAAGAAAATATGTTACTTAGTTTGTGAAAAGCAAATAATCTTTACTTACTGTCTTCCATAAATATTTTGACTTAAAAGATTTATTTAGAGAGAAGTATAACTGCAGCAAGAAAAATACTGAGGAAATACTATATAGAATTCCCTCTTACGATCACATAGAAGAATCATCTCTAGAGAATCATCAGGGGGTACTTGGGCATGGGAAAACCTGAGAATAAATCAGGCACTAATTGCAAAAAAAGTACACTTAAGTAGCAAAGTTGAAAAAATTAAGGCATTAATCATTAAAAGAGATTTCTAACAAAGAACAGAAATAATGGAGAATAACTCATGCAAATCCTAATACACCTGGAAGACATTTCATTCACAACTAATCTTTGTATCAAAGAAACAATTTAGTATGCTATATATGGTATAAAAATCCAGGAATAAAATTATGTTTTCAGAATCAAAAAGAGCATCTTCTATTACATACTTCCCCAGTCTTTTACCCATCTGACCTTTTATCTTAATGAGTTAGAATATTTATTGACCTAATTAGCCCAACTAATTTCTACCACATTAACCATTTTAGCAGGCAGTTTTGAATTTGGCTTTACAAAGACTAAGAGCTTTAAAGATTCAAACATTCACTATGACTACAAATCCAAGAACATTTTTACTGAGAATGGAAAAACCAGACACTTTAACTGGTACATCTGCTCAACTCTCTTGCCTCTGAATAGAAACTGTTAATATCAGAGAACGATTTTCACCAAGGGACACACATTATCAGAATAAAACGAAAGCCATCCACATCTCTCTTTAGTGACCTGATAGCATAATGGAATGAAGCTTAGTATTTCAAATTTGCAATGTCACTTTGCTAATAGTTTTATCAGAATGAGCTACATAATGAAATTTCACCCTGGTAGAAAGCACGGTATAAATGATCAGTGTATTTTTGCTCTTCATTTTACCCACATAAAGCTTTACACTTATCACTTTTTAATAAGATATAATTTTATACTATAAAATTCGTATTTTTAAAGTATACAGTTCAGTGGTTTTTGGTACATTTATAGAGCTGTGTAATCATTTCTATTATCTAATTTTAGAATACATGTATTGCCAAAAGAAGAGACCCTGTACCCATCAAGTTATCACTCCTCATTCTTCCTCTTCCCCTCAGTCTTTGGCAATCATTGACCTATACTTTGTTACCTATGGATTCGCATTTAATACAAATGCAGTCATGCTTTTTGGGTCTGGCCTCTTTCACTTAGCATAATGTTTTCAAGGCTCATCCATGTGGTAACTTGTATCAGCACTCTATTACTTTTTGGTGCCATCTAGTATTCTACTATACAGATGTATCACCTTTTGTTCATTCATTCATTCATTAGTGGGCATTTGGGTTCTACAATTCAACTGAATAATGTTGCCTTAAATAAGCATGCACGATTTCTTTCTGTGACTATGATTGGATTTCTATCTAGGGAGAATGACTGTTCTTTTTAAAAACAATTTTCTGGCTTAAAAATAATTCTAAAGACAAGCTGTTTGTACCCTTAAATAATCTTTTCTGAATCATTTCTCTTGGCCTTAGTTTTCTGACCTCTTCAATGGGTATATGAATAGCTGTTTACACCCTTAAGGGTATTTTGAGACTTAATAAAGTGTATAAAAAATTACTTCCAAATTACAAACTGAATTTTAAAATCTTTTTTTTTTTGTATCTATTTTATGCAAAGCACTGGCCAAGTAAGTTGAAATAAACAACAACAAAACAGAAATAAGACTTGGGAAGGATCCTTAAAGACAAAGTATCATAAAAACTTAAGGTAGTATCAATATTAAAAAATATGACAGCCAAAAAAAAATTTTTTTGCTTATTTACTGGCAAAAATGTTTTAAATGAACTTCATTTCACATTGCCATGCCATAAAATGCATATGGCATTACTAAACAACTGGAATTATTTTAGAAAATAACATTCAGGCTTGGTTATTCTGTGTTAGTTACTCACTGAGTGCTTCCCACCCATTGGGGCTGAGCTAAGGAGATTCGAATGTTAACATTAACAGCTGGGAAGTTAATCATTGTTCTCTATGTTTATAAGGTTGATCAAAATTTAACTGAAATTACCTTGAGGCACTGAGCCACCTTTTGACCTCATGGTCTATGTGGGCAGGGGAATCACAGCACAGGACCAAAGGGAAGACTGGAGTGCTGGGATTTTACCAGGTCTCCTTTCTGCCTCTCCAGTACGTGACAGCCAGAAGGAAGTGGACAGGAGTCCGCAGAAGCTCCACACCTGGATTCTGGAGCCAGACCAGCCCTGGTTCATGGTCCTGCCTTAGCATGGCTCTAGCTGCCCCTTCTTGGGCAATTTTCTATCTTAAAGGTTCAGTTTTCTCATCCGTAAAAAGAGGATACAGACAGTACACACTTTAACGGGTAACTGTGACGGTTAGAACAGAAAATATGAAAAATGCCTGCTGCACAGAATGTGGCTCACAGGAAAGCTCCATTTAATATTTACTGTGATAGGAATTATTAGTTGTTATTGCTTTACTAGTAGTATGCAAAAGAGCCCCTCTTTATAAATTTGAATGTTGACATCAGAGTTTCTCAAACAAAACAATTCTATTTTTGGAAGAGTCTTCTAAAGGAAAAGAGGGAGGGACAGGAAGAAGGAAGGAAAGTCATAAAGACCAGCCCCCTGTTCCCTTGGAACTTGCAATGTAGGTAAGAGGCGCATGCAGACTGACGTGGGAAGACCCAGTCCGAGATGTAATGAGGTGGAAACAAATGCCACAAACACTTCCGCCTCTCAACTGGCTCCAAAGACTGATGCATACAACAAACAAAAAGTGGAAGCTGAGGGCAGCTCCCGCCCTCTGTTCTAGTCATGTTTAAGATCTACCCTCAAAGAGTTGTTCAGTGAAACCGCCAGAGAGAGACTCGATGAGACAGGAACCACAGTCTACTGGGATCAGAGGAAGATGGGTAAACAAGCACAATGCAGGGAAGAAAGAGATAAAACATAAAACAAAAATAGCCATAAAACCAATGAATGTTCTAATATAAAGAACAATGTGTTTCCAGAAACTGGATGGGGAAGGAACTAAGGGAAAGAATTGTTCTGTGTATATAAATTTCTAAAGCATATGAATGAAAATCATCAAGACTTAATTTTTTTAAGGGTACTCAGTTTGATAGCCTAAAAAACACAGTGAATTCCTAGATACTCTAGACAGTCACGTACCCAAATGTGTCCCATTTCTCTGGACAAACTGTTAGTTTTGGGGGGGGGGGGGCAGGGGGGGAATGGCTTGCCCAGTCCAACATCTAACAGTGCTCCACACACAGGGCTAGGGGGACAAGGGTGCAAAGGGCCATGGCGGGAGAGATTTCCCTTTTGGCTGGCCAGAACCTTTATGGACAATGTTTCCCCAGTAGCAGTTTACAGAACGTTAGTCCCAGAAGATATTTCCCAAAACAAGCCAAGTGAGTTTGCAAAATACTTTATACAGCATTTACATCTGGGACTTTCTCCATACACAATAGCATTTTAAGAGCTCTGAGAAGTCCTGAAGAAAAGAAACCAGTCTACGTTTTGTTTATCCATGGAATCAGGAAAATTATGGGATATGGGCCAATTTATGAGGGGATTAAAAGTCCTTGAAAACAGAGATGAAGAGGAGTATACTGACGGACTTTCCTCTTGGGGAGAGAAGGAAATGCCATTGGGAGAAGACAATTAGAAGCTTCTTGCAGTTCAAGGGGCTTTGATAAGTGGTTGGTGGTGGGTGGTGGGAGGCATGTCTGAAGGTCATCACACCACCTTCCAAGGGCTGTGTGCCTCCCCTATACTGGGGAGGTAAATTTGCTGACTCAGGTGCAGAAGCTGAGACTCTTGCCCCAAAGGCCCTGCTATATCCTCCCATATTCAGCATCCCCCAGCTCCTTCAACTACATGCAGTAACTACAACAACACTGACTACACTGTTACAATAATCCTGGCTCACATTTAAGCCTTCCACCTTGCCAAGCACTATTGAAAGCACTTTACATGGACTAACCTGATCCTTCCTCACAGCACCACATGTGACAAGCCTTATTAGCTCCATTTCATAAATGATCAAACTGAGGCACCCTTGAAATAACTTCAGAAAATATTTAAAACACATCTACTTGAAATAGCACAATGCTGAACATACCCGGGCCTGTATTTTATAGGTCTTAGAGTTTGTTTGGTTTTGCTATTAATATCCTGAAATAGACTCCTAGGGAAATGTTGGTTTTGACTCATTCCATCTCTGAGCAATAAGGGGAGATGGGCCCTTCTGCCCAGCGGGGTCCCAGCTGTCTACAGTCTCCATGCACTGTCTGCAGCCTGCTTCCAATGGTTGTTTCACAGGCCTTTTTGTGACATGACGTGGGATCTTCCAGGCCAGCGGTCTCCAGGAGAAATAAAATGTGAGCCCCACATGGAAGATAACAATTTCCAGCAACCACATGTTAAAGAGTCAAAAGAAACAGATGAAATTAATTTTAATGATATATTCTATTTAACCTAATACATCCAAAAATATTGGGTTGGCCAAAAAGTTCATTTGGGTTTTCCACGTCATCTTACAGAAAAACCCAAACAAATCTTTTGGCCAACCCAATATTATCCTTTCAACTGGCAGCACCAACGCCATTTCAAGGGCTCCGGAGCCACATGCAGCTATTGGCTATGGTCCAGGCTGGTGCATTCTAGGCTCTAAGTGTTTTCAGTGTGAACACAGGAGGCACCGTGATGTGCTGCTAAGAGTTTGGGAGTCAGAGAGACCTATATTGAAATCCTGGTTTCTGTGCATTCAATTTGGGACCTTGGGCAGGTCACTGAAGCCCTCTGGGCCTCAGTTTCCTCATCTGCGAAACAGAGATAATGATGATTCTTACTTACCAGGGTGGTAGGAAGGGTTGAATCACTCAATATACAGGGAAAGTGCTGAAATACAGCCTGGTGCACAGTAAGCACTATAGAGGTATTGGCCACAGCAACTCATTACTAAGGTTGAGCAGCCTTTTAGGGCTGCTAGAATAAAGGGGCTTCTGCTAACATTTCTGTGCAGCTCCTGGTGGCCCTGTGATGCCCACAGTGGGTCTAGGTATGGCTCCCATATCACAGACTAAAAGGCACTTGGGCTGGAGTCCTTTAAAAAGGCTTCGAAACAACTCCTAGAGAGCATATCTCCCACATTCCTTTGATACACCAGTCTCCCAGTTTCCAGGCAACTGAGGACAAGTTTACCCACTAGGCCTGCAGTAGAAACCCTGCATCATGATGTCCATATTCTGGCCACCACGGTCCTGAGTGCTTGTAAGGACACACTGTACTCTGATCACAGCTTGAACTCACCAGGGGCCCTCCCAACCACAGGCCACCAGCCCGCAGCACCCTGGCCCAGCTCATATATTCAGTTGCTATATATTCGGTGCTTGCTGTGACAACTTAATCCCTTAAGTGAATTAAAAGCCTAACGTCTTTCTCTATAGCCTTGATATACCTTTTTAAATGCTCTCACTAGTTTATTCATAGTTATTACACTTACAATAAACCCAGTGGCACTACCAAAATCCCATTTGAGTTGTACCTCTGAACATCCTCTTTCCAGGCACCATGCATTGATTTATATTTTATTTTTATATTTTCCCTGATTTACAGCCTGTAAAGAATATAGGAAGGAAGAGGCCTATGTTTGTTCAGGGCTCATTTTTCCATTCACTTTAGCTCCAAGATTATGAATCCCTTAAAAATTCAGAGCCTCAATCCTCTTATCCACAAAGACAGAGAAGAGAAGTTAACTAAAGTTCATTCCCATATTGGAAACTGATGAGTTCTCATATTTAGTAAGATAAAAGTGAAAAATGCGGAAAATGAAGTCTTAAGATTCAAAAATTGCAAAACCCAACAGTCTCCTCTCTTGGCCACTCAGAGAGGATATGAAAAAAATGGGTAGGCACATAGAAGGAGACAGAATAATTGCAATGGAGAGAGACCAAGAAAAAAGAAATGTGCTATGTGTGATGTTAAAAAATACCAAGGAAGGGACCATATATGTATCTCCATTTCTCACTACAAAGTGCTTATTTTGGAACTGCTAACATAGGTGACAGTTTCTAAAAACCATTTCTATTCTCTAATTTGACTTGTTTCACTGGAATAGCATAAAATGTCAGGATTAGGAAATATGCTTAAAAGAAAAAAAAAAAAAAAAAAACTAGCTCATAATCAAGTTACCTTTCAAAAACCATTATACTGCCCACAAAGGAACTTTGCGGGAAAATGGAGTCATGTCTCCCATTCCTGTTTCCCCCAAAATGTGTGGTCACACACAGCTGAATCTCACACTGCTGACTTCTGCTATGCATGCCTCCATATCACTGTCCTCTGGTTTTCTCTCTTGTGTGCACATAATGTGAAGTAGAACACAACTGCATTCTTAGGGATTCAGGGTTTCTTTTGTAAATGTTTGCATCCATTAGGCAAGAGGAACCTATTCCTATCATTAACTACACGGCTTGAAATTGAAAGTTATGTTTCTAGATATCAGCTAGAAAGAAACACAACAATGTCCCTTTCCATTGGCACAGACTATGGCTTTGAATAACTAGACTTACAGAAGTCTTTCTGAGTCCATTTCTCTGCACCTGTGTCTTGGACAAACCCTATACTGCTCTGTCTACTATGCTTTCCTGCAGCGTCATCCCGTGACAGCATGAAATCCACAGAACATGAAATGTTTGCAATAAAATAAGGAAGACATATTTGAAATAAGGGTCTGCAAATGAAAATGAAACAACAAGCTGTAGTCTGGGAGAAAGTATTTACAAACTACATTTCTGATAAAGGGCTTATATCAGAATATATAAAGTACTCTTCACTAACACAAAAACAGATGTTCCAGTTTTTTTGTTTTTTTTTTGTTTTTTTTTTTTTAAGGAATGACTTTGAACAGACACTTCACCATAGAAAATACACAGACGGCAAATAAGTACATCATTAGTCATTAGGGAAATGCAAATTAAAACTGCAATGGGATACCACTACACACCTACTAGAATGGCTAAAATTAAAAAACAGAATCAGCCAAATAAAATATTGCCCAAACCAAGTCCTGGTGAAGATGCAGCAGAACTTTTATACCCTGCCATTGGGACTACAAAATTGTACAGTCACCTTGAAAAGCAGATGGGCAGTTTCTTATAAAGTTAAACATATGCTTACCATATAACTCAGATATCTCACTTCTAGGTATTTATCCAACTGAAAACGTATGTTCACCCTGAAATCTGCATGAAAGTGTTTATAGAGGTTTCATTTTTAATTGCCAAACTTTATCCCTCAACTGGGTAACAAACAAATCAAGGTCTACCCATACAGTGGAACACTATTCAGCAATACAAAGGAATGAGTTACTGATGCAGGCAACAGTGTGTATAAACCTCCAATGACCATGCTTAATGATTCCAGTGATACGACATTCTGGAGAAGGCCAAACTAGAGAGACAGAAAGTAGGAGGCTGCTGTAAAGCACAGCAGGAATCATTCTCTATCTTGATTGTGATAATGGTTACCTGACTAACTGTATGCCAAAACTTGAAAAATTGTACATTGAAAAAGATGACTGTTTACTGAGTATAAATAATATCTTAATAGGAAAAAAATGAAAATACTAGAATATATTATATATACATATGTAGTATATATATAATATAGTTTCCAATATAATAGAAAATAAAAATATCTGTGGCGGATTCATTTCGATATTTGGCAAAACTAATACAATATTGTAAAGTTTAAAAATAAAATAAAATTTAAAAAAATAAATAAATAAATAAAGTGATAAGATGCAAAAAAAAATTTGTAAAAAATTAAAATCTTAGCAGGAAAATTCTGAGGTCTATCCCATTAATTTAAACTTTTCTCACACATCACAGGCCAAGTACATTCTTAACACCCTACCCTAACTCTAATGTCATGTGAGAGATGGGGAATTGATACAAAAGGAAGAATTCTGCCAATATTTGCCACTCATTTATTTTTACTCCTTCTCAAAGTCCACTGCTCACAAGTACACAACCACTGTATTTTGAATTTCCTCCTGCTCCTTTCTGTGACATGCAGAATGCTTTGTACTTACTAATGATTTGGGATTGTACAGCATTTCCAGGCAGAGTCTGGTCCAGACACAAGCAGACTCTAGCTACCCAAAAATAACTATGACAAGGATTCTATAATAATCTAATCATTACAAAGAACCTAACTTTGGCAGATACAAAGTTCAAGAATTTAAACCTCCAATTATATCTCAATAAAGATGCAAGAAATGAAAAATTTAAACCTCAACTGTATGAGTAAATAGCACTTTATTAAATGAATGGGTTTAGAAGAAGTAAACCCTTGTAAGAAGAGAACCATGAGTTTCTCTGATGTCTTACTCTGAAAAGACAGCCTGCTCAGGTGAAGGTCTGAAAGCCCTCAAATTTACCCTAAGTACCTCCTGCCACTATCAGCCTGTACATCTGACGGCTGCCCTCTGTCCCAGGTTTCTGTCATTTCTTCCATTCTTTCTTTAAAGGACATGCATCTTAACTGTTTCAGGGGTTTCCTGGGAAGATGAACAAACTAGCAAGTATCTGTCTGACCCTTTTCCTTGAGAGTGAATGCGCTTTTGCAGAAAGGAAAATAACTGAGATCTGATGACAGGTGACAGGGAAAGGTCCTGATTTGGGACCAAAGGTGAAATGGTCCACCCTCGGGCTATCTCTGAATCCAGAAGTTTGTCAAAAGGGCTTGTGGGAGGGGACAGGAAAGTGTGTCATACATCACAGAGACCTTACTTCACATCCAAACCTAACCTGTCATTTCACTTTCCCAACCGCAAACTGGCTCTTCTGGGTTTCAGAACACAAGCGAGTGAAACTCTTGAATGGTAGATAAGGTAGTCTCAAAAAATACTGTAACCTAAGGATCTTTCTATTGGTCAGTTTAAAAAAAGGCGGGGAGGAGGTTTTCAGGAGGCTCCAGACAAAGGGTCAGAAAAACAACCTAACACACCACCTTTTGTGCTCAAGGAAATTACTCTGATAAGTGGCTCATCCCTGGTGGCTTTCTTCTTGCTGTGTTCTAGGTTTAGGGGCTGACTCTGCTCTTTCAAACTGTTGCAGATGCACCCTGATCTTAGGGTAATAAAGAAGAGTCAAAGAGTGAAAGAAATGGAAAAGATAAAAAGGGTCATAGGGAGCAAAACTAAAACTAGAAAGAAAACAGTGACTGTTCACAATAATGGCAGTGACAACAAAGTGACAAGTTCCTTCAGAGACCTAACAACCAACTGCAGTGTGTGGACCTTGTTTAGAGCATCATCTAAAACAAATGGACTGTAAAAAGGCATTTGGGAGACTATCAGGAAAATGCCAACATAGATACTCTTTAGATGATATGCAGTCATTACTATTGATTCTGTTCACCATGACAAACACTATCACAGGTATGTTAGAAAATGTATCTTCATTTTTCAGAAACATAGAGTATTTAGAAAATGACATCATACTTAGGTTTACTTTAACAAAAAGGAAAAATAAGAAGCAAATATGGGGAAAACACTTTCTCATCATTAAATGTAGATGGTACATACTGGTGGTTCGTTTTACTTCTGCCTGTACTTTTCTTGAAGATGTTCATAATAAAATGCTTTTTAAAAAACATGATGAAAATTTTTTAAAAATTAGATGAGAACAGGTCCTGTATTAGAAGTTTCTGTTTTACTACCCTTTGCCAATTTTACTGGCGTGCTGCACTATTAATGTTAAAACAAAATAAAAGCAATATTTTAATATAAATGTTCAAAGAATATAAAGCTGAGAAAACAAGCTCAAGAATTCAATTATTTAAAACAGTACTTTTCTAGTAGTTCACAGAGAATTTTAGAAGTCATTGCTGCTATTGACTATTTAGTAGACATAATAAGGTCCATCAAAGAATTTAATAAAGGGGGGAAAGGCATATAAAGATGGATGAGGAACAAAAAGAGGTAAATGAAAAGAAATTAAGCCAAAACAATAAACCCCAACTGAAAAAATCCATCTTTAAAGATGCCAATAGACCTTGGGTTTAAGGGTCAGCTGTTTCCTATTTACACAAGTTCCCTATTTACACAAGTTCATTCACGTCTCTTGAGTTCAGTTTTTTCATTTGTAAAACGGGAATAACTGACACATCTTACTCCCGAGAAGCTGTTATAGGACTAAATGAAAAAACCCACAATGCACTTTCACATTGACCAGCACATGGTCCCTTCACCGTGGCCTGTTCTTAGGCTAAAAGGCTAAGGGGAAACGATCTAAAGAAAGAAAAAGGCTGTGGGAAAGTGGTGGCAGGCTGGCCTCATACAAATCACTAATTAACCAACAACCTGAGGGGACTTCCCTGGTGGTCCAGTGGTTAAGACTTTACCTTCCAATACAGCAGTGGCAGGATCGATCCCGGTTGAAGCTAGGATCCCACATGCCTCTCAGCCAAAAAACCAAAACATAAAACAGAAGCAATATTGCAACAAATTCAATAAAAACTTTAAAAATACTAAACACACACACACACACACACACACAACACCAGACAGGCTTAGGGCCAGCCAGAAGTAGGAGGTCAACAAAAGCTTCTGTCACTGCCTGGAACCCTCAAGCTGTCCCAGAATTGTTTACTTGAAGACCCCTTCTGAGGTTTGTTCCTTACCTCTGTCTCTCACTCCATTTGGGCCCAACTCTAAGGGCAGCTAATCTAATCAGCTAATCTATGCTAAATTATTAATGGGATACACGAGGTTAATGTGTAACAAGTATATACTCCAACAGAAGCAAGCTGGAGACACAGGCTTTGTGAGTCATCAGAACCTCAGTGGGAATTCCAGGCAGCAGGCAATCTTCCTCCATAACAAATTAGATTCTAGGAATGCATTTTAAAAAAAATCGTTCCAGCAAAAAAAAAAAAAAGTTCCAGCAAAAATAATTCATACACAAATGCAATTCAATCAACAAAGGGACAGGCCAAAAAACTACTTTAGCCAGACTAGGACAAAAGGGCTGTGGAAAATGGTATGTTTAGGAGCGCTGTAACCCTTAAGGACTTTTTCTATGTCTCCGTTTTCCTATCTGCAAAAGTGGAAATTGAGGTAAAAATTAAATCTAATCCATGGAAAACACTTGTAACAGTGTCTGCCATGCAATAAGCACTCAATAAACATTAGCCACTGTTAGTATTATTTAAAGATGAGATTATATAGAAGTCAGAGAGGATGCTCTGAAAACTTGAGTGAAAAGGGATTTTTTTTTAGATGGCAGCTTCCATTTGTGTTTTCAATGAAGTTCGGCTCACAGCAGAGCAAACTGGAATCAGATCTGAATTCAAGTGTCAAGCCAATTTCCTATACCAGCTGTGTGACTTTGGACAAGAGGCTCAACCTCACTGAGACGTTATTTACTCAACCGTAAAATAGGCTAATAATAACTACCCACAGTATTTATGAATGAATGACATATGACAAGATATGGAAAGTGTGTAGCACAGCAAATTCATAGGCGTCCTGTATTTTCCAGGCTTTACAATTGCATCCTTGGGAGCCCAACCAAGAAGTGACAGTACACTCTAATGGGGTGACAGGCAGAGCTCCCAGCACTGAACTAAGACTAAGCCATGGTAATCCCATTATAATCCCACAGTTAGTACAGCAGGCATAAGGCAGTTTAGCTATGTGGGAATGGAGTCTCAGCTTTGACCAGCCCTGATGTTCCAAAGAAGTAGCCACAAGGCAGGAATTTTATCTGTCTGGGTACTGAGAGTGAAAGAAAGTGAAAGTGAAGTCGCTCAGTCGGGTCCGACTCTTTGCGACCCCATGGACTGTAGCCTACCAGGCTCCTCCCTCCATGGGATTCTCCAGGCAAGAGTACTGGAGTGGGTTGCCATTTTCCTTCTCCAGGGGATCTTCCCGACCCTGGGATCGAACCTGGGTCTCCCACATTCCAGGCGGATGCTTTAACCTCTAAGCCACCAGGGAAGCTGAGATTATCTCATCCCAAAGACAGAAACGTGGGGTCTTGACTTGGCTATTTGTCCCTGGTGACAAGTGTCTTGGGATTACAAAATAATTATATGCCACTCCTCCTTTTATTTTCAACTGCATTTTTTGATTATGAACCTATTATAGAATCATGACAAAAATATAAGAATATAAGCTAAAAATGTAAAGATTGCCTATGTTCCCACCAACAAGAAATAGTCCCTTTTAATATTTTTGTGACTACTGCTTCAGATCTTTTTCTTTATACATGCATGCTCTCCCACATACTCTGTCATTATTTTTAAAAATGAGATCATACCCTCATATTACTTCATCACTTGTGTGTGCACTTAATATATCTATTTCTGGGTTTGTTAACCTAAATCTATGCCATCATTTTTAATGGCTGCATAAGAATCCATCAAATGTAGACTTCATCAGTTATTGATCTATCCTTCAACCAAAGACACTTAGGTCGTTTCCAGTCACTTGCTATAATAAACAACACCAGACTCAGTATATAAACCTGTTTACACAAATGTCCAACTAGAAGTGGCACTGATGGGTTAGTGAGTGTACAACTCTTAAATGCCTTAAGGAAGAGCAAAAGAGCGAGCCTTGCTGAGATGGAAGGGTGAGAGAGGCATTTTAGTTACAGAGAGTCACTGTTTTTTAGGTCCAGGCAAACAGAACAACCTTCTGTTGGTCTGTTGGTCTTTTCTCCTGCCTTCCTCTCATTCACCTGTTGGGAAATGCATCTCTTTCATTGACAAAAACAACTAAATCGTCTTGCATAAAATCCAGAGGCAAATAGCAGGTGTCTGCAAAACAGAACTTGAGGCGTCATCTGGAAATGCAATGCAAAGGATCAGCAGGTGGGGGCTTTTAAAAAGCAACAAACTCTCCCAAACAGCTCCCATGAGTCTACCACTCGGCCCCCCTGGCGTTTAGGGCGGTCAGGCAGTCACCTCAAAGACCTCTACTGAGGATCCAGTGGGCAAGGGAGACCAGTCACAAGGGCCTACCATAAGAAAGAGAAGCTACCCCACACCCCAGCCTGAATCCCGAGGAACCTACAAACAGGATGGAAACCACAAACCAATGCATAGACACTCAAGTGGCCAATGGGCACATAGGTAGACACAACCAATGATGGGAAAACAGAGACACAGAAACTGAGCTAAGAGAAAGTAGCAAGAAATAAAATTTCAAAATGCTGCATTAGGTAGAGATAAACACAAAGAAAGGGCTCTTAGCCCTGCCACTCACTGGCAGGGGCACCATGGGGCAAGTCTCTTATTGGCTTTTTATGATCAGGTGATCAAGAAGCTCTAAGCTTAACCACAGGGATATGATTAACTTTGAGTTTTGGTATTTTGAGTCACCATACCTAGCTATGGTGTCTTAATTTCTATTTTTATGATCATTAAAAAAAAATCTCCCATTCAGTGATTGTCTACCATCTGTCCCTGGAGTTTTCTTTATTTCATACTTATTTAGTCCTACCTACCCTCTTGGAAGGGACATGTTACTCATGTTACTCTTACTTTGTGTTCTAAATGTGCTTCAGGTCACATACCTAACTGTAAAAAGATGGTTTAATCCTCATGGCATAGAGAAGTTACTCAATAAATAGCTCATGGTTGAATGAATAAATGCACACATTAATGAATAAATTATGTTGTAGACTCCTTTCTAATTCCATAACATTTTTACTCCATAAGACTCCTTCTACATGTCTTTTTAACAGAACTTATCTCAGAATCCTGTTTGAAAATTCAACATACATTAACAATCAGAAATGAGCAAGACTTCTATTCTGTCTGTAGGAAGCAGTGTCACAGCCACAGTGCCCTGCCCCAAGGAAGACTCTCATCATCCAGCAACTGAAGGGTTACACCTAGCTCAGCAGAGGGCTTCCAGGTGCCTGCTTCCAGCCTTTGGCCAATTTAAATTCTGAAGGTTTCTTGTTGAATATTTAAGTATCACTCCCGTAAACAAGTAACTTAACATCCCAACCCTACAGTTTGCTCATCTGGGTAGAGCTAGCACGTTGACCTAGAGCTAGTTTCTTCTAGCTCGAATCATCTATCACTTTATGAGAAGTGAAGATGAAAAGCAGTGATGGAGATGCAAAGACAGTGCCAGCTATGGACAGTGCTTACTGCCTGAAATCTCATTTTACTGGGAACTCTCATATAGAACTGAACTTCTAAGTCACTTGGAATGCTTTTTAAACCCCACTGATTCTTGCTCCATCTCACTTCCCTGCAAGAGGAGTTTGTTTAAAGAATCTGCATGAGGCTCCCAGGGCACTTTTAAAATTTACCTCTGATTACCATGGAGAAGGAAATGGCAATCCACTACAGTGCTATTGCCTGGAAAATCCCATGGACAGAGGAGGTTGGTAGGCTACAGTCCATGGGGTCGCAAAGAGTTGGACACAACTGAGCGACTTCACGTTCTGATTACCAACCACTGCTTTTAGGGGGAAAATCTCTGAACCTGAATGAACTGATATTTGCATTGGCCAGATAATCCCTGGCCAGAGGGACTTCTCCCACCCCCACCTACTTTTACTCCCTGTGCCAAAGCTCCCTGGATTTTGGAGGTTTCTGATCTGCTTGTCCATGCTGCTAATGGCTGCTGGTGAAACGTGCCATGTTCCAAAGTTCTCTGCAATTGCTCTGAGCTTCCTGTATATGAACTCAAAGAAGGGGTACAGAAGCAGCTGGGAGAGAAAAACCAGAGCGGCACAGTCCAACAGCAACCTCTGAAAGAGCCAATCAAAACTGCCGGCCTGCTGAATCATCACACAGGGTGAGGGAAGGGTCTGCCAGATTGGTCACCAGCAAGCAAAAAACCAGATAGAAAACTAAAAGTTGGCACTGCTGATTTGGAAGATGGCTCAGAGGCCCCAGTACAGGTAATTAGAACACAAGTGGTTTTGAAAAAACATTTTTTTTTTTTTTTTTCCAAAAAAATGGTAAAGACAACAAAACCATTTTTTGCTGTCTTCTTTCCTTACTTTTGCAGATTCCCTCTCTTTTGTGTTTTTAACTGAACTTGACAATGACTTGTCCTCTGTTCCAGAAAACGAAATGTCTATTTATTTTGGTAATTAATTTAAGAAAATGAACCCAGAGGATTTTTGGAATGACAGTATTAAAAGAGACTTCTCTCTCTCTCTCTCTTTCACACAAATACACACCTGAATGTACACACTCATACACATCACAACTGTACACAGCAAAGGCTGCAAGATAAGACAGGAAATTATGGGTTGTCATCACGGACTAGCTGTGAGATCTCAGGCAAGCTGTTCCAACTCTGAAAGCCTCAGCTCCTTTACCAGACACAATGGAGGGGAGACTGGTGTCTGACTCGTAGGGTTGCTGTGGTAATGATTAAGTGAAGTCATGTAGGTAAAGTGCTTTGCCCAATGCCAGCAAAAAATAGGACCATAATAAATAATAAAAGGCAGTTTTAAAAAAATGGTGGTTTGCTTTTACTTTAGGGAGAAGAGTGTCACAAAGTGCTAATGTTCAACAAATTGATCAATGAAAATGTTATTTATCTTTTGAATGTACATTATATAAGATAGAAATGGAAGAGATATATTTCCTTTCTTTACACATATGCATAAAATAGGCACTTCCTAGTTCAGATTTAGAAAGTCAGAAGTTAAGGTCTATATTCTTATTAGCAGGGCCACAAAGATATGAATTGCCATTCAACTTGCAGCTGGCTGGCAGTCTTGGCACCCTGACATCTGTTTCTGACTCCAGACTCCCATCTCTACCCCTTGGCTCTGTAGAGAGTCTAGACAGAACATTTCAGTTATGTTCCAATTAGCCCTGGTGGTTAAGAACACAGGACTGAATGGGATAAAGCCGGATGACACACCCTACGACTCGGCTGTACCACGTTACAAGCCAGTGTCATCCTACATTAAAGGTTTCACTTTAGAACTAATAATTCTGGGAGAGAAGAGGACATCACACTCTGCCACAGTGGAACAACCTGATATAGATACAAGATGAAACAAGCGATCATTTTAGGAAGACCTTCTTGGTCTTGAATTTTGGTCTTTTTGGAGAAACCAGAAACACCCTGAGAAATCACTTAATTTGAGGAAGAGACTTTAAAAAATAAAGAATAGGGGGGAGGGATACCATTTTAGAAACAATAAAAAAGATGGTTATTTTAACAAACATCCTAAAACACAGGACCAAACAGACAGATGGTTTCTAAGGAAACAGGACCATCAGAGAGAAATAAGTAAGCATCAGAGATAGTGAAAGGGTGCTTCACTGAGAAGCATACACAAGCATAAGCTTTCCAGCGTGCCCAGGGGAAATATAACGGACAACGGCCAAGCATGTCAGCACCAAGCCTCCAAGAATCTGACCAGGATGGAAGAAAATCTATGGCAGGTATATATGCACTCAACTGACACCTGAGAGCACAAACCACAGCTCCGTTCCTGTATTTCCTGAAGTCACAGAACATTAGTTACATTGAAGTTGATTGAAAAAAAATTCCAGTAAACATATAGAAATTTTTGTGCCTTCCATTTGTAAGACTTTTTCATACTTGTACACTGTTAAAAAAAAAAAAAAGTCCTAATGAATACAATAACAACAGCCTCAAGACATCACTAAAGCTTAATCCTAAAAACAGCAACTTCAACAAGAGGTGGCTCTGCCCAGAGTGGGCTTGACGTCACTGCTGTATGAGTTCATCTCCTGGATTTGTCACTTATTAACTGTGCGACACTGGACAAGTTACTAAACTTCTTTTTAGTTTCCACATCTGTACAATGGGAATATACCTACCTGGCTTGAAGACTGAATAACAAAGACAATGTAAATGGTAGAGCTCTGTAGCCTGTGAAATAGCTACCTCTTTGAGGCCTGGCAAGTAACCCAGCTCACACAGGTAGGACCTCCGCTTAAGCAAGACGCAAATACCTGAGGTGTCACATGCATGCTGTCCTGTCGCCGGCTCTCTGTGGGGGGTGCTGTGCCTATAGATAATGTGGGGTTTGTTTTGGGCCTCTTCATCTTCTTGTTCATCAATGGACAGTAGTGGTTCAATAAAATAATCTCCATCATGGGACCGAAATGTGCCCAGCTGCAAATAAAGAGAGATGAGAGGTTGACTTAATATAACTTAGCCACTGGGAGGAAAAGGACAGTGGAACAATGCCAAGTAAGTGGTGCCATCTTACCCAACTCCTTTCCCATGAGGGCTCCTTAAGCTGAAAATCTTACTGATATACTTGGAGTGGTTTTTTTTATTTTTCTTTTTTCACTCTCTGCCATATCAGTACCTTAACCTTTGATTGGACTCTACAGAACCTGCTATCCAAATCAGCCTCTAAGAAATATTTCCTTGGTGCTTAAGCTGATTTATATTCACTCCTCCAGGCTGCTGAAAGAGGGTTTCTGTGTGTTAAGACAGCCTGGAAACAGAGACAAGTATCAGTTTCAAAGAGAAAAGCCTACTCAAGAAAGCCTTATCCTGACTTCAAAATCAGGAAGCACATGTTGACCAGAAGGCACTCAAGGTGGTGCCGCCAGGGACAATGGCAGAGGAGCCTCTTGTCAACCCTTTCCCTGACCACAGGGAGTGACCCAGGATAAGACTTTCCAGGCAGGCTGCCCAAGGTTCCAATCTCAGTTCCACCACTCGCTCGCCCACCTTGGGTAAGCTCCTTAACTACTCTGAGTTTCATCTTCCTTGTTTATCAATGAGAGATAAAATTATTTACTGTCATTGTGCGGATTAAACGAGATAATGTGTATAAGTGAAGTGTAAGTCGCTCAGTTCTGTCTGACTCTTTGGAATTCTCTAGGCCAGAATAGTGGCCTTTCCCTTTCCCTTCTCCAGGGGATCTTCCCAACCCAGGGATTGAACCCAGGTCTACTGCATTGCAGGCAGGTTCTTTACTAGCTGAGCCACAAGGGAAGCCCAAAATGTGTGTAAAGTGCTTAGCAAAGGGATACCTTGTCAGGGCTTGGAACAGAAGTGGCTTTTGGTGTTGCAGAGTTGGCCAGCCTCTAACCACCAGGATATAGTTTGTGTTTGCCAATCACTAAGAGTTTCACGGTAACTCTTTCTCCTCCCCTTCCCATATACCCACAAGGTTTGCAAATTATAAATGAAGCTGCAAAGTTGAACCACCCAAAGGAAACATTACAAGAGCAATAAAAAGTTCCCTATGCCATGCCACTGGGCAGTGTTTTAAGGAAAAAATCAAGCTTTTCTCACCTTCTCTGTGGTTCCTTTTCCCTCAGTGCTGGGGAAAAGGCAAGGGCCTTTGACTTTCCCCCGGATCCAGGAAATGACTGTCCTTGAACATCAATGGCAGTATCAGCACTGAAGTATCACATTCCACCCAAATTCTAATCTACTGAATTGAAATATCTGGGGGGTAGGTAGGGCCCAAGAACTGACATTTTAGAATTCTTAGGCATGACAAAGTTTTAAAGTACTTGGCTAAGCACTGGGGTTCCCAAACCCAGCTAAGTGTCAAAATGTCCTGGGAAGTTGAAAAATAAATTTAAATTTGAGAAATCACCCTATGTATGCAGATTTGGTATTTCTAATGGTAAGATCTAGTATTTTAATTTTTTTAAAAAAAGTCTCCATGTGGTTCATCCCTGACTTAAAGATAAGACTTAGAGACAAGATAGTGTCAGAATAAGACAAGTATCTTATAAGAGAGTAACTGGCTTCCAGAGAAGAAGTGATTTAACAAGTTTGCTTTTACCCAGGCACCTCTCCCTATTTTCAAAACACAACTCTGGTGCTCTCTGAGCACAGAGCAAGAAACCGACTACAACATGTGAAAGCTACTAGAGATGGGCCACAAATACTGAGAAAGAATCTTGGAGCCCATCTGGTGAAGGTCTGGCATCTTTGATTATTAAAAGGGGAAACTGAGGTCCAGAGGCAGGAATTGACTTGTCCCTTTCAGTGATACAGAAGCAGCTGAATAGTTCTCCTGCTAAATCTGGAACTCAGGTACCCTGATTCTAGTCTAGTGCCTTTAAAAAAAAACAACAACAACAACTTTGAAATTCTCTTTAGGAACACAGATTCAGTCTCTGGCCCATGGTTAAGAGTATGGTCAGAAGGACTGGATGGGAACTCCAGCTCTGTCACTTGCTACCTGTGAAACCATAAGCAAGTCCCCACCTCTCAAAGATTCAGTGCCCTCAACTGCAAAATGGGTTCTTTCAAGGACTGGGCTGTTGTAAGGATTTAGATGAAATAATGGACACATAAAGCACTTATTACAGTACAAGACACATAATAAGAGTTCAGTAAAAGGAATATAAATGAGGTCAAATTAATTTGTGGCTGATTCACAACACAGTTGTTTGAATGAAGAGTAACCCTTTCTTGGCTAAGGTGACCATTTATTCAAATACAGGCTGTAAGTACTTACTACAATATATAAAAGGCACTGCGGGAGAGAAATGAATTGATGCTGACCCTCCTTCCAGGGAAAGGGGATAGAACATGTGTTGCAAGAGCCATAATACAAGGGAGAGCACACTAAACATCAAGCAGGGAGAGAGGTATATGTCTGTGAAAGTGGAGAGAGATGGCAGCAGTCTGAAGGACTAGGAAGAGGTTTCCTGGGGAACAAGATACATTAGTTACACTTTGAAAGAAGGGTGTGATTTGAGCATGTGAAGCTGGTTGAGGTCACTCACCTAGTAAATCCAAGGGCCCAAAGGTTATGAGATGGGAGGGAAATGAAATGTGCAAAAACAGTTTGCCTGAAATGTAGGATTTGTGAAGCAAAGCTTGACAGATGAGACTAGACTCTGGAGGTACAAAGGGGTGAGGAGGTGCAGTGGCAATGGCCTTAAGTGCCAGACGGAAGCGTTTATAGTCATTCACTAGGCAGTGGGGAGGCCTGTGCAGTAACTGAACAGGATAGCGACGTGATTTTGCACCTTGTCATCAGTCATCTACAAGCAGTGTGTGGCAGGGATTAAAGAGAAAAGACCAGGAGAAGAAGCCAGACAGAAGTATTTCTTAGACATCAGCCCTAATGAGAGAAAGAGAGAAGCAAAGAGGCCTAGAGGTAGAGTAGGGGTGCTTAGAACAGGTGAGAAACACATCTAAGAAGGAGTTCAGGGAAACTAATCACTGACCAGTGGGGTGAGGGAAGGGAGGAAGGCGGCATGGCCCAGTCTAAAGAATGAACAATTTCCAGGAAGATTTCCTGAGAGGGCCAGGAGGAGGGCCAAGATACTACAAGTACCAAACGGGTACGGGGACATCTTTCCAAGAAAGATAAATTCCAAAAGGAAGACAAAGGGGCAAGGGCTTTGGAGCTAGATTCATTCCAGCTATAAAGGGCTACCTCGCACTATTTTTCAGATAACATGCCAGATCTTCTGCACCTCCCTCCCCTCCAAAAAAAGAGCCAGACTGCAAATTAGGCGCAATACAAATGGACTCCTCAAGGTCTAGGGAGTTCGTCTTTCTTAAGTCCTGGCCCTCAGTTCCCTAAGAGAGTTACTACTCTGCAGTTACAAGTGCGAGTTACCACCTAAAATTGCCAGCAGAAATTAAGGTCCTGCGCAGCAAACTTTTATACCACTGCTGGGGCCACTCAGCAGGGTGTGGAGGCGGGGAGGGAGGAGGAGTAAAGGCTGTTTACAAACTTGACTTACACACGCAGCACCATCAGTAAGGTTCTGGAACTGTGGGTTACAGCCTTGGGATCTGGGCACACTCTGATGGTCTGGGTTCCAGCACCTGACCCACCCAGATCAAACAACCGTTCCAAGAACAGAAGGATTCCAGGCGTCCCGGGGCAGCGATGACTCATGCAGCACCCCCTCCCATTTCGCCAAATTGCCGTCTCCGCCCACCCCCAAACAATCTCAACGACGCACCGCGACTCTGGGAACTTTGCTGGGGCTAAAGGGGGTTCATCTTCATCCTCGCATACCAGCAGCCTAAACCTCCCTCCTCTCAGTCTACAAGCTTGCCTCCCTTCCCACCCGACCCCTCGGTTGAGCAGTGGAGATAGATGCAACATCAACATTTGGGACTCGCGAGCCACGAACAACAGCGCGCGAAGAGGGCAGCCAAGATCCCTGGGTAAGTAGTCAAGCTTCCACTTAGAAAAGGTAACGGCGGGGAGTATGGGTGCTCTGGAGAAAAGTAATTGCATCACTGGGGAGCAGGGCACACAGCCCCTGTGCGCTGGGAGATCCTGACCCACGATAGTTTCTGCGTCAGAGCGCGTGGCAGAAACGCACGTCGCTTGGGGAAGTCCTAGAACCGCTCTCACTTGGGCCAAAACCTTACAGCGGACCCTCAAATCTCACAAAAGGGAGAGGGCAGAGGTCGTGTAGGGCAGACAAGAGGGCAAGTGGGGCGGGGGGAGGGGGAAAGAGAAGGGGGCGGTGAGTAAATAAACACCGGGTAGGGGTACCAGCTTGGGTCCCCTGCTAAGTGCGTATTTTGCAACGCATGGAGGTGACTTCCGCGCCCTCTCACCCTCCCTCTCTAGAGAAATGTGCACTTCAGGCTCCCTTTTCGAATTCTCTGGCACCCCATGGGTAGTGGAAATCTCAAGAGAACTGAAATCTCTCCAAGCTCTCCCCAATATTTTTGCTTCTTGGGGCCACCCCGCCAGCAGGGTGCAGAGTCGGACTGCGACGCACCCCCACTCCTAGTTCCTTGCTGAAGCAAAGCATCTAGGACAGGCCCCGCCCTCTTCCCCGCCCCCTAAACCCTGGGCCCACCCTTCCGTTCCTGAGACCGGACCTGTTCCCTGTCAATCCAGTTCAGCCTCAGGGTTCCTGGCGCGTGAAAAAAGACCCTGAGAGAACGTGGGGACTCTAGATTACGCACCGCCCTCCCAAGACACACAGAAGGAACTCCCCGTACCCGACGCTGGGGATTCTCAGCCCACACCCCTGACTCAAGATGCACCAATAAGGAGTCGGGTTCTCCCAGTGCTCAGCTGCTCCACTCCTGGGCGGCCGAGTTTGCAGAAGGCAAGGACGTCTCTTCGAGTTTGGAAACCGACACCCCAGCCACCTACTGGTGTGGGGCAACACGCAGTTCAACAGTGGAGCTGAATTTGGACCCTAGAAAGCTCCGAAACATCCAGAACTCCCCCTCCCGGGACTTAGTGGAGGGGGCGGTGTCGGGGATGAGCTTCTTTCAAGTGTCAGCACACTCGCCGGAGTAGCCACCCAAAGCGTAGGACGCAAACAAGTTAGTAGCGCATGTTTAATGCTAGAGCAGAGAGACGGCGCAGTGAGGGTCCTAGGCTAGAGAGCAATTAAGTCTTCCAGAAGCGGGTGAGGAGGTGAAAGGGCAGGGCAGGGGAGGGGGCGCGCGTCCACTTACCATTCCCGAGCAGAGACTGATGACGGCCGTGTGCTCTGACTTGGTATTGACATGGCCTTTGTAGAAACAGTGCTTGAGTTCCGCTTCCTCCTCGGAATAAAACTTAGTCTGGTTCACCCCAGGTGCCCCAAGGAGGGTGACAGTGAACATTGGGGCGATAAATCCAGCATGGGCGGTGAGATTAAATAGAAATTGCTGGCCAAAGGCGGAGAGGCGGTAATGCTCCTGGGAGGAGGTAGCGGAGGAAGAGGAGGAGGCGAAGCCAGGCCAGGGGTCAGAGGCAGAGTTAATGCTTCGTCGCCTTCTTTTGAAGTGTACGTTCGTGGGAAAGGGTTCTCCGAGAGCGTTCACTCGGACGGGAGATGCGATTTCGTATTCGCTCAGGGTCTCTAATAATTTCACTGTAGAGAGAAGCAGAGGCACATGAACCAATAATATAGTTTTCTGCAAGTTTTAACTTGAAGTGTGTGTGTGTGGGGGGGGGCAGCAGGGGGGGGGGGGCTCTCCTAAGTTATTTTCCAGCTTTTTCCTCCCCATTCAAGTCAATCCCTTCATCTTCAGTGACTGGACAAATATTTGCTGAACACCTACTATGTATCAGAAAGTGTTAGATGCTGTCAGAGTCAGACACTGAACAAGACAAAATACATAACATGATTATAGATCCTGACAGATACCCTGAATTATGCGACGAGCTGGTGCCCCCAGTTACTAACAGGTTTGGGGCCTGGCGTGGGTAAGGAGGAAGATCAGGCTAAAAGAAGGGGGCGGACGACTAAGTTCTTTCCACAGTGTCTCTTTGAGAGATTGGCTGGGAATGACCTAAAGAAGGGAGAAGCTGCAAAGCGGGAGATAATTCTTTCTAGGAAAAGGAGAGGGGAGAGAGAGGCCTCCGCTGCGGGGTGTCCGCCGTCGGACACGGAGGCTAAGGAGGTGGCGACAGGGGCGGAAGGGTCCCCGTGGCCGACTCTCGTTACCTTGCCTCGGGTGCAGCCTGTCCTTGCGCACGGCCGCCGCGGCATCTGGGCTCCCCATCTCGGCCAGGTCTCGCACCAGGAGCGTTAGCAGTGTGGCCCAGGATACAAACTGCATGGTGCTCCCCACCCCTCCCCAGCCGCCCCCACCCCCCTCCCCTCCTGCCCTCCTTGGCTGCGAGGCTGCGGCTGCGGAGAGCGCGCGGAGCCCGGTGCCCGCCGCCAACTTTTGACTTTAGGAGTCGCTGAGGTCTCGCGGCGAGGGTCCCGTCTGCGCTCGGCTGAGCAACGCCGCCGCCTGCCGAGAGCTGAGCCGCTCGGGCCGCAGGAGGAGCCGGAGGAGCAGGAGGAGGAGGAAGACTGGGGCTCGGCTGCTTGGCCGCATAATGTCCAGGGAGCAGGCAGGAGAAAGCGCGGAACGTGCGCTCCGAGGCGCGCCGGGCGCCCTGTGCTGGCGGGGATAGCGGAGCGGCTTCTTGAATGGGGGGCTGGGGGGCGGAGGGGGGGCGCTACTCAAATACTCAGGTCCCCGCCTCTCGGAGAGGGGAGGAGAAAGCGGAGTGAGTGGGGACCGCCTCCTGCCACTCGGCTCCTCGGCTGCTGTGCGGTACTTGCTGCTCGCAGAGTCGCCGGGAGCGCAGGGGCGCCGAGTGCGGTCCGCCATCTCCCCGGGACGGGCTTTTCTGAGACTCCCTGCCCTGGCAAGACAGAGTAGAGAACGTTCTCCCCTTTTCCTGGCGCTCCCAGTCTCTCTCCCGTATCCTCTTTTTCTCCCTTCGGAATCTCTTCTCTCCCTCGCCCTGTCAGTCCGCTCTCTGCCCCCTTTCCCGCTTGTAGTCTCTTCTCCCCGTCCCTCTGTGTACCTCTCTAGTTCCCGCATCTCCCCCATCCCTTTTCTCTTTCTACACGGTCCCCATCTCTCTCTCTTCTCTTTCTCTCTTTCTGTCCCTGTCTCCTTTTGGTTTCTCACAAGTGAAAGTGGCCCAGCGCAGGAGCGCCTTCTCGTCCCACAGTTTCTCACTGAGGGAGGCGGTTTGGCTTCTGAGCTCCGCTCTTGGCCTCACCGCCCCAGGTCAAGCGTTTGGGAGCTGGGGTTCTCATCTGGCAGTTCAGGATGCGTTTCAAATTCATGGTCTCCTCAAAGTTTCCCAAAGCTTTTCAGTTGTGCTTGCCCCAACCTCAGACCCATCGAGAGAGTGTCTATAGCTTTCTGTAGGTCTCCGGCCCAAAAAAGGTTAAGAACTGCTCTGGGCAGCAAGAGGAGGCGGGGATTTCGGCGCCCCCAAGTGCCTCGGGTTTTAGAGATATGGGGAGCGGGGGAGAGTGAGAGGGGACTGTCATTGACTCGAGGGGAAGCACCAGTGCCTGCAGAGATTTCTCAACCACTTCCGCTTGCTTTTTGCCAGAGAAATGCTTGGAACAGTTTAAAGCTGACACTTTTAACTATACCTACCTCTGACGGGATGCATATTTTAAAGTCGGAAATTCTGCCAGAGAGGGATGGTGTGTATGTATGTGTGTGCGCATGTGTGTGTGTGTGTGAGAGAGAGAGAGACAGTGAAAGAGGTGTTTAATTCTGGATGTTTTGAACAATTTCTGTAAAAAATGAATATTTGCCCCCAAGTCCCGAACCAGAGTTCTCTGTTGCTTGGAAGGCTGGCACTCAGGGATGAAAACACCAAAGACTGCCTACTGGGGTTGGGGGTGGGGGGAGGGGGACTAAAGCAATATTCTATAAGTGTCCACTACTCTGGAAATATTAATGTAAATATTTCTCCTGATACAGGGAGAAATGACTTGGCAAGAATAGAATTTCCTAAAGAAGTTGTTAACCCAAACAGACCAATGTTGCCTTGACTGGAATTTATGATTGGTGCACACAGTGTAAAGACGGCAAAATAGAAACCCCTGTTAAGCACACAATCAGATTTTTAAAGAATAATATTTAAAACTTTTTCTTAAACCTTCAAGGTATTGACTAAAAGACATTTCTTCTAATACACAATCTTTCTTATCATTATGTAGTAAAAATTTCTCACAATCACAGTGTCTGAGGTTTGCTGACAGTTTAGCAGGAAACAGAAAAACATCAAGAAATCAAACTCTTAGCTGATTCCTATGGAAAATGTTCTAGGACTCCCACCATAAAATTACTCAAAAAGGTAGCATATTGCAGTATTTCCCATTAAACAATTTTCCTCTTTTTCAATTTGAATCCCTCCTGTAAAGAACTTAACAGTATAGCAATGATTATATGTAAGGACAGAGGTTTCATTGTGTGCTCTTTCTCAGTGGCTTTCTTTCTAGGACTTGGCATTAAAGGATGAACTTTTTTTATGGTTCTTTAACATTGCTCCTGATACAAATAACCATCTCTACAGCTGATAGGGACTAAAAATACAAAGTTTCTCTTGGAACTTCCTGAACTGATTAGGAGTCTGGCTTTCTGAATTTCTCATTCTCAGGGAGTTTATTCACCCTCTCTTAAGTGTTACGAGCTTACCTCTGGATTTAAATCTATAAACAAGTCTTAAAAACAAAAATCTTAGGAAGATATTTGAAATCATAATAAACGAACAGGACAACTGAGGGAGCTAAACAATTCAAGTCAAAATCTTTTGTCTGAATAATAATAATGATGATAATCAACTTTATGTGCTACCCCTTGTGCATTTAATACAACATTTAATTTTTACAGCAGCTCTATGAGGCAGGCAGGATAGTAATTCCATTTTACAGATAAGGATATTGAGGTTGAAAGAAGTAAAATAATTTGACAGATCAGATCAGTCGCTCAGTCGTGTCCGACTCTTTGCAACCCCATGAATCGCAGCACGCCAGGCCTCCCTGTCCATCACCAACTCCCGGAGTTCACTCAAACTCAAGTCCATCGAGTCAGTGACGCCATCCAGCCATCTCATCCTCTGTCGTCCCCTTCTCCTCCTGCCCCCAATCTCTCCCAGCATCAGAGTCTTTTCCAGTGAGTCAACTCTTCGCATGAGGTGGCCAAAGTACTGGAGTTTCAGCTTTAGCATCATTCCTTCCAAAGAAATCCCAGGGCTGATCTCCTTCAGAATGGACTGGTTGGATCTCTTTGCGGTCCAAGGGACTCTCAAGAGTCTTCTCCAACACCACAGTTCAAAAGCATCAATTCTTCGGCCCTCAGCCTTCTTCAGTCCAACTCTCACTTCCATACACGACCACAGGAAAAACCATAGCCTTGACTAGACAGACCTTTGCTGGCAAAGTAATGTCTCTGCTTTTGAATATGCTATCTAGGTTGGTCATAACTTTCCTTCCAAGGAGTAAGTGTCTTTTAATTTCATGGCTGCAGTCACCATCTGCAGTGATTTTGGAGCCCAGAAAAATAAAGTCTGACACTGTTTCCAATGTTTCCCCATCTATTTCCCATGAAGTGGTGGGACCGGATACCATGATCTTCGTTTTCTGAATGTTGAGCTTTAAAGCCAACTTTTTCACTCTTGTCTTTCACTTTCATCAAGAGGCTCTTTAGTTCCTCTTCACTTTCTGCCATAAGGGTGGTGTCATCTCCATATCTGAGGTTATTGATATTTCTCCCGGCAATCTTGATTCCGGCTTGTGTTTCTTCCAGTCCAGCGTTTCTCATGATGTACTCTGCATATAAGTTAAATAAACAGGGTGACAATATACAGCCTTGACGTACTCCTTTTCCTATTTAGAACCAGTCTGTTGTTCCATGTCCAGTTCTAACTGTTGCTTCCTGACCTGCATACAAATTTCTCAAGAGGCAGATCAGGTGGTCTGGTATTCCCATCTCTTTCAGAATTTTCCACAGTTGATTGTGATCCACACAGTCAAAGGCTTTGGCATAGTCAATAAAGCAGAAATAGATGCTTTTCTGGAACTCTCTTGCTTTTTCCATGATCCAGCGTCTCTGGTTCCTCTGCCTTTTCTAAAACCAGCTTGAACATCAGGAAGTTCACGGTTCACGTATTGCTGAAGCCTGGCTTGGAGAATTTTGAGCATTACTTTACTAGCGTGTGAGATGAGTGCAATTGTGCAGCAGTTTGAGCATTCTTTGGCATTGCCTTAAGGGTCCCCTAACTAGTAAGTCAGAGATATGGTTCAAATTCAGTTTCAGCGCTTTAGTCTAAGTTCATAATTATATATATATATTTATCAATGTTTTGATAACTATCATAATTATCAATGATTTACTTGTGTATAATGAGTAAATCATTGATCTGAAATGCTGCCAAATTTGGGGGGAGTGGTTTGGGTGGAGGTGGCTAAAATCATCAAGAGAATTCACTCAACTGTCTTTGCTATGTATGACATATCTTTGACTCTCTTACTTCATTTTCTATTGTTAAGTATTTCATGATAATCTTAATTATCTCACTGATATTTCAGGATGTTTCTCTCAGTATCTAGTATGGGTCTGGCACATAGTAGGAACTCAAGAAATATTTATTAAATGAATGAATAAATATAAACCTCTATTTTGTTTCAGCAGTCCTAAAGTGACTTTATCATATTTAAAGAAGGCAAATATCGAATTAATGTACATAAATATGTGATATAAATAAATGATATAAATTAATAAATGATAAAACATTTATATTTGGTATCCTTTAAAGAAATTTTTGTCACCAAGTTTTTGGCTGGAAACTGGAATAACTGTTTAGAAAAGAATCACAGTTAACATGATTTTATTTTAGATTTTTGGCACATCCATTAAAAATTAAAATGTATGTGTACTGAGCCTCAAAACAACCAATAAAATGTAAATTATAAAAGAAAACGCATGTGTATGCAGTTTGGAAGTTGGTCCTATACATATAGGAATATATAAATATACCTGAATGCAGGAGGGGAGACTAGATTCTGTAATAACTGGCCCCCTAGAGAAGTCTTCCCTGAACAAAGAACATCTTGTTGAGGTCACCTGGAGTTAAGGGAAGGACAGATTTTAGCCCATTTTCTTCTCCCAAGCTTTACTGGAATTGAATGTTATTGTAGATTAAATGGGAGGTTTCTGTGGATGCTTCTTCATGAAAATTAAATCTCAGAGGAGTGATGATGCAGATGAGTCACTAGGGAGAGACAGTCTGGTCAACAGAAATGTGAAAGATGACATCACATATGACTTTGCAGAACACCAGTGAAAACAGCAGGAAGGAGATCTGAAGCAAAGCCATCTCTTTCCACAGAAAGGGAAAACCCACACCGAAAAGAGAGGCAAACACCAAGAGGCAGAAATATAATGAACTGTTTTCTGAGTAGTCAGCAGTAAGTGGCTTCAGGAATAGGTAAGTCTACGGTACTGGGTAGCATGTGTGCTTGTGTGCTCAGTCACGTCCAACTCTTTGTGACCCCATGGATTGTGACCCCGCTAGGCTCCTCTGCCTGTGGGATTTTCTAGTTTACTGGAGTGGGTTGCCATTTTCCTACTCCAGGGGATCTACCTGACCCAGGGACGGAACCTGCATCTCCCGCATCTCCCACCTTGCAGGCAGAGCCACCGGTCGTAACTGCAGGAGACTGGAATGCTCAGGTTCTATCACTGGGTCAGGAAGATCCCCTGGAGAAGGAAATGGCAACCCACTTTAGTATTCTTACCTGGGAATTCCCATAGACAGAGGAGCCTGGTGGGCTACAGTCTATGGGGTCGCAAAAGAGTTGGACATTACTTAGCAACTGAACTATCACCATAGCAGTTCTGCTGTCTGGGTTCTGCTCTATTTTACATATGATGAAAATTAGACTCTGCAAAGTTAAATGACCCAATACAGCATTACAGAGCTAGAATGTGCTGAGTTGGGATTTAATCAGGAATCAGTTTACCTGCAAAACTTATTACCTCTGTAAATAAAAGCAGCTTAGTGACAGAAAGATGGCCATCTAATTGTTTCTGACCATTCAGCCTTTATACCTGGCCTGATGAGTATGATCTGTAAGAATATCCTTTCTTTTCATTTGAAAGCTAAATCTACAGTTCTAAATAACTCCTTTTGAGCCTACATGGAATGTCCTAGTCTGGTCTTTATGATGTTCTGAGATAGTTCATGATTAGCTCATGGCAATTTTACAAAGTTATTTATGTATCAGGTGTTCCTTTCCTACTTCTTGTTCCAGAAGACCATACTTTAGCTATTACCCAGGCTTTGGAGCCCCAAGTGAATCCCACTAACAATTGCTTGAGACTCTTTGGGCCTCAGATCCTTATTCTGCCTCCTTCAGCAACTGTAGAATGAGACCTCCAGACCAGGGGTTTCAACATCATAACTACAAATGATTCAGAAGTGCTCAGATTGAAACCACTCTTAAACTGAAGCCAAGTTAGAAAGCATTGCAGTCTGTGCACATACAATTTCACCATTTCCTGAAAGTCCACATTCAACACAGACAGCTGCTACCCTTGCTAGCATGGAATCTGACAATGCTCGGATTGTTGGGAGATGTACCAGGATGCTATATGCCTCCTGAAATCTGAACTTCTTCTGCCCTACTTTGTTTCACCCCTTTCATCTTGTTGGTGTTTGGTGTTATTTGTTAGACTTTAAACTATGTGAGGGCAACAGCAAATCGATCACCATCCTCACTGTAACCCCTTGGTGCTACCTAATAGGCACTCAATACATATTTCTTAAATGAATGAGATTATAATTATTGAAAGTTGTTTCTAGTTTTCAGAGCCAGTATTTCCTTTAATTTGCAAATCATTTTCTTTCTCTTACTCTCTGTCTCACACACACACAAAGACACACATGCATGCACACATATGGAACTCCAGGAATGATGGAGGTATCATTTCTCATGGTATCATCTCATGGTATCATTACTCCTAGGAGAAAAATCCTGCTTTAATTAGAATCTTATCATGATTATTACTTTCTAGAGTAGAAATTTCCAGAGCTAGGTTTTCTCCAATGCCTACTTTAGGATTATGAGCATAGAGTAAGAGTGCATTCTCTGTATCCTTTCCATACCCTGAAAAGACAGTTATAATCACAGTTGCCTGCTTCAAAGGGGTCCTGTGAAAATGAATGGACCGAGGTGCTGGCTTAGTGGCTGGCACAGAGGAATTGATCTCTAAACATCCAAATCTGCACTCTCACCTTCTGACTAACCCACTTACTAGTTAGGAAGAGTTGGAGAAGGCAAGGGCAACCCACTCCAGTGTTCTTGCCTGGAGAATCCCAGGGACGGGGGAGCCTGGTGGGCTGCCATCTATGGGGTCGCACAGAGTCGGACACGACTGAAACGACTTAACAGCAGCAGCAGTTAGGAAGAGTGATTCCTGATTCAGTTTGACAGAGAACAGCGCTGGCCACCAAGCACTCCTTCCCCTGTTAACCTCCTTCTACTCCCATCACCAGCTTATGGGGCTTTTTTTGTTTTACTGAAAGCTACCCAGCAACTCAGTGGTAAAGAAACCGCCAGAAGGAGACTCAAGAGATGCAAGTTCGATTCCTGGGTTGGGACTATCCCCTAGAGAAAGACATGATAACTCACTCCAATATTTTTGCCTGGGAAATCCCATGGACAGAGGAGCCTGGTGGGCTATAGTCCATGGGGTCAGAGAGTTGGACACCCAAAGTTGGACGTAACTGAGCACACATGTATGCATGCTACACTTCTACTGAAAAAGAAAATATGTCAGGTGTATGGTTATATTTCACTGACTGTGTATTTCTTCACATTCATCCTTGCTTTAGCTACCCTTTCAAAACTTTTTTTTTTTTCATTTTTAAACAGCTTTACTCTTTCTTTCTTATATTCTGCTTCAGTTCAGTTCAGTTGCTTAGTCATGTCCAACTCTTTGTGACTCCATGGACTGCAGCACGTTAGGCTTCCCTGTCCTCCTCCACCATATCTCAGAGCTTGCTCAAATTCATGTCCATTGAGTTGGTGATGCCATCCAACTATCTCATCCTCTGTCACCCCTCTTGTCCTCCTGCCTTCAATCTTGCCCAGCATCAGGGTCTTTTCCAATGAGTCAGCTCTTCGCATCAGGTAGCCAAAGTATTGGAGCTTCAGTTTCAGCACCAGTCCTTCCAATGAATATTCAGGACTGATTTCCTTTAGGATGGACTGGTTGGATCTCCTTGCAGTCCAAGGGACTCTCAAGAGTCTTCTCCAACACCACAGTTTAAAAGCATCAATTCTTCGGAGGTCAGCTTTCTTTATAGTCCAACTCTCACATCCATACATGACTACTGGAAAAACCATAGCTTTGACTATATGGACTATTGTTGGCCAAGTAATATCTCTAATTTTAAATATGGTTATCTGAGTCATGAAGATCTTTTTTGTACAGTTCTTCTGTGTATTCTTGCCACCTCTTCTTAATATCTTCTGCTTCTGTTAGGTCCATAGCTTTTCTTCCAAGGAGCAAGCATCTTCCACTTTTGTGGTTGCAGTCACTGTCCACGGTGATTAGGGAGCCCAAGAAAATAAAGTCTGTCACTTTTACCACTTTTCCCCCATCTATTTGCCATGAAGTGATGGGGCCAGATGCCATGATCTTTGTTTTTTGAATGTTGAGTTTTAAGTCAGCTTTTTCACTCTCATCTTTCACTTTCATCAAGAGGCTCTTTAGTTCTTCACTCTCTGCCATAAAGGTGGTATATACATATCTGAGGTTATTGATATTTGTCCCAGCAATCTTGATTCCAGCTTGAGCTTCATCCACCCCAGCATTTTGCATGATGTACTCTGCATATAAGTTAAATAAACAAGATGACAATATACACCCTTGACATACTCCTTTCCCAATTTGGAACCAATCTGTTGTTCCAAGCCCAGTTCTAACTGTTGCTTCTTGACCTCCATACATGTCCTCAGGAGACATGTAAGGTAGCCAGGTATTCCAGTCTCTTGAAGAATTTTCCACAGTTTGTTGTGATCCACACAGTGGTGGCTCAGCTGGTAAAGAATATGCCTGCAATATGGGAGACATGGGTTCGATCCCTGGGTTGGGAAGATCCCCTGGAGAAGGGAACAGCTATCCACTCCAGTGTTCTGGCCTGGAGAATCCCATGAATTGCATAGTCCATGGGGTCACAGAGTGTCAGACATGACTGAGTGGCTTTCACGTTCCCGTTCACATAGTCAAAGGCTTTAGCATAGTCAATAAAGCAGGAGTAGATATTTTTCTGGAACTCTCTTGCTTTTTCCATGATCCAGCGGATGTTGGCAATTTGATCTCTGGTTCCTCTGCTTTTTCTAAAACCAGCTTGAACATCAGGAAGTTCACGGTTCGTATACTGTTGAAGCCTGGCTTGGAGAATTTTGAGCATTACTTTACTAGCGTGTGAGATGAGTGCAATTGTGCGGTAGTTTGAACATTCTTTGGCATTGCCTTTCTTTGGGATTGGAATGAAAACTGACCTTTTCCAGTCCTGTGGCCACTGCTGAGTTTTCCAAATCTGCTGGCATATTGAGTGCAGCACTTGAACAGCATCATCTTTTAGGATTTGAAATAGCTCAACTGGAATTCCATCACTTCCACTAGCTTTGTTCATAGTGATGTTTCCAAAAACCCACTTGACTTCGAATTCCAGGTTGTCTGACTCTTAGGTGGGTGATCACACCATCATGGTTATCTGAGTCATGAAGACCTTTTTTGTACAGTTCTTCTGTGTATTCTTGCCACCTCTTCTTAATATCTTCTGCTTCTGTTAGGTCCATATCATTTCTGTCCTTAATTGTGCCCATCTTTGCATGAAATGCTCCCTTGGTATCTCTAATTTTGTTGAAGAGATCTCTAGTCTTTTCCATTCTATTGTTTTTCCTTTATTTCTTTGCACTGATCACTGAGGAAGGCTTTCTTATCTCTCCTTGCTATTCTTTGGAACTCTGCATTCAGAAGGATATATATATATCCTTTCATTTCTCCTTTGCGTCCTTAAATAAGTCCAATTTAGCATTTTTTTCAAACACTGGATTTTCTTTATCTGGCAGAATATTTTACATAACCAAAACATTAGCCAGAACCCAATTTCCCCACTGAATGAACAGTTTAAAAATGTTTTTATATGGTAGAAAATATTTACATATGCAAAAATGTAATTTCCTCTGCCAGAAGATGTTTAATAGGCTGTCTATTGTAAAGGTATTAATCATAATAATGGTTAACCTTTGTGATGGCTTACTACTTCAGCTAACAATGGATTAGGTTGTAGTCAATTCTTCTGACAACCCAATTAAATAGGAATGCCATGAGCTCCACTTTGGAGAGGAAGAAATAAACACAGGATAAGTAACGGGCTCAAGGTTACACAGCTAGTGAGTAGCTAAATGGGCCTTCAAAGGTAGACTTTCTGATTTCAAGGTCTGTATTCTTAAATCACGGGCTTCCCTGGTATCTCAGTGGTAAAGAATCTGTCTGCCAATACAGGAGTCAGGGGTTTGATCCCTGGGTCAGGAAGATTCCCTGGAGGAGGCAATGGCAACCCTTGCCTGGAAAATTCCACGGACAGAGGAGCCTGGCGGGCTATAGTCCCACGGGATCGCAGAAGAGTCAGACACAACTTAGTGACTAAACAACAACAGCAAAGCTTAAAATAGCATAAACTTCGATGGTGAAGAACACAATCTCAAAGAGTAGAAATCTAGACGTCAGAAAAAATTCAGATATCAGTCCAGCCAGGCCTATAGAGGGTCTGGTTTAGGGAGTCAGTCACAAATTGTGAGGCTTCCAGATATGGGTCCAACTGGGGTTGATGAAGAGGAGGCTTTTCCAACACCCAGACCACTCAATGACCTACCTGTAAGACTGGGTCTTGTGAACACTGGTCTTCTTCAGGGGTCTCATAGCAACAATCATCCTTATAAACTCTCACGGCCCTCAGTTCAGCTCAGTACCTTTATGTTATTCAGGCTGTACTATGGTCCTTGCTATTAAAATAGCATATGGCCAGAAGGCCTGCCTTCTAGTTATAAAGTGGTTCAGGATTTGAATTCCCTGTGAGCTTATGTGGAAGCCTGCTACAAAGAAGGTCTTCAAAGAACTTTTCAAAATATCTCAGCTACTGTGACTACCAAGGACAATGGAGAGGCGCTAGAGGCAGGGATAAATAATTTCATTTTTTACTTAATGTGGAAAAACACAGATGCATTGCATGCAACAGCTTGACATGGTAATGAGATTATGTGACATCAAATCAGTGCCAGTTGGAAATGGTATATTCACCATGCACTGTCTTTGTATTAATAGGCACCAATAACAGAAAATAGGTTGCTTCCTGAAATGTAAGCCTGGCAATTAGCACCTTGTCAAGTCCCTATCAGAAGCTGGCACAAAGAAAAACGTTTGTTTTTTTTCCCCACTTAAAAACAGGTCTGACGGTACATATCAGGGAAATTCATGGCAAGCATAACTGGAATAAAGTTTAGCTACTGTTGGGCTCTGTGCTAGAGGTGCAGTTACAAACAGCAATTATACTTTGGATGTTTAATTTTTTTCTGGGCACTTACCACAGTGGTGGTGGTGCCTGAATTCTAATTATAGTCAGCAACACAAATTCACCCATATACATTTTAAAAATCAGCACTTCTTATTTTGTGCTGATTGTTCAGTTCATTAATGCTGACTACAAATCTGGACCTCATGGAACTTATATTTGCTCTAAGCACCTTTTCTGACAGAGCAGAGGTAGAGAATAACTCCCTGAATGGTGACTTTGGTCCTCTTGTCCAGGAGGGATAAAGGTCCTAATAATTGAAAACAGACATAATTCAAGATCCTGTCCTCCCCACTTCACTGACCAGGTGGAAAGGGAAAGGAACCATCAAGAAACAGTAAATCCAATGAAATATTGGGCAATTATTTCAGAGTCAGAAAGAGCAGTATGTTTTAACATATAAACATGTCCAAGTTGTATTATTAAGTAAATGAGTCACAGTGTTGTTTGTGTAATTGGCTCCTAAAAACAAAATAAAAGAGCAAAATCTCAACCTGAACAGGATCTGCATAGGAAAAAAAATCTAGAAAGAGGGATTTACATCATGCTATAACCATATGACTGTGATCTCTGAAACCAGGAATTATGGAGATCTTCCATACTTATTACATTTCAGTGATACCTACCCCCATATTATCTGCCTTTTTTAGTAATAAGAATATATTACTTTCTTAGTGAGAACAATATTTTTTAAAAATAAAGAAACAATATATAAAGAAGATACAGTGTCATCACTACCCTCAGGGAAAAGTTTTTTCATAAATTACGCATAATGGTAGCTTTTTCTGTAACATTCAGTATGTATTTCACTATTTGAAAAGAACCTCACATATACTGATGTATTCAAACACTACAAAGAGATTTCTGATAGCTAAGTCAGGTTTTTGAATGAAATTTGACAGGAGCTTGTGATTTATATAGAAATGGAAGTGTTTGATATACAGTAAGTGTGGAATTAAAACATGATTGGAGAATAATTATTGAGTCTCAGGAAAAAGTAGATGCTTACTCAGCCCCTGACTATATAAACAAGGAAGACATTTATTTATTAAAAAATATTTATTGAACACCTACTAGGTACCAGGAAGACATTCATTTATTCAAAAAATATTTATTTAACACCTACTGTGTACCATGCAGTTTGCAGAGGAGCTCACAGTCCAGTGGGGAAGAGAAACACAAAATAAGTAAATAGGTGAACAAGTATATTAAGTACGCACAGTTCTTTGTAGAGGAGATTAAAAGGCATATAGTTGAGATTAGGTGGACAGAGAAAGGCTCTTTGAGATGTGCTAGATAAATGGAAGCCTTTGGCCACCTGATGCGAAGAGCCGACTCATTGGAAAAGACCCTGATGCTGGGAAAGATTGAGAGCAGGAGGAGAAGCGGGAGACAGAGGATGAAATGGATCGATGGCATCACCTGCTCAATGAAGATGAGTTTTAGCAAACTTTGGGAAACAGAAGGACAGGGAAGCCTGGTTTGCTGCAGTCTATGGGGTCACAAAGAGTCAGGCACAACTTAGCAGCTGAACAACAACATAAATAGATAGTAAGAAGGAGCCACCCCTTTAAAGAACAAGCAGAAAAATATTCTGGGCAGAGAGAACAGCAGGAGAATGTCTAAGACAGTTAAAGAAGTTGAAGGGTTTCAGAACCCAAAGAGGCCCTTGTGGTTGGAGTTCTGTGAATGAGGGAGAGGGGATGGAGAGTGGGGCTATGAGCGAGTGAAACCGGAGCCAGGTGTTATGGGACCTTTCAGGTGTGGAGTTTGTATTTTACTCTAAATGTAAGAGCAAGACAGAAAATCGTTAGGCAAGACACTCCTTTCATTATGAAAAAAAATCCCTCTGGCTGCTGTGTGGACGATGGGATCTAGGAGGCTATTGTGTTGTTCAAATGAGGATGAAGGTGGCTTTAACTAGGGTGTGGGAGTGGAGGTGGCAGGATTTAGATACTGAGAAAGTGTATTTTAAACAGGACATGGTGAAGGATGTTATCACAGGGATGAGAAGGGAGGACGTCAAGAATGAGTCCCAAAGTGATTATGTAGCAATTGCTGCCTTTAATATATACATATTACAACCAGAGAGAGAATATAAAAGAATAAAAACTCACATACAATAGCAACAAAATCACTGGGTATAAAAATAACAAGGAACATACAATGCCTATATGCATACTACTTTAAAACGCTAATGAAGGCTTCAGAGGTGATGTGAGTAGATGGAAGAGCACCACATTCTTAGGATGACTGAGTGTCAGTAAGGTGCCCATTCTCCCTAAGACAGTTTATAAAATTATGGGAAACACAATATAAGTGCCAACAGTTTGTTTCTGTTATTTTTCTTTTGTTTGAGACAAAATTGAACCAACCTTTACTTGAGAACATAAATAAAAAACAGCTTGGAAAATTTTGAAAATGAGTTATGTGTAGACTCTAGTAATAATACCAAATATTACCATTCTCTGATCAAAGAATAAAACTTTCCTTTGCTTCTGAACCTAAATAAACAAAATAAAACCTTCACAAAATTATTAACCAAAAAATATTCCAAATATCAAAATATAATGGAATGCCTCAGTAAATAAATATGGTGATACTAGATTATGAATGAACAGAAAACCCAATGGAAGAAACTAGAAAATCCAGAAACAGATCTCAGAGAATTTAGCTTCTGATAGAGTTTCTGAAATTGATTGGGAAAACTTGGACTAGTCACTATGCAGTGCTAGAATGACTCGGCAGCTATGTAGTTTAAAATATTTTTTTAATAATAAAACTATTTTAAAGTTGGTGGTGAGGATATGGAGAAAAGGGAACCCTTGTACACTATTGGTAGGAATGTAAATTGACAGTTGGAGGTTTCTCAAAAATTAAGAGTGACCCAGCAATTCCACTCCTGGGTATATATCCTAAAAAACTCCCACTAATTCAAAAAGATACATGCACTCCAATATTTATAGCTACTTTATTTACAATTACTAAGACATGGGAACAAGCTAAGTGTCCATCAGCAGATGAATGGATAAAGAAGATGTGGTGTGTTTATACATATATACATGCAATGGAACACCACTTGGCAAGCTGGGAGTGGCGTGGGGAGCACTAGAGATGTAGGGATGCACCCTAGAGGTATGTCAGTGGGGCAGCTGGAGTTCAGGAGAGGAGTCGAGGTAAGAATAAGGATGTCTTCTCCATGATTACAGAGTCAGGAAAGACAGGAGGGCAGCGGTTCTCCAATTTGCTTTAGTATGTTCCCAATCATCTGAAGGGCTTACCAAAACTATTCTACAGGATCCCATCCTCCAATTTCTGGTTTAGCAGTTCTAAAGGGTCAAGCCCAAGAATTCATACTTCTAAAAAATCCCATGGAGTGCTATTACTGCTGGCTGGGCACCGCACTTAGAGAACCAATGCCCCAAGGCAATGAGTCGCCACTGTAGCCTCCTATTAGAATCAGACAGAAAGCTAAGGAAAAAACGAAACATCTGGGATCCACTGCATTGCAGATCATTCAAGTCAGAACCTCTGGAAAGTGGGTCTGGGCACTGGTAGATTTCAAAAACTCCCCAGTTGATCTAATGTAAGCCTGGGAAGAGAGCTTCTGACAAAGGCGAAAGATACACTGGAGAAACAAGAGAAGGCCAAGAAGGAAGACTTGAGGTTGCTTGCTTTGAAATGACCTGGAGGCGAAGAGGAATCAGAGAAGAGACTCAGGTGAAGAGACTGAGAAGTGAAGAGATGAAAGGAAAACAGGGGACCCCACACGTGGCAAGCAGTCACTAGCTGGCAGCCTCTGCTGGGATCTGGCAAAACAGATACAAATAAGACCTATGCAGCCTTCAAAGGGCTTCTTCAGAGGGAAGAACCAAGAGGCTCTTTTAAAGAAGCAGTGGCATCATCTATCCATTTCTTGATGTGTGTCTTGGAGAAATACTTGCTTCCAAGTCTAAGAATGCACGTCAAGGCTGTTCATGGCAGCACTGTTTGTCCTACTGAAAAATTGGAGACAGTGTGTTTTCAGTAGAAGGATGGCTACATTATAGAAAGTGGTGGACTTACATGACAGAACCCTGCACAGCAATGCAAAGGAGCGAACCAGCCAGACGGTAATTGGCAAGATCACGAAAAACACTGTTGAAGGGCAGAAAGCAAGCTGAGGCATGCTATTTATGGGAAAAACAACATGCATAAGTGTATTTGGGAAAATATATATAAAAAGAGGGCTGCAAGGATACACTCAATTCATACCTGGAGAAAGGGACAGGGGAAAAATTTGAGGGTGATGAGTAGAGGGACTTTAGACTTCTCATGCTCATAATTGTTAAGACTTTTGATAAATGCACATATTTAATTTCCTCAGTGTTGTACTAATTTAAATTTTTAAAAGTCATTTACAGACGTCGGTAATTAGTAGCACATCTAAAGTTAATGTATGCATGCAGTTTAGAATTTTACTTTATGTGGGATCTTGATATAGCACTCCTGGTATCGCTCTCCTGATTTTGGGCTAATTGGAAATCTTCACTGACCACATGAAGTATTATCTCCCAACCTATTTCCTAAACTGAGAAAAGGGCAGAAACTAGAACTTCAAAGGGAAAAAGCCATTGCCTGCCTGTTACTTTTCTCTGAATTTTTCTGCCAAAGAAGCATGTTTGAAATAACATTTCAAAGATACAGACAACTTCCTTCCCCAGAGCCCTGCCTGGCAGACATTCTAGTTATTCAATTAAGGGGCTGTCCTGGAATGCAACTCTAAAAAGGCAACTGAGATTTTTATTTTGCAGGCCTCTGACTCTTAAATAGCAGGTAAACAATGCTGGGAGATTCTGGAGATAAAGATTTGGAAATCTACAGAAGTACACATTAGCCAGACCATATCTGTTACTTTCTAGACAAATGGGTACCTTGGAGTTACCTGTGTTGACAAACGTCATTGTGTCTCTGGGAAGCAATGACTTCTAAATCCTTAGATACTCATTTTCAGAGTCAGAAGACAATCTCTTTATGTACGTTTCAAGAAAGTGGGGACCGTATCTGCATCATTGCCATTGTGTCTGCAGTGTCTAGCATACAGTGCTTGGCATACAGTAGATGCTCAGTAAATATTTGTGGAATGAATGAAGCCACATAACAGAAAGATAAAAACCAAATCAGGGATGAATTCTATATAATCTTGAGTGAAAGAAACCAAACACAGAAAAGTACATCCTACATTTTCCATGTATATCTTGTTAAATACAGACACAATTAATTGGTGGTGAAAGAAAACAGTTACTTTGGTGGCGGGTAGTGCGTTGGAAGGACACAGTGGGCGCTTTTAAGAAGCTGGTTATGTTCTACTGCTTGACCTTGGTGGTGATTACAGGGATGTGTTCATTTGGCAAAAATTAACTTATATAATGGTTTGCTATATATTGTGCACTTTGCTGTATGCATGTTATTATTTTTTTTAAGTTTACACAACTGAAGCAACTTGGCACACATGCAAACTAAAAGAAAGTGACTTTTTCCATTAAAGAAGTCAATGCTAAATAAAGGTATGTTAACTGGGGTTTTGAAGTTTTAATCCTTTATGTCACAGATCATGTCATCCCTGGAAAATTATTTTCTATCCCTAAACAATTTTCACTTTGTATTTTTGAAGAGGAAATATGTAACATCACCTCCAAAGCTTAAAGGCTTAGCTTGCCGTTTTCTAAGGTATTTGCTTTTCCTTATCAGAATTCAGCTGATGGTAAAACAGCTGCTGCAGGACTGCAGGCAGATCTGCTATTAGGTTTTTAGCAACTATTCTTCTTCCTGCCCTTAGTCTTTTGAAATTTTTGACCTCTTGAACAGTCGAGGAATAAAACCAGAAACTTCAGAGATGAGCAATCTGGGGTAAATATATGATAGATCCCACCATTTAATAACCACCGGACTCACTAAATTTTCTAATTTTTTTCTTTGCTTTCTCTCCCTTATTCTTTTTTCTTTTTAAAATTTTATTTTATTTTTAAACTTTACAATATTGTATTGGTTTTGCCAAATATCGAAATGAATCTGCCACAGGTATACATGTGTCCCCCATCCTGAACCCTCCTCCCTCCTTTCTCCCCATACCATCCCTCTGGGTCGTCCCAGTGCACCAGCCCCAAGCAGCCAGTATCGTGCATCGAACCTGGACTGGCGACTCTTTTCATATATGATATTATACGTATTTCAATGCCATTCTCCCAAATCATCCTCTGATAATAACAAAGACATTAAAAAAGTCCTTGAACCTAGTAATTCAAAAGTTTAACTTAAACACATTCCCTTTTTGTTGTTGTTCAGTTGCTAAGTCATGTCTGACTCTGCAACCCAACGAATGCATCATGCCAGACTTCCCTGTTCTTCACTATGTCCTGGAGTTTGCTCAAACTAATGACCACTGAGTCCGTGATGGCATCCAACGATCTCATCCTCTGTCACCCCCTTCTCCTCCTGCCCTCAATCTTTCCCAGCATCAGATTTTATTTTCTTGGGTTCCAAAATCACTGTGGACAGCCTCAAAATTAAAAGATGATTGCTCTTTTCCAATGAGTTGGCTCTTCACATCAGGTGGCCAAAGTATTTGAGCTTCAGTACCAATGAATATTCAGAATTGACTTCTTTTAGGATTGACTGATTTGATCTCCTTGCTGTCCAAGGGTGTCTCAAGAATTCTGCAGCTCCACAATTTAGAAGCATCAATTCTTTGGTGCTCAGCCATTTTTGTGGTCCAACTCTCACATCCGTACATGACTACTGAAAAAACCTTAGCTTTGACTACACAGATCTTTGTTGGCAAAGTGATGTTTCTGTTTTTCAGTACACTATCTAGATTTATCATAGCTTTTCTTCCAAGGAGCAATCGTCTTTTAATTTTGTGGCTGTCCACAGTGACTTTGGAGCCCAAGAAAATAAGATCTGTCACTTTTTCCCCATCTATCTGCCATAAGGTGATGGAATCAGATGCCATAATCTTCATTTTTTGAATGTTAAGTTTTAAGCCAGCTTTTTCACTCTGCTCTTTCACCCTAATCAAGAGGCTCTTTAGTTCCTCTTTGCTTTCTGCCATTAGAATGGTATCATCTGCCTATGTGAGGTTGTTGATAACTTCTCCAGCAATCCTGATTTCAGCTTGTGATTCATTCAGCCTGGCATTTCACATGATGTACTCTGCCTATAAATTAAATAGGCAGGGTGACAATATACAGCCTTGACGTACTCCTTTCCCAATTTGGAATCAGTCCATTGTTGTTTCATGTCTGGTTCTAACTCTTGCTTCTTGACCTGCATACAGGTTTCTCAGGAAGCAGTTAAAGTGGTCTGGTATTTCCATCTCTTTAAGAATTTTCCACAGTTTGTTGTAATCTGCACAGTCAAAGACCTAGTGTAGTCAATGAAGCAGAAGTAGACGTTGTTTTGGAATTCCCTTGCTTTTTCTATGATCCAACAGATGTTGGGAACTTGATCTCAGGTTCCTCTGCCTTATCTAAATCCAGCTTGTTCTTCTGGAAGTTCCTGGTGTTGAACCTACTGTTGAACCTACTGTTCAATAGCCTCTCTTGAAGAATTTTGAGCATTGCCTTGCTAGCATGTGAAATGGAGTGCAAATGTACTGTAGCCTGAACATTCTTTGGCATTACCCTTCTTTGGGATTGAAATGAAAACTAACTTTTCCAGTCCTGTGGCCACTGCTAGGTTTTCCAAATTTGCCGGCATATTGAATGCAGCACTTTAACAACATCATTATTAAGGATTTTAAATAGCTCAACTGGAATTCCATTACCTCCACTAGCTTTATTCATAGTAATGCTTTCTAAGGCCCACTTGACTTCACACTCTGACTCTAGGTGAGTGCCCACACCACTGTGGTTATCCAGGCTTTTGTATACTTCTTCTGCGTATCCTTACCACCTCTTCTTAATCTCTTCTGCTTCAGTTCAGTTCAGTTCAGTTCAGTTACTCAGTTGTGTCCGACGCTTTGCAACCCCAAGAATTATAGCACACCAGGCCTCCCTGTCCATCACCAACTCCCGGAGTTCACTCAAACTCACATCCATCGAGTTGGTGATGCCATCCAGCCATCTCGTGCTCTGTTGTCCCCTTTTCCTCCTGCCCCCAATCCCTCCCAGCATCAGAGTCTTTTCCAATGAGTCAACTCTTTGCATGAGGTGGCCAAAGTACTGGAGTTTCAGCTTTAGCATCATTCCTTCCAAAGAACACCCAGGGCTGATCTCCAAAGGACTCTCAAGAGTCTTCTCCAACACCACAGTTCAAAAGCATCAATTCTTCAGAACTCAGCTTTCTTCACAGTCCAACTATCGCATCCATACATGACCATTGGAAAAACCATAGCCTTGACTAGACCGCCTTGCTGGCAAAGTAAGTCTCTGCTTTTGTATATGCTATCTAAGTTGGTCATAACTTTCCTCCCAAGGAGTAAGCATCTTTCAAGTTCATGGCTGCAATCACCATCTGCGGTGATTTTGCAGCCCCCAAAAATAAAAGTCTGACACTGTTTCTACTCTTTCCCCATCTATTTGCCATGAAGTGATGGGACCAGATGCCATGATTTTAGTTTTCTGAATGTTGAGCTTTAAAGCCAACTTTTTCACTCTCCTCTTTCACTTTCATCAAGAGGCTTTTTGGTTCCTCTTCACTTTCTGCCATAAGGGTGGTGTCATTTGCGTATCTGAGGTTATTGATATTTCTCCCGGCAATCTTGATTCTGGCTTGTGCTTCCTCCAGCCCAGCGTTTCTCATGATATACCCTGCACAGGAGTTAAATAAGCAGGGTGACAATATACAGCCTTGCCATACTCCTTTTCCTATTTGGAACCAGTCTGTGGTTCCATGTCCAGTTCTAACTGTTGTTTCCTAACCTGCATACAGGTTTCTCAAGAGGCAGATCAGGTGGTCTGGTATTCCCATCTCTTTCAGAATTTTCCACAGTTTATTGTGATCCACACAGTCAAAGGCTTTGGCATAGTCAATAAAGCAGAAATAGATGTTTTTCTGGAACTCTCTTGCTTTTTCCATGATCCAGCGGATGTTGGCAATTTGATCTCTGGTTCCTCTGCCTTTTCTAAAACCGGCTTGAACATCTGGAGGTTCACGTATTGCTGAAGTCTGGTTTGGAGAATTTTGAGCATTACTTTACTAGCATGTGAGATGAGTGCAATGGTGCGGTAGTTTGAGCATTCTTTGGCATTGCCTTTCTTTGGGATTGGAATGAAAACTGACCTTTTCCAGTCCTGTGGCCACTGCTGAGCTTTCCAAATTTGTTGGCATATTGAGTGCAGCACTTTCACAGCGTCATCTTTCAGGATTTGAAATAGCTCAACTGGAATTCCATCACCTCCACTAGCTTTGTTCATAGTGATGCTTCCTAAGGCCCACTTGACTTCATATTCCAGGATGTCTGCTCTAGGTCAGTGATCACATCATCATGATTATCTAGGTCGTGAAGATCTTTTTTGTACAGTTCTTTTGTATATTCTTGCCACCTCTTCTTAATATCTTCTGCTTCTGTTAGGTCCGTACCATTTCTGTCCTTTATTGAGTCCATCTTTGCATGCAATGTTCCCTTGATATCTCTAATTTTCTTGAAGCAATCTCTAGTCTTTCCCATTCTATTGTTTTCCTCTATTTGTTTGCACTGATCACTGAGGAAGGCTTTCTTATTTCTCCTTGCTATTCTTTGGAACTCTGCATTCAAATGGGTATATATCTTTCCTTTTCTCCTTTGCCTTTTGATTCCCATCTTTTCACAGCTATCTGTAAGGCCTCCTCAGACAGCCATTTTGCTTTTTTACATTTCTTTTTCTTGGGGATGGTCTTGATTCCTGTCTCCTGTACAATGTCATGAATCTCCATCCATAGTTCATTAGGCACTCTGTCCATCAGATCTAGTCCCTTAAATCTATTTCTCACTTCCACTGTATAGTCATAAGGGATTTGATTTAGTTCATATCTGAATGGTCTAGTGGTTTTCTCCACTTTCTTCAATTTCAGGCTGTATTTGGCAATAAGGAGTTCATGATCTGAGCCACAGTCAGCTCCAAGTCTTGTTTTTGCTGACTATATAGAGCTTCTCCATCTTTGGCTGCAAAGAATATACTCAATCTGATTTTGGTGTTGACCATCTGGTGATGTCCATGTGTAGAGTCTTCTCTTGTGTTGTTGGAAGAGGGTGTTTGCTATGACCAGTGTGTTCTCTTGGCAGAACGCTATTAGCCTTTTCCCTGCTTTATTCTGTACTCCAAGGCTTCGGTTAGGTCCTTACTATTTCTGTTCTTTACTGTGCCCATGTTTGATGAAATGTTCCCCAGGTGTCTCCAACTTTTTTGAAAAGATCTCTAGTCTTTCCCATTCTATTGTTTTCCTCTATTTCTCTGCATTTTTCACTTAAGAAGGCTTTCTTATCTCTCCTTGCTACTCTCTGAAACTCTCCATTCATTTGCCTTTCTCCTTTGCCTTTTCCTTCTCCTCTTTTGTCAGCTATTCCTTTTTACATGTACAAAGTAAGGGAATTACAAGGTAACTCATAGATACATTGTCCGTTACAGCAAAATGTTAAAGGCAACTCAACTGTCCATCAAAAGTGAACTTGTAAAATAGATGTGTGTGTGCTCAGTTTTGCCTGACTCTTTGAGGCTTCATGGACTGTAGCCCACCAGGCTCCTCTCTCTATGGGACTTTCCAGGCAAGAATACTGGAGTGGGTTATCATTTCCTCCTCCAGGGGAATCTTTCCAACCGAGGGATCAAACCCACATCTGCTACATTGGCAGGTGGATTCTTTACCACTCAGCCACCTGGGAAGCCCTTTAAAATATATAGCATTTGACAACAGAAAAGTACACGACCTTAGAAAAGAATGAAGAGGCTACATTCCTGATATATAAGCAAGTGCAAGGTACAGTCAGTATGTCTAGCCTGCTACGATTTATGAACACATAAGTGATTTCTTGAAGAATACACAAGAAACTGTTAATACTGGTGGCACCCAGAGGGGGAGGTATACATGGGCAAGGGAGAGACTCCTCCAGGTATCTTTTGGTTCCAGTGACACTTAAACTATATTATATATTGTCTCATTGACAGAAAACAACAAAATTCTGTAAAGCAATTATCCTTCAATTAAAAAAATAAATAAATTTTAAAAAGCAAAAAAACCCCAAAAAACAAGAATAAATTTTTAAAAGAATAAATAATATTTTTGGCAATGGTTTTTAAAGAAAGCCCTGATTTTTCAAAGGATGTAGAACAAAGGCACAGTCTCATGCACTGCTGGAAGGGGAAAATGGGATAACCTAACAGGAAGGCAGTTTGCCAAAAAGACATTTTAAACACTTTAAAATTTTCCTTTTAATTACATATTTCTACTCCTAGCAATTTATTTTAAAGAATGTAACTATAACTATTAAGGTGCTGGTGGAAGACATTGAAGAAGACAGAAATAAATGGGAAGACAGTCCATGTTTATAGATTGAAAGAATTAATATTGTTAAAATAACCATACTACCCAAAGCAATCTACCGATGCAGTGCAACCTCTATCAAAATCTAACTGATTTTTTCAAAGGAATAGAACAAATGTTCCTAAAATTTGTATGAAACCATAAAAAAGCCCAAATAGCCAAAGCAGTAAAGGTGAAAGAAGTGAAAGAAAGACAAAGAAAATAAAAAGTGGAAAGAAGTGAACGACAAACAAAGCTGGAGGCATCTCACTTCCTGATCCGAATATAATACAAATAATCAAAACAGTGTGTACTGGCATAAAAATAGACACTTAGATCAATGGAATGGAACACAGAACTCAGAAAATGACCCATGTACAGATGATCAATTAGTTTATGAAAAAGGAGCAAAAAATATGCAACAGGGAGAGGATGGTCTCCTCAGTAAATGATGGTGGGAAAAAAAGAAAGGCATGTGTAAAAGAATGAAATTGGAACCCCTATCATATACCACACACACACACATACCTACCTAAAACTAGATTAATGACTTGACTATAAGACGTGATTCCATAAAGCTCCTAGAAGAAAACAGAGGCAGTAAGCTCCTTGACATTGGTCTTGGCAATTATTTTTTAGACCTGAAATCAAAAGCAAAGGCAACAAAAACAAAAATAAACAAGTGCAACTGCATCAAATTGAAAATTTTCTCCACAACAGAAAAAAAAAAACCTTTTAACAAAATGAAAGGCAACCTACAGAATGGAAGAAAATATTTACAAATAATGTATCTGATAAGGGATTAATATCCAGAATACATAAAGAACTCACAGAACTCAACAGCAAAAGGAGCAAAGAGAGAAACACAATCCAACTAAAAAATGGGCAGAGAAGGTATTTTTATATCTTTATATCTGGATAGGTATTTTTCCAAAGAAGACATACAGATGGCCGATAGTTACATGAAAAGGTGCTTGATGTCAGTAACAAGGAAATGCAATAACATTTGCAACTAATAAATGCAAATGACAAAGAAATGCAAATCAAAACCACAGTGAGGTATCACCACACACCTGTTATAATGATTATTATATTTATTATATAATTATTATATGCATTATAATACCTTATTATAATGTATTAAATACCTTATTATTATAATGATTATTATTAAAATAGCAAGAAATAATAGGTATCAGGAAGGATATGGAGAAAAGGGAAATGTTGCACAACACTGTTGGTGATAATATAAGTTGGTTCAGCCACTATGGAAAATAGGATGGAGACTCCTCAAAAAATTAAAAGTAAAATGAGCATACAATCTAGCAATTCCACTTTCAAATTAAGTGAAAACACTAACTCGAAAAGATGTACATTCCCATGTTCAATGAAACATTATTTACAGTAACCAAGACATAGAGGTGCCCACAGATGGATGAATGGGCAAAGAAGTTGTTATATATAATGTATATCTAGTATATTTATATATAATTTTATATATATATATAATTTAGCCATAAAAAAGAAGACAATCACGCCATTTATGATAACATAGATGGACTTTGAGGATATTATGCTAAGTGGAATAAGTTAGGTAGAAAAAAATGAATACCATACTATTTCACTTCTTTGTGGAATCTAAAAACAAAAACAAAATAACCCAAACTCATAGATGCAGAAAACAGATTGGTGGTTGCCAGATGAGGAAGATGGGGCTTGGGTACATGAGTGAAGTCAAAGTCACTCAGTCGCATTCGACTCTTTGTGACCCCATGAAATACACGAGTGGCACACGGCACATGGCCCCACTTCAGGGCCAGCGCACCCCCCGCCTCACCACCCACAGAGGGGAGGTGGGGGGGGTTCTGCCCACATGCTCTGGCAGTCGCCACGGCGGCCACTGTGCACTCGGGAGGGGCAGCGGCTGGGGGTCTGGTACCCCAATGGGCGGGTCATGGTGGAAAGATCTGACAGAATGTGGTCCACTGGAGAAGAGAATGGCAAACCACTTCAGTATTCTTGCCTTGAGAACCCCATGAACAGTATGAAAAGGCAAAATGATAGGATACTGAAAGAGAAACTCCCCAGGTCAGTAAGTGCCCAATATGCTACTGGAGATCAGTGGAGAAATAACTCCAGAAAGAATGAAGGGATGGAGCTAAAGCAAAAAGAATACCCAGCTGTGGATGTGACTGGTGATAGAAGCAAGGTCTGCTGCTGTAAAGAGCAATATTGCATAGGAACCTGGAATGTCAGGTCCATGAATCAAGGCAAATTGGAAGTGATCAAACAAGAGATGGCAAGAGTGAATGTCGACATTCTAGGAATCAGCGAACTGAAATGGACTGGAATGGGTGAATTTAACTCAGATGACTATTATATCTACTACTGCGGGCAGGAATCCCTCAGAAGAAATGGAGTAGCCATCATGGTCAACAAAAGAGTCCAAAATGCAGTACTTGGATGCAATCTCAAAAACAACAGAATGATCTCTGTTCATTTCCAAGGCAAACCATTCAATATCACAGTAATCCAAGTCTATGCCCCAACCAGTAACGCTGAAGAAGCTGATGTTGAACGGCTCTATAAAGACCTACAAGACCTTTTAGAACTAACACCCAAAAAAGATGTCCTTTTCATTACAGGGGACTGGAATGCAAAAGTAGGAAGTCAAGAAACACCTGGAGTAACAGGCAAATTTGGCCTTGGAATACGGAATGAAGCAGGGCAAAGACTAATAGAGATTTGCCAAGAAAATGCACTGGTCATAACAAACACCCTCTTCCAACAACACAAGAGAAGACTCTATACATGGACATCACCAGATGGTCAACACCGAAATCAGATTGATTACATTCTTTGCAGCCAAAGATGGAGAAGCTCTATACAGTCAGCAAAAACAAGACCAGGAGCTGACTGTGGCTCAGACCATGAACTCCTTATTGCCAAATTCAGACTTAAATTGAAGAAAGTAGGGAAAACCACTAGACCATTCAGGTATGACCTAAATCAAATCCCTTATGATTATACAGTGGAACTGAGAAATAGATTTAAGGGCCTAGATCTGATAGATAGAGTGCCTGATGAGCTATGGAATGAGGTTTGTGACATTGTACAGGAGACAGGGATCAAGACCATCCCCATGGAAAAGAAATGCAAAACAAAATGGCTGTCTGGGGAGGCCTTGCAAATAGCTGTGAAAAGAAGAGAAGTGAAAAGCAAAGGAGAAAAGGAAAGACATAAACATCTGAATGCAGAATTCCAAAGAATAGCAAGAAGAGATAAGAAAGCGTTCTTCAGCGATCAATGCAAAGAAATAGAGGAAAACAACAGAATGGGAAAGACTAGAGATCTCTTCAAGAAAATCAGAGATACCAAAGGAACATTTCATGCAAAGATGGGCTTGATAAAGGACAGAAATGGTATGGACCTAACAGAAGCAGAAGATATTAAGAAGAGATGGCAAGAATACACAGAAGAACTGTACAAAAAAGATCTTCACGACCCAGATAATCACGATGGTGTGATCACTGACCTAGAGCCAGACATCCTGGAATGTGAAGTCAAGTGGGCCTTAGGAAGCATCACTATGAACAAAGCTAGTGGAGGTGATAGAATTCCAGTTGAGCTACTCCAAATCCTGAAAGATGATGCTATGAAAGTGCTGCACTCAATATGCCAGCAAATTTGGAAAACTCAGCAGTGGCCACAGGACTGGAAAAGGTCAGTTTTCATTCCAATCCCAAAGAAAGGCAATGCCAAAGAATGCTCAAACTACTGCACCATTGCACTCATCTCACACGCTAGTAAAGTAATGCTCAAAATTCTCCAAGCCAGGCTTCGCAATATGTGAACCATGAACTTCCTGATGTTCAAGCTCGTTTTAGAAAAGGCAGAGGAACCAGAGATCAAATTGCCAACATCCGCTGGATCATGGAAAAAGCAAGAGAGTTCCAGAAAAACATCTATTTCTGCTATTGACTATGCCAAAGCCTTTGACTGTGTGGATCACAATAAACTGTGGAAAATTCTGAAAGAGATGAGAATACCAGACCACCTGAACTGCCTCTTGAGAACTCTGTATGCAGGTGAGGAAGCAACAGTTAGAACTGGTCACGGAACAACAGACTGGTTCCAAATAGGAAAAGGAGTTCGTCAAGGCTGTATATTGTCACCCTGTTTATTTAACTTATATGCAGAGTACATCATGAGAAACGCTGGACTGGAAAAAACAAGCCGGAATCAAGATTGCCGGGAGAAATACCAATAACCTCAGATATGCAGATGACACCACCCTTATGGCAGAAAGTGAAGAGGAACTAAAGAGCCTCTTGATGAAAGTAAAAGAGGAGAGTGAAAAAGTTGGCTTTAAAGCTCTACATTCAGAAAACGAAGATCATGGCATCTGGTCCCATCACTTCATGGGAAATAGATGGGGAAACAGTGGAAACAGTGTCAGACTTTATTTTTCTGGGCTCCAAAATCACTGCAGATGGTGACTGCAGCCATGAAATTAAAAGACGCTTACTCCTTGGAAGGAAAGTTATGACCAACCTAGATAGCATATTCAAAAGCAGAGACATTACTTTGCCAACAAAGGTCCATCTAGTGAAGGCTATGGTTTTTCCTGTGGTCATGTATGGATGTGAGAGTTGGACTGTGAAAAAGGCTGAGCGCCGAAGAATTGATGCTTTTGAACTGTGGTGTTGGAGAAGACTCTTGCGAGTCCCTTGGACTGCAAGGAGGTCCAACCAGTCCATTCTGAAGGAGATCAGCCCTGGGATTTCTTTGGAAGGAATGATGCTAAGGCTGAAACTCCAGTACTTTGGCCACCTCATGTGAAGAGTTGACTCACTGGAAAAGACTCTGATGCTGGGAGGGATTGGGGGCAAGAGGAGAAGGGGACGACAGAGGATGAGATGGCTGGATGGCATCACTGACTCGATGGACGTGAGTTTGAGTGAATTCCTGGAGTTGGTGATGGACAGGGAGTCCTGGCGTGCTGTGATTCATGGGGTCGCAAAGAGTCGGACACGACTGAGCGACTGATCTGATCTGATCTGATCTGAACTACACAGTCCATGGAATTCTCCAGGCCATATTACTGAAGTAGGTAGCCTTTGGCTTCTCCAGGGGATCTTCCCAACTCAGGGATCAAACTTGGGTAAATGAGTAAATGTAGTCAAAAGGTACAAACTTTCAGTTGTAAAATAAGTCTAAGGGATGTTATGTCCAGCATGGTACTATAGTAAATAAAGTGTGTGCACGCATGCTCACTTGCTTCAGTCATGTGTGACACTTTGAGACCCTGTGGACTGTAGCTCACCAGGCTCCTCTAGAGGCAAGAATATTGGAGTGGATTCTTCAGGCAAGAATATTGGAGTGGATTGCCATGCCCTCCTCCAGGAGATCTTCCTGACCCAGGGATCGATCCCACATTTTCTGCACTGCAGGAATATTCTTTACTGCTGAGTCACTGGGGAAGCCCCATAGTTAATAATACTGTATTGTTTATTTCAAAGTTGCTAAGAAAGTACATCCTAAAGGAAATTTCAGCACTGGAAGTATTGATCATCATGGTATATATCTGAGACTAATATAATGTTGTATGTCCATTATATCTCAAAATGAAGTTATTTGAAGAAAATAATAATGATACACAAAAGGACTTATACACAAGAATTTCATCTAATTCTTTATAGTAAAACTGTAAACAGTTTGATGAAAAGTGGAAGTTGCCCTCCACCCGAAAAAGAAGAGTGAATGCAGTAATGGTTACAATGGAGCACAGTAAAGGACTAGATTGGGGAAAATAAATACATGAATAGATGATCAGTTTCATAAAGTATGGTATAGCTATATATTAAAAATGCCATTTTAAAAGGACATAAAACCGTTCATAATATTTAGTTCAGTTCAGTTGCTCAGTCGTGTCCACCTCTTTGCGACCCCATGAACTGCAGGATGCCAGGCCTCCCTGTCCATCACCAACTCCTGGAGCTTACTCAAACTCATGTCCACTGAGTCAGTGACGCCATCCAATTATCTCATCCTCTGTCATCCCCTTCTTCTCCTGCCTTCAATCTTTCCCAGCATCAGGGTCTTTTCAAATGAGTCAGCTCTTCGCATCAGGTGGCCAAAGTATTAGAGTTTCAGGTTCAGCATCAGTCCTTCCAATGAACACCCAGGACTGATCTCCTTTAGGATGGACTGGTTGGATCTCCTTGCAGTCCAAGGGACTCTCAAGAGTCTTCTCCAACACCACAGTTCAAAAGCATCAATTCTTCAGTGCTCAGCTTTCTTTAGAGCCCAACTCTCACATCCATACATGACTACTTGAAAAACCATAGCTTTGACTAGATGGACCTTTATTGACAAAGTAATGCCTCTGCTTTTTAACACGCTGTCTAGGTTGTTCATAACTTTTCTTCCAAAGAGTAAGCCTCTTTTAATTTCATGGCTGAAATTAAGCATCTTTTAATTTCATAACATTAGGGAGTAAAAAATATATAATATAAATAATATACTATATATGTAATATATATAGTATATTATATTATAAATAATATAATACATATACAGCATAATATTATTTGATAAAAAATACACTGATACTACTGTGTATACATGTGGAAGTACACACATGTGTATAAAACCAACATTTGAGACTTTCACGTTATATGACAGAATTATGGGAATTTTAATTTTCTATTCCTATTCCTAGGTGGATTTTCAAAAATAACTAGAGTATGCTTATGTTTTAAACTAGAAATTTTACAATAAAAGTATGAGAATACTTTTTAAATGTGCTATAAATAAACCCTGGCAATGCAGAGTGCGGCCCCAAAAGATTGAAATGCACAGAGTGAAGGGCTGTATTACACTGAGGTTAATGAAGTGACAGAACTAAGACTGCTGTATAGATGAAGAGCCAATTGCCAGTCACTTCATATCCCTAGTTATATTGGAACGGATGTTTTATCCTGGGTCACTATCTCCATGTGGCCCATGTGGATCACTTGTCTGTGAGAATTATTTCATTCATACCAAACTGGTTTTAGTTCCTCTAGGAAGTAAGTGCTTATCCTAAAACAAAAAGAATCTGAAAAATAAAATATGGATGACATGATATAATGCTCTTTAAAATCACTTATAATCAAATAGTATCATTTATTCTTTATTACCTATTTTTTAATAAATTGAAGTGAGAGTCACGTAATTTTAACTATTTCAAAGTGAACAAGTTAGTGGCATTAAGTGCATTCATAATGTCACATAATCACCACCTTTATCTAGTTCAAAAACATTTTCATCACCCCAAAAGGAAGTTCCATACAAATTAAGTAAGGTGCTCCCCATTTTTCTTTACCCACTGCCCTTAGCAACCACTAATCTGTATTCTTTCTCAATAGATTTACCTATCCTGGACATTTCATAGAAATTTCATAGAAATCATACAATATGTGGCCTTTGTGATTGGCTTTTCCCCACAGCTATTTCAAGGATCATATGTATTATAGCATATAGCAGTATTTCATTCCTTTTTATGGCTGAATTGTCCAGATATACCACAATTTGTCCATCTCTCTGTGATGGACATTTGGACTATTTCCACATTTTGGCTGTTATAAATAGAGCTACTATGAATGTTTGTGAATATCTATTTGAATCTCTGGTTTTAAATATTTTATACCTAGACTTATAATTGCTGGATCATAAGGTAATTCTTTCCTGAGAGTTGGACCATAAAGAAAGCTGAGTGTCAGAATTGATGCTTTCTATCTGTGGAGCTGGAGAAGACTCTTGACAGTCCCTTGGACAGCAAGCAGATGAAACAAGTCAATCCTAAAGGAAATCATCCCCAAATATTCATTGGAAGAACTGATGCTGAAACTGAAGCTCCAATACTTTAGCCACCTGATGCAAAGAGACAGCTCACTGGAAAAGACCCAATGCTGGGAAAGATTGAGGACAAGAGGAGAAGGGGGTGACAGAGGATGAGATGGCTGGATGGGCATCATTGACTCAATGCACATGAGTTTGAGCAAACTCCAGGAGATAGTGAGGAGGGAATCTGTGCTGCAGTCCATGGGGTCGCAAAGAGTCGGACATGACTAAGTGACTGAACAAGAACCACAATGGTAATTTTAAATATAGCTTGTTACGGAATCATTAAACTTTTCTATAGGAGCAGAACCATTCTAAATCCCCATCAAAAATGTCCAAGAGTTCCAATTTTTCATATCCTTGGTGATTCTTGCTATATTTCTTACTTTTTTTTCATCAAAAGAATAACAATCCTAGTAAATGAAGTTGTACCCTATAGTGGTTTCAATATGCATCTCCTGATTAATGATGTTGACATCTCTTCCTGGGTTTGTTGGCCATTTGTATATCTACTTTGGAGAAAGGTCTATTTGAGTCCTTCTCCCATTTTTTAATTGGGTTGTTTTTTGGTTGTTGAGTTATAGGAGTTAAAAGTTCTTAATATAGCCTACATACTAGACCCTTATCAGGTATATGGTTTGTAAATATTTTTTTCCCATTCTATGGATTGTGTTTTTACTTTTTTGATAATGTGATGCATCTTAGATATATTACTTTTATTTAGTAATGCTTACCTAGAGAAATGGCACTCTATCAGATCTAGTCCCTTAAATCTACTTCTCACTTCCACTGTATCATAAATCCTAAGGGATTTGATTTAGGTAATACCTGAATGGTCTAGTGGTTTTCCCCACTTTCTTCAATTTAAGTCTGAATTTAGCAATAAGGAGTTCATGATCTGAGCCATAGTCAGCTCCCAGTCTTCTTTTTGTTGACTATATAGAGCTTTTCCATCTTTGGCTGCAAATAATATAATCAATCTGATTTCAGTGTTGACCATCTGTTGATGTCCATGTGTAGAGTCTTCTCTTGTGTTGTTGGAAGAGGATGTTTGAAATAACCAGTGTGTTCTCTTGGCAAAACTCTATTATTAGCCTTTGCCCTGCTTCATTCTGTACTCCAAGGCCAAGTTTGCCTGTTACTCCAGGTGTTTCTTGATCTCCTACTTTTGCATTCCAGTTCCCTATAATGAAAAGGACATCTTCTTAGGGTGTTAGTTCTAAAAGGTGTTGTAAGTCTTCAAAATTCTGAAAGAGATGGGTATACCAGACCACCTGACCTGCCTCTTGAGAAACCTGTATGCAGGTCAGGAAGCAACAGTTAGAACTGGACATGGAACAACAGACTGGTTCCAAAAAGGAAAAGGAGTATGTCAAGGCTGTATATTGTTACCCTTCTTATTTAACTTCTATGCAGAGTACATCATTAGAAACGCTGGGCCGGAGGAAGCACAAGCCAGAATCAATATTGCCAGGAGAAATATCAATAACCTCAGATACACAGATGACACCACCCATATGGCAGAAAGTTAAGAGGAACTAAAGAGCCTCTTGATGAAAGTGAAAGAGGAGAGTGAAAAAGTTGGCTTAAAGCTCAACATTCAGAAAACTAAGATCATGGCATCTGGTCCCATCACTTCATGGCAAATAGATGGGGAAAAAGTGGAAACAGTGTCAGACTTTATTTTTCTGGGCTCCAAAATCACTGTAGATGGTGACTGCAGCCATGAAATTAAGACACTTACTCCTTGGGAGGAAAGTTATGACCAACCTAGACAGCATATTAAAAAGCAAAGACATTCCTTTGGCAACAAAGGTCCATCTAGTCAAGGCTGTGATTTTTCCAGTAGTCATGTATGGATGTGAGAGTTGGACTATAAAGAAAGCTGAGTGCCGAAGAATTGATGCTTTAGAACTGTGGTGTTGGAGAAGACTCTTGAGAGTTCCTTTGCCTGCAAGGAGATCCAACCAGTCCATCCTAAAGGAGATCAGTCCTGGGTGTTCATTGGAAGGACTAATGTTAAAGCTGAAACTCTAATACTTCGGCCACTTGATGTGAAGAGCTGACTCATTTGAAAAGACCCTGATGCTGGGAAAGATTGAGAGCAGGAGGAGAAGGGGATGACAGAGGATAAGATGGTTGGATGGCGTGACTGACTCAATGGACATGAGTCTGGGTAAACTCTGGGAGTTGGTGATGGACAGAGAGGCCTGGCCTGCTGCAGTTCATGGGGTCGCAAAGAGTCAGACACGACTGAGCAACTGACCTGAACTGAACTGAACCTAGAGAAATATTATTTTCTGTTCTGTTAGTTCACAGTCAGATGATAACTTGGGTATATTTAAATGTTTGGGTATATTTGTTGTGTTTGACATTATTATCAGAATAGCATTCTTATCATTCTTAGGTAAGGTAAGGTAAGGTGAAGTTGCTCATTCGTGTCCAACTCTTTGTGACCCCACGGACTGTAGCCTACCAGCCTCTTCCATCCATGGGATTTTCCAGGCAAAAGTACTGGAATGGGTTGCCATCTCCTTCTCCAGAGGATATTCCCGACCCAGGAGTAGAAGCCAGGTCTCCTGCATTGTAGGCAGACGCTTTGCCGTCTGAGCCACAGGGGAAGTCTATCATTCTTAGGGACGCATAATATTCTGTCACATTCATAATAATTCATGAATCAATGGCAAAATATTGAAGGTTCTCTTGGTAACCAAAACAGATTAAATCCAATAAACCATTCAACAGCCAAGCATTAAAGAAAAGCAGGAACCAGGTGTTCTGGGAATCATACAAGTTCATGGGCTTTGCCTGAATACATCAGTAAACTTGCCACTTCAATTCCAGTTTCTTTGTCTCACCTCACATTTCAAACTCTTGGACCATAGTATCCTACTAGCTCAGCATGGATCAGTATTGACCCCTGCAGGGAACGCACAGCTACTCAACCCAGGTCTTCCTCTTCTGGACTCAGGTATTCTTTCTCCAGATGCCAGCAGTGTTATCTGCTCTTGACTGACTTCTTCCCCAGGATCTGTCCTTGACTAAATATATCTTATTCACCCATTCATGTCGCCTTCCATGAGGCAGCCTACATCCAGTGATGGGTGATGCAGGACAACTCTGAGGGATCCTTCCAGCTCTAGAGCTGCTTGTGAGATTGGCTAAAGCCTTTGCATGACTATACCACAGTTCACTTTTCTCTCTTATCAGTCCTGCTAACCTCACTTCCCCATGGGTACTGATCCCTAAAGTATATTCTGCACACTTGTATCTGAATGAGACCCATTCCTCAGGAACCCCACATGCTCAAGTCTTTACTCCAGTCAGCACTGGTCTAGCCACTGAGGTAACATCATGGTATCTAAGACCAGTACCTGAGGATTTCAAAGCTGGTCTCAGAAATGGAAGGGTTAACTTATGGTCTGCTATTGTGGAACATCAAAATGCTACAGCATTGTGCTCTTCCAGGAACACTGGGATGCACATCTTCTGTCATTTATTATCTCATTTGAACAAACTCCTAAGGGTTATATTATCATGACTTTAATGCATTTTTATGCTGCTTTCCAGAAGGATTCTGCCAATTAAAAAAGCCACCAAAATGGGAGAAGATACTATTCAGAATTCTTAATACACCAAGACAGGGGATGGAAAGAGGTAATATCAGGTATATCAGGAAACCTGTTAGGTGATTTAAATAAATCCACTGCTGTCCCCTTTATCTCTAGTAATCATTAAAAAAAAAAAAAAAACATAACTTTATTTGAGCCATGGAAGCGGAGAATGAATACTGCATTTCCTAACTTGTCCCCTAATAGACATGTGACCAAGTTCTGTCCACTGGAATGTGAGTAGTCAATGTGGAAAACTTGCACTGTGCCTTGAAAAGAAAGGGGCATACATTTCACTTCGCCTTTCCTCTTTCTGTCGGCTAGAGTGAAATCATAATGTTAAGCCATCTTGGACAATTAAAGACATGAACAAAACAGTGGGAGTGGTAGAGCCACAAGAAAGAAGGAACCTGAATCAGAGATGTTATGGAGCCACCATACCAGCCCAGAATACCTAAGCCTTGGTTTCTTTTCATATGGGAGAGAAATAATAATCTTTATGTTTAAGCCACTGATTTTATAGATCTCTGGACAGCAGCTGGATACGTATACCAACTACACACTCTTTCTTCTCACTTCATCTTCACAGCTTTTCTCTGGCCATAGCTATTTGTGTCATTTTAGGTATTAAGAAAGAGGAGATCACAAATAATAAGGAATTCATCCCTGAGTCATGTAGCAGTGAAGTCCAGATCAAATGTGAGTGTCTGATTAAAGCCTGAGTGTCTGATTTAAAACATTAAAGCCCATGTTTTCTCATTGTTCTTCTCCTGAAGAATTTATAGTTCTTTATATGCCCTTAATTTTCAAATCTCTACTTTGCTGATTATATGATAAGATTTTATACACATTATAAATCATAGTAATCACAGTAACAACAGGACAAGAATCAAGTTAGAACCAGATGTGGAACAACAGACTGGTTCAAAATTAGGAAAGGAGTACATCAAGGCTGTATATTGTCACCCTGCTTATTTAACTTATAATGCAGAGTATATCATGTAAAATGTCAGGCTGGATGACTCACAAGCTGAAATCAAGATTGCCAGGAGAATATAAAAAACCTCAAATGTGCAGATGATATCATTCTAAAGGCAGAATGTGAAGAGGAACTAAAGAACCTCTTGATGAGGGTGAAAAAGGAGAGTGAAAAAGCTGGCTTAAAACTCAACATTCAAAAAACAGAGATCATGGCATCTGGTTCCATCATGTCATGGCAAATAGATGGGGAAATAATGGAAACAGTGAGAGACTTTATTTTGGGGGGCTCAAAAATCACTGCAGATGGTGACTGTACCCATGAAATTAAAAGACACTTGCTTCTTGGAAGAAAAGCTATGACCAACCTAGACAGCATATTAAAAAGCAGAGACATCACTTTTCTGACAGAGGTCCGTATAGTCAGACTATGGTTTTTCCAGTAGTCAAACATGAATGTGAGAGTTGGACCATAAAGAAGGCTGAAAGCAGAAGAACTGACGCCTTCAAACTGTGGTGTTGGAGAAGACTCTTGAGAGTTCCTTGAACTGCAAGGAGATCAAATTAGTCAATCCTAAAGGAAACCAACCCTGAATACTCATTGGAAGGACTGATGCTGAAACTGAAGCTCCAATACTTTGGTCACCTGATGTGAAGAGCTGACTTATTGGAAAAAAACGCTGATGCTGGGAAAGATTGAGGTTAGGAGGAGAAGTGGGAAACAGAGGATGAGATGGTTGGATGGCATCACTGACTCTATGAATATGAGTTTGAGCAAACTCTGGGAGATAGTAAAGGACAGGGAAGCCTGGTGTGTTGCAATTCATGGGGTTGCAAAGAGTTGGACACCACTAAGGGACTGAACAACAACAATAAACATGCTAGTAATGTAGAGATAAACTTATTTATGCCTTCTCTCTCCACATTTATGTCTCTTCTTCCTGAATTCACTTTTTCCTGAACTCCAAGCAAAATTGGTGTGAAACCTATTTTTGAGCAATCTTGAAAGTGAAAGTTGCTCAGTCATGTCCAACTCTGTGATCCCATGGACTATACAGTTCGTGGAATTTTCCAGGCCAGAATACTGGAGTGGGTATCTTCTCCCTTCTCCAGAGGATCTTCCCGACCCAGGAATCAAACCGGGGTCTCCTGCATTGCAGGCGGATTCTTTACCAACTGAGCTACCAGGGAAGCCCTTTACACTTTTTAAAAACAATTGTTTCAGTGCTAAATAAATTTGATTCATTTATTCACAGAAGGGTAGGAACAATCAACTATGTGCAACACTGTGAGGAGAGCAAAAACAAATGAGTCTCAGCCCCTGTCCTTAAGGCACTCATAGTCCTGTGAGATTGATAAATAATTTTAACCTATAGTAGATGACAAGAAATGTAAGTATAACAATCTCACTAGGAGATTGTTAAATTAAAAAGGCCATCTGTCTTTTGAGGCCAGGAAAGCTTTAGGAATTTGATGACCTTTGAAACAAAACCATAGTTATAGGTAGGATTTTGTTTAATCAAGATTTGGGGTTTTTTGGTTTTTGTTTTTAGTGATGGAAGCCCAACTCAAATTAATTTAAGCAAACATAGAACACTCTGTTGGTTTAGCTAACTTAAAAAAATGTAAGAGTATCTAATTTCAGGCAAATGTGAATCCAGGGTATCTAAATGATTCTGTAAGAGAGCTGCCCAAAATACTGACAACTGGGATTCCCTAGGGGTTCAGTGGTTAAGAATCTGCCTGCCAAGGCAGGGGATCCAGGTTCGATCCCTAGTCCCGGAAGATCCCACGTGCTGTGGAGCAACTAAGCCCGTGCATTGGCTCAGCTACTGTAGCCTGCACTCTAGGGCCTGTGCTCTGCAACAAGAGAAGTTATTGCCATGAGAAGCCCATGCACTGCAGCTTGCTGCAACTAGAAAAAGCCTGCATGCAGTAACAAAGACTCAGCACAGTAAAAGATAAACAAAATTTTAAAAATTTAAAAAAAAAAAAAATATATATATATATATAGGGCTTCCCAAGTGGCGCTAGTAGTAAAGAACCCACCTTCCAATGCAGGAGACAAAACAATATTGATATTATAGTTGAATAATTGAAAAATTATTCTTTCCCCTTCCATGTAAATTTGAAAACAATTTTCCCAATAATATATTTTAGAAGCTCCAGGAGGGCAGAAATTTTAGTCTGTTTCTACCACTGCTATATCCTCAGTACCTAGAACAGTATCTGAAATCTAGTAAAAATTTAATAAATATTTGTTGATTGAAAAAAAATAAGAAAGCTGTCAATTTCTTAGAGGTTCTAGCTTGTACTGGCTTTGTTTTCAGGCAAGCTTATTTCTTGTGGAAGAAAGGATGGACACCATCTCTTCAGACTGTCATTGTTACCAGCTCCACTGCTCCAGCATAAAGAGACTGCCTCTCTCCTGATAAGTGAGGCAGAATATACAAACGGCTCTGGCCAGGTTTGGATCAATCGCATGCCCATGTCAGGAGTCAAAGATGGGCTCAGCCCCCTAAACCCACGGACTGACTTTGTGCAGGAGTGGTTTCCCCAAATTAAAAAGAAAGCTTTAAAATGAGAAAGAGGAGAAATGGTTGCTGCATAGTCAAGAACAACAGAGGCCTATCACAAGTTTCACAGGTGCAGATGAGAAGTGAAGTGAAGTCTCTCAGCCATGTCCAACTCTTTGTAAACCCATGGACTGCAGCCTACCAGGCTCCTCCATCCATGGGATTTTCCAGGCAAGAATACTGGAGTGGGTTGCCATTTCCTTCTCCAGGGGATCTTCCAGACCCAGGGATTGAACCCAGGTCTCCCACCTTGTAGGCAGACGCTTTACCCTCTGAGCCACAAGATGAGAAGGAGCAGGGAAACCCAGGTGGAGGCAGTGGCCTGAAAGAAGGCAGACAGCCAAGACAGCAGAGGAGAGTCCAGTTTGACAAGAAGGTTGGGGAAGAAAGAAAAATTAAGCTGGAACTGTATTATAAAAAAGGCTGGACTATCAGGATAAGGTGTTTAAGCCTCTTTTTTTTTTTTAGTTGAAGTATAGTTGACCCTGATGCTGGGAAAGATTGAAGGCAGAAGAAGAGGGCCGCAGAGGATGAGATGGTTAGATAGCATGACAGACTCAATGGATATGCATTTGAGCAAACTCTGGGATTTAGCGAAGGACAGGGAATCCTGGTGTGCTGCAGTTCAGGGGGTTGCAAAGAGTCGGACAGGACTTAGCAACTGAAGAACAACAACACAGTTGATTTACAATGTTGTGTTACTTTCAGGTTAGAGCAAAGTGATTCATACACACACACACACACACACACACACACACACACAGTTTTTCAGATTCTTTTCTGTTATAGGTTATTGCAATATATTAAATACAGTTCCCTGTACTATATAGTAAGTTCTTATTCTTTGTCTCTTTTATATATATTAGTGTGTATCTGTTAATGCCCAAACTCCTAATTTATCCCTCCCTCTCCCCTTTCTCTTTGGTAATCACAAGTTTGTTTTCTATGTCTGTGAGTTTGTTTCTGTCTTGTAAATAAGTTCATTTGTATCACTTTTTTAGATTACATGTATGATATGATATTTGTCTTTTTCTAACTTACTTCACTTAGTATGATATTCTCTAGGTCCATCCATGCTGCTAAAATGGCAGTATTTCATTTTTTTATGGCTGAGTAATGTTCCAGTGTGTGTGTATGTGTGTGTGTATAGCCTAATTTTAAAGGGAGAGGGGAGCCAAAAGAGTAACCCAAAATATCATCACATATTACATATATAATAAATATATCATTAAGTATAATTGAAAATCAGTTAGTTTTCTGCATTTTCTTTAAGACTGTGGTTTGTAGTTATATGCTTCATTTATAAGGCATTTATTTTCAATTAAACTATATACGCCTGCTTGACCTGCTACTGGGAAAAGTTTCATTATGTTTGTTAAATGCATCTGTTTCCTCCAGCTTATTGAATTTCCTTCTTGCCTATTACTTTGGGATTTGGCTAAACTGAAAAATACATATCAGTATGGGCAAGCCCAGGTGAAGGACCAGGGAACTCTTAGAGATAAATACAAAGAATGCAACCAACTATGAATCCTTGAACCTGCTGGGCAATTTACAATCTTACTTTTTTAAGGCACTCATTTATTCTTCAGTTAAAGTTGTTCTCTCAAGCTTAGCACACACTTTGGAAAAATAAATATTTCATTGTAATAATGAATAAAAAGTAGCTTTGGAGGAAGTATCTTGCTGATGAAGAATAATTTCTGTCTCCCTCTATTTTCTCTGTGTCTTCTCTAAAAACAGAAGTGAGAAAAGAGTTGACCAGAGCTCAGAATAATAAGCCATGAAGATCCCAAAGGAGAGTCAACCTGGGTTGACCACCACATAAGTTTTTATTGTTGTTTGTTTCTTTTCTGGATCCAGACCAGGAAGTTTTATTGGTGACTGACCTCAATGTAGTTTTAATGGCTCGCTTCACTGTAGTGACAAAGTACTTAGCAGACAGTGAAATGCTATACATGAATTCATTATCATCATCTCAATGACGAGATGAAGTCCATGAGGTAGGGTTACCATGGTTCCCTTTTTTTCTGATGTGAGGCAGTGTAGCTTCATGATAGCCATTCCTTGAATTTCCCAGCTTTTTGTTGTTTAACCTACAAACCACCCCCACAGCCTCAGCTTTACGTAATATGGGGAAAGTATCTGCTTGTTTAATAGTGCTCTGGTGAGGATTTAACTGAGATAAAAATGAATAAAAAGCAACTAGTTCAGTTTTGCAGCACAACCAACTCATCCAGGTTTTCCTAGAACTTCCCTGGGGTTAGCATCATAAACCCCTTAAAGTCCTCGGAACATGGTCAGCCCCAGATAAACTGTGATGCCTGGTTATCCAAGAGGCAGGAACTCAAACATTCTTAGAAAATATTAGTTATTTTTGTCTTAGAGGAGAAAGGTGAAGATTAAAATACTTAGCATGGTGTAAGGAACACAGGTATTTTGTTAAAAAAAAAAGTCATTTATTTATCCTAAGAGAATTAAACCTCAGGATTCTTATCTAAGGCTTTTAAAGCCACATCCAATTCTTTTTCGATGGTGCTTTTGTTTTTTTTCTTTTTTCATTCAATTCTTCATTCATTTAATCCATCCCTTCCCTCATAGAGTTTATAACGTAGAAGACACAGACATTTACTAAATAGTTGCTGCTGCTGCTAAGTCGCTTCAATCGTGTCCAACTCTGTGCGACCTGATAGATGGCAGCCCACCAGGCTCCTCCATCCCTGGGATTCTCCAGGCAAGAACACTGGAGTGGGTTGCCATTTCCTTCTCCAGTGCATGAAAGTGAAAAGTGAAGGTGAAGTCACTCAGTCGTATCCAACTCTTTGCCACCCCCAGACTGCAGCCTACCAGGCTCCTCCGTCCATGGGATTTTCCAGGCAAGAGTACTGGAGTGGATTGCCACTACCTTCTCCAACTAAATAGCTACCTTACAAATAATTCAAATTGCTGCTGCATTAAATGTACTGAGTGTATGTGCTCAGTCATTCAGTCACATCCAACTCTGTGACCCTGTGGACTGTAGCCCACCAGGCTCCTCTGTCTATGGGATTTCCCAAGCAAGAATACTGAATTGGGTTACCATTCCTTTCTCCAGGGGATTTTCCCAACCCAGGGATCAAACCCATGTCTTCTACATTGATGGTGGATTCTTTACCACCGCCACCTGGGAAGCTCATTAAGTGGGTCAGTAGCAGGCAACTGTTCATGTGTGGTTTTTCCAGAGATTTCCCCAAATCCACCCACTCTCAAATGTTTCCATTTGTATCTGGTTTTTCTTACAGCTTGGACAGCTTGGGGCTGTAGTATAGCCTTTGGCTATGGAGTAGGAGAAAGTTAATTAACCTGAAATGACCATGTTTGGTCAGGTCAGGGGGTTCCTCTTTTTACTGATACATTTTCATCAATCAGTAGATTCAAAGAGTGCAGGGTCCTCTTTACAGTCACATGGACCAATCCACAGCCAGCCAGCTTCTCACCAAAAATGAGGCCCTGCCTGATCCATGCAGAGGAACCAGGTCCCCATCTGCCTGCCAGAGGTTTTACATTTCACCTCATGCTCTCACCATCCACAAGAAAGGGAAAGTAGGCTTTTCAAATGTGTTCCCACCACAGGATGGAGTGGTCTTTTATTTTCATTTCAGTTGAGTCAGTTAATTCAAAATCAGTCACCTAGTCCAAAATATAATAAGCTTTTGGTATTCTATTTATGATAACATATCAGAGAGAAAGTGAATATCTCATCTGGGAGCCAGGGCAGTCACTGGGGGACTGAGTTTTGTCAGCACTACCATGTTAATAAACTTGAGAAAGCCCTGTGTTAGGTTAAAATGCAACTTTTCACCCCCGCTGGCCTGGCAAACTGAACGGTGAAGGCAACCTCTAGCAAAAGAGGATTAGATTTCACAAAAAGATATGGGAAGGGATACAAAATCCCTCACCATGTCTCCTGAAAAAATAAAAGAACAAAAGAGCCAGTGGCCATTTCTTCAAAGAAGAGCGTTCCCTGGACTGTTTCCACTTAAAATCTACTTTTTTCTTACTTTTGAATTTGGGTAGTTGGTGTTTAACAAAATCTTTACAAAGGTTAAGTGTTTTATCTTCTTTTTATTTAGGAAACATTCCAGGGAGGATTATGGGGTGTTTGAATTTGGTAGGAAATTTTGTGATCAGTTCCTGAGAAGAAAATAGGCTTTATTTTTGGTTTGGGACCCAGCTAGACAGGCAGGTAGAGGCTGTAGAGAGACAGTGGTTCTGTGGTGTGGAGTTACCAGGAGGCTGGCTTGAAAGGATAGCCTCCAAGGCATGTTGGCAGCAGCATTTTTATTAGCATTTTCATTTCTTTCTTTCTTTTTTGTGAAGTTGTAGCAAGACTGTGGTTATTTCTTAAAGGAATTTAGTGCAAAAGTTATGCCCCTTGCTATTCTGAGATCTTGCCTAAGATTTGAAAATGTGCCCAATGTAGATATGATCTGAGACTTCAAATGAAGAAAATAAGCTCAAAATAAATTTTTTTCTTGGTGGTGGTGGGGTGGGGGAGTTTTAAAGAGAAGGTGCATCTGTTTTTCTTTACTTTTTCTTTTTTTCCAAAGGAAGATATTTTTGTTGTTGTTAATCAGACATCTTAGCAGGAAAGAAAAAAAGGAGAGATCTTGTCATTGCTAATCTTGCCAAGAGTTATGTATGGGTTGAATTGGGTCCGTTCCCCAATTCACATGCTAAAGTCCTAAGCCTTAGTACCTCAGAATGTGCCTGTAGTCGGACACAGGGCCTTTAAAGAGGTAATTATGATAAAATGGTCGAGAAGATCTCCTGGAGAAGGGCATGGCAACCCACTCTAGTATTCTTGCCTGGAGAATCCCAGAGGAGCCTGGAAGGCTATGGTCTATAGGGTTGCACAGAGGAGGACACGACTGAACCTTATTAGCAGTAGCACATGATAAAATGAGGTCAAATGGGTGACCATAATCCAATATGACTGAAGTCCTTGTAAGAAGAGGCAGTTTAACTCAGACATGAACACACAAAGGAAAGGCCATGTGAGGACACAGTGAGAGGCTGCTATCAGCAGCCGAGGAGAGAAGCCTCAGAAGAAGTCAATCCTGCCAGCATCTTCATCTTGGACTTCTGGCCCCCAAAACTGTGAGACAAACTTCTGAAGTTTAAGCTACCTGGTCTGTGGTACTCTGTTATGGAAGCCCTGAGAAACTAGCACACTAAGTTAAATGACTATTTCAGCCAAAGGATATTGCCAGGGGGGGCATGATAACTCCTTATCTGAGGAGGAAAAATAGTGGCTTGCTTATGTCTTTGTTATACATTTTTAGCTATCTCTTAAAAATACATACAGAATTAGGGAATTTAGGTTTCAGTGGGGTCATTTTTGGCAGGGGGGTGTAGGGATGTAAGAATGTATTTCAGCCACATTTATTAATCTGAGTTTATTTTAATGTGTTTAGTAAAATTCTGAACCATGTATTACCTATAGGATAATTTAAAAATGAAAGAATATTAATGTATTTTTTTTCATAAGGCTTTGATTTCTTTGTATGGCCAAACTTGGACTTCTTTTTAACTTAAAATTATGGTTTAAGTTTGTTTTTCCTGACCTTTGTAAGTTGCTGAAAATGACATTGCTCAAGCTCAGAGTAATTAAGATAAATATGAGAGAGCTACATATGGAATAAAATGCTGCTGTTTAAAAAAACTATAGCAGCACCATGTTAAAAAGCATGTTTAGTGTTAACTGAAAAAAAAATTAAACCAACTGTATGTAAATTATTGCAATTATGCATAATTATACATAGAGTATGTATATTGTAATTATACCTATTGTATCATTATAACTAGTTTTTTCCTAAAACCCACCATAGAAAAAGCACTATGAGGAATATACTGAACAGTGGTTATTTTTGGAGAATGGCATTATGACTCTTAGGGCTTCCCAGGTGACTCAGTGGTCAAGAATCCTCCTGCCAGAGAGAGACATGGGTTCAATCCCTGGGTTGGGAAGATCCCTGGAGAAGGAAATGGCAACCCACTTTAGTATTCTTGCCTGAGAAATCCCATAGACATGGGAGCCTGGTGGGCTAGTCCATGGGGTCATAAAGAGCCGGCACGACTGAGCGTCTAAACAACAACAACAAACAACTATGACAGCTCCCCTCCCAATGGTTTATTCTTCTTTTTGCCTACATTTGTTTCATAAGCACGTATTACTTTTATGATTAAAGAAAACTGTCCACCATCAGTGTGAAAATGCATGAGTTCATTATACTTAATAACTAAATGAGCTAACCACCAGATGTAAACACCTGGCACAGTCTGGTCTAGACTGAGCTCAGTCAGGTTTAGTTCTCTTTGTCTACATACGGGCTAGACTAGTTTCCCACCATATGACAGGATACAGGTGTCCCAGGAATAGCTAATGGTACTCAGTTCTAACAATCAAGACAAAATCAAGAGTCAACACAGTTCAGACATGTGAGTAGGAGGCAGAAGGAGATGTAGGTCTTCTCATAAGCAGAATTTAATCTTTTTAGTGAATTGGTACTATACTATGTTCCTCAACAGTAGACATGTACATTGTTTATTAAGAATGTACCAATTAAGTACTTTTGTGGAATGCAAATATCACGGATGCCTCTGCCCAGAACACAAAAAAAGGATATTCGCTTCCAGAAAGATGGGTGGCAAAGTAAAACTTATGTTGCAAGTTAGAAGAGATTTGATGGGGAAAAAAAAATTCTTTAGGCACCATATAGACTTTACATAAAAAACTGGAGTACTACTGAGATAAATAAGAGCTGCTTTGTTGATCAGGCTGACTCTGCATGTTCACACAGGCTTTGAGGGAGAATTTCTAGGTGTTGGGAAGTTACTGAGCGCGCATGGCTAACTTCAGTGTAAGGACTGACACTGGGACCAGCACTCCGAGAACTGTGCTCCTTCCTCTCACAGCTTCCTGACCCTTCTCTGTCCCTGGGGAAAAGAAAAAAAATCCCTAAGCCACTTTTAGAACAGCTAAGGAAGTTGTGTAATGAGGCGCAGGAAATGTTTGCTGGTGACTCTAAGAGAGGGATTTTCAATATGGTTTAGCCAACGAGAGAATTTGGAAATTCTATCATTTTTCTGAAGGTACCTAGAAACCTAGAACCCAACAGAACAAAAACTAACTGAACGGTGCAACTGGAAACCTTATTCACCCTCCCACATCTGGATGAGTACCTCCAGTAAGGACCAGAAGGATTCAAGTGTATCAGCCATGTTTCTTACCTGCTTTACTCTAGCAGGTTCTCAGCAAAGTGGAGATAAAAGAAACTTGAAAAAAAATAATTTCTGAAAGACATCTGAGGATCACAGATTGTTTGTATTTCTAGATTCTGAGCTGAGTAGTTCCTTCTCAACTGAACAAAGTTCTTTATTTTCTACTTTAATATGAGTTGACCTGAAACTTTTAGGCCTGGGCCAAGTTACAAATATACTCTACCAGGAATTGGCTTTGTTAACAAATTCCAAACTGGAGTCCCATTTTTAACTGAGGAGTTAGCTGAAACTTACAAGTGCAGTAGGGCTCAGTGTAACAATATGAGCTTTCATAGCCTTGCTATTTAAGATTCTTTCTCTCAGACTAAATAAGCAAAACTACTCCCAGACATCTACCCCAAGTATCACAAGAGCGACTTACATATCATATAACTTAGAATGGAGAGGTTTGATTCCTTTAGGCTTCCTGACTGTAGTCAGCTGCATATGCTGATGTTGGGAATGTATTCTGAAGACACTGTATTATTTGGCCAAGGAAACAGAGAGCAGGATGGCTTTGAAATTATATTAAATGGCAGAAGGCTGTCTTGGAATGCTTGTTTCTAGATATCATACTTGTATTTCCTAAATAGTATTCTTTGGGGTAAAATTTTGCTTTTATCCCTGGTGGTTCAGATGGTAAAGAATCCACCTGCCATGTGGGAGACCTAGGTTGGGAAGATCTCCTGGAGGAGAGCATGGCAACCCACTCCAGTATTCTTGTCTGGAGAATCCCAATGGACAGAGGAGTCTGGGCTATAGTCCATGGGGTCACGAAGAGTCAGACATGACTGAGCAACTAAACACATCCAAACCAGAGAAAATAAGGTAGATAAATATTTTTAGGATATTTTCTAAAATAAAGAAGATGAAAGCTTTTTGAAGAATGACAAATGTAATTTTGAATATCTTTGATGGCATGGTGCTTTGGATGTTTTACCTTATTGACACATTCTGTCTTATTGGAGAAGGCATAATATTTACAGTTAGCTTTCAGCAATGTGTTTCCTATGTGGAAGGAAGATTTTTGAAGACTAGAATGATACAGCCTTAAGTATAAATCAAGAAGACTCAAAATTATGCTGATCTTTACTGTTAGTAGGATTAATAAAATCATATACCCAAAATTCTTAGAATGATGCCTGTCACATTATAACTACTCAATAACTTAATGACTATTATGATTATGCTTAAATTGGAGACTCAGGGAGTCAGCTTCTTATTTTACATCTCCTCTTGGCTATCTCCCAGCCACTCGAAATCGACATATTCAAAGATGAGCTATTTATTTCTTCACCATTGCAATCTGGCTCTTCCCAGTTGCAATCTGGCTCTTCTCACAATCCTTCCCATCTTAGTAAACAACACCCCACATTTGTTCAAGCCAGAAATCTTGTCAGTCACACCTGATACCTCCTTCTCCCTCAATAACCGTCCATCACTAAGTCCCATTCATTAACTACTTTAAAAAAGTTTTTAATTGATCACTTATCTCTATCAGTATTGCTAAACTTATATCCTGCATTATTGACATTTGAGGCCAGAAGATTCTTGGCTATGGAGGGCTGTTCTGGGCAGTGTAGAATTGTTAACAGTACCCCTGTTCTCTACCAGAGGGACTCCCCATTTGTGACAACCAAAAATGTCTCCAGGCATTACCAAAGTTCTCCAGGGAGCAAAATGTTCCCAGTGGAGAAACTGGGAACTACTGAAATTACTCTAATTTCCTACTTCAGCTCACACAAAGGCTCCTTACTGGTTCTGTCCCCAGTAAGAATAAGACTCTCCTTCACTCCCTGTAAATCCTTTCTCCACGGAGAAGTCTTCACACCATAAGAATTTCATCAGTTCTCACAGCATCCTAAACCCCTGACCTACTTTTTTTCACACTACAAACAGATACCCGCAACCATGCCTGTTTTCATTGGGCCCTGGCCCTTCCAACCTCATCTGGTATGTGTCTCGAACACTGCAGCCAGCCACAGTGAAATTCTTCCTCAATATTCCAAGCACCCGTGCACCTCAGCACCTTCACCTCAGCTATTCCCCATCAGGAGTGCTCTGAAGCTTGACTGATACTTATCCATGTAGGGGTCCCCTCTTACTTTCTATCACAGGACCCTAGCTGTTCCCATAATTTGCAAACGCACATTTTTTAATCTTTTGTTTGGCTCATACTAAATGATACATTTCTTGAAGGTAGGAGACGGTCTATTTTACTCCTTACTCAATACCAGCGCCATCACAGTGTCTTGCACATAACAGGAAACTGATGAATATTGATGGAATGAATGAATGAATGATTAATAAATGAAATATAAAAGCAGTTTTGATTGGGAATTGCTTTCCCCATTCTTAGCACTAGGGGGTGCTAAATAAATAAATATATACTTTTAACAGTATTTCAGCAGTTTGGATGCGTCTTTCCAATGATGCCATTTGAACTGGGTATTCTGACAAACTATTCTTCACAATATTATCAAGTTCAAAAGTGCTAATTAATGAGATATCCTGCAAAGTGTTTAGCACAATAGCACTAAGCATTTAGAAGTACTCAGTAAGTGCTATTATTTGAACCTATTAACCTATTTAAAAATTAAATTCTAATCAGCCTTCCCATAAAAGGGTTAGGGGAAGTAGTTCAAACTGAAGAACCATTACTAACCTGTATTCTCCTTAAAAGATTCTATTTCTATGTCCCAGGGTTTTCTCTATTTGCACTGAAACATATAACTCCCAACTCATAATCAAATGTGATCAAGTTTAAAATACAAAATGACTAAGATTTGAAAAATAAAGAGTTCAATAAAAATATTAGGTTAACTTCATTTTAAGTCAATCACTGGTGTTCTGATTCCTAAATTAAAATGCATAGGATAAGACCCTTACCTAAAAATTCAATCTTGACTCCATTTAAAATTTACTAGGGTTTTTGAAAGTCCTACTGCTGAGGGAAGATTTTATGACCCATTTCACTAAATTGGAATAGCGATTAAGGTTAAGTGTATCCCTTTGCCAAGACAGCAGCCAAGTTTCAGAAGTGTCAAATGCTAACACGTTGCTTTGATACTTTTCAGCAAATGTATTTTGAGTTGCATAGCATTCACAGGCTTCATTTCATCCAGTATGCTGAAATTCTACCATCTAAAGGAATTAAAACCTCTTAGGTAGAGAGAGTATGAGGAAAAATATCTGGTGTCCTGCAGATATCTTTTTGTCATGCACAGAATAGTAATGGATATTTTTAACACTGCAAAGAAGACGTAATTACAAAGGGGAGTTGTGATTTCACTGTCTTCTTCTCTCCCTTTAGATTTTCAAATTGTTCTGATTTCTTCATTTTTCTATGACACTTGTAATTTTGTGCCATTTAAATCACCACAGTGAAATGGAGTGGTTACTCTTAAGTCCCAGGAAAGCATGTTACCTCCTTCTCAAGGCTTCACCCAAAGAGCCATGGTAATTGGAAGAATCCTAAAGGAAACTTCATTGAGGATTAGAAAGGACCCAAACAATAAAAATATTTCTTGCAGACAGTTCTATTGTGGAACCACAGAAAGTAACTCAGGGACTAGTTTGGGATTTCGTTCTTCCTTCAAGTCAGACTAGGTAGCTCAATTGTGTGAAAGTGTGCTAGTCTGGCCAAGATAGTATCCAAGTGGGTCCCTATCTGGGCCTGAAAACAAACAACCATCTTACCAGCAGAAGTTCTTGTTCACAGGGCAACCTGGCTTAGGGATCCTAGAGGAATCATTCCAAGTTTGTAGAATTAGAAATGCAATGTAAAGAATTTCTGCCTCTAGTGACAGAGTTCTATCAGTCTTCAAGCTTGTATGTATATATAAAATTGGCCTTGTATGTATGTATATATAAAAAGGCTAACAGGGTTGGGTGGGAGAGAGAATCACTGAGATTGTCAACATTGTGCTTATCATATCTTAATCTTATTTGTCTTCTGTTTCATCCTCCTCCTCATCAATGCCATCACTGCTTCATGTTCTTATTATGAGCAAGGCACTGGGCTAAATGCTTTATTATGTCATTTAATCTTCCCAACCATTTCTTGAGGTAGCCTTGGCTATCTCCATCTTACAGTTAACAGAGACCATGGGTCTAAAAGACTGCCCAACACAAGAAAGAACACCCAGTTAGTGAATTTGAGAGCTGTGATTCAAATCCAAGTCTCTGATTCCCAAGTTCACTATCTCAGCCGTGCTCGTCATGCTCAGTCACTCAGTCAACTCTTTGTGACCCCATGGACAGTAGCCCACCAGGTCCCTCTATCCATGGAGTTCTCCAGGCAAGAATACTGGAGTAGGTTGCCATTTCCTTCTCCAGGGGATCTTCCTTGCCCAGGGATCAAACCCACGTCTCTAGCATCTTCTGCACTGAAGGCATATTCTTTACTGCTGAGCCACCGAGAAAGCCCTCACGATCTCAGTTTCTACACGTATATGCTAACCCCAGAGTGACCAGGCTATCTACCAGCTTCTGTTCAACATTAAGTCCAAAGGTTGGATTATTTTTTTTCTAACAAAAACTTTATTAGGGGAAGGTTTAAAACTCTTCTGAGCAAAACTTTACAGTGACCCAATTTCTTGTGACCTAGCTTCTCCCAGTTAGCTTACAACTGATACTTAGCCTTCAAAAAATAACATTATGAAACATACTTCTGTCCAACTCCCCTAAAAAGTGAACCAAGCTCAGTATATGCCCACCTACAAATAAAATGAAAACTGCTTCTTAGACATCTCCAGCAACACCATGGAGATAAATCCTGGCTTTCTACATGGAATATCAAAAAGACATTGGGACGAGATGTGCTTAGGAATAACAGTAGCTAACATTATTTAGCATTTCTCCATTCCCTTAAGAGAATGTCAGTCAATTATTTAAATATCTTATGCTCACCCGTGTTATAATTTTTGAGAGTTTACCTATTGTTTTTCTTTTACGTGTAACATCTTACAGGCAGGAATGGTGTTTTATCCTTCCAGCCACTATAGTCCTTGGTAAATAGTAACTACCTACTCAACTACTTACTAGATGATATTAATTTATTACTATAGCAATACATTTACTATCTTTAGCTCATGAACTCCACAGATAGTGTCTGTGCTTTAACTGTTGTTGTATTCATAGTATCCAGCACAGAGGCAGGAATATAGTAAGGACTCATTATTAACAGGTGATTAACAATGAATTTGCATTGGAGATGGAAATGGCAACCCACTCCAGTGTTCTTGCCTGGAGAATCCCAGGGACGGGGGAGCCTGGCGGGCTGCCGTCTATGGGGTCGCACAGAGTCGGACACGACTGAAGTGACTTAGCAGCAGCAGCAGCAGCAGCAGCAACAATGAATTAGGACTAAAGTTTCACTCTATAACCATCCACTGTGCTAGACACCTAGCGTGTACTCAAATATATTCTAGAAATTTCACAATGACCTTTGGCTGAGTGAAGATTTGACAACCTACTGCTTCTAAGCCTCTGGTAATGGAACTGCACTGGTCCATCCACCCAGTTCTACTCTGTAACTTGAAATGGGACTACCCATGAAATGGGGCGAATCGTAGCAAAAACATCTTAGAGTTTGAATAAAGGGAACTAACCCCTACACGGATCAAAATGGTGACCTTCACTTCTCCAGTTATTGCTACAGTAATCAGAAAAAGCAGTCTCACAAGAAGAGAAGGATACATTTAGGAGCAACTGAATACCATCTGGTCAGAAATTCTATATTAAAATGCTGGATGCATCCCAATTCAGCTTCCTAGCACCTCATCAAATTAAGTTGTATTTCCTAAAGTGAGGCCTGAGTTGTCAGGTGGTATGTAGGGAGGGCAAGTTTGTGAGGAAAGGTGTTTTTTATTGCTAAGAAGCTAGTCTAAAAAATTCATGGGCTGGCTGAAAAACACACACACACACACACACACACACTATTTTATATGAGTCCTGAAGGAAGAAATTTCAGTGTAGAATGACTCTGAATAGCAAAGTTGATAGTAAAAGGAGATGGAAAAATGAGCCTGTTACATTTAGGAATATCATTTCACAGTCTGATATGGTGAAATGACCCAGAACTTGCCATTAGAAGACATGGACATGAGTATAATCTTTGCTAGTCCCTGTGTTGACCTTGAGCAAGTAATAACCTCTTTGAGGCTTAGTTTCTCCTTCTGTAAATGAGGGATAGATCTCTTAGCCTAGCACACTGGGATCACCAGAGCCATTGACCATGTCTCATGTCCATGAAGAGGTTTAAGTGTAGGTATCTGACATCATCACTAAACCAGGCTTCATTTAATGTTCTTCACATGGCAAGATGGAAAGAATTTAATTATATTGCTTTAAATGTATGGTTTTATTAATAGATCACAATACTTATGGTGTGTTACAGATTAATATGTTTTTTTGTGAATCCTGTGTTCATCTTGCTTTAGTACAAGTACACTACATTTTCCTTCTACTTTAACAGCATTAATCTGGTTAAAGTAAATCTTTAGGAAAGTATCACAGTTTTTTGGACTGGGGCATTCTTTTGCTACAGTAGAAAGGCTGGGCTGAGGTACTCCTTTTGAAGCTGCTCCAGTCCAAAAAATTGTGCTGAAGTTTATATTTAATGTCATCAAAGTATTAGAGGTTCCTCAAAAAACTAAAAATAGAATTGCCACCTGGTCCAGCAATCCACTCCTGAGCATATATTTGGACAAAACTATAATTCAAAAAGATACTTGCACTTCTATGTTCATAGAAGCACTACTCACAGTAGCCAAGATATGGAATCAACCTAAATGTCCATTGACATAATGGATAAAGAAGAGGTGGTATACACATACAATAGAGTATTACTCAGCCATAAAAAAGAATGAAATAATGCCATTTATAGCAACAAAGATGGACCTAGAGTTTGTCATACTCAGTGAAGTCAGACAGAAAAAGACAAACACCATGTATCATTTATTATTTACATGGGAACCTAAAATACAATACAAATGAACTTATCTATGAAACAGAAGCAGATTCACAGACACAGAGAACAGACATATGGTTGCCAAGGGTTGGGGGAGTCGGTGAGGGATTGACTGGGAGTTTGGGATCATCAGAGGCAAACTACTATATGCAAAATGGATAAACATCAAAGTCCTATTGTATAGCACAAGAACTATATTCAATATCCTGTGATAAATCATAATGGAAAAGAACATGAGGAAGAATGTATATATATATACACATATATATATATGTGTGTACAGTAGAAATTAATAGAACCTGGTAAATCAACTATATTTCATTAAAATATATTAAAAATTATTAAGATGGCAAATTTTAAATGATGTGTATTTCACCATAAATTTTTTTAATTTTAGAAGAGCGATAATTATTTCTCATTTAAATCAATTAATTGCCCAATGTAAACCAGTTAATGGAAATAATTTAAAATTGTGGTACCAATTCAGAATTTTAGATTAAAAAAACACATCAAGATTTCTTTCCCTTCCTCTCTCCCTCCTTCTCTTCTACAAATATTTATAGAGCTTCTCCTCATTTACTGACACTCCTTGAAGATTAGGAGTCTGGGAGAAACAAAATTCTGACGCTCATGGATCTTACCTTCTACCAAGGGTGGAGACAACAAACAGGAAAACAAATAATGTCAGATAGAGATAAATGCCAAGAAGAAAAGAAAATCAGGAAAACAAACATTTATTGAGCTTCTACTTATTTGCTGACATTCTTTGAAGACTTGGAAAATAGGATGAAAAAGTTCTGGTGCTCATGGATCTTAAATATTATGGTGAGGGCAGGAACAATAAACAGGAAAGCAAGTAAGATAAACACTATAAAGAAAAACAGTCAGGAAACATCATAAAGAGAACACAGTGGGGCAAGTCTGCTTAGAGACCAATGGAAGCCTTGGTACAGCAAGGTTGTTTGACTAGAGACTTGAGAGAAGGAGCCTGCAAATGCCTGAAGGAAGAGCTATTTGTAGGCAGAGAAAATAGGAAGTGCAAAAGCCCTGAGGCAGGAATAGGCTTGGTTTGTGCCAGGAGACACGTACGCTGCCCTGGGGCAGAGAATGAATGAGTGAGGGAGAAAATGGTGAGAGGTAAAGTTGGAGGGAAAGCCAGGGGCCAGAATTAGTTATGTTCTTGTGAGCCATTTCACAATGAAGTAACTGAGGCTTTCCTGGTGTCTCAGTAGTAAAGAATCCACTTGACAAGGAGATATGCATTTGATCCCTGGGTCAAGAAGATCCCCTGGAGAAGGAAATGGCAACCCACTCCAGTATTCTTGCCTGAGAAATCTCATAGATGAAGGAGTTGGACATGATTTAGCAACCAAACAACAATAACAAACTGAGACGTAAGGAAAATAACTCACTGAGCCCAATCTAAAGATACGGAGATTCCACTCTGGAAGATGCATAAGACGGTTAAGAGTCTGTCGGGTTTTGTCCACTGGGAACTTCTCTTGACTGTGCAGAGCCACATTAGAGAAGTGACAATCCTTTTTTGGCTCTTCCTGTTGAAAATGGAAGTTCATGATGTTATACTATATGTGAATGATACTTGATTATCTCTCCCTAAATTTGTGACTATATATGTATGCCTTGAAGGAAATGCAGAAACAGGTAGCACACTGAGAAGGAAGAACACTCTTTTGTAATTTGGAGAACGTGCATTATATAGTCATTTTGGAATTGTTTTTAAGCTAAATCCAAGTACAGTTTGATAAACGTTGTAATAATGTGCACAATGAGGCAAGCTTAAATTCTATATCTGAACATATTTAAAGGCTATGCATATTAGATACATGAAATTATAATACTTTCCAGCCAATGTCACTTAATTTTGCACAGCAGACCCACAGTTAGCAGCCTTCTGGTTTTCAGGTATGTTATTTGTGTTTTTCTGTTAGTTAGTTGTTCTTTTGATTTTTGAAGTCAATATTTTTCAGATTATTACATAGCATTGATTTCTACCTATGGGCACTCAGGTCTTTTTTTCCCAGAGTTTTAAACATGCTTAATTTTTCTAGCCACAAAAATCAAATTTAAATCATAAATGGGCAGAGCTAAAATGCAATTAGTCTAAGTGGAAATTGTTCTGTTCGGACACGACTGAGCGACTTCACTTCACTTGAGTTATTTAGAGATGGTTTTCCATCTGTGAATGGGGATCATTCCATTTGGCCCATTTCTCAAGATTGGTGTTTGATGAACTGAAAGAGTTTTAGAAGTAAAGGGGTCTAGACAAACGCTGGGCATAGTTATACTAGATCTGCATTCAATAGAAGTCCCCAGTTTTACAAAGTTCTTTGTGACTGCCAGAAGTGCTGGGCCATGGTCTTCAAACACTGCAGTGAGACAGCTTTCTCTTTCTTTGATGTCACATTGCTGCTAGAGCAATGTTCTGAAAAAAAACCCTCGATCCTGCCAATTCTATTCTGGAATTTCTTCTTTGATTTTCCAGTACTTAAGAGGACAAAATCCAAGCTCTCCTTAGGACATATGGCTTCAAGGGTTCTTTGCCATCTCTTGCCTCTCCCTACCTGCACATGCCAGGCATAAAGCAAGCCTTGCAGAGCTCAGTTCCTTGGCTGGAACAGCTCCCCACCCCCCGCCCCAACCCCCACCCCCACCTCTGGGACTATATTCTGCAAAGGACTGGACCAGCACATATGATCTCTTTGCTGTCTCCATGTTTCTGCCTCCAACAGATATCATCAACTTAGATTAGCTCCAGGCCATTTATGCTAGTGGACACAGTCAGTCAGTCAGTCAGTTCAGTCGCTCAGTCGTGTCCGACTCTTTGCGACCCCATGAACCACAGCTCGCCAGGCCTCCCTGTCCATCACCAACTCCCAGAGTCCACCCAAACCCATGTCCATTGAGTCAGTGATGCCATCCAACCATCTCATCCTCTGTCGTCCCCTTCTCCTCCTGCCCTCAATCTTTCCCAACATCAGGGTCTTTTCAAATGAGTCAGCTCTTCGCGTGAAATGGCCAAAGTACTGGAGTTTCAGCTTCACCATCAGTCCTTCCAATGAACACCCAGGACTGATCTCCTTTGGGATGGACTAGTTGGATCTCCTTGCAGTCCAAGGGACTCTCAAGAGTCTTCAATTGGTGTTTTAAAAAAGGCCTGTTTTGGTAGCAGTATTTTTTTAAGTGGATGTTTTAAAAATATTACTGTTATACATGTGGAATGTATTATGCCTCGTAACTCCAAGGTCCAGCAGACCCCTCAGCTTTTGTTTTCTTAGATTATTGCTAGTGTCCACTTAGATGCTGGTGCACACCAAGGATTGCTCACCAATATGCAAGCAATTCAGCAACTTTTTCAAGACGAATTGTTTCCTTTGGGTAACTTTGTAAAGTGTGCTGCAGGCATACAATTCATGGATGACTGCTGCTGCTGCTGCTAAGTCGCTTCAGTCGTGTCCAACTCTGTGCGACCCCATAGACGGCAGCCCAACAGGCTCCCCCGTCCCTGGGATTCTCCAGGCAAGAATACTGGAGTGGGTTCCAATTTACTTCTCTAATGCTTGAAAGTGAAAAGTGAAAGTGAAGTTGCTTAGTCATGTCTGACTCCTAGCGACCCCATGGACTGCAGCCCACCAGGCTCCTCCATCCATGGGACTTTCTAGGCAAGAGTACTGGAGTGGGGTGCCATGGATGACTGGAGTTCCTTAAAATTTTTCCTTAAGAAATAGAACGCTATTCAACGAATCAATGTGCATTTATCACACATATCACGCCTGGGGTTGGATAATCACTCACATGTAATTGTACATGTTAGGGTTTCCAGATTCTTTACTTGATGGCCAGTCCCTCTATAGCTTATGTCTCCTGTGGCGTTTGTATTCATTCTGCACCTACAGGACAGTTTCAAGGGACTAGTGATAGGACATGGGGAAAGTCTTTTGTGAAGTAAAAACCCCTGTACACAAAGGATGGCTTCTAACTGCTCTTCCATCACTGGGTGTGCTCTGCCCTTCTGCCTGTTCAGCTGCTTTCTAGTTGTAATGGACCAAGAATTGAGACTTCTTATCCGTCTACTGACTTCTCGGTACCTCCCCCGCTCTTTAACATTTTCTGTCAGCAGAACTTAAAGTCACTCAGTCGTGTCTGACTCTTTGCAACCTCATGGACTCCACAGTCCATAAAATTCTCCAGGCCAGGATACTAGAGTGGGTAGCCGTACCTTTCTCCAGGGGATCTTCCCAACTCAGGGATCAAACCCAGGTCACCCTCATTGCAGGCAGATTCTTTATCAGCTGAGCCATCAGCAAAGCCCCTGGCAACAGAAAGGAAATCATAAATGAAGTCTTCTCTCTGCACATCTTGTCTCCTTGTTCTATGCCCTGCTAGTGGGAGTATACAAAAAGTGTGAGCTTCAGCACAGATTAAACTGTTTCTCACAGGATTGGATTCAAATCCCCAGATGTCACACACCACTGGGTGGTGATGAACATGTTACTTAACCTCAGTGAGCTTTGGTCATCCCATCTGTAAAGTGGGAATAATGAGTACCATTCCTCCTTATATCAAATGACATAATACAGGGAAATTGATGAGCATCAAATAAAGAGCAGGTAATTAAATGAAGGTTGTGTACATGGCACAAGCAAGCAGCGAATATCATCTGCTACCATACTATCATTATTATTTATCACTGACATTAACAGGAGGTCTTGGGTAATTTCAGGTGTGGCTAGCTCAAAATCCACCCCTTTGTCTCTTACTCAAAAAAAAAAAAAAAAAAAAAGATTTAAGATACAAATAAATGAAAGAATGTTTGGTCTGGTTAACTTTGTTTGCAGACCAACTTATTATCTTTAATAGAAGCTCTGAGTTCAGTTCTGTCACTCAGTCATGTCTGACTCTTTGCGAACCCATGGACTGCAGCACACCAGGCTTCGCTTGTCTATCACCAGCTGCTGGAGTTTACTCAAACTCATGTCCATTGAGTTGGTGATGCCATGCAACCATCTCATCCTCTGTCGTCCCCTTCTCCCACCTTCAATCTTTCCAGCATCAGGGTTTTTTCCAACGAGTCAATTCTTCACATCAGGTGGCCAACATATTGGAGTTTCAGCTTCAGTATCAGTCTTTCCAATGAACATTCAGGACTGATTTCCTTTAGGATGGACTGGTTGGATCTCCTTGCAGTCCAAGGGACTCTCAAGAGTCTTCTCCAACACCACAGTTCAAAAGCACCAATTCTTCAGTGCTCAGCTTTCTTTATAGTCCAATTCTCACATCCATACATGACTACTGGAAAAACCATAGTTTTGACTAGACGGACTTTTGTTGGTAAAGTAATGTCTCTGCTTTTTAGTATGTTGTCTAGGTTGGTCATAGCTTTTCTTCCAAGGAGTAAGCATCTTTTAATTTCATGGCTGCAGTCACCATCTGCAGTGATTTTTGAGCCCTCCCCAAATAAAGTCTCTCACTGTTTCCATTATTTCCCCATCTATTTGCCATGACATGATGGGACCAGATGCCATGATCTTAGTTTTCTGAATGTTGAGTTTTAAGCCAACTTTTTCACTCTTCCTCTTTCACTTTCATCAAGAGGCTCTTTAGTTCTTCTTCACTTTCTGCCATAAGGGTGGAGTCATCTGCATATGTGAGGTTATTGATATTTCTCCCAGCAATCTTGATTCTAGCGTGTGCTTCATCCAGCCTGGCATTTCACATGATGTACTCTGCATATAAGTTAAATATGCAGGGTTATAATATACAGCCTTGACATACTCCTTTGCCAATTTGGAACCAGTCTGTTGTTCCATGTCCAATTCTAACTGTTGCTTCTTGACCTGCATACAGATTTCTCAGGAGGCAGGTCAGGTGGTCTGACCTCTTGAGACCTCTGGTCTTAAATTCTCTTTAAGAATTGTCCATAGTTTGCTGTGATCTACACAGTCAAAGGCTTTGGCATAGTCAATAAAGCAGAAGGAGATGTTTTTCTGGACTTCTCATGCTTTTTCAATGATCCAACTGATGTTGGCAATTTGATCTCTGGTTTCTCTGCCTTTTCTAAATCCAGCTTGAACAACTGGAAGTTCACAGTTCATGTATGTTGAAGCCTGGCTTGGAGAATTTTGAGCATTACTTTACTTGCATGTGAGAGGAGTGCAATTGTGCAGTAGTTTGAACATTCTTTGGCATTACCTTTCTTTGGGATTGGAATGAAAACTGACCTTTTCCAGTCCTGTGGCCACTGCTGAGTTTTCCAAATTTGCTGGCATATTGAGTGCAGCACTTTCACAGCATCATCTTTGAGGATTTGAAATAGCTCAACTGGAAAGCCATCACCTCCGCTAACTTTGTTTGTAGTGATGCTTCCTAAGGCCCACTTGACTTCACATTGAGAATATCTGGCTCTAGGTGAATGATTACACCCTCGTGAAGATCTTTTTTGTATAGTTACTTTGTGTATTCTTGCTACCTCTTCTTAATATCTTCTGCTTCTGTTAGGTCCATACCATTTCTGTCCTTTATTGTGTCCATCTTTGCATGAAATGTTCCCTTGGTATCTCTAATTTTGTTGAAGAGATCTCTAGTCTTTTCTAATCTATTGTTTTCCTCTATTTCTTTGCATTGATCACTGAGGAAGGCTTTCTTATCTCTCCTTGCTATTCTTTGGAACTCTGCATTCAAATGGATAAATATTTTGTTTTCTCCTTTGCCTTTCGCTTCCCTTCTTTTCTCAGCTGTTTCTAAGGCCTCCTCAGACAACCATTTTACCTTTTTGCATTTCTTTTTCTTGGGGATGCTCTTGATCGCTACCTCCTGTACAATGTCACGAACCTTAATATACCCTAACAGAAGCCCTAATATACATTAATACCTTAACTAAAATTTGGAACAACTGTCTTTTGTCAACCTTCGTGCAGCTGATTGGGACCCATCAGGGTGCTATGTGACCAAGTTCACAGAGGTGTACTGGTCTCATACATTGTGCCCTCCTGTAATCACCCTAATTATTACCAAGGTCCATTGCATCCTTCTGAATCGCCACCAAGTACGCTGCTTAATGATTGACAGCCCATGTTCCCAGGCGTTAAAAGGAAAAAAAAAACAAAAAACAAAAAACAAACACTGATCTTCAAAAATACTTTAGTATTATATTAAATTATTATTAATTTATTATATAATTAATATATATAATTAATATAATATAAATTAATATTATATTAAATTAAACAACAATAACTTTAAAATAATTATGATACAAATAGAAGAAATTATCCTCTACTGGAGGCTTCTCTATGCCATACTTGGTGATGTACTTGTGTGAATCACCTCATTTAATCCTATAGAGTTCATGAAGATGGATCCTCATACTGTATTACAGTCAGGGACACTGAATCAGGAAAACATGAAGTAGACTTTACATGGTCATACTTCAAAGATACTGCAAAGCTAGTATGTGAACGCAGATTGTGTAATTCTAGAGTCTATGCTCAACCAGTGGCCTAAATGTGATTTCCCACTCTGTTTATTTTTCATATTTTCGTTTTCTTCCAAGTTGAAGAACCTCAAGAGATCTTCTAATGATAAGAATTCATATTCTTTGAGATCTTTGTGCTGGGACTTGTTATATTTTTTATACTTTTCTCCTTTTATATTTCTATACGTCTTGGGCGGGGGGGGGGGGGGGGCGGGGGGAGAAGGAGTATCACAGTAGAATCAATAGATAGGGACACAGAGGCTCTGAGAGGCAGGATAACCTAAAGTCAGCAGCTCCACGGAGGACTCTGGTTCCCTATCCAAGCACATTCTATTTTCCAGCAGTTATCCCCAAGCATCTAATAATCTCAAGACCTTGAGTTATATGTGTGTGTTGTGCAAAGATGTATACAAAATATTATGTTCTGTGATTAGAAAGTACATGGCCAGAAACTATCTGAATTGTGTTGACTCAACAAACAACTGAATGAAAAATATTTTCCTCTGAAGGAAAAAAATGATAGATTTTTTAGCCAGAGTCAAGACTTCTGAACCATGGTATCCTTTTAAGCTTTTCCAAGTGCTACATAGATCCCCTGATGGTTTTCTGATAGGAAACGTCCCCGACGGTAACATCCTATTGCATGACAAGAGGACAGCAGTGATAAAAAGGGGCTTTCCCAAATGTGACTCCGAAGTGTCGCTGAGATGTTTTCAGGGTCTAAAATAGTCACTTCCATCCAATGTTCTACAGGGTAATTATAGCTGTGCCATTATTCCTGGCCTGGCCACGATCCAGAACTCCACTCTCATTACCTCACTGCCTCACCCCGGGTCTGCTGGAGCTCCTTCCTATGGATATGGGGACCAGTGGAGCTTTCTTGTCATGTTCTGGAGTCCAGGGCTCCCCTAAACATCCCTGTATGATCCTAGGGCAGGTCATGAGGGAGAAATATTAAGGCCTTTCAAAGAGAACAGAAGGGACCAGAACAAATGGAATGTGTTTTCTGGTATGGGAGGCACAAGTGTGCTCTTAGTTTTTTCTCCAGGTTGAGGTGTGTATTTATAGACTGTTAGAAGGAGTGGAGGGTTTTGGGTAGACAGACTTCTCTCTTCGGAGAAAAGAAAAACATCCTCTCACACTCCTATTTCTTTTTTAAGGCTACATTGCTGAAGCCATGCTCTTCTTACACTGTGAGGCGTGGTAATGTTTTTCTAATTGTCTGGAGTCAGGTCAGTCACACTTCCTTGACTACTTCTCTCCTTCCCGTTGCGGACAGGCTCCTGGGGTCAGGCACACAGCAGGCTCCAGCCCAGTGTGCCAGCTCAGAAGTAAGGAGCCTCGGTGTCCTCCAGACGGAGATATGTGATGCGGGGCTTAGGCTTCTGAACTGGGACGTAACTGGAAGCCACAGTAAGCCCCTGCACTCTCCCTTGGGCTGTCCTCAGGTACTTTCTGCCTCTCAACGCTGTTTGTTGTTTTTTTTTTTAATTGTCCTTCAATGGGAGCTTGGCTTATTAGAGGGCCCTTGGCCAATCACCAGTGCCCTGTGCAGGGACTTGGCCAATCACCAGAGCCCAGGCAGAGAGGAGGTGGGGCTAGTTAAGGTAGCTGTCGCCCCTGAGAGTAGTGCTGGATGCTTTACAGTCTCTCAAGTCCTTGTGACCATGTACCATGATTACAGATGCTCCTTGTATTCCCATTTTACAGATAAGGAAACTAAGGTTCAGAGAGATAAACTTGTCTACAGTTATACAGTGTCTTCTTGGTTTGTATTTTGATGTGAGGCAGAATCTGTAACAGGATTTGAGTGAAAGTAGCTTACTTGGTAGTAGCTGTTCAGGAAATACCAGTACAGCCATGGGGAATATAGACAGAGAAAAGATGGCTGCTGATAAAGGGTGTACTGTCAATGAGCCAGGAGGAGACCAGAGTGTTACCTGCAAGGAAACTCTGGAAAACAGTGTAGGAACATACACCTCAGAATTATCCCTTCCAGAAGGTGAGGACCTGCAGTGTATTTTCACACCAACTTCTGTTAACTATTGAATAAGGGTGAGTGGGGTACAGATGGAGTGTTGGAGTGTTAATTTCCCTGTGTGGACAGAGTCCTTGCGAGGCTTTGGAGAAACCCACCCCCTAGCAGAAAGATCCAGATATTGGTAACTGGAAGACAGTCAGCCTGCATTGAAGGGGTGAGTCCTCCAAAAATATGAGCTGGGAACAAACAGTGTACTTCATACCATGAGTGGCAGAGCCATGGCTGACCTTCTCTATTGCTTCTTCCTGCAGAACAAACCACCCATTACCATAAAATGGCAGTCATCCCATCTGTCATGAGTTTATGGGTCTGCAGTTAGGGCTGAGTTCAGCTGGACTGTTCTTCTCTTGGTCACACCTGCAATCACCTGTGTAGATGCACTCATTTGGTGTTTAATCGGGAGTTGCTTTTTCTAGGGAGACCTCAGCTGGTACAGCTCCTCCCTCTCATGTGGTCTCATCCTGCAGCAGCCAGACCAAACTTCAGCAAATGTCTTCTGAAAAGGTCCTGATTGTAAGCATGTTTGGCTTTGTAGGGCATTCAGTCTTGGACATAGCTTCTTGACTCTGCTGTTTGTAATATGAAGGCAGTCATAGACAGTATGTAGACAAATGGGCCTAGCTGTGTTCCAATAAAACTTTATTTATAGAAACAGGTGGTGGTGTGAATTTGGTCCATGGGCCATATTTTACCAGTCCCTGAGCTGGACCAAGCTTCATCACATGGGGCTGTACATTTCTAGAGAGTTAAGGCAGAAGCTACCAGGCCTCTTGAGACCTAGGTTCAGAAATTACCTAGGTTCAGAAATTACCTAGGTTCAGAAATTACCATGTTCCTTTTGCTGCATTTTACCACCCAAAGTGAGACATGAGGCCAGCCAAGATCCAAGGGTAGAGCGATAAACTTCATTTCCTGATGAAAGGCTCTTCAGTATGATACTGCAAAGGAATGTGCACTCAAGGATGAGAGGAATTCTGCTGTTCATCTTTTCCCACAGTCTACCCTCCAGCCTAAACCTATTTAACTCCAGATCCTGTATACTTCACTACCACACTCCACCTACTATCTCACATAACTAGTTGAGGGATGAGGTCAGGAGGCTGGGCAGATCTTTGACAATTTTAGATTCAGTCTAAAATCTGAAAGGCTTTTGCTGCTCCAAATAATGAACTCTGCATCTTTGAAATATTGGATTTCAGCTTCAGGAGTGGAGTTTTAGAGACTTAGAGAGTTCTCTGGTCTACTCGGTTAAGTCCTTATATGATGGAATACCTGCTATAAAATACCTGGCAAATGACCGAACTTCTGTTTGAAGACCTCTTGAGAAAGGAAGCTCCCTATTCCAGTCCTTTGTCCTTCAATCATTTATATGCCTCATCCATCCCTTCGTTCATGGGAACATTCAGCCAAGTATTTACTGAGTCCAGTGTACCAGTTCCTGAGTAAGTGATGTACAGATAAACACAACAGCCTCTTTCCTGGAGCTTAAAGTCAGTTCGAGGAGTTGACTCATTGGAGTTGACTCTGATGCTGAGAGGGATTGGGAGCAGGAGAAGGAGACGACACAGGATGAGATGGCTGGATGGCATCACCGGCTCAACGGACATGAGTTTGGGTGAACTCCAGGAGCTGGTGATGGACAGGGAGGCCTGGCATGCTGCAATTCATGGGGTCACAAAGAGTCAGACAAGACTGAGCGACTGAACTGAACTGAACTGAAGGTCAGTTCATCTTCAGCGTGGTGCTTGTTTTCAAGTTTTTCTTGGTCACATAACTCCTTCATTCTTCATGGTCTTTGTTCTTTTAGGTCTAGAGAAGATTTTCAATCTTTGAGATTATTTAGAAATGCTTCTCCTTCTTTACTGAAATGAATTCCATTTCTTTCCTGAAGTGAATGTCACAGATACAGAGATATCCGCACATCTTCAAATTACATGATGAATTAACTATAATTGCTAGAACTTAAAGAAGAAGTTGGATAACAAAATCATGCATGTTTCAGTAGGTAAATATTCTAGGATTAAATTAGATCATGTATTGAAGTAATGGATGCCAATATGAGATACAGAATCAGGTTTATAGCAGGGGATTGCCAGCATTTCTATAAAGGGTCAGATAGTTAATATTTAAGCTTTGCGAGCCATTCTCAATTCAGCTTTTTTACTAAAAAAGCAGCCATAGATAATACAGAAATGGATGAGCACAGTTGTGTCCCATATAACTTTATGTACAAAAACAGGTGGCAGGTTGGATTTGGCCAGCTCAGTGGACTTTGCAGACTCCTAGCAGATACGATGGCTATGAATGAAGACTGATAAGGATAGGTCAGGTAGACAATACAGATATCATTAGCATTACTGTTAACAAAAGAATTTTCCACAGTACTGATGAGTACCTTTTGGCAAAGTTCTGAAGGAAACAAAATACAATCCTCCTTTAGTCTTCATAGTAGTTACTTTTATGGAAATTCACTGTATGATACTACCTGACCAAACAGCCCCACATTTTTTATTTTTGCATTTTTACCTAGCTTTAGGTAAGTGTACACAGTTTCCTCCTCTTCTAAATGCTTATGGGATATTTTAAAGACATTTGGGATGCAGAATTTTTTTTTGTTGTGAGGACTGTAGTAACTGCAAAAAGTTTTGCCTCTCTGGCCACTGCCCATTAAATGGCTCCTGTGCTCCTCAGCTTTGTGACCACCAACCATTACCCTCCCCCAACCAATAACTTATATGCGCCCATTTATATAGCGTCATCCACTATTGAGAACCACAGTTCTGGACATACATCCTGTATTAAGCTGCTCTTGCTGCCATAACATAATATGGTATGTGCCATGTGCTTGGTCATGTCTGACTCTTTGTGACTCCATGGACTATAGCCAGCCAGGCTCCTCTGTCCGTGGAATTTTCCAGGCAAGAATACTGGAGTGGGTTGCCATTTCCTCCTCCCCATCTTCCTGACCTAGGGGATGAACCTATGTCTCCTGTGTCTCCTGCACTGCAGGCATATTCTTTATCCACTGAGCCATCGAGGGAAGCTTTAACAGAATACTATAGACTTAAACAGAAATGTATTTTTCACAGAAAGATCAGGTGTTGTTAGGTCTGGTTTCTCCTGAGGTCTTTCTCCTTAGGTTGCAGACAACCACGTTCTCACTATGCCATAACATAGCTTTTTCTCCACATTGAGTGTGCTCTTGGTGACTCTACTTCTTCTTATGAGAACATCAGTACTATTAGATTAGTGTCCCACTCTAAAGGTGTTAGTCACTCAGTCGTGGCCAACTCTTTGTGACCCCTTAGACTGTAGCCTGCCAGACTCCTCTGTCCATGGGATTCTCCAGGCAAGAATACTGCAGTGGGTAGCCATTCCCTTCTCCAGGGGATTTTCCTGACCCAGGGATCAAACCTGGGTCTCCTGCATTGCAGGCATTCAAATTTATCATCTGAGCCACTAGGCTTATGACCAGATTTAAGCTTAATTACCTTTTTAATGGCCCTGTCTCTAAATACAGTCATACTGAGTGTGTTAGGGTTTCAATGTACACTTTGGGGAGACAGTTCAGTTCATAGTACTTATTCAGCTCTACCATCTACCTAAATCTTCTCATCCTGTCCTTTCCTCAGGGTTCATGGAAAGTTTATTCCTCAACACAGCGGTCCTGCTGCTGCTGCTAAGTCACTTCAGTTGTGTCCAACTCCGTGCGACCCCACAGACAGCAGCCCACCAGGCTCCCCCGTCCCTGGGATTCTCCAGGCAAGAACATTGGAGTGGGTTGCCATTTCCTGCTCCAATGCATGAAAGTGAAAAGTGAAAGTGAAGTCGCTCAGTTGTGTCCCGACTCTTTGTGACCCTGGATGATGGTAAATATAATAATAAAGCACATGGCTTTCCATGTCACCTTACACTTGACAGAGTAATTTTATATAAATACTGCTTCTTGAAACAATCTCTTTCCTTTTCTTCATCTAGTTTTTAAAAAATATATAACATTTAAAATTTATAGAAAAATATATATGTAGCATGGAGAAGGCAATGGCACCCCACTCCAGTACTCTTGCCTGGAAAATCCCATGGATGGAGGAGCCTGGTAGGCTGCAGTCCATGGAGTTGCTAAGAGTCGGACATGACTGAGCGACTTTCCTTTCACTTTTCACTTTCAGGCATTGGAGAAGGAAATGGCAACCCACTCCAGTGTTCTTGCCTGGAGAATCCCAGGGACAGGGGAACCTGGTCGGCTTCTGTCTATGGGGTCACACAGAGTCGGACACGACTGAAGCGACTTAGCAGCAGCAGCAGCAGCATATATGTAGCAAATACCTATGGATCCACACCCAAATTTAACAAATGCCATATTATAGTCATACATGACTTAAATTACTTTTATGAAATAAAGTACTGCAGGTTCTGCTCAAGTGCTTCTGTGCCACTTTCCCAATTTGATTCCTTCTCCCACCCTAAAGTTGGTGTGTTCCTTCACATTCATGTCATGATACTTTCAGTATATATGGAAATGGGGCTTCCCTGGTAGCTCAGTGGTAAAGAATCTGTCTGCCAATGCAGGAGATGCCACTTTCATCATCACAGTTTGGGATTCACAGATGCAAACTGTAACACACACACACATATATTTTACATGTATAACTGAATCACTTTTCTGTATACCAGAAACAAACACAATTTGTATTTCAACCATGTGTACATGCTGAGTTGCTTCAGTCGTGTCTGACTTTTTCTTACCCTATTGACTAGGGTAGCACGCCAGGTTCTTCTGTCCATGGGATTCTCCAGGCAAGAATATTGGAGTGGATTCATATGCCCTCCTCCAGGGGAGCTCCTGACCCAGGGATCGAACCCGTGTCTTTCATGTCTCCTGCATCGGCAGGTAGGTTCTTTACCACTAGTGCCATCAACTGTATTTCAATAAAATAAAAAAGAATAATGTGGATATATATAGATCTAGTTTGCTGCTGCTGCTGCTACATCGCTTCAGTCGTGTCTGACTCTGTGCGACCCCACAGATGGCAGCCCACCAGGCTCCCCTGTCCCTAGGATTCTCCAGGCAAGAACACTGGAGTGGGTTGCCATTTCCTTCTCCAATGCATGAAAGTGAAAAGTGAAAGTGAAGTAGCTCAGTCGTGTCCAACTCTGTGCGACCCCATGGACTGCAGCCCACCAGGCTCCTCCATCCATGGGATTTTCCAGGCAAGAGTACTGGAGTGGGGTGCCACTGCCTTCTCCAATAGATCTAGTTTACGCCTTTTTAATTGCCATGTATCATTGCAAGAATATGCTATTTATCTATTATTTTTTTGATATGCATTATGTCTGTGTATGTCATCTCGTGTATGTGTGAGTTTCTCTAGAGAACTCTGGTAAAGTGAATTGGTGGTTTGTTGTTTCATAGCTAAGTCATGTCCAACTCTTTTGTGACCCCATGGACTCCTCTGTCCCCAAGGCTCCTCTGTCCATGGGATTTCCCAGGTAAGAATATTAGAGTGGGTTGCCATTTCCTTCTCCAGGGATCTTCCTGATCCAGGGATTGAACCTGAGTCTCCTGCATTGCAGGCAGATTCCTTATCACTGAGCCATCAGGGAATCCCTGAACTGGGTGGCAGAGGAGGTTATTGTTTCTAACATTGCCACAAGCCTGGAGGGAGGTATTCCTGGGCTGCCAGGCTGGTTGACTGATGCCAAAGCTATCCAGGTTTGTTTCATCTCTCTGCTTTGCCATTCTTAGAGTGCACTTTTACCCACAGGTTTGCTGTTTTATAACCACAACATAGTTACAGCAATTCCAGAGATTGTGTCATGCTCCAATCAGGAAGTATATAAAGTACTCTAGTCATATTACCTCCTTAGGTGGCTCAGAGGTTAAAGCGTCTGCCTGCAATGCGGGAGACCTGGGTTCGATCCCTGGGTCGGGAAGATCCCCTGGAGAAGGAAACGGCAACCCACGCCAGTATTCTTGCTTGGAGAATCCCATGGACGGAGGAGCCTGGTGGGCTACAGTCCACGGAGTCGCAAAGAGTTGGACACGACTGAGCAACTTCACTTCACTTCACTTCAGTCATATTACCCCTTTAAACAAGTCTTCAAATAAGACCTACTCAGTGATTTACATTTACACTCCATTTGCTAGAACAAGGTCATGTGGTTCATCTGTCAGCAAATTACAAGAAAGTTTCTGGACAGCATAGGGCTGTGGAGGGAACTGACCAGTGGTATTGATATTTGCCATAGTGCCTAGGGAATCATGGCTGGGCCCTACAATATACACATCTTCAATACCCCTGGGTGCTGCCAGATGTGGTTGCTCCCAGCTGTGGCCAGATGCCCCAATGAATAGATGCTCCAAAGTACCTGAACCAATTAGGGTATTGTCAACAGACTGTAAAAGGTACTGCTTCCCTATGTCAAAAGAAAAATCGAAGCATTATTATAAAAATACTGTGTGCATGACAGTGGATCAGGTCATTTACAAAAACAGACACACAAATCCGCAAAATCAATACTTTTAGAGCCTTCAGCAAAGTGCTTAGAGCTTATGAGTGCACTGTCAGACACAGCTTTTGGAGTCCCTGCTCTGCCACCTACTGATGTGTGAGTTTATATGTTTTTTCTGAGCCTCAGTTTCCTTATCTGTAAAATGGGGATGAAAGAATATCTATCTCATAAAGATGCTTTAAATGACTAAAAGAGAAAATGATTCTGAATGGCTAGCATAGCACCTTTATGGAAGGAGGCTGCAATCTGTGTTACCTACTGATAGTAACATCATTACCTAGAGATTCTATGCCATATGTGGGTTGAACACATTTCTTAATCTTCAAATTAGAAAACAGATATAACACAAGTTCTACTTATGGGAAAACAGGTCCAAATACTTGAAAAGGGACCATTTTGGAAAATGTGGAATGATTTCTAATGTCTTAATGTGTATGCTTATACTAAACCACGGGCTTCATATCATTTCTAGCTTCTAGAAGTTTGTAGAAAACAGAGCATGCTTCAAAGAGGAAAACAGGGAAAAAAGGTAGCCTGAGACTAGATGACCATTGTTTAAATCCGTATCTTACTCTTTACTTCGTAGATATAATCACTGTTTTTCTTTTATTTAAGTCCTTGGAAAACAAAGATAAGAATAGGTTTGATGCACGGTACTGGATGCTTGGGGCTGGTGCACTGGGACGACCCAGAGGGAGGGTAGGGGAGGGAGGAGGGAGGAGGGTTCAGGATGGGGAACGCGGGTATACCTGTGGCGGATTCATTTCGATATTTGGCAAAATTAATACAATATTGTAAAGTTTAAAAATAAATTAAAATTAAAAAAAAAAAAGAATATGAACCTGAAAGTTATTTTCTTTCTTTATGAGATTTAACAATATGCATTAAGATATGAGTAGTATGGAGAAGTGGGAAAGCAATAAAGATTATTAATAGATTTTTATAGGGAAAAATTTAAGCAGCTGAGGTTATTAATCCAGAGAAGACAAAGCTAAAAGGAAATATCATAATTATCATGAACCCCCTGAGAATTACCTCCACAGGGAACCGAATGAAGAGGAATGAGTTTAAATGACAGGAAGAGGGTTTAGGCATCCTTTAGGGAAGAATGTTCCAGTAATAAGTACTGTTAAACTTTGTCTAGGTTTCCAAATCATTGAGTAGAGTGACCTAAGAAAAGACACTGGCTGTTACTTTTCTGCAATTGTGTATATCCCTTTCGAGTCATGAAAAAATTCATTTTCAAGAACTGTATCACCTGATTCTAAACCTTAAAAGAAGTGGCATGCTTTGTGATTTTCAAAGGCACACAGCATATGTTTACTGAGGTATCTACTTATATCTCAGACAAAATGCTAGACTTTGGGGACACAAAAGAATATCTGTTGGAGTCAGATGCTGCCCACATAGAGCTTATAGGCCACTGCACTTACTGAATCATGATAGATGCTATAGGAGCTCCAAAGCCCTTTAATCCTGTTGGATGGGGCTGGGCAGGGGATCCACAAAGGCCTTCTGGAGAAGGTGAGGTCTAAGCTGGAATCTGATGGATGAGTAGGAATCAGTTGGGTGAATGGAAGAGTCAGTAGGAGGTTGGTGATTAGAAGTGAGGAGGGGGCAGGGATGTAGGATAGCAGCTTCTCTTATGGGGAGAGTGAGCCTGGGCAATGGTCTGAATTGGAGAAATGCAGAGCCAGAGCCACTGTTTGTTGCCTGTAGCACTTTTACTTTCATGGTACTTTTCTACTATTTTTTCCTTGTTGTCTTAATAACCATGACATCATCGTTTTATCTTTAAAACTGCTGAGAGGCTCCACTTGAGCAGTAACTTTGGTGGAACAAACCTCTCCTGTTTTCTCCTTAGCTATGTGTTTGCTTAAACACGCAAATGGGGGAGGGGAGGAGGAAAAAGCAGGAAAAGTGGAGATACACGCCTAGTCCTGGAGGCTAAATTACCCTGCCTCTTCTGTTTCAATAGTTCATGTTGTAATCCACTGGCTTTGTGGCTGTGTAACCACTTCCGATGGAGCAGGACGATTAAAAGAGTGTGTTATGGAGCTAAAGTGCCTGTTTCAATAGAGAATAACTGGCAAGGTGACTTTGGGCAAATAAATCCTGCTCTCTGGACCTCAACATATCCATCTATAAAATGGGAATACAAAAGCACTCAGAACTATTGTGAGCATTAAATAAGCTAACTTATATAATGTGCTTAGAATGGTGCTTGCCATATAGATAATCTTAAAGAGATGGCTAGCAATGATCATCATCATTATGTTACACAGAATGTAAGTAAAAAAAAAAAAAGAATATAAGTCAGAGAGCGGTAACAATTATAGTTCTTATTGACTGAGCATTTATTAGATAGCCACCATGCTTTGCCTTCATTATTTCATGTAATATTCTCAACTACCTTTTAAGTTAATATACCCCTTCTACAGATAGAAAAACTGATGCTCAGAGAGGGGAACTAACCACTCCAGAACAGTTGTGGTATGCTGAGCCCACCAGACCCAATCTTGCATCACTTTGAAGAGGAAGATTGCATTCTGGTTCCTTTTACTTTCCACTCAGAGTGCTTTGTTTTCTTTATGGCTGTGTTGGTAGACTCTTTTTAGAACCATGTGGTCAGTCTAGAAGTATGATCAGCTCTAAAAACCTCCTAGCAGTTATATTAATAAACGTGGCTTAGATAAGTACCAGAGAATTGGCCACCATCACCAAGGAGCAGCCAAAGGAATGTTAACCAACATAATTTGTGCTCAAACTGTCAACAAATATGTCTGGGGCACACCATGAGATTTAGCTGCTCCCAGAGACGTGGATTGTGATACAACTCAGGGGAGAAAGTTTATTCTCAGTCTTCAACTGCGTACATGGGGGCTCAAGAGTCCTAAGCAGAAATGACAGATTCAACATGGCATTTGTGATACAACGTGGCCCAAGAGCTAAGAGCAGGGTTTGCCATCCAATGTACTGAGCTATTCACACACTTCAGTCTGTTTTTTTGGATACTTCTAGAGTGGTGAACACAGCCAAACACTTTTCTCTGTATCCCCGTTTCACTAACTAGTGAGACGGGGATGTGAATACTTAAATCCTCAGAACTCTTTTCAGACTTTTTGTGAATATTAATAGAAATAAAGAACAAATGCAAGCAATACAGTATATTATTACGCATGGTTACCACCCAATGTTAACTATTACTCTTTAGGCCTAGATAATACCATATAATTAATGCTTTGTTTTTGCAAAGAGGATGCTGCTGCTGCTGCTAAGTCGCTTCAGTCATGTCCGACTCTCTGCGACCCCAGAGACGGCAGCCCACCAGGGTCCCCTGTCCCTGGGATTCTCCAGGCAAGAACACTGGAGTGGGTTGCCATTTCCTTCTCCAATGCATGAAAGTGAAAAGTGAAAGTGAAGGCGCTCAGTCATGTCTGACTCCAGCGACCCCATGGACTGTAGCCTACCAGGCTCCTCCATCCATGGAATTTTCCAGGCAAGAGTACTGGAGTGGGGTGCCATACTTCCCAAAAGGTTTTTTAGCAAATGTGTCCTGATGCAAAGGGTATAAAAAAGGAGAAGAAATTCTGAAAGGGCAGAGATGTTGTTCAGAGCTAATGAGGGAAGCACTGGGCTGAATTTGGGATGAAACTTTAATAGCACTCCCTGTATTCTGTGCTGTCGTGGTCCCTTACCAAGCTCTAAAGGACCCTGCACGTTTGGAGAGAGAATGCTAGTCCGGGAGGTAGGGGAAGATGGCTGGGGAATAGGGTGGTCCTGTCGCTCCCTCCAGACAAAGATTAACAATGACTTAATTCCAGAAATATTGTCAGCAAGTAAAATAAATAGACTAATCACTGTGGGCACCTTGTATGTTAATGTATCTAGGCTTTGTTTTCAGTTTGACCCTTAAAGAAACATTTAATCAATCTAGATGGATGAGTCATCCTGTTCTTAATTAATCTTTCTGGACATTTATAGAGAAAAGGCAAACTCTTCACAATGACCTTATAAACGTGTTTGAGGTTAGTATGGATTTTTATTTATGTGCACAGCACGAGCAGTCGTTATTTCTAAATGATGGCTTATTTTGAATGTTCTCAGACTTTCAAAGTGTTTTATTTCCACCCTTGGAGAGAAACAGGGGTGACTTGAAAGGAAACACACGATGGCCATTTCCTTGGCATGAACTGGGTAACCTTTCTGGAAAGGACATGTTTGTTTGGATTTTATGGCATTACCAGCAAAGACTGGCAAAAGGACATGGGGGCAATTGGTCTTCCTGAGGCCTTTGCTGGGAAATGGGAGTCACATTCAGAGATTGGTCTCAGCTGGGGTGACCCTGGGCTCACTCTCCTTTGCCATGGAAATCATCACTATCAAAAGCCTTTCCCTGAAGCTGAGAGGCTGGTTCTTCCAATGAACGCCAACACAGTGCCCAATGGCCTTTATCATGGGCTATTGTTCTGTTGGACATTGCTGGGGAAACAATCATTTGCTGGGACTCAGGAAGGTCAGTTCTGGTGCTATTTGATGGGAGGATTTGACTTAAATTGGGGTCAGTTCTTCTAGGACACAAGCTTTGTGTGTCTGTGTGTTGTAGAGAATGCCATCATTGCTTGGTCCTCCAGCTCCTCTGGTTCGTCAGAATTGTGGACCCCAGGATCCTTTTGCTACTTTTGCGGTCCAACCTTTTAGCCTTTGGTGTTCATTTGTATTGAGTACCTATACTGAACGAATAAGCAGAGCAGAAAACACAATACAACTCCAGCCAGCAGCAAAGAAGAATTGAAGAAGATGGAGCAAAGCAAGCACAGCAGCATACTTTTCATGAAGATTCTTCAAGTTGCCACATTATAACTTGCATTTCAGAGTGTTGGCCAGAATTTAGACACACAGTCCCAACTCTGTAAGTATAGACTTTGTTTTGGGTGGCCAAATACCCAGCTAAAAATCAGAGGTTTCTATCTACAGAGAAAAGGAAAAGCATGAGAGAAAATAAGCAGTTCATAATACAACATATTTCAAGGAATATCATTTGTCATATCTAAATATACAACTGTACCTCCTCACTGAAGTTAATCTAAACTGAATATTTTGCACCATCATCATCCCATTATGGTATCTTGCAATCCTTTCTACCTTTCTTTCCAAAGAAAAAGAGATGTCTGATTTAGCAAGAATGCATTTCTATATTCAAAGTTGAAATGTGAGGCTAAACCTCAACCACTTGAAATAAGATAAAAGAAATTCCCTTAGTAGAGGAAAATGGAAAATATACAGATGATTCTATTAACATAAGCATCTTTTCTTGAACTGAGTCTCCTGCAACAAAGGAATTGGAAATGCTCTTTCCTTATCCTAAAGTGTTCCTGACAACTGCAGATAGCAACATTACTACCAAAGGATTGGAAAGGATGCAAACAGTAGACTTTCAGAGGACTCTATTCCCAATTTCAAACCTGGAAAGGGTATGTTTAAAATATTTCAGTGTACTGGCTAGGAAGGCAGACAGTGGAGTAAGCTTGGCAGAGCTAAGAAATGGTGATTCGGTTTACAAATGGGTTACTTCGGGGCAAATGCTTGCTGTCTCACTTTACATGCTAGTTAAGTGGTTAAGAGAACAATGCCATTAACTGAGAGTTCGTTTGAAAATTAAATGAGACATTGCATGTAAAGCTCACACAGAGCCTGGTTCATTGTATATACTAAAAAAAATGCTGGGTTTTCCAGGTTCAACCCAGATTATAGATAAGAAAATAAATCTGTATTTTTTTTTTTCTGCCAAGGGACCTTTAGAGATACCCTTGAATCATATGTATGGTATTATTTATTTCTTCACTTACTGGTTCATTCGTTAATTCGACAAATATTCAAATCCTACTATGTGCCAGTTCCTAGTAGGTACCATTTACTGGAAGGGGCAAGAAATATATTAAATACGAAGATGAATAAAACAATTTATGTCCTTAAAGGAGCTCACTGCTTAGTGGAAAATGGAAAAAAATGAAGCGAGCAATTATGTTCCAGTGAGAAAAATTAGAAGTGTAGTGTTATTAAAATGAAGAGAGAGTAAGAATCATGAGCATCAAATCTGTGACATTTCCTTGGTGAAATAAGATATCTTTTATCATCAGCTTTTTTTAATGGGGGAAAGAGAAAAAAGAAATTGTACATTAAATGTATATAATGATTCTGAGGCCTGTCTTAGTTTTAGAAACATGAATATGTCAAGAAAAATGAAGGCTTATCTAACAGTTGAGGAAAACAGTCACTGAGGATAGTAAATTACATGGATTTGTTAGATGACATATCACTGGGTTAGCTTGCTAGCTGCAGGCCTATGGACTAGAGCCTTAGAGGGGAAATTCCAGTGGGGAAAGTTTGTTTCCATCAGATGGGACTCACTCCCAACTTACTTCTATGGCATGGCCTGGGTACCAAGGAGGATAAGCATCAGATTTTGAAGTGTAGGTCTGTTTTCTGCTTCCCAAGCCTGGAAGCTAATTTGTTTCTTATCTTCCTCCATTGGCCTGTAGTATTATCACAGTCATAGCAGGAACTCTTGGACTCTAAGAGGATGGAGTGCTGTGAAGTCATCACATCTTTTCTAATAGCTATGATTGAGAACCTGCCATCGATATCCTAGTACCACATGTGCCTGTCAACTTGCAGCATTTCACTGCTCTTAAGGCCACAACATTTAACATGGCCTGGAAGACCTGTTGATCTAATTCTCACCCCTCTTATTCTCTTCATGTAAATGTAACAGGAAGAATAATATTGATAATAATAGCAACTGACATTCATGGTCCTATGTGTCAGCCTTGTCTGTAGCTGACCACCCAGCATGGCTCCCAACCTCACACACTGTTGACAGGAGTTTCTGTATCCTTTTTTTTTTTTTTCTTTTAAATTTTATTTTATTTTTAAACTTTACATAATTGTATTAGTTTTGCCAAATATCAAAATGAATCCACCACAGGCATACATGTGTTCCCCATCCTGAACCCTCCTCCCTCCTCCCTCCCCACACCATCCTTCTGGGTCGTCCCAGTGCACCAGCCCCAAGCATCCAGTATTGCGCATCGAACCTGGACTGGCAACTCGTTTCTTACATGATATTCTACATGTTTCAATGTCACTGTCCCAAATCTTCCCACCCTCTCCCTCTCCCACAGAGTCCATAAGACTGTTCTATACATCAGTGTCTCTTTTGCTGTCTCGTATACAGGGTTATTGTTACCATCTTTCTAAATTCCATATATATGCGTTAGTATACTGTATTTATGTTTTTCCTTCTGGCTTACTTCACTCTGTATAATAGGCTCCAGTTTCATCCACCTCATTAGAACTGATTCAAATGTATTCTTTTTAATGGCTGAGTAATACTCCATTGTATATATGTACCATAGCTTTCTTATCCATTCATCTGCTGATGGACATCTAGGTTGCTTCCATGTCCTGGCTATTATAAACAGTGCTGCGATGAACATTGGGGTACATGTGTCTCTTTCCCTTCTGGTTTCCTCAGTGTGTATGCCCAGCAGTGGGATTGCTGGATCATAAGGTAGTTCTATTTCCAGTTTTTTAAGGAATCTCCACACTGTTCTCCATAGTGGCTGTACTAGTTTGCATTCCCACCAACAGTGTAAGAGGGTTCCCTTTTCTCCACACCCTCTCCAGCATTTATTATTTGTAGACTTTTGGATCGCAGCCATTCTGACTGGAGTTTCTGTATCCTAACAGAAATCCCCCTGCTTGGACTACCTCAATCCCTGTGAACAGGGGAATGCCTGTTCTAACTGGCCAGACTGGGTTTCCAAACCCATCACTGTGGTAAGGGGCAGAGTGTAATCCTGCCTTTCATTCATTGGGGGCCCATCCCTAAAGCTGGGAGTGAAGCAAATCTGATGCTATGGCTGCTACCTGATGGGACACAGGTAGAATTGACACTGAAGATGCAAAAACCAAGTTCACTGCAGCCGTGCTTTCCTCAGGCATCCCACTAATCCAGTCTAGTGGGGAAAGTTTGCACTCCACACTTCTCAACTTTGACATTGGTGCTTATTTCAGACCTTGAGAGTAGGCAGATAACACCTCTTACTTCACGATTTTTTTATTCTCAGCTACAGTGTTTGTAGGGACTAAAAGTCTATACTCCACTAATTTGTAGTACTAATCTCTAACAAAGTAAGGATACCTTAGGTGAGTAAACATATTACTAAGTTTATTGAACTGCATTTAGCACCACATCTAGAAGATCTCTCCACAGTAAGATGGCTGATTTGAGTCGGACATGACTGAGTGACTAATGCTTTCACTTTTTAACAGCTTATGACCAGAGATGTATTAATGTCTTTTGACATTTCAACATTTACTTTTGTAACAAATCGCTGGCCACCAGAAATTGGTTTCTACCAAAATCTCCCAGTCAATAATGTGTTAAGAACCAATCACTTCTACTCTGTGAACATCTGAAAATGTGCTTATTCACATGCTCAGTTTTGTCCAACTCTTTGTGACCCCCTGGACTGTAGTCTGCCAGGCTCCCCTGTCCATGGAACTTCCCAGGCAAGAATACTAGAGTGGGTAGCCATTCTCTTCTCCAGGGCACCATCCCAACCCAGGGATCGAACCTGAGTCTCTTGCTTGGCGGGAGGATTCTTTACTGGGATCCACAGTAAAGAATCCACAAGAGAGCCTGGCGGACTACAGTCCATGGGGTCGTGGAGGAGTCAGATACGACTTGGTGACTAAACAAGTATTTCATTGTATATATGTATTTATGCACACTTACTTTAAAAACTGCTTTTCAAAGATGGCTCAATCTCATCCTGCCAACAGTAAGATTAGAAAAGTAAGGATTGTTGTTAAAGATTACCAGTAAAAGGGATCCACATATGTAGAGAAAATAAGAGTTCTCTAACAGGTATCATATTCAAATGGGGTTCTTAAACACAAATTCCTGGCCTCCACTCTCATAATTTTTGATTTATTACATCAAAGGTAGGGCCTAGGCATTTGCTTAATTGATAAGTTCTGTGCTGCTGCTGCTGCAGGCATCAGGCTTTGAGAAGCAGTGTACTAGCATGATCCCATTTGAAAATCTGAGATAGCGACTAGAATTTATCCAACATTCCCTTTTCAAAGTATGACTCTAAAGTTGTAAACACCATTATCAGCTATCAGTTCACTCCAGGAGAGCAAGTTCATGATTGTTTTCACACCTATGTGCCCATGTGTTTTCTTTATCGTGTCTGTGCATGTGTGCTCAGTCGTGTCCAACTCTTTGCAACCCCATGGATTGTAGCCCTGTCAGGATCCTCTGTCCATGGAATTTTCCAGGCAAGAATACTGAAGCAGGTTGCCATTTCCTACTCCAGGGGATCTTCCTCACCCAAAGATCGAACTCCCATCTTCTGTGTTTCCTGAATTGGCCAGTGGATTCTTTACCACTGGGCCTCTTGGGAATCCCTAGTATGTCTGTATTAGAAGTGAAATTCCCCCTCCTTCTCTGAACAATGAGAAACTGTCCTCTGACCCCTCCTTTTAATGTCCAGTTAGCCACAGGTGGATTGAAAAGCTGACTTTGGGAACAGACCAAGTTCTGTTCTAATCATTCTGATAGTATCTGATGAGCAGAGCTGTCTATAGCCTGGCTGGTACATTGCTAATACCTCTTCCAGTTTTATGGTAATTAAACCTCACCCTACTCCTAGGTATTAGTGTTAATATTATTCCTATCTTCTGGTGAGGGAACAGAGCCTGAGAACAGGTTAAGTGACTTCCCCTCTTCACCAAACAAGAATTCAGTCCCTTGGTCTGTCCCCAAGTCCAAGCTCTCAACAATCCAGTTATACCATCTGTTAGATGAAACTATACAAGAAAAGTGAACTCTGGAGATTCTTTCTACCATGATCTGAGAAGCTCTCTTCTTTCTGCCCAGATTCCAATCCTATGCACCAGGATTTCCCCAATCTAAAGAAAACAATGAAAGAACTATGATTCCTGAATACCTATTAATCAGAGAGAAGCAAAAACTCCTCACCATAGCACATTACTATTCATACCAGTGTCTCTAGAGAGTAACCATCATTACTTTGATGGGTGCTGGAGGGAGGGTAAGAATGAGATCAGCCCCAAATGGATCCAGAAATTATTGGCAAATACAGCTGTGCAGGGTGTATTTGGTACTTTTTCCAACCTTTGATAGAAGATGAAGAGCATGTGACAGTAAGGAGTTATGTTGACAGTAAGGAGTTTGAATACGCAATTCAAAATAAAAAATCTTACCACAGGAAAAATGAAGTCACTCAGGAATATAAAAGGGAGATAAGAAAGGGTGAATTGTGCATTTCTCTGCTACTCAGACTTAGCCAGACTGTGTAGCATTTCTCATTCCTGAACTGACTGCCACTCAAATTATTTCTAAACTTCTAACCCCAGATTTTTTCTTAGGCAGTGAAAAAAATCAACCCTGGGTTTGACTACATGCATCGGTGAAAAGTTTGGAGGCTTCCCAGGTGGTGCGGTGGTAAAGAATCCACCTGTCAATGCAGGAGACGCAAGAGATGTGGGTTCTTTTGGAGTAGGAAATGGCAACCCGCTCCAGTATTCTTGTTGGAAAATTCCATGGACGGAGGAGTCTGGCAGGCTAAAGTCCATGGGACCGCAAAGAATCGGACACCATTGAGCACACACACACACAATTTTTTGTTTTTACTTTCAAATAACTGTAGACATGAGCATGAGAATGAGCTAAAAACTAAACCTTGGCTACAAGAGTATTTATAAATAGCTGGGCTAGGAAGACAAGAGTTTGGTGGTTTTTCTCTACATTTGCTCCTGTAGAAGGCTGTATGTTTCGGTTTGTTCTGAAACCCGCCAGGCAGTTTGGTGTGAGTTTGGACTTGACTTCCATGCCTTTTGTATTTATTATTTTAGAATCACTGGTCCCAATAAGTTTTCCTGTTCAACATGGATTTCCATTAAATGGCAAAGGCATCTTAAATCTGTCTGCAGTTTTAGGACAGATGGCCAAAACTCTTTACAATAACCCTGGGTGGGCATTCACTGAAGGGCTCATTGTCTTGTTTATTTACTCAGTTCAAAGGTAGGAGGTTGCCCGTCAGCTCTGAGAATGAATACAGATGCTGTGGTGAGGAGCAGTTGAAAGCTAGCGCAAGCTAAATGGTTGAGCTTGGAGGAAGATGGCTGGAACCATAACCTAGCCAAGGTCAGAGATGAGTGCTGTTACTATTTCATTAACATTATCATCATCACTATTATTTCCCAAATTACTCTTTAATGGAGCCAGTATAGCTTCAAGTCTGTAACTAAGACATAGATCACTTACCTTCTGTTAGCAGACATTAGAAATGTCCAAGGCAGATTTCAGCCCTTTTAGCTCTAAATATAACCTTGATCTTCTACAATGGTTATTTGGCTCTTATTTATGTGTCTGCTTAGGATCTGCCTTTAAACTTTCCTGCACCAAGGGTAAAGTCACAATTGGTGTTATTATATTCGGGTGGCTCGTAGTTTTTATGTTCACTACTGTTAGTTAGTTAGTGTTAGTCACTCAGTCGTGTCTGACTTTTTGCAACCCCATGGACTGTTGCCCACCAGGTATTCTCCAGGCAAGAATACTGGAGTGAGTTGCCTTTTCTTCCCCAGGGGATCTTTCTGACACAGAGATAGAACCTGGGTTTCCTGCATTGCAGGCAGATTCTTTATCATCTGAGTCACCAGTGAAATCCAGATGTTCACTATGGAGATCTTAAAAATATATTTTTCTCAACGTCATTTTGATACAAGTGGTTCCATTATGCTGACATGTAAGGTACAAAGACAAAAGAAATTCCTCACAGTGCCACTGCTGAGGGAACTGGACTTTTCTCCCTTGCCTTTTGCTCTTGGAGATGGTTTTTCTTAGACAAATTCTGCCTGGAATAATTCTGAGTATTAGAGGAAGACAGAATAGAGGAGGAGAGGGAAGATACATTTTTGTTGGCTTTCTACTCTTATAGTTCCGCTATGTTTCCAATTCTCCTCATCTTTGAAGACTTAGAATCATTCTAAATTCATGCAATGAGTTTAGAGTTAGAAGGAGATGTAATATACACCTAGTTTCCACAGTTAACAGGTGGGCTTTCTTTGATTTGCCAATTAAAAAATATGTCACCTGGAGTCCACTAGATTGAGAACTTCTTGAGGTCAAGTGCTGTTACAGACCCATTCTGTGTCCTTGTGACCTGTGCTTGGCCCAGAGAGGGTGTATATTCAATGATCATTGGATTAAGTTGCCCCATTTCTACATAGTTTTAAGTACAGAATTACAGTAAGTACAGAATGACATAAGACAAAATATAATAAAATATTTAAGTGTTAGGATATTGTTTTAAAGATGGGGCACAGATATGGACAGGTGATGTCACTTCAGGTCACAGAGTCAGAACTATGAGGACTGGCTTTAGGTCACAGCATCTCAGTATGAGGCTCTGCCCACCACAGCCTTCATGTATAGCCAACAATATTTTTAAAGGTGACGTATTACCCTTAAAATTTTGTTACTCAAATGATTACACTGTAACCCCTAATATCCTAGAATATGACCTTATTTGAATATGGGGTCTTTACAGAGGTAATCAAGTTAAAATGAAGTCATTGTGAGGGGCCCTAAACCATTATGCTGGCGTCAGTAGGAAAAGGAGAAATCTGAACACAGACATGAATGGAGCCAAGACAATGTGTACAGACCTAGGAAGAAGACGGTTGTCTACAAGCCAAGAGGAGACGCCGGGAACAGATTCTTCCCTCCCAGCCCACACAAGGAGCTCCCCTTGCCAACCTTGATTTTGGATTCCTGTTTTCAGAACTGTATGATAGTACATTTATTGTTCAACACAGGGAGTCTGTGATACTTTGTTACAGCATCCATAGCAAACAAAAACAGATTTTGGTATTAGTCTTCTAGGGCTGCATAAAAAAATGCCACAGATTGGGTGGCTAAGACAATGAAGTGTACTATCTCACAGTTCTGGAGACCAGGAGTCCAAAATCAATACGTCAGCATGGCTGCTTTCTCCCAAGATCTTAGAGGCAAAGATCTATTCCAGGTTTCTGTCCTTGGCTTGTAAATGGTTGTCTTCATATTCAAAAGGTGTTCTTAACTGTGTCTACATGTCTATCCCTCTGTATATTATAAAACAAGGAATGCTGTTTTCATTTTCTTTTTCCCCTTAGGGATGTCTAAAGCAATCCTTCTCCTGTTTGCCTCTTGGCACTTTCATGTCTTTTACTGTGTAAAGTTTACAACATCATTTTTATGCCCTCTTTCCCTCAGTGTCTTCCCTTCTCTCCTAACTCACTTCTGAAGCCGGCCCCAGGCTGCTGTTATCTGGTTCCTTCTCCCAGAGTCTCATATCCACCTCCCATATATTGGTTTTCTATTGCTATTTAACAAAATACCAGCAACTTTCTTAACACTTATTTGTTTGCTCACAGTTCTATAGATCAGAAGTCTCAGAGAGGTCCTCTACTTACAGTCTCATAAGGCTAAAATCAAGGTATCAGCCAGACTGGGGTCTTATCTGGGGACTCTGAGAAGAACCTATTTCCAAGATTTTCCAGTTGTTGGCAAAATCCAGTTTTGAAGAACCAAGGTCACCTTTTTCTTGTGCACTGTCATCTGGGGATGGGCTCTCAGCTCCTACAGGCATATCCCAGGCCCTTTTCCATATCATCAACTCCAACTTCAAAACTAGAAACAGAATTTCTGTCTTGCATCCAATCCTGTTCACACTTTGAACCTATCTGACAAACCTGAAGGAAACTGAATTTTCTGAAGAAAACTCTCTATTTTTGAAAAACTCACTGACTTTGGGTTAGGCCCTTTAAGATAATTTCCCTATTTCAAGGTCAACTGATTAGTAACCGTAATCACATCTACAAAATCCCTTTTACCATGTAATCACAGGAGTAACACTAGGGGGTAAGAATCATGGTGGCCACCTCAGAATTTTCCTACCACATCCTACTATTCAGTCTAAGGAGAAACAGTGGATGAGAGACAAATAAAGTTGATGGTTTCATACAGTGGTTGGAAATGGGTACATCCCAAAGTAAGTTGGCACTTTAAATCTAAGGATAAAGTTAGAAAAAAAGTTCACATGAGGAAGGCCATGTTCTTTGATCCAAGTTATTTATCAATCACAATTTTAAGAGTAGCTTTCAGTAATTAAGGACCTTCTTTGGGTCAGTCTTGATCCTTGGAAGAAAAGCTATAACAATCCCAGACAGCATATTAAAAAGCAGAGACATTACTTTGCTGGCAAAGGTCCGTCTAGTCAAAGCTATGGTTTTTCAAATAGTCATGTACGGATATGAGAGCTAGACCATAAAAAAGGCTGATCTCCAGAGAATTGATGTTTTTGAACTGTGGTGTTGGAGAAGACTCTTGAGAGTCCCTTGGACTGCAAGGAGATCCAATCAGTCAATCCTAAAGGAAATTAATCCTGAATATTCATTGGAAGGACTGATGCTGAAGCTGAAGCTCCAATATTCTGGCCATTTGATGCAAAGAGCTGACTCATTAGGAAAGACCCTGATGCTGGGAAAGATTGAAGGCAGGAGAAGGGGACGACAGAGGACAAGATGGTTGGATGGCATCCCTGACTCAATGGACATGAGTTTGAGCAAGCTCCAGGAAATGGTGAAGGTCAGGGAAGCTTGGTGTGCTGCAGTCCATGGGGCCTCAGACAGTCGGACACGACTGAGTCTGAACAACAACAATGTTGTCACTTCTGAAGGTACAAGTTAATTGCTGCCATTATTTTGAGTGTTAACAATGATTCTCCAAAATGGGCTGCATCAAAGTGAAAGGCACTGAGCTTGATAACATGCACAGGTGCTGGTGATAGCGCTAAAAGTCAAATTCATGTGTGGACAGTGCAAGCCTTATATTCCTTCCAGAACCACATGCTTCTCTCTTTCCAGGACAGCCCATTGACCACGTGTGGGATTATCTACATGAGGGATAGCACTGTAAATCCAGCCTGCCTAATACAGTGATTCAGAGAGCATTTTCTTATATAATTAAAGTGATTCCATAAATGGCCTTGGACGTGGGGTAGCTCCTCTCGGCCACTGCCCCTGACCTTGGATATGGGGTAGCTCCTCTCAGCCGTAGTAAAGTAATGCTCAAAATTCTACAAGCCAGGCTTCAGCAATATGTGATCCATGAACTTCCAGATGTTCAAGCTGGTTTTAGAAAAGGCAGAGGAACCAGAGATCAAATTGCCAACATCTGCTGAATCATGGAAAAAGCAAGAGAGTTCCAGAAAAACATCTATTTCTGCTTTATTGACTATGTCAAAGCCTTTCAATGTGTGGATCACAATAAACTGTGGAAAATTCTGAAAGAGATTGGAATACCAGACCACCTGACCTACCTCTTGAGAAACCTGTATGCAGGTCAGGAAGCAACAGAACTGGACATGGAACAACAGACTAGTTCCAAATTGGCAAAGGAGTATATCAAGGCTGTATACTGTCACCCTGCTTATTTAGCTTATATGTAGAGTACATCATGAGAAATGCTGGGCTGGAGGAAGCACAAGCTGGAATCAAGATTGCCGGGAGAATATCAATAACCTCAGATATGCAGATGACACCACCCTTATGGCAGAAAGTGAAGAAGAACTAAAGAGCCTCTTGATGAAAGTGAAAGAGGAGAGTGAAAAAGTTGGCCTAAAGCTCAACATTCAGAAAACTAAGATCATGACATCTGGTCCCATCACTTCATGGCAAATAGATGGGGAAACAGTGAACACAGTGGCTGACTTTATTTTTCTGGGCTCCAAAATCACAGCAGATGGTGACTGCAGCCATGAAATTAAAAGATGCTTACTCCTTGGAAGGAAAGTTATGACCAACCTAGACAGCATATTAAAAAGCAGAGACATTACTTTGCCAACAAAGGTCTGTCTAGTCAAGGCTATGGTTTTTCTAGTAGTCATGTATGGATGTGAGAGTTGGACTATAAAGAAAGCTGAGCACCGAACAATTGATGCTTTTGAACTGTAGTGTTGGAGAAGACTCTTGAGAGTCCCTTGGACTGCAAGGAGATCCAACCAGTCCATCCTAAAGGAGATCAGTCCTGGGTGTTCATTGGAAGGAGTGATGTTGAAACTGAAACTCCAATACTTTGGCCACCTGATGCAAAGAGCTGACTCATTTGAAAAGACCCCGATGCTGGGAAAGACTGAGGGCAGAAGGAGAAGGGGATGACAGAGTATTAGATGGCTGGATGGCATCACCGACTCAATGGACATGGATTTGGGTAGACTCCGGCAGTTGGTGATGGACAGGGAGGCCTGGCATCCTACAGTTCATGGGGTCGCAGAGTCAGACACAACTGGGCGAGTGACCTGAACTGAACTGAACGTAGATGGCACCATGAAGCAGGTACCTTACAATCTAGAAGTAAGGAGATTATATCTTCTTTTGAAAGCATGCTGAAGTGAAGATGACTGACAATAACAAAATCAATAGGATGATGGTAAAAAAGTAGACTCAAAGTAGCATTCTGGGCCAATATATTTCCCTCTCCTTGTGGGGGAAATGATGTAGTTTTTAATATTGGAAAGACTTTGGAAAACAGATGTGTCATTAAATAAGGTATACTAAGGCTTGACAGCAACACTCTCTTAAGTCCAATTTCCTCACTTGAACTCTAATTTACGATTTGGTATGTACAAGCTGTTTTGTCTATAAAAGTAAACTTTGTTCTAAAACAAGATGTTTTCTTCCTTCCTTCATCTCTTTGTTAAATCAGTCAGTCAGTCAACAAACATTTGCTGAACACCATCTATGTTCCAGATGTTTTTTAGGTATAAAAGATAGCTTTGTCCTCCAAGAGCTTCCAGCAATTCAAATGATTGCTGTTCCTATTTTTCACCAGGTGACATGTAAAACAAGAAAATAAGATAAAGTTGACTAGTGGTACCATTCAGAAAGGCTGATGGAACCAGTGGAAACTGGGCAGGCAAAGAGTGGCCTCTGAGAATTATCTCCAAGGTCTAATCCAGTGCTGTCGAGTGGAACTTCCTATGATGAAAGACATGTTCGAGACCTTCACTGTCCAAATGTGAACCAGCAGCCACATAAGGCTCTTGAGCACTTAAAGTGTGACTAGTGTGACTGCTGTTGTTTAGTCACTCAGTCTTGTCTGACTCTTTGCAACCCCATGGACTGCAGCCCACCAGGCTCCTCTGTCTATGAGATAATCTGGGTAAGAATACTGAAGTGGGTTGCCATTTCCTTCTCCAGGTGACCTTCTTGACCCTGTGAATGAACCCATATTTCCTGGATTGCAAGTGGATTATTTACTTCTGAGCCACCAGGGAAGCCCAGTGTGACTGAGGAACTGAATTTTAATTTTTATTTAAAGTTACATGTAGCCGGTGTACAGTGTAGAAAACATACACAAATATGAAGCTCTTCCTCCTATCAGCTGTTTTGAAACCTTTACTACTCCCCTACTTCTTGGCTTCTAAATGTATTTCATCCAATATCTGGGTTATTTCCTCATGTAAATTAATCTTCTCAGATTAGTTTCTGGTGTAAATGTAAACATACTGCAAACCAAGCAATTTTTTGAGATGCAATCACAAAGCAAAACAATATATTTTTAAACAAGCCAGAAAAGGTTATCAGCTGAGGAAGCATACCAAGGAATGGAAAATAATCAGTTGGATCACGTTATGTTAATCCCACGTCTGAATGTTCTAAGCAGACTCAACTCTTGTCATTTGGAGAAAGTTCCCAGTATTTTCCCTTATGTCCTTTAAGGAAACATGCCAAATATGCTTTCATTTCATCCTATTTAGACAGTTGTTGTAATGCCCTTTCCTTGATGTTATCCCTGAACACGCAATTAACAGATTTCTACTGAGATGCCAGCTGCAATGAAAAGTGTCTGTCTGTCACTTGTATGTTGCTTCAATTCTGGCTCGCTTACATTGCTTGGCAATTAGATTCTATAACAACTTTAAGCTTTTCTATCCCAACAATAAATTCAATGGAATTTCAGTCCAACCATTTTTTTCTTTCTTTTTTGAGTAAGTTTACTTCTTCTGTTCTTAGCCTCCACCATGCCTGCCATGCCACTCTTAATAGGCTATGAAAGTTTTATGGATTTTTGGCCATTTTGCCTCTCTCTGGGCATTCTGATGCCAAAGATATCAGACATACATTTCCATTTGCTTCAGCCAGCAGCTCATCTTTGCTGGCTGCTTTATTAAACAAGTGTACATCATTGGGAAGGAGCCCTGAGATTTTCTGGTATGATAAGATGGACTATATATTGAGGCTGTTGTTGCAGATGCCAGGCACCATCCTCTCAGATTCAGCAACCTAATAAGAATGTGTCCTTTGGGCATGGCAATAACTCCAGCACATGGCCCCTTCTCTCTCAGGGTCAAAGGAACAATACTTGAACTTAATGAAGATTTTTGAAAGGACTGGAGGCTCTTAAACACATTTTTAAGAAACTTTCTGGAAATATTTATGGAACATGGAATTTTAGAAAATATTAAATCTAAGAATGTGCAATGACGATAAGGATACGTATCTCCTAGGACCTAGCTGTTCCATTTTTGGGCATTGACCATGGAGATGTAGTTACCTATGTGCCCAAAGAGGCACATTCAAGAAAGACAAATGTCAACATGTGAGATCTGCAAAACAGTTAAAACCATCCCAATGTTCATTTACAGGGAGATTTGTTTACAGGCCATTTCTATAATGGAATAATTTGTAATCATTGGAAAGGATGGCACAGATTTCTAAGTGCTGATGTTGAGTGATATTTAAGATGAATTAAGGGAAAAGGGGGCTTCCCTGGTAGCTCAGCTGGTAAAGAATCCGCCTGCAATCTGGGAGACCTGGGTTTGATCCATGGGCTGGGAAGATCCCCTGGAGAAGGGAATGGCTACCCACTCCAGTATTCTGGCCTGGAGAATTCCACGGACTGTATAGCCCATGTGGTCACAAAGAGTTGCATACAACTGAGCTACTTTCACTTTCACTTTCAAGCGGGGGCAGGAAGCAAAGTACACAACAGCAAGCTTAGTTTGCTTCTATTTGTGGTCTCAAAAAGCTCATTTATACTATGAAAACCCCAGATACCCATATGTTTGCTTATGTATGCAAACAAAAATTTTGAAGACTACTTCAGAAACTGTGAAAAAAGTAGTTATTTGAAGGAGATAAGATTTGCTATATTCTATATTGTAATCTTTTGAAACCAGCATGTGTTACTTTTTCCAGCAAAAAAAAAAAAAAAAACTTAATAAAAACATAACAAAATCATCTATAAGCCCACTACTCAGAAAATGTGTTAAAATATTTTGGAGTATTCTGGGCTTTACTTTAGCTCATACATGGCATATGTCAGATAATGTAGTACAGTCATTTTGTCATTTATTTTTTCCCAAATAAAAATTTATCATGTTAATAGAACAACTAGTTTTCTGTTTTAGTACACTTTGCTGACAATAAAATGCAAACAAAATAAAAAGCACCCACCTTAAGTGCATTGTGTTTTGGCAAACATGGATAAAAGCATCCAGTATCATTTTTAACAGCTCCATAGAACTGCTCCTTACTAAACAATGATTAGTAACAGAGACTAATACAGGGATAGGTTAATAAAGCTAGTGAGTCCAAATGGAGCCATTCCTGGAATTTCTGGTGGAAACACCATACTTTACTGCCAGTTTCCACAGATGGATTTTTAGGATGTTTCAAATGTTGAACTGTTATAAATAGGCTGAGATAAATGAATATTTTTTTTTAGCTAAGTCATTGCATACATCCTTAATTATAGTATTTTCTTAGTATGAGATCCTAGAAGTAAAAATTCTGTAGGGAAAGATAGAAATGATATAGCTAGATTTCCTTCAAGAGAGAGTATGACAAATTATCCTCCCGGGCCTTCAACTGTCTCTTTTTCTTTGCTCCATTCATTATTTTTGCTACATCAGGAAATGCAACCAGATATGTATTTGAGCACAGCTTATTAGCTGACCAAGTAGATACAAGAGGTTGGGATACATTCAAAGAAACCGTGATTTCACAGAAGGGAGATGGCTTGTACAAAGCAGGGTTGGATGGCTTCCATCTCTGAACTCAAATGATTACTGTTGGCTCTGCTAGGAGTTGTCTTCCCTCACTTGTAGGATTGGTCCTTCTTCTCTCCTAGGTGGCTGGTGCTCACCTGTCACCTCCTCAGTGAGGTTTCCCTGTCCAGTCAGGTACATCTGTATCCCTGTACCTCTCTCTTGCTTTTTTCCCTCCATAACACTTCTCCCTTCTGACCTGCAAAGTACATTTCTGTTTTGTTTGTTCTGTCTCCCTATGTAAAATGTAAGGTTCATTTGAGCATGGATCAGTGTTTGCTAACTGCCATATGTGTGCCGAGCACAGTATAGGCCTCCAATAATATGTTGAATGAATCAGAGAGCCATACTTGACAGCATAGGAAACACTTTGATACACGTGCTATCACTCAATCATCATAACATCCTGAGACATTAAAAGGGTTCATTCCACATCTGATCTTCCGAAACAGGGAAACTAGATCTTCAAAGGACCAAATGACTTTCCCAAGGTCACACATACCTCTTCCAACTCCAAGTTCAGCTTTCTTTTCACCTCACTTGGCACCTCACAAAGCACATGGGTACAGGCTCTATCTTTCTTCAAGGAAATCATCATATTCTCTCATCAGTGGAAAAATAGTACAGCTTACAACAGCTGGGCCAGAAACTTCGTAGAATAAAGGGATGGGAGTCAGGAGATACAAATTCTAATGCTGCCTCAGCCTCTGAACCACAGATGCAGTGTCAGTAAACATGTTTCCTCTCTACGGGCCTCACTTTCATCCTTTACCAAATGAGAAGGCCAGATCATATGGTCTGAGGCCTTTTCTAGCTTTACTCATAATGACCTGAAAGGGACATGTCTAACCTTGGGCCAGTAGATGTTGGCCATCAGTGGAGGCCAGTCCTCCTGCATTTAAATTCATGAACCTAAATTGTTTCAATACATCTTAAAGTCTATAAAGGCCCCAGCGCAAGAAAGTAGGTCATCACCTACACGCTTGCTTATCACAAGAGAAGGTATCAGGATGAGATACTTGATTTGAGTGTGTAAGCATTTTTTTCTACTAGGATTCTTGTAGTCACAAGACATAGAAACCTGATGCTAACAAACTTATGCAAAAATGGGAGTTTATTGGATCACTATCCTGAAAATTTCAGGGGGATGTTAAGCTCTGGCTGGGGCTCGGTAATGGCCTCAAGCAGAGTCATCAGAACTGTCTCTCAGCTCTGCATCCCTCTCTGTTGGCAAAGCGGCTGTCAGTTGCTCCCGACTTATATATTATCCTCTCAGCTCACTTGAGTCTTCCCAGGATTCCCATAAGAAGGAGCAGGAGTGGTTCTGACTGGCCTGAGTTAGAGGCATCATTCCTCTGAGACAGTCTTTATGGACTGGGAGATGAAAGACAGAGACTGGCAAGGCCTGAATATTGCCTCCACCCATGCGCCACAGTATTTGGTCCTCTCTCATTCTTGGACTGTAGCCTGCCAGGCCTCTCTATGGGATTCTCCAGGCAAGTATACTGGAATGGGTAGCCATTTCCTGTTCCAGGAGATCTTCCCAACCCAGGGACTGAACCCGCACCTCCGAGGTCTCCTGCCTTGCAGGCAGATTCTTTACCTCTGAGCTCTTCTCTCATTCAGACCACATGAACTGAGAGAGGGTAAGAGAAGTTTCTCCCCATGAAAACAAAGGTACTTACACTAGCAGAAAGTGGGTGTGGACTTGGCAGGAAAAAAGAACAAAAGTTCACTCTTTTGCCAACCCCATGTTTGCTTCCTTCTACCTCTTCAAACAGCTGCAGGATATGGATTTTGTTCTTGTGATGGTTGTTGAGGAATTAGAGTATTTTAAAGTTCATTGGATTATGAACTACTAGGGGAGGGAAGGGAATTCCCTCACTCCCCATAGATATCCAGGGCTTTTCAAACAACACAGCTAGTTGTCACTGCTTTAGAAAAACAGCCAGAAATGCTTGCTTTGGAACTGCCCAGGCTTGCTGGAAACATGGCAGGATGCAATGGACAGAAATGTGTCTCAGCGAGATATTAGATGGGTCAGACTACTGATGGCCCTCGTGTGCAGGCCCAAGGAATGAGGCTCAACAGATTCTGTCAGCTTCCTGGGAGCTGGAAGGCTTACCAGTTATAATCTGGAATCTTTAGAAGAGCCAGTTATTCAGGGTCTACAGACTGAGAGGAAGACATTTCCCGTGTCCTTGTTTCCCCTTCAAAGACACAGAAAGACAAGCTTTCTACTAACTAATCTCTCTTCCTCACCAGCAAAATTCAAAAACAACTTTAAACATTAAAAAAAAAAATTTTTTCTATTCTGTCTTAGTGAGAAAGGACCAATTGTGAAAAAGTGTAGCAGTCATAGCAGATTGAATGATAGACTGATTTGACCTTCTCCAGTCCTGTATCCAATCATACCTGTTCTCAAAGACCATTGCACATCATGCAGGCTCTAGGCCTTGTGTTAGGCACTGGGAATGCAGAGATAAAAGACTTAGTCCTTGTCTCCTAGGTGGTAATGGTTTCTGATTGAGGTCATCATAGACTGAAGCTTAAAAAACTCTAGGGATTGAGATCAAGAATTGGCAAAACACAGCTCACGGGCCAAGTCTAGCCCACCATCTATTTTGGTCAATGAAATTTCACTGGAACACACAGTAGCTCATTTTCCTGCATCAATGGTAGGATAGAGTAGCCTAAAATATTTACTGTCTGTAGCTTCCCAGGTGGCACAGTGGGAAAGAATCCGCCTGCAATACACGAGATGCAAGAGACACGGGTTTGATCCCTGGGTCAGGAAGATCCCCTGGAGGAGAAAATGGCAACCCATTCCAGTATTCTTACCTGGAGAATCCCATGGACAGAAAAGCCTGGCAGGCTACAGCCCATGGGCTGCAGAAAGTTGGAGTGACTGAGTGACTGAGCAACACAGAGCATGTCTTCAGAGAAAGTTTTCCAAGCCCTGACAGAGACCACAGTAACTGTCCCAGATATGACGGTGGTGATGGCATCTGAGGAGGTGGTCTGAGAAAGGCAATATCAGAGGTGAGACAGGAGGAATGCAGAGGAGTTAACCAAACATGCCTGAGAAGTCAGGGGAGGCCAAGGCAGGACTCCTCATGCCAAGACGAGGAGATAAGAGAGAGCACACAGAGTCCTGGGACAGCTGGAGTGTGGGATCCACAAGAATGGCCAGACCAGAGAAGTACACTGTGGCCACACTATGATTCTTTGGAAGTCAAGAGGAGTCCATAAAGTGTAAGCAGGTCAGGGGCTGATCAGGTTTCCATTTTGCGAAGCTCACAGTGCACTAGTGTAGAAAAAAACGGGTTGAAACAGGACTGCTTCCTTTCCCCCTATTCTCCCTTCCTCCACTTCTCAAAATATTCAGCCCCTTGGAAGCAAGTCAGTATAAATGTCCAAAGCCATCTAGTCTGTACCCTGTTGGCCCTGGATACCCCCATAACCTCCTGGCCCATCCGTTCTGGGAGGACCTGGTCCTTTCTCACTCAGGCTACCTCTCCCACAATGCATTGTAGGAAGGAGTATGGGAAATGGAAGGCTTAAGAGGCCATATTCCCAGTTGGCTTGTGCAACCCCCTCAGCCTCCAGACAGAAATGTGAGTGGCGGTAATTGGATAAACAGTTTAATTTAATAGTAACAGAAGAACTGGGCCTAATACAAGGAATCTCATTGTCCTTTTTTTCTCAAAGTGACTTTCCTTGCTATGCACTGTGATGCAGCAAGGCCATTGGAAATGCAGAGAAACACAAGAGATTGATTTTGCCTGGCAAGAAGGTCAGACTGCAAGAAGCAATTTTAATAGTTATTCTATCAAAGAGATGTAAGGAAAAAAAGAGAGAGAGATCAGAACTGGGTAGGGGAGGTCTGAGGGAGAAAGAAGGGAAAGAATATGTGTTTCCTGTTTGTTTTTGGAAGTGAGATATATCTTTACAAAATAATTAATAGCTATCTCTTAATTTCAACCTGAATTAGGTAATTCCTTAATATACTTTGGGCTTTATTTCCTCTTTATTAAAAAAAAAATCTTGATAAGAGACATATTTTTTACTCCCTTTATTTGTAAAGTTACTAAATATTTTCCAAACTTAAATTTATGAAAATTCCTTCTTTAAGACTTTTAAAATCCTCATCTCCCTAAACAGAGACCTTGAAAACCTAAACTTCTAATTCCAGGCAGGAATTTGTAGCAAAGCCTGGTGTAACAGGTAAATTGAACCTTCCTGTCTCTTTTCTCTCTCTCTTAGGTATGAGCCAGACCTTGCATTCAGCTCTCTGGTTCTGATAATTCTTATTCATTATTCAGTCATAACAAAGGTACCAGCCAGTATGGATTTGAATCCTCACCTGAAAAGATCAACAGAAGATGGTCCAGTTCTAAGAAATGGGTATCCAGAGGGGATGGAATCACAATCGGCTGCTGACCTGGCCAAGATTTGTTATTCACTAAGCTGAGACATTACTTTGCCAACAAAGGTCTGTCTAGTCAAGGCTATGGTTTTTCCAGTGGTCATGTATGGATGTGAGGGTTGGACTGTGAAGAAAGCTGAGCGCTGAAGAATTGATGCTTTTGAACTGTGGTGTTGGAGAAGACTCTTGAGAGTCCCTTGGACTGCAAGGAGATCCAACCAGTCCATTCTGAAGGAGATCAGCCCTGGGATTTCTTTGGAAGGGATGATGGAAACTCCAGTACTTTGGCCACTTCATGCGAAGAGTTGACTCATTGGAAAAGACTCTGATGCTGGGAGGGATTGGGGGCAGGAGGAAAAGGGGATGACAGAGGATGAGATGACTGGATGGCGTCACCAACTTGATGGACGTGAGTCTGAGTGAACTCCGGGAGTTGGTGATGGACAGGGAGGCCTGGCGTGATGCGATTCATGGGGTCGCAAAGAGTTGGACACGACTGAGCGACTGAACTGAACTGAAGCTGTTTTTACCACACTGCTGGCAGTACTATAGCCCTAGCAGACACTGAGAGATGGAAGGTATTTTCAAGATACTTCTTAATTATATGCTCAGAAGTTGGTGAGCAGTGGCAGGAATACCATATTCAACAGTAAAAGTCCTTCGGAGATGATTCTGGAATATACCACCTAGAAGCTTTGACTTTGCCATTTAGACTTCACTTAAGAAACTTGCATTTCCTGCACTGTTTCATTCATTAAGCCACTGGAGGTGTAGGGAAACAATTCAGGTAACAACAAAATAGCCCAGAGAAAATTTATGCATGTATGAACCAATTTCAACCCTTGACTGAGACACCTTGTCTATACCCTTTTCCCTCAACTTTCCTTCTGCTCCTCTTTTTCTACACAACATGGGGTCAGGAGGGTTCTTAGGAGAAGAATGAATGAATGCTATTTGCTGTTTGCTATGGAATGAAACAAAGGCTTCATTGTTGAACAGACTCAAGAACTCAAGTTCTGAAGTGACATGTACAGACGTGCAACTCCCCATTCCTTTGTGTACAATCTCACTGAACATTGGGCAAGCGATTTCCCCTTTCTGAGCCTCAGTTTTATCACCTATAGCATGATGAGGGTGGTAGTCCTGACTTGACAGTGTTGAGATGATTCCATCACGTAAGGATCAGCTCTATGCCTGGGCATTGTAGTTCTAGTCTGAAAATCAAATAACTTACACACAATGATACTTGTTATAAGGTGAGCATGTTATAGAGCTGTGGGCACTGTTCTGTCACCAACATCACCAAGTTGCTCCATCCATCCCCCCATCAGACACGTGTGAATCACTTCTTATGTCTAAGTCATGGTGAATGGCAGCAGATGGGAGGCAAATGATGAGTGGTTGGTAGGCTGTGAGTGGAGAGAACAAGTAGTAGACTGTGGCCTGAGTTTTAATTCAGTAAATATTTACTCAACTCAAAGCACACACCAGGTATGATAATTGTGTGTAAAACGTCATGGAAGACATATATGATTACTGCCCCCAAGGACAGAATTCTTATAATTAGGATTTAGGGCAGATTTTAAAGTGTAGGAAGGATATTCTGGTATAGAAAGAAAAGCCAGGAGAAAACCAGGGAGATGCAGATGCAAGTGCAGGCATATACTTTACATTCAGTTAGACATCAAGCCTGGCTCTTAAACTGTCTTCTCTGTCATCTCTGCATAGTGAAGTGCCACCTAGTATCCACCTTTCATGTTCCATCCTCTGAGAGTCTTTCAGTATCATCGAAGGCAGATAGAAGGGCTCTCTCTCTTCTCTAAGTTAATACACTGTCAGTATAAGTATAAGGTTCCTATGGCACTTACTATGAACTACTTTGATTATTTAGATTGGCTGTCCATGCTGATCAAATTTCACTTGAAAATATCTGTCATGACTCAGTGCTTCTTGAATCATGGCAGCCACACAGTTGAACCGAAAAATCAAAAGCGGCATTCGCCTACCCAGACTACCATGGGCTTACAAACACAGCTGTATATAAATTATGAAATCAAAAACTATTTACCTTTTCTTCCCAACACATTACTGCTACATTATTTCGATGGAGACTCAACAAGGGAAATTCAACAGGACACCAGGAGGTGCAGCTGTGTTTCTAAATGCCGCACAATGCTTGAATAATCCAGAGTTTACATTAAATACCTCTCAGTATTAACAAGATGCAGGATAAATTGTTTGCTGACAAAGCCTATGCCTTTGGATAGGATGAACTCTTCTCGGTAGCTTACATTTTTACACTGGCAAAGCAAGCCATCACAGCCAACACCCTTGGCGGCCTGGAGACTGTTTATCTTTCTAAGAAGCCAGGTACAACCAGGCAGCTGAAACTGTTCAAATACAGTCCAGAAACAGGCCAAGTGTTTCATTTCTGCCATAGGGATCAGAATCTTGGTTCTCAATTTGCAAACACTAAGGGTGTTTGTTTTCATCTTCTTTACTTAGAAGACAAATGTAGTTTACTCTTTCAAGAGGATCTTTTAAGGCCATTTATTTCCTTTGTGGCGAAGGCAATGGCAACCCATTCCAGTGCTCTTGCCTGGAAAATCCCATGGACGGAGGAGCCTGGTGGGCTGTGGTCCATGGGGTTGCTTCCAGTCAAGCATGACTGAACGACTTCACTTTCACTTTTCACTTTCCTGCACTGGAGAAGGAAATGGCTATCTACTCCAGTGTTCTTGCTTGGAGAATCCCAGGGACGGAGGAGCTTCCCTCTATGGGGTCACACAGAGTCGGACACGACTGAAGTGACTTAGCAGCAGCATTTCCTTTGACTTTGAATAGAAGTTGCAGAGAAGGACCAGTAATGTTTAAAAACTGGGTTCCTTTTGTGAGTAAGTGGGCTTAAGACCATGTGCTAATATTATGAGGCATTCAAGGGAATTCCCAGGTTCTCATCTAGGAGCTGAGCTAGGTTGGCAGAGGCTGGTCATGTTTGATGAAGAAAGATCATCTCAGTGGATTTACTTCTGTGTCCAGATAAACTGATGTGTCCAGCAAAATTGTTGTGATCTTTCATGGACTTTACTCGCACAGACTTGGATGTACCATTAACTAATTTAGAGACAGCTAAAAAAACTAGATAGGCAGTATAATATTTAATTCTCCTGGGTCTTTATTTTGTTTTTTTCCCATTTGACTTAGCAAGATAAAGGCAAAAGATTTCCGAATGTATGCCCCATCTCTTATGCTACCCTGGTGGCATTTACATACAACTGAAAAATGCTATAAATCCTTCTTAATCTTTTAGCTGGTGAATTGCTAGAAGAAGCTGGAATACTTTATTTTGGCCTGGTCCCAGCTCCATTTAAAATGCCAGACACAGCAGGGCTGAATTTGTTCATGTTCACTTGAGGACAGGGAGGCAGAGGAAGTTGTGTAAGGGAGTTGGAAATAGATGTGGTGAGGGGGTAGAACCTGGGGGAGGGCCACAGCAAATTCCTAACAAAAGGTAGTTTATTTGTTCCACCAAATATGCCTTTCAAGAAAAGGCCATTTCTAACCTGCAGCAAGTTAACAACTGAATGGAGATTGCAAAGATAGGGAATTGTTTTGCGTTTCCAATTCATTGAACTTGGAGCATCTGATCTTACCGTTAAATTCACCAAGGAAAAAGTAACCCACCTCTCCAAAGTGAAGATAACTGAAGGAGGAAAAAAAAAAAGATGATAAAGGTTGTATTCAAAAAGGAGTAATACAATGCAGAAGAAAGAAATTAGGTTTTATCTCATGTCATATATAAACATCAAATCAAAATGGATGGAGAGGTTAAATGTAAGACCAGAAAACCTCCTTGATATTGGTCTGAGCAATGATTTTTTGGGGAAGGGTGTGCTACATAGTACAGGCAATAAAAAAAATAGACAAACTGGCTGCATCAAATTAAAAAGCTTCTGAACAGCCAAGGAAACAATTAACAGAGTGAGGAGATAACCTATAGATGGGAGAACATATTTGCCAACCACACATATGAAGGACAGGGAAGCCTGGTATGCTGCAGTTCATGGGGTCACAAAGAGTCAGATGCGACTTAGAGACTGAACAATACCACCACCATATAATAAGGGGTTAATATCCAAAATACAAAGGGAACTCAAACAACTCAACAGCAAGAAAATAACCTGATTTTAAAAATGGACAAATGACCTGAATAGACATTTTTTACAAGAAGGCAAATAAATGGTCAATAGATATATGAAAGGTGTGGAACATCACTAATCATCAGGAAAATCCAAATCAACACCGAAATGAGATGTCACATCACACCTGTAAAAATGGCTATTATCAAAAAGACACAAGATAACCACTGTTTTTGACGATGTAGAGAAAAGGGAATCCTTGTATATCACTGGTAGGGATGTACATGGTACAGCTGCTACAGAAACCAGTATGGTGATATCCCCTCAAATTATAAACAGAACCATCATATGACCCAGCAAATTCACACTTTATGAAGTCAGTATATCAAAGAGATACTACACCCGTGTTCACTGCAGCATTATTCACAACAGCCAAGACATGGAAACAACACGCATACACATCCATTACGGAATAGTACACAACCACGAACAAGATGGAAACCCTGCCACTTGGACCTGGATGACAATATGCTAAGGGAAATAAGCCAGACACAGAAACGAAATTTCAGTATGGTCTCACTTATACATGGACTCAAAAACAAGGTCAAAATCATAGAAGCAGAGAGCAGAACAATGGTTACTAGCAGCTGGGAGGGGTAGGGAAAATGGGGAGATGTTGGTCAAAGAGTATAAATTTGTTAATTGTGCCAGATGAGTAAGTCTAGAAATATAATATAAAAGAATGATGACCATACCTAATAATACTGTACTGAACCATGGTAATATGTTGAGAGAATAGATTCAGTACACTTATCTCACTCAGAAAAGTGATAACTGTGATGGGAAGATACATTAATTATCTCAACTATAGTAATGATTTCACAATATATTTGTATATTAGATTATATTATACACTTGAAATATTTACAATTTTTTTTTTTTAAAATTAAAAATAATTAAAGGGAGTAAGATGGGATATGGAGAACCTTTAAGTGATATTCATATATGTGTGTGTGTATATATACATATATTTAAATATACATGTATATTTTTTAAAGACCTACATTTAAATCTTTCGTGTGCTACCAACTAGCTTTTAAATGACTACAAGTCACTACTTTGACCTTGAGTGACTCTCCTTGAATTTCATTTTCCATAACTGTAATTGTGCCAACTGCACAGAGTTGTTGTGAGGTTGCAATTAAATACTATGGGTACCATGCCTGCTATATTCTATGCACCTATCAATAAAAAGCTTTAAAAATTATATTAGGCATGTTAATATCATGGATGACAAACAGGTTTAATTTCTAACTAATTTTTAGTTATGACTGCCTAGAATATGTTTAGCATGACTGTGGCTAGGCTTGGCAGAGTAGGGTGATTGATTATTGATGTCTGCCACTGGCACCAAATGAGGGATGTATTTGCCATCCAGAATCCAGTGAAAAGGTCACAGAATGTCAGAAGACCTGGTCTTTCGGCCTCCAATTAGCTGGGTAACGTGGGAACATCTTTTATTCCCTCTGGCCCTCATTTTCTCTAATGTAAAATGAATGAGCAGAACTTTATGATCTCTTAGGTCTTTCTGAGTCTGAATATTCTGATTCTAACCTAGAAAATATTATTACTGCTTCACAGGTTTGGAATGTTAATAAGATTCTTAAAAATGCTTTGCATTAAGTACATTTACATATGAGAAGTTGTTCTATGGCTCTGTTTTGAAGAATATTCACCATCACCCATGTAAGAGTTTGTAGTCTGTAAGTGAAGTAACATTTGAATCTTTTCTTAACCTGTTGTGTGTTCTTATTTTCACCAAAATCTCTCTTGGCCTCAATTTAGTCACCTGAAAAACGAAAGAAAAATTATTTCTGTACCCTCCTGATCCTCTGAGATGTGGAGCCAATGAATAAGGACATGTTTCATCAGTACTTTGAACTTGTTAGAAGGCAGACCTTATGTAACTCTAAAGGACAAGTATTTATGTAAAAATGTTCTCTTGATGTGATGCACATTAATATCCATTTGCTATACTATGACTTTATTACAACAGAGTAACACTTTCAAAAGGAAAAGGACGTTGGTTTAGAAAACCCAGACTTCATCATTTTCCCTTTGAGTTTCCCTTTCCCTCAGTGTAAATCCTACAGTCTCCAAAGTTAAAAACACAATCAAAGCTTAAAGATGCTTGGTGTTGAAGCAATCTGCATGGTAAAAATGGCCTCCATAGGAGTATATATACACTTGCTACTTCAATAAACATAAAACCAACTCACTGTTGAAAATGTGCAAAAGTCAGTCAACATTATCTTGAAATATCTAGGTGCCATAAATATTAATAGTTATGACAACTGACGCTAGTGCAAGATTCTGTTCCTGTGGACAAAACCACAACATGAAAGATAGCCCATCATTCCTCAAAGCCAACTTTCCTAACAATGACTGAATCGATGAAAGGAAAAAAAAAGATGCCCTGACTTTCCCTTTAGACTTACTTCTAGAACAGAGAAGACATGCCTAGCTAGGTAAACAGAACAAATGTACTTCCTCTTGATCAATATGAATCAAGAACTTTAGCACGGAAATATAAGAAAACAATTTCCACCACTTATTTTATCCAAATGTATTTCTTTGCCTCTTCATGGTAGATTCTGAGCAGTAATGATGAGAATGACTGAAATTACTGCAACAAGTTTTGAGAAAAGACCTCCATTTGTCTGTTTCATTTGAGATGTCAATATGACAGATTCAAGAGAACAAGGCAAGTAAAACAAATGTGTATATGAAGATTTTTAAAGAACATGTCCAATAAACTGATCTAGTACTCTTGACAGACTGCTCTCCATTCCTCCCCCAGCCCATCCTTTGAGGTTATCAAAAGAGGCCAGAGTGTGGAGAGTGAGACTGTGTGAACAGATTGACAAAGAGGCTTTTTGGGTGAGAGTTCCTGCATCTTGTGCGACTCTTCATCTTGTTTGTGGTTTTCTTTTGTTTTTGGAGGAAGGGAAGGCATTCTACCATCTAACCCAGAGTCAAGAAACTACAATCTGCAAGTCAGATCTAGTCTACTGCTTGGTTTGGTACACTCATGAGTTCATAATGGCTTTTACATTTGTCAAATGTAAAATGTGCTGGGGAATTATAAATAATTTGTGACCAATGAAAGTTCATTGTAACTCAAATTTCAGTGTCCATAAGTAAAATGCTACGGAAGACACCCACCCAACATTTAAATAACATTGCCTATGGCTGCTTTGGCACTACAATAATGGAGGATTCATCTTTATAGAAGTTTGCAGACCTCTGGTTTTACCAGAAGTCTGCTGGAGGGAGGTCTCATGACACAGTTGAAGAACTTGAAATGTGTCCCCTGTGTTTGAGAGATTTAGATGACTGATGTCTGATTTAGGGCTGAATCAACAAACAAAAAGGTCTGAATCCCAACAAAAATGGCCTGTAGCCCAGGGACTGCCTCCTTCCAGGGAAACCAAAGGCCAGAGAAGGGTCGCCCAGCTGCTCTGGTACAAGCTCTGGGAGAAGGCTGCTGTGCTGCATGTTGGGGAATGGACTCATGAGCATTTCCTAAGGGTAAGATCTGGGACATGTGAGAGAGCACTGGTGTGGAAGTGCTGCCTTTTTGGCTGCCTGGGAAGAACAAGAGGAAGAAGCAGAGTTGGATGTGCTCCCCTGGAGGCCTAACAGTTAAGGACACATTCACAAGGGACCATCTGAAAGAGCCATTGCTTTACTTTTTTGCCAGTGCTGAAGTTGCCTGGCCAAATACCAGCCTTTCTATCCTGCTCTGAGACAGAAGTTAACAAAGAGAAGGTGACAGGGAAGGCAAGAGGTGACAAAAGCTAGTCATTCCCTATCCATTCTCTGCAGCTTTAAGATTACCTTCACTAATCTGAATTAAGTTTAAAGAGATAGTGGAAATGGAGAGCTATGTTTTATTAATGGTGGGAGCCATGCATATCCAATCTTCCACTTACAGGATTTAACTGATCAGTTCCAATATACCAGGACTCTATAGCATACTGTCATTTATTATGACAACTCTATGAGACTGATATTAATATACCCATTTTATGGGTGAAGAAATCAAGGTTCAGAGTTTGAATGATATACCCAAGGTCTCATGCCATTGAGTGGCAGAGCCAGGATTTAGTCTATTGGATGTTCAAATGCATCCTCTTTTCATTGTACCTTGGGGAATTTTATCTTAGAAATTATAGTTTTGATGCTATATTTGTATCCAGAGCCCATAGTGTGCATCATGTACTATTGCTGTGAAGCAATAAACATTCAGTCAAGTTAACTTAAGAGACAGGAGTGTATTTCAGTGTTCACTAAAGCACTAGTTACACTAGCCAAGACATGGAAGCAACCTGAGTGTCCACAGACAGATGAATGGATAAAGAAGATGTGGTATACATATACAATGGGATATTACTCAGCCATAAAAAAGAATGCAATAATGCCATTTGCAGCAACATGGATCGACCTAGAGATTATCATACTAAGTGTAGTAAGTCAGAGAGAGAAAGACAAATATCATATGATATCACTTATCTGTGGAATCTAAAAAAATGATACAATGAATGGATAAATTAGGAGTTTGGGACTAACATATGCACACACACTGCTATATATAAAACAGATCAACAACAATGACCTACTGTAGAGCACAGGGAACTATATTCAATATCTTCTAATAACATATAATGGAAAAGAATCTGATAAAAGATATATATATATATGTATATGTATGTGTGTATGTGTGTGTGTGTGTATATATATATATATACACACCATACATACACACCCAGGTGGCTTAGTGGTAAAGAATCTGCCTGCCAATGCAGGAGATGCAGGTTTGATCCCTGGGTCAGGAAGATACCCTGGAGGGGAAATGGCAACCCACTCTAATATTCTTGCCTGGAAAATCCCATGAACAAAGGACTCTGGCAGGCTACTGTCCATGGGATCACAAAGAATCAGATATGTATTTTATGTATATATATATATCTGAATCACTTTGCTATATACTTGAAACTAACACAACACTATAAATCAAATACACTTCAATTTTTAAAAATTTAGAGAGAGATAGTGGTTTATTACCAGAGTATACATTGCCCTAAGTTACACAGCAGAGGAAAGCAAACTCTGGAAGATCTGAACCTCTGTGTGGAATTGCCCCAGTGTAATAAGAAGCATGTGGTAGTGGGGCAGTTTATAATCATCCAAACAATTTTACACATTCCTTAAATGAATCCTTGCAACAGCCTAGGGAAGCAGGCAAGGACACTTTGGTCCTTATTTTTCATGTAAGTAAATGCAGGCTCAGATATTCAGAAACAGTCATAATTAAATCTGTTGAATTAAATAAATGAATCTGCCCCACTTCTGTCATGTGTATATGTTGATAGCTAGTCATTGGCCTATGACTGTTTCAATTTTAGTTGAGAGTATGAATCATGGAGCTCCCAAGTCTGTACCCATTATTTCCCAGCATAAGACCTTGTATATAATGGACAGCCTATAGATGGTAGTGGAGAGACTTAGTTATCTTTTAACAGAAGAGTCTTTTTCTAAGCAAATATTTTATATTAAGTAGCATCTCCGCTGCTGCTAAGTCGCTTCAGTCGTGTCTGACTCTGTGCGACCCCATAGACGGCAGCCCACCAGGCTCCACCGTCCCTGGGATTCTCCAGGCAAGAACACTGGAGTGGGTTGCCATTTCCTTCTCCAATGCAGGAAAGTGAAAAGTGAGAGTGAAGTTGCTCAGTTGTGACTCTTAGCGACCCCACGGACTGCAGCCTACCCAGGCTCCTCCATCCGTGGGATTTTCCAGGCAAGAGCACTGGAGTGGGGTGCCATTGCCTCCTCCCAAGTAGCATCTCGAAGGGACTCAAAGCAGTTGAAGTGTTTATTTTCTTTAGGGATCAGGCCTTGGGTGAAAAAGACCAGGATCTCAATTCTGTTGCCTTCACCTGCTTAATTGTTTCCAAGAAGTGAACGGACATAGTTTTCAATCCTACTCTATTTCTTGGCCATCTGACTTGCACAAGTTAGTGTCTTTATCTGAAAAATGGGCCTAAGGATACTCTTATCTGGCTATACTTTGAGAACTAAATGAGTAAAACTACCTGGTTTGACAGTAGGTACTTGATAAAGATTAACATTTTTATTTAAAGTGGCCAGCTAATAGTTTGATTTCCTAAGACTCACTTTGACATCCTCAGATCCAAAGTACAAAACTTAGTTCACAGGGAAGGAACCAGGTTCTGCCACTCAGTCCAGGCAAAAGGTGGCAAGTTCTGAGAGCATATGGATATATCATTCGCAGAATTCTTAGAACTGTTTGGAGCAATAGTTGAGAACAAGAGACAGTCTGCAAAACAGGCTAAACCAATGAGTGTCCTGGGGGGACAGAAGGAGCTATGTTTTCAGATCCTTATCTAAACCTGGAATTGGCAGCTTTATTTTTAAATTTCCAATCTTATCTTTTCAACTACATCTTTATTTAAAATATAACCTGTCATTTACTCAGGCTCAAATTTAACCATTTTTGCTTACTCTCATTTGAAGCTGATGATGACTTTTGAAGGATAAAAGGATCCTCTTATAGAGAATAATGCTGGGGGGCAGGTAGAGATTTTTAAAAAGATATTATCTGGACACATTGTCTCCCAATAAGTTGAGCTCATTAGATAAATGAGATTCCACTAAAGCATGATTTTCTAATTCATCGACTAATTAATCATGTGTGCAATGACTGAAACAAAGTGATTTTACTCTATAGATACAGTAAATAACTACTCTGTAAGTGAAAAACACAATTTTTTTCCAAACAAATGAGCCTCTCCCTTGGAGATGCCCTGGATTAAATATTCTGCTTTAATCCAAAATTTCTTGATGTCATCAGGTTCTTCAGTGTAAATTTAGTGTAAGTTGGACATTTAGTGTTTTATTTTCTCTTTCTTTCTTGCTGCCCATCACTCTGGCAGAACTATATTAGCATCCCTATTGGAGTACATAGTTCCCAATTTGCAATCTTTTCCTTTTCTTGCTTTTCTGACTGGACAGTGTGCTCCTTGAAGTGGGGAATCTATTTTTGTCCTATTCACACTGGTTTATCTAGCACATAGTAGGTAAGCAATACATGTCCTTTGCAATGGAGTTGAGCAGCTTAGGTATATCCTGATAAGAAAGGTCAATCTTGCCAACCATTGAGGAGCAACAAATTAGGTGAGTAGGAAAGGGAAGTGAGTGATATCATTTTACACATGGTTAGTCTGGGTATAGAGTACCGCATCTGGGAAATACACTTCTCACTAACTGCAGGTATGTGAGCTTCTCTAACTAGGTAGCTCAATAAGAATCCTTCACACTGATATTTATTTGGTCATAGATTCCCTTTATTTTCTTTAATGTCACATTCTGCCTTGAGTGTTTCATGCCATAAAACACATGGTCAGGGAGCCTGTGATGAAGCCTCTGCTTCCTCAAGTTGTTCCATCTTTTCCTATTGTTGTTGTGGTCCCACGTCTCCAGCAGTAACTGAAGCATCCAGCATCCACTGATTATGAAATACTTACAGCCCGCAGGCTGCAAGGCAGGCATTCACTTCAAGTCCAAACAAACAGAAATAGAGCTTCTCTCCTCTGGGCATTGGTCTTCACAATAACGGCAGCGTGTTACTCTCATGGTAATCCCAATCTAAACAACCGATATTTAAAATGACAGTTTGCTGAAGACCTCATGTGGTTCTTCCTGAATGCTTCAGTTCTATACTCCCTTTCGTTTTGTGTCACCAATGCTGTTCCTTTTCAAGAGCTGGCTTGGGAGATGGTTTGGATTTGATCCTGCTGGCCTGAGACTGCATACTTGGCTGCCTGGGACTTCCTGGCTCTGCTGATGATACTATACAGCAGGAGCAGAGAAGGAGTCTTAGTAAATCAGACACCCTCTGCTTAGCCAATTCACAGATATCATTGGGAACACACACACACACACACACAATATTACACATATAATGTAACCCATATGCCTATGTCTTTTGTCTACTTATCTACTGTTTTCTGCATATCACAATTCCAGGGACTGTCTTTTACCTTGTGGTTTGATTTGCAGCCCCTGGAGTTGTGTAGTTCACATCCTGTACAACTGTACACAGCAGCTTTGACTGACTTTATCTAATATTCATTGAACACTTATTACATTCTAGACACTATGCCAAGCCCTTTATATAAATGATTCCCCAATTTTCATAACAGATTTATGAAGGGAACTGAGGTTCAGAAGCGACCTTAAGGAATTTAGACAAAAGTAACATTTCAAGGAAAAAGTAGAGCTGCAATAAGTGAAGATTATTTTTCAAGGAAAAAGTAGACCTGCAATGATTGAAAACTACTACTAAGTGTGGTCTACTTGTAGTCCTCAACTGCAGGACATTTCTTTCTAGGGAGGCATAACAGAACCTCCCTTCTGTGAGCAGGATGATGGAATGGATGAGAAGGTTAATAAAAGCATAGTCAATGCTGGAGTTTAATAACTGGAAACTAAAAAGCAACTTACAAATTCTATAATACAACTGAGGGAAAGTAAAGCTTGACAAATATTGCCATGTGGTCATCTACAGAAGGTAGGGTCTCAATTCTGGGCTTCAGTGACTCTGAATGGTGAGAGGCAGGAAGAAGTGAGGCTCTCCCCACCTCCCCTGACCAACCAAGGCTCTGTTTCAGGAACTCTGCAGGTTGATGTGGGATACTTAGGTTTATCAAAGGGGATGGGTTGTAAAAGGTTAATAAACTCCCATCTAATGAAACCAATAAATACCAAATTTCTACTACTTTGAAGTTATGTTGACCCAGAAAAAGCTAAAAGTTGTGTTTTCATTCTACTATTCTGATTCAATGTACTGAATAAAGACTCTATCTTCCACTTTCCCTCCATGAAGTTCTGGCTGGGTAAAGCTGGACACTGCACAGAATACACACATTCCCTGTGATCACTGTGAAAATCAGACCTTAAAACTAAAGAATTTATGGTACTATAAGCAAAATAATCACTGCAAGGCCAAACAAAGATTAGAAAAGAGGTATCTGAACTGAAAACAGCAATAAAATGCTTTACAATACATGGCTATCTAGGAATCTTTCTCCAAAATTGGGAGATTCAGTTTAGTTCAGTTCAGTTCTATCACTCAGTCGTGTCCGACTCTCTGCGACACCATGAACCACAGCACGCCAGGCCTCCCTGTCCATCACCAACTCCTGCAGTCCACCCAAACCCATGTCCATCGAGTCCGTGATGCCATCCAACCATCTCATTCTCTGTCATCCCCTTCTTCTCCTGCCTTCAATCTTTTCCAGCATCAGGGTCTTTTCAAATGAGTTGGCTCTTCACATCATGTGGCCAAAGTATTGGAGTTTCAGCTTCAACATCAGTCCTTCCAATAACACCCAGGACTGATCTCTTTTACGATGGACTGGTTGGATCTCCTTGAAGTCCAAGGCACTCTCAAGAGTCTTCTCCAACACTACAGTTCAAAAGCATCAATTCTTCAGCACTCAGGTTTTTTCACAGTCCAACTCTCACATCCATACATGACTACTGCAAAAACCATAGCCTTGACTAAATGGACCTTTGTTGACAAAGGAATGTCTCTGCTTTTTAATATGCTGTCTAGGTTGGTCGTAACTTTCCTTCCAAGGAGTAAGCGTCTTTTAATTTCCTGCTGCAATCACCATCTGCAGTGATTTCTGAGCCCAGAAAAATAGTCTGACACTGTTTCCACTGTTTCCCCATCTATTTGCCATGAAGTGATGGGACTGGATGCCATGATCTTCATTTTCTGAATGTTGAGCTTTAGGCCAACTTTTTCACTCTCCTTTTTCACTTTCATCAAGAGGCTCTTTAGTTCTTCTTCACTTTCTGCCATATGGGTGGTGTCATCTGCATATCTGAGGTTATTGATATTTCTCCCGGCAATCTTGATTCCAGCTTGTGCTTCCTCCAGCCCAGCGTTTCTCATGATGTACTCTGCATATATGTTAAATAAACAGGGTGACAATATACAGCCTTGATATACTCCCTTGCCAATTTGGAACCAGTCTGTTGTTCCATGTCCAGTTCTAACTGCTGCTTTCCGACCTGCATACAGATTTCTGAAGAGGCAGGTCAGGTGGTCTGGTATTCCCATCTCTTTCAGAATTTTCCACAGTTTATTGTGAAACAACACAGTTAACTGTGTTGTACTTGTCTCTTTTTAAAGGCCGAATAACATTCCACTGTACATATATATATATATATATATATATATATATATATATATATATCACACTGGGTTTGTCCATTTCTGCTAATGGACATTTGGCTTCCTTTCACCTTTTGGCTATTGTGTATAGTGCTGCCATGAACTTCTATGTATAGGTACTTGTTTGAGTATTTTTTCAATTCTTTTGAAAAGAACTGAAGGTATACACTCCAAGGTATACATCTTGGAGTGGGACTGCTGGGTCATAAAGAAATTCTATATTTAACTTTTTTTTTTTAAACTTTACAATATTGTATTGGTTCTGCCATATATCGAAATGAATCTGCCACAGGCATACATGTGTTCCCCATCCTGAACCCTCCTCCCTCCTCCCTCCCCAAACCATCCCTCTGGGTCGTCCCAGTGCACCAGCCCCAAGCATCCAGTACCGTGCATCAAATCTGGACTGGGGACTCGTTTCATATATGATATTATACATATTTCAATGCCATTCTCCCAAATCATCCCACCCTCACCCTCTCCCACAGAGTCCAAAAGACTGTTCTATACATCAGTGTCTCTTTTGCTGTCTCGCATTCAGGGTCATCGTTACCATCTTTCTAAATTCCATATATATGCGTTAGTATACTGTATTGGAGTTTTTCTTTCTGGCTTACTTCACTCTGTATAATAGGCTCCGGTTTCATCCACCTCATTAGAACTGATTCAAATGTATTCTTTTTAATGGCTGAGTAATACTCCATTGTGTATATGTACCACAGCTTTCTTATCCATTCATCTGCTGACGGACATCTAGGTTGCTTCCATGTCCTGGCTATTATAAACAGGGCTGTGATGAACATTGGGGTACACGTGTCTCTTTCCCTTCTGGTTTCCTCAGTGTGTATGCCCAGCAGTGGGATTGCTGGATCATAAGGCAGTTCTATTTCCAGTTTTTTAAGGAATCTCCATACTGTTCTCCATAGTGGCTGTACTAGTTTGCATTCCCACCAACAGTGTAAGAGGGTTCCCTTTTCTCCACATCCTCTCCAGCATTTATTACTTGTAGACTTTTGGATCGCAGCCATTCTGACTGGCGTGAAATGGTACCTCATAGTGGTTTTGATTTGCATTTCTCTGATAATGAGTGATGTTGAGCATCTTTTCATGTGTTTGTTAGCCATCTGTATGTCTTCTTTGGAGAAGTGTCTATTTAGTTCTTTGGCCCATTTTTTGATTAGGTCATTTATTTTTCTGGAATTCTATATTTACCTTTTTAAGGAATTGTCAAACTGTTTTCCAAACTGGCTAAACCTCTTTATGTTCCCACCAGCAATGTATGAGGGTTTCAATTTCTCCATATTTTTCTGAAAATTGTTATCTTTTATATTTTTCATTACAGCCATCACAGTGGGTATGAAGTAATACCTCACTGTTAATTTTGTTTTCCCTCATGACTAACAATGTGGAGCATCCTTTTATGTGCCTGTTGGCCATTTTTACTTCTTTGGATAAAGGTCTGGACAAATCCTTTACCTATTTTTAAATAAGTTTTAAAAAATCTTTTTGTTGTTCAGCTTAAGAGTTCTTTATCAGTTCAGTTCAGTCACTCAGTCGTGTCCGACTCTTTGCGACCCCATGAATCACGGCACGCCAGGCCTCCCTGTCCATCACCAACTCCCGGAGTTCACCCAGACTCACGTCCATTGAGTCAGTGATGCCATCCAGCCATCTCATCCTCTGTCGTCCCCTTATCCTCCTGCCCACAATCCCTCCCAGCATCAGAATCTTTTCCAATGAGTCAACTCTTCGCATGAGGTGGCCAAAGTACTGGAGTTTCAGCTTTAGCATCATTCCTTCCAAAGCAATCCCAGGGCTGATCTCCTTCAGAATGCACTGGTTGGATCTCCTTGCAGTCCAAGGGACTCTCACGAGTCTTCTCCAACACCACAATTCAAAAGCATCAATTCTTCGGCCCTCAGCCTTCTTCACAGTCCAACTCTCACATCCATACATGACCACAGGAAAAACCATAGCCTTGACTAGACGAACCTTTGTTGGCAAAGTAATGTCTCTGCTTCTGAATATGCTATCTAGGTTGGTCATAACTTTCCTTCCAAGGAGTAAGCGTCTTTTAATTTCATGGCTGCAGTCACCATCTGCAGTGATTTTGGAGCCCAAAACAATAAAGTCTGACACTGTTTCCACTGTTTCCCCATCTATTTCCCATGAAGTGATGGGAATGGATGCCATGATCTTCGTTTTTTGAATGTTGAGCTTTAAGCCAACTTTTTCACTCTCCACTTTCACTTTCATCAAGAGGCTTTTTAGTTCTTCACTTTCTGCCATAAGGGTGGTGTCATCTGCATATCTGAGGTTACTGATATTTCTCCCAGCAATCTTGATTCCGGCTTGTGTTTCTTTCAGTCCAGCGTTTCTCATGATGTACTCTGCATAGAAGTTAAATAAACAGGGTGACAATATACAGCCTTGACGAACTCCTTTTCCTATTTGGAACCAGTCTGTTGTTCCATGTCCAGTTCTAACTGTTGCTTCCTGACCTGAATACAAATTTCTCAAGAGGCACATCAGGTGGTCTGGTATTCCCATCTCTTTCAGAATTTCCCACAGTTTATTGTGATACACACAGTTGAGTTCTTTATAGACCCCTACAAAATATATGATTTGCAATTACTTTATTCCATTCTGTGGGTTGCTTTTTCTCTTTCTTGATAATGTCCTTTGATGAACAAAAGCTTTTAATTTTATGAAAGTCAAGTTTCTCTACTATTTCTCTCATTGCTCAGTCATGTACGAGCCCATGTGTCAAATTAAAGTTCATGGAGATTTAGTCCTATGTTGTCTTCTACGAATTTTGTAACTTTAGCTTTTATGTTTATGTCACTGATGCATTTTGAGTACATGGTGTGAGGTAGGCATCCAACTCCACTCTGTGACAAATGAGTATCTAATACATCTACCATTTTGAAGAAAGGAAACATAATATTATGAACATAGTTAAAAAGTAAATTCTCAAGAGGAGTCTAAGGAGACATGATAACTAAATATAATATGGTACCTAGATGAGATCAGGTACTATATTACAAAAGATGGTACATATTACAATTACATACTATGCAAGGCAATCTACAGATTCAGTGCAATCCCTATCAAATTACCAATGGTATTTTTCACAGAACTAGACCAAAAAAATCTTAAAATCTGTATGGAGACACAAAAGACTCCAAATACCCAAAGCAATTTTGAGAAAGAAAACTAGAGCTGGAGGATTCAGGCTCCCTGACTTCAGCTGATACCACAAAGCTATAGTCATCAATCATTATGGTACTGGCACAAAAAAATGGAAATACAGATCAAGGGAATAGGACAGAAAGTCTAAAAATGAATCCACACACCTAGGGTTAATTAATCTATGGCATGGAGGCAAGATCCACACAATGTTGGAAAGACAATCTGTTCAACAAACGGTGTGGGGAAACTAGGCAGATACATGTAAAAATATGAAATTATATCATTCTTTAACACCATACACAAAAATAAGCTCAAAATTGTTTAAAGACCTAAATGTGAGACTGGACATTATAAATCTCCTAGAGGAAAACATAGGCAGAAAACTTTCTGACATGAATTGTACCAATATCTTTTTCAGTCTATTTTTCAGAAAAAAGGAAATAAAAACAAAAATAAACAAATTGAACCTACTGAAATTTAAAAGTGTTTGCACACCAAAGGAAACAATAAACAGAACAAAAATACAACCCACAGATTGGGAGAAAATATTTGCAAATGATGTGACCAACAAGGGATTAGTCTTTAAAATTTATAAACAGCTCATGAAGCTTACCATCATCAAAACAACCCAATTGGGCAGAAGACCTACATTTCTCCAAAGACGATATACAGATGGCCAAAAGGCACATGAAAAGATGCTCAGCACTGATAATTACTATAGAAATGAAAACCAAAACTATAATGAGATACCATGTCGTATCAGTCAAAATGGCTATCATCAAAAAAATTCACAAACAATAAATGCTGGAGAGGGTGTGGAGAGAAGGGAACCCTTTTGCACTACTGGTGGGAATATAAATTGGTACAGCCACTATGGACAATAGTATGGAAGTTCCTTTAAAAACTAGAAATAGAGCTACCATATGACCCTGCAGTTCCACTCCTGGAAATATGCCCAGAGGAAAACATGGTCTGAAAGGATACATGTACTCTACTCTTTGACATATGAATATCTAATACCTCAACCATTTTGAAAAAAGAAAACATAATATTATGAATATAGTAGAAAGTAAATTCCCAAGAGAAGTCCAAGGAGACATGACAACTAAATATAATATAGTACCTGGATGAGATCCTGTGACAGAAAACAGACACTAGTTCAAAACTAAGGAAACCAGAGTGAAGCATAAATTTTAGTTATCAATAATGCATCAGTCTTGATTTACTAATGGTGACAAATGTACCATATTAAAATAAGAAGCTAATATTAGGGCAAACTGGGTGTGGGGTTTATGGGAACTCTTTGTGCTAGTTTTATAATTTTTCTATAAATCTACAACTCTTCTAAAATAATTTAAAGGTTATTATAAAAAGGTTAAGTGATTGTATTAAAAACAACTGCAATATCTAGGATAAACCTCATGAAAGATGTGCAGGATCTCTACACGGAAAACTATTACACACTGCTGAGAGAAATTTAAAGAGAGCTGATGAGCTATATCATGCTCATGGACTGGTAGATTCAGTATTGTTAAGATGTCAATGCTGTCACACTTGTTAATGATTTAATAACATCCTAATCAATGATCTAAAAAAGGAATAAAGTTGGAAGAGTTGCACTATCTGATTTTAAGCCTATTATAAAGCTCCAATAATCATAACAATACAATACTAACAAAAGTAACACAATCTGGAAAAAAAATAACATACCTATGGTAAACTCAATTTTGGGAGAAGTTTCAAGGTAATTTGGAGAAGGCAATGGCACCCCGCTCCAGTACTCTTGCCTGGAAAATCCCATGGGTGGAGGAGCCTGGTGGGCTGCAGTCCATGGGGTGGAGAAGAGTCGGACACGACTGAGTGACTTCACTTTCACTTTTCACTTTCAGGCATTGGAGAAGGAAATGGCAACCCACTCCAGTGTTCTTGCCTGGAGAATCCCAGGGACTGGGGAGCTGGTGGGCTGCTGTCTATAGGGTCGCACAGAGTCGGACACGTTCAAGGTAATTATATGGGAAAGTAAAATTGTTTTCATTAAATATGGTGGGAACACTGGACAGTCATATTAAAAATAAATTATGTCCACCTCAAGCCATAAACCAGAATTCATAGATCTTAAAGCCTAAAGGTAAGCCAAAACTATAGTATTTTTAGAATAAAATACAGGATAAAATTTTTGTCACTTTAGAGTAGGAAAAGATTTCTTAGACTAAATGTAAATCAAAAAGTGATACACTGGGCGTTATTGAAATTAAAACTTTTTGCTCTTCAAAGGACACCATTAGGAAAATGAAAAGGCAAACTACATATTAGAGGAAAATATTATTAACACATGCCTCTGACAGAGGCCTTATATCCAGAATATATAATCCAGAATATAGTCAGTCCTTTTAAACTCAGTAATAAGATGACAATTCAATCAAAAAACATAATGAAGACCTGGAAAGGTACTTTCTAAAAGAAGATATATAGCTAATAAATACATGACAAAATACTTAACATCATATTAGCCTTCAGGGGAATGCACATTAAGACAAATGAGATACCACTGGACAGCAATAAAATGGCTAAAGTTAAAATTTCTAACAACAGCAAGTATTGGTAAGGATATGGAGCAACTGGAACTCTTATACACTGCAAACAGTTGTGTAAATGGTACCTCTTTTGGGGAAAACACTTTGGCAGCTTTTTTTAAACGTTAAACACTCTATGACTCAGCAATTTCATTCCTAGGCATTTACCTAAGGGAAATTACGACTTAGGTCCACAAAAAAATCTGGACAAGAATATTACAACTGCCTTATTTGTAATCGGCAACAACTGGAAACAATTTAAAAGTCCATCATTTAAATTAGATGATGATTAAATTAATTAATTAAATTAATCATTTAAATTAGATGAGCGGATAAACACTCTGTGGTATATTTATGCTGCTGCTGCTGCTAAGTCGCTTCAGTCGTGTCCAAGTTTGTGCGACCCCATAGATGGCAGCCTACCAGGCTCCCCCATCCCTGGGATTCTCCAGGCAAGAACACTGGAGTGGGTTGCCATTTCCCTCTCCAATTCATGAAAGTGAAAATTGAAAGTGAAGTCACTCAGTCGTGTCCGACTCTTCTCGACCCCATGGACTGCATTGCACGAGGCTCCTCTGTCCATAGGATTTTCCAGGCAAGAGTGCTGGAGTGGGGTGCCATTGCCTTCTCCAGGTATATTTATGCAGTGTTATATTAAAAGGTATATTATAGGGACTTCCCTTGTTGTCTAGTGGCTCTTTGTTCCCAGTGCAGGGGGCCTGGGTGCCATGCCTGGTCAGGGAACTAAATCTCACATGCTTCAACTAAAGATCCTCAGTGCCCCACCTAAGACCTGGCCCAGTCAAATAAATAATAAATATTAAAAAATAAAAGGTATATTATAAAATATAAAATGGTATGTTTATAACATATGAAAAACATATATGATAGACATATATTTATTCATATGGAAATAAATGAAATTGGATCTTTACTTAACTCCACATACAAACATGAAATGCTCATGGATTAAGACAAAAGTTAACAAAAAAATTTTTAATTATTAGAGAAAAATATAGAAGAATATCTTTATAATACTGATATAGGGAAAGAGTTTCTAAATAAGATAAAACGCTCAAAAAAGAAAAGATTGGTGAATATGACTACATTAAAAATACTTAAGTTCATCAAAACAAATTAAGAATAAAAGAACTGTAACTAGAGAGAAAGAATTTAAAATACAAGAATAAAAATCTATATGATAATACAATTTCTACAGATCAATAAAAAATGAATAGTAACATGCATAAATGAAAATACCCAGTGGCTGATAAGCTTATTAAAAAATGTTCAACTCTTTTGAAATAAAGAAAACACAAATTAAAATCCAGTAACATAATCAGTGCTCCTTCTGGCAATAGCATACTAACAAATTTTAGAAAAATTCTCTAAGAGTAACTAGACAAACTGAATATTTTTTTAAAAATCTTTAAAACATTGACACAGAAGGAATTTTCAATTCTAGGATTGGAGAGAGAGTGAAAATCCAAGGAAAGAAGCTTGAAATCTGAATTATGTTTCTCGTGAACAAATTTGCTGATATAAAATGAACACTTTAGAGCTTCAAACTATTTCTACAGTTTTTCAAAGTCAATTCTCAGCACAAAAAATTATCAAAACACACAAAAAGATGAGATGACTAATCAGATCAGATCAGATCAGTTGTGCAGTCATGTCCAACTCTTTGCGACCCCATGAATCAAAGCAAGCCAGGCCTCCCTGTCCATCACCAACTCCCAGAGTTCACTCAGACTCACATCTATTGAGTCAGTGATGCCATCCAGCCATCTCATCCTCTGTCGTCCCCTTCTCCTCTTGCCCCCAATCCCTCCCAGCATCAGAGTCTTTTCCAATGAGTCAACTCTTCACATGAGGTGGCCAAAGTACTAGAGTTTCAGCTTTAGCATCATTCCTTCCAAAGCAATCCCAGGGCTGATCTCCTTCAGAATGGACTGGTTGGATCTCCTTGCAGTCCAAGGGACTCTCAAGAGTCTTCTCCAACACCACAGTTCAAAAGCATCAATTCTTCGGCGCTCAGCCGTCTTCACAGTCCAACTCTCACATCCATACATGACCACTGGAAAAACCATAGCCTTGACTAGATGAGCCTTTGTTGGCAAAGGAATGTCTCTGCTTTTCAATATGCTATCTAGGTTGGTCATAACTTTCCTTCCAAGGAGTAAGCGTCTTTTAATTTCATGGCTGCAGTCACCATCTGCAGTGATTTTGGAGCCCAGAAAAATAAAGTCTGACACTGTTTCCACTGTTTCCCCATCTATGTCCCATGAAGTGATGGGACCAGATGCCATGATCTTCGTTTTCTGAATGTTGAGCTTTTCTGAATTAGTTGAGATGACTAATAACCAAGGGCAAATAATAAGTATGAAAAATAGACTCACATAGGATATCCAGATATTCAGACATGGATATTAAAATAATCAGGATGAATAGGTAAAAATATTAATCAATGAAATACAATGGTAAAACAATGGGATCAAGTGGTAACTGGAGAATGGAAAAAGTGTAACAACTGAAATTAAGAACACAATCAATGGGATTAATAGAAGTTAGACACAGGTGAAAAGAGAATTAGGGTAGGGGGAGATAGATCACAACAATGAAGAGGTGTTATTTCCCAATATGATTTTGAGGCTAGCATACCCTTTAATACCAAAGGCTGACAATCATGTTCCAAGAAAGTAAACTTTTACATGAAAACAGATTTTAAAAATTCCAAGCAAAGTATCAGAATACTGAATTTAGCAATATTCAAAAAGGATACTACACTACAAAAATGCTGAATTTATTCTAGGAATGCATGCTTGGGTTAACATTCAAAAATTAATCAATACAAATCAACATATCATAGCATGAAGGAGAAAATGCATATAATTAACTCAGTAGCTGCATGAAAAGCACTTGAAGTCTATATGCTTTCATCACAAACTATAGCAAACCAGTAATGAAAGGAAACTTCGTTATTCCAATAAATCATTTGTCAAAACTTACAATAATATATTTAATTGAAATACTGACTTTTACCTCAGACCGAGAATAAGATAAATGTGCCTATTATTACCTCTTCTATTTTTTAAATTTATTTTTAATATAAATTTATTTATTTTAATTGGAGGTTAATTACTTTACAATATTGTATTGGTTTTGCCATACATCAACATGAATCCGCCACGGGTGTACACGTGCTCCCCTTCCTGAACACCCCTCCCTCCTCCCTTCCCATACCATCCCTCTGGGTCGTCTCAGTGCACCAGCCCCAAGCATCCAGTATCATGCACCGAACTTGGACTGGCGATTCGTTTCATATATGATATTATACATGTTTCAATGCCATTCTCCCAAATCATCCCACCCTTGCCCTCTCCCACAGAGTCCCAAAGACTGTTCTATACATCCGTGTCTCTTTTGCTGTCTCGCATACAGGGCTATCGTTACCATCTTTCTAAATTCCATATATATGTGTTAGTATACTGTACTGGTGTTTTTCTTCTGGCTTACTTCACTCTGTATAATAGGCTCCAGTTTCATCCACCTCATTAGAACTGATTCAAATGTATTCTTTTTAATGGCTGAGTAATACTCCATTGTGTATATGTACCACAGCTTTTTTATCCATTCATCTGCTGATGGACATCTAGGTTGCTTCCATGTCCTGGCTATTATAAACAGTGCTGCAATGAACATTGGGGTACACGTGTCTCTTTCAATTCTGGTTTCCTCAGTGCCCAGCAGTGGGATTTACCTCTTCTATTTAATGACATACAACTGGTCTTATCCTTTACTCCCATCCTTCAGGAATACTCTTGTATATAGTTTTTCAAATCAACAAAAGTAGCCAGACAATTCAAGAGATGGTACTTTATAAATATGATATGAAACAACAAATGAACTTTTATGGAAGTGCTCACTTTCATTACTCATCAAACAAATAGAAATTAAAAGCACAATGTGAAACATAGCAGAATAGCTGTGGTAGAGAAATTTGTATTTTCCCTTTGGTTAATTATGTGACTGTACCTACTATTATTATACTTACATGTATCTTATGAGCCAGCAATACCCAACACAAACATATGCTTCAAAAGACATATACACAAATATGGTGTTAAACAAATACTAGAAATAATTCAAATTGTTGAAATAAATAGGAGCAAATTAGGTGTAAAAATATCCAAACAAACCATGCAACGATAAATGGTACTGAATTACTGCTTTGCACAACAGAAATGAGTCTCACAAACATCATGTTAAGCAAAAGAATCCAGACACAAAGATATGTATCTTAGGGTACCATTTCACAGCAGAATTGCTTGTAATAGCAAGAATCTAAAAATAATCCTGATATCTACAAACAGAAAAATGGATATGCTGTGAAGTACTTATAAAACAGAAGTTTAGAAATATTGAGAATGGACAAAGTAGTATTTCATGCATAAATACATGAAGTAAAAAAAGCAAGTCTTAGAAGAAAATTGGATGGCAGGATAATAAACTAACATACTGCTTGGAGAGATCTGTAGCTGTCTAATGATAAAACCCAAATTCAAAATAGTAGTTTTCTTTTATAGAATGTAAGCTCCATGAGTCAGGGCTTTTTTTTTTTTTTTAATTTTACTGTTTTGTAGTGCCCAAAACAGTGCTTGATATGTAACACTCATTTAAATAAATGCTCTTGAATAAATAAATAAATGAGGGGCGAGGGGCTGATACAGGGAGTTGCAGTAGATTGGTCGAGTTCAGGTACTTAAGCTGGGCAATGCGTAGCCAGGGTACAAGTAATAGTATTCCTTATAGTACATATACGTGAGATGCAGTTTTCTGTATTGTAAAACATAATATTCTTTAAAAATAAAAACATGCTACTTAACTTTCATATTGCAAAGCTATGTAAATATAAAACAGACATCCTTACTCCATCTCTCAGACTCAATGTATTCCTGCCTTTGTCTTGGCCCTCATGGGAGGTAGGAACACTGAGTCAAGGGTGGATGGTAGTCATAGGAAGAGCCCCAGAGAGACTGGGTGACACCATATTGTAGGTTAAAAAAGAAGATGAAAAATCAGCACAAATCAAAGTGTACATATTGATACATCCTGCTTTGTGCCTGAGTGGGAGCTAATGAGTGAAGAATAAAGAAATATAGGTGGGTCCACTTGGGGGAATTTGAGGTCGTGGATGACTTGTAAGAGGATCAGTGTTTCTTTCTTATTTCTTCCCTTTCATCAGCTCCAAAGAGAAGCTCCATAGTATATGCAAAAGTCTCCTATAAATGAATCAGTACAAAATACCTATACAAGTGTGTCCCCAAAATACTGTCTTGGAAAAGAGGAAACTTGGCCAATCTAACTACATGTATTAGTCTGCCAAAAACACCATGAAAATCAACTGGAGAATCAGTCCTGTTCTTTAGTTTCTTTAAACTTTTTTCTTCTTTCAAAAGCAAGCCATCTGTTTAATCAACCTGGAGGGTGAATGTTCTATTATTGTGCCCTTTTCCAGAAAATTCTGGCTGAATGCCTGTGATGTGCCTAATACCTTATGGATATGTGGAAAGCAGTAAGTTCTAGTTCAAAAACAGAACAAATACAGAGCAAACCGTATACCACAACTCACTTCATGAGTTATGAAACTGGGTAATTTCACTCCTTGCCATGTTATCCAGAAATCTACTCTGGTACTATTCAATGTCATATGTATGTTATCTTAAGAACTTTTTATTCATTAGGATAACTTAAGGATGTTACAGAGATAAGTTACCAACTTGAAAAAGATATTTTACGATAAGTACATAGTCTTCAAAGAATTGCTATCAAAATATGAAAAAATGCCCACATGCCAGTAACACAAACAACCCAAGAGAAAAATGTATAGAAAATAGGAGTAAACGTCTCACAGAGGAGAAAACAAATACGTACAATAGATGTATGTTCAATATCATTACTCATCAGGGAAATATAAATGAAGACCACACGAGACATCATTTTCCTGGTATCTGAGTGGCCAAAATGAAGAAGGCTGACAGTACCAAGAAACAGAGAGGACGTGGATCCATAGGATTTCATATACACTACTGGTCAGAGGGTAAGTTGGTGCTATCTTATTAAATTCCAGTTTGGTATTCTCTCTAAAAGTTATGGATTCACATACTCCATGATATGTGTTCTACAGTGAAATGTTTGTCCACGTCCAACAGGAAGCAAGTACTCAAAGGCTTGGAGCACTGCTGTACACAGTGGCAAAAGCCTCACGACCACTCAAGTGCCCGCTGATGGGTGAGTGGATGCTTAAACTATGATATAGCCATCAGTGGAAAATAGCAGTCAAACCAAGTGAGCTACAATAGCATACAACAATAAGATGACTCTCAGCAACATGATATTAAATGAAGAAAGCTCCAAGTATTGCCAAAGCGTGATATGCTTTTTATAAAATTAAAAACAAGTAACATAAGAAAATGAGGTTTGGAATATACAGCAGGGTGATTATAGTTAACAATATTATATTACAAATCTGAAAATTGCTAGAGAGTAGATTTTAAAAATCCTTATCACAAAAAAATTTTGCAACTATGTTTAGTGATGGATGTTAACTAGACTTATCCAGTGATTATTTAACAATACATGCAAGTATCGAATCATTATGTTGTACACCTAAATACAGTGCTATATATCAATTATATCTCAATTAAAAAAGGAAATATATTCTTTTATTCTGTTTTGATATGCAATTATATGCACTTTATTTAAAAAGTAGAACATATTTAAAAATTGAATTGTTAATTATGTTCCACAGTATTAAAAAAATAAAGCTTAGAAATATACAGGAAAGTGAACTATTTAAATAGGAAGTGAGAGAACAGTGATCATTGTATGTAGGGTCAGGTACAAGGATACAGAAAAAAAGATCCCATGTATCATATGGCTAGATGTTGCCTTTTGTGATGATCTTAGCTTCTGTTTTGCACAATGAATTTGGGGATGCTTATTAAGGTATCAAATAACAAACAAAATAAATACAAATGGGTTATAAAAAGCCCACTGATTATTGTGTCATAGAATAAAGATTATAGTTAATTTAACCCTGTGCATCTGAGGTTTATAATAAAACAAACTACTTGTTATAAAGAGAATACAAATGTAAAAAAATAGTAAGATAGTTTTTAAAAGTTTAAATGAGGACATGTGTGTACTACAAGTCATCCTTTGTACCAGTGTTCTATGCAGTATGGTAACAACTGCCCTGACTTTTGAACAAGACACAGTTTCCAGTTTCTGCTTTCAATGAATTTATGGTTGGTAGAGAAGGTAAAGAAGCAGGTAGTTATAACGGAGCTAACTAAGGGATAGGATCGTCAGAAGTAAGAGAACACAAAGCAGGAGGTAGGAAACAAGCCTGGGCATAAAGGAAGTCATCTTAAGAAGGTATAAAATCTAACTGTGGAAAGGAAAGGATATTTTACCTTCTTTCAATGCCCTCCATGGGAAGGAGAGAGACAGTACTTCAGAAATCAACAACGGTCTCATCGTGAGGGGCCTTGTGAGCTACACTGTGGACTTGGGGCCTTATCTCAAGAGCCGCAAGAAACCATTGAAGAGTTTAAGCCAAGACGTCACACGATCAGCTTCATAAACAGCAGAACCACAAGCAGAAAACCTCAGTTAAACTATAGAGGTGGATGCAGCTGTCCATGCAGGCCCTGGTGGTGACTGGAAGTAATGGCAGTTAGGATAGAAGTAGGCTGAGTAGGGAGTTATTGAAGAAGGAAAATAAGAGGACTCAGAAATTTATTAAATACAAGGACCAGATAAGAGAGGCCAGTCAATGATGATTTCGACTTTAGGTAGTGGGGAGGATGGTGGTGCTGGATGCTGAGACTTAAGAACATGGGAGAAAGCACAGTTATCTTCTTTTACAATGCATTTCATTTGGCTCGGACTTCCCTAGTGGCTCAGACGGTAAAGCATCTGCCTACAAGGCGGGAGATCTTGGCTCAGCATTGGTTCACAGGGTTTCACCAACCTTTTCACATGAAGCTGACCTCTTCTCAATAAAGCATGGCTCACAAACTCTAGAAACACAAAGATCCTCTTCTTGTTTCCAAACACCTGGACAGAGCTGATAAAGATGCTGTCCCAAGGTACCTCAAAGGAGGAATGCTTAAATAAAAGTTCCTAACTCCATGACCTAACATTACAAAAGCTGCTTCACTTTATTTTCTAAGTCATTTCTGGATTTGTTACTTGCAAGGCTGACTATTGCTTTCACTGACTCTCCAATTATAAAATGAGGTAGGAGTTCCTCTGTGATTATTTTTCTTCTTTTTAAAAGCAAGATAACTACCTAAGCATGGCTCCACTGAGCAGTGCCTAATAATAGTACTTTGCTTTAGGTACATCATAAAGCAATTTCAAATACTCTTTCCTTTCATATGGTGGGTCATAAACATGTGGTGCATGCAACATTAATTTCCTAGAGAATGATTGTCAAGATGACATTTTCCGATCAGTGGCAAAATAGGTATGCATGGACCTATATCCATGTTAAGAGTGACTGGCCAGAAGTATGTTCATTTTATAGCTAATTCCCTCAGAAATCTTTAAAGCACGATGGCCACAGAGTGATGCATTGCCAGGCTGTAAGAAATGTTGGCTCATTACCACTAGATCAGTCCCTGAAGGGTTACTGTTAATATTTGGCCTTGGAAAGAAAGTAGTCAATAAAAATCCACATTTAGGTTACTTTATATACTCATGTGCAAGTAGAGGGAAGGCTCAGTGAAGTTGAAATTGTTTACATAGCACATAATAAGGGTCATTAATATTAGTTAACAATTCTCATACTGCAGCTGTGTGTTTATGTGGATGTAATATCACAAAGCAGTTAGTAGAATGCAATTTGCTGTTGCTGAGATTAAAGTCTAACTCTGGCTTTGCCATTGAAGAAGCAATGTGACTGAACAAATTATTTAAATTCTCTAAATCTTCGTTTCTTCATTGATAAAATGGACATTATGCCACTTCCTTGGGTTTAATGAGTTAACATATGCAAAGAATTTAAACCGGTAACTGATGTATCTTTAAGCATTCCAAAAAATGGAGATAATGAAGTACAGCAATGTAAATATATAGTAATGATCCATTGCAGACTAATGACTGGCTATCAGACCTAGATGCCTGAGTGTAACTAAAACACTGTAAAATACTTACATTTGTGGATAGCTGATTTTTTTTAACACAGTTTGCAGGAAACATAATAATATCATACTCCATTGACTCTCTCATGTACATTTTAAAATATTTAAATGTGAGGTCTTGATTTTACTTGCATGTAAATATCAAAACTTCTAGAAAGGATGAGAGTAGCTTAGAAGAAAATTCCAGACCCACTAATGGAACATTCTTTTTAGAAATGCTACATCATCAATGTTCTCATTGACATGGAGGATGACATCACAGAATATCCCTAAGGACGCTCATCTGCAAACTGATTCAGAAGAGCCAGATTCTGAACGGGAAGTTCTAGGAAAGATCTCCTCCCATTTGTTTTGTTTACACTTTCCATTTTATACATGCACAACAGTAATGTCCGATAAAAATATATGTCTAACTAGCTCTGTTTTTTAAGTAATGCACTTTCAAATCAATATAAAACAAAAGTTTTATTGATAAAGTGCTGTGTCATAGTTTAACTGCTAGTCTTTGTTATGCTGGCTCATAAATAATGGAACATCTTTCATTATGACATCTTAGCTTTACTGAAATATGGAAAACAATGTAAGAACAGTCAAAAGACTTTAGAAAAATTACAAAACTGAGTTGCTAAGGGAAATTTTATCTGGGTTCAAATCTTAGCTCTTCTGTTTTCAATTATGTTAACTTTGGACAAACGACCATCCATTCCTCCAAGCCTCTTATAAATGGCAGTTGTAAATCATTGGGTAAATTGTGTGGATTAAATTAAATTACACAGCTGAAATGTTTAACACTGTACTGCGCAAATATTTCAAGACTTCAACAGATGACTGATATTATTGCTATTATTAATATAATAATAATCTGTTTTATTTTTTAAAAATTGAAATACTTCAGACATTTGTCACAGCATATAATAGAAAGCTATGTATTGTATCTATCAATCACCTCCATAAGACAAAAATACCCATTTAAATATATTAACCTAAGTTATATATTAAGTTTCTATATTTTAAGAATAATAGAAAAATGAATGGGTACCAGATTTCAAAAGTACATTCACTGTGCTCTGGGTTAGAATATCATTTAAGTTCCCTACTCAAAAATTTAAGTTTGGGAGTTCAGTTCAGTTCAGTCGCTCAGTCGTCTCCGACTCTTTGAGACCCCATGAATTCAAGGACACTACAAAGACAGGTGGAAGTTTGCAAACTGAAATGGATAAATAGGAAGAGTGATTGCTGATCAAAAAAGTCAGGTCACGAATACTAAGAAACAAGGACTAAAAACATCATGGTCACTAACAGGCATTTTGAAACATGACTTAAACTGAGAGACTTACAGGCAGATACACTAACCTTCCAATTGAACTATTACACATATGGACAATTGTGAAGAATGTAACAAGGTATACAGTAGTAGGTATTACTTCATTTGGCAACAGTTAATGAGATGAAAGTGTGTCACACACCTTCCTGATACGCCTTCCTGACTGATTCTCAAATTTAAGATTCCTTTGAAAGAAAAACTGTGGTTTTCTGGTATTTTCAATGACTTTATTATAACACTACTAAAATGTATACATATAAAGCTAGATGTGAGCAGATGTAAAGTTAAATAGAATCAGAGGAAAAAAATAAGAGCCGAGCCAAGCCAATACAGTTAAAATTGACTGCATTTGTTAAATGGAATTGCTGAGCTTGTTCTGTCTGCAAGCCCAGTAACTGCTTGCAACACAAGTCTGATACTGACCTAACAAAGACTCCTTTGAGTTTAACTCGCCTCAAACATCAAATTGGGGGTGATGAGCAATTTTCCTGTCACTTTCCTCCATTTGAACTACTTTACCCTTCACTTGACATGCATTTATTGCCTCTATTCTCTTCTTTTCTCTAATAAATATGTTTCCCTTGTATCATAAACCCAACTGCAAAGAAAGACACCGTAGTAGTAATCTTTTGCTTTGTAACAAACACCACAAAACTCAGTGGCTCACAACAGCAATCATTTCTCTCTCATGGGTTCTTTAGGTCAGGAACCCAGCAGGGGCTCAGAGCTGTGTAGTCCTGACTTAGCGGGTATTTCATGAGGTTGTAGTGAGATGGTGGCTGAGGTTGGAACTCTTTATCACTCACATACCCAGTAGCTGGGCTGGGAAGACAAACAGCTGGGGCTCCTCTACCAGCCTCTATGCAATATCTTCACTGGATCTCTGTGGTATGATAGCTTTAGGAAAGCCACATTTCTTTTCTCTCTTTTAAAATTTATTTTTAACTGAAGGATAATTGCTTTACAATATTGGCTTGATTTCTGCAATACATCGCCATGAATTAGCCATAGGTGTATGTATGTCCCCTCCCTCCTTAACCTCCCTCCCACCTCCTACCCCTCTAGGTTGTTATGAAGCCCCAGTTTGAGTTCCCTAAGTCATACAGCAAATTCCCACTGGCTATCTACTTTACATACGGTAGTGTATTTGCTTCCATGCTACTCTCTCCATTCATCTCACCCTTTCCTTCCTTCCCCCACCCTGCCCTTGTCTGTAAATCTTTTCTCTACATCTGCATCTCCATTGCTGCCCCACAAATAGGTTCATCAGTACCATCTTTCTAGATTCCATATATATGCATTAATATATTATATTTGTTTTTCTCTTTCTGAGTTACTTCACTCAGTGTAATAGGCTGTAGGTTCATTCACCTCATTAGAACTGACTCAGATGTGTTCCCTTTTATGGCTAAGTAATATTCCATTGCATATATGTACCACAGTTTCTTTATCCATTCATCTGTTAATGGACATCTAGGTTGCTTCCAGCTATTGTATTCTAACTATTGTAAGCAGTGCTGCAATGAACACTGGGGTACATGCATCTTTTTCAGTTTTGATTTCCTCAGAGTGTATTCCTAGAAGTGGTATTGCTGGGTCATATGGTGTTTTTATTCCTAGTTTTTTAAGGAATATCCATACTGTCTTCCACAGTGACTATATCAATTTTCATTCCCACCAGCAGTGCAGGAGGGTTCCCTTTTCTACACACCCTCTCCAGCACTTGTTGTTTGTGGATTTTTTGATGATGGCCATTCTGACTGCTGTGAGTGATATCTCATTGTAGTTTTGATATGTATTTCTCTAATAATGAATGATGTTGAGCATCTTTTCATGTGTTTATTAGACATCTGTATATCTTCTTTGGAGAAATGTCTGTTTAGCTCTTTTGTCCACTTTTGATTGGGCTATTTGTTTTTCTAGTATTGAGTTGTATGAGTTGCTTATATATTTTGAAAATGAATTGTCAGTTGTTTCATTTGCTATTGAAACATTCTGAGGATTTTCTTTTCACTCTGTTTCACTTTTGCTGTGCAAAGGCTTTTAAGTTTAATTAGGTCCCACTTGGGAAAGCCGTATTTCTTAAATGGTGCCTCACTGTTTTCCTGGGTGCATGCCCCAAGACAGCCAGCCAGGTGGAAGCCATATTGCTCTTTCCAGTCTAGCCTTGGGAGTCACATAAGATCACCTTACCTCATTCTGCTCATTAGAGGCAAGTCACTAAGTACTTCCTGCATCCAAAGGAAAGAAAATTAGAATCTTATTTTTCAAAGGGAGGAGTGTGAGAGAACTTGCAATATATTTTAAAACCTCCAGATATGGACACCATGTGGCCATATTTCATTTAAAAATGTTCATCTGCACGATTCAGTGCACCCTTTCATCCCTTTACACATTTCAGAGGGAATTCACAGAACCCCAATAAAAGGTAAATCATTTCCTACTAGTCTGTGGACCCCAGTTTAAGGAAAATTAAGTTATGCTCAGATTACAGTGTGGAATGAAGGTTTCCTTAACTCATGGGGTAAGAGAGAATGAACTTCAAGAAATAGGAAGAGGGAAAAAATAGTCTTGGGAGAATTTTTTAATGTTTAAGTCAAGAGATGTATAATTTACCTGAGGTAATGAAATCAATTTTTATTTTAAAGTTCACTTTGTGATTGATCCAGGATTAAGAAATCTTTAAAAATGGCCCTTGAAAATCCAATGTTCTACACTCTGGACTAATGCAAACATTCTGTGTTAAGGATGTCAGTTATTAACAAAACATACCATGGGTTATAGTAACAAGGCACTTTTCTTATTTCTTTGAGCGTCCATCAGATATCTTTCATAAGATTCAATCTGTTCTTTTTTGACAGAGTTTTGGTTCACTCATTTATTTTGGTTGTACTATCTCAATGATTAACAAATAATAATGAATACTTATAAAGTACAGTATTAATTATGTGTATCTGCATTTACAAGCTCTCAAGAATTTTCTTTAAAATAGAATAAGGTTTGTTAAGACTATAAAAAAATGTTACTCTCTTCCTCAAAAAGTAAATAGAAAAACAAGACACACAGAAAAGTGTTATGCAAACTTGTAAAGCTGAAGAACTTGATGGACGCAAGGATGACTTTATTTCTTTTTTTAACTGCCTTTCCCACGTATTCTAATAATGGTTAAGAGTCCCCCTCCTTTTTGGGGTCTAAATGTCCATCAAAAGATGAATGGATAAAGAAGTGATACACACACGTACATATACACACATATACCCATACACACAATGCAATACTGCTTCTGCTACTGCTAAGTCACTTCAGTCATGTCCGACTCTGTGCGACCCCATAGACGGCAGCCTGCCAGGCTCCACCGTCCCTGGGATTCTCCAGGCAAGAACACTGGAGTGGGTTGCCATTTTCTTCTCCAATGCATGAAAGTGAAAAGTGAAAGGGAAGTCGCTCAGTCGTGTCTGACTCTTCTCGACCCCATGGACTGCAGCCCACCAGGCTCCTCTGTCCATGGGATTTTCCAGGCAAGAGTACTGGAGTGGGGTGCCATTGCCTTCTCCACAATGAAATACTGCTGCTGCTGCTGCTGCCAAGCCGCTTCAGTCGTGTCCGACTCTGTGCGACCCCACAGAGAGAAGCCCACCAGGCTCCCCCGTTCCTGGGATTCTCCAGGCAAGAATATTGGAGTGGGTTGCCATTTCCTTCTCCACAACGCAATACTACTCAGCCATAAAAAAGAATGAAATAGTGCCATTTGCAGCAACAAGGATGGACCTAGAGAGTGTCGTACTTAATGAAGTAAGTCAGAGAAGGAGAAATGTCATATGACATCCCTTATATGTGGAATCTAAAAAGAAATGATACAAATGAACTTATAAAACAACCAGACTTTGAGGACTAGCTTATGGTTGTCAAGGGGAAGGGTGGTTGTCAAAGGGATAGTTAGGGAGTTTGGGATGGACATGTACACACTGCTATATTGAAAATGGATAACCAACAAGGATCTACTGTATAGCACAGAGAACTATATTCAGTATCCTATGATAAATCATAAAGGAAAAGAATTTTTTAAAAAAGAATGTTTATATATATATGTATACCTGAATCACTTTGCTATGTATCAGAAATGAACACAACATTGTAAATCAACTTCAATAAGAAAAGGCCCCCTCCATAAATAGTGAGGACTTGGTGTCAAAGTCCTGCAGTGTTCATTCATTATTCAGTAAATATTCACTATAACACGTAACATCTTTCCAGTTCCTGGGGATCTGTGAGTAAGAGTAATGCAGTCAATTCTCATGGGTATTATGGGTCTAACAGGGAAGACAGGCATTAAGTAAATCATCATAAAAGTAATAAATACTACAAAAAGGAAACCATAAGGTGCTAACGGAATGCCAACTTAGTCTGGGGAAAGAGCCTGGAATATGAAACAATATGTAAACAAACATTCAGAAAATGAGAAGGAGATCAGCAGATGAGGAGTTTTCTGGCATTTTCTGTATTTGCTATCAGCCACTGTAATATCTTTAGCTTCAAACATTACACAAGGAATTTGTGGCTTCTACTGAAATAAATTTCTGGCCCGTAAAAGAATGTTTTTGGATGCATATCAATTAATATTTAAGAATTACTTGGTGATCTGCAAATCTTGGGAAAGCATACAGGGGTGTGGATATTTAAATGGCCTGAGTGAGTCTTCTGCAAAACATCATCTCATGGAAGCAGGTCACTGAGACCTAGATGGTTTTTAGACTGGCTAGCAGAACACAATGGTTGACTCCAGCTGGGCAGTCTATGCATCAGAGCCTCCCTTCCACTAACAATTTATTTCTCCATCTCTGCTGGTGAGAAGGGTGAGAAAGAACAGCTTACCTCCTATTGACTTCAAAAGGAGTCTGAGCTTGACATCTCTGCAGCTGGCAAGCGTTGCTTTCCTGGTATTTCCCATTTGTTTGTCAGTGGAGCTCCTGTGACTTGAGGGATGCCCCTGTCAATCCAAAAAGAAACAAGGGAAGGGAGAGAGGGGGTAAGACTCTTCCTGCCTCTGACAATTCAGGTGCCCTGAATGCCTCAACTCTACAGGGAAGTTTTCTCTTAACAAACACTTAGAAGGACATGAAAAGACCTCTACAGAGACTTCAAATGCTGCAGCTGAGCTTTCTTCTTTCTGAACCCTGCATTCTGTCTGAGGCACACTTGGCATGATTAGCTCTTAGGCTCAGATGGTAAAGAATCCACCTGTAATGCAGGAGATCTGGTTTTGATCCCTGGGTTGGGGAGATTCTCTGGAGAAGGGAATGGCAACCGACTCCAGTATGCTTGCCTGGAGAATTCCATGGACAGGAGCACTTGGCAGGCTACAGTCCACAGAGCTGCAGAGTCAAACATGACTGAGTGACTGACACTTTCACATCTCATATTTGAGATAGCAATGTTATCCCAAATGTCACCTGAAGTTCAGCTATGAAGCTTTGGTTATGTGGAGGGATAACAGCTTGTGTGATGGTTTCTGTGCTCATGAAGGGTGTGTGTTAGCTCGATGCATGAAGCAGGGCACCCAAAGTTGGTGCTCTGGGACATTACAGAGGGATACATGAGGAGGGATGTGGGATGGGAGTTCAGGATGGGGGGGACACATGTATACCCATGGCCGATTCATGTTGATGTATGGCTTAAGCATCACAATATTGTAAAGCAATTATCCTCTAATTAAAATAAATTAATTAAAAAAATAAATTGATGCCCAGAAAAGGAAAAAAAAAAAAAACTATTAACAGGGACTTCCCTGGCAGTCCAGTGGTTAAGAATTCACCTTCCAATGTAGGTTCGATCTACTCTGTAGGGGTGTGGGTTCATTCCCTGGACGGGGAGCTAAGATACCACAAGTCTCATGGCCGAAAAACTAAAACATAAAACAGAAACAGTATTGTAAGAAATTCAATACGAAGACTTTAAAACTGGTCCACATCAAAAAAAAAAAAAAAAACTTAAACAAAAACTTACTTAACTAAGGGAGTAAGGTGGCTAATGAGAATGAAGGCCAGTCACAGAGACAGACATTAACCCTGTAATTACTGAACTGCAGGGGAGGTCCAGGAGTACTGAGGGGAGAGGGAAACAGCCTCAGGCTGGTACAACTTGCTCACTGGTCTGGACATATTTTAGAATTTTAACAACTGGTGTCTGTTGAGTAACTTGATATTTGGTGCAGTGTATACGTCCTAGAAGGACAGGTGTGCACTCCAACAGAACCTGGGCATCAGGGCTGGATTTCAGCGCCTGATTCTTTAACTTAACTATGTGAGTTTCGGGAAGTCGCTTACCTCCTTCAGTCTGTTTTTCTATCAGGTTACACAATAGCTTCCTTCTGGTCCTAACATTCATTTCCAGTATTTCTAAAGCCATGGTCCAGGCACTGTTTTTATTATTCAACACAACATAATGTGTTGTGGTTAAGAGCCTGGGTCTCACTAGTTGGATTAAACTCTCCTCAGTGATCCCAGGCTTATTCTCTAAGTTTTCTTGGTTCCATTTCTTCAAATGTGAAAAGGTGAGTATAATCAATCTATCACATAGGATTGCAGTAGATGAGGGTTACAAGGGATAATGCAAGAAGAGAATTTAGAACCATGCTTGGGTACAGAAGCACTCAAGAGAGGTTACTTTTTATTATATTATGGCCAGAGTGGAGCAAAGAGCTACAGAGTGTTCCTATTTACCCTTCAAACCCATCCATGAACTGCAAGGTTATTTTTCAAGTCCAAGCTGCCTTAGCTCTTGAGCTGTACTCCTAGTGTTAATGGCACATTGAATGTGAGGGGGAGAGGGGACATGGCCCATGTCTTCAGAACGTGTTCCAGGCATGGCCAAGGGCCCAGTCTCTGATGTCTCAATCTGTTCAGGAGGACTCTGCCACATGCCAACTTTTGCTAAACCACTAAAAGATTTAGAGTTTATGGTGAAAGGAGATGTTTAACAAAGGAGAATTCTTCCTTTTGTTGAGATGTGGAAGAGGTATTTCAAGGGCTCTTCCTTTCAGATGTTATCTTTTTCCATCTGGCAGTCTGATTAGGTGGAGGGAAATGATGGAGGCTCTGGATAGTACATCTCCCACATAGGATTTTCCTACTCCATTCTAGTCTGAAGGACATGGACATATGAAAGGAAAGACTCACAACTTCAATATACGGTACTGACAATAAAGCTCCCATCCCCCAATGAATCTATCAGTGAATTTTATCAGTTGAAATCCAGGGAATTTAGAGCCCACTTAATTGAAGGGTCCAGGAAACGTGTTGACTCCAAGCTTCAGGTTCAAGTTGCTCAAATATTTCCACCAAGACTTGTTCTTTGTCCATCTTTCAGCTCAGTTTTTCTTCTATTCTGGCTTTATTTTCAATGAGACTCTTCCCAAGTGGTGACTCCTTAATCCACCAGTAACTCTAGGCTTGGGTTTTGCCAATTTTTCGACCCCAGCAGGTAAACAGCACTTCTTTCCAATCATGCCAACAAAATCCCAGGTAGGAATCTTAGGGGTCCAGCTTGACTTATGTGCCTGTCTTGGATTTACTGAGGCCAAGGGAAACAACACTCTGACTGACTGGGAACAGGCCACAGACCATTTTCTCTAGCCAAGAGAAATATTCAAACTTCACACACCAAGAATAAGCTGAAGGCTGGTTGCCGCAAAGAAGACTGGAATGTTGTTCTCAAAAGAAGGCAGTCAAAAAACTCAACAGATCCCACTACATACAAGGATTTAGAATGCAGAAAGCCATCCACACACACACACATGCCCACAGATGTTTATCTGGACACTGTAGTGAAAGAGCTGAAATAAATCAGGTGTTAATGTTAATGAATCATTTTGCTGTTTCCTTTTCTTCAGCAAAGTTTTGGAGGCTCATTCATCCAGCAAAGCCTCACCTCTATAGAGCCTTCCCTCTGTGCCTGGTGCTGAGTTAGAACCTAAAGACCAGGCAAGAGCAGGATGTTCTGGCTAGAAGCTCCTAGCCAGAACATGCCACACACTTACTGTATTGCTCTCCAGCACAGATTTCTATATCCTACTATTCTTCTCAAGTAACCATAGACTGGCTTATTTCCCTCTGAATGCTGAGGGCTCCATCTCCAAGTTCCTTTGCTGGAAGGCATATTAGGAAATGGGATGTCCTGCCAGAGACACACACAAGAAATCTGAACTGCATGGCCTTAGGTAAACCCCACTAGGTCTCAGTCAAGGGGTTCCGTTCCCCTGCAGCAGGTGTAAGGATAAAAGGCCAATTGTCCTTAGGAACCTATAGGATAAATAGAAAGAATATGCCCCTGCTAGTTAATCTGCTGGTGATAAAGAGTATTGTTTTATCTCCTGCCATTTCCATGGTTCCATGGGATGAGAACTTTTGTGACACAAAGTCCCCTTTGTCTTTCCAGTCCAAAGAGACGTTTAAATTGACCTTTCATGTATCCCTTGGTTGTCACAATCCAAGCACTGAGTTGGTATTATGCATCGAGGGGATTGTTTTTATTCTCCAAAAGGGACTATCATCTACAGAGATGCTATGATGCTAAAAAACAGCGTGATATTCTCCTGCTTTAAAAAATTAAGTTTTTTTAAGCAGTTTTAGATTTACAGAAAAAATGAATCCAAAGTATAATTACCATCTGCTCCCTCACTCTGCTCTCTCCAACCCACTTTCCCCTATTCACACCTTGCATTAGTGTGTTAGTGTGGTATTTTGGCTATCTTGGTATCTAGTGTGGTATCTTGGCTGTAATTGATGAGCCAAGATTACAACATTATCATAACCAAAAATCCATAGCTTACATTAGGGTTTACTCTTTACAATGTACATTCTGTGGGTTCTGACATGCATAAAGACATGTATCCACCATTATGATATCAGAGTTGTTTTACTGCCCTAAAAATGCTCTGTGCTCTGACTATTCAACCCTCTGTCCTCTCCAATCCCTGACAACCACAGATCTTTTTACTGTCCCCATAGTTTCATCTTTTACAGAATGTCATATAGTGAGGATCATTCACAAAGTATGTGAACTTTTCTAATTGGTGTATTTCACTTAGCAATATGCATTTAAGTTTCCTCCATGTCTTTTTGTGGCCTGAAAAATCATTTTTTTTATTGCTAAATAATCCCTGCTTAAAATTTAAAGCTTTCAGGCTACAACAAGAGTAAAGTTGTCCCTACCTCTTATTTATCTTTCATTGGAATTTTTATAAACCTAAGAGATTACTAGTACTCACCAAAGTTTTTATAAGTGGACTTACTCTGTGTTACTTGAAAGAATTATTACAGTACGATGATATTACAGTTTTTTTTTTTTTTTTTCAAGACTGGAAGAATGAAGATCAAATTCTAATATTTCAGTGCCAGCCAAACTAGAGAAGGTCTATTTAGGCTTCAGACAACACTAGTATTCTTGGCATTTTTACTCAGAAGAATTTATATGTGTGTAATTAGTGTTTTTCTGAAAATAAATGATTTTCTGACTTTTCTTTCCCCCCAGCAGTATTAGAGATCCTGTCCACCTGATTAGTAATAACATATGTTTTTATTTAACCAAGCAATGACATTCATTTTTATTTGACCAACGAATTCTCTTTACTTATATCTCCTAAACAGAATCCACTTTGTTCATGAGAACAGCGGTGGCAGAGTTCCTATTCACTTTTCTGCTATTTGACAGTCATAAAATGTACAGGCTTTAGAATTTAAGGAAGTGGGGCAAGCATCCCTGCTCTGCCCCTTGATTCTCTGCCCCTTGATTAGCTGTGTGTTTTTTAACAAGTCATTTCTCCTCTCTCTCTCTGTTTTTTCTTTTGTAAATCACAGTTAATAATAGACTTTTTCTTGTAAGACTGTTCTGGATATGGAAACAGATAATCCAGGGAGAGCATTAAGCACAGTTTCAACAACAAAGAAATCTTCCTGAAACATCAGCCAAGCCACATCAGGCAACTGGCCTGTGTATAAAGGAAATGCTGAGTACAGAGTAGATGCTTATGAAATTATTTCTGACTGATAAAGAGGGTAAAGGGAGGGTAACCCTGTCACGTGAGAGCTCTCAGAGAACACAGTGGAGGAAGCTGACTTAATAGCGACTGAGTGTCATTGAGCAGATTAGGTACCCCGTGCAATCTTATGGAACCAAGAATATCACTTCTGCTGCCTTTTGGCTCTGCCCCTGCTGAGAGATAGGGTCTTAGCTAATAACTCACATCCTTCTCTTCTCTCTGAAAGCCCATTTCCTGAGCAAATGCATGCTTTGGAGAGGTGGTTAGCGAATAACCCAGATCCCAGGTTTAATGGACAATTTCTTTCAGGTGAAATTGAAGGGTAGAGCATCATTTTCTGTCTCTCCTTCTCACCACTCCCCGCCCCCCCAACCCAATAACTTATCTTATAGTTTTTAATGTCCTAATGGTGCAAGAAATCCCAATCCCATTCAACACGAGAGCTTACTACATCTATACTGTGGGCATCCTTTTTTTTTTTTTTTAATCCTACTTTTGCTTTCTAACCACTTTCATTTTGCAGACAAAGACTCCTTTGCCAAAGGCAGGATAAATAAACTCAGACACATCCTGTCTCTTTCACATCTTTGTTTATCCATAAACTGTCAAAGATACAGATGAAAATCCACTGAAGTGTGCAACGAAGCGGTTAGACAAAGGCCAAATGAGACTGGTGCACAGAAGCTTGATGTTAGGGAAAATATTATCTAAAATGATACCAAGCCAGCTCGGTATGGTGATGTGAATAAATATTAAAGTTACCAACAAAAGATGACCAACTAATTCAGTTAAGAATGGTCTCAATTTGTGTAAAAAAGTAATCATGAAAAAAATCAATGTGAGAACACATCTATATAGTTAGTGGGAAAGTGATTGCACTGCTGCTGCTAAGTCACTTCAGTCGTGTCTGACTCTGTGCAACCTCATAGACGGCAGCCCACCAGGCTCCCTCGTCCCTGGTATTCTCCAGGTAAGAACACTGGAATGGGTTGTCATTTCCTTCTCCAATGCAAGAAAGTTAAAAGTGAAAGTGAAGTCGTTCAGTCATTCCGACTTTTAGCGACCCCATGGACTGCAGCCTACCAGGCTCTTCCATCCATGGGATTTTCTATTGGAATCTTAATAACTGTGAGATAAGTTAGCTGAGAGGTGGGGGAAAGGTGAGGAGAAGGAGAAAAGCTTAGGGGTTGAGTATAAACTTAAATATGAGAATGGATTTGAAATCTGGCTCCTCGTTTACCTTTAACTGGGTGACACTTCAAACCTCACTTTCCTCATGTGTAGATGGGATAAATTAGTATGTATCTCAGAGGATTATGGGAGAAGGCAATGGCACCCCACTCCAGTACTCTTGCCTGGAAAATCCCATGGACAGAGAGGAGCCTAGTGCGCTGCAGTCCATGGGGTCGTTAGAGGTTGGACACGACTGAGCGACTTCACTTTCCCTTTTCACTTTCCTGCATTGGAGAAGGAAATGACAACCCACTCCAGTGTTCTTGCCTGGAGAATCCCAGGGATGGGGGAGCCTGGTGGGCTGCCATCTATGGGGTCGCACAGAGTCGGACACGACTGATGTGACTTAGAAGCAGCAGAGGATTATCTTTAAAAGATTTGCTAAGATAAAATATAAAAGTGCTTGGTAATGCTTAGCTCAGACAGACATCGAATTAAAAGAGTTGGCAGTTATCTTTAATATGTTAATAAGGAGTGTGAATTAAAGGGCACATAGCATGCAGTGTTGTGCCATTTTTCTGCCATAAAACCTCCTATTCCAGCGCATCCAGTGAGGTTAATGTTCTGCAGAAAACAGTGCGGGAAAAGCTGCCTTAAACAAGCAAACTGAAGACTTAGGTTGGATAGGTGGGTTCTCGTTAGAAATTGAACAGTTTTAAAGTGGTACTTGTGGCTATTTCTGTAACATTTGGGGCATCATATTAGGGGTCAGGAAGATCTTCATGCTGCCCTCATTTCTATGGAAAATCAGATTTCATTTCCATCATGCCTACTAACAGTAGCTTTCTGAGACCCAATGAAAAACAAGAACCGCCTGTTCAAACTGGTTGCAAGATTTGCAAAGCAGTTTTCTTTTTTGATCCCTACCAGGGCAGCAGGCCTGGGTCCATTTCCCCTTGTGTCCCATGAACACAGAAGCCATCACCTCACCTCCCTCGGGCAGGTGCTGTGAACCTGGAAGAAGCATCTGGACCCTCTCTGGAGAAGAGTAAAGTACACGCAAGATTGTGGATGTTTTATGATCTGTAAGAGATGGATCATCCAAGGCTCAGGCTTGCAGCTTGATTTTTTCTCTTTTTAACACAGAAGTTCAGCAGTGAAACTCATTTTCCACAACTCCCCAAGTGGTTTTGCAATAAATCTGTGAATTTAATCAGCCTCCTCTGTTGAGGCAATCTTCCCTAATTGGGTATTTGTGGGGAACAACAGACATGATGACAAAAAGACTTCATCTCTGGAAAAGAGGCCAGAGTCTCATCAGTAACACTGATAATAAAGCTCCCACCCCCAGCCAAAGAAACGGAACACTGGCCTCCAGTGACACCCTCGGCACCAGATTCACTGGTTCCAGGTCATATTTGCTTTCTAGACCATCATCTCATTCTCCTCCTTCCTGTCGCCAATAACAAGAAAATGAAAATTCTGAAATGAAAACTGAGCATCATCTCCAGCACCACACAGGCCAGTAACTAAGTGGACTACTAAGTTGATTTCAAGTTTCCCAGAAGATTGCAATAGAGTAATGCGGAACTGCAATGAGAACTGAGAACAAAGCTAACACAGAATCTGAACAACACAGTCTTGTTTCCTTTCTCTTTCTCTAACTGGGGATTCCCACTCATCTCTGCCAGTCCTGGCACTAATGTTGGGGGTTGGAAGGGCCTCGGGCAGCAATGTCACACACAGAGCTGTTGGCTATCCATTGGCAAAGCAAACTAGTTATTAAAAAAAAAAAAAAAGCAGGGATGTTAAGCTAGGTGCCTCATGTTCCCTAATTATTGGACAAATACAATCTCCAGATTGGCTGGTATCTGGCCTGCATAGGTCAGGAGTTGAGAGACAGTGATTCTAGTAATGGAGGCAGGCCTGTCAGGGCTACTCAGCCCTTTTGAAGAGGATGGAGAGGAAGGGCAGATACAACATAGCTTTTTCCATGCTGGAAAATGAGAGAAGCAAAGCGTGGTAATGAATTAGAAGTGGAGCAACGGGAAGAATTTCACAAAGATGCCATCTGTCCCACCTCCATGCAGCTGAGCCTGACATTCTGGCATCCTCTTGGTTCTCTGCCTATGAGAGCATCCTGACACTCAGCCACTCCACCTCTCAAGGCTGTTGGCGGTCAAGAGAGCACGTGGGTGATAAACACAAACTCACCTCTGGTCAGTAGACACAGGACAAAAATGGGAGGAAGAACTCTGAAAAAAATGCCATCTTCCCAGCCAATTGGACCCAAATACAAAAGAGCCAGTGTGCTTCAACTCCTGTAGCTGCAGGCCCTCACTGGTGCGTGAATAGGGGCACTGATGGGGCAGAAATGCAATAAAATCCCAGGTGCCCTCATTTCAGTCCTGAGTTGTGGTTTCTCTGCTTCCTCCCACTGGCCAGCTTCAGCATGAATTGCTCCCAAAACCAACAGTGAAATTTAACCTCCATTCCTTGCAGGAAAAGAAGAAATCCTCGTCTCTTCCGGGAATTTTCTTTTGGTGTAAATCTTGCAGGCTTTGGCATGCCTCTCATATACACACATGCTTGCGGGGGGGTGAGTTGGGGGGGGTGGGTTCCAGATGATCTTTCTTTGTAGAACAGGGCTCTCAACAAGGTGTGGTCTTTGGACAGAAAGGATCAGCATCACCTGAGAACTCATTATAGATGCAAATACTTGGTCTCACCCAGTCCACTGAATTCAAAGCTCTGAGGATTGGACCCAGCAGTCCAATGAACACTTAATTTTGAGAAACACTATACAGGCTGATCATTTCTCCACAATTCCTATTTTTATATCTGTGTCTTTGGTCCTCCTGTTCCCTTCATTTGATATGCTTCTTTCTTTCCGGCTTGGCAGGCTCCTAGTCAGTCTTTGTGAAGTGAAAAGTGAAAGTAAAGTCGCTCAGTCGTGTCCGACTCTTAGCGACCCCATGGACTGCAGCCTACCAGGCTCCTCCGTCCATGGGATTTTCCAGGCAAGAGTACTGGAGTGGGGTGCCATTGCCTTCTCCTAACAGTCTTAAACTTTGCTAAAGACAATATACTTGGTTTACCACAGCAATAAGCATTTTATAAAGTACTCAAGAAATAACACTTATAAAAATAGGAGGAAAATTTTAGGTGAGAGCACAAAACGAAAATCGCCTCATTCTCTGGCAAAGAGTTCTCCCAAAATGTCAAGTCTACAAGAAGAGATGTTTAGCAAAACAGTGTTTGGGCTGACTCAGGCACCAGCGAGTGTTCAGGTGGCCTTTCCTCAGGTTTGCTTCATCGGTGCACGGGTATTTGCAGGCGCCTGCTCAAGGTAGGCCAGGGCGCCCTGGGGGATGTCAGCTGGCTTTTTGTGCTGCATGTTGATGTCCTCCAGCACCTGCTGCCAATGTCTTAGTTTTGTCAAGTGCTTCTGGACCAGAGCATCCTCTCACTGTAATTCATTCCTCAGTTCTGAGACATCCTCTTTGATAACCTGCTCTGGTTTCTGGACAGATAACTGCAATCTTTTTTGTAGGAAAAAACATTCTGTCTGTCTTGCAATATCCAGGAATTTCTGGATACACTGGTCAACACCAGTTCGAATTTCTTCCTGATCTGTACCACTGACATAATTTTGACTCACCAGAGAAGCAAAGCAAGCTTTGAAATATGACTCCAACTTGTCCACCAAAATACTGTTAGAAGTTCTCGGAACGCCTGGCATGGCCTGAAGAAGCGAAGCCTGGCCCAGGAGCCCCGATGGAGGTTGCGGAGGTCTGAGTGGCTGTCCAGAGAACATGCCTCCCAGTGGAGCTGAAAGTCAGTCTTTAAAGGCCTCCAAATAATACTCTATTCTATTTATAAGCCTCTCCTGACACCATCTTCTCCACTAAGCAAAACCAACTGCCTTATTTGACTTCAGGCAGCCACTAATATATTATATTGCAATCACCTTGTATGTGTTTTCCATACCAGGCTGAGAGGACAGGAAAATGTCTAATTCAGCAAACAGTTTATACAAAGTATCCAAGCCTCTCATTGTGTTAGCTCTGGTGATGTCAACATAAAATAATGAAAAGCTTAATTAAAAAGTGAGACTGCCTCATTTATACAACTCATTTTTGCATGCCATTTGCATGAGATTGCAAATTCCAGGCTTAAAGTCTTACCTCTGACACATGTTACTTATTTAACCCATAACTGTGCTCAAACTATTTAACATTATTTAATCTCATTCACAGGCTTCCCTTGTGGCTCAGCTGGTAAAGAATCTGCCCACAGTGCAGGAGACTTGGGTTCGATGCCTGGGTTGAGAAGATCCCTTGGAGAAGGGAAAGGTTACCTACTTCAGTATTCTGACCTAGAGAATTCCATGGCCTGTACAGTCCATAGGGTCACAAAGAGTCGGACACGACTGAGTAACTTTCACACATAATCTCATTCATAGTAAGGAAACGTTGGTAGTACTTTGTGCTAATAGGTGAATGAATTAGAAATATGCATACAGTGTTCAGCCACAGTACCTGACCAGAGGAAGTACTCAGTGAATGCTTGTTGTTATTGCTAATTACAATAATATCAACATTAGCAGTGTCGCCATCATCATCATATCACTAACAACCTGCACAGCGCCTGGTATACAAAGTATGAACATAAATGTGAGAATTTGAAAAAGGTCAAAGCTCAAGGCTGATCTACTGTCTACACTTCATGGGGTACTTGACACCATAAACAAATTTGACTTTAAGGAAGATGTTTCAGATATTCAAAAAGATACAGAGAACTTTCAGAAATAGCATATCCATGACATTTGTGGCTGCTGAGCTGCCCTTAGCTTTCAAGTTAGTTTCACAGCTCCCTCCTGGTGTCCTCACTCTTTATCTACCCATAAACCCCAAAGGACCAAAGGAAGATACCCATCACATCAGTCTAGACTTTCAACTGCTCAAACATTCGACAGACATCTTGAGGCTGCTATTCTCTCTACTACAATTTAGGGATTGTTTCTGCCTGGCACCAAGAGCTCTGTGGATTGAAACTCCTTTCCCTGATTCCCCATCAATCTCTCTGACATCACTTCTCTGATAAAGCAGCCCACGTACGATGGTATGGAGGTGGATTCTTGGGAAAGGGTCTCATTGCCATGTTAATCCTCTTCCTAAACTGGTTGGAGCCAATAAGGATGTGTCTGGACAGCAGACAGAGTTTATTTCAATAGTAAATGTGTAGCAGAGGCACCGATGGCTTTCAAAAGATGAAAAATGCTAAAATAGTGAATGGGAAAAATGAAACAGTAGACTTTATATGGAAAGAGACTTTATTTTAACCAGGACTTCAAGAACCACAACTGTTTTTTGACAATTAATTTTTTAAGTCACCTAGCTCCTTCTTTTCCTTTTCTTATGTTCCCTTGTCCTTGCCCCATTTCTTCTTTTGTCTTCCTATCAGCATATTCAGGGTCATGGAAATCTACCAAGTCAGATACGAGCATTGCCTACATGCCACATGCATTATGCAACACAATCTCCTTTAATCCCCACAAAAGCTCACTAAGGACTATTACATATAATTTTTTAAAAATAAGGAAAATGAGAGAATTCCCTGGTGGTCTAGTGGTTAGGACTCCACACTTTTACTACCGAGAGCCTGAGGAACTAAGATCCCGCAAGCTGTGTGGTGTAGCAAAAATAATAATAATAAAAAGTATGGAAAAAGAGAATCAAACAGTAAAGTACAATTTTCTCAAGGAGGCATAGCTAGCAAGTATGAGAACCAATATTCTTGGTTCTGAGCTAGATGATTCCAAAGCCGAGGTTATTTGTATTATACTGGGCTTGGTTGCTAAATGCCTTCTTCCAAGTGACCCATGATAACTACATTTTGTGCATCTGCTGCTGCTGCTGCTGCTAAGTCGCTTCAGTCGTGTCCGACTCTGTGCGACCCCATAGACGGAAGCCCACCAGGCTCCCCCGTCCCTGGGATTCTCCAGGCAAGAACACTGGAGTGGGTTGCCATTTCCTTCTCCAATGCATGAAAGTGAAAAGTGAAAGTGAAGTAGCTCAGTTGTGTCTGACTCTGTGCGAGCCCATGGACTGTAGCCCACCAGGCTCCTCCATCTATGGGATTTTCCAGGCAAGAGTACTGGAGTGGGTTGTCATTGCCTTCTCCCTGTGCATCTACTGATGGGGAAAAGGACCCCATTTGGACCCCTTGGCCCACCTCATTAGACTAGACCATCAGGACAACTGTTATTTAAGCATAGTTCTCTAAATTATACCCTAACTCTAATCGGCTTTTTCTCAACAATGCCTGTGGCCCTAGGGGAGGGAACACGATGACCACAGGCACAGACTCACTCTAGGGGTTCAGTCTACAGATTTAGCAGCTACATTATTTCTTGAAGCAGAGAAACAAGGTATTTCTGTATCTTACCAATATCTGTAGGAGTCAGAAGGCAGAGAGACAGAGAGAGCAAAGTCCTGGGCAAGTAAGAAGCTATGGAAGGACACACAGCAGCAAATTCAAATGTGATTTGGCAACCATCAGCTCTCGGACTCAGGACCCGACAAGCTCACTCCACTGATAGGAGAGGGGACCCAACTGAGTGAAATGTGATTGTTTCTGACCAGCCCATTTCTTCCCTTGGGAGAAGAGGACACCATAGCAAAGGGAATTTCAAAATTGGGTCCCATAAAATGTAAAGGAATGAACACAGGCAAATGAATCATTCACTGAATCTCTTTGAGTTCTTGCATATTATTAAAAAATGATGGGTGGGTTTGACTATTCAAAAATGGGGATACATTCTAAAAATGATACCTTTTTCATAAAAAAAAAAGCTAGGCTGTAATTTTTCCAGGGGTCAGACGGGTACCATGCATATTTTTATAATCTCTTTGGGGTGTTGGAGTGGGACTGGTTTGGTGCTATTAAAGGAGAAAGAATGTAGTTTTCTCTCCTTTTTCTGAGGTTGTGGTGGACAAGCAGGCACTCAGATTTTGCAACTCTAACTAAAATGACACCCCTACTTCATGGTTTGGGGCTGTTTTTCCAAGAGTGGGCACAGATGGTGTTTCTGTCTCCTCCAGAGAATATTTTAGGATATAAAGTCTCTGAAATAAATTATTCAACTGAGGTCAAAATAGTCTTCTGGAAAAAATCATATATGAATAGGAAATAAGAACAACCTGGCTGAGGCTGAAAAAAAATGCATCTGGTTTTTAGAAATGGTAATATTTGTAATAATGTTTGTATTGGGAATGTAATGAGACATGGATTGTGGAAGGGGAGGGCAGCTTTACTCGGGAAATTTAGTTGACTGTCTGTTCTTTCATCCCCTCCCCTCCTTAACTCCCCTCCTCCCCTTTCACTTTTCTTCCCTCATTTTCCCTCCTCTCTCCCCCTCCTCCTTCTGATTCTCCAGCCCCATCCCCCAACACACACACAGGGATTGGTGAAGAGTAGACAGAGGTCTTTATTTCTAAAACTTTGATGAGCATATGAATGTCCTGGAGATTCTGTTCAGCTTTAGATTCTGTAGGTCTGGTTTGAGGTTTGAGAGTCCAAACAAGCTTCCAGATTAGGGCTTCTTTCCTAGACTGCAGATCATACTTAGAGTAACATGTGCTAGAGGAAGTTTTATCATTACAAATACATGGTAGAGTGGAGTAACACTATGATTTGCTAGGCTAGTAAATGAATTCTTTCACTCATTCCTTCAATCAGTATTTAATGAAAACTGCTCTGTGCTGGGGTCTGTGCCTGGTATTGGGGGATAAAAATGATGAGTCTAACAGACACTACCCCTTTGTTAAGACCCTAGTACATATGACCAACATTAATCTGATAATCACATACTGAAATTTAATACTGCATCTATATTAAGTCCAAAGAAGAAGTGCAGGGGTGATGAGATCTTAAAATGTGGTGTCTTTATTAGAGGGTCAGAAAAGGCTTCCCTGAGGAAGTAATATTGAGTTGAGTAATGAATAATAAGAGTCATTATTATTATCAAAGAAAGAAGTCACCCATTACTGAACACTTACACTGGGCTGGTACCTTACTATCTCCATGCATTATCTCACTGAATCCTCACAGCAACCTTGTAAGGTAGGTGCTACGAAGATCATGGCATCCAATCCCATCACTTCATGGGAAATACATGGGGAAACAGTGGAAACAGTGTCAGACTTTATTGTTCTGGGCTCCAAAATCATTGCAGATGGTAACTGCAGCCATGAAATTAAAAGACGCTTACTCCTTGGAAGGAAAGTTATGACCAACCTAGATAGCATATTCAGAAGCAGAGACATTACTTTGCCAACAAAGGTTCATCTAGTCAAGGCTATGGTTTTTCCTGTGGTCGTGTATGGATGTGAGAGTTGGACTGTGAAGAAGGCTGAGGGCCGAAGAATTGATGCTTTTGAACTGTGGTGTTGGAGAAGACTCTTGAGAGTCCCTTGGACTGCAAGGAGATCCAACCAGTCCATTCTGAAGGAGATCAGCCTGGGATTTCTTTGGAAGGAATGATGCTAAAGCTGAAACTCCAGTACTTTGGCCACCTCATGCGAAGAGTTGACTCATTGGAAAAGACCCTGATGCTGGGAGGGATTGGGGGCAAGAGGAGAAGGGGACGACAGAGGATGAGATGGCTGGATGGCATCACTGACTCGATGGGCGTGAGTCTCAGTGAAGTCCGGGAATTGGTGATGGTCAGGGAGGCCTGGCGTGCTGCGATTCATGGGGTCGCAAAGAGTCGGACACGACTGAGCGACTGATCTGATCTGATGATTATCCAGATTCACAGAAGAAGGCCTGAGGCTCAGAGAACCTGTAGAGGTCACACAGCTAGCACAGAGCTAATCATGACTCCAATGCAGATAACACATAGTCTCAATGACTCCACTGCTTCTGTTTATCACCTAGGACAATAACTACGAAGATCACTGAATCAACTGAATCTAATGAATTGGCCTTTGCTCTTTGTTGTATTTAAAAACAGCCACGGTGAGATCTGTTCTGCTCTTGCTGATACAATGTCACAGGGAGAGCTCTGAGCAGGAATCAGAAAACAGGATTTGGCATTCTAGCTTTGCCAATAATAGGCTATGGGTTTAGGCAACAGCCATGACAGCTGCCGCTTTTCAAGTACCTACTGTATGCCTGAGATGTTGCCAGGAGCTTAACATATGATTATCCCAAATTTTCAAGATAATTTTTGTCAGATCACAGTTGTGTATTAATGTCTGCGTTTTATAGGTGAGGAAACTGAAGGAGAAGTTAAAGTGTCATAATTTTAACAGTTAGGACAGGGATGGGAGAGATTGTTCAATGGTTCTCAAAGTTTTCTGGAGAACATCATGTCTAAGGCCTTTTGAGGGGGATCAAAACTCTTTGTATACTAACATGTAGATATTAGTTAACTATCTTTTAATACTGTATTGACATTTGCAGTAATGATTCAAAAGCAATGGTGAAAAAAGTTGTTGGTGTCTTAGCAAAACATAGGGCCATGCTTCACTGTATGAAGGGAGCTTAGCTCCCCAACCAAGAATTAAACTGGCGCCCCCTGCACAGTGAAGTGAACTTTAACCACTGGACCACCAGGGAAAGCCTCCAAATAATTTTTTATTAGTGATGTTAATTGTATAAGTTTAAGTAACATTTTTCCCTCAAGGTGTATGAGTGCTTTTGATAAATATTCTCACAATAAATCAACAAAGTTTCAGAAGATCAAAACGTAACTCTACTGGAAGCTAATGTCTAGAAATATGTGCTATGTCAATAATCAAAAAGACCCCTGGTATGATAACCTGAAAGTATATCTTGCCAGTAATATAATTGTTGAGCTTTCAGGAAAAAATTAGAATTTTTGTAAACTTGTACCTACCGCCATCAGCTTGTTAACTTTCCAATTTCTAAAGTACCACCCCCACCTTTTTAAATGAGAGTTGTGACATTAATGAACCTTTAAAACAAAAGATCTGCAAAAGTCAGTGCACTAGGTACCTTCCAAATGTCCAATGCATAGTGGTTTTGTTTGTTTTAGATGCATGGGTAAAAGAACCACTGGAAATACAAAACGGACTCGTGGATTTTACTATAACAAAGTCTGAAAAGTCAGTCAATACCGTTTCAGATTTCACATTACAACTAAATTGACAAAAATAATACTTGTCAAATTTTGTGTACTATCAAAGAAGAACAACTATAGTTATATGATAAAGCTGTTAAACTATTCCCTTCTTTCCCAATTGTGTATCCGTGTGAAGCTGGATTTCCTTTATATACTTCAATCAAAACAACATGTAGTAGATTGAAGGCAGAAGCAAATATGATCAAACTGTCTGCTATTAATTGGACATTAAATGTCATATAATGTTACTCTTTTTGCCAAACATTTTCTATTTTGAAAAATATAATTATTTCTCTTAACATATTTATGTTAACATATAATGAATTTATTGATATTATTTTAAAATGAATTAAAGAAGAAATATTTTAAAAATTGTCTTAGTTTTGATTTTGAATACAATAAACATCTATAGGCACAATGCACATAAGCAAAATTCTGTGGGATCCTTAACACTTTTTCTGTGGGTATAAAGAGGTCCAGAATGAAAGGACACTTGGTGTAAGAAGACAGATTCCGGGACGAGATCTTCCTGGCCTCACCAATATCTTGTAAGAGATAAAGAATCTGGGCAAAGTCATTCCCATTCTCTCTGCCTTATTTTCCCATCTATATCATGCAGATGAAAACAGTAGTTCCTATCTCCTTGTGAACGCTAAACTAGTTAATAAGGATATACTCTAAGAACATTTCCTGTAGATATTAGCTCTTGTCTGATTTCAGAGCCAGTGTTCTTCCCATTAGATACACTTTTCTGAGTATCATCTTCCTTATTTCTGATCTTTATTTTTAAAGTCCCTCAGCTTACCCATTGCAAGCCTTTGCAAATATATTCCCTGATGATTAAAAACATAATAGTGCAGCATTCTAGCTAGAAGTGATGCCAGCTTAGAAAACATGCTATTTAGTCTTTGAGTGTAGTGTCTGGACAAAGGAGTTATTTAAAGAGCATACCTAGATCTGCTATAGATTTAGAAATGCTCTTTGGATTTGAAATTAAATATTTTTTTAGAATTGACTGATCAAGTATTTTGATTATGAAAGTAAGCAATGCCAACATTCCAATAGGCATAGAGTTGCATTCTGTTTTTCAGCAAACAGAGCCACAGGACTCTTGGGGCACTGGAGCAGTGGTGTTGGAAACAGATGAAAGTTAATGATGGCAGTAATGCGTATTTTAGGTGTGTCTATCAGAGAAGATACAAACAATGAATAAATAAAAATATACAGCATGTTAGCTGATACTAAGTACAATGAAGAGAAAACAGGGGGAGGGTAAGGATATATGATATGAATGTGGGCTGCATTTTCATGAGGGTAGGCAGGAAAGACTTCATTGCAGAGGTGATTTTGGAGTAAAACCTGAGGGAGTGATCCATATGGATATCTGGGCAAGAGAACGCCAGACAGAGGGAGTAGCAGGTGCAAAGACATAAGAGGAATATTCCTGGCCATGTTACAGGGACAGCAAGGAGGCAAGTACAGCTGGAATTGAGTGGGCAAGGCAGGAGTAGAAGATGTGATCGGAGAGATAAGGGGTGCCAGGCCACAAAGGGTCTTGTTGGCCTTTACACACTGACTTGGAAAGCCATTAAAGACTTTTGGGAAGATCAGTGAAATGCTTTGACCTTCATTTTGACAGATACAGAGAGTCTATACCTAGGATATTTTTGCAATAAATATGGCAAGAGAGACTGGTGACTCGGGTTACAGGGTAGCCATGGAGGTGGTGACATATGGGAAGATTTCAGATCTATTTTGAAACTAGAATCAACAAGATTTGCTGATGTATGGGATGTGTGATTTGACAAAAAGAACTGAATTAAGGATCACTCTAAACCTGAGTACCTGCTAGGATGGAATTTCCATAATTGAGACAAAGAAGACTCAGGAAAGAACAAGTTTGCTGGGAGCAGTAGGGAGAACAGAGATCAGGTTTGAATGTGTTAATTTTAGGATGCCTACTAGGTATCCAGATTTATTTAGATAATACTCAAGGATGATCCAAATCAGTAAAAACAACTGCTATATTGTTAGGAATTGCTGAAAAAAAAATTTCGGGTGGCTGTATTTCTTTCCTGGAAAAAAAAAAAAAAAAAAAAAAACCACCTGAAAAATTACATATAAGAGTTTCTCTTAAACATTATTCAGGTGCAGTTCCAGAACTGAACACCCTACTCCAGGTGCAGTCTTATTAAAATTTTGGAAGAAAAGACTTATCTGTTTTGGAACACAATGCCTCTACCTCTACTTATGGAGCTAAAAATAGCTCTTACTTCCCAGTGTACAGGGATCTCTAACTGGCCTTCCACTTATGTCCAGGCTGAACTGACAAATGAATATTCAAGGCTCACCTGTCTACCACTCACACTGCATCTGGGTTTAGAATCATTTCAATTTTCTATAGTTTCTTTTGCTTTTTCCACCGACGTAACTCTCTCCACTGCCTCATTCCCCTCTTACTGATGCTGGTGTCGAGTTTGGCTGCCTGATTCATTGTCATTAATAGTGAAAACAGTACTTCCCAATTTAGTATCATCTGCAGATTTCATTAACATGCTGTTTGTATTTTTGTCCTAATATTTCCAAAGGATGTCCAATAACATAGATAATCACTTTACAATTAAAACAAATGAAAGGTCTTTTTTTTTTTTTGAGGATGAAAAGGGACAGGCTTTATGTTGGTTTTTTTCAATAGCTCCTTTGCTCAGAAGATCAGAAAATACTCAAGAAAAAAGGAGCAGGTATAGATCTTTTTTTTAAGAGGATGCCAATCCATTTACGGGTTGGTAAGAATTGGCCAGAAGCCTAAGTGATGTTCCTCATCCACATTATACCACACATACTTTCTAAACAAAGACCAAGAGGAAACACACATTTCATAACCTAAAGTCTTTTAGCTTCATCAAATGCCAGAAAGCAAATGCAATGGCAGAATACAACACATTAATGTGTTTTGACATAATAATTGTGCCTGTTTCTTCTTAGTAAGCCAAGCTGAGGATTTCCAACCAAATAGAGGCAGGGCGGGGCTATCAAATTACAGATGTGCCCCAGACTTGTGAGGGGCATTTACTTAATGGACCATTTAAACACTTGTCTCCATGTCAGTGATGATACAAACATGACATCTCTGAGCTGGAGAGTCGCTCTTATGCGCACAGAACTTCATGAAGTCATGGGATAAGGCTTGAAGAGGAATTTTTAACTAGGAATACATTTCAAGGTTCAGTTGCATGCTGAAGACCGCAGAAAGAAATTCACTTTTAATGACTATGTGAATCCATGGAGCAGGGCCATTTTATTTCATTTCTGCATAGCTAGCTGAAAAGTGAAAGTTGCTCAGTTATGTCTGACTCTTTGCAATCCCAGGGACTGTAGCCCACCAGGCTCCTCTGTTCTTGGGATTTTCCAGGCAAGAATACTGGAGTGGGTTGCCATTTACTCTTCCAGGGGATCTTCCTGACTCAGGGATTAAACTAGCATCTCTTGTGTCTCCTGCACTGGCAGGCAGATTCTTTACCACTGAACAATCTGGGAAGCCCACATAGACGTAGTATTGTAAGTACACCTTTATTAAAAGTATCGACATATAAATGGACTTGTGTGATTCAAACCCCGTATTGTTCAGGGGTCAACTGTTCTGTTATTTCCCCCAAAGAAAGGGAGGACTGTTTGGAGAATCCAAAACAACAAAAGCAACTCCTGTGTCTCCTGCTTTGCAGGCAGATTCTTTACCATTTGAGCCACCATGTAAGCCCAAAGAGAAGCTTTATTTTTCTCATCTCAGAGCTGAGAGACATCTTTTTTTAAATAATTTTAATTAATTTTTTAATCAAAGGATAATTGCTTTACAGAATTTTGTTGTTTTCTGTTAAACCTCAATATGAATCAGCCATAGGAATACATATATCCCCTCCCTTTTGAACCTCCCTCCCATTTCCCTCCCCATCCCATTGCTCTAGGTTGATATAGAACCCCTGTTTGAGTTTCCTGAGCCATACAGCAAATTCCCGTTGGCTGTCTATTTTACATATGGTAATGTAAGTTTCCATGTTAAGAGAGACATCTTTTTAATGCTTTTAGAATGACTGTCTCCAACTCTTCTTGATAATGTTTGTTTTGTTTCTCTCAACTGGAATATTCCTTCTAAAAAAAAACGTTTTGTTTTTGTTTGTTTGCTTTGGTTGCTTGGAAAAGAAATCAAATTAGGTAACTTTACTTAAAAGATGAGGATCTAGTATACAGATGCAATGGTGTTATAATGGAATGATAAGCAGGAATGCAGAGAGGGCTCAGAAAAGACTAAAAAGAGTGAACTTGAGGGAGAGCAGAAAGCAGGGAGTACACTCACTCCATCTTTGTTTGTATATGCACATTTGACTTCATTTTTTAAAAATTTGGTCTCAGCAAAAACTCATCTCTGCTCCTCATTCCACATGGTGGAGGAAAGATGCCCACCCACACCTCCCAAGGCCACATGTTGTAGTTCCAGGCATGGATGCCTGGATGGGAGGACATAATTTCATTCTCTACCTCTTTGCTCTAATTTCAAATCCCTAGGACAAACTGACCTAGTTCACCTCAGGCTCTCACTCCTGGTCCTTTTGGCTGTGAAATTCCAGCATGGCTGCGAAATTCCAGCATGGCTGCTGTCAGTCCATTCCTTTAAGTCAGATGAAAACTAAAGGAATGATCATCGCAGCTCAGAAACTCCAAAAAGTATCTACAACTGTAGGAGTGCTCAGGGCCAGATGAATTTGCAAAAGGGAAAACAACAGGGCACAAAAAAGCAAAAGCCTAATTCTTATTTTTCCTGCAGAGTAAGGAAGAATATTCCAAACATTCCCTGCACCCCTCCCCAAAGAAACTGTCAAATGATCCTCAGGAGCAACTTAGCAGATGGATTGGGGGAAAAAAAAAAAATCAACAGGCTCATCATAAGTTTTTAACACCTTGAAAACATTAGGCGTGGGCCTTGCTATCTCATGCATTATGCAACCACAAAGCATCTTCCCTCTGACTGGGTTATGTGCTTTGTGGTTGAATAATGTGTTTGCTGAAGACAGAAATTTCCCTCTGACTGGGTTATGTGTTGGAGAAGAAGGGAAAGTTCTGTCTTCAGCAAACACATTTCAAGGACTGTCTTAAAACAAAAGGCAAGGGTGTGAGACCTGATCATCTTCTTGATTTGAGTTTTAGGATTTTGGCACATGGACAAACCTCAGTTTGTAAGGATTCCATTTAATTAGTTCAGTGAATGTTTTCTGAGCACTTCCAGTCTACCAGATGCTCTGTGAGGCACTTAGAGTTAGGCTACTTTTATGATGCAAGTATCTGAAAACATAACCTATCAGCTCATATACTTGGAAAGCCCAGAGTAGCCCTGGCTAAGTAAACCAAGTGGTTCAAGCAAACATCAGAATCCGAGAACTGTGCTGGATAATTCCTTTTCTCTCCCCAGATCCACTCCACTCTGCCTGTGTTCTAGGAGGCTGGCATATAGAGGTTTGATTAACTGATTTTCTTCCTGGGAATGGTGGGCTCAACAAAATAAACCAAAAAGAAATGCAGAGGAAAAAAAGTAAATTGGAGTTTTATTCCCCCAGATTTCCTTCCTGTAGAGATGTCACAGCTCTTGACAGACAACAGACTTCTCTACCCACCTCCTATTCTATCCCCCCCTTCCTTTCTCTCTTTCTCTTCTTTCTGCTCTTCAGGCTGGGAAGTGTGCACAGCACCCTGACCTTTACTGTCTTAGTTCATTTGAGCTGCTATAACAAAGTACTTTAGACTGCATGGCTTATAAACAAAAGAATATGTTTCTCATAGTTTTGGAGGCTGGGAAGTCCAAAATCTAGATGCCAGCAGAGCTGATGTGTGGTGAGGGTTTACTGGTTCACAGATGGACATCTTTGTGTTATGTCCTCACATGGTGGAAGAAGCAAAGGATCTCTCTGGAGCCTCTTTTGTTCGGACCCTAATCCCATTGGTGAGGGCTTCACCTTCATGACCTAAGCACTACCTAAAGGCCCCGCCCCCAAGTATTATCATATTGAGCATTAGATTTTCAACATATGAATTTAGGAGGATACACACATTCAGTCTACAGCACTAGCACAATGGTGTGGCAAAACACCCTGTAGAATCTCTCTACTCCGTCCACACCTTTGTTAATGGCTTCTTTGTTAATCTCTCTTTAAATTCCCCAATTTGACTACACTGTGATTCTCCTCGTGGAGCCCTGACTAGCCCTGACATCAAGAATAAGTTCGAGCGCTTCCCTGGTGGCTCAGTGGTAAAGTATCCACCTGCCAATGCAGGAGACATGGGTTTGATTCCTGATACGGAAAGATCCCACGTGCTGTGGAGCAACTAAGTCCATGCACCACACCACTGTGTGCTCTAAGCCCAGGAACCACAACTCTAAGTCCACGTGCTGCAACTCCTGAAGCCAGTGTGCCCTAGAGCCTGTGCTCCGCAACCAGCAAAAGCCACTGCAATGAGAGACTGGCGCCCTGCAACTACAGAGCAGCCCCTGCATCCACAGCCGGAGAAAAGACCGAGCGGCAACGACAACCCAGCACAGCCAAAGATAAAATAAACAAATTCAACTGTAAAAAGTTAGATGGGAAGTATTTTTTTTTTTTAAAAAGTAAAATTATTCAAAGGGACAAAATGAGGAAATAGGTCCAAAGGAGTGGTGTCTTTGAATTGGATCACTTTTATAACATCCAGGACCAACCAACTGCAAGCAAACAACCAAGCTGAATCATAAGAAACTGCTATCCTCCCACATTTTATGACACACGAAAGGCACTGTCCTATGGTTCAACTAAGTCTTGCTGTTTTTTAAGAGAACATGATCTTCATTTATATCCTGGTTCTTTGAGAGCGATTTCTCCTACTTTAGTGGTAAATGATACATTTTTCTCTGTTGGCTCCTCAAACTAAATATCTGATAGATGTGCACACAAATTTGGTCACCATATTTAATTTTTTATTACTGAATTAATTAAGTTGTTATGGCTTTGTAACTAAATTTACTCTATGGGTATTTTTGATAAACACATACACAAATTAATCCAACTCGAGAAGGTAAGAACCCAACTGTCACTAGAAGCTAATGCCTAGAAATACTTGTCTATTAATGATCACAAAAGCTTCTGGGCCAATACTATGTTGGTGTTGAAAATTCTATTTTTGGTTAACATTTATTTAAAATAACATCTGGTCTTAATAATAAGTACCCTTTTATTCTGCCATCTACCTGAAATAACTGCTTCTTCATAAAACTAAAGGGTAGCCTACTAATCTACAGTCAATATTAACCCATCTTTTCCAGTGCTGTCTTATATACTTTGAAGATTTAAGCTTAGAAAGAGATATAGTCTTTAAGGTCTTTTGTTTGTTAAAGTCTTTTAACAAACAAAAACACAGGACAATTACATATAAGGCAAGATTATACAACAAGTAAATCCATACACAGGAAGACAATGAAATGTTATTGCTATGGGGAGTGTCTGGGGATTGCAGTTCTCCTAAACGGTGTATGTCTAGCTTTTGAAGAAAGTGAAAAAAAAAAAAAATCATTCTTTGAACATAAAGCTAAAAAAACAAACCAACACAGGATCATGAAATTAGTTTTTGAAAAAATTAGATACCAAATGATACTCTATGTCTGTAGATTGTCATCTTGTAAGAGATAGGTCTTTCCTAAGGCCATCTAAAGAAAAATCTTATCAGTATGAATCCCTTCAAAATATCTGTGAAATACAAAATAAACTGTAGTTCAATTAACCCTGAGACATTATGTTATAAAAGGTGACTTGGACAAAAAAGTGTGTGTAATTTCCAAGATGGTCTATGAACGAAATAATTTGCCCTGTGGTCATATCATAAGTCTATAATTTTCTACAAATGAAATAAAATCATATTAGTCCAGAGTTTATTTGCTCAAATAAACTAGGGAAACAGTAGGATTTAGTTTAAATTGCTGCCAGAAAAGCAGGAATTCACTTAAATTTTAATTCTAAAGCTACCTTGTTGCTAATGTTATTGGTGGGGTTGGGGCAGCAAATAAATCAAATCTTTAACTAGGAAAGTAAGACTTCTATTTTCATAGGTATATTCGTTTCCTGTGGCTGCTATAACAAATTACCACAAACATGGTGCTTTAAAAGAGCATAAATTGATCTTCTCATAGTTCTAGAGGCCAAAAGTTTGAAATCAGTAGCAGTGTGCCAAAATCAAAGGCACTGTGTTGCCAGTGTCTTTCTTCCTCCAGAGGCTCTAGGGGAGAATCCATTCCTTGCCTCTTCCAGCTCCAGGTATCGGCCAGCATTTTTTGAATTGCTGCGACATCACTCCAGTCTTCCAGGTCGGCATCTTCAAATCTCTCTTTGCCAGGTCTTCACATCACCTTTTCCATTGTGTATTTCTGATTCATCTTTCCCTAGTTCTCAAATATACATGTGATTGCATTTCTAGCGCCTAGATTATAATCCAGGATAATCTCCCATCACTTTTTTATATAAAGCAACATGTACAGATACTCAGGACCAGGAGTGAATAATGTTTGAGGGTCCTTTCCCAGACTACACAACAATAGGGAATGTTAGATAAAGCAGGATAGGGAACTGGAAAGAACAAAAATTCTCCAGAAAACCAGGGTCAGGCCCTTGCTTTGTTACAACCTATCTGTATTTCCTAGGGAAAGTCACCTCTTCAAGGCTCACATTTATCATCTATAATATAGATAAATAATACTGGATGCTTGGGGCTAGTGCACTGGGACGACCCAGAGGGATGGTATGGGGAGGGAGGAGGGAGTAGGGTTCAGGATGGGGAACACATGTATACCTGTGGCAGATTCATTTTGATATTTAGCAAAACTAATACAATTATGTAAAGTTTAAAAATAAAATAAAATTAAAAAAAAAAAAAGATGTTGGGTTTAGGAAAATAGATGCTCCCTAAGACTGGTTCCAAATAGGAAAAGGAGTACCTCGAGGCTGTATATTGTCACCCTGCTTATTTAACTTATATGCAGAGTACATCATGAGAAATGCTGGGATGGAAGAAGCACAAGCTGGAATCAAGATTGCCGGGAGAAATATCAATAACCTCAGATATGCAGATGACCACCCTTATGGCAGAAAGTGAAGAGGAACTTAAAAGCCTCTTGATGAAAGTGAAAGAGGAGAGTGAAAAAGTTGGCCTAAAACTCAACATTCAGAAAACGAAGATCATGGCATCTGGTCCCACCACTTTATGGGAAATAGATGGGGAAACAGTGGAAACAGTGGCAGACTTTATTTTGGGGGGCTCCAAAATCACTGCAGATGGTGACTGCAGCCATGAAATTAAAAGACGCTTACTCCTTGGAAGTAAAGTTATGACAAACCTAGATAGCATATTCAAAAGCAGAGACATTCCTTTGCCAACAAAGGTTCGTCTAGTCAAGGCTATGGTTTTTCCAGTAGTCATGTATGGATGTGAGAGTTGGACTGTGAAGAAAGCTGAGTGCCGAAGAATTGATGCTTTTCAACTGTGGTGTTGGAGAAGACTCTTGTGAGTCCCTTGGACTGCAAGGAGGTCCAACCGGTCCATCCTAAAGGAGATCAGTTCTGGGTGTTCATTGGAAGGACTGATGCTGCAGTTGAAATGCCAATACTTTGGCCACCTCATGCGAAGAGCTGACTCATTGGAAAAGACCCTGATGCTGGGAGGGATTGGGGGCAGGAGAAGGGGACGACAGAGGATGAGATGGCTGGGTGGCATCACCGACTCGATGGACATGAGTTTGAGTGAACTCCGGGAGTTGGTAATAGACAGGAAGGCCTGGCGTGCTGCAGTTCATGGGGTCGCAGAGAGTCGGACACGACTGAGCAACTGAACTGAACTGAACTGAAGGTTCCTTTTAAAGGCTTGCCTGGTGGCTCAGTTGGTAATGAACCTGCCTGCAATGCAGGAGACTTCCTATAACACAAGAAACCCAGATTTGATCCTTGGGTCAAAAACATCCCCTGGAGAAGGAAATGGTAACCAACTCCAGTATTCTTACCTGGAAAATGCCAAGGACAGAGGAACCTGGTAGGCAACAGTCCATGGGGTCGCAAGAATTGGACATGATTTAGCAATTAAACAACCACCAAGGTTTCTTTCAGCTTCAAAATTATATTAGATATATATAGAAGAACTGTCATATTTATCCTTCATTCTCTAAGGGAAGAGAAACAGTGAGAAACAGAGGCTGACACACATGTTTTACACACCTTTCTAGCAAGCAGAAAGGTACCAGAATGGTAGAACTAAGTGTCCAGCCCACATCTCAAACCCTACAAGACCACAGAGACAGCTCCCTTTGTTTTGATTCAGAGCTTACAAGCAACATTTAGAACTAATTCTGTGTTCCAAAGACACTGATTTCAGGAAGTCCTGACCCCTGGCAGGGGGTGGAATATCTTCTATTGTAAATTGATGAATTGCCTTTCTGGCTGAGAAGCCAAATTTTAGAGGTTTCCTTAGGTTTGACTAATATGACATGACCTAATTAAATGTAGTTTCTTAGTGCCCACTGATTTGAGTTACCCGCTGAGGTTTATCCTGAAAGAGCCTAGAACTTATTATTTTATTCAAAAACATTTATTCAATGTAAATAATAACAACAACAATCAGGGTGTCTCACATGCATTGAAGACTTACTCAGTGTCGGCACACGGCTAACTACTCTACATGAATTGTTTCATATGTTCTCCATAATTTTCCACTGCTATAAGGTCCTGTTCAACAAATCGTCATGGAATGCTTGCTGTGCGCCAGGCACGTGATTTATGCTGGGAATATAAGGGTGAGCAAAGGAACTTCATGTCTAAAAGAGGAGACAAATATTTAAGCAAGTATCACAGAAAGAAATGTAACATTTACAGCTGCATTAAATGCTACATATCCAAAAAAAAGCACCTGGTGCTACTGTACTCATTGCAAAGATAAATCACTTTAAGAGAAATGATGTGATCTGTTTCAAGTCACAACTGAAGTAAGAAGAAAAGTCCAGCTTTTGGTCGAGAACTATTGACTTGGAACCCCTTGAGAACCCTGGGTCTGCTATGCTTTGACCCATGCCTGATTGCTCGATCATTATTTGAAGATCTATATGCTTGTCTTTTCTGTTGGTAATTAATAAGTGGACATTTCCCACCATGACTACTCGGCTCCATAGTTTAGTTTTATTGACTCTTCTAAACATTCCTCATATGTGAAAATTCTACAAAGAACCCTCAAGTCATTTCTGGAGTCTCTGACACTGACCTGTTATCTCATTCTATTAAGAGTTTGATTCCAGGCCCACTTCTGAAAAGTGAAAGTGTGTACTCAGTAAATTCCTGAAACTGACAAGAACCCTTTGGCTATTATTCAAAAATGTCTACTACAGTGAACTAAAGTGGTAAGTTATTTCCGCACTCACACACGACCCCTGCCTTCAAAGTAGAGCACCAAACTATGTTTACCACTGGGTCTAAAACCATTTCCCCTTGAAGATAATATGGAATAATCTGATAATGATGGTGGACTGGAAAGCTATGTTGACACAAATCTATTTAAATCTGCTATGCTTTAAGAAAGTTATTTTAACTGACCTCAATTGTATGCAATAAATTCCTTGTAAAGGATTTCGTAATTAAACTTCACACACTGTTAACCAGAAATGGTATTAGTAAATACAGTCTTTCCTCTTAAATTAACCTACACTTAGGGTGAACTTTAAGTTTATCCCCTATAGTATAGTCATTTTTTCATATATAAGCAATATATTTTATGTGAGCAATGCCAGAAAAAGCCAAACTTCATCATGAATTTTATAGTTCCTATAGGTAAATATAAGCAGAAACGTTGACTGTACAACCAGTTTAACTTTTTAAAAACCTAGTTTTAAATCTTTCTTTTCCATTTGCATCCAAGATTATAATATAAATTAGTTATTTTTAAAATTTGACTTTTTAAAAACATTTTTATAATTTGAACTAATGGCAAAAAATAACTTAAAAGAGGTTATTTTTTTTTCCCCTTTGAAATAAACAGGCAATTTTGAAGAGCTTTTCCTCTGAGCAGCTCACTGGCAAACTAGTCAAGGAGTGACCCTGAGACTTATATCATCACCACTACATAATCAAAAGCAAGGATCCTGATCAAGTAAACAGCACAATTCAAATTGCAAGACCAACCAAACTACCGTCCAGTCCCATTAAAATTGGTGACAAATGCCACTTAACCCCAAAGATCTGCTCTTCCATTCGTCCCTCCTTCCCTTCCATAATCTGTTATAGCAGAAGATTCCTGAGAAATCATTTTCATTCTGCCTAGATCTGGTCAGCCCTACTTTAGAAATCCTTAAGTAAATACTTATAATCCCTGTTCTATTCAAGTGATCAGTCAAAGGGGACATGACATATTCTCTTACATGCCAAACAGCTGTTTCCTTTCCTAATTAGGGGAGAACACTGCAAATGACAGTTCTAAATAAATATATAAGGTAATCTACTGATAATGACAATGTAAATATTATGGCAATTAGGGAAACAAATGTACATATATTTGAATATTCCTCAGAGGCTGAAATCCTTCCATGGTAAAACTTTGACAGAAAAAGTCTCTGGTGGGTGGGTTCTGCTGAGAAAGTGGGGTGTTTGACTTGGCTTCTGGCTCAGGTTCTAGGAGATGAGTTGAGGAGGGAGATTCCAGGAGAAGAAGCCACTTTCAGTAAATTACCTTCCAGGAGAGAAGTAGGAATCCCTGTTCTCATGGTTTCAAATCCTGGGTGGGGTAAGATTTGATGTCCCCTTGGCAAGAGGTGTTGAGGAACAGAAGACAGACAGTTTGCAGGGATCTGGGCAATCTGTCTTTCTGAGCAGAGCCCTACTTCAGAGTTCACATATACATGGTAACCGGAGATCAAAAGCATTGTTTCACTGTGAGAACATTTTTCTCCAGATAAGGTTGTACTTGTTCATAAAGCACATAAGAAGAAAAAAAAAAAAATGAAAGACTATACTATGAATTACAGCATCTCTACCAATATTATGCAAGTCCTATTTAATTTTAGGCCATGTTTATCTAATCTTAGTCTTCCCACCGTTTAAAAAGGGATTGCACCATTCCCTCACACCATATATAAAAGAAACACAGAATGGTTTACAGACTTAAATGTAAGAATGGAGCCCATAAAACTCCTAGGAGACAACATAGGCAGACCAGTCTTTAACAAATTGTAGCAACATTTTTTTTTATAAGTCTCCTAAGGCAAAAGAAACAAATGCAAAAATAAACAGATGGGGCCTAATCAGACTTGCAAGCTTTTGCACAGCAAAGGAAACCACTGACGAAACAAAAAGGCAATCTAGGGAATGGGAACAAATATTTGCAAATGATGGGACTAACAAGAGGCTAATATTTAAAATATACAAAGAGCTCATATAACTGAATATAAAAAACGTCCAAACAACTCAATCAAAAAATGGGCAGAATATCTAAATACACAGAAAAAGAATATCTTTTTCTGAAGAAGATATACAGATGGCTAATAGGCATATGTATAGGTCCATGGGGTCGCTGAGGGTCAGACACGACTGAGCAACCTCACTTTCACACATTGGAGAAGGAAGAAATGGCAGCCCACTCCAGTATTCTTGGCTGGAGAATCCCAGGGCCGGGGAACCTGGTGGGCTAACATCTATGGGGTCACACAGAGTCGGACACGACTGAAGTGACTTAGCAGCAGCAGCAGCAATAGGCATATGAAAAGATATTCAACACAACTAGTTAATAGAGAAATGCAAATCAAAGCAACAATGAGATATCACCTCACACCTATTAATAGTTAGCATTCAAAAGTCTACTAATAACAAATGTTGGAAAGGATGCAAAGAAAAGGGAACCCTCCTACACAGCTGGTAGGAATATAAATTTGTACAGCCTTGTGGCTCAGCTGGTAAAGAATCTGTCTGCCATGCGGGAGACCTGGGTTTGATCCCTGGGTTGAGAAGATTCCTTGGAGAAGGGAAAGGCTACCCATTCCAGTATTCCGGTCTGGAGAACTCCAAGGACTGTATAGTCCATGGGGTTGCAAAGAGTCGGACACAACTGAGCAACTTGGGCTTCCCTGATAGCTCAGTTGGTAAAGAATCCATCTGCAATGCAGGAAACCCCAGTTCGATTCCTGGGTCCGGAAGATCCGCTGGAGAAGGGATAGGCTACCCAATCCAGTATTCTTGGGCTTCCCTTGTGGTTCAGCTGGTAAAGAATCTACCTGCAATGCAGGAGACCTGGGTTCAATCCCTGGGTTGGGAAGATCCCCTGGAGGAGGGATCCACTCCAGTATTCCCGCCTGGAGAATTCCATGGACTGTATAGTCTATGGGGGCACAAAGAGTCAGACACAATTGAGCCACTTTCACTTTCACAGCCAGTATGGAAGACAGTGTGGAGGTTCCTCAAAAAACTAAAAATAGAGATCCTGTATGACCCAGCTTTCTATTCCTGGGTATATATGTAGAAAAACACTAGCAGCATTATTTATAATAGCTAAGACATGGATACAACCTAAATGTCCATCAACAGAGGACTGGATTAAGATGTAACACACACACACACAGAGAAATATTACTCAGTCATAAAAAAGAATTAAATTCTGCTATTTGGAGCAACATGGATGGACCTAGAGAATATTATGCTTAGAAAATTAAAATCAGTCCAAGAAAGACAATACCATATGATATCACTTGTACGTGGAAATCTAAAAAAAAAATAAAACCACAAATGAAGGTATATGCAAAACAGAAACAAAATCACAGATATAGAAAATAAACTTGTGTTTACCAAAGAATAAAGGAAAGGCAGGAGGGACAAATTAGGGGTATAAGATCAAGATATACAAACTAACATGAGAAACAAGGATACACTGCATGGTGGTTTAGTCACTAAGTTGTGTCCAACTCTTGCAAGCCCATGGACTGTAGCCTGCCACACTTCTCTTGTCCATGGGATTCTCCAGGCAAGAATACTGGGGTGGGTTGCCATTTCCTTTTCCAAGGAATCTTCCTGATCCAGAAATCGAATCCAGGTCTCCTGCATTGCAGGCAGATTCTTTACCGACTGAGCTACGAGGGAAGCGCCTATATACTGCATACCACAGAGGATTATAGCTCTTATTTTATAATAACCTATGACAGAGTGTAATCTGCACGGATATTGAATCACTATGCTGTATACCTGAAACTAATATTGTATTGTAAATCAACTACTCTTCAATTTAAAAAATAAATAAGTAAATAAAAATTTTAAAAAGGGATTGTGTTATATCCCTTCTAGCTCCTTTATGCTCTAAGACAGTTAATATCTAAGTAATATACTTCAACTGTTAGAAAGATTGACTATTTCTTGATTATAAAATTAACAAATGATCATTATAATGCAAACATGAATGACTAAAAAGACAAAACTCCCATTTTTTATCATCAATTTTCTGGTATCTATATATGTGTGCGTGCACACACACACACACACACACAGGCTATGATAAATATACATATTTGAATCCTGCTACTGTGACCTTGCAACTGTGAACATTTCCTCATATCATTAAAAAATTTGTGAACATATGGCTTGTAATGATGCATAATATTCCATTATATGGATGAACTGTGGTATATTTAATGTACCTATCATGAGATATGTACAGAGTTTCTAACATCAATAAGCTTTTATAAAAAGGTTTATCTCTGTTGTATTTTAGGCTCGTGCTCTCTCTCATGGTTGACTCAAATGCTAACACTGGGAAGTCAGAAAGAAAGCGTATTGAATGTCTGCCTAGTGCTTGTTAGCCACGTGATCTCTGTGGATGTTTAACTTTTGACAATCTCAGATTCTGGATCTACCAAATGCGGCCCACAAGCCGTATCTTTCATGGCCATTGTCAAGGTGTGTTTATGTGTATGTCAAGTGTCTGCAATACAGAAGGCTCCTAGTAAGAATCAGACGCTTTCTCCTCCTATCTCTTTTTGTCTTAATCCAGGAGTCCAAACTGCCTGTGATTAGATTTCAGGGTTTCTGTAACAATTCCTGGAATTGTGTACAAACTTTTGTACGCTCACATGTTTTTCAGGGGGAAAAACTCCTGTAAGCATAAGAAGCACTGCAAATCTCATTCCTACTCCGTCTCTTTCCACTTGCCACAATGCAGTAGGACTTGCACTGACCTTGTCCCTAAGGGCTGCCTCACTGGCTCTGATTTCTCGCTGAAGGTTCCCTCATCTGTTGGGGAGCTAACTGTTCAACATGAACCTAGCCGGACACACAGTTTCTATGCTGACATCCCAAGGCACTCAGCCATTCCTTGGCATACAATGAGTACTCACTCACTCAACTGATCTAACTTGTTGCTGATATTATTATATACATGAGGAAATTTTCAGGAGAGGTCCATGCATCTTAAATTAAATGACTAGCTTGACCATGGAAGGTATGGTACATATGAATGGACACCTCCCTCCTTCTGTCTCTCTGTCTTCATCTCTGTCTCTCTTTCTCAACTCAGACCTATAGGGATTGAACCAAATTCTGAAGTTTCCTTTATCCTAAGTAGGTTTATAAATTTATCAAACAAGTCCAGAGATTACAATTTCTTTTATCTCATAGATAAGGATGTGTGCAGGGGAGAGGGATTTGGCGAGAGGCAAACATCAGTATACAGTGTTAAACTGGGATGACGGTCCATCTGTCTTGAACAACCCTAACCACAAGTTGACTGGCAAAAAAGAACTTCTGAGATTTAAACACCAAGGGATTATCTTTTAATGGGCTGTCACTGGGTTCTGTGGTATGAAATTAAGCATTTCATCACAGGTCAGCCACTACTTACACTAGACATTCTGTAGTGTGAACTCCCTGGCACGATTACCAATGTGTGGCTTTACCAAGACAAGTTTTGGGGCTTTTCTCTCCTATTTCTGTTAGAATATAAGTAGTGGTACACATTTACTTCCTTTAGCTAGAAAATTTAATACTGCATTTGGAATTCTGTAGATTTAAAAAACATTTCTTTTTAACATAAGGAATTGTGAGTTGAGCTCAAGTAAAATACGCAACAAAATAAAACAAATAATGACCTCTATGTCTTTAAGTTTGAATGTGTTTTTCAACACAGTTTAACTTTGAATGAAAACTATCTAGAACATTTATCTAAAAATGACTATTTTCCTGCTTCCATGTGTCAAATACTTCTCTATTTCCTCACATTTGTATTCTGGACAGGATGGCAAAATATAACTAGAAGACTCCCCACTACTCTCTCTACCTTAACTATTATGTGATAAAGGATGGCCTGGAATTCAAAAGCTATTGTTTGTTAGGATTAACGGCTGCCGGATTCTTGGAAAGAATACTTCTAAAATTACATGGATGGACAAACAACCTGAATAAAGAAATGAGCAAACTTTCCCTAGAGCTTCCTTGGCTGGCTGAATCACTGAATGGCAGCTGACAAGGTTTTCAATAACGCCAAGTCAGCTGGTTCTATAATGCTGTGTGCCCCAAACATAATTAAAAGTGTTAACAATTTTGTAGCCTTTATCAGAACATATTCTCCTTGCATACCTTCAGTGACCTGGTCACAGCTACTAGAGACAAATCTCTTGTTTTACTTTATGTACTAAGGTCACTGTACCCTAGGGAACCTCCTTGACTGTATCATGCCCAAATCTGGAAGACTCAAAAGTCTACCCAGATGAATTGTGTGGGCTTGCTCCAACAGCATCCCCTTCCATTACTGGGCTTCCCTGGGGCCTTAGATGTTAAAGAATCTGCTTGAAATGGAGGAGACCCGGGTTTGATCCCTGGGTTGGGAAGATACCCTGGAGAAGGGAATGGTTACCGACTCCAGTATTCTTGCCTGGAAAATTCCATGGACAGAAGGAGCTTGGTGGGCTACAGTCCATGAGGTGGCAAAGAGTCAGACATGACTGAGCAACTAACAGTTTCACTTTTCTTTCATTTCAACAGCATCCCTTTCCTTTCTCAGGATGACAGCAAAACACTAAGCCTTTTGGATGTTTATGGAGGAGAAAAATGTATATGGTTTAGGTCATCTTCTGTTAATTACTTTTAAGTCCATCCATACAACAGTGAAGTGAGCTAGGTTTCCTCAGACTTGTGTTGAAAAGGGGCCAGAAAAATCAAGTTATCCCCAATATATTACCTTTTGGAAATATAGGTAATATATTTCCTGTATATATACGAGGGCTGTAGATGTAAGATCGCTTAGAAGCATCTGAGCTTTCTAACTGCTGATGTACTGCTCTTCCTATACCACACTGTAAATTGTTGTGTCTGTGCCTCTAGAGCTGGGATAACCACATAGACCACGTAGGTCAAATCGCAGGTCTAAAAGTAGTCACTGGTGATCAAGATGAAACAATGCCAGATATTCTTAAAAGAGAGTAAACGTATATTAAGCACCTACCTAATGTCTTGCTTGTATTCAGTACCAAGTAAATGGCAGTGATTTTTTTTCTGTTATGTAAGGCATTATAGATAAATGGACAACTAGACAACAGTATTATTTTTCTTATTAGACTGCTGGTCAGGAATGAAACCCTTCTGTACTCTGCCAGAGGAGACATCATGACCTGATCACAGCATTCTTTCCACTAATTCTCCTTGGAGACTGGGAATTCTTCAAAAGACATCACTTCCAACAGCCACCATGAAGTTGACTCCAAATGAAGCTTACTTATTATACTTAAAGATCAGGATCTGTACCCTGTTGCCCTCTGCATCCCCCTACCAGTGATACCATATGCTCTGTGCATAATACGTACTCAGTAAATATACTAAAAACATACAATCAACTTAACACCAATGGGATAATTATAAGAGTGCTGCCGGGGGAAAATTAGAGGCTGGGGATTGCTGTTTATTCTGAAAAATCCCAAACTTCTTGCAGGGTTGCTGAGAGCAATAACTCAAAGGACAGGGTTTATGCCGGGTCAAAGAGACATCTTGGCTCCTCAGAGCTCCTTTCTTAGTTAAAACAGGAGTGCTGGGGCAGGAAAGAGGGGGAGGTGGGGGTGTCAAGGGCCACCTAGACCTGAGCTGAAGCCATGTGGTTCTACTTGGAGCTTCCAAGTCAGTGGCGCCAGTGGTCGTTTCCTCAATTATTTTAGGCCAGCATCTCCCCCTTGGCATTGGTTCTGGATCTTTGTGGCTGGACATTTACCCTCCCTGGCTCCACATGAATAATTCAGGGAGGTGGCCCAAAGCCAGAAGCTGCCCCAGAGCCCCAGATTCCATCATCAGCTCTCAGATGGACTTTACTTAATGGCACCAGGAGGCAGGGAGAATATGGATGATGACTCACTATCACATCCCTTAAAGGGAGGAAAAAAGCCCAAGGGGAAGAGACGAGCATTCGGCTCCCATGAAGTTAAGAAAATATAATTTAGTCATCCAGATATCTCATTGGTAACAAAATTACAGATGAATCAAATCTAATTAGACCTGTTAAGTCTGGTGAAATGTTTAATTAATCTTAATTGGCTACCTCTGAAAGTAGCTTTGCATCCATTTCTTAAACAAAATAGAAACATTACAGCTCAAGTGATAGACTGTATGATCGGGTGATGAGTAAATACTAGTAGAATTGAGATGGTGTTGTATGAATTTAGAACAGGGGTTTCAAATTTGAATGCTGTCAGGGAACAGGCTGGGATTTTAAATGTACAACTGAGCAGTAGGATAAGAGGGTAGCTGGGATGAACAGTTCTTTTTTGGCTTAATCTTTGAATTCAGTATATTTACACACTGCTGGCCATTACAAAAAAAATCATCTGCAGTCCAAATTTGGCCAATCCACATGAGTTTGCAACTCTTGATTTAGAGACTTTCTAAAAATGAGTTCAAGCTCTTTAAAAGAAATTCTTATACTCAAATAATAGATGAATCATTCAGCAGAATCAGGTTATTTTCCAATTTCTCATTTCCATCTATACTTCCTAACCCACCAATACAAAGAATCTCAGGAATTAAGCTAATGCTTTAGCTGTAGAATGTGAAGATATTTAAGAGGCAGCATGGTTAGGCACTTCAGTGAGAACAGATGCCAGTCGAAGAACCAGAGCCCCCTTAGGAAACTAGGCAATTAGTTTCTGGAAGGTGAGGAGGTTTGGAGGGACCCGGGGTGAGGGGAGGGAAGCTAAGGTAAAGAGAGGCATGTGGCGGGCTCAGGCACGACTGTTTACCCACCACTATAGAAATGCACGTGTGAGTGCTCAGTTGCTTCAGTTGTGTCCGACTGTTTGCGACCCTATGGACTCTAGCCCTCCAGGCTCCTCTGTCCATAGGATTCTCCAATCAAGAATACTGAAGTGGGTTGCCATGCCCTCTTCCAGGAAGACTGAACCAGCGTCTCCTGCATCTTCTGCATTGCAGGCAGATTATTTACCACTGAGCCACAGGGGAAGCACCCCCATTACAGAAATACGTATGTCTTAGTAACCAGTATGGCTGCTCTGTTATTTACTAACTGAATATCCCAGGAGGGGAAGTAAGTTCTGAGCTGCATCCAAGAATCCTTCCCATCAGAGTCTGTGCTAGCTTTCAAGACTACTTTCGATACTAAGAATCCCAACAGTATCTGATCTGGCTATTGGGCATACCCAGTTCTGCTCGGACACTTTTCCATTGAGCTTACCATTTGAAACCTTGGTAAGAGAAAGAAAACTTACAACCTATAACTTTCATTTTCATACCTGACAGAAGATAAACTCATAATTATAGCCTCAGAGCTAGAGATCTTAGAAAATGACATTATACTTTCCACTTCTCCCAGGTACTTTTGAAAAGAAAAATGCCTGGATCACTTATTCGCTGTTTACTAATACTACACAAGGTGAATTTCAGGAAGCGAAACTGAAGTATTCTGAAGGGAGAACTTACACAAGGCTGAGCCTAAAATCTGCTAAGGTATCTGGTCACATTTTTCAATATCTAAAAGGCCAATAGAGAAAGAAATGGCAACTGTCTCCAGTATTCTTGCCTGAAGAATCCCCATGGACAGTGGAGGCTGGTGGGCTACAGTCTATGGGGTTACAAAGAGTTGGATACAACTGAGCAACTGAGCAAATAGCCTAAAATTATGAGGTGACAGACTCTACGGCATAGGAGGATGAGCTTTGAGATAACTACTCCCAATGTAAATCCTAGTGCTATGGACTTGCTGGGGGATCTTCGAGCAAGGGAATCAACTTTGTAATGGATGTAAAAATGCCAGGTGAACCTCAAATATGATAGTGTATGTAGCCCTCTCTCTGGCACAAAAAGAATGCGGGTATGTATGGTTCTGAAATATGAGTTAGGCTTTATGTTATTAAAAAAGGGGACAGCTACCTATGTAATGTAGAAGACATACTGGTTCATATGTGATTTTCTTTTTCCCCCAGGCACTGGCAACTGAACTAGCAGGACAGCAATGAGAACGTTCAGTAAGAGAGGAAAATGTCCTCAAGCAGAACTTTGAGGGTTTTTTTAAGAATACTTTTACATAAGCCCCACGCCTGGGTTTCTTCACCAGCCATGGGCACCCACCAGACTTACTCAGTTCCTAATTCAGGGCAGGTTGTACTTCCTCCCTTAATGGCAGCCCCACTACTCAGGGATCTGCTTTCATGTGTACTGTCTCCACACCTCCCAGTCCTGTTCCAATGCTAAGGCACTGCCAACATTCCTACTTATGCAGGTGTGCATGTGTGTGTGTGCAATTTTTAGATCCATTGTGGCCACCTCCAGCCAAGCTAAGTCACCCACCTCGGCTGGCTGTTTCCCAATGGACCAGTTTTTTTGTTAATGCTATGGCTGCAAAAGTGTGTAGGTTTTGAGTGATCTGCCCCAACAGTATTTGCTTCATAGTCTTAGCTATTTTCAGTGAATACTTTTGCCCAACAGGATGTTTTAGGAATGCATATTATACATTGAGTTATATACCTAGAGACAATAAGGAAATAGATGTTCTAAATGAACACTCTAGAACTGACTTCTTTTCCCACAGTCCCAGAAAGGGGATCACATTTACTGACTAGGCTTCACTCGGGTGAATGGAATACTGTTTGGCCTTTTGGATTATGCCTCAGATTTAGCAAAATTGCTAGATATCAATAAAAATGGAAGATCCTGCTTCCATCAATAGCAACAAGGTATACCATTTATTCAGCTGCCTCTTATGTTCACATTACTCAATGTTTATGTATCATCTTTTAAACTTACAGCAACCCTCGGTGGTACATTTTATAATCCCTATTTGCAGATGAAGAAACTAAGGTAGTCAGTGATACTGACCAAGGATTCTTAGGTGGTCAGGGGCAGGGCTGGAACTTGAATCCTAACATCTAACTACATCTAACTGCAAAGATTCAGCTCTCAAACGCCACCAGTATTGCTTTACTTTTCATTAACCTCTAGAGCCAGTTTAAACTCTAAACTCTATCCAAAAGAAATGTAAGCCACACGAGAACGCTGAAAATTTGTGGTAAAATATACATAAAGTGTACCATTTTATAATGGCATAATTCACTGGTACTAAGTAGTCACTATTACTGCTATCCATTGCCAGAACTGTTTCATCACCCACAACAGAAACTCCTTACCTTTTAAACATTTAGTCTCCATTCTCCTTACTTCTGGTCCATGGTCACTTCTAATTCTACTTTCTGTCTCTATGAATTTGCCTATTCTAGGTATTTGATGTAAATGGAATCATGCACTATCTGTTCTTTTATGTCTGCCTTATTTGGCTTCCCTGGTGGCTCAGAGGTTAAAGCATCTGCCTCCAATGCGGGAGAACTGGGTTTGATCCCTGAGTTGGGAAGATCCCCTGGAGAAGGAAATGACAACCCACTCCAGTATTCTTGCCTGGAGAATCCCATGGACAGAGGAGCCTGGTGGGCCACAATCCATGGGGTCACAAAGAGTCGGACACGACTGAGCGACTTCACTTTCACTTTTATTTTACTAGCATATTTTCAAAGTTCCATCCATGCTGCTGCATGTATTAGAATTTCCTTCCTTTTAAGGCTGAATAATATTTCATTGTATGTATATACCACATTAAATTTATCCATTCATCTCTTGACTGGCATTTGGGTGATTTTTAAATGTTCCGGCGTCTCATTTAAAAGTAAAAAGTGAAGTTAATTTTAATTACATTTTTGATTTAGTATATCCAACTTATTTCAACACGTAAAATTATTAAGAGCATAGTTTATGTTCTTTATTTGTTTAAGTTCTTGGGTTATAGTATGTATTTCATATTTATATTACATCTTAATCTGGTCCAACTATATTTCAAGGGTTCAGTAACCACACAAGCATAGGGGCTGCCAGCCTGTTCAGAGCTGCTCCAGAAATTTACTTGGGGCCCTTTTTTTTAATGATGTTCCTTTGAATCTGAAACCTTACTGATGTAAACTTACCATCTGGTTTCGATGATATTTAAAGCCCCCTTTTCAATTATCTGTAATTAATGTGCTTCTTTCTAACACTGGATATTGTAAAAAGATAATATAACATGGTCAACGTTAGGTTCAAGACACACGCACATAAGATAAAGGCAAGGCAATATATTATTTATTGCCAAAAAGTGAGGGATACATAATAGCAACTGTATCTAGAGCAAATATAAGGTTCCAAAACTATAGAAGTTTTCTTCTGATTTGTGAATTTTTTACACACAGTTTTATGAAAGGTTAAAAAATCATTTTACTTAAGCATTTAATAGATCATCTTAATTTAAAATAATATAATGACATGGAATCTGAAATCTCTTTGAAAACCTAGGGCAATTATAGGAGGAAGAATTAAGGAGAGGCCTATGAATATCAGAGTCATTGAGGAAGAAAGGACAACACTTATGAAATGACAGTCTTGTGTAAGTCACAGCCCACGCCTAGTATGTACACACATCAGGTCCAACTGTATGATATCACTATTCGACTGTTTTTGACTTACGAAACTATCAGTTTCAAAAAGTTCAACCTAATGTACCATTTCATCACTGCATGTGATATCAGCAAATTAATTCTTCATGAAAAAGTAGAGTTCAGGAGGGGTCTGAGGGCTGTACACAATGTACACAGGCAGAGAGGAAGGTGAGATTCTTTTGAGAGGATGGAGTCAGGTAAATGGAAGGGAATTAACTTTATAATAACAGCAGTGGCAATAATAATAATAGTCGTCACTGGTTTTTGAGTGCTTATAACGTGGCAAAGCATTTTATATGTATAACCTCATTTAACATTTATCACAACTTTGTAGGAAAGATATTCTCATTCTCATTTGGAAACGAAGATGCTGAGACTCAAGAAAGACATTTTTGTTGTTGTGGTTCAGTCACTCAGTCGTGCCCAACTCTTTGTGACTACACAAAGAGCAAGCAAGCCAGGCTTCCCTGTCCTTCATCTCCCGGAGCTTGCTCAAACTCATGTCCATTGAATTGGTGATGCCACCCAATCATCTCATCCTCTGCTGTCCCTTTCTTCTCATTCCTTCAATCTTTCCCAGCATCAGGGTCTTTTCTGACAAATTGACAACTTATTTGTCTCTCAAGTTGATCAAAATTACTATGTTATTTCTGACTCCAAAGCACTCAACAACCATCCATGTTTGCCAGGGACCAAGGGGTTCCTGAAGCCTGACTTCTCATTTTAAAACAGGGACAGTCTTGAGCAAATGGGAACAAGTTAGGCACCCTAATGCCAGAGTTCTAATACTCTGTTATGGCAACCTGGGGCCCTTGCTCACCAGTTTAAAGAGATCTTTTCATTAGGTACAGAATATATGTGGCAGATAGTAATGTTTTTCCATTTTTTAATCTTTTTCATTGTTAATGTGAGCCAGAAAGAACATTTTCTTAAGCTCGGTAATAGTTGAAACAAATGCCCACAAACGTGGGCATTCCCCCATGATGCTGGGTACAATATATAACAGTGGTGATTCATGAACTGTTTCACTTTAGTCTCGATGCCAGGAGTTCTTAACCTGGGGTAGATGGTGGGGGGCATCTGAGAAATTATAACACTATTTTCATTAACTTCTAATTGAAATTCAACATTTCCTTCAATTATGACTGCAAAGATTCAACCACAAAATTATTAGCTGTACCTGTGACTTTATCACTTATATAAATTGTATATGTTTTCATATCACACTGTAGCTATTGAGATACACAATTTAAACTCATCATCACTTTAAAATTACAGTAATTATCAAGCCTACTGCAGCTCTGATACTTAACATATTAATAAATACATGAATTACTGCTCTGTTTTGAAAAAAATATTTTGACAAATGCATTTCAATATAATTAGTCTGCTTTGCAATTTTATGCTCATTTTTACACAATCAAAAACATTTTGAGAAAGAGTCTGTGCCCCACGAGAGGTTAAGAACCCATGTTCTAAACCTAGGGGTGACAGACATACTTGTGTAAATCAACATCAACACTTTTTCTCCACTTCTGACACCACGTCACCTCATCACCAATCCACTGCTTCCATAGAGGAGCTAACTACCATGCATGCCTGACTTTCAAGATCTAATCTAAGGCCGCACTCCAGTACTCTTGCCTGGAAAATCCCATGGACAGAGGAGTCTGATAGGCTGCAATTCATGGGGTCGCTAAGAGTCGCATACGACTAAGCGACTTCACTTTCACTTTTCACTTTCATGCTTTGGAGAAGGAAATGGCAACCCACTCCAGTGTTCTTTCTTGGAGAGTCCCAGGGACAGGGGAGCCTGGTGGGCTGCCGTATATGGGGTCGCACAGAGTCGGACACGAATGAAGCGACTTAACAGTAGCAGCAGGTTCTAATCTAATCCTGTTCAATTGGAGGATTTGGGCTACAATCGACTAAATTTAGAAAATAAAAAAAATTAAAAATTAAAAAAAAAAAAAAAAAAAACATATTCACCAGCTAGGAAGTGAGGGACTGGGCTTTAAGCCTTAGAAGGAAATAGGCTCCCTTAACTCAGTGCAGCCCACCCATTCTTTCACAGGCATTTTTCTTCCCTGGCCAATTGTGAGAGTCTCTTTGTGAATAACATGTCTGGATTAGTTTGCTGAACAATTGCCTCATTTTAGCTAGCCTCTGATTGTCCTTGCTTTTGTGAGTCAAAAATCCTTAATCTTATTTGAATGAAATTTAATTCCCTAGAGAGCTGAGTCTTTAGTCTCTTAGTTTTATAAAGTGAGTGCTTAGAGAAAATGTAGGAGAGCTGACATGGGACTCCTTTAAAGCTAGGTCAACCTCCTAAGAAAATAATTAGATAAATGTGCACTCCAGTTGGGGAGAGAAGGAGGAAAAGAATTTCTCCACAAATTGCTTTTAGAACATTTAAGTGGAATTGAATCTGATTGTCAAGAGCCAGACAGCTCTCAGGAGGTCATTTGATCTAGTCCCCTGTTGCTGGACCAGAGCACGTATGCAAAAATCTAGCCCAAAGTTAAAAAACTTTACAGAAGAGAACAGATATTGTACCTAAGCAGGTCCTGCCAGGTAGGTGGGAGGAGGTTGCTGATTGAAAGGAATATTCATAATAAACCATATGGTAACATGAGCTCATTAATTAATTATTTAATTAATGAAACACATATTTATTGAGCCCCTACCATACATCAGAGACTGTCCTGGGCACCTAAGACATATCCGTGAGGTTACATTTTAGTGGATGGCACGAAAACTGATACACAATAAACCTAATAAGAATATGATAATGTGTGTTGCAAAGAGAGACGTACACTGAAAACAGAAAAAAATTAGAGCAGGGAATAAAAATGGAAGTACTGAAGTGTTGGCAAAGAAGGGATACCTTTGTAAACTTGTAAATACAAATGAGTTAATACACGTTAAGAGCTTAGAATGATGCCTAGTATGATGTCTTCAATAAATTATATGCATATAAAATATGCATTAAATATACCATATATAATATATTTAGTAATGTATATTATATATTATGCAATATACATTATATATGTATGTATATATACGTCATTTTGGTTACTATCATATTAGATGGGCTTGTTTGGGTACAAGAAGCAGAAATAAACTTTACTTAAGCAAAACAGGAATTTTATTAGAAGGGTGGTGAGCGTGCCTCTGAAGAACCTCTCAGAATTAGTTGAGAACCTGATGCCTGCAGAGAACACTTCATAGTGTCACCTGCCCAGATCTTGGCAAGATGGGGAAAGCAAAGAAGAAGGTCATCTCAGAAAGGAAATTGGTGAAAAGATGAAGCATTGAGACCGAAAGACAGTGTCATCCTAGTTAATAATCTGACAGAGTTCTGTAAGATAGATTTGGTTTCCAAAGCAAAGGAGGAGGAGGTTGGTGTTACACTTTCCCAATATGAGTCACAGACCAATACGATGTCAAATTTAGGGGATGGGTTTTAATTTCGCAGCATATAAAGTATACTAGGGCTTCCCAGGTGGCGCTAGTTAAAAAATTACCAAATCACAACCATGGTCAGTTCACACTTGGAAACCTATAGATGGATTCTGGATATACAGATAATCTCTGAGGAGGGAATTCTTATCCCAAAGGTGGTCAGCTGGGTAATAGATGAAGCAAAACCAAACTATATATGTTCTCTTGACTTTGGATCATCTCTTTTCAAAAGAAACAAAATCAGTGTTGGCTAAAACAACTTTCCCTGCCCTTGGTTTCCCTACTCATCATCCCTTCTTGCTGCCTTAGTTTAGACTTGTCCACGTGCTTACAGCTCTGACGCAAGAACTTGTCTGATACCCAGAGGAAACCTGAGTGCCTTCAAGCTGAGAGGTACAGGGGTCTCTGTGGGCTACTGAAACTGGTTGTAGTGCATCTAAGAGCATAATTACCAGTTCAGTGTGATTTTCCAAAACTTTCTCCTCTGAGACATAATAATTAAAAACACAATAATTCTACTTGAGTAATTCAAACACTTGATTTATCCCTGTGAATTTCTCCCAGCACATACAGAGGCTGGGATCTATGGCCACACTATGCCCATTTGTATATTTTACTTCCAATCTCTAGGCACAGAAATTCCCGTTTCCTTGTAGAGACTCTTTTTAGACAGAAATCTCCCATTTTTCAATGCATCATGCTTATTTTGGATGTCTCATGTTGCAGGTGTGTGAAGATTTAAAGGAAGGATTGGAGTCTGAGATATAAATGATTTGGGTTTCAAATATGGTAGGCCAGAGAGACTTATATTTTTATGACCAAATGGAACAGTAATATATTTAGACATATGGTACTCACATTATGTCTCATTTTCTTCAATGTTGTTGGCAGGAAAGCCATAGCAAGAGAAATGGCTTTCTTTTCCCTTGTGGTTATCTGAAGCAGTGGAGAGTCACCAACCAACATTTGGTTCTTACATTGATCCTCTCTGCTCAGGATAAAGAATCACAGACCATCAGCTAACAATAGGATGGTAGAAACCATCAAGTGTTGGGGAATTTAAAACTATTCAAATGCCAATTCATTACCTCCTTAGACCTTACCATTTTTAGGAAGTACCTAGAAGAAGATAATACTATAATAATCTTATAGAAGGAAAAACCTGAACCAGAAGCTTCAGGGGTCTACTCCAAGTATGAGGATCCAGTTTCCCTTCTGAACCCCTTAAAGAATTCAGAACCACAGTGGAAAACAAAGGTAACATAAGACAATGTTCACTGAAGTGCAATATTTGCCTATATCGGTAGGTAAAGTTCCTTAACCAGATGTTGGTACCAGGCACTGTTCCAAGCACTTTACATTACTAACTTATCTAAAAATTTCACAATAACAGTAAGAATTAGACACTCTTATTATTTTGATTTTACAGAAGAGAAATCTGAGCACAGAGATGTTAAATGTTTTGCCTGTCATCACAAAGCTAGCCATTTGCAAAGCTGGGATTTGAACCCAGGTTTTCTGGCTCCCAGATCTGTGCTCTCAGCTACCATACCTACCAGTTTCACATGTATCTATCAATGTATATTTGAAACAAAAAGATATCAAGCTATTATTACTCTGGATAAGCCTAAAGAATAGAAGATGCTGCTAGTCCATTTGGTATAGATATGATATCCAAATGTGCTCACAAATAAGCCTTCAGTGACAACACCTTCTATCATATCACATTGGAAGGACAGGTATGATGATATCTTATGCTATTAAATTAAAACCAATGTACCTATATTAAATTATAGATTTATTTTAGATTTACAGATTTATACAGGTATTCTGAATATCTGTGTGTATGGTTTTATTCTTTTGAGGTTATATTTCATATTTTTCCCCAAAGGGCAAAAACTTTGAATGCCATGTTTGAATGATTAATTTTGGGAAACAGGGATGCTAGTCCAAATCTCCTATTTTAAAAGTGAGAAATTTAAAGCCTAGGTTCCTAAAGGAACCTGCTAAAAGTAACAGTTAATGTCAACAATGGTTAATGTTTTTTGAGCTCTTGCTATGTTACCATTTTAATTGTTGTTATAAGGCTTATAGATTCAAATTTAATTAAAACTTGTAAGGTAAATAGTACTGTTATTATCTCCATTTTGCAGATAAGGAAATACAGGCTTAGAGATAATGTTTAATCTGTCCTAAAAGGCAATATGGCTGTAAGGGTTAGAACTGGGATTGGAATCTCAGTCTTTCTAATTCCAGAGCCCAGATGTCACCTGTGCAACTATATTTCCATTCATGAAGTGTTAACAGTTAATTACAAAGCAAATCCTTTTCTATAGTTCTTTCAACATTACATGGCCTCCCACTGCCTCTGTTTACTGAGATTAGCTGCCATAAAATATAACTTTAGATGTAAAAAGTGGAAGGTATTATGCTGACGTGTACCCTCTCCTCAGAAATAATTACTTCAAAGTTTCAAAATGAATGCCTTTCACAGCAGAAAGCTATTATCATATCTGTCACAGCAGCAAATGTTCTTCATTTTAATATGATTGAAATAATGCCATTAGATTACAAACAATTAATGGTACACTCACAAAAGTTTTGTAAGACCATGATGTTTTCATGACAATATGATGTAACATGTTAAGGACCAGCCAAGTATAATTTAACTTCTCCCAGAATTCTCCTTCTCTACCTTCTCTTGCTCCAACCCTCATCTTGTTTTGTATTTTTAAATTTTACTAGGCACTGATATTACTTCAATAACAAACCATAGCCTTTAGGTAAGTCTTTCATCAGAAAGACAATCTCAAGGTTTCCTTTATAAACAGCATGTTGATTCACTGCCACTCTTTGGTGATGGTAAAATGAAGCCATGTTAATAACATTCTGCTCACACTGCCAGTCGAAGACAATGGCTGCAGAAGAAATAAAGACTGACATGCATGTGTGCTTGGTCATGTGCAACTTTCTGTGACTCCAAGCGCTGTAGCCCTTGAAGGCTATAAAGACTGATGTGCGTGTGTGCTTGATCATGGGCAACTCTTTGTGACTCCAAGGACTGTAGCCTGCCAGGCTCCCCTATCCATGGGATTCTCCAGGCAAGAATACTGAAGCAGGTTGCCATGCCTTTCTCCAGGGGATCTTCCTGACTTAGGGCTCCAACCCTTGTATTGCAGGTGGATTCTTTACCATGGAGACCCCTGGGAAGCCATTAAGCCTGCTATTCTGTTTGTTTGTTTGTTTGTTTTAAGTGGAGCCCAAATGAAGCAAAGCTGCCACATAAACCAGAGAAAATCTACTCTATGGAGACCAATGAATTCCCCTATCATCACAGACGTATGAGCCAAGTGTGATTTCCATTTTACAAACTCAGGAAACTAAGGCCACAGAATCCACAGGGAATGGAACCCAGTGAGCACACACACCCACACCTGTCTGCTAGTGAAGGTACTGCTTTGCCATCATTCTGTGCTCAGGCAGGAGGAAACTTGGCAGTGCACAGGGAGTCCTTCGAACATACATGATCCTGATGATGATCCTCTCTCATTATTTCAGTTTCCTAAACACTTTTCCTGTGATTAAGGAACAGAATTAATTATAACAAGGTGGCTGGCCAGCACAGAGCAAAAACCCCATTCATGCGGGATGTGTTCCCTCTAAGTGGAGCGCTGGGAAAGCATAAAGTATTGTTTTGCTCTTCCTCTGAGAAAGGGCTTGACAATTGGTCAGTGTCCAGCAGCCTGGTCTTTGGACATAAATAATCATTTCTCCAGGGAAGGCTCTACCTAGGTCATCTGATCTGTTTTCCCCACAAAGTATATTGCACCAACAAGGCTATCATCCCAAGGAAGAAAGTAGAAATCTCATAATAAAACATTTTCATCAGTGAATCCTGGGAAGGGCCACAGTTCCAGGAAGGACTATTTATTCCACGTACTGGAATGGTTTTAACAATGTACAGTCATAAAGTAGACGGCCTCCAAGAAAAAGGAACACTCCTACACTGTTGGTAGGAATGTAAATTGGTACAGCCACTATGGAAAATTATATGGAGGTTTCTCAAAAGACTAAAAACAGAGTTACCATGTGAGCCAGTGATCCCACTCCTGGGCATATATCCAGACAAAACTCTAATTCGAAAGGATAAATGTACCTCAATGTTCACAGCAGCACTATTTACAATAGCCAAGACGTGGAAAAAACCTAAATGTCCATCAACAGATGAGCAGATAAAGAGATGTGGTACATATATACCATGGAATATTGCTCGGCCATAAATAAGAATGAATAATGCAATTTATTATTAATTAATAATAAATTATTAATCCATGGATGGACCTAGAGATTATCATATTAAGTGAAGTCAGAGAAAGATAGATAGCATATAATGTCGCCTGTATGTGGAATCTAAAATATGACTATGTAACAGAAATAGACTCAGATATAGAAACAGATTTGCCCATTACTGTCTGTTTCCATCACTAAAATCAAACTTACTGAAGGTAGGAATGGTCTCTGGTCTATATATAGTAGTTTCTTCAGTAACTAGAATAATGCCAGGCATGTAGGAGATGCTCAATAATATTTGTAATTTTTATTCATGAAATCAGTCCTAAATATAGAGTATATAATGGTCATTCTTCTGCAATAGAAATATGCTGTGTTAAAGGGGAAGGAGTATTATATAATGGGAAGGGTTATTAAAGTGACTTTATTATCAGCAAGATCTTTTTTATTCCTCATTTAATTCTCTTCCATTAAATAGCACTGACAAATTCCTCCTTTCCAGTCCCTGAGCCTACTGATATACTATCTTCCCTGATGTATTATCAAACCCCTTTACTCTTGCCTTGCCATTTATGTCTCCTTCTGTTGGTTTTCCTAATCTGACCATATCACTCCCCAGCTTAAAACATATCCATTACATGCCAATGCCCTTAGGGTAAAGTCAACTAACATGACTTGGAAAACATTTTGCAATCCTATCTGTGCTCTGATCTTGAGCTTCACTGCTTGCCCCTCGCTGGTCTATCTTTCCATTTTTCCTTTGGTTTCCTGAAATCACTGTGTTCTCTCTTGCCTCTGGGCCTTTTCTCCATGCCTCACCCTTCTGCCTGGAACACACCCTCTTCTAGTTCACCAAACTAACACATGTTCATCTTTCAGCTTTGAAGAAGATGTTACTTCCTTCTGGAAGCTTTGCCAACCACAACACCTTTTCTAGTATCTTTCTTGCTCCTTAGTCATTAAGTTGTGTTAGATTCTTTGAGACTCTATGGACTGTAGCCCGCCAGGCTCCTCTGTCCATGGGATTCTCCAGGCAAGAATACTAGAGTGGGTTGCCATTTCCTTCTCCAGGGGATCTTCCCAACCAGGATTGAACCTGTGTCTCTTGCATCTCCTGCATTGACAGGTGGGTTCTTTACCCCTGAGCCACATATGTAGCCTCTCTGCTGCTGCTGCTGCTAAGTCGCTTCAGTCATGTCCGATTCTGTGCGACCCATAGATGGCAGCCCATCAGGCTCCTCCGTCCCTGGGATTCTCCAGGCAAGAACACTGGAGTGGGTTGCCATTTCCTTCTCCAATGCACGAAAGTGAAAAGTGAAAGTGAAGTCGCTCGGTCATGTCCGACTCTTTTCGACCCCACGGACTGCATCCCACCAGGCTCCTCCATCCATGGGATTTTCCAGGCAAGAGTACTGGAGTGGCGTGCCACTGCCTTCTCCGACGTAGCCCCTCTAGTACCTTATAATTTACTAATTATTGCAACCATCAGTCTACACTCTTATCCCAGCTTCCTAGTTTGCCTCCCACATCGGGTTGTATTTGTCTTACATACTCTTATTCCCCTAGAATTGAGCACTATGCTTGATACTTTTTGTCATTTAGTAATTAAAAAAATAAGACAAAATAAACAGATGCTTAGGGCATGGTTTTAAAGGAAATCTCTGTGTTGACACTTGGGAACTTTTTACCAGTTGTCAAAGTGTCTAATAAGCCCTCCATGCCCAGAATCACTTTGGCCCTCTCTCCTTTTTGAATGATTACCAAGAGGCACTGTCACCCCCTGGGGAGGCTTAGTCCCAGACTCTGCCATTTAGAGTGTAATATAAGAAGTCCTTTTCTGGAAGCAACATTGTGCGTGGTGGTACCTTTCAGCACAGTGAAAACTCGAAAAAGAGGGTGGTCTCAGCCAAGGGTCAAATTGCAGATACAATGCTTTATGTATTTGGCAGTGCTCTAGAGACAAATACATAATCACAGAGGTATGTGATCTGGTTGGAAAATTCAGGCCAGATAGAATGACATGGGTAGAAAAGCACATACACAAACACATAACAATGAGCACTCTTATTTGTAAAAACCACATTAATGGATGGCAGCTCCCTACCTCTGAAGTGATTTATAAATTAAAATAATTGCCTCTTTGAACTGTGCAGATATTAATTGACCTATCACTAATGTACATACAGTCTCTAAACCATCCAAACATTACCTAAACATTTTATTCCCTTTATTCTGGAAACCCCAAAACCCACAAAAATAGGCTCTTTGTTCTGGTGCCAAGGGTCATAAAGGAAAAGCCATCATCTTTGATGACTTTGCAATTCTTATTCTAGTTCTTCATCAAATTAATTCTGAGTGAAATTAGTGAGCACTCTGAGCTTGAGTAAGTCTTCCTATTCCCCTCCCCTTTTTACAATCTCATCCCAAGCACATGGATCCATTTCTGGCTCAAATTTCTGGTAATGAGAGCAGGGCAATTCATTATTTTTTTTTAATTAATTTTAGCTTTGGGTACATATCCTAAATCACTCCAGGTTGTGGGCGCCTGGCATTTCCTTCCTACGTAAAATGAGAGAGAAACTAAATTGGCTGAGGCCCAGACATGCATGGACTATGACAAGCTTGCTAGGGGTTCATTCTGGAATGGTGATCTTGACCTAAATTGAAAGGCAGGCAGAAAAGCACAGCAGTTAGGACAGGAGTCTTAGGGCAGTGGCTATAACCCAGGGCTGATTTTATTTTCCCAGTGAAAATTTGACAATGTCTGGAGACATTTACGATTGTTGCAACTTGTTGAGAGGGAGGTACTGCTGGCATCTGATGTGTGGAAGTCAAAGATGCTGCTAAACATCCTACAATGCCCAGGACAGCCTCTGCCCCTCCATGCAAAAGACTATCCAGTCCAAAATGTCAGTAGTGCTGAGGTTGAGCAACTCTACCCTAGAAGCTGCGATAGTTAATTCACATCCCAGCTTTGCTTTGTTATGGCAGTGTGATCTTGAGTAAGTTTCTTTATTTCTTTGAGCCTCAGAAGTTTCTCTTCTGTCAAATGGAGATAATGATAAAGTATCTACATTGACAGCATTTTGTCAAGCCTGGCATTTGTAAAAGTATAAAAACATTATATTCTATTTTAACTGGAGTAGGTAGCCGTTCCCTTCTCCAAGGGATCTTCCCAACTCAGGAATTGAACTGTGGTCTCCTGCATTGCAGGTGGATTCTTTAGCAGCTGAGCTACCAGGGAAACCCCAATTCACCGATTACTGTATTTCAAATGGAAATACAAATTGCCACAACTTGGGCAGGGGGTGATTGCCAACTTTCAAATATTCGTTTCAAGCCCGTACTTTATTTTCTCTTTATATTGATATACAATGGAAGGATAAAAATGCATAATTTTATTTAAAAAATAGATTTGGCAACAACTGACTTTTATTTGGTGTGATTAAGTGATGCTAATTTCTTTTTTTTTTTTTTGAAATATTGATGCTAATTTCTAAATCTCAAAAATTCATTCTGCTTTGATTTAGGAACAGGAAAGGATGCATTATGAAGATATACCTTTTTCAGCATCTATACAGACCCATAGTTTCTAAGCCAGAAATACAGTAATATTTGCTTTAATTCATAAGAGATTTTTTTTAAAAAAAAACAGAAAAAGCTCAGTTTACCAGTGAGCAAAGCACCGGAATAGCAGTCTAAAAATGCCTAAGAGAGTGGAAGAAAATGTAAATAAAAATCATATTCTGATGTTTTTCTATGTGATACTGACATGTAATATTATATCAGGTTAAGCAAATATGGTTTTTATACAAAATTTAATATTTGAATTAAATCAATTTGGACTTATAAAATGTGTATACAAAACAGTTTCCTGAAGTTACTTCCAATAAGAAGTGTTCTAATATTACACAGCAGTCTGCTACTGCTTTATACCCACTCTGAAAATACTCTCCCCAAATAATTTTATACATAAAAACCAAGATCTCCTGATATCTTTTAATGTTACAACTCCTACTTCTTTGTGCCAGGCTTTACTGAATGGACTAAACTGCACAGTCTTTTGGTCATTCTACAGATATTTTTGAATACCAACTACATGTTCCCACAGAGATGGGTGCTAGGATTATATCATGCTTTGATATATGTAGATGATCAGGAAACCACACAGGTTGGTGAGTGAGGACTCAGATTTCTAGAGTCAGAGAGAGTTGGCTTGACCTCTGGACATTTGGCTAAGTCGTGTATTAGACTGCTGAGCCTTTGGGCGTCTACTCAACCTGCCTGAGGACCAGTTTCCCCATCTGAAAATAGGTAAAGAGTATTTCTTGTTTGTTAAGAGGATGCAGTTGACATATTAATATATATATATATATATATATATATATGTATTACCATGTGTAAAATAGATAGCTAATGGGAATCTGAGGTACAGGGCAAGGAGCTCAATTCAGTGTTCTGTGGTGACCATTCAGGTATGACCTAAATCAAATCTCTTATGATTATACAGTGGAAATGAGAAATAGATTTAAGGGCCTAGATCTGATAGATAGAGTGCCTGATGAACTATGGAATGAGGTTCATGACATTGTACAGGAGACAGGGATCAAGACCATCCCCATGGAAAAGAAATGCAAAAAAGCAAAATGGCTGTCTGGGGAGGCCTTACAAATAGCTGGGAAAAGAAGAGAAGTGAAAAGCAAAGGACCAAAGGAAAGATATAAACATCTGAATGCAGAGTTTCAAAGAATAGCAAGAAGAGATAAGAAAGCCTTCTTCAGCGATCAATGCAAAGAAATAGAGGAAAACAACAGAATGGGAAAGACTAGGGATCTCTTCAAGAAAATCAGAGATACCAAAGGAACATTTCATGCAAAGATGGGCTCGATAAAGGACGGAAATGGTATGGACCTAACAGAAGCAGAAGATATTAAGAAGAGATGGAAAGAATACACAGAAGAACTGTACAAAAAAGATCTTCACGACCCAGATAATCATGATGGTGTGATCACTGACCTAGAGCCAGACATCCTGGAATGTGAAGTCAAGTGGGCCTTAGAAAGCATCACTATGAACAAAGCTAGTGGAGGTGATGGAATTCCAGCTGAGCTATTCCAAATCCTGAAAGATGATGCTGTGAAAGTGCTGCACTCAATATGACAGCAAATTTGGAAAACTCAGCAGCAGCCACAGGACTGGAAAAGTCAGTTTTCATTCCAATCCCAAAGAAAGGCAATGCCAAAGAATGCTCAAACTACCACACAATTGCACTCATCTCACAGGCTAGTAAAGTAATGCTCAAAATTCTCCAAGCCAGGCTTCAGCAATATGTGAACTGTGAAATTCCTGATGTTCAAGCTGGTTTTAGAAAAGGCAGAGGAACCAGAGATCAAATTGCCAACATCTGCTGGATCATGGAAAAAGCAAGGGAGTTCCAGAAAAACATCTATTTCTGCCTTATTGACTATGCCAAAGCCTTTGACTGTGTGGATCACAATCAACTGTGGAAAATTCTGAAAGAGATGGGAGTACCAGACCACCTGATCTGCCTCTTGAGAAATCTGTATGCAGGTCAGGAAGCAACAGTTAGAACTGGACATGGAACAACAGACTGGTTCCAAATAGGAAAAGGAGTACATCAAGGCTGTATATTCTCACCCTGTTTATTTAACTTATATGCAGAGTACATCATGAGAAACGCTGGACTGGAAGAAGCACAAGCTGGAATCAAGATTGCCGGGAGAAATATCAATAACCTCAGATATGGAGATGACACCACCCTTATGGCAGAAAGTGAAGAGGAACTCAAAAGCCTCTTGATGAAAGTCAAAGTGGAGAGTGAAAAAGTTGGCTTAAAGCTCAACGTTCAGAAAACGAAGATCATGGCATCCGGTCCCACCACTTCATGGGAAATAGATGGGGAAACAGTGGAAACAGTGTCAGACTTTATTTTTCTGGGCTCCAAAATCACTGCAGATGGTGACTGCAGCCATGAAATTAAAAGACGCTTACTCCTTGGAAGGAAAGTCATGACCAACCTAGATAGCATATTCAAAAGCAGAGACATTACTTCGCCAACAAAGACTCGTCCAGTCAAGGCTATGGTTTTTCCTGTGGTCATGTATGGATGTGAGAGTTGGACTGTGAAGAAGGCTGAGTGCCGAAGAATTGGTATTTCTGAACTGTGGTGTTGGAGAAGACTCTTGAGAGTCCCTTGGACAGCAAGGAGATCCAACCAGTGCATTCTGAAGGAGATCAGCCCTGGGATTTCTTTGGAAGGAATGATGCTAAAGCTGAAACTCCAGTACTTTGGCCACCTCATGCAAAGAGTTGACTCATTGGAAAAGATTCTGATGCTGGGAGGGATTGTGGGCAGGAGGAGAAGGGGACGACAGAGGATGAGACGGCTAGATGGCATCACTGACTCGATGGATATGAGTCTCAGTGAACTTCGGGAGTTGGTGATGGACAGGGAGGCCTGGCGTGCTGCGATTCATGGGGTCACAAGGAGTCGGACACGACTGAGCGACTGATCTGATCTGATCTGATGGTTTTTCCTATGGTCATGTATGGATGAGAGAGCTGGACTGTGAAGAAGACTGAGCGCCGAAGAATTGATGCTTTTGAACTGTGGTGTTGGAGAAGACTCTTGAGAGTCCCTTGGACTGCAAGGAGATCCAACCAGTGCATTCTGAAGGAGATCAGCCGTGGGATTTCTTTAGAAGGAATGATGCTAAAGCTAAAACTCCAGTACTTTGGCCACCTCATGCGAAGAGTTAACTCATTGGAAAAGACTCTGATGCCTGGAAGGATTGGGGGCAAGAGGAGAAGGGGACGACAGAGGATGAGATGGCTGGATGGCATCACTGACTCGATGGACGTGAGTCTGGGTGAACTCCAGGAGCTGGTGATGGACAGGGAGGCCTGGCGTGCTGCGATTCATGGGGTCACAAAGAGTCGGACATGACTGAGCGACTGATCTGATCTGATCTGAATGGGAATATGCGGTACAGGGCAAGGAGCTCAACTCAGTGTTCTGTGGTGACCTAGATGGGTGGGATGGGGGAGGATGGGAAGGAGGTCTAAGAGCGAGGATATATATATATATATATACACACACACACACATACACACACACACACACATATGGCTGATTTAGGGGCTCCCCCAGTAGCTCAGTGGTAAAGAATCTACCTGTGGTGCAGGAGCCGCAGGAAACGTGGTTCAATCCCTAGGTCAGGAAGATCACCTAGAGGAGGATATGGTAACCCACTCCACTATTTTTGCCTGGAGAATCCCATGGACAGAAGATCTTCGCAAGTTACAGTCCATAGAGTCACAAAGAGTGGGACGCAACTGAAGCAGCTTAGCATGCATGCATGCACGTGGCTGATTTGCTTCATTTCACAGTAGAAACTAACATAACATTTTAAGATAGCTATATCCCAATTAAAAAAAAAAACAGGATACTGGTAAACAGCACTGAACTTGAGTCTTGTTATTTATTAAGAAAACGGTTCAAGAATGATTAGCTATATTATTTTAATGACCACTGTCTTATTTTTATAGTCTAGAAATGGCCTGGTTTTGGAAAATGGAAGCTTTTTTGGCATTTTCTTCTTGAAACACACAAGAAAATTGATAGGAGAATTTAAAAAGCATTACAAACCAGAAGTTGAATAAACCATATTTCTTAGCACAGAGTGTATAGGCTTACCAAATGGAGCCAGCTGTCACAAAATAACCCAGGGCTGTTTTTGGTTTTTTTCTTTTTAAGCTTCTGATCGCCAACTGGATGCTTAATCCAGTAGCTGGGCAAGCTTCTCTATGAATATGCAATTTCATGGTTTGCATATTTTCCTTAGACATAGAGTAGTGTTATGAAATCCTTTGTACAAATCCTTCAGTATGCACACTTTCAGAGCTGCTTTCTAATTGGACTTTAGATAAATGACTTTTTTTTTATACAGACAGCTAGCTAATAAAATTCTAAATGGTTCCGAAGAAAAAAATTACACACTAAATAGCATTTATTAGTTTTATTACTAAAAAAATGCATGTTTCCTGTGGAAAATACAAAAAGCAAAAAGAAGAAAATACAAAAATTCACCTCTAATCTCAATGACCAGAGATAACGTTTTGTGTGTGTGTGTGCATGCACACATGCATGTGTGTATATGTACATATGGAGTGTTACTTTCCTTCAACAAATATTTCTCCTTTCATTTAATACAATACTGGGATCATTAAATGTTACTACATGAGAGCAGGGGTCAGCAGTCTTTCTGCAAAGGGCTAAATGATAAACATATTAGATTTTGTGGGCTGTGCAGTTTCTATCCCAGCTACTCAACTCTGCCATTGTGACATGAAAGCAGCCAGAGACAATCTCTAAATGAATGGCTGTGGCCAAATTCTGCCCATGGTGGGCTAGGCTTCTCCCCCAACCTGTAGTTTACTGACTCCTCTATACAAAAGCCTCATCAATAATTATGATATGTTATTAAATATAATTATACTACAGTATCATTGAGTTACATTTGTTATAATAGTTATTAAGGAAAATATATGACTTTTTAATCCTCTAGATCTTAGGGACTTCTTCAAGTGTTGTCTTGTTACTGCACATTTTGGGAAATTAAATATAATCAAACAATAACCAAGCATTAGAGGAATATAGTTTTCTGGAGGTCAGTTAAAAAATGCAAAACTCTGACACTGCCCTTAATTAAGTGTCTGTTTGTTCCACCACCATAATTTCCTAAATTCCTAGTGTTGTTTTGGGAGCAGTGGTCCCATGCAATGAAGGCCAATGCTGCTGGTTACTCTAAGCTCTGAGAGTGTTTCTGTTTATGACACGAATAGCACAAATCCAGCTCTCTGCTGCAGCTACTACTGAGACCCAGTCGCTTTCACAAATAATAATGCCGCTTGTTTTGAGATTGTTCTAGTAAGGGGGAATATTCCTTGAATTGATTCCTTTAACTCTCTGAAACATAGACGCATGGGTTATACACTATGCTCTGTGGGAAACAAACTCTGGGGCAAATACTAGAATTGAGGAGATTTATTAGGGAGTGCTCTTGGGATGAACACCTGTGAAAGGGAGGATGGGGTAGAGGGACAACTTGAACTCTGTTGTATTCTCAGGACTGGGTTCAGCTGACCCCAAGAAAAGCTCTGGAGCTGAGGTGGCTCTGCAGCATTGACTCGAGTTGGAGGAAGAGTATGCAGACTTGACAAGCTGGAGTTGACCACCTATTGGCTGAGAACGCGTGGGAAGGGCTTGGTGGCTCTCCTTAGCAGTCTTTTCCCAAGGGGGGCCAAATAACCAAGGTTGCCATCTGACTGCACTCCCAGCAGTTCATGGGTAAGCCCTTCATTCCTGAAGGGGTTTCTTGGTGTGCATCAAGACATCTACCATCTCATGGGTTAAGTCCCAGTAAGAAACTTGCCCAAGTTAATGTTCTGTTCTCAGTTTGAAAAGCCAATAAAGTGATGTTTTTGAGGTGGTGTGTAATTTTAAGTCTGGTTTAATGAAACCATTCTGTTTAATAATTTCATTCAGTCACCCTATGAATACCAAGATTACAAACTCTGTATGTGCAAGGCAAATGTGCATAAGTTAGATAGTAAAACAGATTAAAGAACCATGGGGAGCTTAGAGCATCTTGGGGGAATGTGCAAATGTGAATTACAAGGTGAAATGATGGCAGTTTTGGAGGTGATGCAACAATTATATCCTATAAGAAACCACGATTTGTTCAATTCAAATTCCCATTTTATTTTTTAAACTGCTGCCTTGTTTAAATTTATTAATAAATGGTATCAGTAGTAATCACAGTTCAATTTCTACTGTAGCAAAGCCATCACACATGTAGATGGCAAGACTTGGAGATGGGCACCATGGTTAAGATTTATGATTTCTAATACACACTTAGTTATGAGCAGTGCCATGTGCCAGGTAATCCAGCTCTCAGCACTATGATCTATAACCTTCTTTTGGATGTTACTCATTCCTTCCCTCTATGATTGTATATATATTTACCAGCATTTTATAATACATTGCAGGTTTTACTCAGGGGCCCCACTGAATAAAAATACTCTATTAAAAATGTATTTTGATTCACACATGGAATGCAGCTTCAGCTCATTCTCACCTGCAAGTCAAGAATGAGGTCCCTGTACAATTAAAAAGCTAAAGTGGGACTCTATATGGGCACCTGGAGGGTTGTGGACTAAGTTCAAGATTATGAAAAAATTGATGCAAAATTTCAATAAGGGCAAAAGAGATTTCACTTGGAACACATAAAATGCCAAAATTACTGCTTCAGTGTGACATATATGCAAAGCATATATGACCACATGGGATTTTATTGTTTCTAGGAAATACTGGGCATCAAACATAGTTTTCTTCAATAAGGTAATTCTGTAATAATGGTGTTACTTATTTATTTATTCATTCTTTCATTCAATATAGGGTTGATGTGTTGCACATTTCCAGGGAGCATCAGTGATATCATCATCTATGTGGACAGTGCCCTTGAAGCTGTACAGGACACAACCTTCACAACCATATTCAGTTTGATGAACAACATAAACTGGGTGAGTACGTGCTTGGCACTGAGAACAGAGCCGTGAGCAAGGCAGATTCAGATCATACCCCTGTAAAGCTTTATTTTAGATGAAGTCAGACAAAAAGGAATAGCTACAAAAACCAAATGAATATAAACTAAGTCCTAGAAATATAGGGATGAGATAGCACAAGGACCTCTAACAAGCGCTACTAAGAAAGAAATTCAGAGGAAGCAATATTTAAATTGAAGCATAAAGGATAAGTTTCTTTATGGATATGAAAATGGGTTAGCAAAGGATGTTTCAGGAAGAGGGAAGGATATTCAGAAACGAAAAACAACAGCAACAAATCACATCACGAAGGACATAGGATAGCCAAGGAATTGAAGTGTGGCTGGGAAATGGAGGAGAAAGGACTGGAGACGGTGTCAGGGGCCAGTGCCCTGTAGTGAGGTCATGCTTGTGCATTACGGAGAAGACATGTGACACTGACAAAATACATATGGTTGATGATATGAGGACTCTTTCAGTAGAACAAGTGAGAGACAGTGGTGGCTTGTCTAGGGCAATGCCGAAAAAGGTGGGAAGAAGTAGACAGATAAAAGAGGTTTTCTACTGAAATGTCTTAACCTAACTTCATTCTGCTATTTGTTGGCCAGTAGTGTGAATTATTTTAACCTTTGCATGCTCTTAGACAGTATTAAACATCAACTATTGTGAATGATTCTGTGAAGAACAGAATATTTGAAGTTAACATCAAAGACCATTGCAATCAAGTGTTGGGTTTGCCTATTAATATGTCGTGAAACTGAAATGACAATAAAATAATTACACTCTCATTCATCAGAAATCTACTCGACAACCTAAAATTTAATCCCTCTTTTCTCTTCTATAACATGGAGTATCTACTCATTTGAGATTGTGGTGAAGATGCAAAGAGATGATACATAGCTAAAGCACTCATCACAATGTCTGCTATACCATATTTGTTGTTGAATATTTCTTACTACTGCTATTATTCATACTTATGATGGGAGTCTGGGTGAGAATTAATCACCTTTTTTCCTCTGAGTTGGCTGGGCACCAAAATTTTGGGAAAGAGATGCAGCAGTTAAATCAAGAGAGATAAAAATATTAGCTTTATCACCAATATCGCTGAATTTAAGAACATGATTGGCTTTTCTGCCAACTTGCACCAAATCTAGCAATGGATATCCTTAACTGAAGGAAACCTGCATATCTACACCTCAAAATTGCTCTTGTGCCTCCATCAGGAGCACAGAGGGTTTAAGCAAGACCAGGATCCTGCCCTGATTCAGGTGTGCTTATGTCACAGAAGAAGTGAACAGTACACTTTCACTCTTCCATGGAACCAGAGAGGGGAGAAATTGAGAGCGAGGACCTGGAGTTTGAGTGAGTGAACCTGGCTGTGCCATTCATCAGCCAAGCAGACATACAAGTGCCTCAGAGTTTCTATGAGTTAATCTCCTCACCTAGAAGATGGGGATGATAAAGTGCTACCTCACAGGACTGCTTTGAGGATTAAAGGAATGAAAATGTTGGTATCTGGCATGTAGAAATGTATGTTTGCCATGACCAGCATCTGAAAAAAAAAGAATACAGAAAACACTGCGCTCTATACTTTTCCAATCTCATCCACCAGAAAGATTACTGTTCTTCCCCAGGGGAAGAGCAAACGAGGAGAAAATATTTCTGAAAGAGAAGGGAATACATTATTTCCAGTGCATTTCCTTCCTGAGGCATGGGATGAGGGGTAAGCCCTTTCTCTATGCTGAATATGAGGGAAGAGTAGGAGTTGACCTCCCATATACTCTATCATGACTTCCCTGGTGGCTGCTAGGCAGGAGACCTGGGTTCGACCCCTGGGTTGGGGAGATCCCCTGGAGAAGGGAATGGCTACCCACTCCAGTATTCTTGCTTGGAGAATCCCATGGACAGAGGAGCCTGGTGGGCTACAGTCCATGGGGTTACAAAGAGTCAGACACTACTGAGCAACTAACACACACACACACACACCCCTACTCTATCACTTGATACCTTGGCCTTGAATCTGTCCTATCTGCCAGGTCCCTGTCTCTCCCTCCAACTACAAAGACAGGGATCTGTCACATTCATCAGTATATCCTCTCTATAACGTCGTATCATGTACTGTGCTTTGCATGCACTGTGCCATTTACAATCAGTGCCTGATGGATCTGAACGCGAGCTTCTGTCTGAGCTACCTTGTTTCTTAACTGACTTAATTATGAAGGGCTGCTGCTGAGTGGCAAAACACAGGCCCTGCGCAGAAAGTATGAGGTTCCCATTTGTCTGCTCCCTTTCTTCAGACTCTGATTTTCAGGATTACCCAGAAAGCTGGGTGCCTAAAGCGAACAAAAATTTTCTTACCACAAGGCAAACACTCTACACTTACATTCCTTGCTTGTGATTTTTTTCCTATTCTAAAGTTCTTCAGTTTCTCTGTCCAAAGCAGAAACAAAGAATTTAGAAAAAGTTTATTATCTTGATATCTTTTATTACCTTGATATCTTTCCTTCATATATATGCTCATCAATTAGATTTAGCTACATGTATGACACAGGAAGGATTAAGTGGGATAATTTCCCACTTAATGGAATATTAGGTTGGTGCAAAAATAAGTTTGGTTTTGCATTATTGAATTTTGCCATTTGATATTAGAATACATTCTTAAATAAATGTGGTTTTGTTATACATTATTTTAACGTGCATTTCTTGCTTTATATTTTTTGCTAATGAATTATTCCTTGTTGTTTATATGTATTTTAGACAAGGGAAATGATGTTAGACAAAATTCAATTCAAATGATTTTCTTATTTGAGCTCAAAATGGGTCATAAAGCAGTGGAGACAACTAGTGACTTCAACAATGCTTTTGGCCCAGAAACTTTTAATGAACATACAGTGCATTGTAGGTTCAAGAAGTTTTGCAAAGTAGATTAGAGCCGTGAAGATGAGGAGTGCAGTGGCTAGCCACTGGAAGTGTACAACGACCAACTGAGAGGATGATTGAAACTAATCCTCTTTCAACTACAAGAAAAGTTGCTGAAGAACTCAACACTGACCATTCTATGGTCATTTGGCATTTGAAGCAAATGGAAAAGATGAAAAAGCTCGATAAGTGGGTGTCTCAAGAGCTGACTGCAAATCAAACAATCTTTTAGAAGTGTCATTTTTCTGTTGCATAGTGTTGTTACTCTATGCAACAACAATGTGAATTTTATGTGACAACCAGTGATGACCAGTTCAGTGGCTGGACTGAGAAGAAGCTCCAAAGCACTTCCCAAAGCCAAACTTGCACCAATAAAAGTGTCATGGTCATTGTTTCGAGGTCTGCTGCTAGTTTAATCCACTACAGCTCTCTGAATCCTAGTGAAACCATTACATCCGAGAAATATGCTCAGCAAATGGATGAGATGCACAAAAATCTACAACTCCTGCAACCAGTATTGGTCAACAGAAAGAGCCCCATTCTTTTCTGTGACCTGGCTACATATCACCCAACCAATGCTTCAAAAGGCGAACAAACTGGTCCACAATTTTTGTCTCAGGTGCAATATCCATGTGACCTCTGTCCAACTGACTACCACTTCTTCAAGCATCTTGACAACTTTTTGTATGGAAAATGCTTCCACAACCAGCAGGATGCAGAAAAAGCTATCCAAGAAGAGTTCGTTGAATCCCAAAGCATAGGTTTTTATGCTATAGTAACAAACAATTTCTCATTGGCAAAAATGTGTTGATTGTAATGGTTCTTATTTTGATTAATAAACATGTGTTTGCGCCTAGTTACAGTGATTTAAAATTTAGCACCCATAAACGTAATTACTTTTGCACCAACCTAATAGTTTCTTTGATTTGTACTATGTATTCACTGAAACCATTTATTGGCTATTTACTATACTATATATATATGCTATATATATATATATATATATACACTATACATACTATATTTACTAAAGTTCAATGGGACTTTATCTATTTTGTCTGGCTCTTGGATGCCATGGTTTTATGCCACAGTTTAGCAAATTGTGACCAGCTGGCCAAATCCAACCTACTGCCTGCTTTGTACATAAAGTTTTAGGGGGAAACTATCAGATCTGTGTGTTTACATATTGTCTTTAGTTGCTTTTGCCCTATAACACCTGACCTGAGCAGCTGTGACAAAGATTGGGTGGCCCTCAAAACCTAAATCTTTTACTATGTGGCTGACTCACTACAGAAAATGTTGGTTAATCTCTGGCATAAACTACTAACTGATGCATTCTAAGTATTTAAACACTTGCAGAATGAAGAAGTGAATGAATCAATAAGCACATAACCTATATGTTTATATACAGGTATAGATATATAGCTTATATATAGGTATAAATATATAACCAAACACAGATAAATAAAATAGTGTGTTAAAGGGATAGGACTATGCTTAAAAACTGTTTTTGTTTTTAAATCTTCTAATATTTAAGAATGTCATTTTTTAAAGCAGATGCCGAATTTTAAAATAACACCACTTCTGTAGATTGTTGGGAATATTGAGTTCTTATGGCTCAAGAATTGCTTCAAATCTAGATTACTGAGCCGTTTGCTCATGTTTTCATTTTTAGTTCAAAAGCCAAGCACCCTTATTCTTAATTATCCTTCTAATTGTGAGCTAACAGTGGGATAAGCCAGCCCATGGGGATTATTTGAGAAGCTATTTCCACAGTCGATGATGTGAGTTGTTCAAACATCAGTGGATCAGAAACAGACCTGACTTATGCAGTAATGTAAATAATATTTACCAAACTGGTCATTTATCAAAATTAAATTGATCCAAGACCCCACGAGGCTTGGTTATCTTAGTCTCTACTCCAGACATAACATTTACCTGATAACTCACAAAGCTCCCGGGCCAGCTCCATTCTCCTTAGCTTGGCATTTCTTACTTGTACCTTTCAAAGAAGCCTTCTTTGTTTAAACTTCAATCTGTTAAACAAGAAAAAGCAGTGAGCCCTTACATTTTTAAAAGATCAAGAAAAGAAAAGAGGAGAAAGAGACACTTTATTTGTTTCACACAAGGATGAAAACCGGTCTCGCTCACTGACTCCATCCATCTCCAGGTTCCTCTGAGTATGGTCACAGGATTTTTAAAGCTATTTGCTCATTTGCTTAATGCTCCTTTAGGGGCCTTTCCAATGAGTAACACAGCCAAAAAAGAGGAGAAACAATCTATTCACCAAAAGGTCGCATTTTTAAAAGACATTTTGCATACTCCATTTCACAAAAAAACAATGGTTGCAAGAGCTCTGGGACATTAATTTTTCAAAGGCAAAATATTCATCTTTAATGCACATGGCCATAGGTTCAAAAAGCAATGTTCAGTTTGTGTACGTTGGCTGGAGTACTGCTATTTAAGACTTCCTCCTAGTTCTCCACTTCAGAACCGTTTCATCCAACAGTGTTCAGTGTGCTGCTTTGCATTTCAAAGCCCTAAAATCAAACATAATCTAGGTTCCAGGGTGGCTTTCAATGTAGAAGGCATGTGTTTAAGTGTATTTATAAGCATTTACATCCTTAATGAATACTGGTGTCATTTTTTCTAAAGTAACTCAACAACACAGTATAAATTATTTGATTTTTTTTTTTTTTTGGCCAAAAGTTAGTAAAAGATCACAGTGCCCTAGAAAGCAGCCTCGCCACCTGAGTGACCTCATTAAACATGGCTTCCCCATCCTGCCCAGAGTTCCCATCTATAATTAATCATGAAAATGGCTAGACTAAGTAGAATTCAATTATGATGAAGGGTCAAATTTCTGGAAGACAGTTGAAATGATTCTGAGGCTCAGGTGATACAGCTCTTTGTAAAGGTTCACTTCAGAATTGACCTTTCTGGAGTGGAGAGGTGAAATGTCTTAGACTGAACAAGGAAAGGCAGCAATTCTAGAAAAATAGCAATGATGTATATGAACCCACATGGAGAACGAAGAGACCAAGTAGGACAGAATGCTAGAGACATTCAAAAAGTCATGCAAACAGAAATGGAGCAGGGATGCTAGTTGTGAATCTACTTCATAAGGGACATATTTTTTGAGGCCAATAACATATCTTTCTACACAATTTCAAATGCAGGATATTACTTAAGCCTCTTTCTGCTCCATATCTAAATCTATAGGAAGTCCAGCAGCCATGTACTCTGCTTTTATTAGACTGAGCACATCCAGATGATTTTAATAAAGTTTTGAAAGGACATTAGTTTTGTGCTATTTCAATGAAAACCACTTGCAAGATGAATTTAAAGCAATAGATCTATTGCATGTCAACACATGCTCTCTTTATGCAAATACACCACTTTTCTCTAACAGCCAACAAAACACGGACACACTCATCAAGTGCATGAGACACAGGATAAAAGTGTAATCATTGTAAATGTTTATGGATAAAAAAAAAGGGGAGAGTGTGATGGGTACCAGAGTAAGCTGCCCAGATTCCCAGGATGAAGACTGAGGTTCTTATTACTTCAATGACTGAAAGCTCAGCATCTGTTGGAATCCCTCTCTCTGGGAACTGTCAGCCAAGGAGAATCTTTTTAAAAAAATTTTATTGCAATATAGTTGATTTACAATGTTGTGTTTCATGTCTATAGCATATTGATTCAGTTATACATATACATCTACTTATTCTTTTTCAGATTCTTTCCCCACATACATTATTACAGAATACTGAGTAGAGTTTCCTGTACTAACCAGTAGGTCCTTGTTGGCAATCTATTTTATATGTAGTAGTTTGTGTATGTTAATCCAAAGCTCCTGGTTTATAATATCCCTCTTTCCTCACATCTCCTCTTTGGTAACAATAAGTTTGTTCTTGAAATTTGTGAGTTTGTTCCTATTTTGTAAATAAGCTCATTTACATCATTTCTTTTAAAAATTAGATTCTGCATTTTAGTAATATGTGATATTTGTCTTTGTCTGACATAGTTCACTTAGTATGATCATCTCTACGTCCATCATGCTACTGTAAATGGCATTATTTTGTTCTTTTTATGGCTAATATTCCATCATATACACACACACACACACACACACACACCCCACATATTCTTTACCCATTCCTCTGTTGATGGACATTTAGGTTGCTTCCATGTTTGGGTATTGTAAACAGTGCTGCAATAAACACTGGGGTGCATCAGATCATATCAGATCAGATCAGTCGCTCAGTCATGTCCGACTCTTTGCGACCCCATGAGTCACAGCATGCCAGGCCTCCCTGTCCATCACCAACTTCCGGAGTTCACTGAGACTCACGTCCATTGAGTCAGTGATGCCATCAAGCCATCTTATCCTCTGTCATCCCCTTCTCCTCCTGCCCCCAATCCCTCCCAGCATCAGAGTCTTTTCCAATGAGTCAACTCTTCGCATGAGGTGGCCAAAGTACTGGAGTTTCAGCTTTAGCATCATTCCTTCCAAAGAAATCCCAGGGCTGATCTCCTTCAGAATGCACTGGTTGGATCTCCTTGCTGTCCAAGGGACTCTCAAGAGTCTTCTCCAACACCACAGTTCAGAAATATCAATTCTTCAGCACTCAGCCTTCTTCACAGTCCAACTCTCACATCCATACATGACCACAGGAAAAACCATAGCCTTGACTAGACGAACCTCTGTTGGCAAAGGAATGTCTCTGCTTTTCAATATGCTATCTAGGTTGGTCATGACTTTCCTTCCAAGGAGTAAGCGTCTTTTAATTTCATGGCTGCAGTCACCATCTGCAGTGATTTTGGAGCCCAGAAAAATAAAGTCTGACACTGTTTCCACTGTTTCCCCATCTATTTCCCATGAAGTGGTGGGACCGGATGCCATGATCTTCGTTTTCTGAACGTTGAGCTTTAAGCCAACTTTTTCACTCTCCACTTTGACTTTCATCAAGAGGCTTTTGAGTTCCTCTTCACTTTCTGCCATAAGGGTGGTGTCATCTGCATATCTAAGGTTATTGATATTTCTCCCGGCAATCTTGATTCCAGCTTGTGCTTCTTCCAGTCCAGCGTTTCTCATGATGTACTCTGCATAGAAGTTAAATAAGCAGGGTGACAATATACAGCCTTGACGAACTCCTTTTCCTATTTGGAACCAGTCTGTTGTTCCATGTCCAGTTCTAACTGTTGCTTCCTGACCTGCATACAAATTTCTCAAGAGGCAGATTAGGTGGTCTGGTATTCCCATCTCTTTCAGAATTTTCCACAGTTGATTGTGATCCACACAGTCAAAGGCTTTGGCATAGTCAATAAAACAGAAATAGATGTTTTTCTGGAACTCTCTTGCTTTTTCTATGATGCAGCGGATGCTGGCAATTTGATCTCTGGTTCCTCTGCCTTTTCTAAAACCAGCTTGAACATCAGGAAGTTCACGGTTCATGTATTGCTGAAGCCTGGCTTGGAGAATTTTGAGCATTACTTTACTAGCCTGTGAGATGAGTGCAATTGTGCGGTAGTTTGAGCATTCTTTGGCATTGCCTTTCTTTGGGATTGGAATGAAAACTGACCTTTTCCAGTCCTGTGGCCACTGCTGAGTTTTCCAAATTTGCTGGCATATTGAGTGCAACACTTTCACAGCATCATCTTTCCGGATTTGGAATAGCTCAACTGGAATTCTATCACCTCCACTAGCTTTGTTCGTAGTGATGCTTTCTAAGGCCCACTTGACTTCACATTCCAGGATGTCTGGCTCTAGGTCAGTGATCACACCATCATGATTATCTGGGTCGTGAAGATCTTTTTTGTACAGTTCTTCTGTGTATTCTTGTACAATTTATATCCCCACCAATAGGGCAGGAGGGTTCCCTTTTCTCCACACCCTCTCCAGCATTTCTGGTTTGTAGACTTTTTGATGATGGCCATTCTGACCAGTGTGAGGTGATACAAAGAATATCTTTTCCAAGGTTATACCTGTTCTCTGGAGACAGCTCACAATTCAAAGACAGGTCATTATGTGTACGCAAATGTGAAGGGGAGGGCAGGGAGAGGTGTATAAAGTCATGGTTCCCTGACATCATGTGACCTGAGGAGCCATCCTAGTTGGAAGTTATTGAAACCTTCCTTGTCACTACAGTGCATTCCAGCATCTCATTGGGCCCAGTTCAAATTCCTGTAATTTCACACAGGGTTTACCCTCAAGAGCCCTGCATACAAATCTCTAAGCCAATTTCCCAGGGAAGCCAACCTAAGAGGGTGAAGACTATTCCTTCCTAATGTCTCTCTCGTTGATTTTATTTTTAACTTTTTATCATGGAAATATCAAATATACACAAAAATCAAGAAAAGAATACAACTCATCAAGTTTATAAACATCTTGCCATTCTGGTTTCATCTAATCTTTGTAAAAACTATGTTCTTTTAAAGTAAATTATTTCACCCATAAATACTACACTATGTATTTAACATATAAAGATTTTTTTGAAGCAATAATCATGCCATTATTATAAGATATAAATTAATTGTAATTCCTTAAAGCCACATAAAACCCAATATGTATCCAATATTCCTTAGTTGTTTCCATTTTTTTAGAGTACGCATTGATTTGCAATTTTTTTATCAAGAGGCTCTTTAGTTCTTCTCCACTTTCTGCCATGAGAGTGGGATATCATCTGCATATCTGAAGTGGCTGATATTTCTCCCAGCAATCTTGATTCTACCTTGTGATTCATCCAGCCCAGCATGATGTACTCTGCATATAAATTAAATAAGCACAGTGACAATATACAGCCTTGTCGTACTCCTTTCCCAATTTTGAACCAGTTGTTTCATGTTTGGTTTTAACTGTTGCTTCTTGACCCACATACAGGTTTCTCAGGAGACAAGTAAGGTGGTCTAGTACTACCAGGTCTTCAAGAATTTTCCAGTTTGTTGTGACCCACACAGTCAAAAGCTTTAGCTTAATGAAGCGGATTTTTTTTTCTGGAACGTCCTTGCTTTTTCTATGACCCAACAATGTTGGCAATTTGACCTCTGGTTCCTCTGTCTCTTCTAAATCCAGTTTATACATCTCAAAGTTCTCTGTTCACATACTGCTAAAGGTTAGTGTGAAGGATTTTTGGCATAACTTTGCTAGCATGTGAAATGAGCACAACTATATGAAATTTGAACATTCTTTGGCACTGACCTTCTTTGGGATTGGAATGAAAACTGACCTTTTCCAGTCCTGTGACCACTACTGAGTTTTCCAAATTTGCTGGCATATTGAGTGAAGCACTTTAACAGCATCATCTTTTAGTATTTCAAATAGCTTAGCTGGAATTCCATCACCTCCACTAGCTTTCTTTGTAGTAATGCTTTTTTTTTTTTTTTTTTAAGTTTAATTTTATTTTTAAACTTTACAATATTGTATTGGTTTTGCCAAACATCGAAATGAATCCACCACAGGTATATATGTGTTCCCGATCCTGAACCCTCCTCCCTCCTCCTTCCCCATACCATCCCTCAGGGTCGTCCCAGTGCACCAGCCCCAAGCATCCAGTATCATGCATCGAACCTGGACTAGCGACTCATTCCATACATGGTATTATATGTATTTCAATGCCATTCTCCCAAATCATCCCACCCTCTCCCTCTCTCATAGAAGCCCACTTGACTTCATACTCCAGGATGTCTGGCTCTAGGTGAGTCATCACACCATCGTGGTTATCTGGGTCATTACGATCTTTTTTGTAAAGTTCTTCTATCTATTCTTGCCACCTCTTCTTAATCTTTTCTGTGTCTGTTAGGTCCTTACCTTTGCTGTCCTTTATCATGCCCATCCTTGCATGAAATGTTCCTCTGATATCTCCAATTTTCTTGAAGATATCTTTAGTCTTTCCCATTCTGTTGTTTTCCTCTATTTCTTTGCATTGTTCATTTAATAAGGCCTTTTTATGTCTCCTTGCTATTCTCTGGAATTCTGCATTCAGTTGGGTCTATCTTTCCCTTTCTCCCTTTTGCTTCTCTTCTTTCCTCAGGTATTTGTAAGGGCTACTCAGACAACCACTTCTCCTTCTTGCATTTCTTTTTCTTTGAAATAGTTTTGGTCACTGCCTTCTATACAATGTTATGAATCTCTGTCCATAGTTCTTCATGCACTCTAAGATATCTAATCCCATGAATCTATTTATCATCTCCATTGTATAATCATAAGGGATTTGATTTAGGTCATACCTGAATGGCCTAGAGGTTTTTCCCTATTTTCTTCAATTTAAGCCAGAATTTTGCAATGAATAGCTCATGATCTGAGCTGCAGTCAGATCCAGGTCTTTTTTTCTGACTATATAGAGCTTCTCCATCTTTGGCTGCAAAAAATATAGTGAATGAATCTGATTTCAGCATCCACAATCTGGTAATGTCCATGTGTAGATCCATCTCTTGGGTTGTAGGGAAAGTGTTATTTGCAATGACCAGTTTTCTCTTGACCAAACTCTTAGCCTTTTCCCTGCTTCATTTTGTACTCCAAGGCCTGTTATAAACTTGCCTGTTATTCTGGGTATCTCTTGACTCCCTACTTTTGCATTCTAATCTCCTTTGATGAAAAAGACATCTTTTTTTTTTTAATATTCATTCCAGAAGATGTAGGTCTTCAAAGAATGTTCAACTTCTTTGGCATCAGTGTTGAAGCACAGATGTAGATTACTGTGGATGTTGAATGGTCTGCCTTGGAAATGTTACGTGGATGTTGAATGGTTTGCCTTGGAAACAAACTGTGATCATTCTGTCATTTTTGAGACTGCACTCAAGTACTGCATTTTGGACTCTTTCATTGACTATGAAGGCTACTCCGTTTCTTCTAAGGAATTCTTGCCAACAGTAGTAGATATAATGGTCATCAGAATAAAATTCACCCATTCCCGTGCATTTCAGTTCACTGATTCCTAAGATGTCAGTGATTAGTCTTCCCATTTCCTGCTTGACCACATCGAATTTACCTTGATCCATGGACCTAACATTCAAGGTGTCTATACAATATTGTGCTTTACAACATCAGACCTTACTTTTACCACCAGACACATCGATGGTTGAGCATTATTCCTGCTTTGGCCCAGCTACTTCATTCTTACTTGAGCTATTAGCCATTTCCCTCCACTGTTCCCTAGCACTGAACACTTTCTGACCTGGGTGACAGAGGCAGGGTGGGGTGGGGGGCGGTGGTAGTTATCTTCCAGCATCATATCTTTTCACCTTTTCATACTGTCCATAGGGTTCTCCATGCAAGAACACTAGAGTGGGTTGCCATATTCTTCTCCAGTGGACCACGTGTTGTCAGACTCTTTCCTATGACCCGCTTGTCTTGGATGGCCCTGCATGGCATGTCTCATAGCTTCATTGAGTTACACAAGCCCCTTTTGCTATGACAAGTCTGTGATCCATGAAGGAGCCTAAAATTAACACATCATAAATCAATTATACCTCAACAGCAACAAAAAAAAATGCAGATTTTCCAAGAAGCCTTACACAAATCTCCTAACCAGAATTAGTCTTTCTCTGAATTCTCAAAATACTTGTGCAACATATGGCAGCAACAAAGACACAGACTCTGAATCACTGTTCTGCAGGTTACCAGCAATAGGACTTTCTTATCTACAAAACGGGAATAATATGACATTTACCCAGATAAAATTTTTGTGAAGGTTAAACAAGAGAATGAAGGCATATGCTATTAATTCTAAACTACTAAATTCAAGACTTCTGTAGAATTCATCTTTGTGGTTTCTGATAAGTCTTTTACAGTTCTGAACACAATATATTCAAAACTGTACAAGATTTATGTTTGCTAGAATGTTACACTTAACTTTTGACTGAAATTCTGGATCATTTGTTATCTTCTTAACATATTGAGAAGATAAATTATCTATACCTTTAGGGGAAAATCCTATGTTTCAGGATGTGATCATTGATCCTAAGAGTGCCCTTATATGCTGGATGGGCTCTGGAAGGTCACTTACCCTCTCTGGAGCTCAGTTTCCAGATCTGTAAAACTTAAGGCACTGGTCTAAATCAGTGACTCTCAAAAAATGTCCTAGATTGCCAAGAACTTAAAAAAAATCAGTTTTCCTATTATTTAAGAGACTTTTTCTTTAAAAAAGCAAACAGCACTGGTTCAAATAACAATCCATGGTCTTCCTACTTTTTATAATCAAAGTCATATAAAAATGATTTTATTTGCTTATGCAACGTTAATCAAAAGTAAGTAGACAGATTTTCCCCTGAGCTTTTTGTAATACTGAAACACAGTACTTAGCCACAAATTGTGGCATAAGTAACGTAAGTTGGCAACTGCTGTTCTTAATCATTTTTATGGTTCCCTTTTGCTTGCAAAATCTGGGATGCTCCAAGATAAATCAGGCCATTTAACTTTCAGTTCTTTTATGGCATTGTCATGTTTTCTGTATGTACTTATATACTTTTTGTTATTGTTGTAAAAGGACCAAAGGCATGAAACCAGGGTGGGGTACATTTCTCAGCCTGAGTGACAAGTGGGCATCACCGAGACAAGTAATGGGATAAGAGAGTGGAAGAGAAACAGTGACTTGGGCGGAAGGAACTGGTATATAGGCCTAAACACAAGAGATAACCAGAGAAACTTTGGTACTTTGGGTAATTTAGTCTGTGTACATACACATTTGTATTGTATAATGATGTAAAATGTATTTCTATGTATTGAGGTCAAAAAAGTTTGCTCACCATGACTCCAGACTTCAGGAAGCTTTTTTAAAAAGGCTGCTACAAGTCACCATGGGAAATAGGTGGTAGATATCAACAAAGCAGCACAAATCCATCTCTCCCACTAAAACATGAGGCTCAGAAGAGCACATCCTAGTGCTGATAACGTAAGAGTCTACCAACAAGTTCAAACTGAAAGAAGGACTTCCTTCAGAAGACCCAGAAATGGGCTGCTTCAGAGAGATGCATCAGTTTACTGCATTTTGTGTCTGTCAGTGGCAGTTCTGGGCCATTTCTGTGGTGTTACATGTTTGTGATCTCTTCAACTTCCTGTGGCTCAGTCACTTTTCTGCTTAGCATCTACCATGGGAGAGCTGGGACTTGCCATCTGGGCCGGGAACTTCAAAGATGTGTTTTGGTTTACATTCTGTTACAATGAAGTCAATGCAAATTGTTTCTATGTCTTTTTTTTTTTTTTTAATTTATTTTACTTATTTTTGGAAGAGGGAGACTAAGAGGAGTGAGCAAGGACCAGCAATGGTTTAATATGGTGTTGGCCTGACTTGAAAAAAAATCTAACAGATGTTCATTTTGATTCATTGTTTTCTGTGGGAATTGACTTTTCTACTATTTTTCAAATTCTATTTAGATCCAGATTTGTCATAGTAGGGGGAAAATGCTAAATTTCCATTTAGGCATAGTCACTTTAACAGTGGCAACTTGCCATTTCTAACTTTCCTTATTTTTTTTAGAAATAACACAAACACTTCATTGAGTTTGAGGCTGACCTGAACTTCATTTAACTCTCCTTCAAAGGTCAACTAAAAGGCATCAGTTCTCATAGAGGAAAAGAATATCAATCAGCGTTTAGCGTGAACCAGAAGAAACTTTAGAGATGAGTTACTCCAATTCCTACTAATTTTGCAGAAGAAGCAGTCAAGTTTTAGAGAAGTATTACAAATTCCCCAAGGACATGAGGCGACTGGTGGTACAACTGGACCTAGACCCAAGCTCAGGACAACCAGATAAAGCCCTTTCCACCTGGCATCACTACCTCTTTAAACATTTGGCAACAGCTCCTCCAAGATGGTGATTTCATGGAAGTCATCAGCCATGCAAATCAGATAAAACTCATCATACATTTTGTTACTGGCAATGAAATCTCAAAAGTAATTGTTTTAGAATTGAACATTTTATTTATTGGTTAATTGAGTCTATTATCATAGTAGGAGTCTCCAGAGAAAATCTGTAGTTTTAAGAGCTTTTCCTTTGACAGATAATAAGATGGAAAGTGAAAGTAAGAGTCACTCAGTCCTATCTGACTCTGTGATCCCACAGACCATACAGTCCATGCAATTCTCCAGGCCAGAATACTGGAGTGGGTAGCCTTTCCCTCCTCCAGGGGAATCTTCCCAACCCTGGGATCAAACGCAGGTCTCCCACATTGCAGGTGGATTCTTTACCAACTGAGCTACTGGGGAAGCCCCAGTAAGATGGAGGGAAGTTCCCAAAGCATCATAGTGTTATGTGCTATACATGGCTTTCCCCTAGAATTATTATTTTTAGAAGTAAATTATAATCAGAGGAATTATTCAAGTCACACTCTGGAAGGTGGAATTGAGGAAAGAAAGTTTCTAGCAATTTAGGCAAGAGTTTCTCAACCTTGGCACTATGAGCATTTACACCACATAATTCCTTGTTATGGCAGTGGGGACTAACCTGTGATTGATTGTAGGATGTTTAGCAGCATTCTTGGCCTCTACCCAGTAGAAAGTGAAAGTGAAAATGAACTCGCTCAGTCGTGTCTGGCTCTTTGCAACCCCGTGGACTGTAGCCTACCAGGCTCCTCAGTCCATGGCATTTTCCAGGCAAGAGTACTGGAGTGGGTTGCCATTTCCTTCTCCAGGGGATCTTCCCAACCCAGGGATTGAACCCAGGTCTCTCTCATTGCAGGCAGATGTTTTACTGTCTGAGCCACCAGGGAAGCCCACACACCCAGTAGAAACACACCCTCAATTGTGATAAGCAAAATTGTCTTGAGAGCTTGTCAATTCATCTTGTCAAGCTCCTGTCAATATCTTGTCAATGTAGCTTGTCAACATCCCTGGGGGATAAAACAGCCCCCAGTTGAGAATCGCTAATTGAAACAGGTCTGGGTGTCCAAATTTTAAGGAGATGGTTTCTTTACTAAGAGAGAGGCAGAAGGAGAGAAGAGAGAAAGAGAAAGGTATTATCATTATTTATTATAAATGTTAATGCTGCTGCTGCTAAACCACTTCAGTCGTGTCCAACTCTGTGCAACCCCATGGACTGCAGCCCACCAAGCTCCCCCGTCCCTGGGATTCTCCAGGCAAGAACACTGGAGTGGGCTGCCAGTTCCTTCTGCAATGCATGAAAGTGAAAAGTGAAAGTGAAGTCGCTCAGTCATGTCCAACTCTTAGTGACCCCATGGACTGCAGCCTACCAGGCTCCTCCATCCATGGGATTTTCCAGGCAAGAGTACTGGAGTGGGTTGCCATCGCCTTCTCCATTATAAATGTAATAAATACTTATAAAATATAATACATGGGAACATATTACTTAAGCAATACCAAATTACCCAAAGTTAGTCTCAATCTGGTGTCACAGTCAACCAAGTCACAAACTGACATCCAAAAATCAATGAAAATAAATTTAACTCTCTAACAAAATCTCCCTAAGAGATACAGGACAGGTATTTCCCCTGAAACGTCCTTACACCACTCTTCAACCATCTATTCATCCTCTCATCACCACAGTTGCTCTTTCACAATCTCTTCTCTTCTCAAATTTGACTGTAAATGTGCTGGCCTGCCTGGCTCCTCTCCATGTTCATGCTTTAGTGTCCAATGACTCTGCTTTTCCAATGTGGTTCTCCTGCTTTCTCTTGGTCTAGATCCAGGTAACCTCTTAACAGCTTCCCAGGTGGCTCAATGGTAAACAACCTGCCTGCAATGCAGGAGCCACAGGAGATACAGGTTCGATCCCTGGGTGAGGAGATCCCCGGAGAAGTAAATGACAACCCACTCCAGTATTCTTGCCTGGAAAACCCCATGGATAGAGGAGCCTGGTAGGCTTCAAGTCCATGGGGTCACAAAGAGCTGGATAGGACTGAGCATGCATGCACACACACAACATCTTACCATGTGGTTACCTTACGCATTACTGAGACCCATACAACCAAAGCCCTGGATCTCAGGCAAATATTAAATCTTCCTTGGAATACTCTGAGATGGGGGAAGGTTTTAAATTCTATTGTCGTTGTTCAGTTGCTAAGTCGTGTCTGACTCTGTGACCCCAGCAGGCTTCCCTGACCTTCCCTATCTCCCAGAGTTTGCTCAGATTCATGTCTATTGAGTTGGTGATGCTCTCTAACCATCTCATCCTTCACATATTTAAACCTTATACAAGACTAGTTTTATCCCAGTCATACTAGAAAGAAGACAATCAGCATCAGCAGCAAGTCCACTCCTCATAAATCCCAGAGGTCTTGGTAGGTGGTTTAGACACTGGGAGCTGTGAGAAGAGAATCAAAATGAAAAAGGATAGTTTGCATCCCTAATCATGGAGGGAAAAATACAACAATCTGACCTTTGCTCCCACGCTGTTTTTTTCATCAAATTGTGAGGCTGACTTCAGGATGTTTCCGTTTTATGTGGGGCCACCACCACCATCATGACCATTATCATATCATTATCAAGTACTTACTATGTGCCACAATGTAAGCATTTTACAAGAAGGTCATACTTTCAGTACATTTTATAAGAAGGTCATACTTTCAGTACTACTTCTAACACAGGTGCTGTTAACATATTTCCAACTGAGTGGTGAGGAAATTGAGTCTCACTGTGGTTAAGCTACCCAGGACCACACACCTATTCATTTTTTTATTTGTAAGTACAAGAAAAATGCCCATGCTCAGGGATCCCTGGTCTAACTTCTTTCTTTGCCATATGTTTTCCCTGAATACCTGGTACGGTAGGTGGCAGGTAAGAAGCACCATGCTGCCACTGCCATTCTATCTTCCAACAAAGGTCCATGGATGACTGACAAGGGGCTCAGGCGGGTCCCAGGAGACACTTTGCCCATAATTTCCACTATAAGAATCTACCCAAAAATTCTTCCCCATGCTTGCTCTAGCTCTTTCAGAACTGTCTTGTGGCCTTGCTACTCAAGGTGTACTCCACAGCAGCAATATCACCTGGGAAATTGTGAGAAATGCAGAATCTCAGGCCACACTCCAGAGCTACTGAATAGTTTCCCAGGTGATCTGAATACATTCCCTCAGGACGTTAGAAGGTTGTCCCAAATATAAGACCTCCATAGTCCAGTGGTTCTCACGCTGAGCAAATGTCAAGTTTACTTAGAGGACATGAGAAGTCACAGATTGTACGGGCTCCCCTCTGCTCTACGGCTTGGGAGTCTGTAGATCTTGGGTGGGGCCCAAGATTTTGCATTTCTCACAAATTCCCAGGTGGTCTGGGACCACAGTTTGTGTACCATCCTATGGTGAAATACACTGAAAAACTGCTAAAAGGTAAACCAAACTGAAGCAGTTGATTTTCTAACAGGTTTCAGAATTGTTAATATGTTAGTACTTTGTTTCTCAAACTTCTGGCTCATTGAAACTATTTGGGAGGTGGGGAGTGAATAACACTGCAGATTAGTATTCCACAAAATTAACTTTGAGAAACACTGCTCTACAAACACACAATATAAAGTTTGGCAATTATGATGAAAAAGAAAAAAGCTGAATGCCGTAAAATGACCTCTTTGGCTGGGTGAGGATTAGTCTTGGTTTTAGTACAGTGTCAGCACAGCTGTTATGTCTTTTAGCAAAAGAATAGCACATATCTCCAAGGGATTTGTACAGACTGAAAATAAATTAGAAATTATTGAGATTCACGTAACATAGACCGGTAATTTAAAAGGGTCAAAAAATATATCGGCAACATTCAAACTGCTGTTTCATCCCCCCTGTTGAAATACAAGCCAAGAATAAAACATTGATTAAATAGAGAGCACTGACATTTTACTCCTGGGCTGCTGGATACCAGCCTAAACAAAGAGCCGGTTAAATTCGAAAGACAAAGAGTCCTTTTGTGAGGCAGTAAGTTCATCTGGGAGAAATATTAAGTGAAGTCTCCAAGGAGAGAGTTCCCCAACATCTTTACCTCCAATGCTCATTGAGAGGCACTAGGTAAAATCACATTCAAAATGTACAAGGGAAGGAAGGTGAATAAATTTATTAAAAGATGGAATTGGGATACACATAAAAGTCAACTTTTGCCTCCAGTGAGGGACATTTATATTAGGAAATGAAAATCAAAATGAACAATGAAAAATGAGCAAGAAAATACATTTTTCTGAGCAAACAAAACATAAAGTGTCAATTTTACCATATTTTCTAAGGATAGGCAATATAGCAGTGGACAGAATGGACATTTATCTCTACTCTCAAAGACTGTACACAGTGATAAGGAATATAGGTTCAAAAATAATAAAACAATAAATCGAATAGGAGTTATATTTGAAGATAAACAAGGAGAAGAGAGAAAGACAGAATTTGAGTAGAGTTGCTTTGAGTGCTTCAGTAAAGCTTGGGTGATTTATTTGAGCTAAGAAAGAAGAGAATGCAAGAAGGACCAATATAAATGTTTGGGTAAAGAGCATTCTAGAAATCCAGAATAGTGTAGGACTATAATGGGAAAAATAGAGGTATTTACAGTACTGAAAGGAGACCACATTAACCGAAGACTTCGCTTTGTCCGTGTGACCATGCTGAGTCACAGTGTTGCGTCTAACAGTGTTGTGCAGGTGTCAGGTAGGAATGGCAGGTGATGATGTTCACGATAAGTTAGATCTTAGCCTCCTGACTGTGGCCATTTCATTTCCCATGATTCATTCACTCAGCCCCCAAAAGCAACAAGCTGGTTTCTGCTGTGTTAGTACAGAACAAATAAATCATTTGACTGGATCCTATTCTACATGTACAGTCATATGTAATGTCAGTAACTACTGTTCTTACCAAAATATTCTTTTATATCTCCTGCCTGCTGTTGAAGAGTTATTCCTTGACAATAATGCTAAGTTCAATTGTGGCAAACAATTTTAAACAATTTAAAGTTGCCCAGGGACTTTCCTTGTGGTCCAATGGTTAAGAATCTGCCTGTCAATGCAGGGGACCAGAGTTCGATTCCTGGTCCAGGAAGATTCCATATGCCTGCCGAGGGGCAACTAAACCTGTGCACCACAGCCACTGAAGCCCTAGAGTCCGTGCTCTGCAAAAAGAGATGCCACTGTAATGAGAAGCCTGCACACTGCAACTAGAGAGCAGTCCTTGCTCATCACAACTAGAGAAAGCCTATGTGCAGCAATGAAGACCCAGCACAGCCAGAAATAAATAAAACTGCCCACCAACTTCAAATCTGTAAGGAGGCGTATCACATCTCTTCATAACAGTGTTGCAACCAAACATCAAAGAGGCTAGAGACCTATACTGGAGAATCATGAGTCCATGATGCACCAAGGTCATTCTCCTTGACAGATATTGTAAAAGAGTTTCAGATGAATGGATATATTAGGTGGATTTTAAACATAAAGAAATGATTGGTTGATCTATTTAATAAAGTACAGATAAAGATTTCTTAACCCAAGACTATGAAAAATGAGTATGCAAAGGATATAAATATATCTAGACATAATTTTGTTAGAACATCATTTTGGAAAGTAAATGTGCTGAGGATTATTTTCATAAAAATAAAAAATATGCAGAAAGATCCCCAAAGGTTGGGGTTAATTAACAAATCATTTTAGTTAAAGTCTTAAAGGGTATTCATTCCTAAAAGACAAAGAAGGTTGGCAAGGGAATTCAACAAAGCAAGACAGCTCAGACTCTAGAAAGAATTTATCTTCCCTACTGTGATTTCCAATACTACGAATCTGGACATTTGCCTTCTAAGAAGTTAAAATTCTTGAAATAGAAACTCTCCACTGTCCTGCATGGGCTATGTGATTACTTCATTCCTCAGAAGTCTCAAATATTACATTTGCTCTGTGCTTTTAAGTGGCATCAAGTGAATAAAGACTGGCTGAAATCATTAGAGGAAGAGGCAAAAATCTGCTTTTCCTTTCTGCAAGACGACCTGATTGTGTAATCATACCCCAGCCAAATCTGGCTTGTGTTGTTAGAGGAATTATCTCCTCATTAAAAACAAATCTTAATAGGCCTAATTTGAAGGCTGCATTTGTCTGTAACTTGATCAAGAGAGTAATGACTGTGAACCATGCTCTACAGAGGGAGAGTAAAAGAAAGTCAGAGACATTAAACAGTGCAGATTATAGTCACATTAGAGGGCTTTTGATATGCAAATGGAGCATACTAAGCAAAAAAAAAAAAAGCAACAGGCTTGCTTCTATTTCTTTTCTTGATACTTTCCACAGCATGTGTAGGAAAATCTTACTCTCTAAGAAATGGTAGAGTTTGAGAGACCTATAATTGCTCTTTTCAGGGCCTTAGTCTCCTCAGTTGTAACATAGGGATAACAATGTTTGTAATTATTATAATAGGGCTATGCTGCTGCTGCTACTGCTAAGGCGCTTCAGTCGTGTCTGACTCTGTGCGACCCCATAGACAGCAGCCCACCAGGCTCCCCCGTCCCTGGGATTCTCCAGGGAAGAACACTGGAGTGGGTTGCCATTTCCTTCTCCAATGCATGAAAGTGAAAAGTGAAAGTGAAGTCGCTCAGTTGTGTCGGACTCTTCGCGACCCCATGGACTGCAGCCCACCAAGCTCCTCCGTCCATGGGATTTTCCAGGCAAGGGTACTGGAGTGGGGTGTCATTGCCTTCTCCGATAATAGGGCTATAATAAAGATTAAATAAAGTAATATACGTGAAGCATGCAGAATAACATCCAGGTTTCTAATCCATCCAGTGCATAGCTAATGACAGCACTTACTATCATTAGGTTTAGGTCTTATAGGTTTTGTTATTATATTGGCATTCTTTTTCTATCTCTATACTGTTCTATCGGAGAAGGCAATGGCAACCCACTCCAGTGTTCTTGCCTGGAGAATCACAGGGACGGGGAAGCCTGGTGGACTGCCATCTATGGGGTCGCAGAGTCAGACACGACTGAAGTGACTTAGCAGCAGCAGCAGCATACTGTTCTATATCTATTCTATACCATTTCTATTTCTGTATCATTCTGTATATATTTCTATACCAGTCACAGATTCACAAAATTAGATTCACAGAATTTTGGGACAGGAAAAAACTAGGGTATTGTTTCCAGAACTGTGTTTAATGAATAACTACTATTATTAAGATATTAAGTTATATAAAAATAGGGTTCTCTATTCAAAGACTTGGGAAATACTTGGTTAAGTAAAATCAAAACCATATCACCATAAGACCTTTAATAATCTTTAATTTACCAGCAACGTGAATCTCAAAGAGGGTAACATTTTATTCAGTCTTTCTTATATTTATTTGACCATAAACACATTTTCCATAGAATGTCTGGTAACCCCTCCAAAGAACATTAGTTCCTAAAGAAAATTATGGATGACAGCTCAGTGATACTCAAAGAGAAAAATGACTTCTCCTAGGCCCTCATCTACTTGGGGACAGAGTCCAGACTTATGCCTGTGTCTCCTGGTGTCTCTAGGATTCTTTGCATTAAGCTGGCATCTTGATCTGGCCTGCATTTCTGCAACAAAGATCTTTAGTGAAATGAGGAATAAAACCTGGTGGTTAAAAGCATGGACCTGGTTTAACTGCCTACTTTCCACTGTATGATCTCATGAAAGTTATTTCACTTTCCTGGGCCTCACTGTTTTGTTTTTTTCCTCTCCACTGAAAATGGGGGTAATGATTGCACCTGCCTCATGGGATTGTTCAGAGTTTAAATGATACAATGCATGTAAAACATATATATTACTTGTAAACAATTTATCATTGTTCCTAAAACATAGTAAGTGCTAAAAATAAGTTGCCAGTTATTGAGAAATAGTATTTTTAAAGAGAGGCAGATTCCTTCATAGAGAAGGAATATCTGATGACAGTGAATTGTTTGCTGTCAACTACTTTTTAAGACTTTGCAGCAGAAGCTCCTCAATAACGCGCTGCTTGAAGCAATGCTAGGAAGCTCTCTAAACCACTGAACCATGACATGGCCAAGAAAAGAGAAGACTGAACTTTTTCAGGCAGGATAGGAGATACTGTCCTAGGCTTTGAGTCTTTGGATTCTACTGCAGAAATTTCTCAGACAGGAAGCAGCCAAAGTGCCCCTAGTCCTAGGCTAAGGGTTCTGTCATGGGCTATGCACCAGGCTTATCTGTGAACTTCTGGTAACCAGTCCATTAGGTAAATATAGACATTGAAACTTGTCTTTTACCTTAGCTAGTTTGAGAATTAGTCTAGAAGAGGGGTCCTCAAATGTGTGGTCCTTGGAGAAGGAAATGACAACCCATTCCAGTACTCTTCCCTGGAAAAATCCATGGACAGAGGAGCCTGGTGGGCTGCAGTCCATGGGGTTATATGACTGAGCAGGCACTCATGAGGTGGGGTGGACAGAGATGGGTTGGTAGCAATAAGTTGGTAGAACTGAAAGAAAAAAAAAAGTGTGGTCCTGAAACAGTAGAATCAGCATCTCTTAGGTACTTGTTAGAAATGCAATTCTCACTCCCACCCTAGACTTGGAGCATTTGATTCTGGGTAGGGCCCAGCAATATTTATGCAGCAAGTCTTCAGGTAATTCACATGCACATAAAAATTTTCAAAGCAATGAGAACATCAACCAGGATAACTCTATTTTCTTCAAATTCAGTACAGCAGGAGTAAGTAATATATCTCAAACTCTGCTGTGCAAAAAAAAAAAAAAAAAATGATACTATTTCTCTGAAATCAAATTAAATTTTACTTTGAACTGCTGTTCATTCAGGTTAGAAGTAATTTCAATGTCACTTAGGATTAGGTTTGTTATGGGTAATGGAGCCCCGAAGTAACAGTGGCCTAATGAATAAGTAGACTTTTAACCCTCCTGCACTGTTGGTGGGAATGTAAATTGGTATAGTCACTATGGAAAACAGTACAGAGGTTCCTAAAAAAACTAATAAAGAGTTGCCATATGATCTAGCAATCCCACTCTTGTGCATATATCCCGACAAAAATATAATCTGAAATGATCTATGACCCCTATGTTCATAGCAGTGCTATTTACAATAGTTTAAGACATGGAAACAACCTAAATATCAATGGACTGATGAGTGGATAAAGAATATGTGGTGCACATGTATACAAGTGAATACCACTCAGCCATAAATAAGAACAAAATAATGCCATTTTCAGTTACATGGATGGACCTAGAGATTATCATATTAAGTGAAAGTAGAAAAAGAAAAATATCATATGATATTACTTACATGGGAAATTTAAAATGTGACACAAATGAACTTATCCACAAAACAGAAACGGATTCACAGATATGAAGGACAGACTTTGGTTGCCAAGGAGTAGGACGAAGGTTGGACTGGGAGTTGGGGATTAGCAGATGCAAACAATTATATACAAAATGGATAAACAACAAGGTCCTACTGTATAACACAGGGAACTAGATTCAGTATCCTATGATAAACCATAATGGAAAAGAGTAAGAAAAAGAATACACACACACACACACACATATATATATAAAACTGAATCACTTTGCCATATACCAGAAACTATAACACAACATTATAAATCAACTATATTTCAATTTAAACAAAATAAGCAGACTTTTGAAAATAAAAGCCAAGCAGCAAGGGTTCTCCAGAGGTGGATTCTGCTTTCTGCCCTACAATCCAAACTCTCTGAAACAAGAGGACATAAAGGCCTGACTATCATTTTTCACAGAGTAACAAAAACTTGAAGAGGATCCAAATGCAGACTTCAGTATACTATTCTCCCATATCACAATAATATTTAATCATTCACCATGGCAATCCTAGGGTCAGACCAATTCCTAGAACTTTTGAAGCTCACTTTGAGTATCTTGGACTTGCTTATGCATCCGATAGTCCCCTCTCTTACCTTTAACGATTAACTGCTGAGGTTCTTTAAAAATCTGTAATTTTGGAACCCAAATTATTTTCTTCTCATCCTCACTTGCTTGTCTAGGATTCTTTCATTTGTCACAGAATTCTTTCATTTGTCATAGACTTTTATTTTCTTGGTCCTTTCTTTATAACTAGAGCCCTTAAGCAAAAAAGGTGGGTGCAAGCACATTTTACAAATTTATTCTCATGCATTTAGTGTTGAAGTCAGTCTTTAATTGAAAAATTATTTTCCAGGAGGAACTAATTAGATCTTAAGATTGATGCTTAGTGTAAATTTAGTTTCTTTCCAGTCTGCCCTATTTGTATAAGTTCCTTTTTTCACTGTTTCTAGTTTGCAGCTAAGGGGTTCCATATTTCCATTGGTCTGGGTTACTAGCAACAATGTTTATATAGTGATTTTTTTTTTAATGTAAGTAAAATCACTGGCAACTTCAGAAGGACTTGGCATACATCTCTCAATGTCTACTACTGTGTCTAATGAATATTCAGCATTTTCTACTGTATAAGATAATCAAGTATGCATTTGTTATATATTTATTAAGGAGTAACTTTTCAAAAATATATATTCAGAAACCAAATTTGATTTACTCCTATTTATGTTTTCCAGGATCATCTCTGTTCTATTATATGAATCTCTACATTTTGTTTCAGAGTCAATATTCCCCAGAAAATAGAATTTAGATAAATGTGAAGGTAATTTTCGTTCTATACCTGTTTACTTCTCTGACAAATTTTCCAGGAGAAAAAGAGGAAAAGGGGAAATCTTATCAAATATTATATCACTTATATAGGAATAACTTATTATGCAATTTAGATCTCAACTTAATTCTTTACTTCCCATTAGGTTCATGCTCTAGTATATCTTTTGGACAATTTCTTTTTTAATGTGAAATTACGAAGAGACAAGACACATGTGGATTTTCATAAGAGGAACAGAAAATCCATATGAATCCAGGACACTCATCAACTATATCCTCACCTGCTAAGGATTAGGTGAAGCTTGTGTATACAAATTAAATCAAGAAAATGTAAACTCTGTACTCTCAACTTCTTGAACTTTGCATTCTGCCTGGTCTTTCATTTTGTACCAACCAGGCAAAGGCACAGAGGTAGCAAGATGGAATTTCCTTCTATGATCTCTTTGATTCACTCAAACCAGAATCTATTAGCTCTTCTCTCCTGAGTGGAAGAAGATGACTTTTGAAAAGATGGGGTTCATGAGTACAGAAGATTTATATTTCTGATTAGACCCTGACAGTCATTCCACTTGTTCCAGAAACTGAAAGGAAAGGTTTATAGGGAAAAAGCGGGGAGGGTGAGAAGGAGGGGATGAATAGCTATATCACTTATGTTTAGCCACAGAATATATTATACAGCACAGTTGATTTTACCTCTCTCCTGCCCTTGACAGACATTGCTAATCAATCAGGTCACATTTCCCACTGGCATGGATATAGCCTCAGAGTCTTTCTTGGCATAGCTCTCTGAGCAGCTGTTACAAATCTATCTGGTTTAGCTTAGGAGATTGATTTACTGAGTGCATTATTTATTCATTTATTCAACATTCATTGAACATCTAAACTGGGCCAGGGATGTCAAAGGCATTCAGGAGCAAGACGTGAAACTTACATTGTAATGAGATGAAAACTTTTTATTGCCTTTTTCAGCTCTACACATTTGCTAGGCATACAGTAGGTGCTCAATAAATTTCCTTTGTCACATTGCTAGGAGTTGGCTTGTGAAGAGCATTCTGGCATCAGCTGACCCCGCTAAGAAGTGGAGTGTGGCTATGGTTCTCTTTCAAATAATGAGAACATTTGTTCCACCTCAACTCACTTCCTGCTTAAGGTCTATCAAAAGCAAACTCACTCTCAAGATTAGTTCTCCACTGGATATGTTTGGAGTGGCAGGAGTAGATATCCAAGAGAAGAATCATACTTGGAAATGCAATTCATCCCTTAAATCTGACCACTGAATGTCTTTTAGATCTGCTGATTAGTCTTGCTAGAACACAATATCAGACTCCATCCTCAAAGGAAATAATTAAGCTGCACCCCATGAGAACAAATGGTTGACACTGTGCTCTAGCAAGCATCTTGTGTGCAGCTGTGAACAGCTGTGTTAGTGCCAGTTAAGCTGTGATAGCATCACAGGGGGCGGGGGGTGGGGCGGGGAGAGATAAAGGGCAATTCATTCACAAAGCACTATTCAAAGGGTCTCACAGGTGTGTTCTAACGATCGGTTTTCTCCTATCTCCTTTCTGTCTAAAATTTATCCTGAATTTAGATGACTGAGTAATGTAATTCTGCCAGAATTATATAGGTCTGCTCTCTCCAGGGATGGTGTTTTCAGAACACATGCTGTGAAATTCATAAACAAATATGAAATAGGGAGAAGCATTCCCCACTTAACTAAAAAGAATTCGCTTCTGACTTTCTGGAGTGATTCTTTGACCACTGATTCATTCCCTTATGAATAAGCCTCAGTCTACCCCCCACACCCCCGCCCTGCTCTGATAGAGGAAAGCACAGAATGTGCCAAAGAGACTGGTTCTTTTACAGAACAGTTTTATTTATCACCCTTATTTGCAATTTTACTCCCCTAATAGGAGCTGTCAGCTGCTCATCCATTGACTACAAACGGCCAGCTCTTTTGGTGAACAAGGATGGGGTCAGATGCTAACTGCTGATGAAGGGGACAGAATGAGGAGAGAAAAGGGCATCTCGCAAAAAGGAGAATGAAATGGCATTTAGATGTTTGTTTTAAACAAACTTCAATTGAAGGGGAAATTGTGTATATGAGATGCTTTCTTAAGAAATGGAGTTAGGAAATAAAGGAGTCAAATTAAAATTAGACAGAAATCCTAGGCCAGTGTTTCCAAATGCTGGCCCAGTTCATAGGACACCTCTTTGGAATCAACTGCCTAGTAACCAATTGCCTAGTAAACTTAAAGCTGTGGGTCTCTAGTTGCAGAATCACTGGGAAGTATGTCTGGGATTTTCTGACTGACTCCCCCAGATAAGCCTAGAGCATACCATTAGATTTGAGAATCACTGTTAGACCCTAGGCTAAATAAACAAACACAAAGATTAAGAAAGCTAATGAAATAGTGAAGAGGGAAAAACAGCATATATAACCAGAAAAAAGAGATGGCAGGGCTGACCTATCTGAAGACAAACCAATATAGCATTTTGTAATAAATACACAGTTATTAACTGAAGGCTTACAATGTATCCAGCACTACTCCAAATGCTTTCTGTTTCTCACTTTTTAAAAATCTTTGAATTGTAAGGAAATTATAAGCAAGCAAGGATCCAGGAAGCAGACTGCACACATGAGACACAGCATTTTTAAGGCACTCAGAGATCGCACAGCAGGTAGGTGGCTGAGCCAGGCTTCCAACACAGAAAGCCTGGCTCCAGAACATGTTTTTGTTGTTCAGTTGCTAAGTCCTCTCTGACTCTTTGTGACACCTTGAACTTTAGTCTGTCAGGCTCCTCTGTCCATGGGATTTCCCAGGCAAGAGTAATGGAGTAGGTTGCCATTTCCTCCTCCAGGGGAATCCTCCTCACCCAGGAACTAAATCCAAGTCTCCTGCATTGGCAGGCTTGTGCTAAACCTCAACCAGATACTGTTTTGCCTATGCAAATCCAGGCTCTGAGGAAACAATGTTTAATAAGGTAGTATCTTCTCTTAAGGACTTCACAGAAATTCATGATGTCTTGTAGCAAGTGCAGTGAGTAAAGTGCAGAGAGAAAATTAGAGATCCTTGCAGGACTTGCAACTCATTTTTATCCCTGAGATTTTTCAGGGTTTGTATGATTAAGCAGAATATAATTTTCTGAGTATAAAATTGCCATTAGAATGGACACTATGAACCAATATTTGACCACTTTTGATCTACAACAAGGGAAATTCCAAAAGATAGCACTGAAGAGAGGAGCAGAAATAGAAGAACTCATTACTTCAATTGTGTTTTAATAATAGATATTTAATAGGTCATCTCTCCGTGAGAAAGAGTTGAGGTTCACCATTCACATAATGACCTGGTCATTTGTCATGTATTTAGAGACCCCTGGTTTAAAATTAAGCACTAGCTCCTTAACCATATTTAAATATTACAAACAGCAATATGAAGAAAGAGTATTGTTTCTTTCTATTCTGAAGATGAGAAAACTGAAGCCAAGAAGGTTTAGATTAACATGCAAATAAGGTATAGTCAGATTTCAGACCAAGGTTTGCAAAATTCCAAAATTTGTGGTCCCCTGCCACTCTGTAGCTGCAGGTCACAGGTGAAGATGTTCACTTTCACGCGTTAAAACTCATATTTATAACTGGCACCCCCCCACCTAATATTAGATGTGCTTACTGCCTCCAGATGACATGAGACATGGTAGATATCATCATTAATGCTCTGAGTATTTAAGCCATATTAATTCATTCAATCAGCTTACAAACGAAGCATCTTTTATACTTTTGTTATACAAAATATTTTATGAAAATGAGTCAATCTGCTAAAGTCTCTGAAAAAAAGTTTTTACCTGTTTCTTTGTTCATCAGAGAAAATTTCTGACTGCTATTTTTAAAATGAAGGAAGTTCTTAATCCATCAAAGTAATCCAATACCACCAGATTCAAGACCAGAACGGATATTAAAAATGCCTCAAAGAAGAACTCACCAATTTAGAGTTACTGAAGGGACAGGCAATTCTGAATTAATAAAATATCTTAATTAAAGTACAAGTTAAAAGAAAGTATATCTTATTACCTTTTGATATCTGATGGATGAATGAATCATACTGGAGTGTGGAAAATATAAAATTATAAAATATGAACTGGGCAAAGACAGAACCATGGGGAGATCTCATTGGACCTATTTTGATGAACAGATGAGGGCTATTTGAATATAGTTTTACATATATTTATGGACTTCCCTGGTGGCTCAGACAGTCAAGAGTCTGCCTGCAGTGCAGGAGACCCCGGTTCAATCCCTGGGTCAGGAAGATCATCTGGAAAAGGAAAAGGCAACCCACTCCAGTATCCTTGCCTGGACAATCCCATGGACTAGAAGCCTGGGGGGCTATGGACTCTCAAAGAGTCGGACAGGACTGAGCGATTTCACTTTCACTTTACATATATTTGTAGGTCAAGGTGCTACTATACTTTGAGGGAAAAAGTAGTTTGTGGAAACTGGTAAAGATTTCCTTTACCCTTACAATCTTTTTATACTGTATCCTATATAGAGACTGGAGAAGGCAATGGCACCCCACTCCAGTACTCTTGCCTGGAAAATCCCATGGATGGAGGAGCCTGGCAGTCTGCAGCCCATGGGATCACTGAGGGTCAGACATGACTGAGCGACTGCACTTTCACTTGGAGTAGGAAATGGCAACCCACTCCAGTGTTCTTGCCTGGAGAATCCCAGGGACGGCAGAGCCTGGTGGGCTGCCGTCTATGGGGTCGCACAGAGTCGGACACAACTGAAGTGACTTAGCAGCAGCAGCAGCTATATATAGATGTGTGTGTGAATGCTCAGTCAGTAAGTCATGTCTGACTCTGCGACCCCATGTACTAGAGCCCACCTGGGCTCCTCTGTCCTTGGGATTTCCCAAGCAAAAATACTGGAGTGGTTGCCATTTCCTTCTCCAGGGGATCTTCCTGACCCAGGGACTGAACCTCCATCTCCTGCACTGCAGGCAGATTCTTTACTACTAAGTCACGTGGGAAGCCCATATGTATATATGCATATACACTGTACTACATATAGATACATGAAAACAAATTTACTGATATTGACTTTCTTAAGCTATTATTTCAACACAGACAGGTAATGAAGAGTTGAAGACAATGATAATAAACTCATATGATTGGAAATTCGCAATCCTCCATCTGAGGATGCGAGGCAAGAGGGAGAGAATATTGATAAGTCTACAAAAAGAATCTAGAGACTGCTTTCAATTATAGCAACAAGTAGTGGTTGAACAGGAGAAGGCAATGGCACCCCACTCCAGTACTGTTGCCTGGAAAATCCCATGGATGGAGGAGCCTGGTAGGCTGCAGTCCATGGGGTCGCTAAGAGTCAGACACGACTGAGCAACTTCACTTTCACTTTCCACTTTCATGCACTGGAGAAGGAAATGGCAACCCACTCCAGTGTTCTTGCCTGGAGAATCCCAGGGACGGAAAAGCCTGGTGGACTGCAGTCCATGGGGTCGCAGAGAGTCGGACTCGACTGAAGGGACTTAGCAGCAGCAGAAGTGGTTGAACTATACACATACATACTAAGGCAAAGCAACATATATATATATATATATATATATATATTACTATATATAATCTGTGCCATATATATGAAATCTCACAAAGATAATAAGCTCCTAGATTTCATCTACATAAACACAAAATTTGAATTGTTCAGGATGGAATTCATAAAGTCTTTTTATAGTCTCAAGCTTAAAAAAAAAACAAAAACTAAAAAAGGACAACTGAGTATGGTTACTTTTTCTATTTGAAACAGTCACACTTTGTTCCATCACATTTATGACTCTTCTCATACCAATGTCATGGAAAACAAAATTTTTATTTGATGTGTTAGCATTCATTTTTGGTTTGGTCATTTAGACCTACCTCCAACATCTTTCTAGAAGAAAAAGTCATCGTCTGCTACAAAACAGGAAGACTAACCAACAAACAATAATGAATAATCTTGAAGGAAGAAAGAAAGAAACACAGGGAAAAATATGAATGTATTATGTATCTATTGCTCATAACACATTATTCCAAATCTTAAGGGGGTTAAACAACAAACCTGTATTATCGCACATTCTTGTGGGTCAGGAATCTGGAAGCAGTTTATCTGAGTTATTCTGGTCCAGGGTCTCTCATAAGGCTGCAGTCAAGGCATCAGCCTGGGGACACTACCTCCCGGATAGGACTAGGGAGACAAGACCTATCCCTAGGACAGGAAGGAAGTGGGAGGTAGTGGAGAGACCGAAAACAAAGCCAACAACTCTAACAGTGGACTGTTACAAATGTTATGTGGACATGGTCTCTCTCGAAATGGCTTACTGTACAAATTTAATGCCTTTTCTATGTTATCTAAACGCTTTTCACACACTGCGGCTGTAACGTCTCCAGTTTGTGGTGCAACAGAAAATCTAGCATGAATTTCTCCTTCTTCACGATTTTACCAAGAGAAGAGTCGTTCTTACCAGAGATCTTTAAGAACCGCAGCACACATTTTTCCTTTGCTTATTAAGTCAAGGACTTTCCTTATGAACGGTCCTTCTGCTCGGTGTCCTTGGAGCCGATAGAATGGGACTGAGTTAGCTTCAGAAGCAAATGAGAGCTTCCTCCTCTGACAGAAGAACGGAGAGACACCAGGTCACGTTCCAGAGCACGTGCTCTTCGAGGCAGAAGGCTGTGGTGGGGGCTGCTTTTTATACTCCAAAGCCAGGAGGGGGCGGGGTTCTCTCCGCACGTCCCTGCGTGCGTGCGGCTAACGGATTCTGAGTGCCGAGTGCAACTTCTCGGCCCGCTGCCTCCATCTTGGATTGACATGTCATGCGCAGTTCTTCCCGTGCCGCCCACCAGCCGTTCTGCTATAGGAGCTTGGCGTCTGATGAGCCTGGTGCGAGACCTCTGTTTACAGGCTTCGCCTTGGCTGATATCCGCGATGCTAGACATCAAGATGGTTTTCACCCTTCTCTGATGAGAATGACTTCTTGTATCCAAACAGTTTGTGCAAAAAGTATGGCTTATGCTGAATATCTGCTTATTGTTAATTCCTTATGATGCTTCATTTACAAATTAAATTTTCTTACAGGTGTGTTTGTATAGGAAAAAATATTATATATATAGAGGACTATCCATGGTTTTAGGCATCCATTGGGGGTCTTGGCACTTATTTCCCACAGATAAGGGGACTACTGTATACCCAGAGGTGGGATTTCTTGATGCTGTGGTGGTTCTATCTTAAAAGTTATATTTATTTATGGCTCCGCTGGCTCTTCGTTGCTTTGTGAGGATTTTCTCTACTTGCCGCAAGGAAGGGACTACTTTTTGTTGTGCTTCAAGGACTTCTCATTGCAGTGGCTTCTGTTGCCATGGAGCTCGGGCTCTAGGGTGCGTGGGCTCAGCAGCTGCAGCTTCTGGGTTCCACAGCACAGGCTCAATAGTTGTGGTACACGGACTTAGTTGCCCCGAAGTATGAGGGATCCTCCCAGACCAGGAATCTAACCGGTGTCTCCTGCATTGCAGGTGAAATTCTCACCACTGAGCCACCAGGGAACCCCTATTTTTAAGTTTTTGAGGAATCCTCATACTGTTTTCTGTGGTGACTGCACCAGTCTATTCCCACCAGTGATACAAAAAGGTTCTCTTTCTTCCACAGTCTTGTCAACCCTTGTTATCTTCTGTCATTTTGATAACAGCCATTCTAAGAGGTATGTCATTGTGGTTTTGATTTGCATTTCCTTGAAGATTAGTGATATTGAAAATCTGATACTGTACATACTGGCCATTTGTGAGTCTTCTTTGGAAAAATGTTAATTCAGATCCTATCGTCATTTTTCAGTTCAGTTCAGTTCAGTAGCTCAGTCGTGTCCGACTCTTTGCGACCCCATGAACTGCAGCATGCCAGGCCTCCCTGTCCGTCACCAACTCCCGGAGTCCACCCAAACCCATGTCCATTGAGTCAATAATGCCATCCAACCATCTCATCCTCTGTCGTCCCCTTCTCCTCCTGCCCTCAACCTTTCCCAGCATCAGGCTCTTTTCCAGTGAATCAGCTCTTTGCATCAGGTGGCCAAAGTATCGGAGTTTCAGCTTCAACATCAGTCCTTCCAATGAACACTCAGGACTGATCTCCTTTTGGAAGGACTGGTTGGATCTCCTTGCAGCCCAAGGGACTCTCAAGAGTCTTCTACAACACCACAGTTCAAAAGCATCAATTCTTCAGCGCTCAGCTTTCTTTATAGTCCAACTCACATCCATACATGACCACTGGAAAAACCATAGCCTTGACTAGACAGACCTTTGTTGGCAAAGTAATGTCTCTGTCTTTAATATGCTGTCTAGGTTGGTCATAACTTTCCTTCCAAGGAGTAAGCGTCTTTTAATTTCATGGCTGCAATCACCATCTGCAGTGATTTTGGAGCCCAGAAAAATAAAGTCAGCCACTGTTTCCACTGTTTCCCCATCTATCTACCATGAAGTGATGGGTTGCTATGAGTTGTATGAGTTCTTTGTCTATTTTGGATATTTACCCCTTATCTGATATATGCTTTGGAAATATTTTCTCTTGTTCCATAGGTTGTCTCTGCAGTTTATTGATGGTCCTTTGCAAAACTTTAATTTTCTTATCATTATTTGTGTCCATTATACTGGAGTTAAAGTGCTAAGCCTGGATGAATCCTACCTGCTATCTTCTCTTTAAGTTTATTAATACTTTAAGAAATTTACAACTCTGGGGAAAATTTTTCAACTAGATCAGAATATTGTATTTTTAAGCTATGGTGCTTAAATTCCACTGGGTTATCAATGACTCTTTCAGTTCAGTCGCTCAGTCGTGTCCGACTCTTTGCGGCCCCATGAATCACAGCACTCCAGGCCTCCCTGTCCATCACCAACTCCCGGAGTTTACCCAAACTCATGTGCATCGAGTTGGTGATGCCATCCAGCCATCTCATCCTCTGTCCTCCTGCTCCCAATCCCTCCCAGCATCAGGGTCTTTTCCAATGAGTCAACTCTTTGCATGAGGTGGCCAAAGTATTGGAGTGTCAGCTTCAACATCAGTCCTTCCAATGAACACCCAGGACTGATCTTTAGGATGGACTGGTTGGACCTCCTTGCAGTCTAAAGGACTCTCAAGAGTCTTCTCCAACACCACAGTTCAAAAGCATCAATTCTTCGGTGCTCAGCCTTCTTCACAGTCCAACTCTCACATCCATACATATTGTCCTTATAGGCTGACTTTATCATTTGTTGTCTAGTAGCTGAGTCATGTCCAACTCTTTGTGACCGCAGGCTCCTCTTTTGACAAAATTTGCCAAGGAAGAATACTGGAGTGGGTTGCCATTTCCTTCTCTAGGGAATCTTCCCAACTCAGGTATTGAAACTGCATCTCCTGCATTGGCAGGTGGATTCTTTACCACTGAGCCACCATGGAAGCCTGACTTTCTCATTACTGAGACTTGTTATAGCACTATCATTTCTTTATATTCTATTTTTTTAAATATATATTCATATTCAAAAAAACTAAATTAGCCTTATAGAAGAGTAATCAGATAAGCTTCACCACAAATGTAAAACCCATCCTTTCTCATGTCCATGTTCTCCCTCTTCTTTCCTAATTCAGTGAAGGTAGTACTCTTTTTTCTATCAATGTCCAACTCTAGAAAATCTGTTTGACACTCTACATATCACCTTCTCAAACAATGTGTTATCTGCTCCTCATCCTGCCTTGTCCATCACTCCTCACAGTAGGTGATATGTACCTACCCTTTACCCACTAACACAGATACTCCTCTCATTTGAAATCGCAATACTTCACTTTCTTTCTTCAAGGCATAAATAATATCTGTAATAATTACATGTATTTGTTGGAACTTCTGTAATGCTGACAGTGTTCTAGTTCTTTACCTAAGAGTTTACACAGTTTTTATCTTATTGAGCTCTATACTTATTATGTTTTGAGTAGTTCTTTTTCTCATGTTTCTATTAGACTTCAGAAAATCCTATTTTAATTTGATATATGGTTTTCTATCATACTTAAATTCTAATTGCATTTGTTATGAAGAACTCATGTCTGTATTGCACAATTGCCCAATATGAACATTTCATTATTAGTTAAGTTTTGGAGTAAAAATTCAGCAAAAAAATTTTCTTTGCCAAAGAAGAAGAAAAGAAAATGAATCCAAGATGGAAGCCAGTCTTTTTATAATCTAGTTTTGGAAGTAACACTGCCTCACTTCTGCCAGATTCTTTGTATTAGAAGTGAGTCAGCAAGTCTGACCCACACTCAAGGAAAAGGGATTACTCAAAGGCACAGACACCAAGAGAACCATCTCAGAATCTGCCTACCACAGGGCATTTCTTCTGTGCTGACATCTCCATTCTATAGACTATCTCTTCAGTTCAGTTCAGTTCAGTTCAGTCGTTCAGTCGTGTCCAACTCTTTGCGGCCCCATGAATCACAGCATGCCAGGCCTCCCTGTCCATCACCAACTCCCGGAGTTCACTCAGACTCATGTCCATCGACTCAGTGATGCCATCCAGCCACCTCATCCTCTGTCATCCCCTTCTCCTCCTGCACCAATCCCTCCCAGCATCAGAGTCTTTTCCAGTGAGTCAACTCTTCAAATGAGGTAGCCAAAGTACTGGAGTTTCAGCTTTAGCATCATTCCCTCCAAAGAAATCCCAGGGCTGATCTCCTTCAGAATGGACTGGGACTATCTCTTAGAGGTTGTCATTTCTGCAAAGCATGTCCTGGGGACACTAGGAGGAGAAATAAAACAAGAAAAGTATATAAACCATGTTTTGGCTCTTGGTTTCTTCCCCTGTTGAATCTTTTCCCTAACCCACTTACAGGAAAAGATTCTGTTCACATAATTTGTTCACCCAGAGATTGGCTGAAGTATTGGATGAAGACTGGGTGAAGCAAAAATATTGGTCATTCCCATTGTATGACTTGTGAATAGACAGGGAGACACCCCACCACCCCATTCTTAGAAGAAGAAGAAGAAGCTACTTGATCCTTGGGGCATAAATGTACATTCTCAAGGGAGGCAATATCACTCCCAAGTCAGGAAAAACTGCCCTGAGGGGGCAAGAAGTTGTTAGTCTTTTGATATGTAAAGCACATATGCACACAGAGTATGTAAATAGATACACTGTATATTTGTGGTATTGAAGTTTTATGGGGGAATGATTAGGGAGAAAATGCCTTCAAAATCTTCTTTAGGAGAGTGATAATGAGAAAAGTTTGAGAAAAACCTGATGCAGTACAGGCTAGTAAAAAGACTTCTAAGACAAGGAAGGCTTCAGTGAGGGAGGGTCTGGGATGCAGATTTAGCTGGGGGTGGAGAAAAGGAGATGAAATTTGGAATGTGGCAGACTGTGAATGAATTTTCCCATGTACATATTAGGCTTTGGTTTTACTCCTTGATCTGATTTTTAACTAATTGCTACCTTCCAGGGATTCCTCACAGTTTATGATCCACTGAGAGTTCTTTTCGGGTTTTGGAGCAAGACTTTGTACAAATTCATTTTAAACATGTTTTCTAACATTTCTGGGAGACTTGCGTTTGGTGGGAGAGGTAGTGACAAGTGTTCAGTTTACCATCTAGACACGGAAACTCTTCATTATAGAGGGAGAAAAGATTGGCTCCACTTTCCCTTTTTTTCCCTCCTTCCCCCCATTCCATCTATTGGATGGAGGTAAAGTCTGTGAGTTGAAGTAAGGCAGGAAATGAGCTAGAAAATAGGCAGGAGGGTGTGGAATTGAACAGTGAGTGCAGTTCAAGAAAACTGCTCTGATAAGTCACCATATAAGGATCTGGTGCTGATGATGCTCCTAATGTATCCAAATTTCCGTTTTCTCATTTGTAAAATGAAGGGTTTGTATAAAATAATACTTATGGTTGACTCCAGCTTCAACATGATATGTTCCCATGAGATACCATCTCCATTTTCACACTAATTCCCGAAAGCACAGCCGTTTGAGTTGTGCATCTCTGGGTTACAGTTGTGATTCTCCTGCTGCAATTTGAATACTCAGGGAGATCAGTCAAGGCTAAGCTGTTAACCTGTAATTGTCACCTTCACATGAACTCTCTATCACTGCAGTGAAAGCCAAAAAAGAGCCCAATTCTGTGGAGTCTTAATGGATTCAATATAGGAGCCAGGTTTCAAGTCCTGTGGGCCCTCCAGGACTTAAAAGATACTCACAACCTATTTAGACAAATCACAATCTTACTGATTACAATGAGCCACATGAAATGCCCATTTTGTAGGTCAAAAATGGGTGAATATTGGCAAATGTATATGGTTCAACTTAGAGTTAAACCAGCAGATCACTCCCTTTTAATGAAAAGCAAGCTTTTTCTATTAACCAAACTTTTTAATCTATGTTATAATACATTAAATAGTTGTCACTGATTTTTATCCCCATCTTCCTTTGTTTTGCCATTTTTCCTATGTCTTTTTGTCATCAGTTAAATCTAGTTATCACCTAAATTTGAAGGTGAAAACAAAAGGATAAGTGTCTACGTATACTGAGCTGGCTTGAAAAGCAAAAAAGATAGTTATTTTTCTGGTTCTAAGGAGAAGTTGTCCCCTAATAGATGTGGCCAACCAGCTTGCATTTTTAAAAGATGCTGCTTCATCTGAGCCATGTATCTGCTGTAGAGTTTGCAACAATTCCTAGTGGAACTGGCCCAAGAAAACAAGAGAAAAGGCCCAGAGGCAGGAATAGAAAGATGGATGTTACCCAGCCTCATTCCATGTTAGCCTGGTCTAGTCTGGGGTTCTGAGAGAACAATCTAGATCCAATTTCTACACTAAAAAAAAAAAGAACTAGATAGGTAGGCTGAGGCCAAGGGTTAAAAGGAGAGAGAGGTGGAGAAAGAGAAGAATTAAGTGCATCAGAAGGGGATGGGAAGAATGAAAAACACTGGGAATGCCAGAAGAATTTGGAGGATAAGAGGAGCTGGAAGAAGAATTGAGGAGTAAAGGGAGGAGAAACACTGAAGAGAATTGGGGAAGAAGGGCACTCTTGGTTTCCAACCCATCATACCTAGATTGGTCACTTAAGAAAAGAGAAGGCTGTTTTAACATAAATATAATCTTGGGGGAAAAAAGGGCTGCGGAAGTGACTTGTTTGTTTGTTTTTAGTATGACCTTTGTTTTTAGTATTACATTTGTTTTAGTATGACCTTTGTTTTTAGTATGGGTGGGATGGGGGGAGTGAGAGGGAGGTCTAAGGAGGGAGGGGATATATGCATACATATAGCTGATTCACTTTGATATACAACAGAAATCAACACAACACTGTAAAGCAACTATACCCCAATTAACAACAACAACAAAAACTGACTTTTTTTTTTTAATCATGACTTTCTTCCATACCTCTTTTCAAAAGAACTGAATGGGTCTACGTGAGCAACTTCCTATAACTGTTTTGAAGGAGAAGATGTACACTGTTCAAACAAACTTCTTCTGTTTTGCTCCCAGTGTCAGACTGTGGTCTAGTAAAACTGAATCAGAGATGAACAGTTACGCTGTACACCTGAAACTAACACAGTCATCTATACTCCAAGAAAAAAGCTTATAAAAAAGCTTTAAAAGAGGTGGTGAGGGCTCTTTAGACTCCAGCTCTCATCCTTCACAACCTCCAATCCCTTTTGGTTTCTGTGTGTTTCTGGGAATTCTGACCTTGCTGGTAATCAGCATGGACTTGCCATATTCTGGAAACAGTTAGAAACATGATTTGATGCGTGGATTAAGCTGTGTTGATAGCCAGTGTGGTCTGTCAGTTATTTCACAAAACAGTCACCGGGAGAAAAGGATCCCCTGAGTAGCTATGTCTTTCTTCCTGGTATACTCAAAACTGTCTCGTTTCTGAGCAAAAGCACAGCAAAAAAAAAAAAAGAGGACTCACGTGTTATTTTGCAGGCCATTTCCTTATTTACATGTCACCATGCTCAGCAATTCTCAGGACAACACAATCAATTATTCTGACGGAGCAAATAAACTAATAACACAATTAAAGAAATAATCCCTTTGGGTATTCCTTCTCAAGGTCTTTCTTCCAAGACAACTTTCTTTTCTCCAGAAGCAAAGTCTAAGGCCCAAGATAAGGATGTTATTTGTACACATCCTGGTTCATTGGCAATATGTATTTTCCGTCTGCCAAAAATGTGAAAAGGAAGCATGCTGAATTTAGCTTCCCCACAACTGAATTCAACTGGACACTGAACTTCTAGTAGGGCTTGTAAAAGTTCCACTTTTGTTGGCATCTGCAACTAGAGCGAAGAGACAGCTGTAGAAAACATCTCGCCAAAACGTGATTTGGGAAAGGTCATTTTATTACATGATTTATTTATATTGTTTCTCCATGGTACAAAGCGTTCTGATGTGGACTCAGAGCTGAGAGGAGGAGAAATAGTGAAAGCAATCCTTAAGCCCATGGACCAAAGAGATGTTTGGTGTTAATTCTTTAGCTAAAACAGCCTTCAAGGCACTGCAGCTTTTCTGCATCATTCAAATGAAAAAGAAAGTTCTATCATGATAAAATCAGTCTTCTCCCCTATCCTCAGAGGCAGCATCATTAAGAAATAGGATTAGAAGCAGATCATGCTTTCATAGTCAAGAACAATTAAGATATTCTCTTTCAGAAGAGAAAATTCAGTTTAATCAAATTTCCTATGGTTTATCTTCTTTACACATTGTGTTGTCATTTTAAAGGACTTAAATATTCTCTCCTGGATTTCTTTTCCTGAAGAGGCATGTGTTAGTTACATTCTAAACAGACCTACAGTATTTAATATGGAAAATTGGATATCTTTCTGAAAGAAAGCAGATGGGCAGTTTTATCTTCCCTTGACTCTGTCATTGTCATTGTGTCCCAAACAGGACACAGTGGGATTTTTAATACTAAGTTTATAATGGTAACAAGTAGGTTTAGTAGATATATACTTCTTTGACCAGGTATGTTATATGCAGAGTACATCATGAGAAACGCTGGGCTGGAAGAAACACAAGCTGGAATCAAGATTGCCGGGAGAAGTATCAGTAACTTCAGATATGCAGATGACACCAACCTTATGGCAGAAAGTGAAGAGGAAATTCAAAAGCCTCTTGATGAAAATGAAAGTGGAGAGTGAAGAAGTTGGCTTAAAAATCAACAGTTTAGAAACATTCAGAAAATGAAGATCATGGCTTCAGGTCCCATCACTTCATGGGAAATAGATGGGGAAACAGTGGAAACAGTGGCAGACTTTATTTTTCTGGGCTCCAAAATCACTGCAGATGGTAATTGCAGCCATGAAATTAAAAGACTCTTACTCCTTGGAAGAAAAGTTATGACCAACCTAGATAGCATATTCAAAAGCAGAGACATTACTTTGCCAACAAAGGTCCATCTAGTCAAGGCTATGGTTTTTCCAGTGGTCATGTATGGATGTGAGAGTTGGACTATGATGAAGGCTGAGCGCTGAAGAATTGATGCTTTTGAACTGTGGTGTTGGAGAAGACTCTTGAGAGTCCCTTGGACAGCAAGGAGATCCAACCAGTCCATTCTGAAGGAGATCAGCCCTGGGTGTTCTTTGGAGGGAATGATGATGAAGCTGAAACTCCAGTACTTTGGCCACCTCATGCGAAGAGTTGCCTCATTAGAAAAGACTCTGATGCTGGGAGGGATTGGGGGCAGGAGGAGAAGGGGATGACAGAGGATGAGATGGCTGGATGGCATCACCGACTTGATGGACGTGAGTCTGAGTGAACTCTGGGAGTTGGTGATGGTCAGGGAGGCATGGCGTGCTGCGATTCATGGGGTCGCAAAGAGTCGGACACGATTGAGCGACTGAACTGAACTGAACTGAATGTGAAATCCAAGCTAAAGTTTCCTGGGTTTTATCTTTGTTGTTGTTGTTGTTTGTTTAATTATTACTGCTCTTTTTTTATTGCCAGTATGTCTCAGACATTGGGGTCAGGGGTTTGAAAATGAGAACCAAATAGAATTTTGACTCTCACCTTCACAATGCAGCTAGGGTTGTAACTTGGTTAAGTTTATTGTTTCACTGACTGAAAAGTAGTTTAAAGAAAAGAAGCAAAAAGAGCCAGACAGACCGAAAGGTGAAGCATATGACTTGGCTTCCCCTCCACCCAATCAGTCCCAGGCACCTCCTTGTTTTGTTTGTACAAATATTCATAGAGGTAGCAACTTTCAATATCCTCTAGCCAGTGGTAAGTTTTCTGATAGTGTAGACTTTATCATCCTATCTTCAAAAGTGGCTCATGCAGGAATGCGTGACATGAGGATCTTATTCTCTGATAATGTCTGTGTATATGTTTGACTGATTTGCTTCTTCGATGGTTTCTGATGTCTCTGTGGAATTCCATTTCAGCAAAATTTAAAAACTAAACATCATGAATATGTAGCAAAGCTGCCTGGAAGTTCAGCTCCAGGTGACTTAATCATTTTCTCTATATTTTTACTTAAACCATTGTTTGGACTGGGAAAGGATTTTAGTGGAAGGGAAAAATGTAAAATATAACAATACCATGTAGAACAATTCCTTGAAATGTTGAATTTTAATGCTTCTCAAAAAAATAAATAAATAAAAGTCACCCTAGTAAGGCCACTTTTAGAGGGCAAGGTTATTTCTTAATAGTATCTCTCTGCTTGGAGGCACATTGCATTAGAGTTCTCTAAGAACACAAGACCAATACAGAATTGATCTATTTTAAATCCATTTTGCTCTTTTTTGCTCTGTTTCAGAAGAGTGTCCCAAATCATAAAAAGTCCCTTTCAAAAGCAGGAAAACTATCCCAGTAGTTGGGATAGAAATAAAAATGTAGAAGAGGCAAAGTTGCTCAGAAAAATTACCCAAAATTTGAAAAAAGGCAAAAAGATTACCGTGAGCCCCTTCAAAGTCATACTAATTTTTCTCCAAAGCTTACCTAATGTGATAAAAAATGAGCACTATAAAAGAGAATCTCAAAGACTAGCAAGAGAATTATTTTGATAATTGAATGTTTGCATACTTTGTGAAATAAGCAAGAAAGTTGAAACTGGGACCAGAATTTGGGGCAGGGATTGGCTATTTCATTAACCAAACCACCTTTAAGTTGATTTCTTTGTGGTAATTCAATCACTAGGTCACACTGAATCAAATCCAAAGCCAGGAGGTCTTAAACCAATTTCTTCCCTATGGAGGATAGTGAGAATTTCCACCTATAATCTAAGCAGGACATATTGATTTACTGGAATCCAATTCACCAAAGAAGTTACAAACTAATGAACATATTAAAATAATAACAGACTGCATGTGCTTAACATTTCTTAAGTTTCAGTACCCAACCTTGAAAGAGAAATATTATGACCCTTATTTTTCCAGTAAGAACATAAATCATTGGAGAGGTCAAACAACTATTTAGTTTGCAACATTCAGAGCAGGGAATAGATGTTGAGACTTTTGTGAGCTGTGAGCAAGTTTGTGCAATTAAGCATGCCTTTTGAGGCATCTGAGTCATGGTTTGAGTCATGGTTTCAATACTTACTAGTTGAGTAACCTCAACTAAGTCAGTGACTTCTCTGAACTTTACTTTCTTCGTCTTTACTAGAGAGAAAACTACCACTAACTCAATGCACTCAAAGCAGCATTCAAAGCACTTAGCACAATGCCTGGCTCATAGTAAACACTCAGTAAACCTTACCTGGATCAAAAAAGAAAAAAAGAGAGAGATGATAGTGCAAGTTGATTTCAAAAGATTTGCCCAGTGTGTTCAAGGGGATATTTTCAAATAATTGGAGCATTCAACTCAGTGTCCAATATTGAAAAAGGTAAATGATGGTAAGACCTCCAGTGGAAAATGACGAGTTACAGGCACAGTACAGTGTATGATATTAAAGTCAATATGATCCATTAGGTTTACTGGGACTAATAAGGCAGGAAAATGAACCTACTCTTCAGAAAGCTTTTGAACAACAGCAGTGAGACAATAAACCCATTTCTAGTTAGCCATCAGTTAGCTCAAGAAATCAATGGGTATTCTGGTTTACATAAGTTATATATGTTTCTATATGCCTTTTTAAGTTCAAGGGGCTTACAGAATTAAAAGGGTAAAATTTCAAGACTGAGAGCAATCAGGTTTCCCTTCCTACCTTTTTTTCCTGGATTCTCTAGTAATTTACAGCAAAGTTACTTGACCTTCCAGTAAAGGCTTCAGTTATTGGGGGGAATAAAAAATATAGGAAAATTAAAGAACTTAGAGTGACAGAGGTTTCCAGAGCTGGCAAAATGATTCCAATCTCTGAATCTTTGTGCCTTGAATCCCCTCAGATTACTGCAAATCCAGGGCAGTGCACCAAGGTAGTGGCAGGCAATCTTCAGAACAGAGCAACCCAGACATCACTACTTATTAGGTCCTGATGCTGAGAATGCATGAAGGGGGCATTGAAGGTATTAACTCCATCTATGGATTGTTAAAGTCTTTAGGAGTTAGCAGTGAGAGCTATCAATATAAGAGAAGTGAAAATGGCTTGAGAGAGCCAGCAACACACAGCAGTTAATTTTTTTCTAAGATACAATTACCTTATCTCTCCCCTTCTAAGTAAGGTAAACCAGAGACCAGCAGAGGCTTCTCTCTCTCTTTTTAATCTCAGTCATTGTATAAATGGCTCTTCCAAAATAAATCAACAAAAAATCACTCTTGAATCACCTTATCATAAAGTAGCATACTTCTTTTTTAAAGGTCACATGAGCCTATTTCCTGTACAAGAGATTGCTCTGGGAATTTCATTGATAATCAATTAAATCCTAGCAACCTATTTACCCAAGAACCCTCTTACCAGAAGCCTTTCTCAACCACGACTAATATTACAGTTCAACATTTGAGAACAGTTCGTTTTGGGCTGTTTGTGATGGAAAAGCAGGATGAGAATCATTTTCAAGGGCTTTTCTCGTGACATTTATTCCTCAGCTTGGCAGTAGAACACGTCAGCGCTCTTAGACTGCAGCCGCGTGGACGTCCCTCCTGACGGCTGTGCCCAGGGACTGCGTGCTCAGTCCTCAGAGGGGTCATCAGTCTCATCTGAGAGCTGGACTGGAGCCATCAGTGGGCAAGAAACAGAGTGTTCCCTTCCTGATTCTCACAGAAAAGAAAGAAAAATAAATATGAATGGGGGAAATGTAGGAGAGGCAAGGGTATTGAGAAAAATGCCCCCAAACTTAGAAATAAGCCAAAAATTTACCATGGGCTTTTTAAAAGCCATGCTCACTGTTCTTCTGAGCCTACCTAAGGGTCATTTGTTGCTCTAGGGCTGCACTGATCAATTATAATAGCCACTAGTCATAGATTCTTTCAAGTCAAACCTGAATTAAAATTAAATGAAATTCAAAGTTAGTTCTTTGGTCACTCTAACCACATTTCAAATGTTCGATGGAGACATGAGGCTGCTACTGCTGCTAAGTCGCTTCAGTCATGTCCGACTCTGTGCGACCCCAGAGATGACAGCCTACCAGGCTCCCCCGTCCCTGGGATTCTCCAGGCAAGAACACTGGAGTGGGGTTGCCAAACATGAGGCTAGAGTGTACCATATTAGACAGCTCAGATAAAGAATATTTCCATCATGGCAGAAAGTTCTGTTGGACAGTTGTTCTAAGAGAAGGTAATATTGCCTTAAAAGTTACTGTTAATTAGAATTGAGACTCTGTAAAGTTAGATGTCCATTGATACAAGACAGATAAATTTTAAAACAGCTTTTTTTCCTAGAGATGCAAATAACTTTCATCCAGAATAACAGACAACTTTACAAGTTATGGTTTTATTACTCTGAAGAAAATTAATGCTTATTTCTAAATTTGCAATATGTTCCAGCATTTTTTGACTGACTAAATATATATCATTTTTCTTATATTCTCCCTTAGATCAACTCTGTCATCCTGCTATGTATCTTGTTACTAACTTAGAGAAATCATTGACATTTATACACTCTACATTTGAAAGTATTATATTTCTAACTTTTAAATTGTACTCTGACAAGGGGATTGAACAGATGTACTCAGTAAGAGTTTGATTTAAATAAGGTCTAACTTAAATATTGGGCAGATTGTTCTCTTGGCAAAATTTATGTAAATGCATCTCAACTTTTCCAACAAGGCAGCAGGACAGCATAGAGATTAGGCTTAGGACTCGGGGGTCGCAAAGAGTCAGACATGACTGAGCGGCTGATCTGATCTGATCTGATGGTACAGTGGATAAGGATCCGCCCGCCCTCACAGGGGCATGGGTTTGATCTCTGGTCATGGGAAGACTCCACATGCCCCAGAGCAACTAAATCTGTGTGCCACAACTACTGAAGCCCGTGTGCCCAGAGCCTGTGCTCCGCAACAAGAGAAGCCACCACAGTGAGATGCCTGTATACCACAGTGAAGAGAAGCCCCCGCTCTCTGCAACCAGAGAAAGCCCACATGCAACAACAAAGATCTAGTGCAACCAAAAATAAAATAATTTTTTTTTTTCTTTAAGGGTGACCAGTCAGAATCACTGTGAGTTAAAAAAAAAAAAGAGTCTAGGCTTAGAAGATCTTGGTCAAGGTCCACAGAAGTCACTGCCAAGATAATACACAAGAAGGAAGTAGAAAGAAAATAGAAGTGAAAAGGTTGAGGAAGATGGAAACTTTCTCCCTTTTACTTGGTCTAATACTATATGGTTGGATTTTTAAATTAATGAGCTCATAGAACTATATAATTAAAAATAAAATAAGCAGCAGTTGAATACACAGGGACTCAAGTTAATATTTAATATTAAGTCAGCATTCTGCTACATACTAGCTGTGTGATCTAGGGAAAATTACTCAGCTTCTCTGAGCCTCTGTTTCCTCATCTATAAAATGAAAGTTATAACATGTAGTTCATAGGGCTGGCATAATGATTAAATTCTGGTACACAGTAAGGACTCCAATAAATGTTAACTGTTTATTGTTGTCAAGCCTGGGATACCTAGGAGCATTTCATACAGTTAATTGTAGAAAATGCATCATTTAAGGCTGGCTCCCATGTGATGTTAAAATTCATGTGAATTCTACATTTTTATCCATGATTCATTTCTTTTTAATTTAAACATAATTTCCTCTCACATGCTTCCAGAAAAGATGTTTCACATTTATCTTGACTTCCTTTTCTTGGTAAGCTCAGCTTTTGATCAAGATTACATCTGTGACAGATAATGGGCTATGGGTTCAATTTTCCCAAACACTACTAGGAAAAGCTCTTACACCTAATTTTAGTTGACTGTGAAGAATTAAGGGTGTCAGATAAAATACACACACTCACAGAAGCACACATATACCACCAACATTAATACCAATACCACCCAAGCAATGCCTGAACATGACCCAACGACTTAGCAGAACTTTCAGTATGCACAGTTTTTTCTGGTAAAAAAAAAGGAGGAAAGAACAAAGATTCAACGTATGACACAGTCACACCAACCTCCTTCTATTCGCTGCCCCAAACCCCATCCTAACTTCTTTCTTTTCCTCTTCCTTCTGAGAGAATGCATACATTTGAAGCAATTTACCTGTTAGAATAGAGAGGACCCCAGAGGGGGTCATAAGCAAATTCAGGCACAAAGAGTCAATCATAAGAGGTCAAAACCTGAAGTTTCCCAGAGTCTTCCTGGGAGCTTTGAAACCCCTGTTCCCAACTCCCAACCCCAGGAAGACGTAACCCAGGTTCCCGCCCATGGTGTGGGATGTCATCTTTGTGCCTCTGGATTCCTCAGAGAGGAGTAAGGAGGGCAGGATAGACAGATACGAAGTCTTTTGATCCCACGACAATTGATGGTAAAGATATTTATAGCAGGTTTTAAGAGAAGTTTTCGTGAAAATCATTTCCTTACCCACATTTACCCAGTGCCCTTAAGGGATCATTAATATTATTTTCATTAATATTCAGAATTAATAAAAGTAATATTTAATATTATTACTTAAAGGATCACTTTCTTTGGACTTAAATAGACTTTGGCTTTAGTGCCTATTAACTGCTTCTGCCTTCTGTAGCCTATTATTTCAAAAATAACTGTCCAGTCTCTACTTCTATAATTCTTCATATATGGTGCTTAGCATAATACGTGGGAACATGGAAAGCATTTAATAAGTGCTGGATCTCACTGTTATTACTACTGATCCAGCACTGAGGTCATTATAAGGAGATCAATTTCTAGTATTTTTTTAGGCTTATTGAGTAAAGGCTATCTGTGTAATTTATCAGGACCCTAGCAATAAAAGGATGTACTATCACCCCCAAAGTTGGTGTGGGCTTGATGAAACAAGAAGTGGTAAGGTACCCAGAAACTAGCAAACCTAAGTAGTCATGACAATTCCTATGGACTGAATGTTATAATCCCCTAAAATTCCTGTGTTGAAACCTGAACCCCCCATGTGATGGTATGAGGAGGTAACTGTATCATGTATGTGGAATCCTCATGAATGACATTAGTGCCTTTCCAAGAAGAGAAAGCTTCCTTAAAAAACTAAAAATAGACTTGCCATATGATCCAGCAACTTCACTCCTAGGCATATATACAGAGAAAATCACAATTTGAAAAGATACGCGCACCCTAATGTTCACTGCAGCACTATTTACAACAGCCAAGACACGGAAGCAACCTAAATGCCCATCGACAGAGGAATGGATGAAGGAGATATGGTACATGTTTATAGAGGAATATTACTCAGCTGTGAGAAAGCATGAAATAATGTGATTGGCAGCAACATGGATGGACCTAGAGATTGTCAAACTGAGTGAAGTAAGTCAGAGAAAGACAAATAGCATGATATCACTCATATAGGGAATGTAAAAAATGGTACAGATAAACCTATTTACAAAACAGTTATAGGAAACAAAGACAGAGAGTCTATATAGAGAGATACAGAGTCACAGATAGAGGAAACAAACTTATGGTTGCCAAGGAGTAAGGGAGAGAAGGGATGAACTGGGAGATTGGGATTGACATATATACACTGCTATATATAAAATAGATAACTGATAAGAACCTATGGTATAGCACAGGGAACTCTAGTCAATACTTGGTAATGACTTACATGGGAAGTGAAGTAAAGTCGCTCACTCGTGTCTGACTCTTTGCCACCCCATGGACTGTATACAGCCTACCAGGCTCCTCCATCCATGGGATTTTCCAGGCAAAAGTACTGGAGTGGGTTGCCATTTCCTTCTCCAGAGGATCTTCCCTACCCAGGGATCGAACCTGGGTCTCCCACATTGTAGTCAGACGCTTTACTGTCTGAGTCACCAGCGAAGTCGACTTACATGGGAATAGAATCTAAAAAAGAGTGGATATATTTATATGTACAGCCGATTCACTTGGCTGTACAGCAGAAACTAACACAGCGTTGTAAATCAACTCTACTCCAATAAAAATTAATTGAAAAAAATAAGAAAAAAGGGATCTTGCTTCTCTTTCTGCTCTTGGCCATGTGAAGATACAATGAGAAGAGAGCCATCTGCAAACCAGGAAGTGCTCCTTCAGCAGACACCAGTGTGGCCAGTGCCTTGATGTATATCTTTCCAGCCTCCAGAAAACAAATGTTTGTTGTTTACGCCATCCATTCTATGGCAATATTTTATGATAGTCCCAAGTTTAGACAATCATCCCGTGAGCTTAAGAGGTAACCTTAGGCATGGCCAGAGGGGAGCTGACAAAACAGTGAAGGAGGAGAGCAGAGATACCCTGACTTCACTCTTTCCTGCCCTCTGATTTTCCTGTCAGTATCATTCTGCAGTTAAACCCAGCCTGAAGCTAGCTGGCCAAGGAGCCCCAGAGATGCGGCTGTGCCGCAGAGATGGGCGAACAATAACCGTGTGGGAATACAGAGAGAATAACTATGTTTTAAGAATCTGGTTCCTCAATATATGGTTCATCTGTCTATTCACTCCTGATCTTTAAACTTCACTCTGTATAGGAGACCTCATCCTGGCCTTCTGTCCCTTGATCTGGCAACCTCATTCCCTTCATTAGGAAATGCTGCCATTGAAGCAACAACCTAAGCAAGTCAGAGGACACACAGAGACAACTTGTGCTACTTAATTTCAAAGCTCCAGCTCTTTGAACAGCATTAAAAGTCTGTTTCTCATAGAAGGCAAATTAGTTAATTTCAAATGTGCTCTGTGAATATCAACAGACCACCCAAATGTTTACTTATTTTAAGCCATCCTCCTAGTAGGTTAAAAGACTCCATTTGCTTTAAGAGAAAGAAGGGGTGGGCATTCATGCATATAAATTATCTAAATGAAGGGCCAGTTCCATATTAAAGCAACATTAATTATTCACTTAGCAAAGGAGAAAAATTTACCTATGATGGAAAACCCCTAGGGTGACATTCTTCTCTACAAAATTGCTTCTAAGCCAAATAACATCTCAAATACTCGTCTTTTTCAAACTCTCTGGAAATAAGAAAAGGCAATGGAAAGAAAAACAACTCAATACTTTATAGTCACACCATGTCTTCAAGGTTGGGATGTGCAAGTTCTCTTGGACTAGAAGGTCAGATCCAGAATTTTGGAGCTAAAGAATTGTGCATGGAAAAATCCCTGGCCTCAACCTCTCTAATAAAGGCCAAACTTTGGAAAAAGTCAGTGGGGCCTGTTCCAGGCCTGGGATTTCAGGACCTGGCAGAAGAGAACCCCCCAAGGAGGTTGGCTAACACCTGGCTGAATTTCCAAGTTCCCTTTTCTCTCTCTGTTTCTGGAAGGAGAACAATCATTGTCCAAACTCAAGGAAGAGAAAAGTCTACTGTTGTTCTGACTGGAACACTTTAGATTTTCAATAGGAGACTGAAGCCATATTCCTGGGACTGAAGAAAGAATTGTATTCAAAGACCACATTTTTATTTGCGAGAAAACAAGCACCTTGTTCACTTAATCAGAGCCAAGTCAGGGATCTGGACCTCTCCTGTATTATTTATCTGAAAAAAACCTGGGCTTTCTTTCCCCCTCAAAATACTATGGAATCATAGTAATGGCCTTAAAGAATTTTTAATAAATGGGAAAGTTTGAAAGGTAGCCTAACTTAGGAAGTATTACATGTGAACATGACTTTGCTGAGGGTACAGGGTTAAAATTTTCAGAGTAGCAGCTTTCTATCTGTACTCACCAAAGGAGACTTGGGAGACCCACTAACCTAAAGTGATCTTCCCTGTTACTTTCTTGAGTGATCTCATGTTCAGCCTTTAGAAGATTTATTTATTTATTTTGGACGTTTCAATTGTCTTGCTTTCAACAAGACCATATTCAAGCAAATGGTATAAGAAAAGATGCTTTGGAACGTTAGGATCCTTGACAGTTTTGGGAAAAATAGAACGGAGGAGTAAAGTGTTCCAGTGACTTGAAAAGAGGGAGTTGAAAGATGCTAAACATACTTGCACCTACTTTGTAACTTTTCTGAAGGCTCATCAGCACATTACACATTTCTTTTGAAAGAGAAAGGCTTACGGTTCAGAACATCCCTCTTACTGGCTATGTGGGCTTTGGCAATTCTCTTAAACTTTCTAGGCCTCAGTTTCACCATCCAGAAAATGGGATAATAAAACTTATACTTTACGAAAACTTTGTGAGGATGACATGAAATAATTTAAAGTTACCAACATGGTGCTTAGCGTAGAGTAGATGTTCAGTATGATGATGATGATGATGATGATGATGATGATGTGATTATGACAATTCCATCTGCTTTCTGCAAACAGATAAATAAGGAAGGACATTTAAACATGTACAGAGTAAAGAAAAATAAGGAAGGAGCAGATGGTCGGAACATTTCAATGGCAGCTGGATCACTGTTTCTCTCTTGCACTACTCCTGTCCCTTGCTGGGAAAAGGGAGGCTTTATAAAGAAACTGCCGTTGCTTTCTGCAGAGCTCATCCACTCAGAGGAGAGAGAAACAGAGGGGAAACCATAAATAGATGCAGCTGTCTGATTCTTCAGGTCCGTCCCTGGGAGAATATTTACTTAGCTCCAAGGAAACAGTTTTATTTGGCAGATTATGGTTTTACAATTTCTTGCATCTGAATGCTAACATTTCCTCTCCCCAACTAACATCTTTTTAAACGTGAATAACATAGGCTTGTAGATAAAATTTTCTGGGGCTACTGGTCTGCCTGTAACGTAACTAAACCGATGTAAGCCCAGTCTCACACGACATGACCTCATGTAGTGATAACAGTCCGGGAAGGAACTGGGAATGGAACAAAACAAAACGTAGTCAATTTGGGATCAAACTGAGGCACGCAGGATTTAGTCTGATGTTAATCCTAATTTGCCCAGCAATGGGATTTGCAATGGAAGGAAAATTATATACATAGTGGTTAGGTCCTCATGAAGAAGGCTTGAAAGCCACTCTACTCTTTTTATGTGCTAAAGACCATTTCCAGGACATACTTTTTTTGTATATTGATCAGATGGCTTGAGTTTTCTGGGAGTACTTCTAGCATCTTAAAAAAGGAGAAAAGGAGATCACTTTACTCCTCTCACACCCAAATCATTAGTATTAATATAGCATCTCCTTAACCCTTAAAAGTGTCACAATTTCAGTGATAATATGTGTGACCACCATGTTTTTAGAAGAGTCATCATCAGAGAGAGTGCTTGAGAAACCATATGACTCCCCTATATTTGTTTAGGTAAAGGTTATGTTGCTTTAACAAAGAGACCCCCAAAATACTGTGGTTTAAAAAATACAGAGCTTGTTTTCTTTCTCATCTAACAGTTCTGGGATGATTTGTCCAGGCTGGCAGTTTCTTTTCTCCACAGGATCATCCAGAAACCAAAAAGTTCCTTCCATATGGCTGTGCTGCCATCTCTTATGGGGTCTCCATATTTGAATCGACACAGTAAGAGGGAGAATGAAGGAGAGCATACCCGAAAGGCAGAGGGCTCAGATCTAAATGTAGCACACATCATTTCTGCTCCCATTTCTCTTGGCAAGAACCTAATTACACCCATGCCTAGTGTTTTACCTTAAGCTCCTTTGAAAGCAAAGCCTGGAGCAAAAGGTGTTGTGTTCTTTTATTAGGAAATCAATGCAGTGCATTGTGGAGGAACAAAAGTGAGGGAAAATGGATCACAGTAAGGAAGAAGTGAAAGCAAATTTGAGGGGGCACTACTGAGCTGGTGAACACTTGGTATCAGGTTATCATGGGATTATATTTTGGGGAGGCCATGAGAAGTATTGGAGAAGAATTTATTTCTATTTCCTATTGGAAATGTTCGGAGGCATTAAATCCCCTGAAGTTTTAAATTGAGCACCTTTTCTTCCTTCCTTTTTTTCCTTCCAATTATCCATCCATCCATCCATTAAACACAGTTCTACAGTGCTCATTCTATGAGTTTGGTTCAGCGAATACAGTTGTATAACCGCTGCTATAAAGATAATAGCTCATCGTCTCAAAAGGTTTCATTTTACCCGTATGTAGGACTACCCACCACTCACTTTAGCCCCTTAGTCTTGTTCTGCTGCTGTGTTTTGTATTTTGCAGGATGTCATATAAATGGAATTATACTGTATGTGGCCTTTTGATTCTGTCTTCTTTCACTTAACATGTGTTTTGTCTTTTTTCTTTTCAGTCTATTGCTTGCATTGTTGCTGGTGTTTTGGTGTCATATACATGCATTTTTTAAAAACTGAAGTATAGTTCATTTACAGTGTGTTAGTTTCAGGTGTACAGTCCAGTGATTCAGTTATATATATATGTGTGTTTGTACATTTTTTCGAAAACTGAAAACATGAAACTTATACATCAGATCAGATCAGTCGCTCAGTCGTGTCCGACTCTTTGCGACCCCATGAATCGCAGCACGCCAGGCCTCCCTGTCCATCACCAACTCCCGGAGTTCACTGAGACTCACGTCCATCGAGTCAGTGATGCCATCCAGCCATCTCATCCTCTGTCGTCCCCTTCTCCTCTTGCCCCCAATCCTTCTCAGCATCAGAGTCTTTTCCAATGAGTCAACTCTTCACATGAGGTGGCCAAAGTACTGGAGTTTCAGCTTTAGCATCATTCCTTCCAAAGAAATCCCAGGGCTGATTTCCTTCAGAATGGACTGGTTGGATCTCCTCGCAGTCCAAGGGACTCGCAAGAGTCTTCTCCAACACCTCAGTTCAAAAGCATCAATTCTTCGGCGCTCAGCCTTCTTCACAGTCCAACTCTTAATCATAATAGTCAAAAATTAAAACAATCTAAATATTTATCAACTAATGAATGGATAAGTAAAATGGTGTATATCAATACAATAGACTATTATTCAGGAATAAAAAGGCAAAGGTTACTGATACATGCCACATCATGCATGAAGCTTGAAAATATGCTGGGTGCTGGGAAAGACTGAGGGCAGGAGGAGAAGGGGACGACAGAAGATGAGATGATTGGATGACATCACCAACTTGATGGACATGGGTTTGGGTGGACTCCAGGAGTTGGTGATGGACAGGGAGGCCTGGTGTGCTGCGATTCATGAGGTTGCAAAGAGTCAGACACGACTGAGCGACTAAACTGAACTGAACTGAAAGATGCCAGTAACAAAAAGTCATATATTGTTTGACTCCATTTATATGAAATTTCCAGAATAGGCAAATCTCTAGAGGCACAAAGACTGAGAGATGGAGATTTGGTGGAGGATGACAACTAAATGGTCCCAGTTTTTTTGGTGAGGGGGCGGGCACATACTGCAATGTTCTAAAAGTGGCTGAAATGATGGACACACAGCTCTGTGAAAATAATAAAACTGTTACATTATATACTTTAAAAAACATAATGTGTTTGATGTTCACCCATGTTGTTCCCTGTATCAGCTTTTTTATTGCTGAGCAGTATTCCATAGTACAAATGTAGCATAGTTTGATGATCCATTCATCAGTCAGAAGACATGTGGCTTGCCTCCAGTTTTGGATTTGTATGAATAAAGCTGCTTTAAATATTCACATACATGTTTTGGCATAAACAGTTTTTCATTTCTCTTGTAAACCCCACAACAATATTTTGAGTTAGATATTAATATTTCAAAGACATAGGTGAAAAAACTAGACTAAGTAAAAACTAAATTTAAGTGTCTCACAGCAATTGGAGAGATGGAAAGTGAATTTGACCCCAGATGTTTCAGTTCATGGTCTTTGAGAAAAATGCACAGAAACAATTACATTACACATAAGCACACACATGTACAATAAGTTATATAATAGAAAAATCACTGCCGATTAAATATAACGGAATCTGAGAAAAGTGGGTCTAATGCTTTCCCCTAAGTTATCATAGAACTCTCCAGGTTGAACCTAAAATTCTGATCTTAAAGCATGAGGTGGTATTTTCTAAGTAGATAAGATGGTGGAAAGCTTAGAAAGCCAAGTGTAGCAGTGACAAGGACTTTGGTCATTTTTTTCCACTGACTCCCAAGTATCTGAAGCTATATCTTACATATAGAAGGCATTCAATAAGTAGCTCTTGAATGAATGAATGGATTTCAGGCAAAGGGCATTGCATGGAAGGGAGGGCACCTGGTTTGCACAGAGCCTTGTTGTCTGGTACATGACCTCCCCTTCAGGCGTGAGAGACATTTTCCAGCTGCTTCTCATGGAAGCCTTTGCAGAAATCTTGACATGACTTTCAAAATTCCAGCTATCCCATGGCCACACCCTATCCACTGAGCCCTGGAAGTCAAGAATCTTTATCTCTAACAAGCCCCTTTCAACAAGCCAGCCTTTGACCTCTGTGAGCTGCCCCAGGGAGCAAAGAAAACAGAGGTGGGTAACTCAGGAGGCAAGTTATCTGCCAGTTTCTGTTTCTTGTCTCTAAAGCACCAACTCAGAGTCTGGCCAAAGAAGGCCAGTCCAGGGAGCTGCAGGCCCCAGGAAAAGGAAAAAGAAAGACAAGCTACTGTTGCACAAGTTGGTGAAAGGAATGGGGAGGGGAGGCATTTAGGCAGCTGTGCTGGGTGTCAGGAAGGCAGGTGGAGAGGCTGCGGTCCTCTGCTTACTACGAAAGTGCTACTTGCTGTTATAAAGACTGTTCTTGCTGTTTGTGCATGCGCTCAGTCGTGTCCGCCTCTGCAGCCCCATGGAACGTAGCCCGCCAGGCTCCTCTGTCCATAGGATTTCCCAGGCAAGAACACTGGAGTGGTTTGCTATTTCTTTCTCCAGGAGATATTCCTCACCTGGGGATTGAACCCACATCTCTTGGGTTTCCTGCGTTGGGTTAGGGTTAGGCAGGCAGATCCTTTACTACTAGCGCCATCTGGGAAATCACTGAGAATGTTAAACCACTAGAAATCAAAAGTCTTAAATGATCCCCATCCCCACACTGAAAGTCACAGTTAACACATCAACAGAGATACTTGTCTCCTAAGGGTGCACTTGGGCACGCGAGTTTACATGGAATGAGACCTGTAACGTGCCTTCTCACATAATGGAACATTAGGAACATTTTGTCACCATCAGTAACTGTCAACCAATTCATTTTAAATAGCTGCATTCTGTTCAGAAATTGACTCAACCAATTGTCAGGATACGTTTTAATTATTGTTTTCAGAAAAAAAAAGTACTGGTATAATATGGTGCTTAAGAGAATAGGCTTTAGTGTGGGTTATGGGTTTCAGTCTCATTTTCTGGCATTTTGTGGCTTGCATAACCTTGAGCAAGGGTCTTAATTACGTTGCCTCATCAATAAAATAGGATGCTTATAGTACCTGCTCAAAGGTCTCTAGCAAGGAGCCAATGAGATGATTCACATGAAATACTTGGCATGGTGCCCACCACATAGGAAACCTTCCACATACATAGCTATAATTATGAGTATAAAAATACAAACAATACAGAAATATATAAAATTAAAAAATCCCCTGCAATCCTACTACCTAGAGATAACCGATGCTATCTGTGTCTTATTACACTTGGGCTCTTTACAAACTACACATTGCAGGCATCTGTTCCTGGCAAGTACCATTGCCCTGTAGTCTATACAATCTTTCTTTATGGCTGCAGCACGTTTCACGGATGCAAATATGCCAGGGTGTAGTCTTGATAGAGAAGAAAATAAATAAAGCCCAGAATACAAGTACTGGGTTATATGCCTGGCCAAATCTTCATGGTGCACATTTCCTAACGCCAGCTAAGAATAACCTCCCCACAAACTCAGCTCTGCAAAGTCAGGAAGGATCTGCAATCTGTGTCCCAATTTCCTAATCGGAGCTGACCTTGATTGTTCCAGGACATCACCCTTCACCTGCATACTCTGCTATTTGACGCTCAGACGAATGAAAATGGGAAACAGTCAAAGTCCCTTGGTTGTTCCTGCTGACTCAGCAAGTAGGGGCCCAGGGAGGGTTCAGGGCAGTTTGGCCAAGCAGGCGCTCAGGCTCCACTGAGATTCACGGCTTCCTGGGGGCCAGATGGGGGGCCGGCTTGTTTACACTGCATCTAGACCAAACAGCTGGGGAAACTTGTAACCCTTTTCATTTTCTCTGCTGCCTTAAAGAGAAATCTGATTTTAATACACAATGCAGTTTCTTTTTCTCATTCTTTGTTTCTCTCACCTTTCTTTTTTTCCTGCTGTCTTCTTCTTCTCCTTCTTTCCTTCTCCTTCCCTTTCCTGTTCCTCCCTTCCCTCTTTCTCTCTCTTTTCTGCTTTCTCCTCCTTTCTAACTTCCATAACATAGTACTTGGAGGGGAAAGTTTAAAAAGAAACAAATCTTTTATTTTCAGAACCAGAGGATGTTTTCCCCCCAAAGATTTATTTTCAACTGAAAGAAGTGGAGAAATAAATAGGCCAAAAGCCTCTTTCTTATTCAGGCCAAATGTCCATGGAAAATACTGAAAAGGTCGAACTTCACGCTGACCTTAGTAAATGCGTTTTTGGAAAAAGCAGATTGGAGTGTGGTTTCTCCCCAGGCCCATGCCTCTCGGGTTCTCCGTCCCAGTCCCACACATTGTAGTGGCCACTCCTACAACCAAAGGATAGGAAGTGACTCTGAAGACAGAGGTGGATAATGCCAGCTGTATGTCATCTGGAATTTGACAACTGTCAGTCTTGCAGTCTCTTAGGAGTCATTGAGCAATATACTGCATGCAATGAAGACTCAGCCTGCAACTGCAACCCTCATACTGAATAAATCTCTATGTATTTACTAGGAAGACAATATGGAGAGGTAATTAAAAGCGCCAGTCCCAACTCTGCTATTTACATATCTTCCAGAATAGGACAGCCTCTCCAAGCCTCTGTTTCCCCATCTCTGAAAAGAGGAATAACCATGGCATCCATCTGAGGAGGCTGTGTGTTCAAAGGCTTAGCCCAGCACCTTTCTTGGGTAATGTACAGTCACTGGTAGTTATTATGGATAATTCAGTTAGGCTTGCACCCAACTCATCAAATTATCATCTAGCCCAGGCTTTCCACAACAAAAGACATGTATTTGTTAATCAAATGCTCCTGTTGGAATCAAACTGTGTGATACCTGGAGTACTTTACTGATCAATCAAAAACAACTGAAAGAGAAAATATAGTTAGGCCAACGTGACTTCAACTTCCTTAGACTCTCAGCCATTGATGGCTAAGCTGTCTTTTCCGAATGTTCGCAAAGGGTGTGTTTTAATGATTGGGTTCTGAATACCACATCCATTGCCTTCTAGCTTTTAGAACCCACATTTTTCTCATTTTTGAAAACTGGAATAACATTATTCCTGTCTCCAATTCCCTGGCCTTGATCCCAGTCTCTGATTTCTTTAAGATTGCTGACAGTGGTTTTGTAATCACATCTGCAAGTCCTTTCTGTATTCTAGAATCTAATCCAACTTGAATTCATTAAGTATCTGGCTTCCCTTTTACTGTCTGTTGTGCTATCTTAGGCTTCACTTTTTTTCCTTAAAATTGTGCATGTATGTGTGTATAAAATACATGTTTCTAGCTGAAAATTTTTAAAACATGATTAAGCAAAATGATGAGGCCAGAAATCATTGGTCATCCTAGCACAAGGATATAATAATACTGCTTCTTGATTTGGTATAACACCTTCTAGTATTTTCTACTATTTTCCTGTGTAGAAACAGAATCATGAACTACTGGATAAAGTATGAAGATGTCACAATATACTTTTTTTTCTACAACGTTATACTTAATGTTTGCATAAAGCTTAAATGCGGGATGTGAAGTCATCTTTACTAAGCTCAATCCCTTTGAGCACTTTGACTTTTCAACAATTTGCTCCATTATCAAGGTTACACTCACGACTTTGGTAAAAGGACCAGGTGCTTAATAAATAGCCTCTGATATCCTTAAGCCAGGAGGTTTCAGAGTAACCAGAACCTAAGCTTCAGAGTTAGAGTTGTGGTTTCCTGATGCTTCTCATTCCCCTGCTGGATGGCTGCTGCTGCTGCTGCTGCTAAGTCGCTTCAGTCGTGTCCGACTCTGTGCGACCCCATAGATGGCAGCCCACCAGGCTCCCCCATCCCTGGGATTCTCCAGGCAAGAACACTGGAGTGGGTTGCCATTTCCTTCTCCAATGCAGGAAAGTGAAAAGTGAAAGTGAAGTCGCTCAGTCGTGTCCAACTCTTAGCGACCCCATGGACTGCAGCCCTCCAGGCTCCTCCGGCCATGGGATTTTCCTGGCAAGAGTACTGGAGTGGGGTGCCACTGCCTTCTCCAACTGAATGGCTGACCTCAGGCAAATCACCCATTCCTCTGGGAATCAGATGCTATTCTGAGAATTCTCTTTTGCTAAAGCTGTGACAGACAGTGGCTCCCAGAATGGGTTCTTGTGAAGGTTAAATATGACCCTAATGCCTACAGCACAGTGCTTGGTTCTTATGGAATATCTGAGAAAAGTAGCTGCTGTTGTTACTATTATTTTTGTCATAAGATCATGTACGGTACAAGGTCTATAAACTCTGAAAGTAAAGACATTATTAGGATTCAGTGATTTCCTTAATTCTGGAATTTATGTGTTGAACTTAACGCAGTGAAAGGAATCTGTTGTTTAATTGCTTAGTTGTGTCCGACTGTTTGCGACCTCATGAACTGTAGCCCCACTAGGCTCCTAGGTCCATGGGATTTCCAAGGCAAGAATACTGGAATGGGTTGCCATTCCCTTCTCCATGGGATCTTCCCAACCCAGGGATTGAACCCGCCTCTCCTGCAATGGCAGCCGGATTCATTACTGCTGAGTCACATGGGAAGCCCCATGTCATCCAATGTGTGCTGTGCTGTGCTCAGTTGCTCAGTCATGGACTGCCTCCTACCATAAATAATGTCAGCCCGAGGACTGACATGAAGACATTCTTTTTAGATGCAACAGTCAGTTCTGCTGTGATACGACATACAAGATCTTAAAAGTTATCATGCAATGCAAAGTAGTGTGAGAAATACCACAGGACATGTGGGAAACGGGCTTACAGAAGGCTCTCTCAGTTACTCATAAAATCTTGAAATCTAGTGTAATTTTGCCTCTCTCCCCAGGGAACACTTGGCAATGTCTACTTTTTTTTTTTTTTGGTCACAACTGGGAGGGTCTGAGCTGGAGAGGAGGTGGTGCTACTGGCGTCTAGCGGTCAAGGGCAGAGTTGTTGCTAAGTGCCCTTCCCTGCACAGGACAACCCCTACTGCACAAAATGATCCAGCGCCAAATGCCAATAGTAACAAGGTTGAGAAACTCTGGGTTAGAGGGCAAAACACTCAAACACTTGTCAGCAACACATTAAAAAAGAAAAAGAATAGGAGTCTAATAAAAAGAGAAATGCTGTTATACCCATGTTAAATGGTTAAGAAATACATAAGTAACTTCAATAAATATTATACTGGCGTTGCCTGTGGAAATGGGTGTTGGAACAGTTTCAGCTTGTGAACAATTGTGAAGCAGTAGAAGCAGGGTTATCTGAAACTGAATGGAAAGTTCTAGCACCAGATATAGATGGGGTGTGGCTCATAACATTTGGAGTGAACCAAAGTACAAAATAGCTAGTGGATGTCTGAGAACATGTATGTGTCTATGTTTTGTGGGGATAAAAACACAGCCCAGTTCAGCTTGTAACAGTTTTCTATGTTCTTCAAGTGTTTTGTGGGGACGAAATCATGCATAGGGGCTTCCTTGGTGGCTCAGATGGTCAAGAATCTGCTTGTAATGTGGGACACCTCTGTTTGATCCCTGGATCTGGAAAATTCCCCTGGAGAAGGGCATGGCTACCCACTTCAGTATTCTTGCCTGGAGAATTCCATGGACAGAGGAACCTGTCGGGCTATAGTCCATGGCATCGCAAAGAGCTGGACATGACTGAGCAATGAATACTTCCACTTTCAAATCATGCATAAGCTCACATGAAATTTGATTATACCTAAATTATTCCCTAATATATCAATGGCACTGAAACAAATCCATGTGTTCAAAACATGCCTTATAGCAGAACTATCTATATTTGCTGAACTGACTTAACTAAAACTATACTTCACAGCAACAATGATTCTCGAAAGTGCGACAGACTTCATTATCAAAGAGACCTTCAACCAACAGAAATTATCAGACAAAAATGTTCCAGAGAAGCCCTATGTAAATAAAATCCTTTCTCATGCCACTGTATAGTGTAAGATTTTTCCATGACTGAGCAAGTCCTATACTATTTATAAGAGTCTATTTTAAATTCTGAATAATGCTGAAATATTTAAGGGTGAAATTATATAATATGATGAATTTGCTTCAAAATAATCCCAGGTGGCAACAGAGAGTGGTGGGGCTAAGAGGAAACAGGAGTGCTCATGAGTTCATAAATGAAAGAAGATGAGAACATGGGGCTTGGTTATAATTTCTCTACTTTTGTGTAATAAAAGTAGAAGAAGAATAATTAATTTAAAAATTATGTGTAAGCAGTGCATTTGCAAGCATATGGATTTTAAGTGGTGATTTTAAAATGGCTATTTTTGAACATAAAGGTTCATATGTAGCTACTGCAATGAAATATTGCCTTAAAAAGATAGGCTGTACTGAAGGTATTTAAAGCATGCTTGCTTTCCACAGTTTCCAAAGGACTGGCTCTTATAAGTAGAGTATGATGATTAGTAAAATCAGGTGTCAAAAGGAGAAAATTAACACTCAAGCCAAGGTCAGTGACCAGGGCCTATCGCTCAGAGGGCTGTTTCACAAGCTGAGAGTATCAGAAGCCCTTGCAGTGGAGGTGACATTGCCCACCAGGGACCTGAGCAGATTTGCTCCATGGGGAGTGAGAGTGAACAGTGTATCGTGGTGGTTAAATGCATGGTGGGCCTTAGAGTCTAATCTCACTGGGGAGGCACTTCAACCAAGGGACCTTGGGCAAATTAATCTAATCACTCTGAGAAATGTTGCTTCCCTTCAAGTCTGTGACAGCTGGATTCTCTTTGTAAAGAAAAAAAGAGCAAGATTTAAAAAAACAACATAATAAAGGCACATTAGAATAGATTTGCAGAAACCCCTGAGCAACTGCGTGTTACTCTTTGGAGCATCAGATAAAAATCAGAAATACTTTCCCCTGAAAAATGCAGACATGAATTCAAAAATTATTTGCATCCATGTCTGGGGAGTCACAGAGCCTTTAACATCTATCCAGGGCACTGGGTTAAGAACCTGGATGACAGCTGTGCCCACCTTCAGTCTAGAGGTCGAGGGGTGGAGACAGGTTAGATCTGTCCCTGTAACTGCAGTTGCCCCTCCTGACCTATTTCTCCTATCTGAACTGTTTCCTCCATTCTCCAAATTTACCCTATTCTTCCCAGTCCCTCACTTTCAGGAAGCCTTTCTCAGCCAGTGCTATCTGCAGACCTCACAGTAATTTATCAGCGCTGCTATTTTGGTCCTTGATCGTATACTCTCTAAGGATGCTTGTCTCTGGATACCTGTATCTGCATATGTGCCTATTGCCTGTATGACTAGATTGTGAGCAACACCATTTATCACATTTCCTGGTGGATCCTTCCAGAACAAACCTTGCAGAAAACTAGCAAACAGACATGTGGTTTGAAATTAAATGTTTGTTGAATGAATGCATCAATTTTTTACTCCTTTCCCTAGTAGTTTAAATTTAGCGCACTCTGCTCCTTCTGTCTGAAGTCCCCTTTCCCCCGGACTCCCTAGCAGATTTCCATTTATGTTTTGAATCTCAGCCCAGAATCTGCAGAGAAGTTCTCTGTCCCCTGTTTTCTATCTTTCTTGCCTTGCTCCTCCTTCCTGATTTTGCACACAGCCTCTGCAGAGACCTCTGTCATGTACCTACCTGCAGTGCATTGTACAGCATTGATTCCCCATAGGAGGTCTACCCGCCACTGAGCATATGTGAGGTGCACTGGGTATGTGGTACATGGAGGAACAGGTTCATCTGCTCATTCATTTATTTTAATGTGCATTTGTAACAGTGTAGCTAACACATCAGACCCATGATTTCACAATGTCTTGATTAGGATGGAAAAGGCAGTTGTTTTTTTAGCATAGGCATCTTCCTTCCTAGGAGGCAGCTCCAGGAAGGCAGGGACGGGACCTGTATGCCAGGTGCCTGCCTCCCAGAGTTGAGGCTCAGGCACGGTTGGCTGAATCAAATCATGCAGAACTGAATATTAAAATTGTGTTTCAGAAAAAAAAAATTCTGTCCCAGTATCATTTTTACCCTCCTTCAAACACAATTTCATCTACTCAATGAAACAGAGGGAAAGTAGGAAGAAGGGAAGGAAAATCATCGCTACTCTCCCTCCACCACATCCCTAAGTGGTCGTAATAGACGATTCCGGAAGCCTATCCCAATCTAATCCCACCAGATGCCTTTGTTTGCTTCTGTCATCTTCCTGAGTGTTCTAGCCAGCACGAGAGTCTACTTAGACATGTGCAAAGAGCCTCCGCTGCCTTTAATACAATCAACCAAGGACTCTCAGAGTCTCTTCACCATGAGGAGTAGTTTTACCTACCCAGACATTTACTAACTCCAGTGAATAAGGAGCTAGCTAACTGCATTTTTCTAAAGGAAATCAACCTTGATTATTCATTGGAAGGACTGATGCTGAAGCTGAAGTTCCAATACTTTGGCCACCTGATGCAAAGAGCCAACTCATGAGGGCAGGAGGAGAAGGAGGCAACAGAGGGTGACAAGGTTGGATGGCATCACCAATTCAATGGACATGTGTCTGAGCAAGCTCCAGGAGATAGTGAAGGACAGGGAAGCCTGGCATGCTGCAATCCATGGGGTCGCAAAGAGTCAGACGTGGCTGAGAGACTGAACAACAACAGGGTTACTGAAAGAGAGGAAAAGCAAAACTCCAAAATTGCCCAGATGGAAAACTGAGTCAACCAGCACCTGCCAGAAAAGACTGGAGGGTGGAAATGGAGGGGGAGGGGCGTTGCAAAGGGTTCTTCCCCAGGGAGGCTGCTGAGACTTCCCAGTTCTGAAGGTCTTTGTGTAAGAGGTGAGGGCGTGTGGTGGACCCAGGGGGTTCTGGCTGGCTGGAGAACAAAGAAAGGAAAAGGGAAAGGCAAAGGTGCTTCCACTTTTCAAGGTGACTTAGTTGAACGAATCCAAAATTGAATTGGCTCTAATCACTGGTGATTCATTTTGAGAAAATCACAAAGGGGTTCTTTCCCCTCCTTCCCACCCCCAGTTTCCGCTTTAGGGATTTCCCAGGCTAAGAGGGCAGCCCAGTTTGAGTCACTGAGTTTAAGGAACCAAGAAATGATAACATGAAACAGATCAACTAGCCTCCTAAGGACTGTTAACCCTGTGTTTACAAGAATTCTTTTAGCAATAGTTTATTTACAATCAAATTTAAATTCTTGTAAATCTATTTACTGTGGGACTCCTGAGGTCTTTCTTTCTTTTTTCGTTTTGCACTATATCTTCCAACTTTGAATGATCAGGGGTCTACCAAGAAAAAAATGACAAACTGAAATTCTAATCACTTATGTCTGCTGCTCATTACCAGGTACAAGGAGCTGTTCTTCACGAGAAGCGGCTAAGTATTTTAACAGAGCTATTTCATTGGAGCATCAATATAATTTCACTTCTATTTGACTGAGAATAACAGTTATCATTTTTGAGCGCCTAGTTTACTCTAGGCACTTAACATACATCATTTCCTTTATTTCACAAAAGAATCCAATGAGATAAGTAACATTTCCTTGCTTGTTTTCGTGCTGCAGTGTCCTGCTCTTTTGCAACCCCATGGACAGTAGTCCACCAGGCTCTTCTATCTATGGGATTTTCCAGGCAAGAATACTGGAATGGATTGCTATTTCCTTCTCCACAGGATCTTCCCAACCTGGGGATCTTCCCAACCCAGGGATCAAACCTGCATCTCCAGACTCTTGTGCATTGCATGTGGATTCTTTACCTGCTGAGCCATGAGGGAAGCCCTAATTTGAGCTGTTAAAAAAACTAAGACCTAGAAGAACTAAGTGACTGGCCCACAACCACTCAGGTAATTAGAGGCAGAGCCAAGATACAAATCTCAAGTTTTATCTCTTCCAAATTATAGGTCTTTGTACTTCCCTTATTGCTGTTCAATAAACTATAAAGAAAAGGCTTAAGGAAAGCAAAAAAGGAATGGGATTTAGTAGTCAAGGAAAATGTGAAAGTGAAAGTCGCTCAGTTGTGTCCAACTCTTTGCGACTCCATGAACTATACATGAACTATGGACTTCTCCAGGCCAGAATACTGGAGTGGGTAGCCTTTCCCCTCTCCAGGGGATCTTCCCAACCCAGGGATCGAATCCAGGTCTCCTGCATTGCAAGTGGATTATTTACCAGCTGAGCCACAAGGGAAGCCCAAGAATACTGGCAGGAAAATACAACTTATTACAAATATCCATAAAATATGATATATCTCTTGCTATGAAATAATTGAACAACCTCACTTTTTCCTTCAGACATGCTGGTCACCCTCCATGAGTCTCCTTGGGCATGTGCCCTCATGTCCCCTGTTCTTCCCCCCAATCTGATGTCCTCAAACCAACTGACATCACAATATTTATTTTATTAATGGTTAGGAAGATGTGGAATGACCATTTATGGGACATTTCTTATTACACTCTTTAACTCCTGGTATTTGTGAGTACCAAGGGCACAGTGTTTGACAGTCACTAGTACCCAGGAGGATCTGAGACTCTGAAAAGAAATTTCATTACAATTGTGGCGTCTCTGTAATTTCCAATTCTAGAAGTATCTTCTTTTACTGTGAAATAATTGAAAAGCCAGAGTCAGTACAATGGAAAGAGAAAAAAAGAGCTGACATCTCTGAGAGGAGCAGAAGATGAGAGAGAATAAAGGGAAAGCCAGTCTTCTAGGCCCAAAGTTTGCAACTCTGCCATATTCAGACCTTGTCACTATGATGCGTCATCATGAATGTTCCTGCCATTGCATTATTTTTATTTTCTGAGTATTGGTTTCAGTGCTTAATGACAATCCATGGGGTATCATCTTCCCAGAAACAACCTCCTTATTCATGGATTGTCTGAAATTGATTGTTCAAATTAGCAGTGATGAAAATAAAGCACAAGGGAACCATGTTTCTTCATTACAGAGAGGAGGATAACTCATAGTGCTGGGCCCTGAGAATATCTCTTCACAGCTTTCTGTCACGTTCACCCCAGAATTCTGTTTAGGTTAACTTTCAACGTTGTATTGTTGCAAGTACCTCTAGCCCTCCTTATCCCCAGACCAAATATCAGGCTAAGAACTGCCCTTTGGTGATATTGTCCAGACCCTCTTAAGCCCACTCACACACTCTGCAGCATGCTTGCAGACTGCTAGAAAAACTGGAGCTGGGCAGGCTTATTAAAAAAAAAAAAAAAGAATTTACTTCCTCCTTAAAGATCCCATTCACTCAGCATGCTCTCCCTGGGGGGTTGTGCATTCTTTGGATACCCCATGTTTCAAACAGAGTCCAATAGCTGATGTTTGAATCAAATAGAATCAAAGTAGGAAGGGCATGCGCTGTTATCATTTCCATTTACAGAAACCAAAACCAACAGGTCAAAATAATTTGCCTGGTGTTTCAAACCTAACTGAACATAAACAGGCCAGCCGGCCATTTAACACTTAAATAAGGAGTGTTTCAGTGGTTGCCAGAGATATATGTTCAGAGGACGGATAAAGTTGAGTGTTACTAAGGTATCAAGAGCAGCAAATGAAAGGGAATGGGGGTAGGGAAAGGGGTTGGTGACATGAAGGATCTATGGAAAGACCTCTTAAAGTCATGGGCTATGTGGCCATGGAAGTGAAAACTGTTTTTGCCACAGTCAACTGAACGTAAGCTTTTATGAGTGGGCACACACTGTTGTTAACTAGAGAAAGTCTTTGCCTTGGTGTCCTCATGTCTTAAAAGTACAAATAATACCAGTACCTCACAAAGTTAGATAAGAAATGAGATAATCTGGGTCAGAGCTTCTCAAAAGAGGCATTATGAAAATCTGGGACTGCACAATTCCTTGCTAGGGGTACAGGTGAGGCTGTCTGGTGCATTGTGGGACATTTAGCAGCATCCCTGGCCCCCCAGCAGACGCTAGTGCAATACCCCATACCCCCAGACCTGACAATCAGAAATGTCTCTGTTGTCAAAGGTCCCATGGGAGGCAAAATTGCTTCTGTGAGAACCACGGATCTAGATAAAGGCCTCAGTATAGTGGTAGATATACAGCAAGTATTTAATAATTCTTATTATAACTATTTATTCCCCTATCTGCTCCTTCCTTTCCAAGATGTCTTTTCTTTGATCTTGTCCAAATAATTCCATTCTTCTGCTCCATCACTTGCTTTCAAAACCACCTTCCCGAGGAAGGAACCAATTAACCCATGTACATTTTAATCTGTATATGGCACCCTAAGTCAAGGACACTGCCTTACATGGGTTCAATTTAGACAACAGTGATCTGGGTGAAGCACACATTCTAGGGAAAATTTCTTCCTAACCTCTCAGAGGACAGTCTACCCAAATTGTATCTTGTCTACTTGTAAAGTGTGAATAAGTATTTCTCAAAGTGTGTTCTCTGAAACTCCAGTTCTAAGAGGATAGCAGTGTTATATATGGTAAGGAGGTTCTTTGGTAAAATGAATTTGAAAAATTCTGAGTCAACCAAAACTAAACAAGTCTCTTTACTTCTCAGGCTTTCTCAGAACTTTAAGATGCTACCAAGGCACCAAGATTTCTCATGAAAAGTATATAGCTTGTATACTTTCACAAACTCATTTTTATATAGCACTAATTTTTATAGGTCAAGGGTCAGCAAACTACAGCCCATAGCCAAATCTGACCTATTACATATGTTTGTAAATAAAATTTTGTGAGAACACAGCCACATACATTCATTTATATATTATGGCTGCTTTTACACTACACAGTAATTTGAGTAGTGACAGATACCCTATGGCCTAAAAGGTCGAAATCCTTCACTATCTGTTGTTTGAAAGAAAATGTTTGTCAACTCCTGTTACAGATTGAATGGTCTGTGAGATACATGCTAGGAAACACTGCTCAGAGAACCTCAGTGTTTATGGGGTCGCACAGAGTCGGACCCGACTGAAGTGACTTAGCAGCAGCAGCAGCAGAGCCCACTTGTGGCAGTGTGCCTTCACCATGACCAGGTCCTTCAACATTACCTGGGGAGTTTGTTTAAAATGCCGAAGCCTGAGACCCTGTCCTGATCCACTGAATCAGAATATGTAGACGGAAGACACAAGGACTGGTATTTCAAATCACCCATCAATTCTTATGCACAACCAAATTGGATATTCTTGACTTCATCTGACTGTTAATCTAGTACCTGAATCTCCCCATGTAGACCCAGGCCACCTTCAAGCCTCCATAATGGGGGACTCACCACTTCTCAAACAATCAATCCTACTCTTAGTCTGGAATAATTATCAGAAAGTTCTATACGTTGAACACAAATATGCCTTCTAGGAGTGCCTCCCTGTTGGCTTTCACTTCCCTTCCAACCTCACTCATTGCCAGATGAGGAATATATTTAATCAGGAAGGCAGAAAGGACAGCTACCCCGAACAATCTACATTTTCTTCCTCTCTAGATTTAGTATTCTTCAGGAAATCTCCTCTAGCTTCTCTAGACCTAATTAAGCACATCCTACCCTGAACTCTCAAAGTGTACTGCAGCTTCTCTTGTATGTGCATTCTCCACATTTCTGTAATTCAGTTTTGTAGGGACAGGCACAGACATTTGACGAAGCCAAATAAAGCTGAAGTCATGTCCCAGCCAGTCACTTTCTCTTGGTGAGCCCTTGAGTACTTTCTCTCGGGCCTTCATCTTATCTGTAGAAAGGGTATGATAACAGCACCTACCTGGGGAGAATTCTGAGACTATCACAGGGCTTAGCTCAGAGCTGGTTCCCAGTAAGTGTTCTGTTAGTGTCAGCAAGGAAGGGAGGAAGATGCTATATACCCCTCCATCCCTGGTGCTGAACTTCTCCAGGGACTGGATCATTATAACTTATCTTGCTTTGAACCCCTAGTGTCCATCATACAATAAATGCCTAAAAAGAAAAGATTTACTAAAGGGATGACTAAGTAATGAAAAAGCGATGATAAAACAGTGGTCAAGAGCAATGGGACTGGAAGATCATCCACCCAGTTTCGAATCCCTTCAGCACCTGTTGCTTCATATGTGGTCCTGAGGAAAGACCTTCATTTCTCTAAATTTTAGTTTACTCCTGGATAAAATGAAGTGGAGTCCCTCCTAGGGTGTTGGGAAATATTAAGTTAGATAATGCTGGCAAAGCACTTGGCATATAACAAAAGCTCAGTAAGTGCTAAAATAGCATAATAATTATTGTGATTATTACTACTATTTTCATTATTATTAATAGTATCCCCTCAACATGCCCCAGTGGTTGCTAGGATAAGAGGCTTGCCTGGAAAAGATGTCACTGCTCATGGAGAAGTCTTATCTCTGTTTGTTTGTTGTTTTCTACTTTCTACCCTTAGATCCTTTGGGAGACAGATAGCCAGGGAGACAGTTTGAAGTGGGGACTGGGCTAATGGAGGCCCATGCAAATCCATCTGAGTATTATACACACAGTAAATCCTATCGCTGCAAAGCTATGCACAGTTAACATTTCCCTCAAAGCCATAAACCAGACACCGCTCCTCCCCCCAACATGTTAGGAGCAGGTTTAATTAAACTCCTAAACAAGGAAATAGCAGTACCCAAAGGAGATGGAGGAATGTCTTGTGTCTAGACCAAATAAAGGAGAAACCATAAATACCGGGGCTCCGAGACATCAACATTTACACTCAGAAGGCTCTTCTTACTGCTAACCTGACTCTTGAATCCCTCAGAGATCTGCCCTTGACTACCTCCCCCTGAGCTGAGACAATTGGTCAAATAAGGGCACCTGCTTCTAGAGAGGTCAGATAAGTTGAATGCTGAGTGTCCTGCTTTCTATGAGCCGGACATTGTGCAAGGTCCTGGGGGCAAAAGATAGACACAATTCTTTTCCTTATGGAGCTAATGGTCCAGTGGTGCATGGAAACCCCCACCAGAGAATTTGCATCCATAAACATAAAATTACAAGGAAGAGTATTATGAAGTAAAGACTCAGGGTGCTTTGAGATGCTATAATGTTATTTGTCTGCAAGGAGGATGGGGAATTTTTCTGTTGGGAGCTAATGAAATCAGAGGCAATCTGATGGAAGGATAAGGGTTCTTTAGATAACAGGAACAGGGAGTGGTCTGGAGAGTGATGCTGGCAGAGAAACCGCATGTGCAAGGCACTTGCGGAAGAAGGGAACTGAAAGAAGACCTGCTTGATGATAAGAGCAAAAGCATGGTACAAAATAAAGCTGGAGAGGAGAGGATGGTCAGAACTACGGTAACAGACAGCCACCCTAACAAATTCGGTGCTTATTGTAAGAGCAAAGAGGAGCCATTGAAATATCATGAGCAGTGGATTTATGGAATTTGCATTTCAAAGAAAATAGTAAGAGCCTAGACTGACAAGACCAGTTGGGAAGCTATTACAGGTTGTCTGGCAAGAGACGGTGGTGGCATGGACTGCGTGATGACAGCGAAGCTAAAGAGAGGTGGATGATATAGTCAAGAGATGGGACTGAGATGAGAAAACAACACTTCAGATCTGAAACTAGGAATCGCAGGGCTATGTTCTTTGAAAAAATAACATGGGAATTTAAAAGCCTACAAAGATAGATAACAGAAGGTAATTCAGTCTTACTGAGTAATGGCAACGACATTTACAAAATCATACTACTGCGTGACAAACTTAGCTTAAAAACTATTTGCATTTATTTTCCAATAAGGGTGCCAAGATCATTCAGTAGAGAAAGGACAGGCTTCTAAACAAGGGTGCTGGCAAACCTGAGTGTCCACAACCAAGAGAATGAAACTGGACCCTACACCACATTAAAAAAAACAACTCAAAAATGGATCAAAGACCTAAGACTATAAACATTTGACAAGAAAACAGAACAAAAGCACCATGGTATTAGATTTGGCAATGATTTCTTGGTTATAACATGTAAAGTAAAGGTAGCAACTGAAAAAATAAACTGTAATTCGTGAAGAGTAGATAATTTTGTATGTCAAAAGACATTGTCAACAGAATGAAAATCAACCCTTAAAATGGGAGGAAATATTAGCAAATCATATATTTGATAAGGGATTAGTGTGCAGGATCTATATAGAATTCCTAAAACTGAACCACATATGACAAACAAAATCTTGACTTGAAGTAGAGCAAAAGATTTCAGTAGGCACTTCTCCAAAGAAGATATGCAAATAATCAATAAACACATGAAAAGATGTTCAATGTCACTAATCATTCAGTTCAGTTCAGTCACTCACTCATGTCCGACTCTTTGCGACCCCATGAACCTCAGCACGCCAGGCCTCCCTGTCCATCACCAACTCCCAGAGTTCACTCAGACTCACGTCCATCGAGTCGGTGATGCCATCCAGCTGTCTCATCCTCTGTCATCCCCTTCTCCTCCTGCCCACAATCCCTCCCAGCATCAGGGTCTTTTCCAATGAGTCAACTCTTCGCATCAGGTGGCCAAAGTATTGGAGTTTCAGCTTCAACATCAGTCCTTCCAATGAACACCCAGGACTGATCTCCTTTAGGATGGACTGGTTGGATCTCCTTGCAGTCCAAGGGACTCTCAAGAGTCTTCTCCAGCACCACAGTTCAAAAGCATCAATTCTTCAGCACTCAGGTTTCTTCACAGTCCAACTCTCACATCCATACATGACCACTGGAAAAACCATAGCCTTGACTAGACAGACCTTTGTTGGCAAAGGAATGTCTCTGCTTTTGAATATGCTATCTAGGTTGGTCATAACTTTCCTTCCAAGGAGTAAGGGCCTTTTAATTTCATGGCCTCAATCACCATCTGCAGTGATTTTGGAGCCCAGAAAAATAAAGTCCAACACTGTCTCCACTGTTTCCTCATCTATTTCCCATGAAGTGATGGGACCAGATGCCATGATCTTAGTTTTCTGAATGTTGAGCTTTAAGCCAACTTTTTCACTCTCCTCTTTCACTTTCATCAAGAGGCTTTTTAGATCCTCTTCACTTTCTACCATAAGGATGGTGTCATCTGCATATCTGAGGTTATTGATATTTCTCCCAGCAATCTTGATTCCAGCTTGTGCTTCCTCCAGTCCAGCATTTCTCATGATGTACTCTGCATATAAGTTAAATAAGCAGGGCCGCTTTTTTTCGGTGGCGGGGTGGGGGGCGGGGCGCGGTACAGAAAGAATACTGGAGTGGGTTGCCATTCCCTTCTCCAGGAGATCTTCCCAACCCAGGGATTGAACCTAGGTCTCCCTCATTGTAGGCAGATGCTTTACCAATCTGAGCCACCAGGGAAGTCTCACTAATCATTCAGTTCAGTTCAGTTCAGTTCAGTCACTCAGTCGTGTCCGACTCTTTGCGACCCCATGAACCTCAGCACGCCAGGCCTCCCTGTCCATCACCAACTCCCGGAGTTCACTCAGACTCACGTCCATCGAGTCAGTGATGCCATCCAGCCATCTCATCCTCTGTCATCCCCTTCTCCTCCTGCCCACAATCCCTCCCAGCATCAGGGTCTTTTCCAATGAGTCAACTCTTCGCATGAGGTGGCCAAAGTACTGGAGTTTCAGCTTTAGCATCATTCCTTCCAAAGAACACTCAAGGCTGATCTCCTTCAGAATGCACTGGTTGGATCTCCTTGCAGTCCAAGGGACTCTCAAGAGTCTTCTCCAACACCACAGTTCAAAAGCACCAATTCTTCGGCGCTCAGTCTTCTTCACAGTCCAACTCTCACATCCATACATGACCACTGGAAAAACCATAGCCTTGGCTAGACAAACCTTTGTTGGAAAAGTAATGTCTCTGCTTTTCAATATGCTATCTAGGTTGGACATCACTTTCCTTCCAAGGAGTAAGCATCTTTTAATTTCATGGCTGCAGTCACCATCTGCAGTGATTTTGGAGCCCAAAACAATAAAGTCAGACACTTTCCACTGTTTCCCCATCTATTTCCCATGAAGTGATGGGACCAGATGCCATGATCTTCGTTTTCTGAGTGTTGAGCTTTAAGCCAACTTTTTCACTCTCCACTTTTACTTTCATCAAGAGGCTTTTTAGTTCCTCCTCACTTTCTGCCATAAGGGTGGTGTCATCTGCATACCTGAAATCCAAATCAAAATTCCAATATGCCACCTGAAACCCATAAGGATGGCTACTATTAAAACATTTTAAAAGTGATGTGTTGATGAAGAAATGGAGAAATTGGAACCCTTGTGCACTGTCAGTGGAAATATAAAATGACAGACTTACTGGGAAAAACAAAACATTAAAAACAGAATTACCATATGATTCAGCAATCCTGCTTCTGGTTATATTCCCAAAAGTATTGAAAGCAGGGTCTCAAAGACATGGGTACACCCATATTCACAACAGCATTATTCACAATAGTTAAGACATGGAAACAACCCAAGTATTCATTGATAGATGAGTGGACAAACAAAATACAGTATATTCATACAATTGATCATTATTCAGCCTTAAGAAGGAAGGAAATTCTGACACATGCTACAACATGGTGAAACTTGAGGACATTAATCTAAGTGAAATAAGCCAGTCACCAAAAGGGCAAATACTGTATGATGCTCCTTATATGAAGAACTGAGAGCAGTCAGAGTCATAGAAATGAGAAAGTAGAATGATGGTTTCTGGAGGTTGGGGAGATGCAGAAATGGGGACTATTTTTCACTCAGGTCACTGGGATGGAACAGAGTTCTGGAGATGGATGGTGGTGATGTGAGCACAACATTATGAGTGTGTTTAATACCACTGACCTTTATACCTAAAAGTGATTAAAATGACAAATTTTATGTTATATATACTTTACCACGATAAAATTTTGGGAGAAAAATCTGGCACAAAGTTAAGGATTCACTGTGGAGGGCCCCAAATGGAGATAGACTGCCTATGCTCTGGTTAAGTGGAATATATAATTCCACGACAAAAACTCCAAGTTAAAAAAAAAGGACTATTTGCTGGTGGCATAGTGGTTTTAGACTAGCACCTGAGTCAAATCAGAGTAGGTTCAGACCCAGTTCAGCCACTTCCTGGCAAGTGATTAGTAACACCTTCATCCTGACCCTGAGTTTTCTTATCAGTACAGAGGAAATGATGAGCCCGGCTTTGTTGGGTTATAATAAGGCTAGAAGGGGATTAGGTGAAAATTAAATGCTGATCATGTGTTTCAGTTGCCTGACTTCGGAGCCTGGACCACATATAGAATAGCTTGTATCTCACGTAGGAATAGACACAACAGAAAGATGAGGGTTGTTTCTTTGAGGGCAGGAAAGTTGTACCACATCTCCATCCCTAGCAGAATAGAAGATCATCTTCAACAGTGACTGGTGGATTTAGAATTGTAGGCGTAGAGCAACCTCTCTCAAGTCAAAGGATAGCACAATGTTTTGAAACTTTTTGGGATCCCTGTCCTCAGAAAGATTATGTTATATGCTGTGAGCCAGTAATACACTCTGCTATTTTCAATTTGATTTCATTAAAAAAAAATCTGGTCATGACTCACCAAAGTGATTTCCTGACACTTAGGTCATGACCCACAGTTTGAAAAACACCCAGTTAGGAAATTCACAATCAAGCCCTTCCAGGAAGACTTCCAGAAGCACCCTAACCCTAACCCTATGGAGGTTGTTCCCACACTTGAATTCCCTTGGCTTCTGATTCTAGGCTGTGATATATCATGAATTCATGACTCTTCTCTTGCCTCCCTAGAAATATTCACTGCTGATGTGTCCTTCCTACCTTACCTTGCCTAGCATCCTTCTTTAATTTTATATCCAGGAGACTTGATTTAAGATGCTGGGACAGTTTAATACATATTTATGGTCGCAAAAGAGTTGGACATGACTTTGTGGCTAAATAACAACAACAATGATGGTAGAGGTAGGTGCATGTGGCCAGAGAAACTAGTATCAGTTTCAAGTTGGTCAAGCACAGACTTGGTGCCTTGCAGTGTGCAAGGCTTAGGAAGAGGCTGGGGCTCTTCCAGATCCCCAAAGCCTTCAAGGCTGAGAATGAGTTCAGAGTGAGGAGCGAGCACACAAGCCCAAAGGGGACATCTCTGAGGGCTCCTGAACCGAGATGCATCATGATTGGAAATTTGCCCTGCGCCAGAGAAGTGTCCTTAGCCATAGAATAAGACTCAATTGCCTAGAAGCAGAGGAATGGCACAGATCTCCTTGGCAGGCTCAAATGTGTGAAATAACCAATGAGCTGAGAGCTCACCTTCATGTGTGAAGTGCACAGAGAATCAAGCATATGCTGAATTCCAGCAGGCTGGAAAAAGAACTGATTTCCGCCCCCCGCCCTCCCCCATAGCTGTTTAAGCTTAGAATGGGCATTCAAGACTGAAAAGTAGCTGAAAAACCAACCCACTGGTGAGTTCATAGCCTTGCTAAGTCAGAGAATCTTGGGCTTGTTAGGAGGCAGTCAACACTAGATCCCCATTTTCCTCTACCTCCTTTAAAACTGTTTGACTATGAATATGTTTCTTTACTTCCCTGAGCTGTTCCTTCCTCAGTGTAAAGTGGACTGATAAAAATACCTATAGAACAGGGTCATTAGAAGCAAATGAGATAATACACATAAAGCCCCTGGTAAGATCCCAGGCATAGGGCAAGCCTTTCATAAACATAAGCCAGAGTTATTATTTTTCAACATACAACATAGCGTAATTGAGGGGAAAAAGGCAGCCACCCAAAACAGCTTTTCCTCCGTCAAGCCAAAAGAACATAGTTTCCTAGTGAGAAAATGTGGATGTTCAGACCTGATTGCTCCTGGAACAACACGAGATTCTATCTCAGGAGTCTCTGTGTTATGCCAGTGTGCACATGTTCTTTAGCTGAGGACCATCTGTTAGCACTACAGATGCTGTCATGTGGCTCCTGGGCTTGCCCCTTCGTAGTAGGATGCCTCTGGTGTCAGGGACTTGCCCTGGGGCGGACCTCCCAGGCTCAGAAGACTTCAGCCAGTCTCAGAAGCATTTAGGAAGCAAGTTTTGGTAGATACTCACTGGAGACTTTAGGAGTCTCCTCTTCCCTCTGATCTCCTGGTTTCCCCACAACAAGCCACTATCGCTTCCTGCTCCCCTGGGAAGCATACCTTTGAGGCCTCTACCTATTCCAATTCTAACCAACTCCCAGGCCTGCTTTCTCCATGCAGCAGTCCTGGAGGACTCCAGCATGTATCCATCCTTCCTTTCACTTCACAGTAAAAATTGAGCATCTGCAGCAGTTGCTATCCAACACAAATGTGAGTCAGACACATAATTTCCCATTTTCTAGTAGTCATATTAAAGAGAGTAAAGAAAAGAGGTGAACTTGAGTGTAAGAATATATTTTAAGGTCTGGCGTGTATTTTACACTAACGGTACATTTCTGTTTGGACTAGCCATATTTCCTGTAGTCACATGGAGCAAGGAGATTTTGACTAATCAGTGGTGGTGGTTTAGCTGCTAAGTTGTGTCTGACCCTGTGTGATCCTATGGACTCTAGCCTGCCAGGCTCCTCTGTCCATGGAATTCTCCAGGCAAGAATACCGGCGTGAGTTGCCATTCCCTCCTCCAGGGGATCTTCCCGACCCAGGGATCGAACCAGTCTCCTGCATTGGCAACCAGATTCTTTACTGCTGAACCACCAGGGAAGATTTGACCACTTAATACCCCCTCAAAAGTAAACTATTTCATGAACATTTTTTTTTTCATATTGATTACAGATTGGAATGATAATATTTTAGCTGGATGAGGTGAGATAAAATGTAGTGTTTGTACTGACTATTCTGGCTCTTAGGGTTCTATAGCTGGGTCCACCTCTGAAGCCAACAGGCATATGGAATAAAAATGAAATCCACGTTTGTTCCTCCCCCAGCTCCTCAAGCCACAGTTCCTCTGGGAAGAGATAAGGCTTCTCCTCACTCAGGGTTTTAGGTACCTGCCTAAAGTCAGCTTCTGTTGCCTGTGACCATGATCTCAGCTTCCAGGACTGAAACTTGCCTGTGGGCTGGAGTAAGAGAGGAAGGAATAACAGAAAATGTGCACGGGATCGTCCCCACCCTCTCTGACCCTGAGGGGGCCACCTCATGCTCCATGGAAAGAGAAGCAGGGGTGTCTTTTTGCGCTCCTGTGCTGTGTCAGGATTTATGTCGCCCTTGAGCCCAGGCTAGGAAACCTGGGAGGGAAGTCCCCAGGATACTCACGGTCTCATTTTTACTTAGCACTTTGGCTTCATTTCTCAATCTGTCTGCTACCACTTACTTTCCTAAGAGCTCAGATAGAAGTTCTGTGCATCTTGTCCTGGGATTTTGTTTGCGTTCAGTGGCAGAAACAAGGTAGAGTGCGCTTACTCCATCGTAACCAAAACCAGAATCCGCAAGAAATCTTTTATTTTTTTCAGTGTCGTATTGCTTTCAACCACTGACATGAAAGGTATCTATAGAAACTTAAGCTTGGATTAATTAGGATACCATATTCCCAGACCATGCCAAGTATCTATGATAACCACATATTTAAAAGGGAACAGAACGTGTTTTTTTTTTTTTACATTGAGAACAGATACAAAGGGATTTCAACACTTGTCCTTGACTTGGTAATAAACTAATGATCACAGTTGACTTGTTTCTTTGAGAAAAGTTTAAACACCTATTACCCTGCATTACTGACTCTGTCACACATGTGTTTAATTAGGTAATGTATATAGCCTCCATGGTTTTAGACCACGTTTTTGTAAACATCTGACTTGATAAGGCAGCTGTGGATTTTATTTATTTGGGATCTCTGATTTCCACTCATGGTAGCCTGAAGTTTCCTTTTATGGTAGACAATAGATTTTGTAACTAAGGCTATACTGCTGAGAAGTAATACATCCATTTATTCATGTCAACTAATTTCCAAAAGCATTGTTCACCTAACCAAAAAGGAAGTGATCCACACTTGAAAAACCATTAGAGGGCTAGTCATTACTTTGGACATGTTATGTGCTCAAATACTCACACAGTGCTGGTAATGTACTGATAATGATGAACTAAATTCCAGAAAACATTGTGAAATGATTTGGTGGCTAAGAACACAGAAAAGAACAGGTATTGGAAATGATAATGTGGATATTTGCATAGTAATATGTACAGCACAAAATATTTTTATTCAAATGATTATTCATCCTTATAGTCACCATTTATGAAATGTGATTATGATGTGTAATCAGTTTGCTAAACACCATCATGTTCATAATTTGTGAGTAACCCCAGGTGTGTTCTGCTTAAAGCAGACCTTGTTTATAAAGTCTGAACTTAATAAATGAGATACATATGAAGAAAATAATTGAGGTTTTAAAACTACTTTGTTTCCTTCACAAACAATGAAGCTATGCACAATTGGGAAGATTGTAGACCCCAATGATAAGGGGGAAATACATGGGCTTCGGAGTCAGAAATACCAAGCTTCAAATTTTTGAAGTTAATCTAAAGCTCAACTTTGTCATCTGTGACTTGTGGAAGATAGCAGTATGTATGTCAAAGGACTATAGATAAGCACATAATATAATGCTGCTCATGTTCATAGTACAATCAAGGACGGGGTAAGTGTCCAATATCAATATATTATAACTACTCTGTGATATAAGGTTTATTTGCATGGTATATAAAATGAACTATTTCTCAGTGGTTGAAATACACATATTTTTCAACTATATGGGTTTGTTCTATTACTTATGATGTTGAAGAAGAACGATTGCATGAGGAATAAGCCTGGTAGGAAATATGCCAGCATCAAATATTTGAATTTTCATGATTTTACAACTCTTATCTCCTGAATGAAATCCTTTTAACAGTCATCTTATTTTCTTAGGCTCTTTTCATCTTCATCACTTACTAAGCACCCAAAATGTGTATTTGAGTATCTACAGAACCCATGTGAGACATAATCCTTTCTAGCTGTGAAAAAGACAAGATGTACCAGAAAAAGTAATCTTTGGGAATGAGGATTATTTGTGCCACTAAAATTTGTGACAGAAAGAAGGCAAGTTCATTCACTCCTTTCTTCATATCTTGCTCAATGGGTGGTGGTTTTAATGAGATAAAAATACTTAACCATCTTCCTGTGCTTTCAAGTGGGATGAGTCATTTGAATGAAAAGAAAGCAAAGCTGAGATGTCATCATACTGGGAGATGGAGTTTAGGAACTCTGTTATCATTAAACAGTAATATCATTCTTTAAATACCTATTGAGCGCTGGACTCTTTGCTAGGTATTTTCACATTCAATCTATACAATAAGGATGCATTATTACCTCCATTACACCTTTGTGGTTCATGAGGCTTAAAAATGCTAAGTAACTTACACAAAGCATAGAGAGAAAAGTCTGTACTTAAACCCAGGAGTGTCTGCTTTTTTGGTATTACTCCTACCTCAACTCAAGAATATATTTCTGTTGTTGCTCAGTCAGTAAGTCATGTCCAGCTCTTTGCAACCCCATAGACTGCAGCAAACCAGGCTCCACTGTCCTTCACTCTCTCCTGGAGTTTGCTCAGATTCATGCCCTTTGACTTGGTGATGCAATCTAACCATCGCATCCTCTGTCACCCACTTCTCCTTTGCCCTCAGTCTTTCCCAGTATCAGAGTCTTTTCTGATGACATGGCTCTTTGCATCAGGTAATCAAAGTATTGGAGCTTCGGCTTCAGCAGTGGTCCCTCCTATGAATATTTAGGGTTGACTTCTTTTAGGATTGACTGTCTTCAGTCAAGATTAAAGGCAGGAGGAGAAGGGGACGACAGAGGATGAGATGGTTGGATGGCATTACTGACTCGATGGACATGAGTTTGGACAAGCTCCGGGGGTTGGTGATAGACAGGGAAGCCTGGCATGTTGCCGTCGATGGGGTCGCAAAGAGTTGGACATGACTGAGCGACTGAACTGAGGACTGACTGTAATGCTGTAGAATGAAATGTCAGCTCCTGTTGAGAAGTTCTGATGATTGAAACATGGCACTTGAACCATAATTCCCTCACTTCTGTTTCTGGCAGACATTGCTGACTGACAACAGTACTCTTTTGCAAAGAAACTGGATTTATCCTCAGAATTCTTCTCAACACAGCCTTCCAAAGCAGTCACTCTCAAGCAACTGACCATTACTAGCTCTAAAAACTACTTGACATCTCCCCTACAGCACCTTGTTAATGAACCTACTAATAGCACATATTATACTATACTTCAGTTATTTGCTTCCCTTTTAGTTTTACAGTGACAGAACCATTTAATTTCCTAAATCTAGTCTCCTATGCACAGTTAACCACAGAACACAGTAGGCACCCAGGGAAAGTTTTGCTGGACTGAAAGTAAGTAAATACCAGGGCTTCCCTGGTGGTCAGATGGTAAAGAATCTGCTGGCAGTGCAAGAGACCCATGACCGATCCCTGGATCAGGAAAATCCCCTAGAGAAGGGAATGGCAACCTGCCCTAGTATTTTTGCCTGGAGAATGCCATGGACAGAGGAGCCTGACCAGCTATAGTCCATGGGGTTGCAAAGAGTGAATAACACTAGGCACTAAATACTTTTAGATTAAATCTATTTAACTACCAAATGCTAAACATATGTAATTGGTTAATAATTAGAATGTCTAACATTTTAATAGAGGAAAACAATAGAATGGGAAAGACTAGAGATCTCTTCAAGAAAATTAGAGATACCAAGGTAATATTTCATGCAAAGATGGGCTCAATAAAGGACAGAAATGGTATGGATCTAACAGAAGCAAAGATATTAAGAAGAGGTGGCAAGAATACACAGCAGAACTGTACAAAAAAGATCTTCACTACCCAGATAGTCACGATGGTGTGATCACTCACCTCGAGCCAGACATCCTGGAATGCAAAGTCAAGTGGGCCTTAGAAAGCATCACTACGAACAGAGCTAGTGGAGGTGATGGAATTCCAATTGAGCTATTTCAAATCCTATAAGATGATGCTGTGAAAGTGCTGCACTCAATATGCCAGCAACTTTTGAAAACTCAGCAGTGGCCACAGGACTGGAAAAGGTCAGTTTTCATTCCAATCCCAAAGAAAGGCAGTGCCAAAGAATGCTCAAACTACCACACAGTTGCACTTATCTCAAATGCTAGCAAAGTAATGCTCAAAATTCTCCAAGCCAGGCTTCAGCTATACATGAACTGTGAACTTCCTGATGTTCAAGCTGGTTTTAGAAAAGGCAGAGGAACCAGAGATCAAACTGCCAACATCCGCTGGATCATAGAAAAAGCAAGAGAGTTCCAGAAAAACATCTTTCTGCTTTATTGACTATGCCAAAGCCTTTGACTGTGTGGATCACAATCAACTGTGGAAAATTCTGAAAGAGATGGGAATACCAGACCACCTGACCTGCCTCTTAAGAAACCTGTATGCAGGTCAGGAAGCAACAGTTAGAACTGGACATGGAACAGAAGACTGGTTCCAAATAGGAAAGGAGTACATCAAGGCTGTATATTGTCACCCTGCTTATTTAACTTATATGCAGAGTACATCATGAGAAACGCTGGGCTGGAAGAAGTACAAGCTGAAATCAAGATTGGCGGGAGAAATAGCAATAACCTCAGATATGCAGATGACACCACCCTTATGGCAGAAAGTGAAGAAGAACTAAAAAGCCTCTTGATGAAAGTGAAAGAGGAGAGTAAAAATGTTGGCTTAAAGCTCAACATTCAGAAAACTAAGATTATAGCATCCGGTCCTGTCACTTTATGGCAAATAGATGGAGAAACAGTGGAAACAGTGTCAGACTTTATTTTTTTGGGCTCCAAAATCACTGCAGATGGTGATTGCAGCCATGAAATTAAAAGACGCTTACTCCTTGGAAGGAAAGTTATGACCAATCTAGACAGCACATTAAAAAGCAGAGACATTACTTTGTCAACAAAGGTCCATCTAGTCAAGGCTATGGTTTTTCCAGTAGTCATGTATGGATGTGAGAGTTGGACTATAAAGAAAGCTGAGCGCCGAAGAATTGATGCTTTTGAACTGTGGTGTTGGAGAAGACTCTTGAGAGTCCCTTGGACTGCAAGGAGATCCAACCAGTCCATCCTAAAGGAGATCAGTCCTGGGTGTTCATTGGAAGGACTGATGCTGAAGCTGAAACTCCAATACTTTGGCCACCTGATGCAAAGAGTTGACTCATTGGAAAAGACCCTGATGCTGGGAAAGATTGAGGGAAGGAGGAGAAGGGGACAACAGAGGATGAGATGGTTGGATGGCATCATCAACTCAATGGACATGAGTTTGGGTAAACTCTAGGAGTTGGTGATGGACAGGGAGGACTGGCATGCTGTGCTTCATGGGGTCACAAAGTTGGACATGACTGAGCGACTGAACTGAACTGAACCTTTATAAGCACTTACTATTTGTCATGTATTTACTTAAGTGGTTCACAAACATTTGTTTAGCTAAAAAAATGAACACATGGAGATGAATATATCATCTCTATTTTATAAATAATGATACTAAAAGTTCAGAGAGCTTAAACCTGTACTCTTAACCACTACACTGTTTATAGCAGGAAGTCCACATAAAATATAATTTTTACTCTCATAACATATTATATAAATGTATTACTGTACTACTGCTCCTTTCTGGGTTTCAGAAACTTTACCAGGTGATCCCTGAACTTTATTTCAAAATGTTGCCAGAAAATCAATATTTCAAATATCTCTCATGGTTCTTTCGGTCAACATACACATAAAAACAAACCAAAAACCAAAAAAATAAGAAAAAACTAAATTGACAGATAGCTGGATTAAGATCCTAGAGAAGTCTCTCTCCTTTTCTAGTTCCTCTCCACCAGATCCATTTCAGGGTCTCTTCTGTGCTGGCCATGGAGACAGGTACTATGGGTAGAAAGATGAGTAAGACTTATTCTCGGACATCAAAGTCCCCACGGTCTAGTGGGAAGGCAGTGGCATAACAATGACAGGGCTGTCATCAGCAGAGGCAGGGGAGGTCATGAGTAAATGAAGATGCAACACTTAGCTTTGCCCTGAAGAATCCTGGGCCGTGGACGAGAGTCATCCAGGACGGAAAGCAAGGAAGGGTACACCATGGAAAAAATATAGGCAATGTGATGCGTTAGAGTCTAAATCCAGGCACACCCTGGACGTGATTACTGATGTCAAAGTCCTCACAAATGTCTTATCTCTCTTAAGATGTCTGGGACTTTCAAAACAAAACTCTAGTAGGTGTGTCCAGGAATTCTAGAGTCCCAGGCATTAAGGCTACCATTGTACATGTGTTTCTTACACCAACACATGGAAAAGGTCCACTATTTATTATTTAATGCAGTGATTAATCACGGTTGTTGAAGGAGGTCATGAGTTTTTTAGGGTTTGAGTACACCTTTTCCGTACCCTGTGGGTCCACCTTCTGAAAACAATGAATGCCTCATGAGCTTATTCTTTCAGAACCAAGACCTTCAAAAAGAGGCCCATAACTTCCCCCAATTTCCTATGGAAGACATTATTCAAGTGACAGATGGTCTGATAATCTGCCAAAACGTGCTCCTTGCACTCTAAGGTCAGCTCTGTTTTATTGAAGAGTTTTCACTCACACCAGTACCATCTGGAGCCCACGTCCTCTATCTTAAGCTTCAGATAAATCCCTGTTTACCTCAGAAATGTTTGCTAAGAGACTGCTAAAAAAAATGACCAGTTTCTCCCCTTTGAGGCACGCCTTTGCAATATATGACACCTAGGAGGCTCGTAATAAATGACTGTCCGCTGGGATATGCCTTCAGATGCTGCAAAAGATGCTGATCGGGCACAAAGGTTGGGCAACTCCAGATAAATCTTTTTGTGTGTGGGGGGGGTGGAAGTCTGGCATGATTACACAATTTTCTTTCAGCTGGAGCATCCTAATCTGAATTAAAGCTGCATGTGCTGTATCAACACTCTGACTCAATACCGCTGACATTTCTTTGCCAAATACCTTTTCAGTTCTCAGAATGTGTAAGTGTGGGGCACATTTTGATCTGCTGACGTATGTATATAGAAGAAGAATGGATGGGGGCTTGAAGATGGACTTCAAATCCTGGAGGGATCATGTGCTCTTGTGTTCCTGGCAAATCCTGAGGAATGCTTTTGTTGCGTCTTCCTCACTGCATGCTGGTGTCAGGTTTGTGGCTAACACCTTTCTAAAGGGAAATGTGGGGCCTTGGTCCTCATGCTTTCTCTCTGGGACAACACAGGCTTTCATTTTCAAAACAGGTACATACAGGATTTATGTTCCAAGGTGTTACCCAAGCCCAGTACTGAGTCCAAGGCACTGTGGGAAGTGCCCTAAGCATTTGAGCTAAGCTACTAAGAAAGGCCAGGAAGCTAATCCAGTTACTCTTTTTTTGCGCCAGCCATTTGATCATTGATGCTCTGGGTACAGGTCCGCCTGCCAAGACTGGAAATGGACCACTCCTGTACTTTTGTGTTGACTTCCCCCTGAGAGCAGGAAAGCATCCCTTTAGTCTTTCAAGTGGACCCAGATGCAGAGTTAACCAGTTTTAACTCCTTTTCGGGCTTAATTAACAGTCTTTTAAGTCAGTTCCTGGTAGGAGGTGAATCTTGCATTTATAATTTTTTTTTTTTTTCAGAAACAGGGAAATGAGTAATCCTTAAGATTGGGGCCAGGAAGAAAATTTGGAACTTTACCAGGCTTTTTTTCTTGGGGTGGGGGGGGGGGGGGCAATTACAAAAGCTATTAAGTTAAATTTATTTAGAAAATCACTTATGCTTCTGTTATCTAACAATGCATTCACATTTTTATGTTTTAAAAAATCTAGTCTTCTAAGTAAATATTTAAAAAAATAGGTGGGATAATGGTGTATAAATGTTTACAGAATTCACTTTCTCACTAAAAATCTTGTGACCATTTTCCCCTATACTCATTTCTTAAATATTTTAAAAAATTTGATCTTTAAGTGTCACCTAGAGGAACACTATGTAAAGTCAAACCAGGAAATATATCATGGCAGTTCATAGGGAAGGTTCCAGTAAGAAAGGCCTGAGCTTCAGTTCTGGTTCTCATACTAACCAACTGAATTATCACAGATGATATGTAAATAGTTTCATAACTTTACTATGCAGTGCTGTGCAAAATTTTGCTAAAGGATTTACATGTATTAATTTCACTAAATATTAGAACTCTATTTGGCTACTTTATTCCTACTTCATTGATAAGAAACAGAGACTAAGGAATGTTTACTATTTTATCTCACAAAGTGAATATAAGTACTTGATCTGGCCTATGTCTATTTCACCAATTGAGTTCCTACCCTTTTCCTCTCACTGTTGGAGATCTGATCCCCCTGGTCAGTTCCCCTAATGCCTGGCTCTTTCTCACTTGCACGCTTAGAACCACCACCAACTCTCATCCCTCCTCTTCACCCTTTAATGTCTCCCCCGAATGCAACTTACTCAAGGAAGGCTTTCCGGTACTACATTAAACACTCTCCTGGGAACCTGAATTTTCATTTAGAACACTTATGAAGAGTCATTCTTTTTGTAACTGTGGGTTCACTATCCATCTCACCTGCTACACTGAGGTGCCAGGATCCCCTCACATCTGTATCCCATGCCACAGTGTGAATAATGCACTCATTAATGACACATCATTTTCAACTCTTTAACCATCCATTTTTCAGTTCCCATCAGCTCATTTCTACTCCTGTGACTTTCTACATGACAAAGAGGAAGGATACAAGATGACCAAAATTGCCAAGTTAAATTAATTGTAGGACTGTGGGTGAGTAACCCTGGGGAGGAAGGTATTTTGAAAGCCTTGTCCATTTTATGTTCCTTTGGGAACAGAGGAACAGAAAGAACAGTTTCCTTTGGAATCTGTGCACACTTTTTTTTTGCCAAGAGAGTGTGTAGATGGCTGTGGAGGGAATGCTACTGCATTCACACCACTTTTTTTTTTTTTTTTTTGCCAACATGAAGCTTTAAACCCACGCAAATGTCACCAAGCAAAAATATAAACATACCAGGTCTTAGCCACAGAGCTTCTCCTACCATGGGTGATCAGGAGGGGATAAATGATCCTAAACTGTGTTATTCTAAAGCTCACTGACTCCACACACTTCCTCAGGTAAAGGGGCACCATTGCCTTAGTCTCCGTGGCCAGATAAATAAAGGAAACACTGCGGTAACTCTTGTCTTGAAATTCACAAGGCACATTAGAGAAGCCAAGTGATTTTGCAGGAGAAAAATATTCTATTTAATTTTGTTCAGTTCCTAAGTTTATTTAACCATGTTTAGTCATAGTATGCTGTCTTGGATTAGACTGCACCTGAAGCAGATCCCGAGATAAGGATTTCAGGGCAAACAGTTTTACATGGGAGGTAAATTTATAGAAAGCACCAGGAAAGGAAACAGAAAGTAAGATGGAAAGGAAAGGAGGCCCATGCGGGTGCATTCACAGGCATTACTCCTGTGGGCAACTGGGGACTCAGTCTTCTTGGGGACTGATGGGAAGATGCTTCAGAGGTGACCCATGTCAGGAATGAGGCAGCTGGATATTTATTCACCAACTCTCATCTATAATAAATGAGAGCTGCTTCTGGGGTCACTATCTCCCTGGCAATTTGAGCCTGCCCTATAGGATATTCAGAGAATGAGGTCAGGCAGAGAGTAGCAAGCGTGTACAACAGAGCACTCAGATTGTCAAGCATGGAAACTGTGAGTGCCCGCCCGAGGTAAATGGGACACTACAATGTCTACTGCCCAGATGCCCCTTTTTCCTTTTTATTTTTCATACAAGACACCCATAAATGCTTACTGGAAGCAGTTCTTAAGGAACACAATTAGGAAAACAGAATTCCAAAGTTGAGATTTCAAGCAGTTCAACAAATCCCAAGAGCTATCTTTTATCTGACCACACTGAGCCAATGCTATGCTATAGCTGGTAAAACTCCAAAGGGAATTCCTATAAACGCCACCAAATACCAAACATGTAAATCTCAAGGTTCAGCAGAAATGGCATTGGAAACTCATAACTTCTGGGATGCTACTTCAAAGAGCCTTCTAAGGATCCAAACTTAGAATCAGGTTCTAACTTGGTCTTTCTGTGAAAGAGAAAAGTTATCTTTCCCACAGCCAAGGGCTCAGGTCAGGGCAGAGTAACTGTGTCCTATGGATGATGATAACAACCTACAGCCACAACCTGCTAGAGAGTGTTGTATACAGATAAAGACACAGACAGAGAGATCCCAGGACCCTACTGTTATGGAATGTCTTACATCCTAGCAAAGTCAGACAATCCAATGTTAATAAATCAACAGAGGAAATAATCTTACATAGTGTAATAAAGACATTAAAGAAGGAAATTAGGAAGAGTAGTTAGAGGAAGATTACTTAGGGTTGAATGGTCTAGAATGGTGCCTTTGAGGAGGTGAAATATGAGCTGACACCACCTTGATTTAGGAGGAGACAATATCAAGCACAAAGGTCTTGAGATGGGCATGAGATTGGGGGTATTTGAGAACTCAAAAGAGGGGCCTGGAGGATCAAGACTGAGGGGTGAAGTATGACTAGGGAAGGATGACAAAGAAGGCCCCAGCTGGAACTTCTTGACTGGACATTTGGTATATTTCCCTTTCCATTCTCCTGTGCTAAGCCGTTTAAGTCAGTCTGACTCTTTGTAACCCTATGGACTGTAGCCTGCTAGGCTCCTCTGTCCATGGGTTTCTCCAGGCAAGAATACTGGAGTGGGTAGCCATTTCCTCCTCCAGGGGATCTTCCCAACCCAGGGATTGAACCAGCGTCTCTTATGTCTCCTGCATTGGCAGGCAGGTTCTTTACCACTAGTGCCAGCTGGGAAGCCCCATTCTCTTGTTTTTAAGCAAATAGTGTCCTAAAGCATTAGAAAATGTTGGCTGAGTACCAAATGACACTCCCGTGTATCATTTGATTTCTGAGAAACCTAAGGAAACTCACTGAGTTCTGTCTCCAGGCAGCCATCCTAATGATTTCAGCCCACTCTCCAGCATCTCCCACCAAGATCACACATGGCCTCACACAGTAAAACCAGGACCTAAAAGCTGAATGTCGACCTGCTCTTCAAAGGCCCTGTGTCCTCATCTCTGTAAAGAAACAGCATAGTGTCGCTAGGACCCACTTCTCATTGGAAGTTGGTAAGTCTACACCCTCTGATCTCACCTGTGCCCCCAGGGCAGCCCCTCCAGACGTCTCCCAGTATGGTCCCCTTCTGAAATGCCATTTAGTGACTCTGCAGTCAATAAGTTTGCCCACTAAGTTGGCCCTTGAGGATAATATTAGAGGGTCTCTCTTAGACGTGCATGTAGCTTTGAATGGTAACAGAAGGCTGATTCTTCACACTCTGGCATGGTCAGGGTCAGGAGAAGCAAGGAAAGCCAAGGCCAGCTCTTGACCTCTAGGGACAAGGCCATCATAAAAGAGGATTCTGGCATCCAAAGAGCATCCTTCAGAAGGCAGGACAAACCCCAGTTTTATTTCACAAGTGGCTGCTGGGCATCTGAAATGGAAAGAAACACTGACCACTCCTGGTAATATCAGGCAGAATGAAATCAGTGTCCAAACAGACTTCCAAACCAAGAACTTCAGGAGAGCGACGGCAAGAGAAATTACTGGCTTTCTCTGGTGTGGTGAAGGATTTGGGAGCCAACCAGGTACATGTGGGACCATATGCTTCCTTTGTCACACATGTGAGTCAGGCATTTCGAGACTGAGGAAGAGGTAACACTATGTCAAGGGGTGAAGCATTTATCATCAAGAGACATAGGGAAGTGAGCAGGGCAGGAAAACAGCTCATGAAGAGCTGGGCCAATGGCCCCTCGTCTCTCAGGAAAGGCAGCTTGGAGGGCTGGGTCTGTGGACTTCCTCTCACAAGTGGCTCTCTCCCATCCGCGCTACCTTTGCCCCCTGCTGTTCCCTCTATGTCCAGGTCCTTCTCTCAGGATCTCGTTTTTCACCTGTCCCTAGACAGATGCTCTGTTACCTTGGGCAGGATGCTTCACATTTGTGTGTCTCAGTTTCCCCATCTGTGACAGGTAGATATTAATAGCACCTACCTCAGATGGATTTTTTTTTAATTAAACGAGTTACTATACATAGAACGGTGCTATTTTTACTTTGAGGCCAGAGTGATTCTCTCTGGTCCCACTAACTGTGGGTAGCAACCGCTCATTGACAAACTGGCAATTTACCACTGTCTATTTCCTTGGAAGGCAACTAAGGATATTAAAAGTGTAAAGCCTCCTGGGTGCTTAGAATCTCTCAGATTCCTTTCTGTTTCATCACAGTATGTTTCAAAATGAATTTTAAAAGGTTTAAATATTCTAAAACAATATAGGTTTATTAAAAATTATTTAGAAAAAGTAGTCTAACAAAAAGCAGATGAAAAATCACAGAGTAGGGGACATAGGAGTTTTGTCTGCCTACATCTCTCCCTGTGGGGAGTCAAGTCTCATGACTGCACAGTAATTCTGCTCCATCCATGTGGTTTGCACAGAGGTGACCCTGACACAGGCACTGATGGGCCAGTGCACTAGGTGGATGCTCCCCTGGGACTTATGCTGAAGCCACAAAAAGATGCTCTTTTCCTTTGGGGCCCATGAGATATATGATTCATGTCTTTGAAGCTTCCCATGGTGATGAATAGAGAAGGAAGCAGATCCTAGCTTTCTGGATTGAGAGAAAGAAGAGTGGGCAGTAAGATATCCCTAATGACGATTAGAAGGCCCAGATCAAATGACACCATAAACTATGACCATCTCCTATGGGCCAAAAAGTTATATGAGCCAGTATGCTCCTTTTCATATATGTTTTCACTTAAACTAGTTTTAGGTGAGATTCTCTTATAACTAAAATAATTTTGAATTACCACCCAGTAATAACCACATTTCTATTCATGTGTATATCCCTCCAGGCTTTTTTTTTTTTTTTGCCTCTCTCTCTGCATAGCTTTTTAAAAAATGAAAATATGCTAATACTTTTTCCTTTCCTGATCCTGTTACAAAATGTATTGCCTGTGATTAGCATCTAAGTCTTTTTGAGAAAGGATGGAGTAACTTCTGCTGTCCCCATCCCCACCCTGTCACCCTTCCCAACCCCGGGAAGGTATTTCAGAGGGCAAGGGGCTATCCTATGACATCTACAGATTGGCAGTTCCTTCCAAGCTCAGTTCTATACCACTGGGCTGGAGAAGATCAGCTTTGATAGGGGCTTTGGTCTTAGGTCAGCTGGTCTGGACTCCTGCCTGGTCTTTCAAAGCACATTTCTTTTAAGATCCCCCAAACCAGCATTTTCCATAAACATCTTACAGCTTTTTTTTTTAAGTGCAAAGAAATTCAAGGATGAGCACATTGTATACTAAAGATGGTCTGGAGACATGCCACACGGGCAATAGTTTCAGAAATCCAAAAAGAGGCACAGAATACATCTGACTGCCAAATAAGCATTTGGAGTGTAATTGAAAACTGAAAACATGGTAATAACATGGTAGGAATTATACCTGTGATTCTAAAGAAAATGTAAGGTACTGTGGCCTTAGCTGTCTAATTAGCTGATGAGATAATATAGGCTACAGAACATTTGCTAGCAATTATGGTGCTTGCTTGCTCTACTTATAGCTTAAAAATAACAGCAAAGTTTGTTTTGCTAATCTCTCCCCTGGATTTGTGAACTATTTGTTTTTATTATCTTAGAGATAAATGGGAAAGAAAAATCCAATGCAGGAGGAGTTTTTATGAAACAGAACATTTGAATTGTCTTTGAATGTGGATGCCACACTCAATTTAATAAAAACCAAAGCAGACCATGTTGGAAGCTCTAATGGAGGAATATATTTATAATGAGGGAAGTACCTTGGGTCAGAAAACAAACGTAGGCTTTGAAAACCGAGGATGATGGTTGTACCCACTCTGTCTTATTCTGCTGGGTGACTGCAAGGAAGTCACCCACTTTCCTGGGATTCTAACTTCCCTCCTCTGCCTAGCAGTAGCAATCAAATTTGCTCTGCCCACCACAGAGGCTGTGAAGAAAGAGATAATATGCTTTAGACTATTTAGATTTTTCAATAAATATAAACAATAACATATAACCTTATTATAATTCAGATAATGTTCTCTAAAATTTACACAGTGTTCATACATCCAACAGATGATGTTATTGTTATAATCCATAGCCATTTTCTCCACTCTATACATCACAGATCTCAGTTGCTCAAGAAGTGGAGAGAGATTCAGCTGTAGTGTCAGATAGTTAGGGATGTGAACCATAGTTCTGGCTGTGTGACCTTAGGGAAGTTAGCAACCTTTCTGATATTAGATCTATCTCTGTGCAATGGGGATGAAGCAACACCTGCTTGGCTGCCTGAAACCTTTTTGATGGATAGTAGATACTCATATCATTATACAATAAGCAATAATACCCTCAAATTACAGTCCAATAGCAATGACAGTAATATCATTTAAGCTATCAATTCTGACCACTTTCTCTGCTTTGGATGCCATCCCAAAACTTTCAGTGGCACAACAGCTGTATGAGACAGAAGCTTTCATTGTCATTTTACAAATGAGGCCGGCTGGAGTATCTTGCCCAAAGTCACCCAGCTAACAAGTGGCCCATTGTGATCTGATGCAGAAAATCTCCCTCCAGAGTGTGCCCTCCATACCTGTATCCTTTGTGTCACTCACCTAGAGCCAGACATCCTGGAATGTGAAGTCAAGTGGGCCTTAGGAAGCCTCACTACGAACAAAGCTGGTGGAGGTGATGGAATTCCAGTTGAGCTATTTCAAATCCTAAAAGATGATGCTCAGAAAGTGCTGTACTCAATATGCCAGCAAATTTGGAAAACTCAGCAGGGGTCACAGGACTGGAAAAGGTCAGTTTTCATTCCAATCCCAAAGAAAGGCAATGCCAAAGAATGCTCAAACTACCACACAATTGCACTCATCTCACATGCTAGCAAAGTAATGCTCAAAATTCTCCAAGCCAGACTTCAACAATACGTGAACCATGAACTTCCAGATGTTCAAGCTGGTTTTAGAAAAGGTAGAGGAACCAGAGATCAAATTGCCAACATCTGTTGAATCATGGAAAAAGCAAAAGAGTTCCAGAAAAACATCTATTTCTGCTTTATTGACTATGCCAAAGCCTTTGACTATGTGGATCACCACAAGCTGTGGAAAAGTCTTCAAGAGATGGTAATACCAGACCACTTGACCTCCCTCTTGAGAAATCTGTATGCAGGTCAGGAAGCAACAGTTAGAATTGGACATGGAACAACAAACTGATTCCAAACAGGGAAAGAAGTATGTCAAGGCTGTATATTGTCACCCTGCTTATTTAACTTATATGCAGAGTACATCATGAGAAACGCTGGACTGGAAGAAGCACAAGCTGGAATCAAGATTGCCGGGAGAAATAACAATAACCTCAGATATGCAGATGACACCACCCTTATGGAAGAAAGTGAAGAAGAACTAAAGAGCCTCTTGATGAAAGTGAAAGAGGAGAGTGAAAAAGTTGGCTTAAAGCTAAACATTCAGAAAACTAAGATCATGGCATCTGGTCCTATCACTTCATGGAAAATAGATGGAGAAACAGTGGAAACAGTGGCTGACTTTATTTTTGGGGGCTCCAAAATTACTGCAGATGGTGATTGCAGCCATGATATTAAAGGACGCTTACTCCTTAGAAGGAAAGTTATGACCAATCTAGACAACACATTAAAAAGCAGAGACCTTACTTTGTCAACAAAGGTCCATCTCATCAAGGCTATGGTTTTTGCAGTAGTCATGTATGGATGTGAGAGTTGGACTATAAAGAAAGCTGAGCGCTGAAGAATTGATGCTTTTGAACTGTGGTGTTGGAGAAGACTCTTGAGAGTCCCTTGGATTGCAAGGAGATCCAACCAGTCTATCCTAAAGGAAATCGGTCCTGAATATTCATTGGAAGGACTGATGCTGAAGCTGAAACTCCAATACTCTGGCCACCTGGTGTGAAGAAATGACTCATTTGAAAAGACCCTGATGTTGGGAAAGTTTGAAGGCAGGAGGAGAAGGGCACGACAGAGCATGAGACAGTTGGATGGCATCACCGACTCAATAGACAAGAGATTGAGTAAACTCCGGGAGTTGGTGATGGACAGGGAGGCCTGGCGTGCTGCAGAACATGGGGTTGCAAAGAGTCGGACACAACTGAGCAACTGAATTGAACTGACTGAACTGAACTGTTAACATTTATCGAGCACTCACATGTAAGCATAGCTCTTCCAAGCACTGGTGGACCTTGAACAAGACAGGGTTGAACTGTGCAGGTTCACTCACGTGCAGATATTTTCAGTAAATATATACTATACTACTACACTCTGAGATTGGGGGAATCTACAGATGTGTAACTTTGGATATGGAGAGTTGATTATAAATGTATACATGCTTTTCGACTGTATCGGTGATTTGTGCCTCTAAACTTTCCCTGCCCTCATGAGGGTGTTCGAGGGTCACCTGTGGTTTACATTTATTAACTCTTAATACACTCAGTAAACTCTAATATAATTCGTTTACGAAAAGATGCCTGGATAACTTTGATTTCTAAATAAGCAATAAATAATGTTTAATTATAAGCAAGTTCCATGCAATGTTTAAGATACACCAACATTTAAAAATATTTATTCTTTATATTCATTCTTTTTCTGAAATTAAACTTTAATTGGGCATCCTATATTTTATCTGGTAATTGTACCCTTAGATGAGGTGGAAACAAATCTAGTTTCTGGTACCAAGGAGACATCCAAAAATAGTAAATCCTATCATTATTGTTTTTTATCAGGTCATTTTGACCTTTGCTTTTAACCATTCCTCTAGCCCACCTAAATTCAGAAGCTATATTCATGAAGAGAACAATAATTTTGATACATTAATAAAACCTTAAAATAACAGTGCCTCTATAACTCACAAAAATTATTGAAATGGAACCTCATGACAATCTTGTAAAGCATATATTATGCCCATTTTTTAATGAAAAAACTGAGTTCCAGCACCATTAAATAATCTGCCTAAGGGTGCAAAAATGAAAAAGTAAAGTGGAGCATCACATTCTGGTCCCAAAGGTATAAGAGTCTTCTCATATCTGCATATCAGGTTGTATAATGAATAAAACAGGTGGGAGTTTGGAGTCTGGCCCCAATTTCTATCAATGGCAGGACACATCTAAAAATTTAAGGTATGGTTACCTAGAGCAGTAAAATCAGTCAGCAACAAAAGAAGAGGCAGAAGGAGAAAGCATATTCAAAATCATTATTAAATTTAGGATCCCCAAATTTGCTGCTGATCCCAGCAATAGGATTATCACATGTACTTGCTCTTTCCCTTGACCCCAGTAATATTTCTGTGATATCACAACCTTCAGCAGTAAGTCTGGATAATTTCCATTTATCAAGAAGTTTTCATGTTCCAGATACCTCAATAAGAACATCACCATTCCAAAAAATAAAAGGTAAAATTCCCATTGCGTATATGGGAAAACTGAGGCTCTTAGAATTAAGTCAATTGTCCTAGAATTAGCTTCCAGTTACAAAGTGGCAGAGCTGAGCCTGCACTGCAACCTTATATTACTCTGTAATTTATTCTTAGGGTATGATATATATACTACCATGCTGTTCCCCATGCCTACTGCAGACATTACCGGTCAGTCATGGAGATCTTTCCCTTTGAGCCTGGAAATGACTGCAGAATCCTTTTACACACACGTTACTCTGGGCAGCCACTACCGGTCAACGAATGCTGGCACTCAATATCCTACTTATTGGCTACTCCTACATCACCTCTTCCTGCTGAACACCTTTATCTTAATGGTTACAGTGAAAAAGGAGTCAATTTTGCATGCTGTGTGGTCAATGCTACTTTCCAAAGACTGTTTGGTAACTCTTAGAAATGAAATTCATCTGAGATGTGATGGTTCAGAGGTTGCCGCCCAACTGGCACTTATAAAGAGAGGATGCCTGTAATGAGCCTGGGGCTGTCTGCCACCAAGCCAGTTGTGAAGCCACCATTTCCAAAGTCTTGAAGCTGCTGTGATGGTCTGCTGCTTACCACAGGAGGAAAACAGCACTCTACTCCGTGCAAACAGGGAGGCCTGGAATCCTGCCTCCTCTCTGAGGGGCTAGGTTTCACCCTCAGACAGCAAGCTTTCACAGGCGTAATGACTGGTTGGAGTCTGGGCGTGTCCTTGGATCATGACAAGGTACAGATTTACGAAAGCAACTGGTCATTGCCCTGGCTTCCCAGTCCTTAAGCCAAGTCCAGATGCTTCACCTCTTTGTGGCCCTGCTCCCCTACCACCCCCACCACTTGTTCACTTATAATGACGCTTTTCTTCTTTCTCTTTCTTGGGAGAAGGATATCAGAGCTGCCGGGACACACCCAAAGCATTGTTGATGAAAGTTCAGGCAGAGACCATGAACTCACTTAAGAATGAGCAGAGTCAAACTTAGAGCAGGAGTGGGAGGGAAAAGGGGACGTTATTTTTTAAGTGTGCCAATTTCTAAGAATATAGGACTTGTAGACCTCACAAACAGAACACCTCAAATGCATTAAGCCCCCAAACTCCACTCATATCATTGACAAAATCAGCAGAGAACCAGTTTATCTGGGTCAAAACTCACCTTAAGAGAAGGGAAGTGCTACTTAGAGCCCATAAATAAAGCAGGGATATAACAAGCTTGGGAAGGCAGTCAAGGGGTATGGTCATTCGAGGGGGCACCAAGGAGAAGAAGGGGAAATAAGATAAGTTCTAGGACAGAGAGGCAGTGTGGAAAAGTGACAAAGCAATGAAGAGAATGGGTAACACGCACATTATGAAGAATGAGAGTTGGTTCTTCTGTTCTTCATTCCCATATAATTTACCAAAGTCAGAGGCGTCTAAACATACACTCACAAAATGAACCCTCATTTAAATCTTCAGTACAGCATTTCAATGAATTGAATTTAGTGTATTGTCAAACCAACAATTCCAATGATCTAACCCATCACTAGAAAACAGGCAATATCAGCACCTGATCTAAGGGTAAGGTCCTTCAGCATGATTCTGAACATCTGGATGCCTCTTGTTTTATTGTGTATATTTTACTTTAAATATATTAACTTTTGTGGATTTATTTAAAGTCTGCTCAAAAGCACCACTGTAAAAACCACTAAAATGTATGCAAAAACATGCTATAGACGAACATAAAATTGTTACTTGGAAAAAGAAAAAAAAAGAACGAGAGTTGGATATGAAAACATGGACAGGGGCAGCAGCTAAGAGTTTAGACTCTAAAGTCTGACTGTGGAGACTGAATCTGAGCTCATCTCCTGTTAGCTGTGTGGCAACAGGCAGGTCATTTACCTTCACTAAGTCAGGTTCCCCATTAGAATGCAGGCATATTAATAGCATTTGTCACACAATACTGTTCCAAGAATTCTGTTAGATGATCTGTGAAAAGTGCTTAGCACAGAATCTGGTACCTAAATAACTCCATATATAGAAGTCACTGCTATCATCTAAATGGGGCTTCCCAGATGGCACTAGTGGTAAAGAACTCTCCTGCCAATTCAGGAGACACAGAGACCTGGGTTCTATCCTGGGTCAGGAAGATCCCCTGGAGAAGGAAATGGCAACCAGCTCCAGTATTCTTGCCTGGAGAATCCCATGGACAGAGGAGCCAGGCGGGCTACAGCCCATGGTGCCTCAAAGAGTCGGACACGACTGAAGTGAAACATTCATTATTTAAATATGTCAACATTATGTTGATTTTTAAGTTACGTGATACTGTTTATTAAATTATTCCATTTATATAAAACATTTTCTTTACACATACATGTGTGTGCTAAGTCACCTCGGTCACACGTGACTCTTTGTGACCTTATGGCTTCTCTGTCCATGGGATTCTCTAGGCAAGAATAATGGATTGGACTGCCATGCCCTCCTCAAGGGAATCTTCTGGATCCAGGGATTGAATCCATGTCTTTGATGTCTCCTCTACTGACAGATGGGCTCTTTACCACTAGCTTCACCTGAGAAGCAGAGACATCACACTGCTGATAAAGGTCCATATAGTCAAGGCCATGATCTTCCCAGTGGTCATGTACAGTGGTTGAGAGCTGGACCATAAAGAAAGCAGAGCGCCAAAGAATTGATGCCTTCAAACTGTGGTGCTGGAGAAGACTTCTGAGAATCCCTTGGACCATAAGGAGATCACACCAGTCAATCTTAAGGGAAATCAACCCTGAATACTCATTGGAAGGACTGATGCTGAAGCTGAAGCTCCAATATTTTGGTCACCTGATACAAACAGCCAACTCAATGGAAAAGTCTCTGATGCTGGGAAAGATTGAGGGCAGAAGGAGAAGAGGGCATCAAAGGATGAGACTGCTGGATGGCTTCACCAATACAGTGGACATGAACTTGGGAAAACTTTGGGAGATAATAAGGGACAGGGAAGCCTGGTGTGCTGCAGTCCACGGGGTCACAAAAAGTCAGACATGATAGGGCAACTGAACAACCACCCCACCACCTAGGAAGCCCTTATGCATACATATATTATATATGCATACTTACTCAAAAAAATGAAAAAAAAAAGCTTTAAAAGATATGGACTAAAACTCTCAACAATAAAAGATCGAATGATTTTTTCTGCTTTATATATTTTTATATCATTTATTATTTATCTTTACAAACAGCATGTATTCCTTTTACAAGAAAATAAAAATAAAACTATTAAAAAGTCAGATGACTTCTGACCCTAAAGCTAGCAGTATAATATGGGTCTAAAAGGGACCAGATGGCCATCACATCCTTAACAAAGGATCAGATGTTCCCTGCCAAAGCAAGCCTTAACAGCAAGAAGAAAAGATCCCTTGGTGTAAAGAATGAAAGTGAAAAAGAGGATGAAGCACTCAGTGATACAAAACGGGATAAAATGTGCATGGTACAAGGCAGCATCAAGATACCTAGCATTTTTCAGGACAAGAGTAGATGTAACCCACCTTCCACCATTTCCAGTGGAATAATGTTCTTTGTGTTGTCCTTGACTGTGTATAAACTACACACCAGGTATTGAAGTTTGGTAAAACAGAAATGTATCTTGAAGGAAAATTTTAGAGCTGACATGCCAAGTGAAGGATTAATGTGGCCACCTTTAGCAGAAGTATTCTGAGCACTAGAAAATAATTGTGAAAAATATAAAGATGGGTTATGTTAATTGGATTGAGGTTTTTGAACCTGTCAATTAATCCAAGAGGTTGATTTTAGTAGAATAGAGAGGGAATAAGGGATTTACTGCATTACTCCACTTACAATGAGTATTCAAAGTATGAAGATCTCCCACTAACATTGATGAGTTGAAAATAACTTTCTAACAGACTTAGAGAACAAAATTTTGGTTGCCAGAGGGATGGATGGGAGGAAGGGATAGTTGGGGAGTTTGGAATGGACATGTACATACTATTATAGATCCACAATAAGGATCTACTGTAGAGCATAGGGAACTTTGCTCAATGTCATGTGGCAGCCTGGGTGGAAGGGAGTTTGGGGGAGAATGGATACATGTATATGTATGGCTGAATCCTTTTCTGTCCACCTGAAACTACCACAACATTGTTGATCTGCTATACTCTAATATAAAATGAAAAGTTACTAAAATAAAAAATAAACACACATTAAGGAAAAAAATAACTTTTTTGTTTCTCTGTCTTTTGAAGAGGATGTTAACAAAGTAGCAAACATTTGAAATCATCGCTATTGTATTTCACCTTCTGCTTGTGTCAGTGAAGCCGTGAGCTAAGTGTTCATAAGTAATTCTGGGAATGGGGGATCCACTTCTCAGATGTCTTATCCACGTGACTACAGAGGATGCTGGCAATGGTCTCCATCCCTCTTCATAGTCCCTCCCCCATTGGCAGGTGCACCCTCTTCCGTGATGGGTGGATTTGGCCAAGGCAAGTGGCCCAAAGCGGAGAAGGCGATGGCACCCCACTCCAGTACTCTTGCCTGGAAAATCCCATGGATGGAGGAGCCTGGTGGGCTGCAGTCCGTGGGGTCGCTAAGAGTCGGACACGACTGAGTGACTTCACTTTCACTTCTCACTTTCATGCCTTGGAGAAGGAAATGGCAACCCACTCCAGTGTTCTTCCCTGGAGAATCCCAGGGACGGGGGAGCCTGGTGGGCTGCCGTCTATGGGGTCGCACAGAGTCGGACACGACTGAAGCGAATGAGCAGCAGCAGCAGCAGCAATTGTCCAAAGATTAGGGACGTAGTTATAATGCCTTTTATGACCTAACCTCAGACTCACACTCTAGCCCAGAAGTTCATAGGCAAACCAGATTCAATGTGGGAGACAAATACCACAAAAGAGTGAAGCACAGGAGGTGAGGATTTGGGGAGCCATTCTGAAGGCTAGTTAGCATAGGCACCATATATTGAGAGTGTTTAGAACTCATTGGAAGCAATGTTGGACAGAGATGATATTCTTGGCAGAGTTTATCAAAGCCTAGGTTATATGTTGGAAGTTTTGTAATCACGAGAGCACCTATGACCCTATCTTGATGCACAGCTGGACAACTGGACATCTAACGTGTGTGTGGACTCAATTTTGGACCTATTTTTCAGTTATTTCTAAGCCTGGGATCCTCTGTCTTAGAATTAAATAGGATATCACTAAAGGAGTTGATTCCTTCAACAAGCTATGTATAAGGTAGCTGCTATCTATCAGACACAGTACTAGGCCCTGTGCATGCTAAGTCACTTCAGTCATGTCTGACCCTTTGCAACCCCATGGACTATAGCCCACCAGGCTCCATTGCCCATGGGATTCTCCAGGCAAGAATACTAGAGTCAGTTGCCACGCCCTCTTCCAGACGATCTTCTGAATCAGGGATCAAACCCATGTCTCCTAGGTCTCCTGCATTGGCAGGTGAGCTCTTTACCACTAGTGCCACCTGGGAAGCCCCTGTAGCTACAGAGGATGCCACAGGAAGTAAAATTAGCCAGGAAGCATCAGGGGAAGTTACATTAAACTGGGAAATGATGAAGAGGAGAAGTCCAGAGAAAGAAGAATGAGAAGGAGTGAATTAGAGGGATAGGGAACAGCATGTGCAAAGGTCATGAGGTGGGTATGTGATGGGATCCTCTGAGTCCCGAACTGCCTCATCTGTGCTTAGGAAGTTCCTGATAACTCTGATTCTCTTGGCTCAGGGCACTTAATACCAAATTACTTCTTCTTTCAGTTCCAGAAAAAGACATTCAAGTTGTTTTCCAGATAACCAAAGCATCAAGGCAAAGACTAGGATGCATCTTAGGAGAAGAAAACATCCTTACATCTCATAAAGTAGGGAAAACATCTGAATGAGAACAGAAAATATAACTGGGAATTTTATTACCAAAATCTCTGGTTCCTTTTAATGCCTAAAATTAAACCAAGCAGTTCAAGAAATATTATGATGCGGGTGTTGAAATCTCATGACCAATGAGATCAAAGCCATCATTTTACACATAGGCAGATCATTACATTACAGCTTTGTGTGGATGCTCAACTTCATTCCTTTATATGTTCAGAAATAACCTCAGATATAAACATTAGAAATGAACAAAAGCAAAACCACGTAATGGTCCCTTTAAGATAAACCTGGCAGTATTTAACTAGAAATTACTGACTGTTCCAGAAGTGGCATTCTGTGTTCTGCAGTAAGGAGGAGAGCTTTTTGGTGTCTGTTTTCTTCCCTCCCATTTGGTTACAACAATGAGTCACCATTACCTGCAAAGCTAGACTTGTAGATTTCTCTCTTGTGCCAGAAAGACAAGGCACTAGTTGGCTGGGATTTAAAATGAGAAGGGGAAAATTTTTTAATTTACAGATTCAATTAAACATGAAAGCATCCAGGGAGGAAGACGTGTCCTCCAACCCTCATTCTTCACTTTTTAAAGTGTTTCCAGTGATCTTCATTCCAAAGAAGATACATACATTAGAGAACTAATTTTTCATGATTTGTATAAAGCATCAATTTGCTCCAAATCAGAAAAACTGTGTAATGAGGACTGGTCCAGACAAAACTCTCTAAGTTTTGTCTAACCAAACCACACCTCTAAAGGGAACTTATTTAAACATTTATATAAAAGCTGTCTTTATGCCCACGTATCTTTGGCCTCCATGGTACAGTGAGGGTGAGGTAGTGGAAACATAAGCTCAGAGGTTTCCTAAGAATATGATGATGACAAAGAATACATGCCAGGCCTGAGCTGCCTTCTAAGACAACCCCTTCCCTAGCCTTTTCCCCTCAAACATGGTCTTTCCAGCCAAGAAATCTGACTCTTATTTTCATAATGCTTCAGGCATGCATAGCAAAGAACTGCTCTTTCTTCCTCTATAGTTTAGACAAGACCCCACCATGGAGCTGAAAAGTTAGAATTTCACCTCTTTGTCTTTGTGAAACTGAGTAGTTGCAAAGAAAGCAAGAGGGGAAACTTGTACATCTTTCCAAAAGTAAAGAAAAGAGTGAAAAATAAATGTGAGTATATACTTTTAGAAATCTCTTTTTATGAAGTTAATAGAGATGATATGTAAATATTTCAAGTTATCCATAGGGTTCTCAGGCATGGATAGATTGCCTTATAATTTACTCAAAGATCTCTTCAGTGTCTACATATTCAACTTTAATTATGTTTCCAGTCCTGAAGCCCAATTTTCTCAATTTTAATGAAATGTGTCCAAACGTGACTTCCATGATTAAGTGGCAAAGGAAGGCTCTGCTCTCAGATGCTGGAGGTTGTGGTATAAGATGACAATAAGCTGACAGCTTGATAACGTAAAGCTTAAAACGGGGGAAGGGGTTGAAACCCTAACAAAGAGGAAGGTGGGTGTGTGGGTGTGTGTGTGTGTGTGGGTGGGTGGGTGTGTGTGTGTGTGTGTGTGTGTGTGTGTGTGTAGGAACCAAGTTTTCTAAGAAAAAGGAAGACATTTGAGCACAAGTGGATTTTTCAAGGGCATGTTGTTCAACAGAAAATATTACCTAAATGAGATTGTTTGTCTAGTAGACCAGAACTGTTTTTAATTCTACGTTCTGCGTTGTTAGCACTCAACAAATGAGCAGCAGTATTCTGACAGTGATGAGAGTTGGAGTTCATTCATTAGTACAGTATTGCTGCACTCAGGGCTATGTCTGGAACGTAGAGGGTCATAACTAACAACAGCAGGCGCTTTTAAAGGGCCATCTGTGTTTGAGTCGGTTTATATATATTCCCCTTATATCACACACAAAAGACGTCTATTCCTTTTTCTAGTTTTCTGTAAAATTTCTCTCATATCTTGGACTTTCAATACCAGTTTCTTCGATCTTCATTTTTTCTAGAGATTTTTATCAGTTCTCAAATGCATTTCCACAGAGAAGACAATGGCACCTAGAAAGGCATTATGCATTTGTCTGTCTGCTCAGCATACCTCCCTTCATCAAAGAAGAATCATCCTTTACTTTGGGAAAAATTCCCTTTCCAGCTTTTGCTTCTAATAAGGGTTGCCAATCACTTTATCTCACCTATCTGTGGACATGGATGAACATGTGATCTAGCTGGGCCAATCACCCATGATTAGCCTGAGAGATCCACACGTGATCAATTTAAGCCAATGAGAGTTTGGAGTTGATACAGAGGCAACCTTTTGACTCTGGTGATAAAAATGGGAAGAATTGAGCTTGGAAGGTGCCAAGAAACCTGCCTCTAGCCATGGGAGGAAACTAATGGAGGAAAAGGAGCCAACATTCAGAAAGAGGTAGAACTGAGACAGGGAAAGAGTAGATGTGGATCCCATTGTTCATTCTGTTATTTCTTCAAATCTATGAGCTACCCAGGATACTTTGAGCTAATCACCCTCTCTAATTCCTTTGGTAGTTCAGGCTGGGTTTCTGTCACTTCCTGATTGATGCAGGCTCTGACTGCATCACAGACTTTCCTGTTGCTCAAATGGTAAAGAATTCACCTGCAATGTAGGAGACCCAGGTTCAATCCTGGGTCGGGAAGATCCTCTGGAGACAGGAATGGCAATCCACTCCAGTATTCTTGCCTGGAGAATTCCATGGACAGAGGAGCCTGGTGAGCTACAGTCTGTGAAGTCACAAAGAATTGAACATGACTGAGCAACTAACACTACCACTACTGATTCATCAAGAAGCACCTTGCACAGTGCTCTGCACAGAGTAGGCACCTAATGTGTGTGGGTTAGTTCAAGGGCAACTGCTTTTTCTTTTTAACAAACAAACTTTAGAAAAAAGAAGAGGGGATTTTAAATTGGATGACTGTCTGAATTTTATTGTTATTATTAGCATTAATAGTGACATTATATAACATCTACCAATATTTCAGGTCTTACTATGTGAGATGATTAAAAATATAGACCTAAACTCACACAATATTGCAAATCAACTGTATTTCAATAAAAAAGTATAGACTAAGGCAGACCAATGGAAATACAACTTGAGTTTCATATATCAGAGAGGCAATGGCACCCCACTCCAGTACTCTTGCCTGGAAAATCCCATGGATGGAGGAGCCTGGTAGGCTGCAGTCCACGGGGTCGCTAAGAATCGGACACGATTGAGAAACTTCACTTTCACTTTTCACTTTCATGAATTGGAGAAAGAAATGGCAACCCACTCCAGTGTTCTTGCCTGGAGAATCCCAGGGACAGGGGACCCTGGTGGGCTGCCATCTATGGGGTCGCACAGAGTTGGACACGACTGAAGTGACTTAGCAGCAGCAGTAGCAGCAGCAGTAGCCACATTTTAAGAAATAAAAAGAAATGGGTGAAATTAATCTTAATATTCTATTTTATTTAACTCATCAAAAATTTTCATCTCAGCATATAATCAAAATAAAATGATATTTTAATATTTTTTTTGTACTCAGCCTTCAAAATCCAGTATACATTTGACACTTAGATAAGTACATGTCAGTTTGAACAAGCCACAACCCAAAGGCTCAGTAGCCACATGTGGCTTCTGGTTACTATACTGACCAGAACACTCATATTCCCTGATTTTGATTCTCATTCTGGCACTAACTGGTTCTCTGATCTAGAGAAATTCTTCTGATTTGTTTCAGCCTCAGTTTCCTCATCTGTAAGACTGGGATGATAATAATCATCCCTTCAACATAGGGTGGGTCTCTCCAAGAAGGGTGATTATTTACCTTGAGGATGAACAGTGAAATGGAGCCAGGCCATCAATAAAAAAAAAAAAAAAAAAAAGGCTAGGCGAGGATCTGTGTGCCAAAAACCCAGAAACTGTCTTCCAGAAAGAAAACCCAGTAATAAGTAGCATGGCGAAGACTCTGGCATTGTAACCCACATGCTGGCAGCCAACACGAAGCTGTGTTCTAAGTTTAAGACTGATTATTACTGGCCGCAGCTGGCTAGTGTCCTGCACACTTTTCTCGGGCAGTCCCTGCATCTGTTCCACCCTCTTCAAGAGAGGAGAGAAAACCAACTCTACTGACAGAAGGAGGAGCAGCCCTCAGTGGCATGAAAATAATCAGAGCAAGGTAATTTCAGGCAACTCTGGGCTTGGAATAGGCAGGGACAGGTGCCAAGGGGCAACACCACCAGATCTTCCTGTTCAGTGTGGGGTTTCAGGACAATCCTGAGCTTGTGAGCTCCTGCAGAAACGTACTCTCTGGGCGGTACACCTCTAGCCATCAAGGCTGCCAAGTGCCAAATCGTCCTGGCTCAGGGCTGGGCCCGCTGCTGGCTGTCTTATTTTCATTCCCTCTACCTATTTCTCTTTGAAAGCAAATTGCCTCCCCAGGCTGTTTCTGACACATCTCAGGCAGCTGGCCTGGCAGCCTCCAGAATGGTTTTGGGTTTGCCATGCAGGTGAGAAAACTTGTGAAAGTTAGCTGCTCCTCACATCAGCAAGAGTTTGTGCCAAGATCTTGCTTAGTGCCCTATTTATACCAACTCTTTTCATCTTCCTCAAAGAAAACCCCAAAGAAAGAGGTACTACCACCTACATTTTGCAGGAGAGGAAACTGAGGCTCAGAAAGATTAAGCCATTTCCTCAAAGTCACATAGCAATCCAATGGAGACTCCAAAACTCCTTGAATGCTCCTGCTCTGCTCTGCAGGGGAACCATTTAAGCTGGAGGGATGGCAAGGACACAGCGTCATGTGGCAGTCTGTGAGTTTTTATAGGTAAGAAACTCCAGCAACAGAAGAATTTGAACTCGACTTCACTCAGACTCTGACCTCACACGCCCAGGTCTTGTGTGTACAGTTTCTCATTTTGCTCCCAAGTCTGCTCCGAAGACAATAGGTAGTGCGTAGAAAAGACATTTTAAGGGCACAGAGAGTGCATCAGTGGGAGCAGAATCCAGAAAAAGGGAAGGAAGAATTTGGATCAGTACTGCAAAGCCAGATGCTGAATTCATTAGTAGATGCCTTTAGGAGAGTTTTCAGAAGCACAGTATTATAAGATTGGGACCCAAAGTTGAATGAGAAATAGAAAGCAAAAACAGATTGCATTATTCATCCTCGAAAGGTCATACTTCCTGCCTGCAGAAGTAACTGGAGTTTTAATTTGGTCACATCGTACAGGAGCTATGCGGATGCCATGAGACTCTTGATATCTACCCTTGCTACTGCACCACAGTTTCCTCTCATTGCTGTCTTGTCAGACTCAATCTTTTCTTTTTCATTATCGTCCTTGGTTATTTGACAATGCTTGTCATTCCCCCTTCTCAGAGTCATGTCCTCTCTTGCCTTCCGTGATATCGTATATCAGTGCCTCACTCTATGTTGTTGTGTAACAAATAAGCCCCAGACCAAGTGGCTTAAACAACTCATATTTCTCATCTCATGGTTTCTGAGGGTCAGAAAGCCAGGCACAGCTTTAGAGGGTCTTCTGTTTTAGGTTCCCTCATAGGCCGTGGTCAAGGAGCTGGTGGGAGCCACAGTGCTCCCAGCTAGCCTGGGTCTGCTTCCAAGCTCATTGTCTGGTTGTTGGCAGGCTGTGGGTCCTGTGGGTGGTCAGATAGACACTTCCAGGCGTCACTGGTTGAGCACTGCAGACAGCCCTCAGTTCTACACACAAGCTCACATAGGAAGCCACATCAGAGCGAACCAGGGGGAGAGCCACAGCATAACAAAGTCATAGTCTTTTGTCACTCAGCCATGGCAGCAACATCCCACTACTTCTGCTGTATTCTATTTGTTTGTAGGGAATCACCAGACCCAGCCCACACCCCAAAGGAGGGGACTGCATAGGGTGTGAAGAGTGGGAGGCAGGGACTATTTGTGGCCATCTCAGAACACTGCCAACCACAGAAGTCATGAGCACCATCTTTTTATTAGCATCACATCCTATACATCAAGATGCCCAGTGAAGGATGACCATGTTGGCATCACACCCCTGCTCCCCTATCTCTCCTGCTGCCTTGGGTCCACCCCAAGAAGATGGAGCAATTACTATGACATTAGGCATTAAAAAAATGAAATGTCCCTCCCACACCCTACTCCACACACACACTTTTTCAAATACTGGGAAGCCACACTAATTTTCTAAATCCCAAGTCTGATCACCTCTTGCTCAAAACCTTTCAGTGGGTTCCCAATGTCCTTAACATGTCCTTATCATGGCTTTGGAGGCCTTCCATGGCAGACCCAGACTGCCGCCTCTAAACTCATGTCTCTCCATGTTCCTCTCTCCTTTGACATTTCAGCCACACTTCCTTTGTTTCAGTTCTTTTAGCTTGCCATCTTTGCTCTCACTACTCTGGGCCTTTGCTGAATATACTTCCTCACTTCAAGTCTGTCACCCCAAGAAATGGGATTCCTTTCTCTTATCTGTTACCTCCTTGAGGGCAGAGATCACACCTGTAAGCGTATCACTCCATCCTCAGTAGCCAGCACAGTGTATGGCGGCAGAGAGCAGCCACCAGGGAGAGACTGAAACCTATGGAAGATGATGTTAAGTTTTCCCTGACATCACCCCGTAAGTAGATGGACTGTGGGCCTTGATGGAGGGCCGTTACTGCTTCCCAGCAGCTGCCTCCCAACTCTACTTCATAGTGGGATGTCCTCCTTCAGAAGAGAAAGAGGTGACATCATTCATACCTGCATGGCACTGCCTTTTAATAGCAGCCAAATGCATGAATAAGCATTTATGTCAAGTGCCTTCAGGTATTCTGATATGTGTTTCTGAATGAACAAATGATGTAAAAGATCCAAATACAGAGAAGACCCATCAGTCTTGCAAATGACATTAGCCAGCATTCATGAACTATTTAAGGTAGGTCAGGCATGTTACTAGGTGTTTCACAGGTAATAGTCCCTCATTTAATATTTACAACAGCACCATGAGTAGATGGGATTATTCCTGTACCACCAGTGAGGAAAATGAGGCTCACAGAGGCCTAGTTACCTGTCCCCAGTCATACAGATAATAAGTAAGCTGAATTGGGACAAAATAATGATAAAGCCAACTACTGTTATCTAAGCTTTTACTACAAACTAACCTTTTACTAGTACTTGATATGAGTTCTCTTACTTAACATTCCTAGTAACCCCTTTTAATGGGTACTGTCAGAATCCCTAAACAAGAGATAAAGAAACTGAAATTCAGAAAATTTAAGAATACTGTTGTGATTCCTCAGCTAGAAAAAGGCAGAACTAAGATCAGGACATGCTTTATTACAGTGATTTTGTTCTTTTTTTTTTTTTTTGATGTAGATCATTTTTAAAGTCCTTATTGAATTTGTTACAATACTGTTTCTATTTCATGTTTTGATTTTTTGTCGAACAGGTATGTAGGATCTTAGCTCCCCAGCCAGGGATCAAACCCAAACACCCTGAATTGGAAGGTGAGGTCTTAGACACTGGACCACCAGGGAAGTCCCTATTACACTGACATTTTAACAAAGACTTTCATTTCCAAATATGAAATGCATCAGTATGTTAAGACTATAAGCTGGTAACTGCAGCCAAGGTTAGCTACTTTCTTCTTAAAGGTAGAAAAGTAGTAGTAAAGTCGCTCAGTCATGTCCGACTCTTTGCGACCCCATGGACTGTGGCCTACCAGGCTTCTCCGTCCATGGGATTTTCCAGGCAAGAATACTGGACTGGGTTGCCATTTCCTTCTCCAAGACAGAAAAGGCTAATGTAAATGTTTAAGAGGCTCAAAAACATCACTTTAACAAAAACTTAAAATATGTCTTGCCATGAGTTTTACATGTAGTTGATAGAAAAATTAAGATTAATTTAAAGCCAGATATTAACATGTGCCGAAGGATTGATGTTTCCGAATTGTAGTGCTGGAAAAGACTCTTGAGAGTCCTTCAGACTGCAAGGCGATTAAACCAGTCAATCCTAAAGGAAATCACCCCTGAATATTTATTGGAAGAACTGATGCTGAAGCTAAAGCTCCAATACCTTGGCCACCTGATACAAAGAGCCGACTAATTGGAAAAGACCCTGATGCTGGGGAAAATTGAAGGCAAAGGGAGGAGGGGCAGCAAAGAATGAGATGGTTAGGTAGCATCACCAACTGAATGGACATGAATTGGAGCAAACTCTGGGAGACAGTGAAGGACAGGGGAGCCTCGTGTGCTGCAGTCCATGGGGTCGCAAGAGACAGACACAACTTAGAGACTGAATAACATTAACTCGCTACTCACTTGCATGTTATTCAAGAAAAGAAAAACCTGTCATGTTCTGTTTTTGAAATGCTTTGTTGAAATGGTTTGTTTTTATTTCCCATTGTCTTGTAGACAATTATTAAAATGTAAGGCAGGATTTTACTTTTCCAGCCTGGCTTCTCACTTGTGTCGTGAGTGTGATGGCACAGACAGGAACTCCTCAAAATACCATGATGCTCTGTGGTTTTCTACTGTCATGTGTTAGGCCTGCCTGGTGCCCCAGCTTGGGCTGTAATCGCTCCATAAACCACCCACCCAGGCCACTGTGCCAACTGCAAAGCACAAGCAAAACATGTCCCTCTGATGCTGAGATGTTTGAAAGCTGTTGGGTGCTTGTGCAAGGAAGGGACATAAACTCTCTGGGTTCCAAAATTAATTACCAGGTTGAGTCCCTGCTGCATAACTCATCTGCAACGTTTTCCAAGCTTTCCTGGAGTTATGAAGTCCAGAGATTTTAAAAGCAGACATCAGCATCAGCTGAAAGGCCCATAAGATATACACTCCCAGGGCCCATCACAGACCTACAGACCCCAGGCCTGGGGCCTAGGTACCTGACTGCAGAACAGGTCAGAAGTGGTCCTACTCCATCTGCTTTCTAGAAGAGCCACACTTCACAAGGCCCCGAAATTTGCCACCTTCCCCTCTTATAAACTGGATAATGCTCTGTAGCCAGTTGGTGATTAAGAATAAGCAAGTTCAGCCTGAAGAATAGTAGGAGTATTTCACATTTCTTTGGAGACTTTTATCATTTATCCACACTGTTACAGGTCAGGGCCTACTGCCTATTTCCCTTGATTCAACTAAAATGCAGATTTTTTTCCAGACTCCACTTATAAACGCCTTTAAAAAAAAAAACTGAAGTATAGTTGATTTACAATGTTGCATTGATTTCTAATGTACAGCAAAGTGAACCAGTTATGTGTATGCTTAGTCACTCAGTCATGTCTGACTCTTTGCAACCTCACGGACTGTACCCTGTCAGGCTCATCTGTCCATGAGGATTCTCCAGGCAAGAATACTGGAGTGGGTTGCCATGCCCTCCTCCAGGGGATCTTCCCAACACAGGGGTTGAACCCAGGTCTCCCACATAGCAAGCAGATTCTTTATCATCTGAGCCATCAGGGAAGCCCTGAAGCACTTATACATATAACTGTATATCCTTTTTCATATTCTTTTCCATTATGGTTTATCACAGGATATTGAGTATGCTATACAGTGGGACCTTGTTTACCTGTTTTATATATAGTAGTTTGTATGTGCTAATCCCCAAATCCTAATTTATCCCACCCCTACCCTCTTCCCCCAGTAATCAAAAGTTTGTTTTCTATGTTGATGAGTATGTTTCTGTTTCATAAATACATTTGTGTCATAGTTAGATTGTACATATTAGTGATATCTATATTTATCTTTTTCTTTCTCACTTATTTCATTTAGTGTATGATAATCTCTATCTCCATATCTGTTGCTGCAAATGACATTATCTCATTCTTTATTGTGGCTGAATAATATTCCATATATACACACACACACACACACACATATATATATATCTCACATCTTCTTTATTCATGTATTTGTCGATGGACATTAGGTTGCTGTCATGTCTTGACTACTGTAAATAGCATTGCAGCAAACACTGAAGTGCATGTATTTTTAAAAATTAGAGTTTTCTTGGGGTATATGCCCTGGAGTGGAACTACAGGATTGTATAGTAACTCTACTTTTAGTTTTTTAAGGAACTCCATACTGTTCTCAACAGTGACTGCTCCAGTTTACATTCACACCAACAGTGTAGGAGGGTTCCCTTTTCTCTACATCCTCTCCAGCATTTGTAATTTGAAGACTTTTTGATGATGGGCATACTGACTGGTGTGAGGTGGGACCTCATTGTAGATAAACTCCCTTTTTGAACATTAAATATAAGATGATGATGATATGTATAGCCATTTATGGGACACTAGCTGTGTGCTTTATATATGTTATCTCCAATCAGAGTAACTCTACAAGGTACATTTTATTCTCTCTAACTTGCACATAAGGAAATCAAAGCTCAGAGAGATCAAGTAACTTGTCCAAAGATGTCCATCCAGTAAACGGCAGAACCAAGATTTGAATCCAGATCATTTTAACTCCAGAACCCAAGTTCTTTCCATTCCCCATTAGCTGGGTCATCTTGGGCAAGTACTTAACTTCTCAATCCCTTAATTTTTCCACCTGTGCAAAGAGGGACACAGAAGTACTTAACCCAGAGTGTGTTGCTTAGATTAAAAGAAGTAATTCATGTAAAACATTTAGTACAGTAGCCTTAGCTACCACCAGAGTTGGTTTTTTCTTCTAACTTTTTTTCAGGGTTTCTCAAACGTATCTTAGAGGGCATTTACGCCATCTGGATACATAGTGGCAAATAATTTCAGTGTGGGCTGCAAGAGACATCTACCTCTCAGTTCTTCTCAGTGCTCATTCACAGGTTAGAGGGTCTGAGTAGTTCCACAGTAAAGAATCGGGTTTCGCTCTTCCCCAAGCTGGAAGACACAGATACCTAAATCACTGAATTTTCACCTAATATTTTGGTCCTACCAAGAAAGAAAGGGGTCTTTTACGCCTGATTTGGAATGGAATTGCTTTGATAATCTCACCCTCCGCCAGCGTGGGGAAAAGGCCCTACTGGAGAAACACCATTAAGAAGGACTTGCTTTGATACCGGCTGTTAATCCCATGGCCCAGCTTGACATTGTCTCTTAGCAACGTCCTGTCCTTTTCCCCTTTTCATTCTTGTGCCTCTAATGACACTTCCTCTCCTCTGGTTTCTCTTCAGGCTTTCATGGGCCCCTTTAAGCCTCGTTTACCCAGAGAGAAGCTGGAGCTGAAGGCCCAGCGCACATATTTATGTTAATAGTACCAAGGGGAGGAACAGCCTGTTCTGGGAGCTGCTTTCCAACCATCACATAAATCAGTCAGGGGAAAAAAAAAGTTACTGTTTTCACAAAGACAGTGCTAGAGTGGAGCAGCAGGTCTTGGCAAGGCATCATGCACACACACACACCCTCCGTAATGTCCACCTCATTCATCAGGAAGCAGTGGTAGAGGTGGGAGTCATGGGTGCAGAGGATTTCCAAGTCAGAAGGGATCTTTGAGGTCGTCTAGTGCTAAAGCACAAGGAAACATCTAGTAAATGCCTCTGTCCAGGTCCTTTCCCCAGAGATTCTGGTGCTGTTGTTGGGAGGTGGGGCATAGGAGAGATTCTGAAAGCTTTCCAGGTGATGCTCATGTGCATGAGGGCTGGAGTACTGATGTCATCACAGATCAAGCAGGGACTTAGTGGTACAGCAGGGGCCTGACACACATCTGCATTTCCTTCCATGATGTCATGTTGTCACTGAGCTCTGGGGAAGTGTGGCAGAAATACTAGATATTGATGATTTGAGTCATGTATCCCAATCATTTGGGATGCCCTTTCGAACTTACTTTTGCCCCTCCTTGGATGACAGAGGATGAGATGGTTGGACGGTATTACCGCCTTAATGGACATGAGTTTGGGTAAACTCCGGGAGTTGGTGATGGACAGGGAGGCCTGGTGTGCTGCGGTTCATGGGGTCACAGAGTCGGACACAACTGAGTGACTGAACTGAACTGTGCCTTTGCTCTACCTGGACCAACTGAATCAGAATCTCTCAATGGAACATAGCACATACATTCTAATAGAAATCTTAGTAGAAATTTTGATCTATATTCCAGTCTGAAAAAACACTAACCTGACAAACCACTCATTTCCGAGTTAGAAAAACTAGGGTTCAAATCCTGGGTCCATCAAATAACTAATGTGTTCTATGGTCAAGTTATGTGACCTTTCTGAGCCTCAGCTTCTTCATCTGCAAAATGGGACTACACAGGAACTCTCACTCATTCTTCAGTGTTGTGGTTCAAAAGCCATTTCTCCTTGGAAGTCAGGGCTGACCTTTCTGACCAGTCCAGGCACCCATCCACCCAAGGTATAGCCTCACAAAGAGCACGGGAAACTTCTCCTTTGTAACACTGACCACAATTCACCAACTGAGTAGAGTGAGACTGAACACATGGTGTTTGAATAGGTGAATAAATCATTAATAATGATTAAACACATGTGTAACGGATTACTCACTCTCAGTCTCCACCACCAGTATCTACGTTCAGTGAGATATAAGGGGTTGAACTATCTTGTTCAAGGCTACATTCATGGTGCCTGGTGTGAGGCTTCTTCACTCAACACACTGAGTAAAACAAAGGGCTGAATATAGGACTGGACAAGTGACCGATACATATGGAGTCACTGGCTCACAGTGGTCATGCAACAAACATCAGCTGTCTTAAAATTATCTTCAGAGAGGCCCAATATCTTACCCATAGACACACAGCAGAGTTGAAACCTGAACTCAGTCCTCTGGACTGCCAGCCTCATTTTCATCCATTATGTCAATCAGCCTTACTTTTCACACTTGAAGAGAGGGCCTCTAGGAAATAATGGCAGGCTGGCTTTGCCCACTAGAGTGAGCCGGAAACCCACAGCTTCTTGCATACTCCCAACCTTCACTGAAGCAATCCACACACATGCACACTCATCTGCTGATGACTATTGGCATGGTGCTCCTTGGTCCTCTCTTGAGAAGGTTTTGGGTCAAAAGCTCCTTGAGGACAGAAACTGTGATTTTGGCTCCCCTCACACAATAGGCCCATAGGAAGTCTATTCTTTGCTAATGACAGATTCAAGGGACAACACTGTTTTGATCTCAGCATCAGTCAAGCTATATGCATTGTGGGGCCAAATACCTGTGATGATTTCCAAATTTCCCCATAGGCCATCATGCTATCTGAGGTTTAGGGGCAGTTGACCCTTAGAGGGTCACATAGAGGGGGCAGAATTCACATCATTGTCTGCTTATGCACTATTGGGGAAGGGAGTTTCAGAATAAGACCAGGGTGACTATTTTGAGGAACCACTCTGGATGACCCCTTGTCTGTCTGCACTAGCATGGGTATCAAGAACTCTTCAAAATTTCATTTTAGTAGATTTCATTTACTTAAAAGTTCTATACACTACCATATGTAAATTACATAGCCAGTGGGAATTTGCTGTATGACTCAGGGAGCTCAAACAGATGCTCTGTGACAACCTAGAGGGGTGGGATAGGGTGAGAAGTGGGAGGGAAGTTCAAAATGGAGGGGACATATGTCTACCTACGACTGATTCATGTTGAGGTATGGCAGAAACCAACACAATACTGTAAAGCAATTATCCTTCAATTAAAAAAAATTTTTTTTAAAACAGCTTCTATGACCCAGATCCTGTGCCAAGTGCTTTATAGATACAATCTCATTTACTTGTTTTGATTCTGAGAGATTGTAATCATTGTCATTATCTTACACAAATGGAAACTGAGACCGGGAATAATTTGCTACAGGTCACAAGCACCAGTGCAAGCCAAGCCCAGCACTGGAACCAGGTCTAACTAATGATTCCAGGGCACTATGTGCCATGTTTTCCAGCTGCAAAAAATATACAGTTAGCACTCCATACCTGCGAGCTTCTCATCAGGGGACACAGAGGGCCAACCGTGTATTCATTGTACTATGCCATTCTATATAAGGGACTTAGTATCCACCAACCTTGGTATCCAAGGGACTCCTGGAAGCAACTCTCTGGGGATACCAAGGAATGATCATATTACAGACAAAGCTCTATGTCCTTCTGGGACTTAGTTTCTGTCAGGAGGAGACAAACCATAAATAATAAATCTAATCACCAAGAAAAGTAATAGTGCTTTAAATAAAAGTGCTGGAGAGGGTACAGAGAAAAGGAAACTCTTCTAGACTGTTGGTGGGAACATAAGTTGGAGCAGCCACCAGGGAAAACAGCATCCAGGTTCCTTAAAAAATTAAAAATATAGTTGCCGTAAGATCCAACAATTTCATTCCTGGCCACGTATCTGGACAAAGCTGTCATTCAAAAAATAAATGCAACCCTATTTTCATAGCAGCACTACTCACAATGTCTAAGACATGGAAACAACATAAATGTCCATTGAGAAATGAATGGATAAAGAAGACGTGATACAGATATAGGTAGATATAATAGAATATTGCTATTACTAAGTCACTTCAGTCATGTCCGACTCTGTGTGACCCCATAGACGGCAGCCCACCAGGCTCCCCCATCCCTGGGATTCTCCAGGCAAGAACACTGGAGTGGGTTGCCATTTCCTTCTCCAATGCATGAAAGTGAAAAGTGAAAGTGAAAAGTGAAAGTGAAGTCACTCAGTCATGTTCGACCCTCAGCGACCCCATGGACTGCAGCCTTCCAGGCTCCTCCATCCATGGGATTTTCCAGGCAAGAGTACTGGAGTGGGGTGCCATTGCCTTTAACCATAAAAAAGAATGATATAATGCCACTTGCAATAACATGGTTAGACATAGAGAGTATCATACTAAGTGAAGTAAGTCAGAAAGAGAAAGATAAATATCATAAGATACCACTTATATGTGGAACCTAAAATAAAACACAAATGAAGTTATTCATGAAACAGAAACAGACTCACAGACACAGAGATCAGACTGTGGTTGCTCAGTAGGGGAAGTAAGGATAAGGGCTTTTGGACCAGCAGATGAAAACTATTACATATAGGATGAACAGACAACAAACTCCTACTGAATAGCAGAGGAAACTATATTCAATATTCCAAGATTAAAAAATGAAGAAGAAAATGGAAAGGATAGATAGATAGATAATGTATAACTGAATCACTTTGCTGTACAGCAGAAACTAACACATTATAAGTCAACTATACTTCAATAAAAATTGTTTTTTCCAATTTTTATTTTATTTTTAAAATAAATTTATTCATTTTAATTGGAGGCTAATTACAATATTGTAGTGGTTTCAACTATACTTCAATGAAATTTTTTTAAAAGAAAGTGATGGTACTCTAAAAACTGGGGTAGTAAAGAAAGAAAGGGAGTGGTTGGAGGTATATGGGGAAGGGAGGCTGTGATACAGGTTTGCAATTTAAAATAGGGTGATTAGGACAGGTCTCAGTGATGAAGTCACATATTAGAAAAGAAGAAAAAGAGTCTAAGTTATATACCATGTTCATTATGCCTCCCTAAAATGAATGGATATACAAAACAGTGAATGTGACCACTATTGATGAAGCACCTGATGTGCGTCAAGGGCTGTGCCAACCATTTTATCTGCAATGTCTCACTGAATCCTCATAATGACTCTATAAGATGAAGATCATATCCATTTTTCAGATGAGGAAACCGAGACTCAGAGACTATAAAAAATACTGTCCAGAATGATTGGGTTAATAAGTGATAGGGCTGGCATTTGAATTCAGCTCCTCCAGCTCCAGGCCACTGCCCTTTTGATGACCAAAATGCTGATGATGTTATATTTTATTTCTACATGGTTTTGAAATTCATTGTTTTGTCGTTGGAACATTTAGATGTAGAGAAGCAGTCCCCAAAGAGCCATTTGCAAATGTCAGAAAATGCACGCTTTCCGGAAGCTCCCCAGGAAGGCTGCTCTTTCATGGAGGAATAGTGGTACCCTGGGCGTTAGAGGCCAGAGGTTGAGCATCTTTTTAGGGTGTGTTAGAGGAAACCATTTATAAACTTAACAGAGCTTTGTTCTTGACTTGGCAAGCTTGGCTGTCATAAGTGATTCCCGTATTAAGTCTGACGTCATGCCCTCACACTGCACTTTATCTTTCCTCTCGAGATCAGGAGCTCAGTGGTCTAAAAGGACTTGACGTGTGGAATGAAGGTCTCCTAGCCCACAATGTATTCAGTCCTCCCCACTACCCAGCCTCACAAGGATACCAATGCAGCCGTGTCAAGTGACATTCATTTGGAAGTCTGTGAACAAAAGAGGTGGGTCACTTGAGTGCCTTTGGTCACTCAGTAACAAATCTACCAAGACAGTGAAATGACTAATGTGTGAGTGCTCTGAAAATTTAGGGGCACCATGGAAATACACTTGAAAGAGAATGAGGAAGTGGAGAAGGATGCCTGAATCCATTCTTTCTGGGAGACCCGGGTTTCACAGCCTCAGTCTACCCTTTGACCCTAAGCCAACTCAAAAGTATAGATTCTGTCATTTACATCCATTGCATATACATGTATTGAATGTATATGTGTAACAATGACAACTAGTATTTAACATATTTTTTATGTTTTGAAAGCACTGCGGATGGGTATTGACTTGTTTATTCTCATTCAAGTGACATAACCCAGTGAATGTGATGTGGTGATTTAAATCTCTTTTGGTAAATGCAGAAACTGAAGCAACAAAAGTTCAATGACTTGACAAGGTCAGGGCTGGCGAATGATGGGGAGTGTAGGTGAAGTCCAGGTACCCTGAATCAGATACTCAACTTTCCTCTCTGACAGGGGAAGGGTGTTTGGTACCAGATTCATCCAGAAAAAGAATAGTAGGATCACACTCTGCCTGTCTCTCTCTTCTTCCTGTATCCCTGTTTACTCAGCATCTCTCCCCTCTCCTCTCTCCTCTCTCTCTTCCCCTTCCCCTCTTTCTTCCCCTTCTTCTCCTTCCTCTGTTTCAACTTGGAGTTTGGTTTATTCCAGGGTGTTTCTGTGTTGTTCAGTCATTCAATCGTGTCTGACTCTTTGTGACCCCATGAACTGTAACCCACCAGGCTCTTCTGTCCATGGGATTTCCCAAGCAAGAATACTGGAGTGGGTTGCCATTTCCTTCTCCATACTCCAGGATGAAATATGCAGAAAACCATCATTATAATGTGGACTCACCTATGGCATGATCCTGTGGCAGGGACCCCAAGAGGGATACTGTAATTGGATTTTTATAAATTACTCCAGAGCTCTGAGTTGGCGGCATGCCCTGGTGCCTTATTGAAGCTAAAACTGTCATTGGGAACAGCATCGAGGATGGTGTCCCATGACCACATAGGCTCACACAGAGCGAGTGATGATCCAGGTCATGCAGAGTCAAGGCCAAATCCAGAGTCCAAACCCAGAGTCCCTCAGGGCCCTTACTGGTGACTCCTTTACATTCATCACACTCTGTCCAGTGTCTTTCTCCCCCTGTAACTGGGTGATGTAGGATGTAAGGACCACAAGGACTGTGTCTGCCTTGTTAACCACTATCCACTGCACAGTGCCAGGTGCTGGGTAAGCCCTCAGACACGTGGAGAGTAAGTAAATGAATGAACAAGTGATGGGTTGATGCAATAACAATAGCTTAACATTCTCCCCAGCTCACTTCTGGTTAGAAAGAAGATTCTAATGAGGGCTGCATCTTAATCTCAGAATTTCCAGAGAAGGAGTTCCCTGGAAGGCTCATTCTAGAGTGAGTGTGGTAAGGATGGCATCTTTCCAGCATTTCTGAAATGGCATCAGCATATGCCCTGGCATTAAATTAGTCTCATCCCCAAGACCAAGAGTGATCAGACCTCAAAAAACAGTTGAGGAAGCCAAGGAAAAAGGCAGCTGGGGTTTGACTTTACCCCACCCAGACGTCCCCTCTGTGAGCCTCTGGTTATTCTATCCTGAATGCAAGGTGAACGTGTAGAGGTCTGGAGTCACGGCCTAGGAGGCCAAGTTCTCGTGGGACAATAAAAATCTGAAACAACTGCCGGCCCTGCTGGGTCCGTCTGTTATTGGAATTAAGCTCCCCATTTCATTTCATTCAAACTGAAGAAATTTTCTGGCAGGGTGTCAGGTTTCAAACAGAAATGTCAGCCAAGGGCTCATGAGGCCAAAGTCTGATCAGAACAAACTTGAATCAGTTGATGCACTAGGTAAAAACTCATAGTAGTCTGGTGGGCCTTTCTGTTAAATAGTCCTCATTTGCATGTTCAGGACTAAAAACCTGCAAGGAGCTATGTATAAAAACAACGTCTGAGGCCAATATGACTTCTATACAAAGTGAGCACACATCTATAGATGAATATGAAGGGCCCACTACATTGATTTTCTTCCCCAGTAGAGGACCAGAAAAGAATTTGAACATATTCTCAGGTCCAGTGTAAACCCTGATCTTTGACCCAATGAAAACTAACCCTATTAATAATTATAATAATAATCTTTGTTGAATAGTAGATGCTAGGGTCTGTGCTGTGTTTATTGATCAATTAATTTATTAATCAATTAATTCTCTTGATGATTCTACAAAGTAAGTCTTATTCTGATAGAAAATAAAACAGAGGAACAGAGGTTCACAAACACATCCTGGTTTGCAAACCAGCAAAGATCAGGATTGAAAGTTGGTAAGTTCACCCCCAGACTCTCTGCGCTTAATGTTCGTCAGGAACAGGTTGGGTAATGAACCCAACATGCAGGAATATAAACTGGATGCTTATTGCAGATTTAGTTGTAATTTCATACCCTGTACAGGATATTTTTCAGAACTCAGATCCCACTTTGGTAGCAAAGATAGATAAGCCAAATAGTCCAGTCTCCAAATGATTTAGTTTTATATCAGTACACTAGACAGGTCAAAATTCTGCTTGTCCCCTGGGATGTTGAAGAAATATTTAAATCACTTCTTTATACCCTAAGCGTGTAGGCAGAGATATAATCAGAGATTGTATGGGATTCCTATAGTCCTGAAGTAAAGAAGGCAATGGCACCCCACTCCAGTACTCTTGCCTGGAAAATCCCATGGACGGAGGAGCCTGGTGGGCTTCAGTCCCTGGGGTCGCGGAGAGTCGGACACAACTGAGCGAGTTCATTTTCACTTTTCCCTTTCATGCGTTGGAGAAGGAAATGGCAACCCACTCCAGTGTTCTTGCCTGGAGAATCCCAGGGACGGGGGAGCCAGGTGGGCCGCCGTCTCTGCGGTCGCACAGAGTCGGACACGACTGAAGTGACTTAGCAGCAGCAGCAGCAGCATAGTCCTGAAGACCACAATAATGTATAATATGGCCATAAGTAAGTGCCTTGATGGGGGTTGACGGATTTCATCCACCCACTAAATTGTTTTAGACTATACACTTGCTCTTTGCAGGCGTATAGTCTAGGCTTGAATCAAACCCTAACCTAAAGCAACAAACACATGGCTAGATGCCCAACTCCAGTAATATGGATAGGAATACAAACTAAATGACATTTTTCACGTATCATTTTGGCAAAAATTTCAAAATTTGATATTATCAATCATAGCAGTGGTAAGGAGAAGCAGGTTAGTATCTGCTTATGACACTGAATTGGGTTGCCAGTCCAGGTTCGATGCACGATGCTGGATGCTTGGGGCTGGTGCACTGGGACGGCCCAGAGGGATGGTATAGGGAGGGAGGAGGGAGGAGGGTTCGGGATGGGGAACACATGTATACCTGTGGTGGATTCATTTTGATATTTGGCAAAACTAATACAATTATGTAAAGTTTAAAAATAAAATAAAATTAGAAAAAAAAATGTATACCACCTGTGAGTCAATAAGTCCCTTTTACATATCTACCATCAAGAAACATTTATACATATTCATAAGAATGCTCATTACACCATCATTTGTGGTACCAAAAATTTAGAGATGGCTGAAATGTAACAATCCATATCATGGAATGTTACACAGTGCAAAAAAGATATACCTTCTCTATATACTGACCAACAAAAATGCTTGGCATACCCTTAACTTAAAAAATTCATAAAGCATGGTATAATCCAATAATATTATCACACATACACACACAAAACCAATGTATTTTTAAAAAAAAGGAAGGGAAAGGCACACATCAGAACCAGAGATTAGATTACCTCTGGGGAAGCTCCAAGGTTGGAGAGCAATGGCCATGAGGACCATCCATCATTCATACATTCTATGGATACTGTCTAGCACCTTCTAGGCCAGGCATTGGTGCTGCTTTGTGATCAACAGAATAGACAAAGATCCTTGCAACCATGACACCTACATCCTAGCAGTATTGTTTTGTGAGGTATGTTTATAGGATGAGACTGTATGGCTTCCCTGGTGGTTCAGACAGTAAAGAATCTGCCTGCAATGCAAGAGACCCAGGTTCAATCCCCAGGTTGGGAAGATCCCCTGGAGAAGGGAATAGCTACCCACTCCAGCATTCTTGTGTGGAGGATCCCATGGACAGAGGAGCCTGGTGGGCTACAGGGGTTGCAAAGAGTCAGACACGACTGAGTGACTAACACTTTTACACTTTCACTTTCTGTAAATAAAAATAAGTAAAAATAAAAGCAAATTAAAGGACAGATTTTTATATTAATGAAATGTCAAGTGACTATTTTGGCTTTTGAGAGTCCTTGCAAACTGTCTCAATCGTAAATGCTTATTGGTAACTGTCATGTGGCTACCATATTCCTCAAATAGTCCTCTTTTGACAGCTGGCACAGAGTGGTACATTGACAGTCTCTCTAGCACAAGAACTTGCATAAAGTTGGTTCATTTCCCTTCTCATCATCTTTTGAGAGTATCATTAGGCATTAAACTCTGTATGTGTTAGTTGCTCAGTCATGTCCAACTCTTTATGACCCCATAACCTAACCCTGCCAGGCTTCTCTGTCTGTGGGATTCTTCAGGCAAGAATACTGGAGTGGGTTGCCATTTCATTCTCCAGGGGATCTTCCTGACCCAGGGATTGAACTCAGGTCTCCTACATTGCAGGCAGACTCTTTACGGTTTGAGCCACCAGGGAAGCCCAAGAAGAAAGGCTTCCCTGACCAGGAATTGGACTAGGCCATGGCCCTGAGAGCACCTAATCCTAACCACTAGATCATCAGAGAGCGTGAGTCAACTCCAATTCTATTATATATATATTCACCAAAAGACATGTACAGAAATGGTCTTAGCACTACTAGTCATAAAAGCCCCAAACTGGAAATGATCTAAATGTCTACCAGCTGTTGAAAATATATGCAATGTACTATACTCACGGGAAAGAATGTTACACGTAAATTAAAATCAGTGCATTAAGACTACACAGAGACTTCCTTACTGCTCCAGTGGCTAAGACTCCACACTCCCAATGCAGGGCACCCAGGTCCAATCCCTGGTCAGGGAACTAGACCCCACATGCCACAGCTACGACCTGGCACAGTCAAATAAATAAAACTATATGCAAATATGTGAATGAATCTCACCAACATAGAGCTGAAGGAAGCCAGGTGCAAGAATAACACACTATATAATTCCATTTATATGACCTTTAATAATAGGCAAAAACAAGACATGATATTAGAAGGCAGGATAGTGGTTACCCTTGGGAGGGAGCAGAGGTACAGTACATTATAGAGGCTTTGGGAAGTATTAGGATTGCTTAGCTTCTTGCTCAGGGTGCTGGTTATGTGGTTATATGGGTATCTCAGTTTAAGAAAATCTGTTGAGTTTCACAGTGATGATTTGCCTTTTCTGTAAGTATACTGTATTTGTACCAATAGTTTACCCACCCCTCCCCCCCCCCAAAAAAAAAACAAAATTAAAACATAAAACCCTAAAATCCAATCTGTGTTGTTTGAATCTCATATTTGGCAAGTCATACACATTTTCCAGGCTTCAGTCTCAGCCTGTAAGATGGGAGGGGGATTTGTTAGCGGATATGTATGGGGCCTTCCAGCTGTATCACCTGTGTATCCAACAATCAATTTCTGGAAGAAGGGGAAATGAGAATGAGGCTTGGGTCACTTGTTCTTTGAAATTATAGAAGACTTACGATATCATATGTGTCCCATTTTCAGGACATTTGTTGTAAACTGAAGATACAAGCAATGAGCAAGGGAAATCCTGCCTTCCAGGAAAATGCACGTAGCTGATTCCTTCCCAATTTGTGTGAATATGCCAAATGCTGCTTCTGCCAAGCCTCTTGGTGTGATGAATTCACAGACCCTGCAATGGGAAAGTCAGCAGCTGTAGAGGTGGGGCTATTCCTGGTAGGAAGGAGGCAGCTACCATGCTTGCGCCTGCTGACCGGACTGCTGTTTCAATAGGAACTTCCTCTCCAGGGGAGTTGGTTCATAATTTTCCTCTTACTACTACTGGAAGTCCTATAATGGCCATATCACAGCCTGTACCCATTCACAACAGGAAATTCTGACAATCCTGTCTGACAATCTGCAGACAATCTTGGCACGAGAAGAGGAAAAGTCCAGTCTTGTGTGTCAGCTTCTATATTAGAACCAGAACAATCATTTTTATGGTATAGACCATGTTGTCACCTTCACAAGTGATGTTGGGCTCCAAAAAGGAAAATGTACTCTAGTGAAGTTCAAGTGTGATGTCTGCAAGCAGGGACCCCAGAGAAGGCAACACTTTGAGGACCCTGAACAAAAACGCTGTGGTGACTCTAAATCCAAGGAAAGGCGCTTTGATAGTGGGAGACGGTTTCTGGTGCATGAGTTCCTTGTACAGTATTATCCTACGTGTTCAGGACAGCGGGGCCCCGTGGGAACTACGGGTCCTCACAGGCATGCTGAAGTTAGCAACTAACCACTCACAAAATCTGATAGGCATCTTACATCCTCTAGCTTGGTTTTTCTCAGACAAGCAGAGGTAAAGGGCCCGTTCTGTTGTTTGATTTGATTTTGTTTGGTTATTTATTTCTAATCACTCACTGGTCAATACATTTATAAAAACAATAAACAGGATTAAAAGTAGAATAAAGAGATAGGCAAAATATAGGTTCAATTCTTGCTTATTATTTTCAATAGACGTTATTCTGTCCAGTGGCTAGGAAAGTTCGTACATGTTCCCTCCTGAGCTGGGCACTGGTCAAAGAGATGCTTTTAGTTTATGAAAATGTGTTGAGCTGTATACAATGTCTGTACAACATGGTGAACTGCTGGTAGTCTGTGGATTTTAGAATTGCTGCTCCATGGAGGTTTTCTCACCCTTCTTTGGGAGTAAGTAGTTAACACAATGCCCCAAAATAGAGGAAAGGGCCAGGGAACAGGATATTGTGATAAGGATGGAGACCCAAGAGAATGGGAGAACAGTTAGGAAAGTAGATTTGTCTTAAAAAAAAAAAAATCACGATTGTAGTGATGAAGTAAGTTTTGGTGATGAAGAAAGGAACCTGCTATTTTTAGAGGAGTAGGACCAAGTGACACGAGTAAATAACCAGAGTAATTATGCAGAAGGAGGCCCAGAGATCTCTACTTATGGTATTCAGCCAATCCAGATGCTAATCAACACATATGGATCATGTCAGATATTAAAGTTCTCATTTGGGTCAACCAGGGGACACGGGGCAGGAAAAGTGTCGCTTCTCTCCACTCATTTTCTACTCACACATGGCAGATGGAAAACCGATTTTTACAAAAACAATTTTGCTGTTTCACCAAATGCCAAATATAAGGACTCATGTCAATAACATCGCTGTTCATGATTCTTGAAGGCAAATTTAGAATTAGGGATAATTACCAAGAAACATGAAGAGAACAGGCTATAAAACAATTTATATAAAGTCACAGGAATAATGTTTCACTGAAGCCAGCCAACCATTTTTGTACTGTTTTGGTATTTTGGAAAAAAGAGAGATTTTAGTAGGTAAGACAAAAGGCTGAAATTCTACAAGTATTTTAGTTTCCAGTCCAGGACAGCTGTTGGGTGATATCACCCATTGTGAGAATAGCCATGCGTGGAGGGAATTAGCAGATGAAAAGCCAGCAAACTCGACAAGGGGTATGTAAACGTGCTTTCTCAGTCTCTTTCGATTCTCCTTACAGAGGCACACACCTAAAAGTGAAGTTACATGTGTGGATGTTTATATGAAACAGAAGAGACACAAGAAAGGGTCTGAGACATGAAAAACGGTGGAGGAAGATAAACATTTCAAGATTCATATCACACTGCTGCTGCCCCGATTCAGAGAGTCTCTAAGGAAATAGCCAGAAGGGCTGCTCAACACTCTGCTTCCTTCCAAGGAATAAAGAGTTTGCTACGAGCCAAGGAAGTGCCCAGAAAATGCCAATTTATGTCACACTAATATCTTTCTTAAAGCTGAACATGGACTTCAGAAATGTAAACTTTTGGCTCCAGTGAGCACAGCCAGCCTGGAGGGATTGATATTAGGTTCTTCTGAAGGACTGAGGGAAATTTGAGAAGAGATCAAATTAGACACCCAGTAATTAGAAAATGTACTGACACCAGAGTTTTATTCACAAGAGTGGTGGGGTCAACTTTTCCATGGCCCCTGATGTGAACTCAGAAAAATGGCAACCTGAAAACAGTGTTTGGAAATGATTTCACTGGAGACAGACAGACACAGCAAAAGCTGGAAGGAAAGGGAATAAGAGACAAACTAAAGTGAGATTCTGTAATTGAGAAGACCTGCGGGAACTAGCAGAAAAAGTTTCCTGCCACAGACAAAACAACCTTCAAAGGCTACCTTCCTTCTCTCGTTGCTGGGGTAAAGTTGCTTTTGGAATAACCACCAATGCATTATACATATTTAAAACTCTCCTCTCTGGGTTTATAATTTTTACAGAGACAGCTTCCTGCCAACGTAAGTTGTGAATGTAAGATGATGCTCCTTTGTGGGGTTGTAAAGACAATCTAAGAACAAGTGATTTCAGAGTCACAAACTTCACAGCTGGGGAGCATTTCCATTGCCTAATGCACTTTCCCTTGAAGCTTTCATTGTTTCGCTCTTACCCAGTGGTGTCATTATTTGACTTACCTCATCGGGGAAATCATTGTTTAAAAACTGAATATAAACGGTGAAATAGTTTTGTACTTATCTTTTCCAGGATAATAGCTTCCCTCCCCCCCTTACCAGTTCCCGCCACAGAAGGGTTAGGCCCCTGTGGGTGATGAATTGTTCCAAAGAGTTTGACAGTTCCAGGGAGAGAAATGAGAGTAAAAATAACTAGCTGATTACCAATAGGAAGCAAATTGGCCACTTGAGAATTCAGTGGCTAGAAAGATGACAAATGAGAAAAAGAAAATCCTCATCAAGAGATGAGGCTTTCTGATTAGACCAAGTGCTTTCCACGCCTCTCCCTCCCTGCTGTGTGATGATGTACATCCGATTGGACATCGTTTTGTATCAGGGGCAGTCACTTCCAAATGGGTGTTTGGAAGACTTTGAAGTATTTCATTATAACCAGGAGGCATTCAGAGGCTGGGCAAGTAAAATGGAAGATGCTCTATCTTGGGCTGTGGAATGTACATTTATAGAAGGAACCCACGTCTGATTGGTTTGGTCTGGCTTTTTATTCCATCACCCCGTAAGGCAAGCTTCCAAGATTTTCTGGACTCTGGAAGAAAATAAAAGTGAGAGTGTTCTTGGCCGAGGAAATGCACATTCAAGGCAGATTCAAGGGTTTCAATATGTGGATAGACTGGGTTTTCTCTGTTAAGAGTCAACTACTAAAAATAGAAATAATTTGGGAATCCTTTAAAGAGAGGCCATTTTTGCTAGTCCTCATTTGAATAAATCCATAAAGTGAAAGAGGGTATATAATGATCTGTAGACATGCTAGCTGTCCTCAAAAACCATAAATGTATCAGTGGTATTAAGTCATTTGTGCATGAAGAGATAAAACATTAACCATTAGCCTCCAACTGGGCACAGCCATAAGAGTTGTAGAAAGTAAGAAGAGAAACGGGAATTTTGAGTTAGGTAATCAGAATAGAATTCAGGGAGGAAGGGTGATAAGATGCAGGCCTTGAAGGATGAATATAACTATAGCGAATTTCTGGGTGGGAACTGTTTGAATGGATAACAGCACTATTTTTTTTTTTTAATGGTTTGTTAAAAAGTGACTGCAAGTGGTTTGTCTTGAGTAAAGGGGTTTGGAAAGATGAACTGGGATGTAGGTTTCCCACGTATGCATGGGCCTTCCATACCAGGCACAGGTGGGTTTGATCTTAGGAGCAGTGGAGGAACATGAGTGGTTCTGAGTAGAGTTAGAACTGTTTTAGAGGTGTGTTATCCCTGTCAATGAAAAGAAAAGGCAGAAGAATGTTCTCTGGAGCTTTACCAATAGGTCAGATTAAAAGATAAGGCCACCATTTTTATTCTTTTTCAGTTTTGACACCTGTGCTGTGGAAGAGAAGAATGCATAACACAGTGCTTGGCACATAGAAGGGCTCAACCAATACTGCTGAATAAGCCTGAAGTTTCTCCAAATCACAGTATTATCATTTCCTAGAATAGCTGAGGAAGACCTGAGGTTGCCTCAGCCCTCTCAAGAGGTACCAATGAATGATTTGAAGAAGACCAGATTAGGAGTTATAAGAACTTGAGAATTTAAATTGACCTTCATGGGTCTGTATTATCTCAGTTAAGAAGACAAAGGTAAGTTTTGTGAATGAACTCTAATAGCAGAAAGCTTTTTGTGTATATTTTTGGAGAGAGAGCCATGTGTACCTTGAGTTGAGTGCTTGGAGGACTCTGTGATCCAACTCAAGGTTAAGAACCTAGGAATTGCATTCCCTTTAGAAAACAAGAGACTGTGATTCTGAGAGTCCGAGGATGATTTTGCTCTCTGGAAGGCCAGCTGGGACATCTGGAACTATAGCTCTGCCAATCTTGTCACCTTGGAGGCCTGTGACTGATTGTTTTGACTGAAAGGAGGAGGAAAGGATTTTGTTTCTAAATGTCAACCCAGCCTCAGATTCCCCAGCAATTTAAGGAGTATTATTGATCTTATCAGGCATGCTGGGGTGTAATTGACCATCGGAAAGAGACAAATCATTGAAAGACACTTGCCCTCAACAGAAAGTGACATTGGCAAAGTGTAACCTCTGACACAACCTTTTTTTTGTAGAATTTTTTTTCCATTTCTGCTTCCTTTCATAACGGCCTCTGTCATAGGGTTACTGGAAAGAATAACTCGTTAATGGTGGGGGAAAAGTACTTGGGAAGATGATATACTTTGGCACTTAAGTCTATTGTTCAAAAACAATACGAAATAATATTTTTGTTGAATGGACATGTTTAGTAGGTGCTCTGACTTGGGGACTTGTCAATAGTGATATGATGCTATTTGCCAGAAATATGAGCAGTTAAAAAAATGTTATCTTTCTCTAGAAGCTATTTTCAGTGTAAAATTCCAGCATGGAAAGCTAGTTCTTGCAATTTTTAATGAGGCAGGACTCTTAATAATGATTTTTGGCTTAATGTGTTAATGAGTAGAGATCTGAGGGATAAAGGACTTACAATGTAATAAGGAAACTCAAAGAAAGATTAGGCTCTAATAAAAATAAATAGTTTTAAAATTGATTTTAATAAATTCAACTCTGTTTCCTTTAATTTATACCAAAAAGCAATGCACTGTGGTAAGCTGATTATATCATTGATAAAAGAAAGAGTGGACATTATATTTTAATATAATATTAATAAGTTACAAATGCCAACTTACAAGAAGAAATCATATATAGGAAAGAATATATATTCTTGGTGAGAAAAAAAAATGTTACCTATGAATGTAAGTAAATTTATTTTCACTTTTTGAATAGCAGCTGTCAGGTTTAATTGAAAAGCTGATTAGTTACACAGAAAAACATCTAAAATGGCAATACTATGGATAATGGCAATAAAGTTTAAGAGTAACTTTTCTTTCGATTGTTCTGCCCTACTGATGTCTTCTACTTTTCCAAGTAGTAATGATGATCCTTATTCTTCATTGAAAGTATGAAAGTATTAGTTGCTCAGTTGTATTCAACTCTTTGCAACCCCGTGGACTATAGCCCACCAGGCTCCTTTGTCCATGAAATTCTCCAGGCAAGGATACTGGAATGGATTGCCAATCCCTTTTCCTGGGGATCCTCCCAACTCAGGGATCAAACCCAGGTCTCCCACACTGCAGGCAGATTCTTTACCATCTGAACCACCAGGGAAGCCTATAGGCAACTTAAACTGAGAGAAGTCAATTTCCTCTAAGAAATTTCTTTAAGAAATCCAGTTTACTTCACTGAGAGTGTTATATGGAGAATACTGTCAATGACAAGATCACTCTATTTCATACCTAACTACTCTGCTGCTGCTGCTAAGTCGCTTCAGTCGTGTCCGACTTTGTGCGAGCCCATAGATGGCAGCCCACCAGGCTCCCCCGTCCCCTGGGATTCTCCAGGCAAGAACACTGGAGTGGGTTGCCATTTCCTTCTCCAATGCATGAAAGTGAAAAGTGAAAGTGAAGTTGCTCAGTCATCTAACTACTCTACTGCTATTGCTGCTGCTAAGTCACTTCAGTCGTGTTCGACTCTGTGCGACCCCATAGACGGCAGCCCAGTAGGCTCCTCTGTCCCTGGGATTCTCCAGGCAAGAACACTGGAGTGGGTTGCCATTTTCTTCTCCAATGCATGAAAGGGAAAAGTGAAAGTGAAGTCGCTCAGTCATGCCCAACTCTTCGCGACTGCAGCCTACCAGGCTCCTCCATCCATGGGATTTTCCAGGCAAGGGTACTGGAGTGGGGTGCCATTGCCTTCTCCGCTAACTACTCTAAACTTGTCCAAAAAGAGAACCCTTCATGTACTGTTGGTGGGAATATACGTTTGTGTAGCCACTATGGGAAACATTCCTTAAAAATTAAAAATAGAGTTGCCATATGATCCAGCAATCCCACTCCTGGACATACATCCAGACAAAACTATAATTCAAAAAGATATGTGTACTCCTAGTTCACTGTAACACTATTCACAAAAGCCAAGACATAGGAACAACCTAAACGTCCACTAACAGATGAGAGGATAAAGACGATGTGATACACATATACAACGGAATACTTCTCAGCCACAAAAAATAACAAAATAATGCCATTTGCAGCAACATATATGCAACTAGAGATTATCATACTAAGTGAAGTAAGTCAGAAGGAGAAAAACAAATATCATATGTCACTTACATGTAGAATCTAAAATATGCTACAACTGAAACTATGAAACAGAAACCGACTCACAGACATAGAGAACAGATTTACGGTTGCCATGAGTGGAGAGGGATGGAGGAGGAACGGAGTAGTAGTTTGGGGTTATTAGATGCAAACTATTACATATAGAATATAAAGAAGGTCCTACTGTATACCAGAGGTAGCTATATTCAATACCCTGGGTTAATGGAAAGAATATTTTTAAAATGTATATATGTGTATAACTGGGTCACTTTGCTGTACAGTAGAAATTAACACAACATTGCAAATCAATTATACTTCAATTAAATACATGAATAAATAGATTTGTCTATATCTTAAAAATCTCTTCAACATGAAAACAGAGACTTCTACCCCAGATATAATTTTCTTTCTTCCACTGAAAATAATTTTTTAAAAAATGTACTCAGAATCACCCAAATCTCTGTCTTCCACTGAGCATAGTAAACTCTTTCCAGTTGCCTGGAAATGAAAACTATGAGTTAAACTCTAACTCCAGAGTCCAGTGCAATGCCATAAGCTAGTGTATGTTCTGAGTAATATAACAGTATTATATCCTGTTTATATATATAATATATTTATACATATTATATTTTATTTATATATTATATATTTATTATATATTTATATTTAATATATAAATATATTGTTTTTATTATTAACATATTTTCTATAAATACATATAAAATATATTTATATATCATTTATATTTTATATTTTATTTATATAATATATATTATATAAATAAAATAATATATTATATAAATGTAATTTTATATTATAAATATAATATTATATATATATTTATTTTTATATTTTATATCCAATATATACTGATCTTACAGTATCAGCAACAGGAAGTGCCCAATGAAAACTTGCTAAATAAAACTGAAAAATGGCCCAAACTGAAGTCACTCTGCATTTGCAAATTGTGCTGGACTCTATGCTTGGGACCCCAGTACGGGTCCTGTGGTTTCCCAAACCACCTAATCTCCTGTATCATTGCCCATATTCTGAGAAGAGTTGTCTCAATGGTACTATGATTTTGATATCTTATTTCAAAAGTGATTTTTATCTCTTATTCCAAAAATCTAATTCATATAATAGATTTTTTAAAAACATACTGACCAGATTCTACCTGGGTAACACTGGGATCAGATTCTCATCATAGTGAACACCAAGGAGACAGTTATGAAGAATATAAACTAAGCTTATCCACACTGAATTCTCATTGACATCCTGAGGACAAGAGGGTCTGACTAGATGGCTTACCCAAGTAAACAACATATAAGGGTATTTATTAAATGCCTTTAGACATTTTAAGTTATAACATATTTAAATGCCAACAAACATTTTTTTCTGGGTACGATAGGATCACTGGCATTTTCATGTCAAGACCATGGTTGTATGTTAGCCCCATGCTGCTGCTAAGTCGCTTCAGTCGTGCCCGACTCTGTGCAACCCCATAGACGGCAGCCCACCAGGCTCCCCCGTCCCTGGGATTCTCCAGGCAAGAACACTGGAGTGGGTTGCCATTTCCTTCTCCAATGCATGAAAGTGAAAAGTGAAAGTGAAGTCGCTCAGTTGTGTCCGCCTCTTATCGACCCCACGGACTGCAGCCTACTAGGCTGCTCCATCCATGGGATTTGCCAGTCAAGAGTACTGGAGTGGGAATTCCCTGTTGGCTCAGATGGTAAAGTATATGCCTGCAATGCAGGAGACCCAGGTGCAATTCCAGGGTTGGGAAGATCCCCTGGAGAAGGAGATGGCTACCCACTCCAGTATTCTTGGCTGGAGAACTCCACAGACAGAGGAGCCTGGCAGGCTATACAGGCCATGGGGTCACAAAGAGTTGGACACAACTGAGTAACACTTTCATCTTTCAGATGCTAAGTAATCCTATATTATAGTTATAATTGCTGCTGGAAACTGGAAATTTTGTGATGGCTCTTCTTTGGCATCTGAAACATACTGTGGTGTTTTTACTGGACTCTACAAAATTGCTGCTTTTTTACCCATAGAGGTAAGTTCCCACTGCATAAGTTTTATGTCTTGAAAGTTTTATGGTGCCCTCAAAAGATGGAACAGAGACCATGGATTCTAAACCAATTTGATGGGCTCCTGAAATACAGGTAAGCTCATTTATTCCTAGTAATTATACCCCCAGTCTGAGTGTCTCCCTCAGAGAATTTCACTTCACAGATGATGAAACCAAAATTGCAGAAAGTTAAAGTCACCTACAAAGACATGATGAATATCAAATCAACCCAATTTGTATCATTGATTTAAAATCTTGACAACTTACTATCAGGGTCCCAAGCTGGCTACACCCCTACAATACTACAGCAGAGCTCTCAAAACAACAAAAGACAGTATGTGAGAAGGAAAAAGTAAGACAAAGCATCTCTAGGACTGCTGTATGGGAAGCGGTGCTTGTCGACATACACACGTGACCTTTTAAGTCTCAACTCTGTTACTATGTTTCTCTGACTTTGGGAAGTCACTGTTCAGTCTTTCCTTATTTGTCAAACTGGGGCAGGAAAAAGAGTGAGTGGATCAGTTCAACTGCATGTGTTCTTAGGGCTGATGCTGAAGGATTCTAAAGTGTGTACTTGTATGATATCATGATCTATAAAAGCCTGGAAAATTATTATAGCTTGGGAGTCTCCTTTTCATGATCCTTCCCCTCTCTCCTACCTCTAAACTTGAAAATTGCCAAAGTTCCACCCAAGCTCTCTCTTCTTCTCTAGCACTACTTTTTCCTTGGGTGGTCTCACCCATTTCCAGAACTTGTTTTAAAGTCTATTTTATCTGCTATTAGTATAGCTATTTCAAGTTGCTTACAGTTGCTATTTTCATGGTGTATCTTTTTTCATCCTTTTGCTTTCAAGCTGTTTGTATCTTTGAATCTAAAATGCCTCCTGTACACAGCAAATAGTCAGATCATGTTACTTTTTCAACCTAATCTGATAATCTGCCTTTCAGTTGGACTGTGTGATGATCCATATTTTAGTATCATCCATAAACCGTATTACTAATATGGTTGAATTTACATCTGACAGTTTGCTTTTGGTTTTATGTCTCAAATCTCTCTGTTCTTCTGTTTCTCTTTTACTGCGTTCATTTGTATTTAATGGATATTTCCTAGGTGGAGGACTAGAGGCCCTATTCTTTCTGAATAAAGGTCCTGCAACACAGGACTTTTGAAGAAAGATGAAAAATGCTGGCAGCCTGCCCCTCACATGGTGATTCTGAAGATATAGCTGGCTCAAACGTCAAAGACTCTCACTGTTCTTACTAAGATTTACTAAATTTACTTGAATGAATATTGCTCTAATTGCTGTTTGCCCTTAGGAAAGTTATCAGAGACTATATACAATTTTCTTTAGTTAAATGGTCACTGGGGAGAATGTTTGCTGTGTTTCTAAATCCATCATTCTAGAGGTTAATCTCTTATCCAACCTCTTAAATATCGTCTATGAGCTAATGATGCCTGTGTGTCTATTGCCAGCCCAGGCTTTCATCTGGATACCAGACTTCCATCTCTAGCAGACCGCTTGTCATCAAGTAGATATAGTTAGTTTTTCTCAAAAAGGTTCTTTATAGATCTTTTTTATTTTAGTAAATAAACCTACCACTGACCTAGTTAATCAAGTAAAAACCCTGAGCATCAGCTTGGATGCCTCCCTCATCGACCACATGTAATCCATCAGCAAGTCCCATGGGTTCTTTCTATCAACTGCATCCAGACATTGACCATCTCTCTCCACATCCCTGTCTAATGCCTGAATCTAAATTACTCCCCCTCTCCCAGTCTACTAAAGTAGTCTTCTAATAGACTCTCATTCCTGCTACCCCTCCAACATGTGCCTCACACAACTCCCAGAGTGATCATTTTATATATAATAATAATATATTACCCTTGGCACATAATTTCTACCACTGGCTTCAGTCCTGTATGAACTGGCTGAATTTTATCTCTTCTTCCAAACTTATCTAAACCTCCTCCATGGCCTGGTCTGTTTTAGTCACACTGACCTCTTTTATTTAAAATATTTATTTATTTGGCTGTGCTGGGTCTTAGTTGCAGCATGTGGAACCTTTTTTTTTCAGTATGTGGGATCTAGTTCCCTAATCAGGGATCAAACCCAGCACCCCTGCAGTGGGAGTCTTAGCCACTGGACCACTAGGGAATTCCCTGTCCTCTTTCATAGTGTACTTTCCTTTGCTTTAGTATACTTTCCATAGTTCTCTCCCCTCCCTTTTCATAGTGGCCATTTCTCCTCTTTATTTTATTTTTTTTTAGCTTAAATGAGAAGTTTTCTATGTAGCTTTTCCATTATTATTCTCTGTTGATTCATCCCATTCATTATTTTGCAACCCTTGATACAGTTTGTAATTATTAACTTGTATAGTGATTTGTTGTCTGCTGCTTCCACTAGCTGGTAAATTCCAGGACAGCAGAAGTCATAGTTGTTTTTGTTGATCATAGTTGTTTCGTTGATCTGTTTTTGTTTATGATAGCAGAAATCATAGGTGTTTTTGTTTTGTAATAAATATATACCACTACTAAGAGCTCCGTCTTACCAAGCACTGAATATGCATCAGAAACTGATTTAAGGCACACATGAAAATAAATGTATATGTACATCTACACATACATACATATATATACACTCACGTATATAGATACACACATGTACACACATTTATATACATAGTCACACAAGTACACATATACATACACACCAATTTAATTCTCATAACAAACCTACAAGATCACTTCTATGTTCACTTTACAGCTGGTTAAATTAAAGCACAGGGAGGTTAAGTGACTTGTCCAAGGTCTCACAGTAAGTGAGCAGTTGAACCCACTGTTTCAGAGTCTGGACTCTTAGCCATTTCATGTTTTGCTGAGAGCATTGCCAGGAACAAAGTAGGCACTCGGTTAATACTGTAGGATGAGTAAACAAAGAGGGAACCAAAATGAACATACTATCAACTGCTAGAGCAGGGCTGTCCAAAAGAACTTTCTGGGATGATGGAATTTCTACATCTCTGCTCTCCTATACAGCAGTCGTGAGTCTCATATGGCTGTTGAGCGTGTGAAACATAGCTAGTGTGACTCAAAAACTGAATTATTTTTGTTTAATTTCAAGTAATTTGAGTGTACATAGCTACATGTGGCTACCAATTATCATGTTGGATAGTACAGTCCAAGACTTTTAGGAGGCGGTATCACTTTTGATGTCGTGAGGTTTATACAATCTTGATGAATTTAACTCCAAAAACAGACCACAAAATTCCCTTCTGCATTTCTTTTTTCCCTAGTGCCTTCCACCCACAGTTTTGCAAACATCCTTCATCCTCCCACTATACTTCATTCCAGCCTAGAGAATGACGCTCCTACCCTCACGCAGAGCTCCAGCAAAGTCATTTTCCTGCCTCCTCAGTAGCGCCCTAAACAGTCCTCCAGAAGTATTTAACTCGCCAACAAACATCTAGAGCCTGCTTGGATGGAATGCTAGCCTGGGCACTGGGAAGGGGTAGAGGGAGTTGGAGATGTAAAGAAAATTAAACAAGGCCCCTGCCTAATAGTGTGCTATGGGGGGAGTAAGGTGGGGAGAGCAGTTAGACTGATAAACTGATAACACTGTAAGGATTCAGTCAGAGGGATGGAGTTGGGGAAAAGGCTTGTAGCCTCAGGAGTTTGCACTTCACAGAAATTGCTCTAAAATGGCACTGATTCCACTCTCACCTGGACCATAAGAGTAAATGGTTGGAGATAGATTTGCTTTCAAAACCAAGTTCAGGATGGATATAAGAAAAACCTTCCTGATGTCTAAAAAGAAATGACTGGCCCAGATAAAGAGAACTGTTGTTACATTTCACCCTGATTGCCTGGGCTGCAGGGGGTTGGATTCAGTTCTTAGAACAGCACCACACCTTTTACAGAAAGAGAAATAATCAAAGAAAGAGCAGAGATTAGACTGAGAGCAAATATTAAGGAACAGGAGAAAGAACACAAGTGGCGCACATCAACCGTCCAACTCGTGGGCAATCACAACTCACGTTCTGCCACAGTCTCCAGGAACTGGGGTAGCGAGCATGCATTTCTTCCCTCCCACTATTTGCATACTTGGAATCTCACTTACATTGTATGGAGGTTAGGGCAAAAGATGTTGCTTTGTTTGGATTTTGCTTCTTCTGTGGAATTCATTATAAAGCAATGTGCTTTTGTGTGCCAAAGAGCAGAAAGGCTCCACTTCCTCTTTTTCAAAAGGATTTGGGCAGAAGTCAACTACTCTATTTATTCCATGCAGCTCTCCTTTTGATGACTAGATGTGTGCTGGTTATAGATGCCACAGAAAAGCAGTGAATTTTCTCACCACAAAGAGCTTTCTATCTTAGGATGTGTCTCACAGCATCATGCTTCTGAGAGTGCAATTTTTAGTCTGTCCTCTAAATGTCACTCCATCAGGAGAAAGCACTTAAACATATAGAAATACCCAGATGATGCCACAGTGCTTCATTTCTCATCCACAGATCTGTTATGAGTGTAAGAGTGTGAAATGATCATGTCTTCTATTTTCCCCAAACTTCCTCTATTTTATTCTTTTCAATTAAAGTAGTTCGCTAAACATAGAATCAAATGGGATTTCATTGTGATGCTTTCCCAACACTTTTCTGATACATGACATCACAGATCAGAAAATCAAAATATAAACAACCAGAGACGGACTAGATCAACTGTCCCCATCTATTCTAGACTGATGGGAATATCACCTAAGAAATTAACTCTCTGCTTGTAAATTAACTCAAGACTTTCCCAAAGTGTGTTCCTGAGAACATTAGTTCTGTGAACTGTACTGCAAAGAAAGCATTTCAATGGCAAATTGCCCCTCAGCCCATTTGGCCACACAAAATGGTTGGACTGTTTGCATAAAGATTTTCAGCTTTCAGGTGTACCCTCCACCTTACATCTCTACTGCTGAGTAAGAGTCCTTATGCAAGCAAGCCTTAGACCAAGCTCTGCCAAACACATATGAAGGAAAGTGTTAGTCACTCATTCGTATTCGACTCTTTGTGACCTCATGGATTTTAGGCTGCCAGGCTCCTCTGTCCATGGAATTCTCCAGGCAAGAATACTGGAGTGGATAACCATTCCTTTCTTCAGGGGATCTTTCCTAGCCAGGGATCAAACTCAGGTCTCCTGCATTGCAGGCAAATTCTTTACTGTCTGAGCCACCAGGGAAGTCATACATGTAATAGCAGATAAACACAAAGTATGGAAATGCCTATTTTTCGTGTAAACCCTGGGAAATCCCAGTCTGCCTTGAAGTTGTTGCATAAGTCCCTTTCATAAAATGTTCACTCTGCTTAAGACAGGCTGAGACCATAGTCCTCTGGGGGCTGATCCAGCCACTATAGGGTTGTGCCAAGTGACAGAGCCCCCCATCAAGTGCGAGCGTAGAGAACCAAAGAGATTAGGTGACTGGCTCCCCTGATTCATACACTTTATTCACAGGATAGGTGGGGCCATACAATCATTCTGGCCCTTAACATAGCTGAACATCACTAATTTTAACAATTAAGAAAGCATTTCCAGACATCCTGGAATGTGAAGTCAAGTGGGCCTTAGAAAGTATCACTATGAACAAAGCTAGTGGAGGTGATATAATTCCAGTTGAGCTATTCCAAATTCTGAAAGATGATGCTGTGAAAGTGCTGCTCTCAATATGCCAGCAAATTTGGAAAACTCAGCAGTGGCCACAGGACTGGAAAAGTCAATTTTCATTCCGATCCCAAAGAAAGACAATGCCAAAGAATGCTCAAACTACCGCACAATTGCACTCATCTCACATGCTAGTAATGCTCAAAATTCTCCAAGCCAGGCTTCAGCTATACATGAACTGTGAACTTCCTGATGTTCAAGCTGGTTTTAGAAAAGGCAGAGGAACCAGAGATCAAATTGCCAACATCTGCTGGATCATGGAAAAAGCAAGAGAGTTCCAGAAAAACATCTATTTCTGCTTTATTGACTATGCCAAAGCCTTTGACTGTGTGGATCACAATAAACTGTGGAAAATTCTTCAAGAGATGGGAATACCAGACCACCTGACCTGCCTCTTGAGAAATCTGTATGCAGGTCAGGAAGCAACAGTTAGAACTGGACACGGAACAACAGACTGGTTCCAAATAGGAAAAGGAGTACATCAAGGCTGTATATTGTCACCCTGCTTATTTAACTTCTATGCAGACTACATCATGAGAAACGCTGGCCTGGAAGAAGCACAAGCTGGAATTAAGATTGCCGGGAGAAATATCAATAACCTCAGATATGCAGATGACAACCCTTATGGCAGAAAGTGAAGAGGAACTCAAAAGCCTCTTGATGAAAGTGAAAGTGGAGAATGAAAAAGTTGGCTTAAAGCTCAACATTCAGAAAACGAAGATCATGGCATCCTGTCCCACCACTTCATGGGAAATAGATGGGGAAACAGTGGAAACAGTGTCAGACTTTATTTTGGGGGGCTCCAAAATCACTGCAGATGGTGATTGCAGCCATGAAATTAAAAGATGCTTACTCCTTGGAAGGAAAGTTATGACCAACCTAGACAACATATTCAAAAGCAGAGACATTACTTTGCCAACAAAGGTTCATCTAGTCAAGGCTATGGTTTTTCCTGTGGTCATGTATGGATGTGAGAGTTGGACTGTGAAGAAGGCTGAGCGCTGAAGAATTGATGCTTTTGAACTGTGGTGTTGGAGAAGACTCTTGAGAGTCCCTTGGACTGCAAGGATACCCAACCAGTCCATTCTGAAGGAGATCAGCCCTGGGATTTCTTTGGAAGGAATGATGCTAAAGCTGAAACTCCAGTACTTTGGCCACCTCATGCAAAGAGTTGACTCATTGGAAAAGACTCTGATGCTGGGAGGGATTAGGGGCAGGAGGAGAAAGAGACGACAGAGAATGAGATGGCTGGATGGCATCACTGACTCGATGAATGTGAGTCTGAGTAAACTCCGGGAGTTGGTGATGGACAGGGAGGCCTGGCATGCTGTGATTCATGGGGTCACAAAGAGTCAGACACGACTGAGCGACTGAACTGTACGACTGAGTGACTGAACTGTACTGAAAGCATTCCTATTTCTCTTTTAAAAATTAATAAATCCTATGGTGTGGATTATTGGAGAAGGAAATGGCAACCCACTCCAGTGTTCTTGCCTGGAGAATCCCAGGGACAGGGGAGCCTGCTGGGCTGCCATCTATGGGGTCGCACAGAGTCGGAAACGACTGAAGCGACTTAGCAGCAGCATGGTGTGGATTATAAGAGGCACATTCAAAAGGTCTGAATAACTACCTTTGAGGTTGGATTTTTGCTGAGAGCACTTCAAATGCAGCTTTCTCCTACTGGGTAGGCTGACAGTAGTTTACACGTACCTGTGCTCACATAGAAAACATGACCCTGTTTATGTTAAGTGATTACCAAAGTGAATCCACACACTGATCCCATCATGCATGCTTGGGGAAGTTTGGAAATCCTCTTGGGAATTCACAGAACTAATAAACACACTAAAGGTTCTCCCAAGTCCTACAAAAAGAAAATCTTGGCTACATTTGAAAGATTTCCATGTATTTGGCCTTGGAAATGTCAGAACACATGCATTTGAAGAAAGCACTGATTCTGTGTTCAAAGCAATCTACTAATCTAAGAATCATTTCCTAACTGGATTCTGAATAAGAGCTGATGTTCAATGTCATTCCAAGTCCAGTCAACTCTTTACATGTGAAGAAAAAGACATTCCAATTCAGAAATCATTCTCCTGTGAGTCTAATATGCAAGGATCTGTCCCCTAGAGTCTAGTATCTTCTAACATGGTAAAACTGAGTTTTGAGGTCAGCAAAATTCACAGGTCATGGAAACCCTTCATTAAGATCATAGCATAGTACATACCAGGGATGTATTATAACAAGGACATAGCATCTATCATTTCATTTTTTCTTTTCAACCATGTATGCAAAAAATATCATCATCATCCTTTTATAGACAAGGGCACTGAATTTTTGAAAGGGTAAAAACATTTTTAAAATCATTGAGTAATTAAGCAGCAGCATTAGGGTTAGAATATACAGAAGGCCTATTCAAAAGTATGAACTCAACCACCACGCTGCCCCTTTGAGGAGCAGATCCTGCACCTATGGCCCACCTCTTATGTTCTGCCTCCTCTAAGTTTAGGTTTCAGTAGCCAACCAGCTGCCCTCAGCTCCTGCCAGCTTTGTAGATATGTAATCTGTGCAATGGCTTATGCTCGGCCCTGTGCTTGCCTTGGTGCTTTGCTGTGCCATCTTGAAATTCTTAATAATTTTTGAATAAGGAGGCCTACATTTTTATTTTGCGGCAAGCTTCACAAATTACATGGCTGGTGCCATCCATACCACATAAGCTATAATTGACATAAGCTTCAAAAAAAATGTAAAGGCAAATTAGCTGCATAGAGTTCAGCTGATTTTGGAAACTTGAGGATATACTGCCCAATCTTAGGTTATGAAAAAATATTTTGGCTTATTACAACTCTAGTGGAAACAGATAAGCCAATTATTAGTCTATTAATTACCCTGGGAAGAGTTTTCAAAACTCATGAGCAACAGGGCAGAAACTTCACACCCTCCAACATGTGACCCACTTCTATATGATTAATGCCAACACTGACCAATTAAATGAGTGTAAGGTCACAAATCACTGGTCACAGTACTTGTATGGTTAGGAATGCTCCAGATGTGCCTCACTCACACTGTGGCAGAAAGTACTGGTTTGATAACACACTGGTTTGGGAGTCGTTTCTATCTCCCTTGTTAATCTTGCCCTAAAAAGGATGGAAAAAAGCTGAAGACTTGCTTTTTTCCCCAACTTCCTTTACAGTTAAGTATCATCATGTCACTTAATGCTGGCCAATGCGATGGAAAGGGAAGTTTTCTGGGGAGCTCCTGGAGAAAGTGTTTTCCTTTGTTAGAAGAAAGAGAGTTCCATTATAGGAAAAGAGGTTTTTCACTATCACACCTTCGTCCACTTCCTACTTTAGTTTTATATGGTGCTACAGCAGCCATTTTCTGACAATGAGGTAAAATCATGAATATGAAAAGTCAACAAACTAAGATGGTAAAGTAGACAGATGGGATATTGCTGATAGCATGGAACAAGTGACCCAATGCTGATGATCTCTTGATTAACTCACCATTTGTTTAAATTTCTGTTATCTTTTTTATTTTATTTTATTTTTTTAATTTTTTTAAATTTTATTTTATTTTTAAACTTTACAATATTGTATTAGTTTTGCCCAACATCGAAATGAATCTGCCACAGGTATACCCGTGCTCCCCATCCTGAACCCTCCTCCCTCCTCCCTTCCCATACCCTCCCTCTTGGTCGTCCCAGTGCACCAGCCCCAAGCATCCAGCATCATGCATCGAACCTGGACTGGTGACTTGTCTCATACATGGTATTACACATGTTTCAATGCCATTCTCCCAAATCTCCCCACCCTCTCCCTCTCCCACAGAGTCCACAAGACTGATCTATACATCAGTGTCTCTTTTGCTGTCTCGTACACAGGGTTATTGTTACCATCTTTCTAAATTCCATATATATGCGTTAGTATACTGTATTGGTGTTTTTTTTTTTTTTTTCTGGCTTACTTTACTCTGTATAATAGGCTCCAGTTTCATCCACCTCATTAGAACTGATTCAAATGTATTCTTTTTAATGGCTGAGTAATACTCCATTGTGTATATGTACCACAGCTTTCTTATCCATTCATCTGCTGATGGACATCTAGGTTGCTTCCATGTCCTGGCTATTATAAACAGTGCTGCGATGAACATTGGGGTACACGTGTCTCTTTCCATTCTGGTTTCCTCAGTGTGTATGCCCAGCAGTGGGATTGCTGGATCATAAGGCAGTTCTATTTCCAGTTTTTTAAGGAATCTCCACACTGTTCTCCATAGTGGCTATACTAGTTTACATTCCCACCAACAGTGTAAGAGGGTTCCCTTTTCTCCACACCCTCTCCAGCATTTATTGCTTGTAGACTTTTGGATCGAAGCCATTCTGACTGGCGTGAAATGGTACCTCATAGTGGTTTTGATTTGCATTTCTCTGATAATGAGTGAAGTTGAGCATCTTTTCATGTGTTTGTTAGCCATCTGTATGTCTTCTTTGGAGAAATGTCTATTTAGTTCTTTGGCCCATTTTTTGATTGGGTCATTTATTTTTCTGGAGTTGAGCTGTAGGAGTTGCTTGTATATTTTTGAGATAAAAGCAAAAATAAACAAATGGGACCTAATTAAACTTAAAAATAAAAGGATCCTCTATCTTTTTTATTTTCAACCAAAAGTATTCTTAACTAAGCACACAATTTTTCAAAATCTGATCCCTGTAACTAAAGGACAAGACTTCCATTAACCTCATAGGGAAGACTCTGTTCATTGACTGTCACGGTAGCTCAGACCAAGTCCCCAAACCATCTTGGCCTTCCCTCTAGTTCTTCAAAATTCAACACATCCCCCTAAACTTATTTGTACACCTATCACCTAACTCTGCACATTCTTGTCACACTGCTTGTGTCTTACCACACATTCTAGTGTCTACCACAGAGCCTGACACCTTACCCATCTTGGGAAATGTATTGAATTGATAAGCAGCATTCTGTGACTGTATTCAGTGACAAAATCTCATTCTTCAAAAATTTTGGGCTTTTACAACTGAATTGAAAAGTGAAATACCTACTGCTCAATGTTTTGATAGGTGATGGCCTTGAAATTAAAAACAAATCCTATATAATAACTGAGGGATACTAAGTATTAATATAAAGTTGATTGGGTTCTAGTAGGCCATCAGCGATCTTGGCAATGACTGACAGGATCAGCGGTGATGTGACGTGGTATTGTGTGGCATGGCATGGTGTGGTGTGGAGAAGCATAGAGGTCATGGGCAAAGGCTGTGGAGTCAAACTACCTGGACTCAACTTCACCTCCATCACTTACTAGACGCCTACTTCATCTCCATCACTTATTAGATGCCTTTAAGCAAGTGTCTTCCTTCTGAACTTTGGTTTCCTTATTCCGGAATGAAGAATTACCTCACTCAGGAAGATAGTATGAGAATTAAATGAATAAGAGAATGAAAACATGAAGTACTTAACACAAGGCACGGCTCTTAGTAAGCACTCAATAGGTTTTAGTTACTGTATTTCACCTTAGGTTGGAGAAGGCAATGGCGCCCCACTCCAGCACTCTTGCCTGGAAAATCCCATGGACGGAGGAGCCTGGTGGGCCGAAGTCCATGGGGTCGCTAAGAGTCGGACAAGACTCAGCGACTTCACTTTCACTTTTCAGTTTCATGCATTGGAGAAGGAAATGGCAACCCACTCCAGTGCTCTTGCCTGGAGAATCCCAGGGACAGGGGAGCCTGGTGGGCTGCTGTCTATGGGGTCTCACAGAGTCGGACACGACTGAAGCGACTTAGCAGCAGCAGCAGCAGCACCTTAGGTGCTATCTGGGAGTCACTTCTCAAAAATTCTCAGAGCACTGCACATATCTAATATCTAGGACATAGAAGTCATATAATACATATTTAAAGAAAAACTTAAGAACAGTAGGTAGCACACATATTAGAATGGCCAAAATCTGGAACACTCGCAACACCAAATACTGGTGATGTTGTGGAACAACAGGAAGTCTCATTCATCGCTGGGAATGAAAAATGGTAAAAGCTACTTTGGAAGACCGTTTGGCTGTTTCTTACAAAACTAAACATACTTTTGCCATGCAATCCAGCAATCACGCTCCTTGGTATTCACCCAAAGGAGATGAAAACTTACGGCCACAGAAAATCCTACACGTGGATGTTTACAGCAGTTTTATGCATAACTGCCAAAACATGGAAGCAACCAAGATGTCCTTTAGTAGGTGAACAGGGATAAATAAACTGTGCTATAACCTGATAATGGAAATTACTTAGCACCAAAATGAAATGAGCTATCAAGCCATAAAAAGACAAAGAGGAGCCTTAAATTCATATTACTAGGTGAAAGAAGCCAATCTGATAAGGTTACATTCTGCATGGTCTCTACTTTATGACATTCTAGAAAAAGCAAAGGAAACAAAAAATTTAATGATTGCTGGGGTAGTGAGGAGCAGGGGAGGGATTAGTAGGTAGAGCACAAAAGGCTTTTCAGGGCAATGAAAATATTCTATATGATACCATAATGATGGATACTTGTTGTTATATATTTATCCAAACCCATGGAATACACAACACCAAGAGTGAGCCCTAAGGTAAAACTATGTACGCTAGGTGATTATAATGTGTCAATGTAGTCTTCAGTAATACAAACAAATGTAACCTAAGGTGTGGAATATTGACCATAGCGGAGGCTGTGGACGTGTAGGGCAAAGAATATATAGGAAACTTCTGTACTTTGCTCTCAGTTTTGCGACTAACTCAAAACTCTTTTAAAAAGAGTCTTTAAAAACAAACCAAAAAAGCAGTCACGGATAACTTCTGAGAAGTCAAAGTGTTCATCTCACAGTCATATCCAACTCTTTGTGACCCCATGGGCTATAGCCAACCGGGCTCCTCTGTCCATGGAATCCTCCAGGCAAGACTACTGGAGTGGGTTGCCATTTCCTTCTCCAGGGGATCTTTCCAACCCAGGGATTGAACCCAGGTCTCCCGCATTACAGGCAGGTTTCTTTATCGTCTGAGCCAGCAGGAAAGCCCCAAAAGAGTCAAACTGAGCTTCATATCAGATCTATGTAGGATGTCGGAGCTTGGAGCCCAGGTCCAACAGCTTAAAGGTCCCTCATGGTCCAGCTGTGTCATCAAAGGCAAGTCAGTTAACATCACGTTCCTCAGTTTCCTTAGGTGTAAAATGTGAATTATAAACACCCCATTGGGTATTTGGAGGAGTGATGGGTGCTGCCCAGTGTCTGACACTTAGCAGTCAATAAATGCTAATTCTTTTTAATAAACTCTAGAGAAGGCTCTGTGTGCTATGCTGAATGAAAATACACACCTGGTTTTAATGTCTCTTTTTTCCCTGAGGTTCTTTCTAAACCTTGTGACATTCGGCTCTCTACTGAGCACTGATCAGTCTTAGAGTTCTTCCACCCTGTGCACGACTGTGAACCTTACCATACTAAGTATACAACACACACCATTGGCACCTCTTGTTTAACCAACAAATGGCTCCCTTCCAGAGTGGTAGTCCTCAGTTGCAAATTCCTATCTGTTTAACTCTCTAAAAGCAAAGTGTAAATTGGAGCCAAGCATATCATTCCTGGCATTCTTGCTCTGATGAATTAAGGTGAACTATGGGCCCATTCCAAGATCCCCTGGAGAAGGAAATGGCACCCCACTCCAGTATTCTTGCCTGGAGAATCCCATGGACGGAGAAGCCTGGTAGGCTGCAGTCCACGGGGTTGCAAAGAGTCGGACACAACTGAGCGACTTCACTATTCACTATGGGCCCATTGCACAGTTTGCCCGAGATGCTGCGTATGTTTGCAAAAGTACATGCCTGGAAACCCAGGGAATTTTAGAAGACATTCTTTCTAGCTGCATGCAGCTATAGGCACTGCCCTTCCTCCCATAGGCAGAAATATAAAGGGTGGCTAGATAAACAGTATTTGTGGGGAAGAGGTAGATCTCTTGTTGGTAGATGAGGATGGTAAATAGAAGAGTCTTATTATAGAAAAACTGGGCAGAAAGAAGTGACTGCAAATAGAATCCCGATACACAAGCAAAGGATGTAAGACATTTACTGCATTTCCCTGTCCAGTGTTTATGCCTTCCTTTTTTGATATCAATGCCTCAGTTTCTTTGAAGAGTCTTCTAGTCCTTAAAGTTTAAGGTGGGCTTGGGAAAGACTCTGATGCTGGGAAAGATTGAAGGCAGGAGGAGAAGGGGATGACAGAGGATGAGATGATTGGATGGCATCACTGACTCAATGGACATGAGTTTGGGTAAACTCTGGGAGTTGGTGATGGACAGGGAGGCCTGGGGTGCCGCAGTCCATGGGGTCGCAGAGTTGGACACTACTGAGCAACTGATCTGAACTGAACTGGGAGGGAAAAATGACTCAGTTTCAGCAGAAAGAACTTTTCAGAACTTCTGCTGAAGCACTTTGGAAAGTCACTTTTTTCCCATACGGATGCCAAGATGACAGGGGGCAGCCTGCTTGAGAATAAAGCCGACACAGAGGAGCAAGATTGAGGAGGTAAGAGGTGTGGCTTTGTTGGCTCACTGGTCAAGAATCTATATCTAGCCAGCCATGAATCCCCTGGACTTTTCCGTTACAAGAGCCAGGCAATTCCCTTTTTGCCTATGCAAGTTTCAATTATTTCCTGTCACCTGAAACTGAAAAAAAAGTGACTCATTACTGAGGTATAAAAGTGGAAGTCACATCTACTTATCATATGTCATACTTTTCCTTCAAACACCAAGTACCTTCCATGTGATCTCTATATTGCTCTGTGGTGGCTGTATTTTCCCAACCACTTACTCACAAATTCAGCATAACTGCTCAGATAAGCAGAATTTTACTCATGGAACAACAGAGCATCTTGTCTGAAAATCAGAGTTACTCTGAAAACCAGGGACAGTTGGAGAAAACACATTCCCTGATAGTAATAATCACACAGTCTCGTTCCCCGGGTGAACTTTGGAGGCATGCGTTTCAAACTCACATTCCATAATTAAGTAATCAACCTAAAAATAGCTTTGCTACACTCTCTGAGTAAAGATGGAAACACACTGCTGAAAGCCACTTAATCTGCAGCAAACTCTGAGCTGGTTAGTCAATATTTGGACCTCGTGGAAAGAATCTGAGTGGGGAATTCAGTCTACACACCCCTTCTGCCATCTTGCCCCTTGGGAGTGAGCCACCCTAGTAACTTGGCTCTTCAGCATCTCAGGAACCACTTTGCTCTGCAAGGGTAACACATCTTGTATGTTATAGAAAGTTTCTCCTTAGAATCTGTGCAAACTCAAGTTTGTTGACTCCAGACCTAAGGTCTATGCATTATTATACATGATCATTTCAGAGATGATGGGTTACTAATTATTGTGGATTGGGAGCTGACAAGGGGTTCCTAAGGCTGTGGCTTCTACTGTGACTGTTGGAACTATAATTTGTTTTTGAAATCCAGAGGGCTACTGCTGGATTTAACCCTTACTATATTCCAGGCCCCGTATTAAACATTTTACATACACTGACCAATAAACTACTTAACAAAACTCCATAGCATAAGGTCTATTGATATCTCCAATTTACATATGAAGAAACTGAGGCTCAGAAAAAGTTGAACAAAATTCCCAAGATCACATACTTAGTAAATGATGGAACTGGGGCTAAATTCTAGGGCAATCACCTCTATTCCCCATAATTCATGTTCTCACATGCCTTTCTACATTTAAGTTTCTTATGAGAACTTTGGCATTTTACCTGGGAACATCAGTGTTCATTCTGATAACTTGAAAATACTTAGTAAGAGAATGCAAAGATAATACGTTAAGCACACACGTAGCAGGAATACACAACAGTAAGAGTAACTCAGCATCTTCCCTGGGGCAAACACAAGGCTTGGGGAATACAGCAGCCTCATGAAGCCCCACAAAAGAAGCAATGACAAAGGAAGGCTCGTGGATTTCTAGGAAAAGCTGAGGGTTGCAATCAGAAACTTCTGTTCTGGCGTCTGCACTGCTCTGCAACCCGCTGGTTATCTGCACCTGGCAGGACTATTCACCCATTGGGAGCTCAGTTTTCTAATCAATAACAGAGTAAGGCTAGATGATCTCCAAAGTCTCTTCCAGCCCTGAAATCTGTGGAGCTTCACGCCTTCTTCCTGGATCCCTGAAGAGAACAGTAAGTAGACAGATATATGCAGGAGCATAGTTCTCAAATCCAGCGAACAGTAGAAAAACCTGGGGAACTTGTTAAAACAAGATTTCTAGACCTACAACCAGAGGGTTCCTTCCAGAAAGATGGAAGATCTGCATTTTTAATGAGCCTCCCAGAGAATTTTGCTATATGAATTGTGATTTGAAATGCTGGTATTCAAAGCATCAGCAGTACTTGGGAGCTTATCCCAAGTGGACCTTGGATCCTAGCCAAGATGAACTGAATCAGAACCTGCATACCAAGGTCTCTCGGTCATGCTCATGTAAGGGACCAACCTGGTTAATCTTTTTATTACAATAAAATTACTGGAATATAGTTGCTTTACAATGTTGTGTTAGTTTCTGCTGCAGAGCAGCAACCTGGTTAACCTTGATACTGTGCTCAGTCTTGATACCAAAGAAACTGCAGCAGCTCCCTACCTATTTGTTATTCATTCAATTTCTCCTGTGGTGGATGTTTTTATCCAGGAGAGATATAAAATTACTACTTCGAAAAGCGTCATCTGGAAGAGGGTTGTTAAGCTAAGTTTGGCAGAGCCAAAGACTTCAGTCCCTCAGGGCCATCTGGGAGTAGGGATTGTGTCAGGGAACCTGGAATGACCCAACCTCCAGGCCACAAACCTCACTTCAAACCAAGCTGCCTCACTTTAATCAGTTTTAGAAACTGGGATTATAGTTTGATTTTCTTTGAAAAAAGGGTTTCACTGTTTTCAGTGTTTTAAACTCATGCTCCACAGTGCCCCTAAATACCATCAGTACCTTCTCCATGTTAGCCAAGAGATGGGCTAAGAGAATGAACCTGGTTTTGCTTTCCTACATGCTTCCCTTGGGAGCTGAGATCTGCCCTTCAAAATGTCAAAACGTGCCCCTGTCCCCAGGAGGGCTGTTAAGTTACTTTCCTATCTTACTTTAATATACGATGACCATGAAAGACACTAATGTGGAAAATTCTGAATTTGGCTCACATGCTGGTCCCAGTTTGTCTAATGAAAGCTCCATGTATCTTTTCTTATAATGCAAAATGTTCCCACCAGTCAATGGGAACTTGATCTTTAAGGTAAATATAAGCAGTCCAGATCCTTCTTTAGACCAAGTATTTTGGGGACATGGTCAGTGATTAACATCACTTGGTGGCTCTAGAGTTAGAGTCTCAGAACTTACTCAATGAAAAAGTTACAAGGGGCCCAGGAAAAGACAACCTCCGTTTCATTAACACCTAACAAGTGATTGTCAATGGGGATGCATGTGAGAATCACCTGGGGACCTTGGAAAAATCTTGATGCCTAGGCCACATCTCACTAAATCAATTTCTAGGATTAGGTCTCAAACTTTAATGGGACCCTAGATGATTCTAATGTGCAGCTTCATTTGAGATCCTCTGACCAGCACACCAGATATGGGAGTCCTGGAGATGGAATCCTATCAGATACATGCTCATTGGCCCTATGCCACCCTCTCTTGTTCCTCCTCTCCCCCATCTAGATCATTCAATCACTTAGCACTTATTTATTGGAACTCCACTATATACTCATTTGGAACTAGAAATCAGAAATTCATAAATCCTATCCTTGTGAAACTAAGAGTACTACAAACAAAAGTGAATTAGAGTGAAGTTAAGTCAGAAAGAGAAAAACAAATATCGTATATTAATGCATATATGTGGAATCTTGAAAAATGCTACAGATGAACCTATTTGCAGGGCAGGAAGAGAGACACAGACAGAGGAAAGAAAGACTGTGGACACAGTGAGGGAAGGGACTGGTAAGATGAAATGGGCGATTAGGATTGACAAATACACGTCACCTTATGAAAAATAGATAGTGGCACATGCTATAAAGCACAGGAGGCTTAGCTTGGTTCTCTGTGATGACCTAGATGGGTGGAATGGGGCTGGGGAGTGTGGTGGAAGGGAGGCTCAAGAGGGGAGTGATATATGAATACATAGAGGTGATTCACATCATCGTATAGCAGAAAGTAACACAACATTATAAAGCAACTATACTCCAATTAAAACTTTTTCAAGTATGAATAGGTGCTACAAAGAAGACAAAATAGGGTGCTGCTGCTGCTGCTAAGTCGCTTCAGTCGTGTCCGACCCTGTGCGACCCCATAGACGGCAGCCCATCAGACTCCCCCGTCCCTGGGATTCTCCAGGCAAGAACACTGGAGTGGGTTGCCATTTCCTTCTCCAATGCATGAAAGTGAAAAGTCAAAGTGAACTCGCTCAGTCGTGTCCGACTCTTCGTGACCCCATGGACTGCAGCCTACTAGGCTCCTCTGTCCATGGGATTTGCCAGGCAAGAGTACTGGAGTTGGGTGCCATCGCCTTCTCCGAAATAGGGTGTTAATGTATAGGAATAGCCTCTCTGAGAAAATGACATTCGGGTTCTGAGCTGACATATGAATTTGGATAAGAACAGAACTATAAGACAAACTGAGGTAGAAGCTCTTGTGCAAGAGGAATAATCAGCACAAGAGCCCCCCTCCCTCCATAGGAGGGAAAGAGCTTGGTAAATGGAAATGAGAACAGTTAAGTCAGGGAGGCTGGGGCAAAGTGAATTGGGAGTGAAGTTAAAGGAAATGAGATCAATATGGGCCAAAAATGAGATGGTGTTTGCCTTTACAGGGCATAAAAAAAGAGTGGAAGAGAGAGTTTGATAGATAAATTTAACAGTGGGAAAATATCTATACAAAAGATGATATGTATCACATGAAAAATGGCCAATACTCTAACATGAGATTGCACTTTATTTTATCTTAGTTTATGGCAAGGAGGGAGAGCCTGGAGACAGATACTAGAATTGCATGGGAGAGGGGTTCCCTCAATATTCATTCCTGAATATTCATTGGAAGGACTGATGCTGAAGCTGAAACTACAATACTTTGACCACCTGATGAGAACTGACTCATTGGAAAAGACCCTGATGCTGGTAAAGACTGAAGACAGGAGGAGAAGGGGATGACAGAGGATGAGATGGTTGAATGGCATCACTGACTCGATGGACATGAGTTTGAGTAAGCTCCAGGAGTTGGTGATGAACAGGGAAGCCTGGCATGCTGCAGTCCATGGGATCACAAAGAGTTGGACAGAACTGAGTGATTGATCTGAACAGACTGGGGTTCCCTCAAGATGGTTGGCACACTTTGTCCCTCTTCACTGTAAGAGCAACTCTCTTCCACTCCCCCAGGGATGTTATTCCGACCCTTCTGAGCAACTACTGCTAGCAAGGTGGGCTATATCCCGTGGTTCAAAACACAACAATAGGCACACTCAGCATTTTTAGGCGTGCACCTGTCATCTTCACTCACCCTGAACTTCAAACACCTGTACCTCTGACACAGTCTATCACGGTGTCCCACAGCACCTCAAACGCACCATGACCAACACTGAACTCATCTTTCTTCATAAATAGACTGGTATATCCTCCTATAATCTCTCTGTGAGTTGATATCAACAGATGATCATTGAGGCTGGATCATCTCATGGTTTCTTCACTCATAGGTCTGCTGCTTGGGCTGGGTTGGCCAGAAGAGCTGAGTGGGAGCTTAGTCAGTTCCGTTCATTCTCCTCTAACTTGGGCTTCTTCACATCATGGTGGTCTCAGGATTGTTAGATTTATGCGGTTACTGCCTTCTCCCTAAATGAATGTTCCAAGAGGCAGGAAGTAGAAGTTGCCAGTCTGTTAAGGTTTGAACCTGAAAACAGTCACAGCATCACTTCCTCCATATCTATATCTGCCTGCTCAAATCAGTGTCTGAGCTCATGCGGTAGGAATCAAAGATTCATCTCTCAGTGGGAGGATTGTTGATAAATTTGTAGTCATGTTTTGTCCATCACACATATAAAGTACACACACACATACATATGCTCACTATATATATATATATACACATACAGTGTCTGATAATGTTAAATTATAATCTTTCAAATTGAATCTACTCTGCTGCTGCTAAGTCACTTCAGTCGTGTCCGACTCTGTGCGACCCCACAGAAGGCAGCCCACCAGGCTCCCCCGTCCCTGGGATTCTCCAGGCAAGAACTCTGGAGTGGGTTGCCATTTCCTTCTCCAATGCATGAAAGTGAAAAGTGAAAGTGAAGTCGCTCAGTCATGTCCGACTCTTAGCGACCCCATGGACTGCAGCCCACCAGGCTCCTCCATCCGTGGGATTTTCCAGGCAAGAGTACTGGAGTGGGGTGCCATTGCCTTCTCCAGAATCTACTCTAATAGTAACTAAATGTTATCCTTATTATCTTACAGTGATATCCTTCAGTCTTTTTATAAACTTACTGGACCAGCAGATGTTGGGGGAAGACAGAGGAAAGTAACCAATATCAGCCTTGGAAAGAATCGTTAACTTCCCTGTCAGAGGCATGAGTCACCCTCCATCTATTGGACACTGTAGGGTTGCAGGAAGTTCCTATCGTAATCTTTCCAATGTAGGCATTGTGCAGTCCCAAAAAAGAAGGGGCAGGCAGGGAGACTCATCTCATTGCAAATGCAGGAGCTTATGTATTCTTCTGTGTAAAAGGTGACCCATCAACAGAGAACAGGATATGCCAGTGTGACCATGAGTCATTAAGCGAAACCATGGCTGCTTAGGTTGAAATGTCTGCCAAAGCTGGGAGCAGTAAAACTGTCCCAGTCTCCCACTCCCTCCCAGGAAGGATCAAAGAAGTTTCATCTCAAGACATACATGAGGAGAGGAAAGAACATGGTATCTGAACTTCTCAAATAAAGATATGGTTGGATCCTTTATAAGGGTAAGGATAGAACCACAACTTTTCCTGAAATACATTATGAGGAAAAGGTGAAAATGAGCCAACCTAAGAATGTATTAGATACATAATATGTAATGTAATTGTCTTCAAATCTATTAGACATATTGCTGCTAAGTCACTTTAGTTGTGTCTGACTCTGTGTGACCCCATAGATGGCAGACCACCAGGCCCCGCCGTCCCTGGGATTCTCCAGGCAAGAACACTGGAGTGGGTTGCCATTTCCTTCTCCAATTCATGAAAGTGAAAAGTGAAAGTGAAGTTGCTCAGTTGTGTCCAACTCCTTGCGACCCCATGGACTTCAGCGTATCAGGCTCCTCCGTCCATGGGATATTCCAGGCAAGAGTACTGGAGTGGGGTGCCATTGCCTTCTCCAATTAGACATATTAGATCTGAAGATAATTCATTATGACCAAGTTGGGTTTATCCCAAGTATGTAAAGCTACTAGACATTGGAAAATCTAACTGATGTAATTCACCCCTGAATATATTCCTATAGTTGGTCTCTAAACATGACCTCTTGCCATCGTGTCCTTATGTTGTCCCTTTGGACCTGAATCTAGGCTAGCCTGTGATTTACTTTAAACCACTGAATATGGCTATGCTGATTTCAGGAAAATGCCTTAAAGCCTGGAAACTCCTGCTTCACACTTTGGGCCACCATGGAATACATCAGCTACCAAGCTGGAGAGACCTTGTAAAGGCCAAATATAGAGACCATAGAGAGAAAAAGGGCCCTGAGACTATGTTGGGAAAGACAGGAACAGCATTCGCAGCATGCCAGCTGCACTGGGACTTCCAGAAACCTCCAAGGAAGTGCAAGGCATTTAATGAGCCATCTGGGACCTTTCAACATCCAAGCTGAGAATCCAGATGAATCCAGAGCCAGAGCTACTGCCACTGCATGAGACCACCCAAACAAGAATGGGAGAGAAACACCTTGCTGAACCCTCTTAACCCACAGAATGTAAGGGATAATAAACAGCAGAAATTTGGGTAGAGACTGTTATAAAACAATAGATAAAAGAGAAAATTCATAAAACAATAGATAAAAGAAAAAAGATCATTTCAAAGAATGCAGAAATGCATAAAAAAATTTGGGATCAATTCTACATTCATTAATGTAGAATTAATAAATGTAGAATTAATAAAAAATTAATAAATAAAAATTAATTAATAAAATAAATGTAGAATTAATAAAAAAATAATTTTTATCATTAATGATAAAAAATAACAGAATGGACCTAACTTCCTTAATCTGATAATGGAAATCTATGGGAAAAAAAAAAAAAAGAAAAGAAAACCCTGACAGTCATCATATTTGAAGGCCTATTCTCATTTTAAGTTAAAAAACAGACAAACATTCCCACTGTTACCACTTTTAATGAGAATTACATGGAACATTTCAGTCAATGCAGTGAGGCAAGGAAAATAAAAATTAGAAAAATAAAATTAATAAAAACCGTAGGAATTAGAAAGCAAGGAACAAATCCATCATTTAAAGATTGTATTTAAGAATATCAAAGAAACCAAAAGAAAAAAACCTAAAAAGTCACCAAAAGAAACTACAGATATATTATTTACAGATATATAATGAGATAAATATATTCTCTAGATATAATATTAGTATGAAAAAGTCAACAATACTAAAGAGTTGCAAACACAAATAAAAATTTTTAAATAGCACTCAGAATAGCATCAACAATATGTAACAATAAATCTAACAACTGAATTAAGACTTCCACCGAGTAAATCATAACATTTTATTAATGGACAGTTTAAAAAAAAAGAGAGACCTAAATAAATATTCATAGATTGAAAGCCTCAGTACTATAAATATATAAATTCTCCTCCAATATAAGCCCAACTAGATGTCCCAAATTTTTAACATGATAATTTGTTGATATTGTTGTTTAGTTGCTAAGTCATGTCTGACTCTTTGCAAACCCATGGAGTGTAGCCCAGCATACATGTAGCCCTGCTTCTTTGTCCAGGAATAAACTGAGTATCAAATGTGTTGGAAAAGAAAAGGATGAATAAGCAATGAATAAGCACCAAGAAGAAGAGCAATATGGGAAGTGTGCCCCATCAAGGACCAAAAATTACCATGATATGAGAATTAACTGTGGATCAGTGATGCAAACAGACCAATGGAACAGAATAGTGAGCCCAGAAACAGACCCAGGCATGGAATATGGGCACTTCCTGCATGACAGAGGTATCATGGCTGCTTGGCAGGGAAAGGACAGATATCAATAAGTTTTGCTAGGACAACTGCATATCCATGTATTTTTTTAAAAAGAAAAAAATTATACCTCTACCTTACATTATATATAAAATAATACCAATTAGTTTATGATCCAAATAGGAGACTATAAACTATAATACAGAAGAATATTTTCACAAGTGCAATGTAAATAAGAATGCCTTAAACAAAATGCAAAGAACCATAGGAAACGGTTGCCTATTTCACTACATGGATTCATTTTGATATTTGGCAAAACTAATACAATTATGTAAAGTTTAAAAATAAAATAAAATTAGAAAAAAAAACCATAATGACATCACCAAATGCAAAAAATAAATAAATAAAATAAAATAAAAACCTAAAAAAAAAAAAAAAAAACTTTACCAAAAGACACTATTAAGAGACTGAAAAGAAAAACTGTAAGTTGGGGAAACAACCAATGAAGGGCTTGTTTTCAGAAAATTAAAAGAACAATTCCAAGACAATAAGACAAAATGACACAATAGAAAAGCATCTGCAAAAGATTCAAGTCTTTTGCTTTATAAAAGATAACATAGACCAATAAGTATATAAGAAGGTATTTGATCTCTTCAAGCTGGTTTTAGGAAAGGCAGAGGAACCAGAGATCAAATTGCTAACATCCACTGGATCATCGAAAGTGCAAAAGAGCTAACATGAAAAGATGCTCAACATCACTCATTATCAGAGAAATGCAAATCAAAACCACTATGAGGTACCATTTCACACCAGTCAGAATGGCTGCTGTCCAAAAGTCTACAAACAATAAATGCTGGAGAGGGTGTGGAGAAAAGGGAACCCTCTTACACTGTTGGTGGGAATGCAAACTAGTACAGCCACTATGGAGAACAGTGTGGAGATTCCTTAAAAAACTGGAAATAGAACTGCCATATGACCCAGCAATCCCACTACTGGGCATACGCACTGAGGAAACCAGAATTGAAAGAGATACGCGTACCCCAATGTTTATAGCAGCCACTGTTTACAATAGCCAGGACATGGAAGTAACCTAGATGTCCATCAGCAGATGAATGGATAAGAAAGCTGTGGTACATATACACAATGGAGTATTACTCAGCCATTAAAAAGAATACATTTGAATCAGTTCTAATGAGGTGGATGAAACTGGAGCCTATTATACAGAGTGAAGTAAGCCAGAAAGAAAAAGAACAATACAGTATACTAACACATATATATGGAATTTAGAAATATGGTAAAGATAACCCTGTATGAGAGACAGCAAAAGAGACACAGATGTATAGAACAGTCTTTTGGATTCTGCGGGAGAGGGTGAGAGTGGGATGATTTGGGAGAATGGCATTGAAACATGTATAATATCATATGTGAAATGAATCTCTAGTCCAGGTTCGATGCATGATACTGGATGCTTGGGGCTGGTGCACTGGGATGACCCAGAGGGATGAAATGGGGAGGGAGGTGGGAGGGGGGTTCATGATGGGGAACACGTGTATACCAGTGGTGGATTCATGCTGATGTATGGCAAAACCAATACAATATTGTAAAGTAATTCGCCTCCAATTAAAATAAATAAATTTACATTAAAAAAAAAAAGAAAGCAAGAGAGTTCCAGAAAAACATCTATTTCTGCTTTATTGACTATGCCAAAGCCTTTGACTGTGTGGATCACAATAAACTGTGGAAAATTCTTCAAGAGATGGGAATACCAGACCACCTGACCTGCCTCTTGAGAAACCTATATGCAGGACAAGAAGCAAAAGTTAGAACTGGACATGGAACAACAGACTGGTTCCAAATAGGAAAAGGAGTATGTCAAGGCTGTATATTGCCACCCTGCTTATTTAACTTCTATGCAGAGTACATCATGAGAAACGCTGGGCTGGAAGAAGCACAAGCTGGAATCAAGATTGCCGGGAGAAATATCAATAACCTCAGATATGCAGATGACACCACCCTTATGGCAGAAAGTGAAGAGGAACTCAAAAGCCTCTTGATGAAAGTGAAAGAGGACAGTGAACAGTTGGCTTAAAGCTCAACATTCAGAACACAAAGATCATGGCATCTGGTCCCATCACTTCATGGGAAATAGATGGGGAAACAGCAGAAACAGTGTCAGACTATTTTTCTGGGCTCCAAAATCACTGCAGATGGTGATTGCAGCCATGAAATTAAAAGACACTTACTCCTTAGAAAGAAAGTTATGACCAACCTAGATCAGATCAGATCAGTCGCTCAGTCGTGTCCGGCTCTTGGGGACCCCATGAATTGCAGCACGCCAGGCCTCCCTGTCCATCACCAACTCCCGGAGTTCACTCAGACTCATGTCCATCGAGTCAGTGATGCCATCCATCCATCTCATCCTCTGTCGTCCCCTTCTCCTCTTGCCCCCAATCCTTCCCAGCATCAGAGTCTTTTCCAATGAGTCAACTCTTCGCATGAGGTGGCCAAAGTACTGGAGTTTCAGCTTTAGCATCATTCCTTCCAAAGAAATCCCAGGACTGATCTACTTCAGAATGGACTGGTTGGATCTCCTTGCAGTCCAAGGGACTCTCAAGAGTCTTCTCCAACACCACAGTTCAAAAGCATCAATTCTTTGGTGCTCAGCCTTCTTCACAGTCCAACTCTCACATCCATACATGACCACAGGAAAAACCATAGCCTTGACTAGATGAACCTTTGTAGGCAAAGTAATGTCTCTGCTTTTGAATATGCTATCTAGGTTGGTCATAACTTTCCTTCCAAAGAGTAAGTGTCTTTTAATTTCATGGCTGCAGTCACCATCTGCAGTGATTTTGGAGCCCCCCAAAATAAAGTCTGACACTGTTTCCACTGTTTCCCCATCTATTTCCCATGAAGTGATGGGACCGGATGCCATGATCTTCATTTTCTGAATGTTGAACTTTAAGCCTACTTTTTCACTCTCCACTTTCACTTTCATCAAAAGGCTTTTGAGTTCCTCTTCACTTTCTGCCATAAGGGTGGTGTCATCTGCATATCTGAGGTTATTGATATTTCTCCTGGCAATCTTGATTCCAGCTTGTGCTTCTTCCAGCCCAGCGTTTCTCATGATGTAGTCTGCATAGAAGTTAAATAAACAGGGTGACAATATACAGCCTTGATGTACTCCTTTTCCTATTTGGAACCAGTCTGTTGTTCCATGTCCAGTTCTAACTGTTGCTTCCTGTCCTGCATGCAGATTTCTCAAGAGGCAGGTCAGGTGGTCTTGTATTCCCATCTCTTGAAGAATTTTCCACAGTTTATTGTGATCCACACAGTCAAAGGCTTTGGCATAGTCAATAAAGCAGAAATAGATGTTTTTCTGGAACTCTCTTGCTTTTTCCATGATCCAGCGGATGTTGGCAATTTGATCTCTGGTTCCTCTGCCTTTTCTAAAACCAGCTTGAACATCAGGAAGTTCACAGTTCACATATTGCTGAAGCCTGGATTGGAGAATTTTGAGCATTACTTTACTAGCATGTGAGATGAGTGCAATTGTGTGGTAGTTTGAGCATTCTTTGGCATTGCCTTTCTTTGGGATTGGAATGAAAACTGACCTTTTCCAGTCCTGTGGCCACTGCTGAGTTTTCAAAAATTGCTGGTATACTGAGTGCAACACTTTCACAGCATCATCTTTCAGAATTTGGAATAGCTCAACTGGAATTCTATCACCTCCACTAGCTTTGTTCGTAGTGATGCTTTCTAAGGCCCAGTTGACTTCACATTCCAGGATGTCTGGCTCTAGGTCAGTGATCACACCATCGTGATTATCTGGGTCGTGAAGATCTTTTTTGTACAGTTCTTCTGTGTATTCTTGCCATCTCTTCTTAATATCTTCTGCTTCTGTTAGGTCCATACCATTTCTGTCCTTTATCGAGCCCATCTTTGCATGAAATGTTCCTTTGGTATCTCTGATTTTCTTGAAGAGATCTCTAGTCTTTCCCATTCTGTTGTTTTCCTCTATTTCTTTGCATTGATTGCTGAAGAAGGCTTTCTTATCTCTTCTTGCTATTCTTTGGAACTCTGCATTCAGATACTTATATCTTTCCTTTTCTCCTTTGCTTTTTGCTTCTCTTCTTTTCACAGCTATTTGCAAGGCTTCCCCAGACAGCCATTTTGCTGTTTTGCATTTCTTTTCAATGGGATGGTCTTGATCCCTGTCTCCTGTACAATGTCACGAACCTCATTCCATAGTTCATCGGGCACTCTATCTATCAGATCTTGGCCCTTAAATCTATTTCTCACTTCCACTGTATAATCATAAGGGATTTGATTTAGGTCATACCTGAATGGTCTAGTGGTTTTCCCTACTTTCTTCAATTTAAGTCTGAATTTGGCATAAGGAGTTCATGGTCTGAGCCACAGTCAGCTCCTGGTCTTGTTTTTGCTGACTGTATAGAGCTTCTCCATCTTTGGCTGCAAAGAATATAATCAATCTGATTTCGGTGTTGACCATCTGGTGATGTCCATGTGTAGAGTCTTCTCTTGTGTTGTTGGAAGAGAGTGTTTGCTATGACCAGTGCATTATCTTGGCAAAACTCTATTAGTGTTCGCCCTGCTTCATTCCGTATTCCAACGCCAAATTTGCCTGTTACTCCAGGTGTTTCTTGACTTCCTACTTTTGCATTCCAGTCCCCTATAATGAAAAGAACATCTTTTTTGGGTGTTAGTTCTAAAAGGTCTTGTAGGTCTTCATAGAACCGTTCAACTTCAGCTTCTTCAGCATTACTGGTTGGGGCATAGACTTGGATTACTGTAATATGAATGGTTTGCCTTGGAAATGAACAGAATGTGGTCCGCTGGAAAAGGGAATGGCAAACCACTTCAGTATTCTTGCCTTGAGAACCCCATGAACAGTATGAAAAGGCAAAATGATAGGATACTGAAAGAGAAACTCCCCAGGTCAGTAGGTGCCCAATATGCTACTAGAGATAGTGGAGAAATAACTCCAGAAAGAATGAAGGGATGGAGCCAAAGCAAAAAGACTACCCAGCTGTGGATGTGACTGGAGATAGAAGCAAGGTCCAATGCTGTAAAGAGCAATATTGCAGAGGAACCTGGAATGTCAGGTCCATGAATCAAGGCAAATTGGAAGTGGTCAAACAAGAGATGTCAAGAGTGAATGTTGACATTCCAGGAATCAGCGAACTGAAATGGACTGGAATGGGTGAATTTAACTCAGATGACCAACCTAGATAGCATATTCAAAAGCAGAGACATTCCTTTGCCAACAGAGGTCCGTCTAGTCAAGTCTATGGTTTTTCCACTGGTCATGTATGGATGTGAGAGTTGGACTGTGAAGAAAGCTGAGCGCCAAAGAATTGATGCTTTTTAGCTGTGATGCTGGAGAAGACTCTCGAGAGTCCCTTGGACTGCAGGGAGATCCAATCATTCCATCCTAAAGGAGACCGGTCCTGGGTGTTCACTGGAAGGACTGATGCTGACTGAGGCTGAAACTCCAATACTTTGGCCACCTCATTCGAAGAGTTGACTCATTGGAAAAGACCCTGATTCTGGGAGGGATTGGGGGCAAGAGGAAAAGGGGATGACAGAGAATTAGATGGCTGGATAGCATCACCAACTCGATGCACATGAGTTTGGATGAACTCCAGGAGTTGATGATGGACAGGGAGGCCTGGCATGCTGTGATTCATGGGGTCACAAAGAGTCAGACATGACTGAGCGACTGAACTGAATTATCTGACACACAGAAATAAAAAGCAAAATTAAATAGCTCTGTACATCTACTAGATTGACAAAAAATGTAATGCTCTGAAAATGCCAAATATGGGGAGAGTGTAGAATACTGAGAATCCTCATACACAATTGGTGTGAAAAATATAATCACTTATTTTGGCGTTGTGTACTCAAATCAAAGATATATTTATCCCATGAATCAATGATTTCAATCTTAGAGAAATGGTACACATGTGCCCCAGGATTATTGTAGCAGTGTAAATCTGGGATGTCCACGCTGAGTATAGTAGAAAAATCTTGGTATATTGATACAATGGTAGGGCTTCCCAGGTAGCACAGTGGTGAAGAATCTGCCTGTCAATGAAGCAAGAGGCAAGAGACAGAAGTTCAATCCCTGGGTTGGGAAGATCTCCTGGAGGAGGAAATGGCAACCCATTCCAATATTCTTGCCTGGAAAATTCCATGGACAGAGGCGCCTTGGCGGGCTACAGTCCATGGGGTTGCAAAGAGTCGGACATGACTGAGCACTCACACATGCATGTATGATGGTATGTCCTGCTGCACTGTTAATGAATAAGCTACATGGATAAATTTTACAAACATACAAGGAGCCAAAGAAGTCAGATACAAAAGTATGCTTCCATTTTTATAAAAGTTCAAAACCAGATATTTTAGGGTATTCATTCATATTTAGTAAAACTAAGTATAAAAGATGAACATCACAAGGGTGGTTACCTCCAGGGAAGCCTGGGGAGTTGTGATAGGTAGGAGCTCATGGGCTGCTGGCAGTCATCTTTTCCTGGTCCAGTGTGGCAATTATACTAGTGTTCTCTTTCCTTTCTTTTCTTGTCTTGTTTTTTGTGGCAAAGTATATATAACCTAAAATGTACCATTTTAACCATTGTTAAGTACACAGTTCTGTGACCTAAGGTATATTCATACTGGCATATGACTACTGCTGTTCCTTTTTGCATGGACTCAACTAACTGTAAAAATGTTGTCTGTGCTTTTCTGTATGTTGATTATCTCTCACAAGAAATGACACCAAAACCGTACAAAACCAGGGAGGCACGTGTTCAAAGGTTTGGTTACAGAGGTATTAACCTTAACACTGTTTGTGATAGGAAAGAAGAATCTCAAACACTGAACCGCTGTTTTGGATCACAGGAAGTGATGAATCAAATATCTCATCACATATAGAGCCACAGAAGGGAATTCATGCAGCTTCCAGAGAGGAGAGCATAGAGCAGTATTTTATGGCATAGCATCTAAAGACAACTGAGGGATGCAGTAGGTGGGATAAGATATTTACAATACATCATGCATAAATATTCCAATGTTTTAAAATAAACTGAAAATATTTATGCAAGGAAAAAGACTGGGAAAATTACATTATAATGTTAACTATTGATTCTGTTTGGGTGATGTTTCATGAATGATTTCTGTTTTCATTATTTTGCTCATTGGTATAGCTTCAGTTTTGAGCAATGATGATGGATGACTTTTTAAGGGAAATCAAAAGGAGACAATACATCCTATTGGAAAACAACAGTAACAACAACAAAAGACTAGAGCTGAACCATTATGATAAAACAAAGAAGAAAATAAACTCTTTCTAGGGGAGTAAATTCATTTGTTTTTTGATGGATTAACAGTGACAATAAACACTTAACTACATGCGGCGGGTGTGGGGGGAATAAGAAACATGGTACTGGGTGTGAGGTATGTTTATAACAGAATACCAGGAGTATCCTATCAACTCCTATTCATCCATTTGAATGTAACTTTTCCATGACAATGACTTTTTTCCTACCTGGTCACTATGTTCTCCAGAGCCCTAGCTCCGATAGCAAAATCAACATCTAGCTGTGCGCTTTGGAAATAAGTAGGCAGCAGGGGGAGGGAGTGAGGGGAGTGACCCTCTAGAAGAGTCTGCTCCTAATTAAAAGAAAGGGAAAACCTCCAAATGTTGCAGGGAGGGTTGATAGATGGTCCTTCGGTTCTCATCCATCTGGTCTGACGCCTCTTACAGAAACCAAGAGAGGAAATATGAAGTGTATCTAACACAGCAAATGAGGGGAGTCATTTGGGTGATACAGTACCAGCTCCCCTTAGAATGTGTGAGGTGAACTGAGCAGTGAAACAAAGGGCACCAGTTACAGCATTCACATCTGACTTCACACTGGGCACCCAGGTACCTGAGGACACAAAACAATGGGCGCATATAGAAGGCTCCACACTTTAGACACAAATATTCCTGGTAGAAGGGGTGGATTCACCCTGTGCATCCTTGTTAGCTCATCAGAATGAAATGTCCCAAACAGTAAGCGGTGGTATAATTTCCCCACTCAACTGATCCCCTTAGCCCTTGGGGCTATGGTCACCCTCCTGTCTGAGCCAGCACTTCATAAATTTACAGAAGGATTCACAGAATACTTATGCTAGGTAAAGATAGTCAAATATCATGAAGTAGACAAAAGATTCTCATGATCATTCTGGATATATAAGGCATGCAACTATTATAATTTTTTATTATATTGTCTATGGATGTCACGACATAAAAAAGATAGCAAAGTATTGGAGCTACTATAGGTCATGCTTGCATTAAATAAAATCTGGAAAAAAGAGCTTGTGGGGTTGGGGGAGGGGAAGTGCAGATGGGATTACATGCAAGTTGTGGTACTATTTTTCAATGGAAGTTGAGTTACTGTTAACAGGTGTGCTATAAAATAGGGGTCAGATGAATCTGCAGAAACTTAAGTTTAGAAGAGTATACATTGTTTCAGGAATACCTAGGGTCTTTGATGAAAATGCACTGTGATTCTGCTACACATTTCTACTATGCAAATAGAAATAAGATTGAGTTATTGTGCAAAACATTTGTGACCACAGAACAGCATCTAAGGAATACGCTTTGAACATTTCTTCCGTAAAGAAATCCTTCTCTTGCTGTTTTATCCACTCAAGAGACACAGTGTGCTCTTCTTTTGCACAGCCTTCACCCAGCAAGTGAAAGAAAAGGATCTCCACACAATGCTTAAATACTTCCCTATCTGATGATATGACTTTCCCCACAATGGCTTTTCCTTGTAGTGAGGACTAGGGATAGACCTGATAAAGCTCAAACTGCTAATAAGTGTCAGAGGTTTTCATCAACCAGACTAGATCCAGAGTCTTTGCAAAATGACTCCCCGGAACTCAGAGGTAGTCCACTGCTGAAACTGTTAATACTTGGCCAGAAAGTACACTTTGTCTTTGTTTTCAGTGTATTTTCCCTCCTGGAAGAAAAACACAAATGGGCTCAAAAGAAATAAATAGAGGAACGTATAGAATACCTTAAAAATGGCAGCTCTATGACTTTACCAAAAAAGAAAGAATGAAGGCATAATGTACTTATGTTCACTGACAAGCTTGCCACACTTAACAGTCACTTTCTATGGCACTCTTGATCTTCTTTGAAAACAATGGAATATAAATATTCAGCCAGAAGGATTATCCTATGGATGGAGTTAAGTTATAACAAGGACTAAATAAAGAACATGGTTAAGAATTATGCAGCCTTCTTATTTTACTTTTTCTGAGTTTCCAGGTGCCCCCTCCCCTCTTTTGGCAATAACAGAAACTCAAGGCACAGGAGCAAAATTCAACTGAAGTCTATATGCCAAACGAAATAGAACTTAGCATTTATACTCTGTTTCTGCTTCCACTTGGAAATTGTCTTTTCCCCCTAAGAAACATATTTAAAAGGATATAAAAGTGGCTTTCTATTTTTGGCCAGAAGTAGAAAATGAAAGACAATGGAGGAAAAAAAATATTAGCTTTTCCAGACTTGAAATAATGTGTGATTTTTGCTGTTTTTCCAACTTTTGAAGCCAAGTCTGGTGAAATGCTTAATTCACTCAGCTGGTGAATCACCTTTCCTTTGTGGGGATATTAATGCCAAGCTAAAATTTCTCCATATGAGGAAGGGAAAAAAATTTTAAATGAGGTAAAGCTGGAGTAGATTGGCAAATACAATCACCCTGTCTTTACTTCATTACTTCTCCCTTCATTGTTTGGAGGTCCTGGAGCAGTGCATCATTGAAATGGCACCTCCGGGTGTTTCACTGAGACATAATTAAAATTGATGCTGTCATCTGGTGTTTCCTTGTGCAATTCGTCTAACTCCTTGCAAATGGCAAAACAGAGATCTTCATTATGACTTTGTTCAAGAAACTGTCCAAGATTTCCTTAAGGTGCTCTGGGAAAGTGTTAGCCCAACTGGAAGAGAACTTAAGCGTCACCAAGTTTCCTAAAGGGATTTCCTTAGCAATACATACAAGAGGTCCATTTGAATGGACCTGCTGTGACAGGCACGCTTGTATCCAAGATATTCCATGTCAGAGTTGAACAGCACTAATGAATTTTTTAAATCTCCTTTAGATTTATTTCTTCCCCCAAAAGTTCTGCTATCAGGTGCATAGTATGAACTTCCCATTGGAAAGAAGGCTATGATAGGGAACACGATTCTATCCCGACAGAGCCGCTCATGGTTTAGAAGGAAGGCAGACATCTAGCTAGTAATTAACAACAACATGAGAGGAAGTAACCACTGTTGTGGATTTAACCTAGGGGTCAGGAAGGCCATCCTCCCTGAGGAAGCAAATTCAAGAAACCTCCTAATGGATGCTCAGTGAAGATGGGACAGAGGCGGGTACCAAGGTGAGGGAGAAACATGAGCTGTAGATCATCACAAACAAAAGGGCTACACACTCTTGTTTCTTGTCTTTCGTATTTTGGTCCAAGATAAATCTTTAGTTTTACATAGGCTAAGCCCACTTACTTCTCATACAAGACTGGTTACAAGATTGTGTTTTCTACTATTTTCATTTCTTCTGTTTCTTTAAAATAGGATGAATCTCAAAATAAGAGCTACTATTTGCTGAGCATTCACTTTGTGCCAAGCCTACTGAATCCTCACAAAATCTTTTATTTTATCCACTTATTTTGAGGGCAACTGGGATTTAAAAGGATACCCAGCCAGGCTCTACCTGAGCTAGGATTCAAAGCCATATCTGAGACTTTCGAGGTCAAGATTTTCACCACTTTACTGGGGTTTCTTCATGTTTGGCTCTACAAAAAATTTCATTAAAACGATGGGGGTGGTGTGGAGGGGGTGCATATTTGTTAAAAAGACAGATTCCCAGGACTCAACCAGCTGTTTTGAGTCTGAATCTCCGAGGATGTGGTCTGGGAATTTGCATTTTAACGAAGTCCCCAGGTGCTTGCCTTGCTTTTTAGAATCACTGAACTTCATCCATTTGTGAGAGGGAAGGGGGTGTTGGGGAGAGAGCAAGAGAGGGAGAGAAAGGAGACAGACAGACAGCCGCGGCAGTAGTTTACTGCTTTCTTGCCCATGCTCTTGGAATGCTCTCCTGCTTATTTGATGAAACACTGCAATGCAGAATGGTTATAATTTTCAGACTGCAACACATTTAGCTTCGCATTCTGGCAAGATGTCTAGGCAGAGCTCAGAGAGCTGCTTTATTCAGCCTTCAGCCAAGCTGTGAAAAGTAAGGCTTTTTCAGAGGAAGTGAGATAAGACAAAAACTTACAAAAACAAACATCCTGAGGCCCGTGTTCAAAAGGCCACTGGCAGAATCTATAGTATAATGCGAAGTGAGCTAAACAAAACACATTTCAGGGCCATCCAGGAAACGTGAAGCAGATGCCTGGAAGCAGGATTGTGTTTTCAACCTGGGTAGAAATATCCTGGGGAGTGATGATATGGAATCAGACACAAAGTTCAGATAAAAACAACAAGGTTTGGCGGAGGGGGGTTGGGGGAAGGTGGAGGGGAAGGTGGGGGAGGTGGTTCAATAGGCAGTATACCCAGGATGGACAGGAGGTACTCTAGAGCAAGTTCAGTATAGAAGGGAGACCTACCGGTGCTCCAGTCTTAAAGGTGTATGTCCTACTTTTCTCCTCATTACAGGATGATCTGATGGCAACAAGTCAATGCAGGAGTGATGTAGAAGGCCCAATGGCCAGGGCCCAACCTGCAGAGGTTTTGATATTGAAAAAATGATGGTGCTAGCCCCATCATCCTATTATGTACTTTAAAATAAAAAACAATACCAATTCAAAATATGAAAAAGATAGTTCAGCAACATGCCAAGTTTTCTCCTGAGACCAAGTCAATGATTTTTGAAAATGCAAAATATATCTGTGTCCAGTAAAGAAAGAGAAAAAAGTTCTGTGTACTTCAACGTTACACTGTACAGAAGCTTAGTCTGATGAGAGTCTGCGAAATGCTTATCAGACTCCTTAGCATAGATGAAATACTGACTCAATGCTACTTACTATTCATTTTTAATAATAGCAACCTATGTTCCCTAACTACATTTACTGCAGCTTCCTTCCCTTTAAAGGAATGCTAGGGCTCTCCCTTCTGTTGACTCATTTGTGCTAGTACTTTAGTAGGAGTAGTGTTAGTCGCTCAGTCAGGTCCGACTCTTCGTGACCCCATGGACTGTAGCCCAACAGGCTCCTCTGTTCATGGGATTCTCCAGGCAAGAATACTGGTGTGGATTGCCGTTCCCTTCTCCAGAGGATCTTCCCAACCCAGGGATCAAACCTGGGTCTCCTGCATTGCAGGCAGATTCTTTACTGTTTGAGTTACAGGGAAGACCTTTGCTAGTATTTTACTATGGGGCATTCTTGAAACTTGGCTCTGCAGACACGAGGAAGTTGATCTTCACTTCCTTCTCCTCAAAATCAGTCCAGTTCTCTGACCTGGTTTCCCACTGAGATGTTTCTTTCTTACACTTTCCCTGTCCCATCACGACATTTAATTAGTTATCATTTTTTGCTTGCACTTAATTAAAGAAACACTTTTACACTAATCTTGGAATCATTCAGTGAATGCCATTTAACTCTTGACATTTACTTAGGAAACGCCGTTTTGCAGAGTTTTTATAGCATGAATATTTGATGACTAGAGTAATTCCAGCCCCTCTCCAATTACAGGATTATTCCTCTTCTTCTATAAGATAATACCAGTCAGGCTGACCTTAAAATTCGTTATGACTCTGTCACACTGAAATTTCAACTGCATTTTGCATTTACATCATCAGTAATAACTGGGGAAGTTATAGTGTATTTTAGGATAACATACATATTTTTGTTATGCCTTGAAATTTTTCGTGTATTTTTTTTTTTCAACAAAAAATTTTCCTTGGGAAGTGATTTATTTTGCTACCAACAATTTTAAACACTTCAGTTGTCATGGTAGAGCCTAATTATTATTACAAGTAACTTTTTCCAGATCTGGATCTGGGTACAGGCAAGATATACTCTATGAAAAAAAGAGCAACAACAAAACTCTTAGCCAATATTTCCTTTGTTAAAAAGTTGCATTCAGGTCATTTAGTTCTGTTCATGACATCAAGGATGCCTATTTTTATGAAAAGCTGGTTTTACAGCAGGAAAATTGGCCTTTTCGTTATGATGCCTAATGATTCATGGTTGTTAGAGAACTCTTTCATAGAACAAAGCAGATTGGATTTGCTGGGGGAATTTGCATTCCACAGCATCTCTAAGGATCTCTATGGAGGCCAGGGATTTAAGTCCTGGAAATTGTGTTTGGGCTCCAAGTTGTTCAGTTCCATTTACTGCAGTCTCTGAGGGCGATTGTAAAAACTCGTAAAGAGGCAACAGTGTGAGCTGATGCAAGACCACTGCCAGCAAAACAGACCCAGGGGCCACCAGGGTCTCAGCTCTCAGTAACAAGGCAGAGATGCTCACTAAGAATGAACAGAAACAGACAGCAGAGAAAAGTAGCCATAAAAGAAGAACCAAAATGCACACAGAATAGTTTACCTTTTAAAAATTACATTAAGAATTGTGGATTAATATACACACTGCTATGTATAAAACATAATCAACATAATCAATAAGGAACTATTGTGTGGCATGGGAAACTATATTCAGAATCTTATAATAACTTGGAAAAGAAGCTGGAAAAAATGCTACATATATGTATAGTCAAATATTATATATAGTGAAATACTATATATATATACACACAGTATATATATGGTAATATATTAATATATTAAGAAACTTGTATGCAGGTCAGGAAGCAACAGTTAGAACTGGACATGGAACAGCAGACTGGTTCCAAATAGGAAAAGGAGTATGTCAGGGCTGTATATTGTCACCCTGCTTATTTAACTTCTATGCAGAGTACATCATGAGAAACGCTGGGCTGGAAGAAGCACAAGCTGGAATCAAGATTGCCGGGAGAAATATCAATAACCTCAGATATGCAGATGACATCACCCTTTTGGCAGAAAGTGAAGAGGAACTCAAAGTTGGTGAAAGTTCATCAAAAGTTGATGAAAGTGAAAGTGGAGAGTGAAAAAGATGGCTTAAAGCTCAACATTCAAAAAACGAAGATCATGGCATCTGGTCCCATCACTTCATGGGAAATAGATGGGGAAACAGTGGAAACAGTGGCAGACTTTATTTTTTTGGGCTCCAAAATCACTGCAGATGGTGACTGCAGCCATGAAATTAAAAGATGCTTACTCCTTGGAAGGAAAGTTATGACCAACCTAGATAGCATATTCAAAAGCAGAGACATTACTTTGCCAACAAAGGTCCGTCTGGTCAAGGCTATGGTTTTTCCAGTGGTCATGTATGGATGTGAGAGTTAGACTGTGAAGAAAGCTGAGCGCCAAAGAATTGATGCTTTTGAACTGTAGTGTTGGAGAAGACTCTTGAGAGTCCCTTGGACTGCAAGGAGATCCAACCAGTCCATTTTGAAGGAGATCAGCCCTGGGATTTCTTTGGAAGGAATGATGCTAAAGCTGAAACTCCAGTACTTTGGCCACTTCATGCGAAGAGTTGACTCATTGGAAAAGACTCTGATGCTGGGAGGGATTGGGGGCAGGAGGAGAAGGGGACGACAGAGGATGAGATGGCTGGATGGCATCACTGACTCGATGGACGTGAGTCTGAGTGAACTCTGGGAGTTGGTGATGGACAGGGAGGCCTGGTGTGCTGCAGTTCATGGGGTCGCAAAGAGTTGGACATGGCTGAGTGACTGAACTGAACTGAATATAGTAATATAGTAAAATACTATATATACTGTACTTATCTTCTATATATAACTGAATCATTTTACTATAGATCAGAATCAAATACAACATTGTAAATCAACTTTATTTCAATAAAAACTTGTTTGTTTTGAAATAAATTTCATACTCTTTATGTCTGCCTTGGGATAGCCACAGTTTTCATGCCTCAGAAGCATCTCATTGAGCTGTGAGAGGATTCTTTCTTATACACACTTGCTCAATTCATCTAAGTTCCTGATTCTTCCATTTATGTCTACCTGCTGCTGCTGCTGCTGCTGCTGCTGCTAAGTCGCTTCAGTCATGTCCGACTCTGTGCGACCCCATAGACGGCAGCCCACCAGGCTCCCCCGTCCCTGGGATTTATTAGTAATCTTGGCCCAGATCATGTTTTATCACATTTATTCCACGCACATACTATACTGAGAGTAATAAATATCCTATTTCCTGAGTTCTACAGAGTCCACTCATCAAGTTAACATCAGGTTGTATGGAGAATACCGTATTGATACAGTAAGGTGTATCCCTACTTCATAAACTTTATTTAAAATATAAAAGAAGATAACTTAGAATAGGGTGCTCGTGGAACATTTAAGAACATAGTTTATAAGCATATGGCTTTAAATCAGATTGATTCAGGTTTAAATCTGGGCTCTGCCATGGGTGAGTGAGCTTAAATAAGTTATTTAAACTCCCTATGTTTCAGATTCTTATCTTTAAATCAGGATGATGGGAATTATTTCACAATTTTTTGAGAGACTGAAAATAATGTTAGCAAACACCAATACAATTGCCAACATTATCATTCTTCTAGATTTTAGCTGAAGATTCAAAATGTGATGATTGTCAACATGTAGGAACTCGGTGAGGGAGTAAGCCTAATGATTAAGAATTTGGAACGTGATATGTGGGTTTCAATCTCAGCTTTACAACTTCTTAGCTGTGTGACCTTGGGCATACTCACCCTTCCCAGACCTCAATTTTCTCATTGGTAAATAGGATTAACAAGAGCACTGATCTCCAAGAGTTAATGGATTAAATGACTATATAAAAAATGACCAGCCCAATGCTTGGTACAGGGTAAATATTCAATAAATACTAGCAATTTTTCTTGTTATTATTATAATAAACTTAAAGATTTTTTCTACTGCAATAAAAATATATACAACATAGAACTTACCATTTTAACCATTTTTAAATGCATAGTTCAGTGGGATTAAGCGCATTCATATTGCTGTACAACCGTCATCACCCTCCATCTCCAGGTGAAAGTCACTCAGTCGTGTCCAACTCTTTGTGACCCCATGGACTGTATGTACAGTCCATGGAATTCTCCAGGCCAGAATATTGGAGTGGGTAGCCTTTCCCTTCTCCGGGGATCTTCCCAACCCTGGTATCAAACCTAGGTCTCCCACATTGCAGGCAGATTCTTTACCAGCTGACCCACAAGGGAAGCCCCTCCATCTCCAAAAATGAGAGAAAAAGCCCTAGGAAGCCCAAACATTTAAAGAGAGAGCAATGGAAGACTTACTCTCTTAAGAAAGTTAGATGCTTTGAACGGTGTTAAGTAGAGGCAGGGTTTGGTCTCATTAGTGGGGTGTTGGCAAAACATGTCAAGAATCTTACTTAGGACAGTGGCATTGAACACAGTATGTTCAAGAGTAAACATACATGCACACCAGGGAAGTCTCACAAACAGAGATCATGCTAGCATGAACAGTCTAATCAGAACCTCACAGCCCCTTCGAGAAGGATTTGCTGTCCTCTGTGCTTCAAATGTACCTTGCTCTACATCACATCTGTAACCCTCTATGCTGCCCCCAAAGAGTGCCATCCGCAACCAGCATATGACGAGACCAAGCATCATCACATAAAGGCTATAATTTCAGGGACCTAGCTGATGGTAGAGCCAGCATTTCAGTCTGGGCCTGCCTTCTGCTAACTCCTAATTCAAAAGCAATATGCTCTGTGCCAGTCCTGAATGAGGCAAGAACTCCTCCCACATTCAGCCAGGAATCCTCCGAATCCTTGTTCTGGCTTGGTTATCTCTTGGAACTCTGTGTCTTTAAGACTTCTGCAGAATCAAAGAGCGTCCTTCAAGTGTCTAATGGACTAGACACATTCTTGATCATACGTTTTTAGCTTGCCAAGGAAACTCAAACAGTAGCTCAGGCTCTGATTTCCCAGTCTCTTCACTAAATGTTCAAGTGATGCTCTATGCATCACAGCATAGTAAAGCCATACACAGAATAGATCACAGGCCAGGAATTCTCCCCGATCATGACCCTCTTATATTTCAGGTTCTATAAAAAAGGTAACCTAAATAAGGAAATCACTTCTAATATCTTTTTCTGCCTTCAAAAAATATGATTTTTTTAAATAAATTAGATGTGTGGCACACTTGTAGCATACCACATGATTTAACACTTCAGTCCCTGAAGCTCTACTTTTCTCTGGGGTGAGTTCACTCATCCCAAGTGAGAGACATACGAACGAGTAGCCCATATCCTGAGTACTTCCTTTTAGAAATAACTGTCATGATTTGCTGGTGACTCCTCAATAATTAAGGTGTTATCACAAGTTGAAAAGCCATTTCAGGAGATTCGAAAGGCAAAAATAATTCCCCTTCTATACAGTGATTAGATACCAGCTCTAACCCTTTAATAGGGCTGAAGCAATGATTAAACATGTGACGCATGTAAATATATTTTGCATACTATAATGGACCTTACATATGTAAGGGATTACTGTTATTTTTATTACAAATGAACCTGTTACACATCTGATATTAAAACTTGAAAGTACTTTGCATAGGAAAGCTATTGATAAACCATGTTGAAAACTAAATTAAATGTTTAGTTTCTTCTTTTAGCAAGCTTGCCAGCCTGGGAAGTTGGCATATCTGATTATGGAGTTAAAGAAATGATCTAGATCTGATTTTTCAAATTTATCACTATCAACAATGTGGTCCAGATAAATTTTTATTGTGAAGGTTGCCTTGTGCATCATTGGATGTTCAGAAGAATCCCTGGCCTATGTCTACTTCCAACTCCGACTCATGATAATAAAAAAGTATTTACACACTGCAATGTTCCCTGGGAGGCAAAATTGCCCCAGACTGAGAACCGCTCTTCTAGACAATGAAGTGGGAATGGTTGGTGTGTCAGCTTGGATGCTCAGGTACATATTATTTTTAAAGCATTTTTATTTCTATTAATTTTATTTATTTGCTTGTTTATTTTTGGTTGCCCTGGGTCTTCGTCACTGCACACCGGCTTTTCCTAGTTGCAGCCAGAGGAAGCTATGCTTTGTTGTGGCATGAGCTTCTCATTGAAGTGACTTCCCTCTGTGGAGCACAGGCTCTAGGTGCATGGGCTTCAGGGGTTGTGGCTCGCAGGCTCTAGAGCTCAGGCTCAGTAACTGTGGCGCACATGGTTAGTTGCTCCGTGGCATGTGGGATCTTCGGGGACCAGGGATCAAATCCACGTCCCTTGCATTGGCAGGTAGATTCTTACCCATTGGAGGACCAAGGAAGTCTGAATTCTATATTATTTTTAGATCTTTTGGTACTGTTTCTGCTTTGTGGGACAAATACAGTTTCATCCTTCTCCTTGACAAATCTGAGAAATTGAATTGAAGATTCTGTAGAATGCCACTGAATTCATGTGGCTGATGGCTAAGGCTTCTAAGAGATTAACCATAATTGGCTAAATTAGCATTTGGAATTATGTCATCATGAAGACCCAGAAATGAGCAAAAGTAAAAGCCAATAAGGTGGGGCTTTGTTTCCTCTGTTCCAAATGTTTTATATTTTTGGTGTAAAAAAAGATAAATTGCCAGCACTGCTCACACACAATTCAACATAAAACTCTTTCTGTCTCCCCAATCCCCCTTTCTCCCCCTTGCTCTTTCTCTCTCAAGCCCCCAAGATCCTGTGCTCTTCTCTTGTAGGGGAAACAATAAAAACATTCAAAAGAAATCAGCTTCTTAAGCAGTAATTCTTTTTGTTTTGTGAACAGAAAACTTCACCAAGTTCCCAACCTGTGGGGAGAACTTTATCAAAATTACTTGCTATCTGTTAAATAAGATACCAAATCTTTGGAGCTTATTCATTTCAGAGAAATCTGAAATAATTATGTGTCATACTTGGCACTTGAGCTACACCTTTCTCTGAAAGCCCACGGAGAACTCTATAGTTTAATTAAGTCTGCGAATTTAGATAGGGCAACAAAGACAGAGATGTTTGCTACCTAAAGCAAACACCGGAGGGATTTTCAAGTCCTTTTTCCTAAGTTATTTTTTCTCTCTCTCTGCCCTACCTTCTATCTTTCCCCCCTCATTCTGCTTCTCTTAGCTTATTACTGAGGATTCTGTCAATATAATGTTTGGCTCATCATAGATGCTTGAGAAATATTTATAACTCAATGAAAGAAAGACTCATACCATAGATACCAGGGAAATAAAGCAATTTGCCAGTGAAGATATTATTTGCCTTAGAACAATAAGGCATTGTGACTCTTTGAACATAAAAATTCTGGTTGACCTCACTTTAAATTCATGGCCACAGATCTCAGATGGACGTTCACCAAGGCCTGGTAATCCTACTGTATAGGACATTCAATTCTCCACTTTATCCCAAATCATAAAGCAAGAACCTTAGAAAGCCACAGAAATCTTTGGTAGACAATCAAATACTAAAATAAAAATAAATTTACAGGTAGAAGAGAGCCCAGCGTGGCTTTTAAAAAAAAAAAAGTCTGCCTTAGATGAAGGCTATCCATAAGGAGAGGAACAGTTAAAGGCCAGTCAAAAGTCTTCACTGGAGCTTGAAAATTCACAGCTCTGAGCCTCCACGCACAGTCATTTGAAACCAGATGTCAAGTCCTCCTTTCTTTTCAGATATTCTGTGAGTATACCCACAGAAAAATCAGAAACTCGTTAACGCTGGTTATTCTCTGCCTTCTCCATTCGATCTCATGCCAAGGAAACAGAAGAGAGACCTAGGGCTAGTGCATCTCCTATCCTTGCCAGAGAAGCTCGCTACCATGGCAACCACACGCACAGACAGACATTTGCAGAACCCCAGAAGTTCAAGTGTTTAGCACATGCCTAGAATCACAGATACAGGCACTTTGTATACTCGTAATCTCTGGCAAATGACAAAGTTTAAAGCAGCAGTTGTAGCCTTCCAGCGTCCTTAATTGTTATTTCCCCTGAGAATGCTTAATGGAATTCATGCAATGTAATCAAACTTATACAAACATTTCACGTTCCTGTCAGCTTTGACCAGGGTCCAAATGACTGCAGCCAGTGACAAAGGAACAGATAAATACATCTCACTTGTGTTCCTCTGCCCTGCTGCACTTGAACTATTGTAATCGCCTATTATCTCAACCCCCTGCTTCCACTCTACTCCTTTTCCAACCCGTCTCCTCCCCCAAATTGAGTGAGAACATTGCAGCCAGAATGATACTTCTAAAATGTAAATCAGAGCATACCACATTCCCATTTGAATCTCCCCAGTGCCATTTCATTGTCTGGGACTATTTGGCCTTTGTTTGAGCTGCCCTTGTACTGTCCAAGTGTGTACTCGCCATGGCCTCCAGTCAGTCCAGGTTCTTCCCATGAGCAGCTCCCAGCCCAAGAAACTTCACCCTGGTCTCACTGTGTGCACACAGCCCCATTCAGGCGGTGGTTTTTCACACAACTCTCCCCTGAGGACTTCATCTACACAGATCTCCCCCTTCATTCTGGATCAGAATACCCTGATCGCCTTCTTCACAGCAACTGTCTCAGTTTGCAAAACTTGTTTATAAATAGTTGTCTTTGCTATTTCCTTATCTCTTCCCTCAAAGACTGGAAGAGATTGTGTCTGTCTTACTCTCTGCTATAAAGCAAATTTCTAACTGTGCCAGACACCAAGTCAGCACAATAGATTTTGCTTAGATGAACAAACATCTATCATTATGCAAAGAGGATGACAGCTATTGAGGGGACACATCTGCCCCCAGAAGAGACCAAATTGAAGCCTGTTGCCCAGTGATTACATGTACTCATTTAGCCCTCTTTCTCTTTTCTGTTCTGTTTTCTTGCCCTTTGTCCAACTTTGGGATTTACAGGAACTTGGGACTTTTCAATGTGGTAAAACCCTAGGAAGCTCAGAATCAGTCTACTGCTTATTTCATTCTGAGAGATTTTTGATCCCTGTGTATTTTAAGAGAAATATAACCTTGATTCATTTATACATGATGAAAATGATTTCATCTAATTGCCCTCAAAAAAAAAAATTTTTTTTTAATCAAAACCTTTTGCTGATCCAGGAAGTCATATTTTGTCAAGACTTGATAACTTGAACCCGGAGAGGTTTGAATTCTACTGCAACCTCAAAAACCACAAAAATGGAAGAAATTTGGAAAGTCAGATATGTCCTTGTGCCATGTCGATAGGGCCTAACATTTTGTTCATCTTAGAAAGATTTGTGTGTTACCAGTTACATCCCCACTGTGGTTTCTTGGTACAGACACGTGATGCAATGTGGTGACTCTGATGTTAGAAGGCCGTGTTCACAGCAGCCCTTTTTAGCCTTTGGAGTTTCTAATGTAACCTTTGAAAACAGCTGGTCCAAATTCCATCTTGCCCTGGACCCACACATCCCTCCTCTGCATTGTGCTCAGATTGAGGACAAAGGAAGTTCAGGAAGGAGCATGGAGCAAGATCTGACTTGGCCAAGCGATTACAGCTGCTTTGCAAGCAGCCACCCAGAATGCAGATTTTATTGTTGTTTTTGTTTTTGTTTTTTTAAAAAAAAAACAACTTTTAATGACTTATAGATCTGTACACTTTGATACTTTCTCCCCTAGAGTTGAGACAGAAGGCTTAACCCTACCGGGTGTTTTTCTACCCAATAAAACCCTACACATTCATGAAGAAATCCTCCTCATGGCCTGGTTAACTCCCAAGATACACAGAGACTGTCATAGCCCCACGTTTCACTCAATGAGGTCCAGTAAAATTTAATTTAATGATGGATGTGACACTTTCTGACCTTGAATAATCAGGCAACAGAGTGTAAGAGAAAAGAAATCCAGCATTTAGCTTGGAGTCCAAGAGTCTTAGCTTATGTCTCAGCTCTTTGTAAATTATGTTACCTTGACCTCATACTTCTCATACGAAAAGCAGAATTAAGTAATAGAAACTTGTATATCAGAGGATTACGATGAGATTCAAGTAAGTTAATGTAGATAAGATACTTAGCAAAGGGCCTGACATATATCATATACTCAATACGTAAAGCCAATATCATTATGACATTTTTTACTTCCTTCAGAATGAGGAACAGGTGGCAGTAAAGCTGTCTGAGGGGAATCTGGTCATTTAATTGGGGAAAATCCCATGGACAGAGGAGCCTGGTAGGCTGCAATCCATGGGGTCACTAAGAGTTGGTCACGACTGAGCGACTTCACTTTCACTTTTAACTTTCACACATTAGAAGGAAATGGCAACCCACTCCAGTGTTCTTGCCTGGAGAATCCCAGGGACGGGGAGCCTGGTGGGTTGCCGTCTATGGGGTCACACAGAGTTGGACACGACTGAAGTGACTTAGCAGCAGCAGCAGTAGTGAAACACACATGGGTATGCATCTACCTCAGCATGTACAATTCAAATTCCTACTACAGCAAAACGGTGAGTGACTTCATGGCATGAATCTTAGGGACTGCTTTGGAAGAGACTTTAAACTCCAAGTATCAAGTGTCTATGATTTAAAATTTTTTATTTACTGGAATTTGAGATATGAAATGAATTAGAATTCCACTACATATGGAAATATTTTTCACCCCAAAATGAAGTTTTCCTTAAAATTCTATGTTAGAGAGATAAATATATCTTGTGAAAATAGAACTTGGTATAACCATTTTGGAAAGGAGTTACAAAAATATTTATTGAATTCTTTGAAAGTTTATGCAATTTCACTTTTCTGCATTTAATATGAGAGAAACACTTACCTGCAGAAGCATGTAAAAATATTAGGAAAAATCTGATTTGCAATGGTAAGAAATTGGAAACAACCAACAATCAAAACCTAGCCTCTTTTAAGTAAAAGAGGCTAATTCTGCAGGAAATAACCCTAAATATTTCAAGAGATTAACAGTTTGATATGGGGTACACAAGCAGTCAATATGATGATTTTAGGACCCAGTCTTATTTCATCTGTGGCTCAGCCATCCCTTAGGACCTTGGCATCTTCTGCTAAATCCTTTGCATCTAATTGGCACATGAGATATGAAAAGGCATGGAGGACTACGTAAGATTTTAACAGATTGGGACTGTAAGTATCATACATCACTTCTTTCCACAATCCAACTGTCAGAACTTGGCAACCTAGCTATTTCTAATCATCGTGTGGTCTAGACACAGGTTCAGGAAGAAAGGAAACAAGGGCTTTAGTGAACAACTACTCAGTTTCTGACACAAATACTATGAGAATATTAAAAGATTAGGGCAGATCTAAGTTACTAGTAAATGAGCCTTGCATGACACACTATTGAGTGGAAAGGTTGGCAAGAGACATGTCATAGGATTGGTTCCTTGAGGAGAAGGCTATGAGTTTACTGCTTACTGTTCAGGATACTTAATAACAAACACTCTTGCCATTAACATCTGAGAAAGCATGCTTGGGCAAAGGGAGAAGATGAGCTACAATACAGATGCAGCAGCAGCCTCAGTCACCCCATGCAGAGCTCTCAACCTTGAAAGGCCAATTCGGAGTTGGCCCAAGTTAGGTCAACGTGGCAGGACATTTTATAGTCTTGCAATGAACTTGCACATTGGAACTGGATCATTTATTGGATGTTGGCTGACTCTGGAGAGGCTGAGGGTGACACGCCTCTGTGCCATTGTGGTGAAGGCCCTGACAGCTAATACTGTCTGCTGACAGCATTTCCTACTGAAGCAACAAGTCCTTCATTAAAGAGGGATTTGGGCAATGTCTTACAGTATCCACCACATAGCTAAACAGTATAATCTATTATTACTATAAAACAAAACAAAGGCTTGCTTATGTTCTTTGGCTAAATTTCTACATAAGTACAAAGAAAAAACACTGGGTAGATAAAATCTGGACACTTTATGTAATAATAAATAGATACCAAGATTGTAGTGTTCCTTTTCAGAATAAGCAGGTCTGAGACAGAGGCTAAAGGTTAAAAAAAAATTCAGTCATATCATAATATTTAGTATTTTAAAACAAGGAAAATGAATTGATATTTTACTCATGTAATAGAAATTGAATAAAACTGTATTTGAGATGTGCTAGTACAAATATATCTGATAAAGATATCATCAATCAAAACAATAGTCTACAAGGAGCAGGATCTTCCAGTTGGTAAAGTGAAAGGGAAGTCGATCAGTCATGTCCGACTCTTTGCGACCCCCTGGTGGTAGTCCACCAGGCTTCTCCGTCCATGAGATTTTCCAGGCAAGAATACTGGAGTGGGTTGCCATTTCCTTCTCCAGGAGATCTTCCTGACCCAGGAATTGAACCCAGGTCTCCCAAATTCTAGAAAGACACTTTACTGTTTGAGCCACCAGGGAAGTCCCACATTAAAAGAGTTCTATTTTACACAAGGACTGATTGACTTTCCTTCTCTCTTCTTCCTCCCACAGCTTTTTGGTCATTTCATTGCTTACTAACATCTCCATGCAAGGGTGACTGGGGCTGGGGGCACTGGGTGTGGGAAAGAGAGGAAGGAAACTAGAAGCATCAATTTCCATTACTTGCTAGCAATGCTGGTAAAGACGTTTAGTGGGGGAAATGCTGAAAATCAGGTATTTGGATTATCTGAGCCTGTCAACTGTCCATGTTCCACCCTCTTCCCAATAGCACAGACTCATGAGACTTGGTCATAATTGCATTTGCAGAGATGGTGCCTGAAATAAGATTGCTTTCAATGATTATGTGGTTCCAACATAACCTTTTTCTTCCTCTTTCAAATGGCACATCCTAACAAGGCATTCTGGAGAAGGAGATATTTCCTATTGTATTCTCACCTGTCACACATCTATACATCTTTCAGGATGATAGTTAATCCAGACAGACCAGGACAATTTCCTTGAGTTTGAAAGGGCATTTTATCTTTTGTCTTGGTCTGATAATAGAAGAGTTTATGTGGGAGGTTGAGTAGTAAAAAAGGCATCATGTCAACAATAAAAAGAAACAATAAATATTTGAATAAATATTTGTTGGATTTAACAGAATTAAATATTATTTATAATGCCAGTGTTATAACTCAGTCTTTAAAATCTCTGTCATGACTGTTCATACAGTGAGTTTTAACCCAACAACTGAAGCCAATGAAAAAGCAAACAATTTTCTCTTAGAATTACAGAATGCTGTGTTGGAAAAACCTTGTAATAAAATTAAAAAACTAGGGTTCTGATTTAGACCACTCCATCTTAACTTAGTGATTTTGAGGCAAATTCAACAAACCCTGACTCCGTTTAGTGACAAAATGAATATACAAGAACAAACTTTACACTTAATGCTTTACAAATATTTCTATGCTGACACTAATATTAACGAGCTATAGAAGGGTTTCATTGGCACTAAATCTCGACTTAATCATATATTGGCTGTTTGATGTTAGGGAAGCTAAGTGGCCTCTCCAAGATCCTATGTGTTCATTTGTAAAATGAGGCTACACATAACTCATTTATCACTGAATTGTTGGGAAGGTCAAAGGGCAAAAACATGAAAAGCACACAGCACAATGCCTGGGACATAGCGGTCCATAATAAAAAGGAGTTATCTCTAAGTTCCAGTTATCCCTTGAACAAGACCCACTCTGTTTTTCTCCTCTTCTCAGAAAAAGTACATGTTGTAAAATAAGCATTCTTCAAAGACAACTTGAAGATGTCTGGTTATTTCAAAGCCTGAAAATTCCATGAGTTCACAGAAGCTTTCACTAATTCCACTGATCTAAAGACAAAAAGGAGAGATGAAACTGTGTGCCTAAACTCATTTCTGATGATTTCTTCCATCCTACCCTTTTGCCTCTCTGGGGGTGATTGTGTCTGTGAAAACCATTGACATTGTCAGGAACAGAATCAGCTTTCAAGATTGGAATGCCACAGTAGAGTCTTCTTTTCCTCAGACCAGAAGAGGCTTGGTTGGGTAAGAATTTTCAGGTCTGAAAGGAGACAGAGCTGGGATACAGGAATTGATACAGATAAACAGAAGAAACACCTTGGGAGGGTGATATGTCAAGAGAGACTAAAACAGAGCAGGAAGAAGATCTGAAGCAAAATGAGATAAGAGCAAAAGACCCTGTCTACAAGTTCTAATGTGTGTTGCAACCAAAGACTGACCACGTCCTACAAAATCCCAAATTACGTAATTATGATGCGTAGTGGACACTTTCTCATAAAAAATGAGAGATTTGTTTTCCCTTTTATGGCTAAAGAGAAAAGCATGAGAAGTTACCCCATTAGGAACTACAGAGTGCCATCATGTGAGCTGGTATGTTTAAGGTGAGTTAGCGTGAAAGGATTACGCAATTGGTTTGATTTTACACAAGAGTAAAACCTTATTTCTAACAGTGTTTAGAGAGAAACTGGAGACAGGTGTTAGAATGTTCGGATGCTCTCTTTTGCTGTGAATAGGCCATTAAATAATACATAGTTAGACACAGAACCAAAGAAAGGGGTTCTATTCCGCACTAGAATGTAGGCTCCATGAAAGAGTGTTTTGTTCACTGTCATATTTCCAACTCCTAGAACATGCTCAGCCCTTTACAAGTATCTGTTGAGTTAATTAACCAGCTGAGAGGCCTTAGGAAGGAATTAGCCCATCTGTGTAATGAAAGGAAAGGATTAGGTCATTCTAGTTTTTTTTTTTTTTTTTTCTAATTTTATTTTATTTTTAAACTTTACATAATTGTATTAGTTTTGCCAAATATCAAAATGAATCTGCCACAGGTATACATGTGTTCCCCATCCCGAACCCTCCTCCCTCCTCCCTCCCCATACCATCCCTCTGGGTCATCCCAGTGCACCAGCCCCAAGCATCCAGCATCGTGCATTGAACCTGGACTGGCAACTCGTTTCCTACATGATATTTTACATGTTTCATTGCCATTCTCCCAAATCTTCCCACCCTCTCCCTCTCCCACAGAGTCCATAAGACTGTTCTATACATCAGTGTCTCTTTTGCTGTCTCGTACACCGGGTTATTGTTACCATCTTTCTAAATACCATATATATGCATTAGTATACTGTATTTATGTTTTTCCTTCTGGCTTACTTCACTCTGTATAATAGGCTCCAGTTTCATCCACCTCATTAGAACTGATTCAAATGTATTCTTTTTAATGGCTGAGTAATACTCCATTGTGTATATGTACCACAGCTTTCTTATCCATTCATCTGCTGATGGACATCTAGGTTGCTTCCATGTCTTGGCTATTATAAACAGTGCTGCGATGAACATTGGGGTACATGTGTCTCTTTCCCTTCTGGTTTCCTCAGTGTGTATGCCCAGCAGTGGGATTGCTGGATCATAAGGCAGTTCTATTTCCAGTTTTTTAAGGAATCTCCACACTGTTCTCCATAGTGGCTGTACTAGTTTGCATTCCCACCAACAGTGTAAGAGGGTTCCCTTTTCTCCACACCCTCTCCAGCATTTATTATTTGTAGACTTTTGGATCGAAGCCATTCTGACTGGTGTGAAATGGTACCTCATAGTGGTTTTGATTTGCATTTCTCTGATAATGAGTGATGTTGAGCATCTTTTCATGTGTTTGTTAGCCCTCTGTATGTCTTCTTTGGAGAAATGTCTATTTAGTTCTTTGGCCCATTTTTTGATTGGGTCGTTTATTTTTCTGGAGTTGAGCTGTAGGAGTTGCTTGTATATTTTTGAGATTAGTTGTTTGTCGGTTGCTTCATTTGCTATTATTTTCTCCCATTCTGAAGGCTGTCTTTTCACCTTGCTAATAGTTTCCTTTGATGTGCAGAAGCTTTTAAGGTTAATTAGGTCCCATTTGTTTATTTTTGCTTTTATTTCCAATATTCTGGGAGGTGGGTCATAGAGGATCCTGCTGTGATGTATGTCGGAGAGTGTTTTGCCTATGTTCTCCTCTAGGAGTTTTATAGTTTCTGGTCTTACGTTTAGATCTTTAATCCATTTTGAGTTTATTTTTGTGTATGGAGTTAGAAAGTGGTCCAGTTTCATTCTTTTACAAGTGGTTGACCAGATTTCCCAGCACCACTTGTTAAAGAGATTGTCTTTAATCCATTGTATATTCTTGCCTCCTTTGTCAAAGATAAGGTGTCCATAAGTGCGTGGATTTATCTCTGGGCTTTCTATTTTATTCCATTGATCAATATTTCTGTCTTTGTGCCAGTACCATACTGTCTTGATAACTGTGGCTTTGTAGTAGAGCCTGAAGTCAGGTAGGTTGATTCCTCCAGTTCCATTCTTCTTTCTCAAGATCGATTTGGCTATTCGAGGTTTTTTGTATTTCCATACAAATTGTGAAATTATTTGTTCTAGCTCTGTGAAGAATACTGTTGGTAGCTTGATAGGGTCATTCTAGTTTTAAAATTTTATGATTCTATCAGAAACCACAAGTGAAACATTGTCATTCCATATTTTATCTCCATCACTTCTTCATTCAATGTTGATGTGATCTACTTTAGTATGGCTAGATGTAGAAAGTGCTAGGTGGCATATAAGATGCTTTAAGTAGTCCAAAGATACACTGTTCGTTTTTAAAGAGCTACCTGCTTTTTAAAATATGTAATAGAAAAATATAATTAGTTTTTCAACTCCATTTGTGATTATGTTTTAGAGCATACTTTTTGAATAGAAGAATATAGGTCTGAAAATGTCACCCATTGGCAATATGTATATGCTGCTGCTGCTGCTGCTAATTCACTTCAGTCGTGTCTGAATCTGTAAGACCCCAGACAGGGCTTCCCTGTCCCTGGGATTCTCCAGGCAAGAACACTGGAGTGGGTTGCCGTTTCCTTCTCCAATGCATGAAAGCGAAGAGTGAAAGTGAAGTCGCTCAGTCGTGTCTGACTCTTAGCAACCCATGGACTGTAGCCCACCAGGCTCCCCTATCCATGGGATTTTCCAGGCAAGAGTACTGGAGTGGGGTGCCATTGCCTTCTCCGAATATGGATACAAAATGTTATAAATATCTTAGAACACAACTTGTTAAGAACCTAAGAAAAAAAGCCTGTATCTACAGACTGTTTACTTGTGTATGTGTGTGTGCACGCTAAGTAGCTCAGTCGTGTCCGACTTTTTGCCACCCCGTGGACTCTAGTCTACCAGACTCCTCTGTCCATGGAATTCTCCAAGAAAGAATACTGGAATGGGTTGCTAATTCCTCCTCCAGGGGATCTTCCGGACCCAGAGATCAAACATCTCATCTCTTGATCTCCTGTGTTGGCAGGTGGGTTCTTTACCACTAGGCATCACGTGGGAAGCCCTTATTTGTATATGAATATTTGTTAATACATACAATATGAATGACTCTCAAAACCTTTTGCCTAGTGAAAGCAGTCAAACACAAAACAGTACATACCACATTATTCTATTTGTATGTAGAATTAAAACAAGTAAATTTAGTCTATATTGATAAACAAAAATGTAACAGTACCTGGGGTTGGATTGAGAAGTTGCTTGGATTGGAGCAGAAGAGAGTATTTTAGTGTATTGGAAATTTTCTGTTTCTTGATTTGGATGATGCTTACATGTATTTATGCATATATCAAAATTCATTGAACTGTACATTTTAAATGACTATACTCATTTTGTTGTATGTAAATTATACTTCAGTAAATCTAATAGCATATTTATATGTATACACATATAGGACAAAGTTATTGTAAGTTTCTGCCTATACATCTTTTTATCATATATCTCCTTGATTTTTTTTTCTATATCAGATTTATGCTAGTCTGTGTCTCTTCTTTCCTACTCAGTAGGTTTTGGCTCTTCCCCCAATATGTTGAATGATCAACCTAGTAAGTGATAGCTGTTGTCATATCTTTTTGTACAACCTTCAGCTGTACAAAAAGAAAACCTCAGATTGTTTCCAATTAGGTTGCATACCCATGAAAGGTTTGTGGCATACCAATTGAGACCCAAAAACCTACAATCTTCTAGTTCATATTAATGACATAATGCTTAAGCTAATTGTTCCTTATGCAGGTGCTAAACAATCCTGCTTTGTTTCTAGTCTTCTCAACAGAAACTAAGGATGTTACATGCACTGAAGAAGGAAGGCAGAAAGAAGCTAGAAGCAAGAATTAACATGTCTTTGCATGATCTGAAAGCTTCTTTGGACCAAAGATAATACAGGCTGTGGGTATGGTTGCCAAAAACATCAAATTTTTGGTTTCAGCTCATGATCCAAAAGCTGAAAGTATGTCAACTTTCATGATATCCAGAGATAATTCAGTTCAATCATCTTTGTCAACTGATGAGCAAAATGTATGTCAACAACACTAAAGAGCCAAAAAACAAAAGTACAGTGTCAGCAAGGAACAATAAGAGAATCTTAACATCAACAGATATAACTTACAACATTACAGTTGATGAAGTTCGTAACCTTTAGCAAGGAGACACAGAATCAATAGCTGCCTAAGAGTTTGCAGCTGTGAATGGGAATTGACCAGGAATTCAGGTGTAAGAGGTGCTGGCAGAATATTTAAACCACATGAGAAATAATAAGATTTATAAATAAGTGACCAAAAATATGGTATTAGAATAACAATTTCTTTCATTTCCTAGAAAAATGGGGCCAATCTTCATCCAAAATATAGCAGATTTAGAGGAATGTGCATGGATGGATTCATGGAAAGGACTTTTGGGTATTTAAACTGTGGCTATGAAAGTGCAGAATGGGAAAATATATTTTTAAGATTCAATGCATGCACGTTTATTTATCAGCATATCATGTATTTCTCTGCTTAGATTTTATGGTGTTATTGTTGAGATGCTTATCATACAGCCTACTCAATTGGACCATGCTATATCAATGTACAGAGTTCGTCAACAGACTAGATAAGTGATGAGGCCTCAAGGAAGAAGTACGTTAAAGCTCAGCTCCAACACAATGAGTCGTCAGCCCCTTTGGGAAAGCAGAGCTGTTAAACAAAACCAGGAGGCCACATTGCTCAGTGAATTCAGTGGGATCTAATGGGGATTTCAGAGTAAATTTTGTTTTAAGATGTGTAGGAAGCTTAATAATTCAAAATACTTTTCTATCCCAAAGCAAATCTTTCCACCAAATCTTTTCATTTAACATTAATAGGTTTGCTTAATGGATTAGGAAGGGAAAGGATACACTCTGAGTGAACTTTCTTTAAATTTTGCATTTAAAACTCTGTTAACAGCCTCCTACAAATCTATTATTTCGGCTGTCACAACTTAAGGGTTTAACCTTGACTTTTTGACAACTCTCTGCTATTTATTCCCTTACCTATCCTTACAAGTATATCAGCTTCATGCCATAGAGTAAATAATATCTCAGAGATTTTAAAAACTAGTGATCATTTCATTTTAGACACAAGGTCCAAAGACAGTTGGACCTGCCTCTGTGAATAATTGAATAACATTCCATTGAAGGCTTTCTCACTTTTCACTGTCTTATTCAGAAATCATCAATACAACATTGCATTCAAACTAAATAAAATTAAGAATGACTTTTACGAAAGAAGACATTTTTTTATTGTTTTTTTTAATTTTATTTTATTTTTAAACTTTACAATATTGTATTGGTTTTGCCAAATATTGAAATGAATCCGCCACAGGTATACATGTGTTCCCCATCCTGAACCCTCCTCCATCCCCATACCATCCCTCTGGGTCATCCCAGTGCACCAGCCCCAAGCATCCAGTATCGTGCATCGAACCTGGACTGGCGACTCGTTCCATATATGATATTTTACGTATTTCAATGCCATTCTCCCAAATCATCCCACCCTCTCCCTCTCCCACAGAGTCCAAAAGACTGTTCTATACATCAGTGTCTCTTTTGCTGTCTTGTATACACGGTTATTGTTATCATCTTTCTAAATTCCATATATATGCGTTAGTATACTGTATTGGTGTTCTTCTTTCTGGCTTACTTCACTCTGTATAATAGGCTCCAGTTTCATCCACCTCATTAGAACTGATTCAAATGTATTCTTTTTAATGGCTGAGTAATACTCCATTGTGTATATGTACCACAGCTTTCTTATCCATTCATCTGCTGATGGACATCTAGGTTGCTTCCATGTCCTGGCTATTATAAACAGTGCTGTGATGAACATTGGGGTACATGTGTCTCTTTCAATTCTGGTTTCCTCAGTATGTATGCCCAGCAGTGGGATTGCTGGATCATAAGGCAGTTCTATTTCCAGTTTTTTAAGGAATCTCCACACTGTTCCCCATAGTGGCTGTACTAGTTTGCATTCCCACCAACAGTGTAAGAGGGTTCCCTTTTCTCCACACCCTCTCCAGCACTTATTGCTTGTAGACTTTGGGATAGCAGCCATTCTGACTGGCGTGAAATGGTACCTCATAGTGGTTTTGATTTGCATTTCTCTGATAATGAGTGATGTTGAGCATCTTTTCAAGTGTTTGTTAGCCTTCTGTATGAGAAGACAACATTTTTAACACTGAACTTTTTGATTCGGGAAAATTTGATTAATCTGTTATGCACACTCACTCCTTCTGTAAGACCAATCCTATTGTTGGCTACCTACTTTTGTCCCAGTAATAATACCAGTCACAACTACAACTTTTCTCTCTATTTGAGTCACATTCTAAATCCTTTACATGTAATTCACTATATTCTCTGAATAATCTGAAGCATTAGTTATCATCATCTCCAGAGAAACACAGTGAATCATTAACTTGCCCAAGATCACAGGGCTTAGGAACGGACAAAGCAGGCACTTTAGGAACACAACAGGAGTGCATCTATGAAACTCCATCTGTAGAAGTCCCTCACCTAAAAATACTAGCCTTACGTATCCAGAGAACACTCTAATTTAAAAAGATACATGCACTTCAGTGTACATTACAGCACTATTCCCAATAGCCAAGACATGGAAATAACCTAAATGTCCACTGACAGATGAATAGATAAAGAAGATGTAGTGAGTGTGTGTGTCTGTGTGTATACATACCGAGACACACAACGGAATACTGTGCTGTGCTCAGCCACTATAGTCATGTCCGACCCTTTGTGGCCCCATGGACTATAGCCCACCAGGCTCCTCTGTCCATGGGATTTTCCAGGCAAGAATACTACAGTGGGTTGCCATGCTCTCCTCCAGGGGATCTTTCTGACCCAGGGATTTAACTAATGTCTCCCATGTCTCCTGCATTGCAAACAGATCTTTACCATTGAGCCACTAGGGAAACCCTAATGGAATACTACTCAGCCATAAAAAATGAAATACTTTGCAGCAATATGAATGGACCCAGAGATGATCATACTAAGTGAAGTAAGTCAGAAAGAGAAAGAAATACCGTATGATATCACTGATATGAGGAATCTAAATACGACACAGATGAACTTATCTATGAAAAGGAAACAGACTCACAGACACAGAGCAGACTTTTGGTTGCCAAGGGGAAGGAGGGGTGGAAGGAATGGACTGGGAGTTTGGGATTAGTAGACGCAAACTATTTTATATATAGGATGGATGAACAACAAGGTCCTACTGTATAACACAGGGAGCTTTATTCACTATCCTGAGATAAACTATAATGAAAAATAATGTGTGTGTATATTTACATATCTATATCTGAATCATTTTGCTGTACAGTGGAAACTTACACAATACTGTAAATCAACTATACTTCAATAAAATTTCAAAAATACCAATCGTGTTGAAACATAAAAATCTGAACAAATTATGGATGGATAGTGACAACATCTTTCTATGTCCAGCTAAAAGACAACTGAAAAGATGTCTCAAATAGGCATTATGCATGAATTTGGGTTAAAGAAGGAGCAAATCCCAAAAGCAAGACAGGGTACCTTTGAAACTTTGAAACATAAGATGGAAATTTCAGAATCACTTTCTGGTTATTACCGAAAAGTGATCACCATCAGAAAGCAACATAAAGAAAAGTCACCAACAGTTTAATTGTGGCTTACTAAATGGCAACCAGGCCAAAAATGATGACTTTTCTGGTCTACTATTATGCAGTGGGGCAGAATGAATATTTGCTAAGCCGGTAATGAGATTGACACTTTACATATGGCACAGCATATGAGGTTAAGGATTATGTCCTTTTTACAAATTTGGAATCTAAGGCTCAAAATCCTTTCAAGGTCACACAGTTCCTAGGCAGTGTTGGGATTCAGCCCCTGGTCTATCTGATTATAAAAGCTCTCACTCTTTCCACCGTCCTAGGCTTTGAGTCTCATCACGGAAGCCCTAAATATAAAAAAAGAACATGTATCATTGTCCAAGATGAGTTTCAATTGTCAGCTTATCTCTTCAGATAGACATTTTGGCTTTGGAAAAGAAAATTACTGGTTAGCCCTTCACCCGATTTCAACTTCTTGTCTCTCAGCATTCACATGAGAGGATTACCTTAAAATCTTAATGTTTGCAAACAAACCACATCTGGTGATACCAGATGAGCTATATTTTCCAGAAAAAAAAAAAAAAAAGTATGGGAAGGGTGGGAAAATAATTCAACCTTGTTCTTGAGACTGGAGATACTGAAAACCCCCAGGGGAAAATATTCACTATTTTTCACCAGTTCGGCTCAGTTTCTGTTGCCTCATCATTTTATTATCGACAAATATTGCATATTTACACAGGTGCTTCTCTGATTTAATTGTTTGGAAGCAGTCACTGGAAGCAAAGCTATGTGACTCAGCTTTGGTGATGCAGTCCAGCTGGGGGCTGACAGGTAAATAATTACCACTAACCAAAGCCTAAATGAATTCAGGTTCTTCGAAGTCAGATGGGGGAGGGGCAAGGGTTATAAATGAACTGTGAGAAACACAGGAGGAGCGAGAGCTGGGCAGTCTAGTCTTAGAGGAAAGCACCAAACAGAAGAGTGAACAAGTAAGGTCTCGGTTGCCACATGTATTGTAGCCCAAAGACCTCTGGCTGAGTCTTTTATCCCTCCTTTAGCCATCATTAGTTTGGGATCTTAGGAGCCTCCCTGAAAAACTGAGTCCAAAGATGAGCTAGATTCTTTTCAGCTCTTAAAGAGTATAATATCTTGATCTCATTACATAGAATTTGGATTTCTTGACATAAAGAGGAAAAAAATTCTTTCTCTGGGCTATCAGTGAATATAGCTTAAGACAAAAATCGAGAATCCATGTTTGTTTAAGAGCAAACCATCATCTCTAAGCATTTACTAACTGAACAGATTTTAGGTGGGAGGCTATCCATCATCTAGGGTCCAGTGATTTCAGCAGAGATTTCCCCAGTTTTCATGAAAGATACCTTCCTCGAGGCCTCAGCCCTTACATGATGTATTCACGAGCTTTGAGGATATTTGTTTAAAAGTCAGCCTGTATTGGCAGTAGAAATCCTTTCAGTCTTCTTTGTAGCTTCCTGATAATGAAGAACACAGGTCTGATCATTGTGAACAAGACATTCAGGAAATGTGTGGTACAGGACTGCAGCTTCCAACGAGTTGACAGAAAAATCTAAATCCATCAGTGTTGAGAGCCATGCCCGAAGATGCCATCTGTGTTTTGGGATGGGCTTTCATCCCCAAACACAGGAGACCCTGCAATGCAGGAGACCCTGGTTCGATTCCTGGTGCAGGAAGTTCCCCTGGAGAAGGGATTGGCTACAGACTCCAGTATTCTTGGACTTGCCTGGTGGCTCAGACGGTAAAGAATCAGTCTGCAATGCTGGAGACCTGGGTTTGGTCCCTGGGTTGGAAGATCCCCTGGAGGAGGGCATGGGAACCCACTCCAGTTTTCTTGCCTGGAGAATCCCCATGGACAGAGGAGCCTGGCAGGCTACAGACTGTGGCATCACAAAAATTTGGACATGACTGAGCGACTTAGCACACACACACACTCACAGGATGGCGGTATCAGACTCAAGGCTATACTTCAACTGGTTTTCATCAATTTGACTTTGGTGGGTTTTTTTTTTTTTTTTTTTTTTTCCTGCCTCTTGTGAAATCATTTGGCTTTGAAGGAGAAAAAAATAATTTTTCAGCTGTAACTCAAAGTACTTTCTTATAGTCACCCATAGAATGTGAGCTGGAGGATTTACTTTATGGTTTGGCTCTTGGCTAGAAATGAGCGAGAGCCCAACATCAGGGGGAAATTTTAAATAGCCACTTGAGTTTCTCCTCTTAATTCTCTTCTCTAGTCTGAAATGATGATGCATACCCCTAAGTCCTGGGCAGAATTCCCATCACATCCTTGAATGTGGGGGTCTGGGAAAAATACATACTCTCTTGTATCAGAATGAGTACCTTGAAAATCACAACCCCAAAGAAAATTACCACCATCTTAAGGAAATGGTTCTGACCAACTAAGCTCTTCCAAGATGTAGGACTATGTGCTGACTCAGGGAAACTTATGGCCACACATTGAAAACATTTGCAGGTCTGGAAAATAACTAGTTTAATAATTCAAGATGTTTTTAAGTTACAAAGGAGAAAAAATCATAAAAACAAATCAGCCTCCCTTTTGAAAAGTAATGGTATAGGATAAACTACTCCTGAAATGAAAAATAAAAACAGAGCTTGCCATCAAATGCAAATTCATCTTTATGAAACTCCTAAACAATTGACCAAAAAACCTCAGCACTCCACACCCCAAGTGGACGAATGGAAATACCTATTTCATGACTTCAAATTATTTAGACAAAAGGAAAATATTTAGTCAATACTCCAGATGTATTTTCATCTGAATGTCATAATCCCAGTGCTTCCAGAAGGATTTTCCAAGTGTTCCATATTCCTGAATGATCTTAGGATTTTTTCTTTTTTTGGTATGGCTACACAGTACTGACTAGGATTTATACTCCGTTTTCTTAACCTCAGCACTGGATAATCCTCTGCTGGGGGTGGCGGGAGGGAGCTATCTCTGGACTGTAGGATGTTCCAAATCATCCTGAGTCACTACTCATTAGATCTTAGTGACATGCCCCCAGTTGTGACAACCAAAATGTCACCAGACATTGCTAAATATCTCCTGGGTAGCAAACTGCAACCAGTTAAGAACATACTTCTCTTACTTTTCCTGGTGGCTGAGATGGTAAAGAATCTGCCTGTAATACAGGAAACCTGAGTTCAGTTCTTGGGTCAGGAAGATCCCCCGGAGAAGGAAATGACAAACCACTCCAGTATTCTTGCCTGGAGAATCCCATGGATAGATGAGCCTGGAGGCCTATAGTCCATAGCATTGCAGAGTCAGACACGACTCAGTGACTAACACACACTTTTGTCTTACTTATACTAATTCAGTCCCAAGACTTCAGTAGGAGCTATTACCACCCTATTTCTTCATCATTTATAAATAATGAGAATATAGCTGAGAGTGCTTTAAGAGATCTGTTTAATTTAATAGTCCAGAAAGTGGCAAAGGAAAGACTTCAACCAAATCTACAAAGCTTAGACTCTTCATCCTAACACTGAACATTCAGAATCTGAATTGAACAACATTGTAGATCTTTTCTCTATAGTCTAAGATTTCTAAAAATACAGAAATAAATAAAGGAATACTTTTTTAAAGAGTCACAAGATGACTGTATTGAGATTTTCTCCCAATTCAAAGATGTTCATTGGACGGCAGGGAAGGAGCATAGACTTGACCATACTTGCATGTGGGTAACTGTGTCATAAGTAATGCTTCTATATAATCCTTAACATTTGCTGGTTATTTCAGTTACTTGAACAAATAGATAAGTCAAAAGAGCCTGCCAGATTCACAACAAAGTTGGTTGTTCTAACATGGGTTGGCAACGGATCCACCATGACAATGGAAAGAGAATGGAATTGGGAGCTGGGCCTACCTAGGTCTCCAGCTCACTAGCTCTAGGGATTTAAGGAAATTAATGCTCTTTATCTTCTGATTCCTTATCTGAAAAAAGAAGACAATCATAAGTTTCTTACAAGGTGATTATAAGGAGAAGCTAATATATGCAAATCCCATGGGATAAAACTTGGTATTGAATAGGTACTTGATGTATGGTAGCCACTATCATGATTCATCTAATAGTTTTGAGTAACACAGACATAGATAACACACTTATGGTTGCCAAGGGGTGGGTGAGGGAGAGATGAATTGGGAGTTTAGGATTAGCAGGTACTAACTACTATATGTAGACTAGATGAACAATAAGGCCCTACTGTAAAGCATAGGATACTGTATTCAATATCCTGTGATAAACTGTAATGGAAAAGAATATGAAAATATATATATTAACATATACACACATATATAACTGAATCACATTGTTGTACAGCAGAAATGAACACTTTGTAAATCAACTATACTTCTATAAAATAAATTTTAAAATTGGCTGTGAGACAGGAAATATTCAAAATTTTGTTAGAGAATATGGGGAAGTCAGACTTCATAAAATGTATTGGGTTTTTACTATATATAATACTAAGGGCTGTGCTGAGTGCTTCACATGAATTATTAAATTTGATTCATGAAGTCCATTGTCTACTAAACATTTACATTAGGCACTTCTTCTTTGGTTTGTTTACTTATCTGTTATCTATCTTCTTCACTTACAGGACAGCAAGGAGCGTATCTATTGTACTTACTAAGAGAGTCCCAGTGCTTCACATCACAGCCAATGTTTGTTGGATTAATAAGTTGACAAATCAGTGAAAGAAGAAAGGCCCCCCTGGGAAGGTCTTTGACTCTTCTATCAAGTACTCTTGATTGATGGCAGCATTTCTGGGATTCATTCATTTCTCGTCCTCCCAATAGCCACTAGGCTGCTCCTGTCCCTCATTACCTTGAGTCTGGACTATTGTAGCCACATCATAATCCTCATGTGGTTTTAGCCACTTCTCACTGCCACCCATGGCTCCCCACCGCTGCAGTGGGAATCTTCCTCACACCCCCACCAATCAATCATTTTCAGTAACCAGGTCTAGGTTAACATCTTCAACTAACAAAAGCCTTCCAAGATCGAGCTCAGCTTGCCCTAACTCACTTCACCTTCTAACACTGACTAACGTCATCTATTCCAGGCAGACCATGGTCTGCTTGAGCATTCTGGTATGTGAACCCCAAGATCATCCTGCCATTTATGTGGCATCCAGTTTATTGAGTGTCTCCTTTGATCAGGCACTACATACCATGTGTCCTACAACACCAAACATGACTCCTGTCCTTTAGAGCTTAAAAAGTAGGTAAGAGAAAAGCACCAGAACAACTGCAACACAGTATCAATCAATTTGGGTGTATAGAGTACCAGATGTCCTCTATTACAAATACTTGGGAGGTCAGAGAAAGGTTCTCAGGGGAGAGAGGACATAACTTGACATCCAACTACCGAAAGATGAAGACAACTTTTCTAGGAAAAATAGTGTAGAGAGAATAATATCACATGTTAAGCCTCCAGAAGGAGGAATGTGGCTCATTGAGTGAACTGAAAACAGGTGAGAATACCTGCAGAGTAGAGCAGAAAGTAAAGGAGGTGGAGGAGAGTGGAAGGGTGGAAGATATTGGAGATGTAAGTGCAATCACAGATAAGGGCTTGCCCACGATTTGGACCCCACTCTCAAGACAATGGGCAATCATAAAGGAATTTTAAGTAGCTTATTTAAAATGTTACTATTTGAGACTCAAAAAGAGGATGGCATTTCCAGGGGCAAATGAGTTACCATTTCTTCCTTAAGAAATATAGCCTTGCAGAGCAATTCCAATTCCTGGCAGACAAAAGGAATGCCACTTATAGAGTAGCAAAATGATTTTTGTCCTCGGAGTCTGGAAGAGCTCTGAAAAGCCTGTATTTAGGTCTTTCCTGAGCTCCATCAACAACTTTGGTGCATCTCTGTGCTCAGCTTCCTCCTCTGTCAAATGATAGTAATTAACTGACTTTATGATCTCCCAGGGCTCTCTCAGTGCCTGCTTCCTCTGAATCCTGTCATCTTGCAGGTGGTCATTTTATTTATTTTTAATATAAATTTATTTATTTTAATTGGAGGCTAATTACTTTACAATATTGTATTGGTTTTGCCATACATCAATATGAATCCACCACGGGTGTTCACGTGTTCCCTATCCTGAACCCTCTCCCACCTCCCTCCCCTTACCATCCCTCTGGATCATCCCAGTGCACCAGCCCCAAGCATTCTGTATCATACATCAAACCTGGACTGGTGATTCATTTCATATACGATATTATACATGTTTCATTGCCATTCTCCCAAATCACAGGTGGTCATTTTAAAGCTAACATTTTTCTGAGAAGAACTATCTGAGGGGCTTATTAAAATTGTGGAAACACATGTCTCATCCTCTGAAACGTAGGTACTGTAGGTGTAAGGTGGGGACATTTTAAAAAAACATGCTCCAAGTGAATCTCATGCACTGACCCTTAGACCAAACTTTTGAGAAACCCTGTAATGGAAGAGTGAGTCCCTTCATTTAAATAGAAAAGAGGCCTGTGGATGACCACTCTCTCTGGAACTGTCCCCTCTAAAGCTAATCAAAAGAAATCCCAAGTATTCAGTTATGCCTTGAGAATGTAGAAGTCAGATTAGAATAAACTTGTGGAATTGAAACAGAATAAATATCCCCCTTCTCATTTCATGCTATGGCAGATACTTGACACTCATTAGTTGCTCCACTTGCTCCAACCTGATAGGCAGCATCACCAGGTTTCAACATTAAGGGGCTTAAGTCCTGAGAAGGAGGTCTGTGGCATTTGTGGATAAGGAGTAAGCATCACCAGCAATGACAGCTTTGGCTATCATTTCTCATTTCCCATTATTTGATCATCCACATTTCAATCACGTATTCAATACATTTGCCCTTTGGTTTAGTGTTGCTTCCCCAGCATTTTTTTTTTTTTTTTTTGCTTGTTTTAACCAAAACAACTATCCCATCTATATATTATCCTAATCTATGATTGAAGTTATGCCACTCTTAGAGGCAGTGCTCAAGGGAATTAAGTTCCCATCTCCTATATTCCTGTCAGACACACCATGAAACAGGAAAGATCAAAATAAAATGCATCAAAGAATTCAGCCATGGAGATCTTTGCAGGAAATAATCCATCAACTTCTAAGATAGTCAGTCTGGCTCTTAAAATCAGGGTAACTCCCTCCATACCAAATGACAAACTAATGTTGAACTTGAATAAGTCTGACACTAGGAACTCTCAAACAAGGAAAGAAATGGAGCATGAGGAGGATTTGATCTCAAAGGTGAAGCATGGATGCAGAATTAACCAAGGAAATGGGTGTTCTGGTATTGAGAACTATTCCTTGTTACTGCTATCAAAACATTCTTGGCATGGGAAGATGACACAGTAGCCAGAATAGGCTGGATACGCAAAGCTTGAAAGCAACACTTGCTTTGATTTTTGGTCACTAGACATCTTTAAGGTCACTATACATCTTTCTGCTGTAAGGTTAGCTTCCAGAGGGAACTTGCTCATCAATGTGCAGTACTAGTCACATTGCCCGTGGAGCTCCCATGGAGCAGAAAGCTCCTGTCTCAGATGACAAGGTGGCCTAAAGGGGCAAATGGACTGGGCACACAGACAGACCTGATTAACATCCTTGCTCCACCACTTTCTAGCTGTCTCTGGAAGTTGCAGAACTTCTCAGAACCCGTGCTTCCTCATTTGTAATGGAAATAATGCTGAGTACTTTGGAGACATGCCATAAAAATGAGAGGTAACATGTGTAATATGCCTAGGACACAGCTTGGTAAAAGAAGGCATTTCACAAACAGTAACTGTGATAATTGAATGGCATTCCAGTGAATTGGTTTTCTTGAGCTGAATCATAAGCACCAACCTTCCCTCACAACAGGGGTCTGTTAAAGAGTGAGTTTCTGAACCTGCAGAGCTGTGCAATGTTCTATAAAAACCCACAACCTTAATACTCACCAAACAGGTGGCCACATTCAACCATCTCCAGAGTGGTAGCAAGCCTTGTTTTGTACAGGAGTTTTCAACATCCTTACTGTCCAGGATTCCACAAAATTGTGTCTTGAGAAGACAGTACTTTTTAAATGATAAACTTTCCCCCCCACTTTTCTCTAAGGCATAAATCATTTTCTCACATAGATTTTGAATTGATAGCCTTCATTCATCAATATGTATCTATGGAATATAGCGTGTCACCTGTCATATGCTGGGGATACTGCACTGACCAAGACTTGGTCCATGCTCACAGTTTGATGTGTAGACAGAGAAATCAAATGACTGAGGATGAATGAGAGATAACCCAGGAAGGAGACACAGGAAGAATGCTTTGGGCCAAGGGATCAACCACTGAAAGACTTCCAGGTGAGAGAACAAGGGGATTCCAATAAAGGAAAGAAGCTTGGGGTGGGTGAAGGGTGATCTCTCAATGTACTGTCTTCCAATGTCTCATGCCAAGTGTTTGATTTCTATTAAACTTTCTGCAAATTTCTTTCCCATCATTGGTGCCTTCACAGACCCCTGTAGATTTACAGAATGCCAACTTAGAATAACAAAGGGCTCTGGGCCAAACAAATACAAGCTTAATTCTCAATTCCACAGCAGAGTCTCTGCACAACTTTGGACTGGACACATACAATCTTCAAGCCTCAATGCTGATATTTACGAATGAAAGGATAATAATACCTACCTTGTTAAATACCTGTGACCATCAGATATAGCAATGATTTTGTTCAAGTACCTAAAATGCCCTCTAATAAAAGTAGGCACTTAATCACAACCATTAGCCATCACTGAAAGCTTAAATCTATAAATTTCCAAGTGGCAAAGAGCTTATGATTAAAAACTAGATATATCCAATTTAGAGTTTTAAGTTTTGGAGACCAAAAGCCCTTATTAATAATAATCATACAATTATAATCATACAACACTTGCTACTATTGATTACTTACTCTGGGACAGGCACCGTAGGAAGCATTTATCATAAGTTCTTATAACAATCTATGAGATCACTTGTATTTCATGAAACACTGCTCCCATTTTCTACCAAAGAAAAGAAAAAGAGGTCATGAACTCAAGCATATTTTGACATTATGGATTAAACAAAGTTAAACAGGTTTATTTCCTTCAGAACTTCTCAGGAACTTTAATCTGACAATAGGCATTATCAAATCCAAAATACAGGAAAAGAGTTTCTAAAGGGTTTTCCAAATGTACTTGACCACTAAATCTCTTTTTAGTTGGATGAACATTAAAATATCTTTTAAACATACTTTGTAAAAGGCTAAAGTAAGAATTATCAGTTACATTTTATACCTGAGAACATTGGACTCAGAGAAAGTAAAGAAACATGCCTGATGTCACAAAATTAGTCAGTAGGGTGGGCTGTGATTTGAAACCACATCTTTCTAACTCTGAAAACCACACTCTTGGCCGCAGAACAATGCTTTTCAACATTGTCCCAATTCTTAGAAACTATTTAGGCTGCAAAAAACATAGGCTGCTCTGCAAAGCTCTGACAATTCTGCATAGGATGGCCTCCTGAACAAAACCAAAGAAAACATAAGGGTATCAAATCAGGAGTCAGAGTCTGAGAGGCTGGTCATCACCCCTACACTAGGAAAAGGTAAGAAAGACCCCAGATCCAATTCTCTCCTGCTGTGCAGAGCTCCTAAGCCCTGGTCACAGAGCTCAGCTGGACACCTACCTTATTGCTTCCGATTGTACCCCAGGCTGTCCCCTTCAAGCCTCAGAGCTCAGGCCCAACCTCCATGGCCCAGTGGTTCCCCACGCCCCTCCACCATTCTAGTGGTACTTGGTGACAGCTCACACCTGGCAATTCCCTCAGCAAAGGCAACTGCAGCCCACCACTGAGCATATTGCTAAAGTAAATAACTCACTGAGCCCAAACCTAATAATCCCTCCACAAAACTCAGAGACTAGGAAAAAGAATTACCCCATCTAGTTCCCTCGGCACGATGGGAACAGGCGAGACTTTCATTTATTCCAGCAGTCCATATGTTTGAAGGTCAAACAACACCTGGGTATTTCTTTGAAATACACTAATTGAGCCTGGATGATTTACAGTCAGCCTTGCTGAAAGGCTCACTGGATCACCAATGGTAAAGCAAGATCTGTTTTAGAAAATGCTGGACCCTCCAGCCCCAGCTTTGTCAAACAGCAATGAATATTTGATGCTGTTCAAAGATTAAGAGCTGGACCAAACTGAGTAAAGAGCAAAAAGAAAGGATGGCTTTCAAACTGCTGTGAAAAGGAGCCTTGGCCCCAGGTGTTCAGGAGGTAAAGAAATCAGAGCCAGCCAAAGGAAAATCAGACAGAGGGCCTAAGAAGGACTAGTTCCCAACCACTAAGTCTGCACGGAAGGCACCTGGGAAGCCCGTGAACAATGCAGGCCGCCCAGCTGGCCTTTGCCTTTTGTTCCCCTTTCGGCTGGTTTATATGGAAACTTATTTGTGAGAACAACACAGAATTAACACATACAGAGACCAGAGTGATCAGAATGGGAGAGAAACATCGACTTCACCTGCTGGGTTTGCATCATATGCCGCCACTTACACCAAACAGTTGGTCTGGTTTGTGCAAAGGCAGCTTCTACCTGCGAGTCAAAGGTGGGACTCGAGATGAGAACTCCCTTCCCTGTTAAAGCTTAACCTCCTGAGATCATGCACAGGTGGGACCTTGTACTCCTCCATAGCGTTGATGGCCACTGCAGTGAACTGTTTCCCTACTGGAATGTTTATACCTTTCTCTCCACTAGACTGTCAACTCTATAAAGAACACACCCATATTGGTCACTAGCACATCTCCAGAACCCTAAATGTACATTTAGGTGCTCTGTAATTATTTGCCAAGAAAATAAATGAATGATATTAGAAACCAATAACAAAGTTATTCAGAATTTCCTGGAGCAAATATTTTGGGAGATGAAGTTTTGGGGGAAAAAAATGACACATTGCACAGGCATTGATTTTCATCTTAGAGTTCAAAAGTGTATATCCTTGTCAAGAACTGTACTATTTAGTTTTAGCTACATTTCATCATTTTGATTCAGGGAGATTCTGGAAACTGAAATGATAATAACAGTGAGGTCATAATAATAATGATGATAATAATAATGATCAAGGACGTGTGTGCCTGGCCTGGTGCTAGGTTTTGTCCATGAATTACCTCATTTAATTGTCTCAACAAACCCCTGAGGTAGGTATCCTCATTTTAGAGAATGAGGGAATAGAAGCTAACCATGAGAATTCCAGGCTTTCTGTGCTCTCAAACAGTATCCAGATACTGAAAGGAAACGTTCATTCATATGTGTATTCATTCCTTCAGCGAATATCTGAGCACATTCTATTCTAGTACCAAACACCGCAGACAATAGCCAGCAAAAACAGATTCTGTCCTAATTCTTCTGGAGTTTACAGTCTAGTGGGCAGACAGATGTTAATCAATAAACCATACAAATAAGAAAAAAAAATACAATTGTGTTAAGCACTACAAAGGAGTACTATGCGGTATTAAGAGGAATCAGTCATTGTCAGCTTTCTTAAGCTAACCTGAAGGAAGAGTAGATAGACGTTAACCAGGGAAAGAGGAGAGAGAAAAGCTTCCAAGACAGACAGAAGAACTGCTCAAAGGCCCTGTGGTGGAAAGAAACATAATGTGAAGGTGGAAAGTGGATGAAAAAAGCCTGTCGAGGTTAGAATTGTGAGAACAAGAAGCCAAATAGAGCCAGAAGAGTAAGTAGGCTCGAGAGCAGTGGTTTTCAAACCTGAGAATACACATCAGAATGATCTGGAGAACTTGCTAAATCTGCTGGATTCTATTCCCAGAGTTTCTAATTCATGACATTTGGGGTGGGGTCCAAAACCCTGCATTTCAAAACACACACTGGGGTGATGCTGATGCATTCTGAGACTACAGTCTAAGAATGACTACCCGAGACTATCCAGTACCTGGTGGGCCAGGAGATGGATTTTTTTGATTCTGTCATAGGAGAATGAAAAATTATGCAAGGATTTCAGCACAAAGATTATCTGACTAAATTTATGTTTTGAAAAATAAAAAATAAACCAGAGCTGCTGGTGAACTAGTCACAGGATGGAAAAATAACTATGTAGGGAGGCCAGTGTGGAAGCAGGTAGACAGTCAGGGGGTGTACTGCAGTCATTTAGAAAAGAGATCATGGTGACTTGGACTAGGGTGATGGCAGTGGAGATGGAGAGAAACAGATGGATTTGAGAGAGATTTAGGAAGGTGAAATTTATAGGACTTGATGATAAATAGGATGGTTATGGGAGAGAACAGATCCTTGGCTTCTGCTTGAGCAACCAGACACTGGTGTCATTCATTGAGAGACCCTGGACAAGGACCACACCTGGAAGAGAAGACAATGAGTTCAGCCCTGGGCTTGCTGATTGTGAGGTATTTTGAGACAGCTGACTTACAAGCCCGGATTTAAGTGGTGTGAGATCAAGACTGGAGATAAAAATTGTGAGTCATCTGAGTGTATGTGTGATGTGAAACCACGTGAGTAGATGAAATCACCAAGGAGAGAAACTAGGATAAGAGAAGCAGAGGGCCTTAGGACCTCCAACATTTAATGGCTAGGTAGAAGGGGAGCCAAAAAAGAAGTGAGATAAAAAGTATTAGGACCTGAATCAAAGAGAACTGTGCCCTGAAGTCAAGGGAAGGGAGGCAACAGGAAGCAATAATGCAAATGCTTCTCAGAAGTCAGTGAAGATGAGGAGTGTCTATTGCATTTAAGAAGGTGGACCTCACTATAATGAGAACTAACATGGTGAAGAGAGAAGAGCTGAGGACCAGGCTTACAGCAGAAGTTGGGAAGACAGAGTGCTTCATCTCCAACCTTCATGTGGTATTGTTTTCAATCTCCTCTCACCCCAGTGATAGTCCAAACTGATTACTTCTGCTCCCCATTTTCTGCCAAATGAATCAAGAGTTCACCCTTTCTTTTTTTTAATCCCTCATTTATTCTTCCTATCCCTTCAATTTGCCTTCTTCTATCACTACATTTTTAAGTATCATATTGATTTTTTACTTGTTGTACCAACCCATCAAATAGTTGCAAAAATTTTACCTACTCTTTAATAAGAAAGATCTCATCTCTTACTTTTCATTGAAGGTGATCTCAAGAATGCCAAGCCCCACTTCTTTCATTTTTCTGACTCGGCAGTGAGAGGTAAAAGCAATGGAAAGTTAAAGATAACAGAAGTCTTTTACTTAAAGGAGGAGTCTATCTGAATGTCTGTGGTAGTAAATTTTTTTTTCCTGACCCAAATCATTCCTTGTTCAAAGGCAAACTTCAAGTTTGGAATTCAGAGCCAGCTAGATTCAAACACGGAGAAGGCAATGGCACCCCACTCCAGTACTCTTGCCTGGAAAATCCCATGGACCGAGGAGCCTAGTGGGCTGCAGTCCATAGGGTCACTAAGAGTAGGGCACGACTGAGCGACTTCACTTTCACTTTTCACTTTCATGCATTGGAGAAGGAAATGGCAACCCACTCCAGTGTTCTTGCGTGGAGAATCCCAGGGACGGGGGAGCCTGGTGGGCTGCCGTCTATGGGGTCACACAGAGTTGGACACGACTGAAGTGACTTAGCAGCAGCAGCATATTCGAAAACAAAATTCAGCTCTACAACTTCCCAGCTGTGTAACCTTGAACAGGAGATTTGGTCTGTCTGAGACTCATCTATTATTCATGGAAAAAATTAGGATAAGTATAGTTACCCTAAAATATGGTTGTAAAGGATGAACTATTGGGCACAGTATCTACTTCATGTGAAGCAATTAGCACATTATAAACTGACTGCAGTGGAAAAACAACAAGAAGGGTGAAGAGCAACCCTACAAAGTGTAATTGTTTTCCAAACTTATCCTTAAATCCTGAGTATAATTTGGGCTTTCCTACACTTTAAAATCCATTACATTTTTAAATTCATTCACTTTGGATTGTCCTTTTTTCAATCAGTATTCTACTCCTCCAGAAAAAAAGCATGTTGAAGTGCTTTTCACCCTTCTTGATGCTTGCTCAGTCCACTGCAGTCACTATTATAATGTGTTAATTGCTTAACATGAGTTAGGCACTGTACCTAACTCAGAGCACAGACTTCTCTGGCGGTGCAGTGGATAAGAACCTGCCTGCCAATGCAGGGGACACAGGTTTGATCCCTGGTCTGGGAAGATTCCATATGCCACAGGGCAACTAAAGTCCCTGCACCACAACTATTGAGACCACACTCTGGAGCTTGAGAGCTGCAATCACTGAGCCCATGTGCTGCACATACTGAAGCTCATGTGCCTAAAGCCTGTGCTCCAAACAAGTGAAGCAACTGCAATGAGCAGCTCAAGCACTGCAAGGAAGTGCAGCTCCCTCCCACTCACCCAAGCAAAAGCGATGAAGACCCAGAATAGCTAAAAAGAAATGTTAAAAAGCCATTAAAGTTCTCTCAGAGAGAAGTGAAGCTGGGGAAGGATAGATTGGGAATTTGGGGTTAGCAGATGTAAACTATTACATACAGAATAAACAACAAGGTCGTGTTGTATGGTGCAGGGAACTATATTCAATACTCTGTGATAAACCATAGTGAAAAAGAATGTATAATATATGGATACATGAATCATTTGCTGTACAGCAAATATTAATACATTGTAAATCAGCTACACTTCAATAATCTAATTTAAAAAAAAGTAAGATAAAATACTCCCAAGTTTTTGATGTATAGCTTCTAATTAAATAAAAACAAGAGATGCATTATAAAACAAGGGGGAAATATATGAGTTGAATAGGTTGGTTTTGTTTAGATATGCAGATAAATCAAACATAAGAAAAAAGTAAAGCATGGCATACCACTATTCCTTAAGGAAAAAATAAATACTGGAATAGATAACATAAATGTATAACGTTTTCATTCACTCATTTATTCATTCATTCAACAAATCAGCTTTGAACACTTGCTTCGTAACAGGCCCTGGGCTAGGATCAAAATCAAAAGAATCAGACTTTATCGTTGGTTTTAAACTCCCACTCTTCCAGATAAGACTTGACTCTTGTTTCAAGTAGAATTAACAAATCAGATGCCAAAGAGAAGACGTTGGATATATGCATGGACTGTTTGCCATTTGGTACAAGGAAACCATGCAAAGAGTGAATCAAGATCTCTATATCAAGTCCATTATCCAGCTTTTGCCAAGTTAAAGGCAACACACTGTCCTTGAGCACTGCTACCCCATCCAGTAACATTACTAATCAACTCATGAGAAAAACAATAATATCATGATGATGACGGTAATGATGCAAGGCTGTACTTCTGGTGTTATAAAGCAGTGTGCGTGCATTGACCTGTGTTAGCTCTTCTACCCTGGTAAAACCCTCATGGAAGGGAAAATATCATCCTGACTTTATAGACAAGGAAACTGACGCTAGGATGGATGAAGAAATTTATCCAAGATCTGAAGTTTAAGTGGCAGAACTGAACTCTTAACAGTGTGTGGTCTATAGTATAACTCTCCTTTTAAAATTAACTTGCTGTTGAGTCCAAACTTTAAAAAACTCGAATTCTGAATTTTAAAATTCCACATCTTTCTTTATCCTGTCCAATAATTCTTTGAAGGTCATAATGGTCCCCACAAAAGAAGTGTGAAACCACCCTACCTTATTTTTATTTTTCAAGTTGCTCTGCAAAGCAAAATGGGTTCCTAGCTCATTCTTCATCTTCCAAAACGAGTCTTCCCAGCCACCTCTCCATGCAGGCCTGCCCCATCTAATTGACAGGGAGCTTCTGCAAATTAATCACTCTGAATATTGAAGCTCAGCAAATAGTTTCTCATGCTAACCAGAGGGCAACAACTATTTCTGATGCCAGATGAATGCTTTCACTGGCTACTGTGAAGACTTTTGAGACCAGCCAAAAGGAAATCGGCAGGACTATTTTTAGTCCTAGTGCTGGTGGCCTGAGATTTAAGGAAAACGGCTATTCTTTCCTTAGAGTAAGATCTTCTAGCCATAAACCTATTGTTTTATTGTACCCGTTGTTTTATCAAGGACAGTGTTATCACCCTAAGGAACCTTTTTTTGTGATTCATGAGTCATGTGGAATGTTCACTGAGACTCAAACCTAGTTAGGTAAGCATCAGAATCCTGCACTATTTGGGGGTTTTCTTTTTAAATGTAAGATCTAATCATTTCATACTAAGGGCTTGTATGTTTTGTGAAATTCCTAAAGGCCAGTAAAACCACAAAGATCCTACTTTCCATTCAGCATAGGTGGCTGCCTATTGAAACCAAGGATATTCTTGGTTTACATTTGAATAAACTTTTGGAGCATTTATTGCATGCCAGCCTTTGGGCTCAAAGGTTATATATACTATTACTTTTATAATCCTTACAAGAATTCTTGGGCATGGGAATTATTATCACTCTCATTTTACTGCTGAGAACATGGTTAATTTACTCAAAATGTTGACAGTTTTGAAGTAGGGTGATGGGTATATGAGAGTTTATTTTACCATTTTCTTTAATTTTATGTATGCCTAACATTTCTTTATAATACACTGTTGCTTTTACATTAACATCCCAAAGGTGCCCAGTTTATGAGTAGAGCCTGTGGATTCAAATTCAAGTTTATTTGCCTGCAAAGCCCACGCTCTTAAACACAATCATACTGTTGACTATTGTCCCCTTGAAAATGTTAGTCTATGAGATGCCAAAATAGCTTCCTAGAAAACCAAAACCCAAACCCAAATGAGGCAGCCCATTTGATATACTCAGTACTAGGCAGCCCTCCTAAAATGATTCTTAGATTGAAATTCCTGAGAGGATCACATTACAAAAAGCATTTCCTAGATGAAAATGGCTGTTTCTTCAGACCAATCAAAACTGTTCTTTCCATGAGTGTGCTGTATTTATTTATTTATTTAACATACCATTTGAGGTGTAAACAGCGCCTTCTTAACAGGTCCTGCAGACCCAAGAACAGCAATCATGGCAACTGGCTGCAATCCCAGCATAAAAAGAGCACCGTATTTGCTATTTCCTGGTAATTTATCCCACAAGACAGATAGCCCTCATCTCAGATAATGACCAGGGATCTTTGTGACAGGATCTAGATGATCCTTTTATTAAACACCTAACAGCAATACACACAACTCGTGTGTCCATAACCAATGACTTTTGATTTATGGCTTCATTCTTTTGTTTCTTAAAATGACATATAAAAAGATACTTGTTTCCTAAGTGACAATAAGCAGTACGTTTATTTGCTCCTGGCAGAATCTGTCGTGGAGAAACCAGGCCTAGGATTTACCCTGACACCAGTTTTCTAACATTTATGAACAACTTCTAGCCCCAACTGCTAGACACGCAGCCCCGTGCCTTGTCATTGCATTATGTCCTTAAGGAAATATGTGATTTCTCCCTCTTGCCAGAGTTCGGTTTCAGTGGCCCTGAGACCAGCCTGAGGGATAGTTTCTGGAGAAGCAGGGAGTTCTGGGAAGCATCAGACATCTGTCAGTGGGTGGGGGAAGACTGACTTAGTTTGGAAAAAGAAGCTCTGTGGAGCTTAAGAACATAAACTGAAGAGAAAAAAGGAGGGGGGCAACTGTTGGCTTGTGTTCTTCCCTTATCACTAAAATGGCTTATTCAGATAAATCGTCTTAGGGGAAACCTGTCTGACGCTGTGGTTTCTAAACATGAGGAAAACATTTTGAACCACTGAAAATGCTGATGAGGCAGTAATACAACAGCCATTTTCTTGGCCAAGTCTGTTATCTATAAAGTTGCATATCAGATATACATTATTTAAGCATTGCAAAAAATATTAGAAGACCTTTCTATCAGTTGCTAAAATAGATTACTAAAAATTGATATATCTGGGCAAGTATTACTATGGCCCTGGGGAGGTAAGATCAAAGGTTGAACAAAGGTTCACCTCTTCACCAAAACCCATCCCAGCCCCCAACCCCCACCCCCTGCCCCCTGCCTGCTACCACTGAATGTAAGCAAATATGTCTTTGTAATTCTCAGGCTTGATGTCTTGATCTGGGAGGCTTTTATACTTATCAAACCTCACATCCAATTTCTATTACAAATAGTTGCTAACAAAACCAACCTACACACATAATTTGAAAAATATTAAATAACATGATGACTCCAGTACATTACAGAGGACCAAGAAAAAATTAATTAATTAAAAATTAATTAATTACTATAACACATTAAAAAAAATAAGTGCCCAGGCATGATTATACTAAAAGATATACTTATGCTTCAGCCTCTTTTATCAAATCATTGTGGATTTAAAAAAAGTTACAGTACTCATAGGATGTAGCTATTCTTTCCCTTTCCATTTAACATTTTGAAATGAGAGCCAAATACATATATTCATATATACATGCAGAGAATTACCATGAGTGTGACAGCTACAAACTCAAACTGATACACAAACCCAAAGTTCCATATGTTTGTATTGCCATCAGTCATATGATTTTCTGAAATGGTGAACAATTCTTGGTTAATCTCTGAAGGTAATCAACTATAACCTACCTTCTGTAGTTACATTCCTGGAAAAAAGTATTATTAAACCATTATCTTTCTATCTATCTAACATCTTTTTTAGTCTAGGTTCTACATAAGATAATCATATGCAGGTTTTTCAATCAAATTAAGTGTCCAACAGAATATGTGAAAATCATACAGGACTTGGGAAAATTTCTCATTTTGTGTGTCTATATTACACACCTACCACCCCCACTTAAATGCCAGTAGAGTTGGTGATGGACAGGGAGGCCTGGCGTGCTGCGATTCATGGGGTCGCAAAGAGTCAGACACAACTGAGCGACTGACTGATCTGATCTGATCTGATCCCCTCAAATGTGACAATCCAAATAGTCCCCACAAATTTTCAAAAAACCTCCTAGTTGTTATGCTGCCTTTGAGAACCAAAGTCTAATGGAAATACCTATGAATTTCCTCACAGTTCATACTGTGGTTCCTATCTGGGATGCCCTGTTCTCACCTTCTTCAAAGATACATACTTAATCCTTTTTCAGAGCTTAGTAAACTCATTCCCTCATCTGTTTTAAACTTTATTTTTAATTAGAGGATAATTGTTTTACAATGTTATTCTTGTTTCTGCTGTACAACATCAATCAGCTGGAAGTATATGTATACCCCCTCCCTCTTGAAACTCTCTCCCACCTCCATCCCCTATTCCACTCCTCTAGGTTGCCGCAGTGGAGAAGGAAATGGCAACCCACTCCAGTACTCTTGCCTAGAGAATTCCGTGGACAGAGGAGCCCGGTGGGCTGCTGTCCATGGGGTCGCACAGAGTCGGACACGACTGAAGTGACTTAGCATGCATGCATGCACTGGAGAAGGAAATGGCAACCCACTCCAGTGTTCTTGCCTGGAGAATCCCAGGGGCGGGGAGCTTGGTGGGCTGCCATCTATTGGGTCGCACAGAGTCGGACACGACTGAAGCAGTCTAGCAGCAGCAGGTTACCACAGAGCACCAGGCTAAGCTCCCTATGCTGTACAGCAACTTCCCACTAGCTATTTTACACATGATAATATATATTTGGACTGATACTAACCCTTTTGGCTGGACTAGATTCCTTCTACTTCTGAATTCCCATTACATGGATTATTTCTGGGGCTCACATTAACGAGTAGTTATCTACCAGCAAATGCTGATATTTAAAAGTTTCATATGAACAAAGTTCCAGATCAACTGTAAATTTCTTAAGGGCAGTCTTTTCAGTATTTCTGTTAAGAAAGTTTTATAGAGGCATTGTGGATTGAGGTTGAGTTAATAAAGTAAAAATCTAGGCAAGTAGATTTAATACTTTTCTGGACTTGTGAAAATGCAAATTTTGAGCAATCTAGATTGTAATTCAAACTTTCAAGTCATTATGTCACCTGAATATTCCCACAGTACAAATTTACTCTGATCCCGGTTCTTAGTCCCTGGCACTTTTACTCATATCAATTTTGAACTTATAACTTACAACTCAGAAACCAATCTACCTACTTTCTCTAAAGCAGTACATCTCAAACTGTGGTCTATGTATACTACCTATGTTAGAATTAACTGAAGATACTTGCTTAAAAAAAAATACTGGGTACAGTCCCCAGGAATGTATACTTTGAGGCACACTGTTCTACATGATATACCTCCTTTCACTTCAGCTAATCCCTTCATTACCAAACCATTCATCTATGTTTCTTGAATGTGACTAGGACCTTTATGTTAAATAGGGAATCCAGTCAAAATGGTTAAGGCAGCCTCTAATTAAAATGTAAAACCCTACAGACTGTAAACCTCATTAAAGCCAAGGTCAAGATGCAGACCGTTTTGGCAGTTGACTTTTAGTGATATTGTCTAATTTATTTCCAGGGCTCATCATTTGGTGTTTGCACATTATTTCACCAATATTTTGCCTATGTAATGCATCATTTTGCTAGTCAAAATATAGATTTTTGCACAGTAATGCCAAAAATCATCAAGAGACAATTTCCTAGGGGGGGAAATCAAGGATAGGTAATTTCCTGTAACTCATTTCTTCTGCTACATTTAAGATTCCAGGAAGAGCAGTGACTATCTAGCCTGTTTATTCCTATCCCCACTTTTTTGTCTAACACAGATGGGACAATTCATAAGAATGAATAAATGAAACATTCACCTAAAAATATATGAAGTGGAACACTCAACATTAATGACAAGTGATCATTTCATTCATTTGATAAATATTTGTGCATTTCCTTCTGGGTAGATTTAGCTCCATGAAGCCACTCCCATTGTTTGGAAGAAGTAAAACTTGCTGATGATCACAACAGCTACATTTATGGAGTATTTAGTCTGTGTTGAGTGTTTCAAAGATACTATGTTGCTTAATCCTTATAGCAACACTAAGGATAAAAGTATTCCTTCTCCAATTTTGTAGATAAGAGAACTAAAATTTAGAAAAATGAACAATCTTTCTACTTCTAAGCAGAAGTAGTAGAATTCCAGCCCAGATCTGTCTGTCTCCAGAGTCTGTTGCTCTTAATCATACCACCATTCTGTTCTGAGTTGAGGTGATAGGAGATATGGGTACAATAAAACACAACAAAAAGAGAGCTGGAGGTCACAGAGATGAACAAGACAAAGTATCGAGAAGCTGATAATAACCGTTTGGGGGATGCTTTCAGAGTCAGAAGTGATGAGAGAAAGAGGCATGGAGGTGTTGGGGTTGAAGTCACTCCTGGAAGGACAGCAGGACATATCAACTAAGAGATGGCATTCTGGGGATCGGGGCCAGGGAGGAGGCAGCTCTGTGGCCCCTAAACATAAACAGCTGGGGGTGGAAACAGCCAGTGTTCATGACTCAGGAGCTTGCAGGAGATGCACCTCGATGCAAACTCCAGGAAACGAGTGCACACAGCAGCCTGCACCCATGCCTTGTGAATTTCCGGCATGCAACCAGCATGCATCTCATGCAAGCCTGTGCTCTCTGTTTTCCAGTTCAGCCCACCACACCCTGTGAATCATGGTCCCTTATATTCCTTCCTACCCAGCTGTCTGCAACTACCCAAAAGGAGGACAGATGAAAGATAAAATTACCTATCTGGGTTTCAGCACAGGCTGAGCCAACTGTAATCATTGATAGGAAAACCTCTGGAACTCAAGCTCAGTGTACAGAGTCACCAAGAAGCAGATTATAGTGAAAGAGTGCTTAGGTGACTCACCCTAGCCCACAGGCAAGAACAGCTGGAGCTGAAGCCAGAGCTAACAGGATTCCCCTTGAGGTGAGCTGTGAAGCACTCGCCTGCTGGTCTGAGGCCCTGCCCCGAGTCCACAGAAGCCATTCTCCCATTCTCTCTCTCCCTCATCAGGCCTATTTCTTTGAGGAGCAGGAAGACTCTATGCATGTATCTTGGGGGTTCAGGAGCATATGCTTCTGTCAAGCTTTGTTGACAACAAGGTCAACATTCACTCAACAGAAGCAATGCTTGGCTTCTAGTCAAAATCAAATTTAATGCAACATGAAATGTCAAATGCTTAGGGAAAAGGCACCATACCTGTATGTCAGGCCCAATACTGGGCATTTTATAATGGCAACATCTGGTGTAGTTAAGATCATTATATCCGGGAGGGAGGGTCAAGAGGGAGGGGATATATATGAACTTACAGCTGATTCATGTTGTTGTACAGCAGAAACACATTGTAAACCAATTGCTGCTACTGCTAAGTCGCTTCAGTCGTGTCCGACTCTGTGCAACCCCATAGATGGCAGCCCACCAGGCTCCCCCATCCATGGGATTCTCCAGGCAAGAACACTGGAGTGGGTTGCCATTTCCTCCTCCAATGCATGAAAGTGAAAAGTGAAAGTGAAGTCGCTCAGTCGTGTCCAACTCTTAGTGACCCCATGGACTGCAGCCTACCAGGCTCCTCCGTCCATGGGATTTTCCAGGCAAGAGTACTGGAGTGGGGTGCCATTACCTTCTCCAATTATCTTCCATTAAAAATTTTAAAGAAAAGAAAATTTCATTTTAACCTACCATTACACAAAAAGATCATACTATCCCTCAGAGTTTGGCTTTAGGATCATCCCCATTTATATAGATGGGAGAACTGAGGCAGAGCAAGGATACACACATTCAGTTCTGCTACCATGCGCATGTGTTTCAACCTAAGTGAAGCTTTAGGGGACAGGTTGAGCCTAATGTGAATTTGTGATGCTTGTGTTTGCAGATGCTCAATTCTCACTGGGCGAAACATTGGGTGAATGCAGAACCTACACTTGGTTGAAGTGGACTGCAAGGAAATATGCAAAACACACACCTGCACATCTCTCAAGTATTCCCCATTCATCTCAGTTCACCACAGGTGTTACAAGCCACTCTGTCTACAGCTGGTGCTACAACTTTCTGTCCCATTTCTGATAAACCTGCTTCCACCACTTCATAAGTGTTCAAAGACTGCAGCCCATTCAGCACCCACAAGCAAACTCCTGATCCTTTTCAGGGCAAAGTGCAGTATTTATAGGATTAATGTATTTCCTAGCTACTGAACGCCTGTAAACTGTCTACTGTTGTTAGACTATGTTTTCTGTATCACTGACAAGTTTTTGCCTTGTGGCCCTAGCCTCGATTTTCTCCATAAGCTCCGTGATTTGTCTTTTGCCCACTTTTGCAAAGCACGATGATTTTTAGGAACACACATGCTGTGTTATAGGGCTTCCCAGATGGTGATAGTGGTAAAGGACCCATCCGTCAAGGCAGGAGATGTATAAAACACAGGTTTGATCCCCGGGTCAGGAAGATCCCCTGGAGGAGGGCATGGCAACCCACTGTAGTATACTTGCCTGAAGAATCCCACAGAGAGAGGAGCCTGGCAGGCTACAGTCCATGGGGTCGCAAAGAGTCAGACACGACTTAAGCAACATAGCATGCACACAAGCAAGCATGCTGTGTTATAGCAAAACTATTATGAAATTTGTTCAAGGTCACATGGCTAAACGGTGGCCCAGAAGATATTCAAATGCAATCTTCTCAGAAACCCAGCCTCGCTTAACTCCTGTATTTTTCTACTTGAACATCCATGATCTCTTATCTTCACAGCAGCCTTAAGAGGATCTCATATGTAATTCCTATTTTACAATGGAAGAAATTGTGATTAAGAAAGTAATTCACCCAAGGAAACCTTGGACCAAGTCATCCATAAGGTGTAACTCTGAAATTCACACTCAAGTCTGTTTTTCTCTAAGTACTTTATCCAGGTCAGGATTCCAGCAGTCTGTACAATTGGTAAGAGTTGGAGGTGAAGTGGTAATGCCACAGGCCTACCCACGCCTTCATTGACATTTTACTAATTCAATTCTCCTTGAGTAGAAAAAGAGTAGGTCCTCAAAATTTATAGCCATTATCTGAGCTATTTATTTATTAGACCACTTTTTGGTTATTGCCCTATCATTCATTCACTCCTTCTCCTATTTATATTATTGATTAAGAGATATGATGTTCCTTCTGTCTGGAATGCTGTGATTGCAATATCTAACTGTTAAGTGTTACCCTAAACACCACTCTCAGGGATGCCTTCCATAATCTATGCCCCACTACACCAGTCTAGAGGGTCCTTCACCAATAGCATCCTTACTACTAGCAAAGATAGTATGAATATTTGTGAAGAGTTCTTTGTCATCTTTCCCCATACTATGCTAAGCTCAACGACAGCAGCAAATTCATATACACACACACACACACACACACACACACACACACATAAGCCCCAGCATCCAGGGTCATACTTGAAACATAGTAGGTGCTCAATAAATACTTGACTATTTTTTACTAATGACCTTGGAACTGGCACAGATATAAAAAGAAGTCCAGAGTACAGAAAACATTTTCAACCCAGACAGACGCATTTTCACAAAGTTTTAAATGTTATTGAAATTCTTAGGCTGGAAGGATATATTCCTGCAGTGTGTGCACAGAAGGGCTGTAAAGAAAAAGTAGCTGATGGACAGAAAACTGATCCACAATAGCATCTATAAACGGACCATGAAATCATCAGGTTCCTTGGTTTTTATTTGTTTCTGGATGGAATCCCAGGCAGGGAAGATAACCTTCGCCTCAGAACAATGTGGCACATCATATGTAAATGTAATGAGATGATGAATTATTCCAGTGTCATTATGCCCCTGATTTATGGGGAGACATTATCTGCTAAAAGCCCAGGCTGAAAGAATATTGATTTCACTTTTACCAAGACAGCCATTTAAAACGTGTTAGAGGCAGCAAATGATTGTTTGAAAGACCAACTTCACAAAGGCCAGTTTCAAACCATTTGGTGGGGAGGGGTTGGAGGAAGCAAAAACAGTAATGCAGCTACTTTAAGAGCCAGTTGGACCAAGCGAGGTCCTCTTGTTCTGTATTCTCCTGGAATACCTTGTTCCTCTCCTTTGCAGCGTTTGACTGCACTCACAGGGTTTGGAACCACATTTAGGTTTGAATCTGAATTTTACTTTTTTCTGGGCAAATAATTTTCTTTATCCTTCCCAATCAACTTAGTTTGAAATCCAGAAGCTGTGGGTTGATGCTATTTGGTAGTAGTAATAGCAGTGGTAGGGAGTTTTCCTTTCCTCTTTAAATGAAATATTAATAACATGATTTTCTCAATCAAATACCATCATGTTGATAGTAAACTATGCTTCCTGCAGAATATAGGAGGAGTGTACTTGTGAATTTTTTTAAAGGAAGGAATACCAGTACAGAACAGTATGATATATTGGGGTCTATGCTAATGAATTTAAAGAAATATTTTCTTGTATTTTGTATCATCTTACACTCTGGCTAGGTTTCCTGCCACATAAAAGGAAAAAAAATTAATTTCTGAGTACCTTTAACAGGCTAGGCATTTTATAACCATATTTTAACAGTCCTCCCAAATTTTTCAGGATAGCTATGTTGTCTTCCCTTATAGATAAGACAATCGAGGCCGAGGAATTCTGAGGTTACAGTGACAGTTGATAGAGCCTGAATTTGTACCCGATCCTATTTGAAGCCTACACTTCTTGCTCATCACAAGACCTTCTTTCCTTCTCAGTTCAGAAGATCATGTGTCCTTGCTAAGGAGGCAGTTTTAGTCTTTAGACTGTGTTAAGTTTGGAATTAGCAACCGACTCTTTCTTCTTGTCCACCTGAGTCAGTTAGGCATAACTTTTGTTCCCATCTCCTCACAATGTTGATCAGCTTAGACAGATAGGTGGCTATCTAGTCAACTCCAGTCACATGTTGGTTCTACATACTGAACATTAATCCCTTTGTTTCTGAGTGAGACTTCTCTGACATAAAATGAAAATCCTAAAGGACAAATCGGTGATATGTGAGCTAAATGTAACCCCAGGCGTGTTTTGTTATTCTTGTAGCTGTTGATCAACCATCCTCTTAGAGCTAGCATATTCTCTTCTATATATAAACTTCTTGAGATGTAATTCACATATAACACAATTCACCCATTTAAAAGGTACAATTCCATGGTTTTCAGTGTATTCAAAAGTCTGTAGCCATCGCCACAATTTTAGCACATCTTCACCACTCGCAAAAGAAATCAATATGAATGAAGAGTTATTCTCCACCCACTACAATAAAATCCTCCACCTCTCAGCAATGACTAATCTAATTTCTGTCTCTATATATTTGCCTATTCTAGGCATTTCATATACATGGGATTATACAACGCTTGGTCATTTCACTCACTTCTTTCACTTGTTTCATTGTTAGCACAATGTTTTCAAAGTTTATTCATGCTGTAATATATTATTTCTTTTTATGGCTCAGGAATATTTCATATTATGGATGGATATATCACATTTTACATATCCATTTACCAGCTGATGGACATATGAGTTGTTTCTGGTTTTTGGCCATTAGAAACAAGCTGCTATGAACACTGATAGACAAATTTTAGTGCGAACATATATTTTCATTTCTCTGTATGTATCTGCTGCTGCTGCTAAGTCGCTTCAGTCGTGTCCGACTCTGTGCGACCCCATAGACAGCAGCCCACCAGGCTCCGCTGTCCCTGGGATTCTCCAGGCAAGAACACTGGAGTGGGTTGCCATTTCCTTCTCCAATGCATGAAAGTGAAAAGTGAAAGTGAAGTTGCTCAGTCGTTTCCTACCAGGCTCCTCTGTCCATGGGATTTTCCAGGAACAGTACTGGAGTGGGGTGCCATTGCCTTCTCTGTGGGTATGTATCTAGGAGAGGAATTATAAGATCACATAGTATAGTAACTCTGCCTAATCATTTGAGGAACTAACTGCCAGACCATTTTTCAGAGTGTCTTCAAAATTTTAATTTCTCACCAGTAGTGCGTAAGAAGTCTCACTTCTCCATGCCTTTGCCAACTTGTTATTGTCTGGTCTTTTTATTATAGCTGTCTTAATGGGTGTTGAGTGATAGCTCAGTATAATTTTCATTTGCATTTACCGGCTGAGAGGAGCTACCCCGCGTCTGAGGTCAGTGGGGGTGGCCAAGGGGCGCTAACCCGCCTCTGAAGTCAGGGCAGCGACGAGAGGAGTTACCTCGCATCGGAGGTCAGGGGCTGCGGCTGGGAGAAGCTACCCGACGCACCCATGCCCAAGGCCAGGGGCAGCGGCCGGGAGGAGCAACCCCAAGCCTAAGGCCAGGGGCAGCGGCAGGGAGGACCAACCCCACGTCCAAGGAGCCGTGGCTGCGCGGGCACAGGAGGGCCTAGAGGAGCTATCCCACGTTGAAGGTTAGGAAGGGCGGTGGTGAGGAGATATCCCTCGTCCAAGGTAAGGAGCAGTGGCTGCGCTTTGCTGGAGCAGCCGTGAAGAGATACCCCACGCCCAAGGTAAGAGAAACCCAAGTAAGAGGGTAGGTGTTGCAAGAGGGCATCAGAGGGCAGACACACTGAAACCATAATCACAGAAAACTAGTCAATCTAATCACACTAGGACCACAGCCTTGTCTAACTCAATGAAACTAAGCCATGCCGGTTGGGCAACCCACAATGGGCGGGTCATGGTGGAGAGATCTGACAGAATGTGGTCCACTGGAGAAGGGAATGGCAAACCACTTCAGTATTCTTGCCTTGAGAACCCCATGAACAGTATGAAAAGGCAAAATGATAGGATACTGAAAGAGAAACTCCCCAGGTCAGTAGGTGCCCCATATGCTACTGGAGATCAGTGGAGAAATAACTCCAGAAAGAATGAAGGGATGGAGCCAAAGCAAAAAGAATACCCAGCTGTGGATGTGACTGGTGATAGAAGCAAGGTCCAATGCTGTAAAGAGCAATATTGCATAGGAACCTGGAATGTCAGGTCCATGAATCAAGGCAAATTGGAAGTGATCAAACAAGAGATGGCAAGAGTGAATGTCGACATTCTAGGAATCAGCGAACTGAAATGGACTGGAATGGGTGAATTTAACTCAGATGACTATTATATCTACTACTGCGGGCAGGAATCCCTCAGAAGAAATGGAGTAGCCATCATGGTCAACAAAAGAGTCTGAAATGCAGTACTTGGATGCAATCTCAAAAACGACAGAATGATCTCTGTTCGTTTCCAAGGCAAACCATTCAATATCACAGAAATCCAAGTCGATGCTCCCACCAGTAATGCTGAAGAAGCTGAAGTTCAACGGTTCTATGAAGACCTACAAGACCTTTTAGGACTAACACCCAAAAAAGATGTCCTTTTCATTATAGGGGACTGGAATGCAAAAGGAGGAAGTCAAGAAACACCTGGACTAACAGGCAAATTTGGCCTTGGAATACGGAATGAAGCAGGGCAAAGACTAATAGAGATTTGCCAAGAAAATGCACTGGTCATGGCAAATACCCTCTTCCAACAACACAAGAGAAGACTCTATACATGGACATCACCAGATGGTCAACACCAAAATCAGATTGATTATATTCTTTGCAGCCAAAGATGGAGAAGCTCTATACAGTCAGCAAAAACAAGACCAGGAGCTGACTGTGGCTCAGACCATTAACTCCTTATTGCCAAATTCAGACTTAAATTGAAGAAAGTAGGGAAAACCACTAGACCATTCAGGTATAACCTAAATCAAATCCCTTATGATTATACAGTGGAAGTGAGAAATAGATTTAAGGGCCAAGATCTGATAGATAGAGTGCCCGATGAACTATGGAATGAGGTTCGTGACATTGTACAGGAGACAGGGATCAAGACCATCCCCACAGAAAAGAAATGCAAAACAGCAAAATGGCTGTCTGGGGAGGCCTTACAAATAGCTGGGAAAAGAAGAGAAGTGAAAAGCAAAGGAGAAAAGGAAAGATATAAGTATCTGAATGCAGAGTTCCAAAGAATAGCAAGAAGAGATAAGAAAGCCTTCTTCAGCTATCAATGCAAAGAAATAGAGGAAAACAACAGAATGGGAAAGACTAGAGATCTCTTCAAGAAAATCAGAGATACCAAGGGAACATTTCATGCAAAGATGGGCTCGATAAAGGACAGAAATGGTATGGACCTAACAGAAGCAGAAGATATTAAAACGAGATGGCAAGAATACACAGAAGAACTGTACAAAAAAGATCTTCATGACCCAGATAACCACGATGGTGTGATCACTGACCTAGAGCCAGACATCCTGGAATGTGAAGTCAAGTGGGCCTTAGAAAGCATCACTACGAACAAAGCTAGTGGAGGTGATGGAATTCCAGTAGAGTTATTTCAAATCCTGAAAGATGATGCTGTGAAAGTGTTGCACTCAATATGCCAGCAAATTTGGAAAACTCAGCAGTGGCCACAGGACTGGAAAAGATTAGTTTTCATTCCAATCCCAAAGAAAGGCAATGCCAAAGAATGCTCAAACTACTGCACAATTGCACTCATCTCACAGGCTAGTAAAGTAATGCTCAAAATTCTCCAAGCCAGGCTTCAGCAATATGTGAACCGTGAACTTCCTGATGTTCAAGCTGGTTTTAGAAAAGGCAGAGGAACCAGAGATCAAATTGCCAACATCCGCTGGATCATGGAAAAAGCAAGAGAGTTCCAGCAAAGCATCTATTTCTGCTTTATTGACTATGCCAAAACCTTTGACTGTGTGGATCACAATAAACTGTGGAAAATTCTTCAAGAGATGGGAATACCAGACCACCTGACCTGCCTCTTGAGAAATCTGTATGCAGGTCAGGAAGCAACAGTTAGAACTGGACATGGAACAACAGACTGGTTCCAAATAGGAAAAGGAGTACGTCAAGGCTGTATATTGTCACCTTGTTTATTTAACTTATATGCAGAGTACATCATGAGAAACGCAGGACCGGAAGAAACACAAGCTGGAATCAAGATTGCCGGGAGAAATATCAGTAACCTCAGATATGCAGATGACACCACCCTTATGGCAGAAAGTGAAGAGGAACTCAAAAGCCTCTTGATGAAAGTGAAAGTGGAGAGTGAAAAAGTTGGCTTAAAGCTCAACATTCAGAAAATGAAGATCATGGCATCCGGTCCCATCACTTCATGGGAAATAGATGGGGAAACAGTGGAAACAGTGTCAGACTTTATTTTTAGGGGCTCCAAAATCACTGCAGATGGTGACTGCAGCCATGAAATTAAAAGACGCTTACTCCTTGGAAGGAAAGTTTTGACCAACCTAGATAGCATATTCAAAAGCAGAGACATTACTTTGCCAACAAAGGTCTGTCTAGTCAAGGCTATGGTTTTTCCTGTGATCATGTATGGATGTGAGAGTTGGACTGTGAAGAAGGCTGAGCGCCAAAGAATTGGTGCTTTTGAAGTGTGGTGTTGGAGAAGACTTTTGAGAGTGCCTTGGACTGCAAGGAGATCCAACCAGTCCATTCTGAAGGAGATCAGCCCTGGGATTTCTTTGGAGGGAATGATGCTAAAGCTGAAACTCCAATACTTTGGCCACCTCATGTGACGAATTGACTCATTGGCAAAGACTCTGATGCTGGGAGGGATTGGGGGCAAGAGGAGAAGGGGACGACAGAGGATGAGATGGCTGGATGGCATCACTGACTCGATTGACATGAGTCTGGGTGAACTCCGGGAGTTGGTGAGGGACAGGGAGGCCTGGCGTGCTGCGATTCATGGGGTCGCAAAGAGTCGGACACGACTGAGTGACTGAACTGAACTGAACTGAATATTTAAAGATCGTTGCATATGCTCATTGGTACTTGCATATTTTCTTCAGAGAAATGTCCATTCAGATCTTGTATCCATTATTTAATTGGGTTGTCATTTATTTTTTGAATAGTAAGAGTTTTTGTTTCTATAATTCAGATGCAAGTCCCTTATCAAATATATGATTTCTCTCAGTTTGTGGGTTATTATCTTTCCTTTTTCTTGATTGTATTCTTTCAGTACAGAGCTTTAATTATGATTAAGCCCATGTTATCTATTTTTCCAATGTCACTTGTACTTTTGATGTCATATCTAAGAATCTATTGTCTAACCAAGTCAAAAAGATCTACTCCTATGTTTTCTTCCAAAACTTTTACAGTTTCAACTCTCATATTTAAGTGTGTGATCCATTTTCAGTTAATTTTTGTATATGGAGTGAGAGAGGGGGTCCAACTTCACTTTTTCACATGTGGCTACCAAGTTGTCTTAGTATCATTTGTTGAAAAGATTCATTTTACCTCCTTAAATTCTCTATGTCCCATTGTAGAAAACCATTTACTGTGATTGTGAGGGTTTCTTTCCAGATTTTCAATCCTCTCTATTGATGTATATATTTATACTTATGTTAGTACCACACTGTCTTAATTAAAGGCTTTGTAGTAAATTTTTAAATTGATGTGAATTCTTCAAATATGCTCTCATTTTCAAGGTTGTTTTGTCTACTATTAATTCCTTGATTTTTTAATATAAATATTAGGTTCATCTTCTCAATTTCTGGGAAAGAAAAAAAAAACACCTCAGCTTTTGAATAGGATTGCAATGAGTCTGTGGATCAATTTGGGGAGTACTGTCATCTTAATAACATTAGATCTTCCAGCCCATGAATATGGAATAACTTTTTATTTATTTATGTCTTTTAAAATTTCTTTCAGTAATGCTTTGTAGTTTTCAGTGTAAATTCTGTACTACTTTGATAAATTTATTCCTAAGAGTTTTATTCTTTTTGAACAAGCTAATGAAAATGGAATTCATTTCTTAATGTCATTTTCATTTTGTCCCTTGCTGGAAGAAGCACAAGCTGGAATCAAGATTGCTGGGAGAAATATCAATAACCTCAGACATGCAGATGACACCACCCTTATGGCAGAAAGTGAAGAGGAACTCAAAAGCCTCTTGATGAAAGTGAAAGAGGAGAGTGAAAAAGTTGACTTAAAGCTCAACATTCAGAAAACGAAGATCATGGCATCTGGTCCCATCACTTCATGGGAAATAGATGGGGAAACAGTGGAAACAGTGTTGGACTTTATTTTTGGGGGGCTTCAAAATCACTGCAGATGATGAGTGCAGCCATGAAATTAAAAGACGCTTACTCCTTGGAAGTAAAGTTATGACCAACCTAGATAGCATATTGAAAAGCAGAGACATTACTTTGCCAACAAAGGTCCGTCTAGTCAAGGCTATGGTTTTTTCCAGTGGTCATATGAGAGTTGGACTGTGAAGAAAGCTGAGCACTGAAGAACTGATGCTTTTGAACTGTGGTGTTGGAGAAGACTCTTGAGAGTCCCTTGGACTGCAAGGAGATCCAACCAGTCCATTCTGAAGGAGATCAGCCCTGGGATTTCTTTGGAAGGAATGATGCTAAAACTGAAACTCCAGTACTTTGGCCACCTCATGCGAAGAGTTGACTCAATGGAAAAGACTCTGATGGTGGGAGGGATTGGGGGCAGGAGGAAAAGGGGACGACAGAGGATGAGATGGCTGGATGGCATCACCGACTCGATGGACATGAGTTTGAGTGAACTCCGGGAGATGGTGATGGACAGGGAGGCCTGGTGTGCTGCAATTCATGGGGTCGCAAAGAGTCGGACATGACTGAGTGACTGAAGTGAACTGACTGTATAAAAAATATGAATGATTTTTGTACCTTGATCTATGTCCTTTAAACTTGTTGAACTCATTTATTAGTTTTAATGTTTTTTTAATTCTTTAGAATTTTTTACATATAAGATCATGTCATCTGAAAATAGACATAGTTTTACTCTATCCTGTTCAATTTAAATGACTTTTTCTCACCTAATTTCCTAACTCAAGTATATATTTTATTTAAAGTGGCATAAAGGGACATTCTTGTCCTGTTCCTGATTTTCAGTGGAAAGCTTTCAGTTTTTCTCCTTTAAGGATAATGTTAACTATGCTCTCTCTGATTTTTTGTAGATGCCCTTAATCAGGTTGAGGAATTCCCTTCTACTCCTAGTTTATTGAGTGTTTTGTCCTAAAGCATTTTGAGTTTTGTCAAATGCTTTTTCTGGACCTTCTAAGATGATCTCACGTTTTTTGTCCTGGGTTATGTTGATATATTGACAGTACATTACATTAAATTTTTGGATGTTAAACCAAACTTACATTTTTGGGATAAATCCCATTTTATCATAATGTATACTCTTCTTTTTTTGTATTGCTGGATTCAGTTTTCTGGTATTTTATGGAGAATTTTGTGTCTTATCCATAGGAGATATAAGCTGCAGTTTTCTTTTCTTGTGATGTCTTTGTCAAGTTTTGGTATCAGAGTAATCCTAGAGTCAGACTGAGTTGGGAAATGTTCTCTTTTCTTCTATTTTTTTGGGAACAGTTGGCCAAGGTCACACACTATATACAGTGAATCCATGAGCCAAGTTTCCCAAATCTGTGTCATTTTTCCTCCATCACTTCATGTGAATCCAAGAAAGGCTCACTCATTTTCATATTTTCCTAAGCTAAAACCAAACAAGCGTTAAAGCTACCCCAAAATGGCTCTAGGTCTTTACTCCTCTTTGACTCCGTACTCCCTTTTCTTATGAGAAGGCAGAATCTATTTTCTTATTGCTTAAATGTGGGCTGGAATTGCAGTTTTCTATGGTCAATAAAATGTGCTGAAAGGAAAGTTGTTCTCGATCCCAGCTACGTCTCAACAGGCCTCATGGCTCTGCTTTCTTTTGGAACCTTGAAACTTGGGAATAAATCTAGTATAGCCTATTGGATGAGAAAAGATATGTGGTCTAGTCAGTGCATTGTGTGTATACTCTGCTCAGTCATGTCCATCTCTTTGTGACCTCATGGACTGTAGCCCTCCAGGTTCCTCTGTCCATGGAATTTTCCAGGTAAGAATTCTGGAATGGGTTGCCATTTCCTACTCCAAGGGATCTTCCTGATCCAGGAATTGAACCCATGTATTTTTTAATTCTTTACCACTGTGCAATCTGGCAAGCCCTCCAGTCAGTGCTTTACTCCAAAGCAAAACTCAGACAACCACTAGAGATGTGAATGAAGCCATCTTAGCCCATCCAGCCCCAGCCAACCTGCCAGCTGGCCAGGAACACATAAGCCAGCCAGACAAATCAGGGACATCTGACCTAGACCACCAGAACTGTCCAGTTGACTCATGGACACTTCAGTAATAATAAATGAGTGTTGTTCCAAGCCTCTGAGTTTTGGACGAGTTTGTTATACTCCAGTAGCTTGTTGATAAAGCTGCCTAAAAGAATAGCATCAAAGTGTATTCTATACACACACACACACACACACACACACATATATATATATGCAATTTTGTTATCTTTACTTTTGACCTCATCAAAATGTGATATGCATAAACTAGTGGTATGCAAGATAATTTTAAAATAACACAAATAAACCTTTAAAATTTTCATAGATATATACATAGATTTGGAGAAGGAAATGACAGTCCACTCCAGTGTTCTGGCCTGGAGAATTCTATGGACAGAGGAGCCTGGCAGGCTACCGCCCATGTGGTCACAAGAGTCAGACATGACTTAGTGACCAAACCACCGCCATACGTAGATTAGTGTATGTTAGGAAACACTGGCTTTCTATAAACAAAGATCACATAAAGTATTTGTTTTAAATAAACTTTTCCAACAAAAACTATCTCAGTTTAAAGGTATTAAGTAAACTATAGTAAGCAGAAAGAGTAAAGTTGTGAATCTGGGAAATGAATGCCCGAAATTTAGGAAATATTGCAGCCAGACCTGACCTTGGCTATGGCATTTAACACCTCACCAAGGTGTCTTACCTAAGCATTTGGCAATCCTTGGAGAATACTGGCCTGGAGGAATTTATGTTCTAAAGTGTGGGGCAACAAGCCGGGGTGAGGCATGTTGATGTGGTGAAGGAAACAACTTTGCCAGAAAATTCAGTTTGCTAGAACCAGACCTATATCTGTACATGGTGAGTACGTATAGACATACCTTACTTAGTGTTTACACAGGGTCTTATCTAAGGATCTCATTACCCTTCACAGGCTTTAATTAAATCCCACAATATGCTTGATAAAGCAGCTATTATTTTAGATGGGTAAATTGAGATACTCTTAATCAAGGCTCCCCAAACTGATGAGGCAATGTGCCTAAGGACAAGCAGGAAATGATTATCTAAGCTGCAAACAGAAGCTGCTAGTCTTGTTTTAGGTTCTGACTGGAACCACTTTACCGCAGAGCCTGAGGGAGGAGAAAATTACTTCTTTTTAATGATTTCTTAGAGTAGTATGAAACTCGTCTCTCACCCTAGGCCTTACTCTTCTTAAGATAGGGAAGAACAGTTTGCTTGTCATTTTTTTTTCTGTCACAGGTAAATAAGTTCCTTATTCCATCCTATGAAGAGTACCTCAAATACTTTATAGACATATTCTGGAACGATCTACCTACCTATTGCATGAAGGCAGACATCAAGACTCTGCTTTTAGGGAGGATTTTAATTCCTTATCTTAAAACACTTTGTCAGAGTAAACAAGCTTCAAGCTCTGCCTGTTCTCCGACAGGGGTAATGATCCATGGCCAAGCATTATCTTTAGCTCATTTAGACTTCCTGGAACCATGAGTTCAAATCCTGCCAGGTCAGCATGGGCCTTCATCCTCCCAAATTAGATAAACAGAGAAGACAGTTTACCACACTGATTTCTTGGCTAAGACTTTGGAAAGCAAAGGTCTAATTTTAAGGTTTTGGGATGTTGGTCTTTTAAGAAAACTTGTTGATTTTACCTTGGATCACTAGATCAAAGCTAAATGCTGCTAGGGAAGTACCTCTTTAAAAGGACTAATACTACTTTCTGCTGGAAAATTTTGCCCGACTTTTTAAATAGAAGCTATTCATGAAACACACCACACACACACACACTGGAATTGTTCTTCATCCACCTTATTAACCTGCTTACATCTTTTGTTGGATGCTCCTGCGCTGTGCTTAGTTGTTCAGTCATGTCTGACTCTTTGCGACCCTATGGACTGTAGCCCGCCAGGCTCCTCTGTCCATGGGGATTCTCCAGGCAAGAATACTAGAGTGTGTTGCCACGCCCTCCTCCAGGGAATCTTCCCAACCCAGGAATCAAACACAGGTCTCTCGTATTGCAGGTGGATTCTTTACCATCTTAGCCACCAGGGAAGCCCTACTGGCCTGGAGCTAGTGACTTGCAGAGACTCACAGGAACCAAGGGGAGTGTTAGGAGGAAGATGCTTCTGATTACAACCTTTCATCTCACTTTTGTTGATTTTTGGAAGTCTCTTAATTCATGTGTATCTTAATTTCCTCATATAAATCACGAATGATAATCACTTCTCACATGAGATGAGATAATCACTGCTTATACAGCATCTGTGAACAGTGAATAGAATGTATGCAAAAGCATTTTACAACCCATGAAACACAAAGCTATAAAGGATTCGTTATTCATGTAATGTTTCTTATGCAGTACAGTCATTACTTATATGTTAATGTACACTATCAATGTTCATCTGAAAAAAAAATTGTATCCTACTTAAATAATTTAAACTCTTTTTCTGATATTGCACTCAGCATATAACTTTGGTTATGAGTACTAGAAACTTCAACTTAAAATTGAAGTCTTTCTATAAATAGAATTGTCTTAAATAGAAAAGGAACTTGATTGGCTTGTGGAAGGGCCAGATTCAGTGGTCAACAAGATATAAGTGAGATAAGATAATTATTTATAATTTTGCTATGTGTATTAATAGCATTGTAGTTGTGTTTTTGAAAATTCCTTATCTACTGGAGATACAACACAGAATACTTGTGGAAACATGGTGTTTGTAATATACCAATGTGGTCTTAAGTCTGGTGAGAAAAGTAAGTGTACCTTCCTACCCTGATCCGTAAGCAAGCAGTAGCCTATGACTGACCTGGCAAAATAAAACTCTGTTTAGAGAAAGCTCATAGAATAACTTAGCCCAGAAGGATGAGCTAACCTCATAATAAGGACTTGCAGACAGAAACCACTCCACAAATGCATGATGTGTACCATGACCAGGATTGACTTAACTAGGATGAAGGAATCATAATTTTCTGTGTCTACAGTTATGTAAGTAAGCCAAATGTGTGTGTGTGTGTGTGTGTTTTCTTTTGGTATCGAAAGATAATTCTAGAATTAAACTCGCTGTCACATTCTTTTGAAAGGAAATCTCCATTGTCAAAAGTCTAAAAAACTACATTTTCACTCTCCTCTAAAACTGCTGCAGCTGCTAAGTCACTTTAGTCATGTCCGACACTGTGTGACCCCATAGACAGCAGCCCACCAGGCTCCCCCATCCCTGAGACTCTCCAGGCAAGAACACTGGAGTGGGTTGCCATTTCCTTCTCCAATGCATGAAACTGAAAAGTGAAAGTGAAGTTGCTCAGTCATGCCCGACTCTTCTCGACCCCATGGACTGTAGCCTACCAGACTCCTCCAACCATGGGATTCTCCAGGCAAGAATACTGGAGTGGGGTGCCATTGCCCTCTCCACTCCTCTAAAACTGGAAGGCAATAATATAACACTGTTTTAACCAGATTTTTGCACTCAATTCTAATTCAAAAATATATCTGCTGACATGCTTTACAAAAACAATCTCTGAGTGATAATTATGTACCTTGAGCTGAATTACCAGTGCATTTGTCTTGAATGCTTAATATAGTCTATGGGAAGTGTCTTGAGAATTTTCATTTCTGTCCCTCCCAACAGAAAGAGGTATTAACCATTTAGAATGAGACACTCATATTAGGTTTTGTGCATTAAGGAAAACACAAGTAGGGTTTTAAGACTTAAATAGAATTTTCTCCAGAGCCTACAATAGTAACTACTATTGAAGGACTCTAGATTCCTTCAGTATAGAGGCTGAAGGAATAGTGTCCTTCAGTATAGTGTCCTCTCAGTACCTCTAATATGTCCCCCACATATTAGGCATTCAGTAAATTGTTGGTTCATGAATGAATAGCTCACAATTAAAAGACTATGTCACTTTGTATCTAAGGGCCCAAGTCTATTTTTATGTCTCATTACTCCACCCATTGGTTATGTATTAGATGACCTTACTAATTTCCCTATTTTTCTGAATTTCGATTTCCTAACTGATAAATTGAGACTAGTTATGCCATATTAGTTTGAGGTCAAAACGAGAAAAGCTACACAAAGCTTTTAGTATATTGACTGGCACATAAATCAGATCAGATCAGTCACTCAGTCGTGTCTGACTCTTTGCGACCCCATGAATCACAGCACACCAGGCCTCCCTGTCCATCACCAACTCCCGGAGTTCACCCAGACTCACGTCCATTGAGTCAGTGATGCCATCCAACCATCTCATCCTCTGTTGTCCCCTTCTCCTCCTGCCCCCAATCCCTCCCAGCATCAGAGTCTTTTCCAATGAGTCAACTCTTTGCATGAGATGGCCAAAGTACTGGAGTTTCAGCTTTAGCATCATTCCTTCCAAAGAAATCCCAGGGCTGATCTCCTTCAGAATGGACTGGTTGGATCTCCTTGCAGTTCAAGGGACTCTCAAGAGTCTTCTCCAACACCACAGTTCAAAGCATCAATTCTTCGACCCTCAGCCTTCTTCATAGTCCAACTCTCACATCCACACATGACCACAGGAAAAACCACAGCCTTGACTAGATGGACCTTTGTTGGCAAAGTAATGTCTCTGCTTTTGAATATGCTGTCTAGGTTGGTCATAACTTTCTTCCAAGGAGTAAGCGTCTTTTAATTTCATGGCTGCAGTCACCATCTGCAGTGATTTTGGAGCCCCCAAAAATAGTCTGACACTGTTTCCACTGTTTCCCCATCTATTTCCCATGAAGTGATGGGGCTGGATGCCATGATCTTCGTTTTCTGAATGTTGAGCTTTAAGCCGAAATGCAGTACTTGGATGCAATCTCAAAAACGACAGAATAATCTCTGTTCATTTCCAAGGCAAACCATTCAATATCACAGAAATCCAAGTCTATGCCCCAACCAGTAACGCTGAAGAAGCTGAAGTTGAATGGTTCTATGAAGACCTACAAGACCTTTTAGAACTAACACCCAAAAAAGATGTCCTTTTCATTACAGGGGACTGGAATGCAAAAGGAGGAAGTCAAGAAACACCTGGACTAACAGGCAAATTTGGCCTTGGAATGCAGAATGAAGCAGGGCAAAGACTAATAGAGTTTTTCCAAGAAAATGCACTGGTCATAACAAACACCCTCTTCCAACAACACAAGAGAAGACTCTATACATGGACATCACCAGATGCTCAACACCGAAATCAGATTGATTATATTCTTTGCAGCCAAAGATGGAGAAGCTCTATACAGTCAGCAAAAACAAGACCAGGAGCTGACTGTGGCTAAGACCTTGAACTCCTTATTGCCAAATTCAGACTTAAATTGAAGAAAGTAGGGAAAACCACTAGACCATTCAGGTATAACCTAAATCAAATCCCTTATGATTATACAGTGGAAGTGAGAAATAGATTTAAGGGCCAAGATCTGATAGATAGAGTGCCTGATGAACTATGGAATGAGGTTTGTGACATTGTACAGGAGACAGGGATCAAGACCATCCCCACGGAAAAGAAATGCAAAATAGCAAAATGGCTGTCTGGGGAGGCCTTACAAATAGCTGGGAAAAGAAGAGAAGTGAAAAGCAAAGGAGAAAAGGAAAGATATAAGTATCTGAATGCAGAGTTCCAAAGAATAGCAAGAAGAGATAAGAAAGCCTTCTTCAGCGATCAATGCAAAGAAATAGAGGAAAACAACAGAATGGGAAAGACGAGAGATCTCTTCAAGAAAATCAGAGATACCAAAGGAACATTTCATGCAAAGATGGGCTCGATAAAGGACAGAAATGGTATGGACCTAACAGAAGCAGAAGATATTAAGAAGAGATGGCAAGAATACACAGAAGAACTGTACAAAAAAGATCTTCACTACCCAGATAATCACAATGGTGTGATCACTGACCTAGAGCCAGACATCCTGGAATGTGAAGTCAAGTGGGCCTTAGAAAGCATCACTACGAACAAAGCTAGTGGAGGTGATGGAATTCCAATTGAGCTATTTCAAATCCTGAAAGATGATGCTATGAAAGTGTTGCACTCAATATGCCAGCAAATTTGGAAAACTCAGCAGTGGCCACAGGACTGGAAAAGGTCAGTTTTCATTCCAATCCCAAAGAAAGGCAATGCCAAAGAATGCTCAAACTACCGCACAATTGCACTCATCACACACGCTAGTAATGCTCAAAATTCTCCAAGCCAGGCTTCAGCAATATGTGAACCGTGAACTTCCTGATGTTCAAGCTGGTTTTAGAAAAGGCAGAGGAACCAGAGATCAAATTGCCAACATCCGCTGGATCATGGAAAAAGCAAGAGAGTTCCAGAAAAGCATCTCTTTCTGCTTTATTGACTAAGCCAAAGCCTTTGACTGTGTGGATCACAATAAACTGTGGAAAATTCTTCAAGAGATGGGAATACCAGAGCATCTGACCTGCCTCTTGAGAAATTTGTAGGCAGGTGAGGAAGCAACAGTTAGAACTGGACATGGAACAACAGACTGGTTCCAAATAGGAAAAGGAGTACATCAAGGCTGTATATTGTCACCCTGTTTATTTAACTTATATGCAGAGTACATCATGAGAAAAGCTGGACTGGAAGAAACACAAGCTGGAATCAAGATTGCCGGGAGAAATATCAATACCCTCAGATATGCAGATGATACCACCCTTATGGCAGAAAGTGAAGAGGAACTCAAAAGCATCTTGATGACAGTGAAAGTGGAGAGTGAAAAAGTTGGCTTAAAGCTCAACATTCAGAAAACAAAGATCATGGCATTGGGTCCCATCATTTTATGGGAAATAGACAGAAGTCTACTTAAAATTAAATGCAAATAACAGTCAGTGACAATATTTATTGATATTTCCCTGAATTTAAAAGTAATGCTTCTAATGTTGATTAACTATAATGTTTGCTATAGATTTTTCATTTGCTAGGAATTCTTTTTTCTAGTATAAGTAGGCTCCATCACACCACTGGATACCTCCTTTGGTAAATAAATGTGTAGATTTCTGAGGACTTAGACAAAGAACTTTCAAGGAATGAACAGGGTTCACTTAATAGTACAAAGAGAAAGGAACAGATAAAAGAGAGGAAAAAGTACAAGAGACAGAAATGGCTGGTCATTGTGCAGTCCCAGTAGAGAGGCAAGGAAGAAATAATATTACTGGGGGTAGGCAAAGCAAACTTCAGCCTTACCTGCAATGTTTTATTTTACTTTTTAGAGAAGAGTTAGTTATACAGATATTACAAAATAATCACTGGTTTTTAAAACTTAAACAAGAAATATTTGAAATAAAGCTTTTCAACATCAACCTAAGAGATAAAAGGTTATATATATTTGGTTATATAAAAGATAAATGTAGCATCCTGATGTGTGGCATGATGCTTTCACAGGACAAGGTTGGAGGGCACCCACATATAGTTCTAATACACCTAAATAGGCTTTGCCCCACCTTTTTCTTGGCTTCCCTAGTGGCTCAGTGGTAAAGAATCCGTCTGCAATGCAGGGGATGCTGGAGACCCAAGTTCAATCCCTAGGTCAGGAAGCTCCCTTGGAGGAGAACATGGCAACCCACTACAATATTCGTGCCTAGAGAATCCCACGGACTGAGGAGCCTGGCAGGCTACAGTCTGTGGGGTTGCAAAGACTTGGACATGACTGAGCACACACATATTCACACCTCATTTCAGTTTCGAAATCCCAGGGAAGTCTCTGTTCTCCCTAATTCATAGGGTTATTCTGTGGTTTTAATGACCTTGTAACCTTAAAGTATTATATGGTATCTGGCACAAAGTGCTTACTCAGTGACAGCCCTTCATGTTGCCAGAACTTTATAACACTTGCCCAGGTCTGGATTCTTCTTGTTAGCATTGTCCAAAGCCCATTTCTCTTTTTCCCCTTCAAAACATAGAAATATGACTCAGTCTTGCCCCCAAATTCTAATAGTGTTATAAGGTTTAAGGATTTAGCTTCTGAAAAAAATAAATTAGTATGTACAGTAGTTACCCCTCATCCATGGGCTTTCTTTACACAGTTTCAGTTACCCATGGTTAACCACAATCCAAACATATTAAGTGGAAAAATCCAGAAGAAAAGAACTCATCAATATTAAATTGCACACTACACTATGATGAAATTTCAATCACCCCACTCTGCACTGTGAGACACCAAGTGATCTTCGTCTAACATGTCCTGTGCCTTACATAGGAACCTCTCAGTTAACAGATCATCTATCCTGATAACAAACTCCTTGGGTTCAAGTAACCCTTATTTTACTTAAAATGGCCCTGAAGCATAACAGTAGTGATGCTGGCAGTTCAGATGCCAAAAAGAGAAGCCTTAAATTGTTTCCTTTAAGTGAAAAGGTGAAAGTTCTCAACTTAGTAAGTAAAGAGAGAAACAAATCATATGCTGAGGTTACTAAGATCTACAGTAAGAACAAATCTCCTATCCAAGAAGAAGAAGAACAAAGAAATTAGTGCTAGTTTGGGGCTTCCCTCATAGCTCAGTTGGTAAAGAATCCGCCCGCAATGCAGGAGACCCCAGTTCGATTCCTGGGTCTGGAAGATCCGATGGAGAAGGGATAGGCTACCCACTCCAGTATTCTTGGGCTTGTTTCCCTTGTGGCTCAGCTGGTAAAGACTCCACCTGTAATGAGGGAGACCTGGGTTCGATCCCTGGGTTGGGAAGATCCCCTGAAGAAGGAAAAGGCTACCCACTCCAGTATTCTAGCCTGGAGAATTCCATGGACTGTATAGTCCATGGAGTCGAAAAGAGCTGGACATGACTGAGCGACTTTCACTTTCACTTTGCTGTTGTATCTTAAACTAAAAGTTATGGCCATCTTGCATGGTAAGTGCTTGCTGCTGCTGCTGACGCTTCAGTCGTGTCCGACTCTGTGTGACCCCATAGACGGCAGCCCACTAGGCTCCTCTGTCCTTGGGATTCTCCAGGCAAGAACACTGGAGTGGGTTGTCATTTCCTTCTCCAATGCATGAAAGTGAAAAATGAAAGTGAAGTCGCTCAGTCATGCCTGACTCTTAGCAACGTCATGGACTGCAGCTGACCAGGCTCCTCTGTCCATGGGATTTTCCAGGCAAGAGTACTAGAGTGGGGTGCCATTGCCTTCTCTGGATAACTGCTTAGTTAAGATGAAAAAGGCATTATATATATGTTCTTGCCTGGAGAATCCCAGGGACAGGGGAGCCTGGTGGTCACACCAGGGGTCGCACAGAGTCGGACACGACTGACGCGACTTAGCAGCAGCAGCAGCAGCATAGAGGGAGCAAGGTATTTTAAAAGAAAAACCACATTCACATATCTTTTATTATAGTATATTGTTATAATTGTTCTATTTCATTACTAGCTATAGTTGTTAATCTCTTACTGTGCCTAATTTGTAAATTAAACTTTATCATAGATATGAATGTAGGGAAGAAAATACAGTATGTATAGGGTTTGGTACTACTGGTGATTTTGTCCATCTCCCTCAGATAAGGAAAGACTACTGTACCCAGTTTTTTGGAAGCTTAAGGATCAAATTTCTATAAAATAGGATTATATTTAATGAGAAGTACCTGTGCCATGAACATGTCATTGCTAATATTTGTTTCCAGGTGAACTGCACTGAACAATAAGGTATTCAGAAAAATAACCTGATACTGTGGGGGGAAGGCTCTCTTTACTTCTTATTAATTCTTGACTCCCAGTGCCCTTTGCACCTTTTGGCTCACCATTAGATCAGTGAAGTTATTATTATTACTGAAACATAAGGTTAACATTTCCATCATCACCGGGGTTAAAATTTGCATACTTCTGCATAATTCCTCTGCACAGCTGCTTATAAGCTTTGTCTTTCATCTTGGTTTGCACAATTCATCTGGAATTTCTTAAAACTAGACTATTCATAATAACAGTCTTGTAAGAACTTAGGGGGAATGTTGAGTTCAACATTTTAGCAGCATCCTTCACTTAAATAAAAATCTTCAGAGCCTCTGGAAGACATGAACAATTTTGACTAAAAAGTATAATATCAACCACATGTGCTGAAGGATTGCAGAACAAATTTTATATTGCAATATAAATCTGCCAGAAACAACAGAAAAATGTCATCAGTCTCTTCCTCACGTTCTGTTGGCATTTTGAAATTACTGTCTTTTCCTGCCTCTCTGCTACTTCCCAAACAAAACCACGGTATTCAATGTTGTCACAGAATCTATTTGTCAGTGATGTTCCTTTGATAAACTATCAAAACTTATTGGCCAGATGAAAAGAAATCACATAAAAACTCAAACCATTTGTAAAATTCAAGACTGACTAAAAGGACTAAACGACTTCCACTTCATAGTGGACTCAAAAGAAATCGGTAAACAGCTATTATATGAAAAGAAGGAAAGGCAGCAAAATAGAAAAGCTTAGAAGGAAGGACATCTTAATTTTAGCTTTGACTTTGCCCATAATGTGATCCATTTCCTTCAGCACACATCACTCACTTTGCATTAGCCAGGCCTCTTGGTTTCAAGCGACAGAACTCAAGGCAACTGGCAAAACAAGAAATAAAAGCAGAGGTAGAGAAGAGCCACTCACTAGCTCATATAAAAAGTCCAGGAGTATATTTGGCGTGGCTGGATCCAGGTGTTTTAAAGACGTCATCAAGAACAGGTTTCTCCCTGGCCCCCAGCTCCCTTTTCCTATAAGCTGACTTTACTTTTAGATAGAATTTTCACACCCTATGAAAAGATTATTATTAGCAGTTCTAGCTATGTCTATCAGCAATCCTTGGGGCAGGAGACCACCACTTTTTCTGTTTTCATAAAAGTCCCATGGTCATTGGAGAGAACCTTTAGGTCTCAGGCCCTACCTTGAACCAATGAAAACTGTAAATTAGCCAGGTCTAGACTATAGGCCCTGAGAAGGCAATGGCAACCCACTCCAGTACTCTTGCCTGGAAAATCCCATGGACGGAGGAGCCTGGTAGGCTGCAGTCCATGGGGTCGCAAAGAGTCGGACATGACTGAGAGACTTCACTTTCACTTTTCACTTTCATGCATTGGAGAAGGAAATGGCAACCCACTCCAGTGTTCTTGCCTGGAGAATCCTAGGGATGGGGGAGCCTAGTGGGCTGCCGTCTATGGGGTGGCACAGAGTTGGACACGACTGAAGTGACTTAGCAGCAGCAGCAGACTATAGGCCCACATACTGCGTGGACTGAAATTTAAGATGGGGTGTTTGTTCACAGGCAAATCAGGACACTGTTCCCAGAAAAAGTGGGGAATGCATGATAAATAGTGGATAAGTAAAAAAAAAAATGCACTTCCATCCCAACCTCTCTTGGATTTCAAAGTACTCAATAAAATACAGAATTTAGAGCTGATAATGTAAAGCTGTTTACTCTAAGATTCAAACTACAGTATTTCAAAGAATCTTTTGAGGAAGAGATGGCTGAAACCTAATATTGACTCTCCTACTCTTGTTATTCAGTTGCTCAGTCACGATGGACTCTTTAAGACCCCATGGACTGCAGCACACCAGGCCTCCCTGTCCCTCACCATCTCCTGGAGCTTGCTCAAACTCATGTGCATTGATTTGGTGATACCATCCAACCATCTCATCCACTCTCCTCCCCTTCTCTTCCTGCATTCAATCTTTCCCAGCATCAGGGTCTTTCCAATAAGATGGCTCTTCACATCAGGTGGCCAAAGTACTGGAGTTTCAGCTTCAGCATCAGTCCTTCCAATGAATATTCAGGGTTGATTTCCTTTAGGATTGACTGGTTTGATCTCCTTGAAGTTCAACAGACTCTCAAGAGTTCTCCAACACCACAGTTCAAAAGCATCAATTCTTTGGTGCTCAGCCTTCTTTATGGTCCAACTCATACATCCTACTGGAAAAACCTACTCTACTTTCAGTAATAACCTGTCCTACCCACCCCATCTCAGTTTGGATATGTGCACATCAGGCAGCAAAAGAGTATTATTTCCCACACTTCCCTGTAGCCAAATACAACCACAGGACTGATGTGGTAATTGTAGTTATGGCTTCCAAAGATATCCAAGTCTTAATCCCTGGAACGTGTGAAAATTCCCTATGTGGTAACAGACTTCTTGCCAACTTGGTTAAGTTAAGGATCTCGAGATGGAGAGATTATTCTGGATTACGGGGTGATTCCCAAAGGCAATCACAAATGTCCTTATGAAATAGAGATCAAGAGGTATGACATACAGAGGAGAAGAATGTCATGTGACCACATAGGCGGAAATGGGGTGACGCAGTCCCAGCCCAGGGACACAGCCAGCCACCAGAAGCTGAAAGCTGCAAGGAAACTCTCCCAAAAGCCTCCAGAAGGAGTGCAGCCATTTGGGCATCCTGATTTCAGCTCAGAGAGACCAAGAAAGAACTGTTAGAGTATACACTTCTCTTGTTTTAAGCCACTACATTTGGGTAATTTGTTATAACAGTTACAGGTAACTAATCTAACTAAGTTCTGACAAACAAAATATGAGCAGAAAAGGAGATGTCCAGCTTCCAGTTCATGCTCTTCAAAGGAAAGGTGCTTCTTTCCCTTTCGTCTCTCTTCTATCCAGGTGGCTGCAGTGAAGAAGTGCTGGTGAGCCAACTTGTACCATCACTCATTGTGTGAATAACAGTAACATGGGAGGATGTTGGAGCAACAAGACAGAAGGGGCCTGGGTCCCCAACATTTACCTTAAAATCCCAATTTGAGAGAGATATAAAATTCTATCTTGTGTCAGCCACTATTCTGGATTCTCTTATTGTAGCTAATCTATATTTTAACAAAACTACTATTTTCATCAGCCACGAGGCTGCAACTCAAAGGCTTGCGACTATAGGGAGTATAATTAACCAAGACCCAGAGGCTACAATCTGAAACTCACCATCACATCTGCACCCAGCACTCACTTCCCGTAAGCTGCTCCCATAATCTCAGTGTAGTGGGGATGCACTCTCATTTTGGGGAGACCCAAGACTCCTCTAACAGCCAAATGACTCAAGGACTCCTCGGTGGCTTTGCTGCAACTCCTTAGATAGTATAGCAGTCTACAATACTTCCAGTCAATCTTCCTTCACTCTCCCTTCACTTGGGGCGGGTGGTTTCACCATGTGATGGAGCTCCCAACCGTATCAGTTTCTTCCTTCCCTATATTCTCTCTCAGGTGTTTCCCTAGTTAAGTTCCTACTCATTTAATCCCATCTTGGCATCTTCTTTTCAGATTAACACACCACATTTTCTCAAAAGTTCATGAACAATGAGAACTTCCGGCAAAATAAGGGCATAAGAATCTTACTGAGTAATAAAGCAGTCTTGTCACAAGCCTATTAACCCAAGGTAACTTTCCAGGACAAGAAACAGACTTGGGTATCTTACACCTTACTTGCCCCACACAACCTCCTGCTGACTTCCAAATTATCTGCTCTTATTAGGAAATAAATTATGTGGGCAATAGAATTTTCTCTCAAGATATGGCAAACTGCATACTATTGACTGCAAATAAATGAATGAGAAGTAAAATTTTATCAATTAGCTAATTGCTTTGCTTAAGTATCAAACAGCAGGATGGTTGGTGGTAAGCACATACAGGATTCAGGCTGACTAAATATTTCATCCATCTTTGGCCTGATTGAACCTAGTATAGGTAATGTCCATTAGCTCTGAATTTCTGCAGGTTTGCATGTTTTTGCCTTGGTGGGTGCTATTCACCTGGCCCAGAGGTACAAATATCCATACAGGGTGAAGCCTTGTCTAACTTCCCCAATTATTGTCACTGTTGATCCCACTTCAGTCTATTTGCACTTTTAATTATAACTTACTTCTTTCTGGAAATATATTTGTCTCTGAGATCATCATACTTTTTATTCATTTTAATAATCCCCTGATTCTTCCTCATACTTTCTTTATCAGTCATCATTGCACATTTGCTGAACTGAAGTAAATATAAAAGAGTTGGAAAATAGAGTACATTAATATTGTTGGAGACCAACATTTATGCAACAGATTAGGAACGTTCCCCCAGGAGTTGGAAACATCCCTCAAGGAGTGGTTATTAGAGTGAGAAAATATGCCATTGAGAATCTCAGGGATGAAAATGTCTGCTCCTAACAAAGGCTTTAAACACAAAACTGAGCAGAGCAAATTGAAAATGATGGGTTATAACCCTTCAACATGTAGTATATTTACAACCATGCCAACTGTGGGAAGACTCTACAAACCATGCCTTATTCGTTGTTGTGTGGAAAGGGAGTGTTGTGTGTGTCTGTGTGTGTGTGCTCGCATGTGTATCTGTGTTCCAGGAGACAGAGGTGTGCACTTCTTTCTCATCTATTGTCAGACAAAAAACAAAGGTTTTCTACTGCACTTCTGAAAACATGTTAGATTTCTACTTTTAAACGCTGCTGCTGCTAAGTCACTTCAGTCATGTCCGACTCTGTGCGACCCCATAGACGGCAGCCCACCAGGCTCCCCCATCTGCTTACAGTGCAAAACTGTTACTGACATATATCTTAACTGAACGTTTGTTTAGGCCTCAAAGTTTTTTAATATTAAAGGAAAACACATTATCTGATCACAGTAATAAGAAAATACAATTAGAAAATTAGAGAATTCTTAGAATGTTAGTATATCAGATATATGGAACTGGCGGGCCGGGGGTGGGTAGAAAGCACAGATTTTGATTTCCAGATCTGAGTCTGACATAAACTAACAACACAACCTAGGATTAGTCACCTAAACACTCTGTGACCTGGCAACCTTATCTATACAAATGAAAGCACTGAAGTGTTTCACAGATTGAAAACTGGTGGTTTATGAGCCAGGTGCTGCTTAAAGATGTGTTTTCTTTGGCTAGTTGAATTAGTTGCTTAACTTTAACTCAAGACATTTTGGCAGAAAAATAATACACTCTCTGGCTCCTTTGAAAAATCAAAAGATTAAACAACCTCATCCTGTATTCCCATATGGCAGCCATTGGGCAAAGCAAATATTTTTCAGGTATATGTTACCCACTTCATTCATTTATGCCTGTGAATGTGTGACTCCTACACTTCATTACCTCAAAGGGTCTGTCTAGTTCTAAAGGTCTGTGAGACTAGAATAAAACTGAGAGTCTAGAAACAAACCCATCTATATTCATTATCAATTGATTTTTCAGTAAGTGTGTCAAGACAACTCAATGAGAAAATAATAGTCTTTTCAACAAATGGTCCTGAGACAACTTGATATCTCCATGCAACTAAATGAAGTTAGACCCCTTCCTCATATACATAACAAATCAAGATGGATCATAGATCCAGACATAAGAGATCAAACTATAAAACTATTAGAAGAAAATATAGAAAAAATCTTCATGATCCTAGATTAGGCAAAGTTGTCTGAGATATGACACCAAAAGATCAAGTGATGAAAGAAAAAAGATAAATTGGACTTCATCAAAATTTTAAAAATATTTGTGCTTCAAAGGATACCTAACAAAATAAAAAGACACCCCACAGAATGAGACAAAATATTTGCAAATCATGTATCTGATAAGGGATCTGTAAGATGGAGTATATAAAGAATTTTGTTGTTATAATGCAATAATAAAATGATGAATAACCCTCTTAGAAAACAAGTAAGGGACCTGAATAAACATTTCTCTAAAGATATGCAAATAGTCAAAAAGCATATGAAAAGATGCTCACCATTATCAGGGAAATGCAAATAAAAACCACAATGAAATACAACTTCATACCCACTAAAATGACTATAACCAAAAAGATACATACAAACTAGTGCTGACAGAAATATGAAGAAATTTTTGGTAGGAATGTAAAATTTTGTACTCACTTCTGAAAACAGTCTGAAAGTTCATTAAAAGGTTAAATGTGAAACTACCATATACCCAGTAATTCCACTACTAGATACATACCCAAAGGAAGTGACAATATATGTCCAAAGGAAAACTTGTACATGAATGTTTATAGCAGCATTATTCACTATAACCAAAATACAGAAACAACCAGATGCCCATCCATTTGCAATAAAAATGAATGCAATAAACTAGAAAATTCTGAAAGAGATAGGAAATGACAGAACACCTTACCTACCTCCTGAGAAACCTGGAGGCAGGTCAAGAAGCAAGAGTTGGACCAAACATGGAATGTTTGGAATGGACTGGTTCAAGATTGCCAGGAGAAATATCAATAACCTCAGATATGCAGATGACACCTCAGATATGCAGATGACACCACCCTAATGGCAGAAAGTGAAGAGGAACTAAAGAACCTCTTGATGAAGGTGAAAGAGGAGAGTGAAAAAGCTGACTTAAAACTCAACATCCAAAAAGCTAAGGCCACTGTGTCTGGTCCCATCACTTCATGGCAAATAGACAGGGGAAAAAATGAAAACAGTGACAGACTTTATTATCTTGGGCTCCAAAATCACTGCAGACAGAGACTGCAGCCAAAATTAAAAGACACTTGCTCCTTGGAAGAAGAGCTATGACAAACCCAGAATGCATATTAAAAAAGCAGAGACATCACTTTGCTGACAAAGGTCTGTATAGTCAAAGCTTTGTTTTTCCAGTAGTCATGTATGGATGTGAGAGCTGAACCATAAAGAAGGCTGAGCCCTGAAGAATTGATGCTTTCAACTGTGGTGTTGGAGAAGACCCCTGAGAGTCCTTTGCACAGCAAGGAGATCAAACCAGTCAATCCTCAGGAAAATCAACCCTGAATATTCATTGGAAGAACTGATGCTAAAGCTGAAGCTCCAATACTTTGGCCACCTGATATGAAGAGCCAACTCATGGGAAAAATCCCGGATGCTGGGAAAGACTGAGGGCAGGAGGAGAAGAGGAAGACAGAGGATGAGATGGTTGGATGGCATCACCAATTCAGTGGACACGAGTCTGAACAAACTTCAGAAGACAGTGAAGGACAGGGAAGCCTGGCATGCTGCAGTCCATGGGGTCACAAAGAGAGAGTCAGACACAACTGAGTGACGGAACAACAACACAAAAGGAATGAAACACAGAAACAAGCAACAGCAAGGATGAACCTTTCGAACAATACTAAATGAGAAAGTCGGATACGAAAGGCCAATGGCATGATTCCACTTGTATGAAATGTCCAGAATAGGTCAACACACAGAACAGAAAGTAATCTACTGCCAATCTGGCAGTTGCCAGGGGGGAGGAATATAGAGTGACTCTTAATGAGTATGGGGTTTCTTTCTGGGGTGATGAAAATGTGGTGACATAGATTGTGGTGACGGTTTTATAAATTTTGCCAGTATGCTTAAAAAAAAAAAAACAACAACCACTAAATTGTATACTTTAAAAGGGTAGATTTAGTAGTAAATGTATTCTATCTCAGTTTTAAAAGTACATGAGCCTCCAGTAGGATCTAAATCTTCATCTCTATTATCCCTATTAACATTGTCAATATGGTATTACTTTCCTCAGTCACAGGTTAACAGGTATGAGCTATCCACTTTAGCATAAAACACAGCAAATTATGACAATGATGAAGTGAATTTTACTTATGAAAGAATAAAACTTGAGTTGGAGAAATTAATTTTACTTATGAAAGAATAAAACTTGAGTTTCTTCTTTCATAGAAAGGAAACTCTGGGGAAATTTTTTTAAGATACATATTTTACTCTCTTTTGAAGTTTCAAATTTTTTGTATTTTTTTCCTCACATAAACATCTTAACTCTATACGATTTATCTCTCTCTCTTTGTTTCAAGTTCTTTCTGGGCAAGGAAGACAAATACTAATCAATGATAAATTGACCCGTTTCAGTTTTAACATCATTTTGCATAATTACCCTGAAACTTATGAGCTCAATGTGTCTTCTGAATTTCAGATCAAGCTGAGGCATCTGGAAAATCGGCAGAACCTATTACAGATGCTCATTTCAAGCCAGTCCCCACCTCTCCTCTCTATTACTTAAACATTAGAGGAAATGGCCAGCTGTCTTGTAATAGGCCTATAAAAGAAATTAATATCCTAATCAAAGGGAAGGTATGTAGGCAAGTAAATTACACCAGCTCCTCTGTATTTCTCTTCTTGACCAATCACAAAAGGTAGTAAATTATTTAACAGTATCCAGCCAATTGGGGCAATATTCAAGTATTAAAGGTGAAAACATGATTGCCCTTAGAAAGAAATTCATATACAAGGGACTGTGAATATAGATATGTGTACATACATAATGAGAAGTGGGAAAAAATATGCTATTTTCTAAGGCAGCTACTGTTTGAACTGATTGGACTAAAAGAAGTGCAGATTCTCTTTGTTGGCAGAAAGATGTTCTTTGTTTAGAAAAACACCTGTATGAGTCGCCTTATTACCTATCCCCTGGCCTAGATAACAGCCATCCAGAAAGAGAAGAATAAAACTGACTTACATAGTGAAATAAAAACAATTCCTTAAAAAGTAATTTTCCCAAAGGCAAGAGATACCTTGTGATCTATTCCTCCATCCTACTTTACTCTGATATGTTTAACCTGTCCTGCGGAAGGCATGAAACAGACTCCCTAACCCACTTGTTTCCAACTGGGTTGTACCAGGGGATAACTACTGATGATTGGAGGGTGAAGTCAGGGTGTTTATTCCCGAAGCCCTCTCTGTGCTGGGCCTCTGGCCAGCAGAAGCGAGGCAATTCTTTCCCACAGTGGGGCTCCTCCCTCAAGGTTTCAGAGACTGCTTCTCTGCCCTTGTCCTTCCAGCTAAAAGTTAGTAACAGCTCCCCACTGTTGCCAGCCACACAAAGCTTCAACATACATTCAGCTCTGCCACAAGCAACATATGTGTTCTTAAAAATCATCATGCAATACAAAACTGTGCAATAAAAAACATGGTGCTTATGGGAAAAAGGGGTTAAAGGCACGCACATACAAAAACTATTATCTATGACATTTGAAAAAGAGAAGACCCTAACAAAAACAGTTGCCAGTGTTACACTTGTCACATGATTAAGAAATACAATAAATACTGCATTTTACTTTGAACAAGACCTTGGAGTTTGCTGGTGGAATTAAGCTTCCAAAGAGTTGTAGCTTGTAAGCTATTGTGAAGCGGCATCAGGAAGCTTATCTGAAATGGGGACAGAAAACTGCCCCACCAGATGGGGATGGTGTGGTGCATAACTGTGTAGTCACCTGAGGTGGGCAGAGGGTATTTGGGGGATGGTATGCATTGATAGGTTCCTACACACTTGGTTCAACTAGATACAAATTTCTGGGTTCTCCTAACTTTCTCATGGGCAAAATCACATAAGAACAAGTGTAAACCTAGGTTCAAGCTGTTTCCAAAGACATCAAGGACACTGGCACAAATTTGAATTTTCAAAACAACTGTTAAAACGTAACTGACTGTACATAGTTCATTTTTCTATACCTGGCCTCAGTTCAGTTCAGTCGCTCAGTCGTGTCTGACTCTATGTGACTCCATGAATCACAGCACGCCAGGCCTCCCTGTCCATCACCAACTCCCGGAGTTCACTCAGACTCACGTCCATCGAGTCAGTGATGCCATCCAGCCATCTCGTCTTCTGTCGTCCCCTTCTCCTCCTGCCCCCAAGCCCTCCCAGCATCAGAGTCTTTGCCAATGAGTCAACTCTTCGCATGAGGTGGCCAAAGTATTGGAGTTTCAGCTTTAGCATCATTCTTTCCAAAAAACACCCAGGACTGATCTCCTTTAGAATGGACTGGTTGGATCTCCTTGCAGTCCAAGGGACTCTCAAGAGTCTTCTCCAACACCACAGTCCAAAAGCATCAATTCTTCGGTGATCAGCTTTCTTCACAGTCCAACTCTCACACCCATACATGACTACTGGAAAGACCATAGCCTTGACTAGATGGACCTTTATTGGCAAAGTAATGTCTCTGCTTTTGAATATGCTATCTAGGTTGGTCATAACTTTTCTTCCAAGTAGTAAGCATCTTTTAATTTTATGGCTGCAATCACCATCTGTGGTGATTTGGGAGCCCCCAAAATACCTGGCCTATGAATGACCTTATAAATAATAGTCCCTTTTCTATATTCTTCTCAGTTATCACATTTAATTGTGAATTATGTCTTCTGTTTCTTATTGTAACACCTAGAGAGAGAGGGGGAAGGGCATTCTGTGGACAAGGGTTCTGGCAATACAGTAGGAGTTCAGAACCTGAAAAGAAATAAGTAGTTGCCAAGGAACTTTCAGAGACAGAGATGTGTCTTAATGGAATTCCAGTTGCTTCACGTACTTTAGTATCTTATAGTCCCCACCACAGCCTGCCCCACCATATCTTCTCTTACATGCAAGAGCTCTATACTAATGGGGGTCTGGAGAATGAAAGGAGAGATTAATGTATGGGACACGAAGATAGGCAGGAAGCACAAGGGTCACAATTGCCAAGAAAAAACAAGAGAGACATACACCCCTTTCCCCAGAATCAACCTTTGAAGGGCATCAGGCAGTTCTTGTTCTGTTACTATGCATGTACCTCTCCTAGGGGCTGATTGGTTGGTAGAGAACTGGACTCTACATACAAGAAAAGTGAATATGGCTTTTACTTCTATATCTCTCTCCCCACTCTGCCACAAACAGTTTCTCAATTGTATTTTCCATTTTAAAGGCATTTGTCCTGCAAGTAACAAGAATTTAGAAGGGAAAACATTCAATAATTCTCCCTTCAACACATCCTTTTCTTTTTTACCCTGAGTCTGAACATAAGTATAACCTAGTCTGTACCCAACGATATTACATTAGCCATAGATGCACACCCCCAGGAAGGGATTATTAATCCCCCAAAAACCTTGGCAGAATTTGATGAAAGATGAAATGTATTTTCACAGATGGTTGTGCTATGGTGTATTTGATTTGAAAATTTTTCAACAAAGCAATACTCGATTTCTGTTGTATTCCCTGAAAGCAACTATTACATGAAAAGGTAGACAGGTAAGACACAGTTAACAAAGACTAAAGAGTTGTCATTAGCTTAGAAATGTTCTGGAAAATAAATGAGGGCCACTTGCCAATAATATGACTATAAAATACAGAAATGAAAAATCTATATTGCAAATGTACACATACTTCCACCCCACATCACAGTTTGATGCAGCAAGAGATAAATGGCCCATCATTGATTGTTTTTACAGGAAAATGACAACTCCCCAAAGAAGAGAAACAGAACAGCTCTCCATTCACATAAAAAGCAAATTACAGATGCAGGGGGGGAAAAAAACTACTACTCTCAGAGCAAGATTCAATTAAAAAAATGTGTCTGGCTTTGACAGGGCAAATTCCAGGCATAGGAGATTTTCATAGAAGTCAGTTTTAAAGGAATGGCTTGAGTGCTACAAAAGCCTATGGAACTTTTCATGGCTTGTCATAATTTCTCGGTAATACTAAACAAGGATTTCCGGCTCCTTAGCTCATATTTTCCCTCTAACTGATCCTGCAAGGTGGTGTTACGCTTTTAACAGTGTATTTCCTCTCTGAAAATCATTTTGAATTATAGCTGCATGGTAAGTATCAAATAATAAGTAATTGTGCTACCTTATTGTGTTGAATACCCTAGTGTGTATTGCTTTACTAAGGATGGCGTGTGTCTGTGCATGCTTATGAATATATATGGTTAAACAGCAGTTGTAAATACTTTACCGAGGATGGTGTGTGCGTGTGCATGCTTGTGAATATACATGGTTAAACAGCAGTTGTATTGCTTTACCAAGGGTGGTATGTGTGTGTGCATGCTTTTGAATACACATGGTTAAACGGCAGTTGAAACTATGGAAGGAAGACCAGAGGCAGCTCGTCCTGTCCCATGCAGAGCTTCAAGGATAGCAGAAATGGCATTATTGAAAGAGAAGGCAATTCTAACTCTGGGACATCCCTTTCCACCTTCAGAAATGTGAGCTCTTGTCTTTGTGTTGTTCAAAGGTACAAGTCAACACAAAGAACCTCTGAAAGCCACAAGTTTTTTGACCCCAAACTTCTATACGCGCTCCCCTCTGCCCTGTCACCCTTCATCCACTTTGTACAAAGTATCGTTAAGGGTTTCTAGACATTAAGTTCTGGATCTTGTTATAATGCTCAGAATTGCTGTCAGCAGACAGAAAAAGAGCTCCAATCATCAGGCTTGAACTGTGCGAATAAATACACTCATTTGGGTGTTATCAAGCTGTTCCATTTGTATTACCATTTCATTCTTCAGTTGACATTGTGACACTTGGAAAACCAAAGAAGGCGTTTCTTCAGTGCTTTACCCTCGACCTCAGGGCAGCATGGCCTTTATTCTCTCTCTTCTCTGTCCCCTTTTGCCCTTTGGAGATAATTGCCTACATTTGGGTGCCTATATTACATATGTTTCAACCTGCTCCCCAAACATTAACCGTTTGGGATTAAAATAGTTTCTAAGAAGCATTTTCAGCCTTTCCTTGAACTCCTGCCAGTCTAGGGCTCTGAACAGAAAGGAAAATGCTGAGCATTAAAAACAAAATCGGGATTAGTCACAAGGAGATAATAAATAGCACATTATTGCATGTGGCAGAACAAAAAATAACTTGTTTGTATTTTAGTGGTTTAACCATGACGACCGTTTGAGGTCTTTGTAAAGGTAATAGGAACACAGGCCTGTCAAGAAGTAGGAAAAGATTGGAGAGAAGCTTTATCATGGAAATCATATCAGGTCATTGACATTGTTTATGCAAACAGATTGAGAGTCAATTCAAGTATTCCCACAAGGCATTATTTGCAATGCAAATACTAATCGAAGTAATAAATGATGTAGAAAATCTTGAGGAGGAACGTACAAAGCTAAGAGTTAGACTGAGGCCTGCAGGATCCAGTTCTCTTAATATCATGCTAATGAAAGTGTAGGACAAACACAACTCAGATCTTTTCAGAATCTCTGCAGGTTAAGGTGGAGGGTGGCCAGGCTGCCATACAGGAATGGAGAAACATTATGCTAAAATAAGAAAAAAATACCACCACCACGACTAATCTTTAAAAAAAAAAAAAAAAAAGCACCCAATGAGGTTGATGTACTATTTTATTCCCATATTACAGATGAGAAAATCAAGGTATATCAAGACAGCTGAATCAATTTGCCAAAGGTTGCACAGCTGATAGACGTTGGAACAAAGATTTAAACCAAAGCAGTGCAGCTCATAAAAATCTCTCTATTCAATTCACTCTCAGGTTGGCATGAATGGGTTGGGAAAGTTGTGGCAACAGTTAGAACTGGACATGGAACAATGGACTGGTTTAAAATTTGGAAAGGAGTACTTTGAGGCTGTATATTGTCACCCTGCTTATCAACTCATATGCAGAAATGCCAGGCTGGATGAGTTACTGGATGGAATCAAGATGTAGGAGAAATATCAATGACCTCAGATATGCAGATAATACCACGCTTATGGCAGAAAGCCAAGAGGAACTAAACAGCCTCTTGATGAATGTGAAAGAGGATAGTGAAAAAGCTGGCTTAAAACTCATCATTCAAAAAATGAAGATTATGGCATCTGGTTCCATCACTTCATGGCAAATAGATGGGGAAACAATGGAAACAGTGACAGACTTTTTCTTGGGCTCCAAAATCACTGTGGGCAATGACTGCAACCATGAAATTAACAGACACTTGCTCCTTGGAAGAAAAGCTATGACAAACCTAGACAGCGTATTGAAAATCAGAAATATTACTTTGTCTATAACGGTCTGTATAGTCAAAGTTATGGTTTTCCCAGTAGTCATGTATGGGTGTGAGAGCTGGACGATAAAAAGGCTGAGTGACAAAGAAGCGGCACCTTCAAACTGTGGTGCTAGAGAAGACTCTTGAGAGTGCCTTAGACAGCAAGATCAAACCAGTCAATCCTAAAGGAAATCAACCCTGAATATTCATTGGAAGGACTGATGTTGAAGCTCCAATATTTTGGCCACCTGTTGCAAAAAGCTGACTCATCAGAAAAGACCCTGATGCTGGGAAAGATTGAAGACAGGAGGAGAAGGGGATAACAGAAGATGAGGTGATTGAATGGCATCACTGAGTCAACAGGCATGAGTTTGAGCAAGCTCTGGGAGATGGTGAGGGAAGGAAATCCTAGAATTCTGCAGCCCATGGGTTTGTAAACAGTCAGACATGACTGAGCGGCTGAACTACAACAACCATTACAGAAGTAGGCATTAGCCAACTACTCAGGCATTTGCTCACACATTCAATAAATATATATGAAGCACCTACTATGTGCCATGTGTTCCCACTGGAGACTGGGAATTTAATGACAAACAATCAGGTGAGATTCTTGTTGTTTTGGAATTTACAATCTGCTTGGGGAGATTGGTGGAAAAATCCAGGCTGCCTACAAAGCTTTGGAGGGAAGATCCAAATATTCAAGTGGGTCTGGAAGTTTTAACGTGTGTCAGAATTGCCAAGAGGGCTTATTAAAGAGGCATTGCTGGACTTGATTCCCATAGTTTCTGATTCAGTAGATCTGATTTTGCTGCTGCTGCTGCTGCTAAGTCGCTTCAGTCGTGTCTGACTCTGTGTGATCCCATAGACGGCAGCCCACCAGGCTCCCCCGTCCCTGGGATTCTCCAGGCAAGAACACTGGAGTGGGTTGCCATTTCCTTCTCCAATGCATGAAAGTGAAAAGTGAAAGTGAAGTTGCTCAGTTGTGTCCGACTCCTAGCGACCCCATGGACTGCAGCCTACCAGGCTCCTCCATCCATGGGATTTTCCAGGCAAGAGTACTGGAGTGGGTTGCCATTGCCTTCTCCCAGATCTGATTTTAGGCCCAAGAATTTGCATTCCTAACAATGCATGAGGAGGAGGCATGGTTTGAAACCACTGCTGTAAGGGTTATTTAGCTGGGGGAGAAATATTTCTTCATGTTGTCCTGTGGATCTGCAGAGGGTAATTCTGAACTTAGAAATAAGAGCCAAGGAACTATATTGATCTAATTAGTGGCCTGCTGGGAATAGCTCTCACTCTGCCTTAAAAGATCAACATGTTCCCTATCATGGGTAACACATCCAGCCACCAATAGTCACTTGACACAAGATTTAATAGAATAAGATATACATTAGGTAAGCTTAGCTACCACAGAGCCAAAATGAAAAGTAAAACATCAGGCCAGAGTGTGATGTCTTGAGTGCATTATTGAGTAATGGGAAAGTAGCATTTAACATATTGATGGGCTGCTAATGGGAAGAGAACCTACTAAAGGGGAATATTTTTGCTCACCAATCAAAGAAACATTTCATTCTTACAGATAATGATACACTCTCATTTAATTGACATGATGATTCAAATTTCCTCCAGTCTCCTGGATCTGGTTTCAATATATATTAGAGGGGGAAAAAAAAAAAGCCTGAGTATTCCTTGTCTATAAAAGGGAGACTTTCCAGATTCATGGCCTTCTTGTCTATTGGAAAGATCCATGGCAAGAGTGAAAAGAAAAATTGGGAAAAGGCCAACTTCTTCGAAAACCATATGTGGATATAAAAGCGGCATTATCTGTGAACTGAACAATTTTATATATGTGTATATATATATATATATTTTTTTTTTTTTTTTCAAAAAAAGAGTGGATAGTTTAATACTACAGGATAGGAGGGAGCAGAAATGAGCAACACAAGTTTTCGCATTTGGCTGACCTTTCTTCCAGACCAAGTAGAATGAACTGCTCACACTGGGGATGCCATTTTGTTGTGCTCTGCAGTCTTCTGCTAAAGCCACAAAGGAAACTAACTAGTTGGGCAAATAAACATCCAACCTTAAAGACAGATGCAAGTGATCTGGAAAGTCATAGCGATCTGGTTGCCCATTCTTTGTCTTGGCACAGGTAATTAAAAGCTAGTTCAGATCAGATCAGATCAGATCAGTCGCTCAGTCATATCCGACTCTTTGCGACCCCATGACTTGCAACACACCAGGCCTCCCTGTCCATCACCAACTCCCGGAGTTCACTCAGACTCACGTCCATCGAGTCAGCGATGCCATCCAGCCATCTCATCCTCTGTCGTCCCCTTCTCCTCCTGCCCCCTATCCCTCCCAGCATCAGAGTCTTTTCCAATGAGTCAACTCTTCGCATGAGGTGGCCAAAGTACTGGAGTTTCAGCTTTAGCATCATTCCTTCCAAAGAAATCCCAGGGCTGATCTCCTTCAGAATGGACTGGTTGGATCTCCTTGCAGTCCAAGGGACTCTCAAGAGTCTTCTCCAACACCACAGTTCAAAAGCATCAATTCTTCGGCGCTCAGCCTTCTTCACAGTCCAACTCTCACATCCATACATGACCACAGGAAAAACCACAGCCTTGACTAGACGGACCTTTGTTGGCAAAGTAATGTCTCTGCTTTTGAATATGCTATCTAGGTTGGTCATAACTTTGCTTCCAAGGAGTAAGTGTCTTTTAATTTCATGGCTGCAGTCACCATCTGCAGTGATTTTGGAGCCCCCCAAAATAAAGTCTGACACTGTTTCCACTGTTTCCCCATCTATTTCCCATGAAATGGTGGGACCGGATGCCATGATCTTCGTTTTCTGAATGTTGAGCTTTAAGCCAACTTTTTCACTCTTCACTTTCACTTTCATCAAGAGGCTTTTGAGTTCCCCTTCACTTTCTGCCATAAGGGTGGTGTCATCTGCATATCTGAGATTATTGATATTTCTCCCGGCAATCTTGATTCCAGCTTGCGTTTCTTCCAGTCCAGCATTTCTCATGATGTACTCTGCATATAAGTTAAATAAACAGGGTGACAATATACAGCCTCAACGTACTCTTTTTCCTATTTGGAACCAGTCTGTTGTTCCATGTCCAGTTCTAACTGTTGCTTCCTGACCTGCATACAGATTTCTCAAGAGGCAGATCAGGTGGTCTGGTATTCCCATCTCTTTCAGAATTTTCCACAGTTTATTGTGATCCAAACAAAGGCTTTGGCATAGTCAATAAAGCAGAAATAGATGCTTTTCTGGAACTCTCTTGCTTTTTCCATGATCCAGCGGATGTTGGCAATTTGATCTCTGGTTCCTCTGCCCTTTCTAAAACCAGCTTGAACATCAGGAAGTTCACGGTTCACATATTGCTGAAGCCTGGCTTGGAGAATTTTGACCATTACTTTACTAGCATGTGAGATGAGTGCAATTGTGCGGTAGTTTGAGCATTCTTTGGCATTGCCTTTCTTTGGGATTGGAATGAAAACTGACCTTTTCCAGTCCTGTGGCCACTGCTGAGTTTTCCAAATTTGCTGGCATATTGAGTGCAGCACTTTCACAGCATCATCTTTCAGGATTTGGAATAGCTCAACTGGAATTCTATCACCTCTACTAGCTTTGTTCGTAGTGATGCTTTCTAAGGCTCACTTGACTTCACATTCCAGGATGTCTGGCTCTAGGCCAGCGATCACACCATCATGATTATCTGGGTCGTAAAGATCTTTTTTATACAGTTCTTCTGTGTATTCTTGCCATCTCTTCTTAGTATCTTCTGCTTCTGTTAGGTCCATACCATTTCTGTCCTTTATCGAGCCCATCTTTGCATGAAATGTTCCTTTGGTATCTCTGATTTTCTTGAAGAGATCTCTAGTCTTTCCCATTCTGTTGTTTTCCTCTATTTCTTTGCATTGATTGCTGAAGAAGGCTTTCTTATCTCTTCTTGCTATTCTTTGGAACTCTGCATTCAGATGTTTATATCTTCCCTTTTCTCCTTTGCTTTTCACTTCTCTTCTTTTCCCAGCTATTTGCAAGGCCTCCCCAGACAGCCATTTTGCTATTTTGCATTTCTTTTCCATGGGGATGGTCTTGATCCCTGTCTCCTGTACAATGTCATGAACCTCATTCCATAGTTCATCAGGCACTCTATCAGATCTAGGCCCTTAAATCTATTTCTCACTTCCACTGCATAATCATAAAGGATTTTATTTAGGTCATACCTGAATGGTCTAGTGGTTTTCCCTACTTTCTTCAATTTAAGTCTGAATTTGGCAATAAGGAGTTCATGGTCTGAGCCACAGTCAGCTCCTGGTCTTGTTTTTGCTGACTGTATAGAGCTTCTCCATCTTTGGCTGCAAAGAATATAATCAATCTGATTTCGGTGTTGAGCATCTGGTGATGTCCATGTATAGAGTCTTCTCTTGTGTTGTTGGAAGAGGGTGTTTGTTATGACCAGTGCATTTTCTTGGAAAAACTCTATTAGTCTTTGCCCTGCTTCATTCCATATTCCAAGGCCAAATTTGCCTGTTACTCCAGGTGTTTCTTGACTACCTACTTTTGCATTCCAGTCCCCTATAATGAAAAGGACATCTTTTTTGGGTGTTAGTTCTAAAAGGTCTTGTAGGTCTTCATAGAACTGTTCAACTTCAGCTTCTTCAGCGTTACTGGTTGGGGCATAGACTTGGATTACTGTGAAAAGCTAGTTAGTTTTGCCAATAACCAAGTGTTTAAGATGACAGCACACAGGCCAAATATGACCAATAGATGCCATTTGTTGACCTGTATATTTTGTTCCTGTTGTTGTGCCTTTAAACATTGAACATGAATGGCTAAAATGAACTCTTGCTCCTTTCTGTATAACCTTGTCCTGACATTTTTCCAATATGTAGATACTGGAGGTAGTCCTTGCCTAGACTGATGACATCTTTAAGTTACCAACCAATCCCCTGGGCAGACTTGAGGTTTTGACCCCTGGTGTATAATTTACAAAATCACCCTTCAATTCTAGCATTCTTCTCTGATGATTTCTAACTATACCTCATTTTTTTTCACTTTACTAGTGAAAGCATAGGTTTTTCCACAAGAATTTTAATTGATCTTCGGTGAGTGATATAAAACTATATGAAACTTTGGGAGGAAATAAGTTTCTCAGTAAAGGTGTAGAATTACATTGTATATGATTCACGTTTAGTCCAGATTGTTGATCTGTTTTGCAATGGCTTAGAAATTTGGGATGTTAGGGACCTGATGTGAAAAACTGACTCATTAGAAAAGACCCTAATGCTGGGAAAGACTAAAGGAGGAAGGAAAAGGGGACGACAGAGGATGATGAGATCGTTGGATGGCATCACCGACTCAATGGACATGAGTTTGAGTAAGCTCCAGGAGTTGGTGATGGACAGGGAAGCCTGGTGTGCTGCAGTCCATGGGGTTGCAAAGAGTCAGACACGACTGAGCAACTGAACTGAACTGAGCTAAAGAAATTTGGGACTCATTAAATGAAATTTCCCAGTCAAAACTGGGAAATGACTTGATTTTAGCAAAACAAACCTATCACCACCAGATAGGACTTACCCCAGAGAACACACTAAATCTGTGGACATTCAGAGTGCGCTTTCTAAAAAGTAGAGCTGAAAAGTCTGAAGGAATGTAAAGTGCCCCAAGGAAAGTTCATTTTTATTCTGTAATTCATAGGAAATACAGTGCAATAAAAGCAGAATTGATTCAGAAAACAGCTGAAGATACTGAAACAGAATTAATCTTATTTACCTGACTTGTGCGAACTGGTAAAAGGCAAGGTGGGGTTAGAAGCCAGAACCTAAAAGGAAATGGAACAGTGATGTTAAGAATCTGTGACCATTCACATGTAATCACAGCAAGCTCCTAAGTGGCAAATCTCACTAATTAGGAATAACTGGGGTAATGGCCACTTGGAATTACTATGAAATCTTAAGTGTGGAGAATTATGAAGGAGATGTAGCAGTATTGTTTCAAGAGGAAAGACCAATAGTGAATGACTTTCTCAGGGTGGCAAGGTCCCGCTAGGGCTGCTAAGAGGTAGAATTATTCGAGGGCAGGGATGCTATTCAGGGTGTACCAATCACTGTAAAGTAGTTTGATGTTAAAAAGCTAAACCATCTCCTTCTATCTTATCTTTGCTGTTAATGCAACCATTTTTCTTCAGGAATGCTAGAAAACTTTGAGCCCAAGCTGTTTTCTGAAGAACACATTTCACAATATTGGTAACCAATCCTGATGCTGAGAACGATGGAAGACAAAAGGAGAAGAGGGTAGCAGAGGGTGAGAAGGTTAGATAGCATCACCAACTAACTCCGTGGACACAAATGTGAGCAAATTCTGGGAGACAGTGGACGACAGAAGGGCCTAGCGTGGTGCTACAGTCCATGGGGTCACGAAGAGTTGGACACAACTTAGCTGCTGAACAACAAAAACATCAACCAAAAATGATCTTAAAAGCTTTTGCTGTTACAAGTGAGGAAAGTCTGAAAAGTAAAACATACATATGTATGTATATTTACATAAGTGTGTGTGAGTGTGGGCACCTACATATGTAAAACTTAACCTTGCCATCTACTATATTGCTATAGCATATTTGATGGAATAAAATGAACTCTAGGAGGCAACTCTGATCTCCAATGTTTGTTTTGTGGTTTTTCTCCTTGGGTGATTTGGGACGCTCTATACACATTGACCAGGGTCTTTCCTCACTAATGCATTTTCTGATGACTCTTGAACTAATAAAGACTTCATTTGGAAGCTATGTTTTATCAGCATCTGGTCCTTAAATGTATGTTGAACAGGAGAACAGTATTCACGTCCAAACCTATTTCAACAGCAGCTCATAACCAAAAGTTATCTTAACGGAATTTTCAAGTCCAAAGCACTTGTTTAATTCCACGTCCGTCACTTTTAAGAGTGAGGTGCCTATAAAAGGACACACTAGTTCAGGAGGGTTGCAAGTGTCCTTGTGTGTTTTGGCTGGGGTCACTCTACAGACGGCTTGCTCAGAGATCCTGGAAAAGAAGACAACCTGAAGAAGACTGCCTGGAGGAAGAAAGGAAGACGAGACAAGAAAGGAAAGAAAGACAAGAACTGACCTCAAGTACATTCCCAGTACCAGACCCTGAATGACGCACTTGACGTTTGTGATACGTGAAAGGTCACCTTTTCATTGAGACCTTGCTGACCACCCTGTTTAAAACTATACCTCCCCCTCTTTAGTTTCTCCCCTTGGCATTTATCACTTTGCACTATAAAATTTATATATTTTACTTTCTGTGTTCTACTAGAATGTAAGTAAGCTTCATGAATGTAGGAATTTTGCCTACTCCTTTATCTCTGGTGCCCAGAATTTTGTCTGATAGGTAGTACATACTCAGCAAATCAATGTCAAATGAGTAAATGAGTGAATACAGACATATATGGGTACAAGCTCATATTTTGAGTGTCAGTGAACTCAGCAAGGCTGGATTTTCTTTGAATCTCAGTTTCTTAATCCTTGAAACACAGACAATGGTAGTTCCTTCCCCATAAGGCTATTGTAATGACAAAAAAGGTGCATGCCAGGACAACCTCTGACATGGTCTCTAGCACACTGTAGGTGCTTCAAAATTGTTGGCGATGATTATCGATATTGTCTTTATTCCTAAACCATAAACTAGGGCAGAATAAATATCCAACAAATATACAAAATTCCACATCTATGTATTTTCCCCCATCTTTACTAAGAGCACTGACATAGAGCTAGAAAGAAACTTAGTGGTGAAGAAGCTACCTTACCCTTGCTCATGTTTTGGAAAACACTATCTTAGGATTGGAGAGTAGGGATGGCCTCTTAGACCCCATGAAGGGCAGTGTGTAGCAGCTGGCTTGTCTGCCTCTGAGTTGTACACTTTGTAAATCAAAGGATATTTGGGTCTCAGGCTGTCCACTGTGTTAGCTTCCTGAGGCCTTAAACACACTTTAAAAGCAATTATTTTGCTTCTAGCTTTGGGGAGGAGGACATGAAGAGCAGCCTGGTGGAGGCAAAGCTCATATTTCAAGGCATGTCAGGGATGGAGATCGATGAAACACAGATAACAGTGGAAACGGATGTAAAACATAACCTCAGGTAGACTCATGACCAGGCCCACACACAGCCTTCAACCTACTTCAGAATTGAGAGGAAATGGAGCCACAACATTCAAAACAGGGACACAGTTTCAGAATGAAGGAAAGCTCAATAACACATAATCCCCAGGATTTCTGGAAAAAATGGTCATGTCTTGGCTTTGTGCTGCACTGAGGTTTTATGAACGTAAATGTTTCCAAATAATTGTTTATTTTCTTACTTCCTGTTCTTTGTATTTAATGTCCCTGTTAGAATTTACAGTAAAAGCTACTTTCTATAAGTCCTTATTCTATGCCTAAGTGCTTGTTGCAACAAACCCTTGAAACAGGAAGTATTGTATATGTGTCCATTTCACAGCTAGGGGCTAAAAGAGGTTACATCACATGGTCATACACTTAGTAGGCAGTATAGTCAAAACTGGTACCTAGGTCTCTCTGGTTCCAGCTCCTCCACAACTAAACACTCTGCTCTAGACTATAACACCACAAACTAAATTTGGTTCCCAAGGATATTCTTGCAATCCCTTGTAGTTTTTCTTCATACCATTGAACTTAATTTGTAAATAAACATATAAATATGTGATTAGTTGTCTAATACCTGCCTCAGTACTACACAAGATCTGTCAAATATGTAATTAAACATAAAGTGGACATAAACTGAGATTTCAGATTAAGATCAAAATTTATTTAGTTTTTTAAAATAAATTAAAAGCACCCCAAACTCTTCTACTTAGTGATTTTCGCCTTCTCAAAATAAAATCAGTTTGTAAGAGTTTCTAATAATTCTTTGCATAGTTATTCCACAATAACATGGGAAATTCAAACAGCTGTGCAATTTATCCATTTATTATGTATTGTTTGACTCTTCCACTAAACAGCTGCCAGTATATATCTATCATGTACCCTTTTACCTCTTTTTATTTCCAGTTCTTAGTAGGCACTAAACTATTATTTGTGGAACAAACCAAACAAAAATACTGTTGATGGACTTAACACAAATCCTATCAAAATACCCATGACTTTTCACAGAAAAGTGAAAAGTCATACTAAAATTTTTATGGAACCAAAAAGATCACATATAGCTAAAGTCATCTTGAGAAAAAAAGAACAAAGCTGGAGGTATCATGCTCCCTGACTTCAGACTATACTACTACTACTACTACTAAGTCGCTTCAGTCGTGTCCGACTCTGTGAGACCCCATAGACGGCAGCCCACCAGGCTCCCCCATCCCTGGGATTCTCCAAGCAAGAACACTGGAGTGGGTTGCCATTTCCTTCTCCAATGCATGAAAGTGAAAAGTGAGAGTGAAGTCGCTCAGTCATATCTGACTCTTAGTGACCCCATGGACTGCAGCCCACCAGGCTCCTCCGTCCATGGGATTTTCCAGGCAAAAGTACTGGAGTGGGTGCCATTGCCTTCTCTGTCAGACTATACTACCAAGTATAGTAATCAAAACAGGATGGTACTGGCACAAAAGCAGACTTAAAGATCAGTGATACAGAATAGAAAGTCCAGAAATAAACCTAAGCCCATAGGTTCAATTAGCCTAAGACAAAGAAGTAAAGAATGTACAAATAAAAGCAGACAGTTTCTTTAATAAATAGTGCTGGGAAAATTGAACAGTTATATGTAAAAGGATGAAATTAGAACATTTCCTCACAGCATATACAAAAATAAACTCAAAATGGATTAAAGACCTAAATGTAGGCCTGAAATCATAAAACTCTCAGAAGAGAATAAGGGCACAACACCATGTGACATAAATGTAGCTATATTCCTGGGGTTCTGTCTCTTGAGGAAAAAGAAACAAAAGCAAAAATAAGCAAATGGAACCTACTAAACAAAGTTCCTAATTAAATGGAACTTAAAAGTTTTTGTACAGCAAAGGAAACCACCAACAAAATGAAAAACAACTTATAGAATGGGAAAAAATATTTGCAAATGATATGACTGATAAGAGGTTAATATTCAAAATATATACACAGTTCATATAACTCAGTATATAAAAAAAAATTTTTTTAATGGGCAGATAAACTGAATAGACACTTTTCCAAAGAAAACATAGAGATGGCTAACAGGCACATAAATATATGTTCAACATTGCCAATTATCTGAGAAATGTAAATCAAAATCACAATGAGACAATGCCATACACATCCACCAGAATGGTTATCATCCAAAAAAAGCCTACAAATAACTAACAACTAACAAATGTCAACAAGAATGTGAAGAAAAGGGAATCCTAATATACTGTTGGTGGGAGTACATCCATAAACTAGTGCAGCCATTATGGAAAGCAACATAGAGTTTCCTCAAAAAACTAAAATTAGAATTACCAGATAATTCAGCAATTTCACTGCTGGATACATATTCAAAGAAAACAGGAACGCTAATCTGAAAAGGTGAATGTACTCCAATGTTCACAGAAGCATTAGTTACAATAACCAGGAGATGGAAGCAACCTAAGTGTCCGTAAACGCATGAATGGATCAAGAAAAGGTGGTATAGAGTTACAGTGGAATATTACTCAGCCTTAAAAAATGAAATGCTGCAGCATTTATCCTTAGTGAAATAAATCAAAGAAAGACAAATACTGTTACACACGTGGAATCTAGAAACTAAAACAAATGAATATACTGAATAAAAAACAAAACAGAAATAGATTCACAGATATAGAAAACAAGCTAGTGGTTACTAGTGGGGAGAAGGAAAAGGGGAGGGCCAAGGGTATGTGTTTAAGCAGTACAAACTGCTATGTATAAAATAAATAAATAACAAGGATATATTATACAACACAGAGAATATAGCTATGACTTTATAATAACTTTAAAAGGAGTATAATCTATAAAAATATTGAATCATCTTTCAGGTCATATACCTGAAACTAATATAATAAGTCAACTAACTATATTTCAGTTAAAAGGAAATACTACCAACAAGTTGTTGATATTTTAATGAAAGTAAAAATGTATCTTTATAACATATATATCTTTTCTGATTGGTATGAATTTAGAGATTTTTTCAGAACAAGTTACTTTGTGACTTTTTAACATTTAAGACACAACAGAATAATGTCAATTGATTCAAGGAAGAAACTCTGGTCATGAACCCAGGCTAAAGAGAAAAAGCCTAGCTGTTTTAGTTAGGTTTTCCCAAACAAAGTCGGGAGGTAAACCACAGCTTCTGACCACATATTTAAACATTCAAAAAACTGGCTGAAATTGCTTACATGTAAACAGCAAGAGATTAATACTGTGCTTTTGATTTTAATGAGTTCTGTGAGATTTCACCACACAATAAGCTGAAATGATTGTTTTCAGAAATAAAGAGAAGTAATGTAAGAATTTATCATATCCTTCATTTATTCTTCTCTCAGAAATGAAAAAAAGACAAAACAAAACCCAAAACAGACAAAACAAACAAGAAGCAAAGAACAAAAGAAGCTGGAAGAAAGGATTGATGATGAAGTACAGGAATGGAGAAATGTGCTATGAAGCACGGAGAAAAGCATTCCAGCTAAATGAAAGGGAAATACTGAATGAAAGATGGGAATGCAGGGTAAGCATGAAGAAATGGTCAGAACTGGATACCAAGGCAGAGGAATTGAGCTCCCAGCTGGTGAGTCAAATGTTGAAATAATCCAATTTTAATTATACGTGAGTCTCATCTTTGCTATTTGTTTAATTTTCTTCTCCTCTGCAAATACAGAGACAGCTGTTTCCCTTTTGACACAATTATCTTTGTTGAGAAGCTTTCGAAACTTCCCTTTGAAAGGTCTGCAGAACTTACAAGAAGCCTGAACACATTAAGTGACAGATCTTTTAGATTTCAGACAAGGAAAGCATTTTGCTCAAATCCTTGAATCTAAAGCCAGAGGGTCAGGGACGGTGGCATAAAACACTCTGAGATTCAATGTAGAATGAAAAGTGGAACTTATTTGATGCTGGGAGTCAACAACTTGACCATGAGCTTAATTACACTATGAGTGGAAAATTGAACCAAGGTGTCAACCCAGCAACCAATCAGATTGTCATTATGGGGAATTTGAACTAAGCTATTTAGAGTCTATAGTCAACTGGTGATGAACACTGGATCATAAAGTCAAACAGATTTAGGACTGGTGGTCAGGTAGGCCACGATAACTGAGAGACAGAAACAGAAAACTGAGGACCTCAGTCAGGAAAGAGAAAAAATTAAAAGACACAAAACCAGGGTTTCCCAGGTGGCGCTAGCGCTAGAGAACCCGTCTGCCAATGTAAGACATAAGAGACGTGGGTTCGATTCCTGGGTTGGGAAGATTCCCCTGGAGGAGGGCATGGCAATCCACTCCAGTATTCTTGCCTGGAAATCCTAAGGACAGAGGAGCCTGGTGGGCTACTGTCCACAGGGTTGCAAAGAGCCAGACACGACTGAAGCAACTTAGCATTCAAACTGAAAGGAAGAAAAAGACAGAATGGGTAGCCCCAGAGAGAAGTATCTTCCTTTCTTATCAACTTGCCGCCTCCAGTCTCATGAAGACTCAGTATCCAAATTCATGACAAAGGTACAACGGTCAATTTTATTGAGCACATATTCTTGCCTGGAGAATCTCAGGGACGGCGGAGCCTGGTGGGCTGCCATCTCTTGGGTCACACAGAGTCGGACATGACTGAAGCAACTCAGCAGAAGCAGCAGCATACAAGACATTATACATACATACATACATACGATGTTTCATTACATCCTCAAACAACCCTAGGAAGAACTGTTATTGTTCCCATTTTATGGATGACAGAGTGAAGCTGAGAGACATAGTGATTTGCCTCATGATGTAAATGGTAGTAAAGTTCATTTCTGATTCTAAGGCTCTCACTGTTAAGCCCAACTGTACACTTCTTGTTGTATCCTTAAATTACCTTCTTTACTTGAACGAACTTGAGAGTATCTTTTTATAGAAGCCAGTCATCCCTCCTTAAGACAGAAATGAACAAGTTCAAGATGTTGGGCCAGGAGGGAGCCCTCACTAGAGGCTGAGGGTGTGACACAGAGACACTTCTGTGGCTTAAAAGCCCATGATCAAGTAGAAACATTAAAAAAGATCAGTGGTGACCAGGGGCTGGGATGGGAAGATGAATAGATGGCATGCAGAGGTCAGAGAAACTACCCTGTAACTATGACAATGGTGGATTGGTATCATTTTACATTTATCATTATACATCTGTTCAAACCAATAAAATGTACACCATCAAAGGTGATTCCTTTTGCCATGAACTCAAAATTGCTCTAAAAAATAAAGCTCACTGATGCAAAAAATCCTTTTGAGTATAAAGATTCAGCTTTTAATATTTTTTCTATTTCCCTTTCCTCCTTTCTAAATTTTTACATTCAGCAAGTTGATTGGTATAAACCACATTTCTTGCTAAATTTGATGTTCCATTGTTCTCTCCAAATTGTGTTCTGACCCATGAAAGAAGATATTAAGTAGTTTAATTTTTTTTTAAACTGAGTGGGAGAAAGACAGGGAGAGGGGATACTTTCAGTAAGAAAGCAAACAAGGCTGAGGAAGTCAGATGCTTGTGTTTACTACCAAGTAGATGTCAGAGGACATTTACATTTGCCAGATTCTTTGTGTGTGTAGCTTTAAAGCTGTCCAGCTGCATCAGATGGACACAGCATGACTACGGTCATACTCTGCTCTGCCTCTCACTTCTGCACATCAGATTGCCTGCATATAAATGAAAGCCAGGATGCTCATTTAAATGTAGTACTGGATGTGCTTTGTGAACAAGCTATCTAAAGAAATACTCCTTTCCACACACTGGATTTTCCACCTCTTTTGTTTGGCTATGTAGGATTTCTGTTGTAGAGGAATGAAGAGAAATCCAAAGGAAGCTCAATATAGGGGAAATGGTATCTATCTGATCTGGGCCTGGAGTGCCCATTGGCTAGTCATGTGACTTTGAGCCAGACATGAGTCTGATGAAACGTGAGACCTGCTTGATGAAACTGAAAATCACATTATTCACATCACAGGGTAAGGTAATAATGAGACTGTCACTGGGATAGAGTGTCTTGAACGTATTGGATGATTGTTAGCAATAGTTTCAAGTAAGAGCCTTAAACCCCACCTTATTTAAAGGAACAAATGTAGGGATGTACTGTGCACACAGCACTTGCTTTCTTAAGTTATTATGATCTCACAGTCACTCTTGGGTCTTTGCATTCACACAATAACAGAGGTTCTGGACAAGATCTCAAGATGACTGCAGTGCAAAGTACTACCCACTGTCTCCCTGTCTCAGGATCCTCAGCCTCAGGCTCTGTGTGGACATGGAGCAGGTTCACCCAGAAAAGGGGAGGAGGATGGGCTGCAGGCATTACAGGGGTCCCAGAGGACACATGAGGGTGCTGAATGGGGCCATTTCTACCCCCTTAACTGAGTTGAAATGATGGGTTCCTTGATCTAGTCAACATTCTTTTGTTTGTCACATCACAGGCACGTTTTTCATAACCTATTTTGGTACACATATACATTTATATGAAAAACATGTTTTGTAAAAGAATAAGTCCTCAACAAATGAGCCTTTCAGCAGAGAATATATAGTATTCAATGTCTTCCTTCCTCCTAATAGGTGGACAGCCTATTTCTAAGAAGGGACACCCAACTTGAGAACAATGGCTGCAATTTTTGCTCATCAGCTTCTCATGAAAGGAAACACAGTCACAGAACCAAGCTAAGGTGCCTCAAAGCAAAGTAGAGAATTTTCTGGAATCAGGGAGTTATGGGTCCTTGGAGCTCAGGAACAAATGTCAGAAGTCACATACAAAGGGTTGACTGAGATCACCCACAAACTAGAAGCACTATGTCAGAATACAGGTGTAGTGACAAGGTGTTAAGAAAGAAAAAGAACCTTTCAGACCATGTGGGGAAGAATGAAAAAAAAAAAAAATTGTCATCAAGTTTCAGCGAAGGGTGCAAAGAGATCCAGCACGAGAACCCATCATTAGCAGTGAGGAAAGGAATCAGCTGAGGCTGTATTATCTTGTGGTGTGGCCACAAGAATAAACAAATAAATAAAATAAGAAATTGGAAGAAAATGACAACGACTCCTGTTTAAATACTCCATGGGCAGATAACACTGCTTTGAAAAGACATTTTCAAGGGCTAAAAGACGTAAAGTGGAGACAAGATAAAGTTCACCAGCTGATGAATCTTTCCAAAATATTAGCTCACCTTTCTTTAGGCAAAACAATAAACAACAACTAAAAAGGACACCCATAACCCTCTGTGAAGGTTTTTGAAACGTCTAGTTTTCCAAGTTTTTCTTTTAGGTTGAATTTTTAAAATAAAAGTTATTCAAGGTCATTCCAGGTGTTTAAGCAGAGAAACCCAAAGATGAATGAAGGATATCATGGTGAAGACGAATGTCTGCAGCCCCACCAAGAGCCTACCCAACACGGCTGACACTTGTAGCAACATGCTACTAAAAGCTGCCACTGCAGAGAAATGGAGAAAACCCAGTGCATCACATGGCACTTGGTGCCTGGGGGAGAGATTATAAATGGAAATATGAGACCTAAGGAGAGATGAGGATAAAAAGAGACAAAAGACTAGGGAGACTGGAGAATTTATCATCCAAACAAGGCTGGGACTATTTGGGGAGTAAACATGGGCACCGTTAATAATAACATAGCATGTAAACTGGACTGCCTTGGGCAACCCGGGACATATAGATTCTCTACCAAAAGCCAACATGCTTTGGCTTCATGTAGGCCCTGATCAGGAGGAGGAAACGACAACCCACTCTGGTATTCTTGCCTGGAGAATTCCATGGACAGAGGAGCCTGGTGGGCTACAGTCCATGGGGTTGCAAAGAGTTGGACACAACTGAGTGACTAATACACATACACACAGGCCCTAGTCAAGCCATCGAAGCTAAGATTAGGGCTCTGGTGACAACCGCCCTGATTCAAACACTCATACTGCTGCTTACTGACTGACTGCTGCCCACTGACTGTGGGCAGGTTGTGGTTGTTTAAACTCTCCTGAGTTTTCCCCACTTGAAATGTTAGTATCTGCCTCACAGAGTTGCTGGAGTGATGAAAGGAGTTCATTTTTAAAATCTGAGTACAGTGCCTGGCATCTAGTAGTCAGTCAAGAACAACAACAATATTATCATCATCATGATAAGTTTAGTAGGTGCTGTCATGCATGTATACATATTATGACTGGAATCCTAAGAAGTATTTAATGCAAATGGCTGAGAGGAGTATAGCGGAAGAGATGGGAAAAAGAAAGACATTAATTTTCCTAGAAAAAAAATGTGTCATAACACTTCATGGAATATGACAAGCAAAAATATCACTTCCAATCTTGCTAGTTTTTTTTTTTAATGATGTGGCTACCTAAATAAATATGAAGTTAAGTTACTGATACAAAACTTACAGTTATCATGTTTATAAATGTAATAGTACCACAATCCAGATTACTGTGGGAAAAGCTAAACTCTAGGAAAAACAAATTTCTCTTCCTTGTAGAAACAGCATCTCAACTTAAGTGCGCTACCATTTTATTTATTTATTTATGAGGGGCTTCCCTGGTAGCTCAGTTAGTCAAGAATCCGCCTACAATGCAGGAGACCCAGGTTCAGTCCCTGGGTTGGAAAGATCCCTTGGAGGAGGAAATGGCAACCTACTCCAGTATTCTTGCCTAGAGAATCCCATGGAGAGAGGAGCCTGGCGGGTTACAGTCCATGGGGTCACAAGAGTTGGACACGACTTAGCAACTAAACCACCACTACCATTTTATTTAAACAGGAAACTCTAAATGATGAGGTAATCCTTTAACTGGTTACCCATGAAATACATGAAATTTCTAGGTTTCACTTCAAAACCTGTTTTCTCTCCCACAGTTTTGATTCTTTTATCTTCTTCAATTTATGAGCATTCACTCTGATAATGCTAGTTAAAATTCAACCCTGATGAAGCGTAGCATTTATGAAGCAATTTTTGTGTGCCAAATGGAATGCTAAATGCTTCATGTACATTATTTCAATTAATCTTTGAATGAATCTAGGATATGTTGGGACCATATCACCCCCAATTTACAGGGCAAGCACTGAGGCTCAAAAGAGGTTGCGTAAGTCACTCTAAATCACTAAAGTAGGAATCAGACATAATTCAGTCTTAAACCAGAATCAGGCTCCCAAGCCCTCCTATAGTAACAATTATACTGCTAGCTCCAGCTTTGGTGTGACAACGCACTGACCATGAACAACACCAGACAGACCTACCCAACTTTTATCTATTTTTTTCCCTTGAGCAGTGTTTCTCAAATCACAGACTTTTCTGTCTCCCCAACTTTGTTAACACCCTCACGCAACACCCCTCTGTCCTCAAATCTAACTGTACAAGATTTTACCTAAAATCTGTTGTTCCCTCTACCAATAATTCTCCTGTCTTACAGAATATTCTCTCCCGGCCTACAGAAAGGAGGTATCTGTTTGATTTTAATCACTCTCCTTACAATCTCAGCTTAAGGGGATACAGGTAAAAACAAGAAAAGGAGTCAGCTGAAAAGTTCTTGGCTCCAAATTAAAAACAATTCTGGACGCTCCATATCTGAAAAACGTGCAAATGATTCCTGGGAGGGACTTGGAAAAGAGCTTGCTTCTTACAGTAATACATCAACTGTCAGCTTTTTAACATCGGAGGTTTAAAGATACACGCTGTTCTTGTTACGGAAGGCATGTTCTTGGGGGTACTTCCACAGCCATCTATGACTACTTCAAAATCCACTGCAAATTTCATCTATGTTTGAAATCCAGCATTTATGTGCATTTTAGGAGGCATATAAAATGATCTTAAATGAGATAATATGTGTTAAAAACCCAGTGAAAAGTTAAAAGCTGCTTATAAATGCAAGTATTGTTATTACTGGAAGAACATTTGTTATGTAATGCATGTCAATCTCTTATCCAGCATCCTCCTGGAGAAATGGGTTATGCCTTTCAAATTCTTCCCGTAAATCTGACTTTAAATGAAACACAGACAGATGTGATTTTCGTATCTCTTGTTTCCATTTTCTGAGTGTTGACACACTTCAAATCAGTGAGTGAATCCATAAGGCTCTCAAACGCACTGGTGTGGTCTGCTCGGCCCAGACACTGTCCCCAGTTTTATGCGATACATCTGACTAGGACAAGATATACAGAAAATAACCCTTTATTATTATCTGCACAACCTTTTCAGTCAGCTCCCACTAATTCAAACATTTCAATTATTCAACCTAATCTGTGCTGAAGTTTTTCTCTCAGCTCTCTGATGAAGCTAATCATAAGGTGAATGAAAGTATCAATAAAATAAGAGTTCAGAGGAGAAAGTTTAAAAGATATTTTTTTAAGTTGTGAATACTTCCTGATGCAAAAATCAAGAAAAATAATGATTATATAGCAGCAATCACATGTTGCCTAAACTTTTAAACCTCTTGAAAAGAATGTCCAGTGTTTGCCCACAGGTTCACAATATACAAGTTTAGTTCCTCAGTCTGCCTTCAAATAATATTATACTGCTTCACATGGCAGGTAAGATAGCATTTAAATTGCTTTCCTTACATAACACGTGGAAGTGAAAATACAGTTGGATGTGTTATGCTCTACACTTCAATCTCTTGCATGATGAATGACCACTCACTTTTCCTCCCTTTACTGTTAGATTCTGGGTTCCATTTCTTCAATTTGGTTGATGGTTCCAAGGGTGAATATACATATAAAAATTCAGTGTGTACTTTATTATATGTATGTTATAACCCAATGTTTAAAATGTGATGCCCACTCTAAGTCTTCATCATTGCTGTTCCAGAAGGCAGTACCACATTAAAGAAAATGTGGATGGAGCATATTCTGGAGGCTGTCTGGGCTTCCTGTGTCAACACTCAGAGCTCAAAGGGCTGGAGTCTTTGTGGAGCAGTTATCATCTCTCTGCTCTAATCCTAAAAGGCTTTTCCATCCCAACCAGCCAGCTTACAGATGCTGTCTGTTGCTCAAAAATGCCAGAATCGCATCAAAAAGAGGTATATTAACCAATGAAATAGTATCTTACAACTGACATTGCAGCTGGAGAATGGTGGTGGATGTTTTGTATTCCAGTCAGGTATAAAGAATGCCACCTTAATAATGATGGGAAATCCCAGCAAACTGAGAATAGCCCACACGCACTTATTAGTCCAGCATTTACTGCATGCTCATTATCTGTCAAACTTTGTGCAGGAGAGCAGTTGGAACACCTAAGAGCTCACTGTAGTTGCAGATACACAAGCAATTACAATCCAGCAACATGGTGAGTGTACGATAAATGGAATTATAGAATACCATTCCAGGGTAGAATTGGAAGGCTCTCCCCCAGGTGGAGAAGATTAAAAGGCAATGATATGGATGTCTTTTTGGAGGATATTAAACATGATCATTAAAAAGAGTCTATCAGAATTTCCCTGATGGCCCAGTGGTTAAGACTCCATGGTTCTACTGCAGGGGGCACAGGCTTGATTCCTGGTCAGGGAAGTTCTACATGGTGTGGCAAAAAAAAAAAAAGTCCATCAATCTAGTGCCAGAATTATTAATTCTCACCTCTCCCCATTTCAGGAGAAGACAATGGCAACCCACTCCAGTACTCTTGCCTGGAAAATCCCATGGACGGAAAAGCCTGGTAGGCTGCAGTCCATGGGGTCACGAAGAGTCAGACACGACTGAACGACTTCACTTTCACTTTTCACTTTCATGCATTGGAGAAGGAAATGGCAACCCACTCCGGTGTTCTTGCCTTGAGAATTCCAGGGACAGGGGAGCCTGGTGGGTTGCCATCTATGGGGTCGCACAGAGTCAGACATTACTGAAGCGACTTAGCAGCAGCAGCAGCTCTCCCATTTCAAACATATTTCTTCCTTATTGAACCTAATTACACCATTATTCTTTTAGTTGCTAAAGTAAAAAATCTAGGAGTCCTAGGAAGAGGCAGAAGGAATTCTTTAGGATTGGTAGAAATATTCAGTATTCCTATACTGTGGTTTGTTCACAGGTGTATACATCTGTCTACTTGCATCCAGTTGAGCACTTTAAAATGGTAAAGTTTAATCAATAAAGTTGATTGAAAATCTAGAAGTTATCCTTGATTAATCTTTTTTCTCAACTCAAACTTCTAAGTGCATCTTATGAGACCAGCCCAATCCATCCACTCCTCTCCATTGCCACCACTTATGGCTAAGTCACCAGTCCATGTAGCCTGGATGACTCTTGAGTGGTCTTTGCCTCTATTCTTTTCTCCATGTCTGTTAATAATGGTTAATGATGTAAATCCAGTTGGTCATCCTATGCCTTTACTTAAAACTTTCAAAGGTATGGAGATTCCTTTAAAAAAAAAAAAAAGTAGAAATAAAACTACCATATGACCCAGAAATCCCACTATTGGGCATATACTCTGAGAAAACCATAACTGAAAAAAAATCACATGTACCCCAATGTTCATCACAGCACTGTTTACAATAGCTAGGACATGGAAGCAACCTAGATGTCCATCGACAGATGAATTGATAGACTGTGGTACATACATACACACAATGGAATATTACTCAACCATAAAAAGGAACACGTTTGACTCAGTTCTAATAAGGTAGATGAATCTAAAGCCTATTATACAGAGTGAAATGTCAGAAAGAGAAAAACAAATATTGCATATTAATGCACATATATGGAATCTAGAAAGATGGTACTGATGAACCTATCTGCAGGGCAGCAGTGGAGACACAGACACAGAGAAAGTACTTGTAGACATGGGGCAGGGAGGAAAGGGTGGGACAAATCAAGGGATTGGCATCGAAACATGTACATTACCACGCGTAAACTTAGATAGCCAGTGGAAATTTTCTGTATGACACAGGGAGCTCAAATCTAGTGCTCTGTGACAACCAAGAGGGGTGGGATGGGATGGGAGGTAGAAGGGAGGTTCAAGAGGGAGGGAACATAACATATACCTATGACTGATCCATGTTGATATATGGCAGAAACCAACACAATATGGTAAAGCAGCTATTCTCCAATTTAAAATAAATAAATTAAAATTTTTTCAAAGAGCTTCAAATCATACTTAGAAAAAAATAAAGAGACATTTCTTCCAAGGCCTTTAAGGTGTTACATCAACTGTAAAACTTTTTGGTTTCTGTATTCTTTTACACTCCTAAAAATTAACAAAAATGCAAAAAGCTGGGTTATACCTATCATGCTTACATGTATTCGAAATTAAAGCTGAAATATTGTTACGCCTCTTTTATTTTTTGTGATTACAATGTATTTTTATTTAATTAACTAATTTATTTTTTATTGAGGAGCTAAAGCAGAGACATTACTTTGCCAACAAAGGTCCGTCTAGTCAAGGCTATGGTTTTTCCAGTGATCATGTATGGATGAGAGAGTTGGACTGTGAAGAAAGCTGAGCACCAAAGAATTGATGCTTTTGAACTGTGGTGTTGGAGAAGACTCTTGAGAGTCCCTTGGACTGCAAGGAGATCCAACCAGTCCATCCTAAAGGAGATCAGTCCTGGGTGTTCATTGGAAGGACTGATGCTGAAGCTGAAACTCCAGTACTTTGGCCACCTCACGCCAAAGAGCTGACTCTGGAAAAGATCCTGATGCTGGGAGGGATTGGGGGCAGGAGAAGAAGGGGATGACAGAGGATGAGGTGGCTGGATGGCATCTCCGACTCGATGGACGTGAGTTTGAGTGAACTCCGGGAGATGGTGATGGACAGGGAGGCCTGGTGTGCTGCGATTCATGGGATCGCAAAGAGTCGAACACGACTGAGTGACTGAACTGGACTGAACTGAGGCCTCTTTTAGTATAACTATTAGTGGTTGCTCTAGAATTTACTCTATCTTTAATCAATCTACTTTCAAATAATATTATACTCTTTTGCATGATGTATAAGAAACAAAACAGTAGTCTTGCTTTTTCTGTCCTCTACTTTTGTAATTATTTTATACGTTTTATTTACATATGTTGTAAATATACTACTACTTGCTTTAGACAAATATTAATACTTAGAAAAGTAAGTTATCTTTTAGAGCAAAGTGAAAAATAAAAAGCATGAATTTTATATCTACTTTCATTAATGCCATTTCCAGTGCTCTTTACTTCTTCATATAGATCCAAGTTTTTATTGTATTATATTATTCTGCCTGAAGGAATTCCTTTAACATTTTTAATAAAAAAGATCTGATAGTAAAGAATCACTCAGTTTTTATTGGTCTGAAAAAGCCTCTACTTCTCTTTCATTTTTGAAAGATTTTTTTGGGGGGTATATAAATCTGCATTGACTTTTTTTGCCATGCTTTAAAAATGTCACTCTCCTGTCTTCTGGTTTGCCATGCTTTAAAAATGTCACTCTCCTGTCTTCCAGTTTAAAGAGTTTGGAAAAAGTGTCTCCTGTAATTTTCAGCTTTGTTCTTGTTTATGTAATGTCCCTTTTTCTCATACTGCCTTCAAGGTTTTATCTTTGTTTTTCGGAAGTTTGAGTATATGGTGTCCAGGTTTCTGGATTTGGTTTTGTTCTTTTGTTTTAAATCTGTAGTAGTCTCCAAGCTTCTCAGATCTGTGGCTTGGAATCTTTCATTAATGTTAGAAAATTCTCAGCCAGTTTTTCAAACATTGCTTCTGTCCTATTCTTTATCTCTTCTTTTCCTAGGATTCTAATCACATGTGTGTAGAATCATCTGATATTGTTCCACAGGTCTTGAATGCTCAGATCTCTTTTCCAAAAATTATTTTTTCCATTTGTGTTTCATACTGAGCAATTTCTACTGGCCTACTTTTAATTCCACTGATTCTTTTCTCAGCCAGATTAAGTCTACTTATAAGCTTCTCAGTGACATTTTTTTTAATCTCTGTTTTTCAAGTACAGCATTTCTGTTTGATCATTTTCTGTTATTTCCATCTCTCTGCTGAAGTTCATCATCTGATATTGTGTGTCATCTTCTGTTTTACTAGAACCTATAAGATACTCGTTCAATTAATTTTAAATCCTTTGTCCAATGGTTCCAGTTGAAGGACTTGGTTGGGCTTCACGCCTTTCCCACAGAAATTGTTGTTCCCTCCTCCAGGCCTGCACCACCAATAGAGGTTTACTCTGAATTCTTACCCCAACTTCAGTCTTTCTCCAAACACTCATCACCAAACACTATCCCACTTTGCTCACTGCAGTCAGCCAAGCTGGTCTTTGAATTCCATCACCCAGATCTCTGATGACATATATTTTTGACCCTATTTTTCTGACACAAAACGCTCTTTTCAGGTCATTAAATGACTGACCTCTTGTTATTGTCTAAATTTTAGCTTGAAAGTACCTCCTCATAGAGGTCTTCCATGACCACCTTGATCTAAAGAACCCAAACACATGCACCCACTCCAAAGCATTAGAAAATCACTCCACACTACTTGTTTTCTTTTATTGAAAGGTACTTGGGTTTTCAATATATTTGTTTATCCTTTATTTTCTATCTTCGTCCAACTTTCAAACTTGTTTGCTACAATGTCTATAGTACCTAAGACAGCATCTATTGTGTAGCAGCCCTTCAAAATGTGTGTGTAAAAAACAATGTCTTAGACTACTTTATCGGAGAAGGCAATGGCACCCCACTCCAGTACTCTTGCCTGAAAAATCCCATGGATGGAGGAGCCTGGTAGGCTGCAGTCCATAGGGTTACTAGGAGTCAGACACGACTGAGCGACTTCACTTTCACTTTTCACTTTCATGCATTGGAGAAGGAAATGGCAACCCTCTCCAATGTTCTTGCCTGGAGAATCCCAGGGACGGGGGAAGCCTGGTGGGCTGCCGTCCATGGGGTCACACAGAGTCAGACATGACTGAAGCAACTCAGCAGCAGCAGCAGCAGCAGCAGACTACTTTAATGACTGAACTGTATCAATCATTATCAAGCTAATTGTACATTAAAAAAAAAAAAAAGACTCCTAAGGGGTGATTTCACTGGCCATGGATACGTAGTATACAGTGCAAATGCTCTTTGAACTAAACTGGATTTTAATCTAGGCCCAGTTGAAATCACTTCAGAGACAGGCTCAGCCACCAGAGACATAGAAGCATAGCAGAATATCTAAAATGTGATTTTAACACATGATAAAGCAAGCCTGTTTCAACAGTGTGGGAGGTGCAATTCCCGGAACAGCCAACACTGGCTTTCCATATCACATTACCTGGCAAATCATTGTTTTCTTTTCAATAATCTTTGGCTTACCATCCTTAGGCAATGCGAAAAACTAAAGGGGAAACTTCCAGCCAGGAGGCTGATGGAAATCCCCTGTTTTTCAATTCTACTTTACCTGGATCCCCAAAATGTTATCTCAACAAATAAAGATGTCAGGAGTTAATGGAGACTCCAGAACTAGGTAAAAAGCCATGATTAAGTGCCTGAAAATCTCATCGTATCTTTTTCCCTAATGGAAGACTATGAAAATTGAGTGGGGTGGGGGCGGAGGGGGGAAACTCATGGTTTTATGTTGTTGTTAATTTTGGCAAGAAGTTAAATGCTGATAATTTGGAGTTTATTTTTTACAAATTAAATAGGTATTTTTAAAGAAAGAAATTTTACTCAACTCTCATATTATTCACCACCTTCTCTTAAGATGTCTGATTTTAAATGTATGTGGTTGAATCTTTTCTCTAAGGCTTGATAAGGGCACATGCAGAAAATAAAAGAAAACAAGGGCAGTGATCCATGCCAGTTTTTAACAGTCTGAAAAGTCCATAGCTCAGTCCTAGACAAAGAGTTGGAGAATATGTTGGAGAATAGAAAATATGGGGCTAAAGTCATATTCATAGATATTTATATCTAATTAATTCAACATGCATTATCGAGACCCTTCCATGTGACAGATGCAATACTAGATAAATAATAGTAAGCACACAGATAAGTTTCTTCCTTAATAGGCTTCAGAGTCTAGGAAGAAAATGAAGATATAATTAAATATGTAAATTACTGCTGCTGCTATTGCTAAGTCGCTTCAGTTGTATCCGACTCCATGCGACCCCATAGATGGCAGCCCACCAGGCTCCTCCATCCCTGGGATTCTCCAGGGAAGAATACTAGAGTGGGCTGCCATTTCCTTCTCCAATGTAAATTACTACATAATGAAAAATGGAACATGTGATAAGGAAAATGAATAATTGGATATATAAGACTGAAAACTCAGAAGAGAGATTAATAATGGAGATGAAATGTGGGGCATAATCAACATACAGGTCTTTTCTTGATGCTGTGATGGACAACAGATTGCTAACCTAGGGTGACAGAATAAATACAAGATACAAGGAACCAAAGAACATTATGACTTAGAGTGTGGTTCTGAGGTAGAGAAACCAGAAAGTAAGGCTAATGAAAAGACATCGGGGAAAAGTCAGATAAGAGCCATACCACAGAAGGCAAGTTGGTGGTTCCAAGGAATAGTATCAGGTGATGTGGAGAGGCCCAATGAAATGAGTACCCAAAATGGATGCTGAATGAGCGACACGGAAGTCACTAGTGACCCAAATATGATCACTTTTATTGGTACAATAGAAGCAGAAACCAGATCAAAACAAGTTGAAGAAGAATGGGGACTGTCTGGACCAAGTTAATAGACTGAACATACATCTAATTCATGTTCTCACAAAAGTTCAGTAAAAAGCCATCAAAAAAAAAAAAGAAAGAAAGACACAGGACTACAAGGATGAGACAAGGAGGAAGAAAAAAGACAAAAGTAACAAAATTTTGGAAGCTTAAAAGCAGATGGATGAGTGGCAAATGGCTTAGCAGACTCAAGAAAGCTGAATCCAAGCTAGTCATGAGGAAATCTGAGCACAAGCCAATTTGTACCACAAAGTCCTCAACAGACACAGGAATTAGTAGCAGCCAGTAACTCGAGAACTAGGTGCTGGGGGAGTTTACCAAAATGAAAAGGACTTGGTGAAAATTGTTTGAAAAACAGACTCCTCAATTCCTCCCCCATTTCACTCTGTTGCGTAACTGTCCCTCTTCTACCCCATAGAAGTCTAGGGGATTTTTTTACCTAAAGAAAGTAAAACAGAGAATCTCTGGATTAGTCAAGAAAGTGAATGACATACTGAAAACAAGGCAGATTAAATGATTATGTGAATATTCAACGCTGAATACAGAGATCCACTATCTCTCTTTTCCTGTGTGTGCTCAGTTTTGTCCGACTCTTTGTGGCTCCATGAACTATACCCTGACAGGCTCTTCTGCCCAAAGATTTTCCAGAGCATAAATGATTGCATGAATATTCAGTGATGAATACAGAGGCACCCTATCTCTCTTTTCCTACTTGGCTCCAAAATAACAAGGATTCAGAACCTATTCTTTGAGCCAGGAGATGGGAAAACACTTCCCTGGGGAACCTGATCAAATCCATGGAGAAGGTGCTAAAGATACTTACTTTGAGGGTTTGTTCAAAAATGAGTCCAAAGTTGATAAGCCCCACCCATGTACTCAGGTCATCCCAACAGTTCCGTTCCCCTCTACTCTTCATGAGTATATGCTCAAGCATCATCAGACATGTGGAAGAAAGTCTCTAACATGGAAGACAGAAATTATTACAATACGAAGAGGGAAAAAAAAAAAAAACTTGGAGGAAACAAGCACTCCACAGACATAACTTCAAAATTACCAATGTGAATACCTTCCAAATAGTAAAAGAAAGATAATGCTCCCATAAGCAAAACAAGATTCTCTTGAAAATTAAATACATTAAAACAAATTGAAAAATTATGTAACGCAAGAATTGTAAGATAAAATTAAGGAAATCACTCAAAAAGAAAGCTAAATAAATAAATAAACGGGGAGAAAACAGAAGAGGAAAAGATAGACAAGAAAAAAAAGTTCGGAAAGTCTACCGTCCAAGAAATAAGGGTATGATAAACAAAGGAAAGAGAGGAGTAGAAATCATCAACAAAATGATGCAGTATTTCCTGAAGGACATTAGTCACCAGATTGAAAGGACCCACAGAGTGCCTAAAATAACAGATGAAAATAAACACATCAGTGAGGATAAAGATCAGTTCAGTTTAGTTCAGTCACTCAGGAGTGTCCGACTCTTTGTGACCCCATGGACTGCAGCGTGCCAGGCCTCTCTGTCCATCATCAACTCCTGGATTTTACTTGAGCTCATGTCCATTGAGTCAGTGATGCCATCCAACCATCTCATCCTCTATCATCCCCTTCTCCTCCCACCTTCAGTCTTTTCCAGCATCAGGGTCTTTTCAAATGAGTCAGCTCTTCGCATCAGGTGGCCAAAGTATTGGAGTTTCAGCTTCAACATCAGTCCTTCCAATGAATATTCAGGACTGATTTCCTTTAGGATGGACTGGTTGGATCTCCTTGCAGTCCAAGACTCTCAAGAGTGTTCTCCAACACCACACTTCAAAAGCATCAATTATTCAGCACTCAGATTTCTTTATAGTCCAACTCTCACATCCATACATGACTACTGGAAAAACCATAGCCTCAGCTAGAAGGACCTTTGTTGGCAAAGTAATGTCTCTGCTTTTTAATATGCTGTCTAGGTTGGTCATGACTTTTCTTCCAAGGAGCAAGAGTCTTTTAATTTCATGGCTGCAGTCACCATCTGCAGTTATCTTGGAGCCCAGAAAAATAAAGTCTGACACTGTTTCTACTGTTTCCCCATCTATTTGCCATGAAGTGATGGGACTGGATGCCATGATCTTTGTTTTCTGAATGTTGAACTTTAAGCCAAATTTTTCACTCTCCTCTTTTGCTTTCATCAAGAGGCTCTTTAGTTCTTCTTCACTTTCTGCCATAAGGGTGGTGTCATCTGCATATCTGAGGTTATTGATATTTCTCCCAGCAATCTTGATTCCAGCTTGTGCTTCTTCCAGCCCAGCGTTCTCGTGATGTATGCTGCATATAAGTTAAATAAGCAGGGTGACAATATACAGCCTTGATGTACTCTTTTTCCTGTTTGGAACCAGGTTGTTATTCATGGATAAAGATAAGAGTCCCTAATTTTTCGTAGAGAAATGAAAAAATAATATGTCAGAAACAAAAGATCAGAAATCAGAACAATTTTGAGGTTTTCAACACAGCCCTGGAAGCAAGGAAAATCATTTTCAACCTAAATCCCAAACTCAGCTAAGCTATGAGTCAGATATGAGGGTTGGAAGACCACATTTAAATACACATATCCTAAAAAGTAGTACTGCCTCTCTAATCTTTCTTCAAAAGCTATCAAAGGATAAACCCCGTAAAAAATAAGAAACAAATCAAAAGAAGAGAAAAAAATGAATACAAAAAGCCCTATCACATGAGACAGATTGTCCTAGATTTTCCAGAAGACTGTGAGTCCAGATTGGATCAGTGTGACTGAGGAAACAGGAAATCTGAGCCTGCCATCACCATACCTGTTGTTGATTATTCCGATCCAAGGATAGAACATCTGAGATTCTTGACTGTACATGTGATGTGCATGTTATTTTTATTCTTTTAGCCATAAAGGCATTTTATACACTCTTCTTATGTGGAAGATACATTTGATAGTTTCAAAAATATTTTTTATCATAAAAAATGTTAAAAAGGGGAATTGAGAACTGGAATTATTATGGTGTGCTTCTGAAGGAAAGCAAAGAAATGAGGTATAACCCTAGGAGAGGTGGACTCAAAGGAAAATTTTAGTACTGTAAGAGATCTGAACATGTTTTTATGCTGAAGCTTTATTTACAACAAAGAATTTGGAATGTCAGGAAGAGCTTGAGCACCAAACAGCCAAAACTCATTTGTAATATTACTGCTTCTAGGTCCATAACACAAATCTTCAACTGTAGCCATTTGTATGCAATTTACTTGAAAATATTTTAATAGGTCATGTAATATATAGGCGCATATGTATAAATTAAATCTAATATAGAATCTGGGGTCAGGTGGAATCCTAATCTGTTTAGTTAGCATTTAAAAGACAAACAGGAACCCATAATCTAGTAGTTCTACAGCAAGCATTTCAAATAACTCCATAAAAATGTACAACAGCCAGATGTATGACAGAAATCAACACAATATTGTAAAGCAATTATACTCCAGTTAAAAATAGATAATTTTTTTTAAAAAGGCCTAATAGTGGATCCATGAATGAGCAAAACAGATGTTGGAAGTAGTGTTTCCATTGGTCAAGTGAATGATACTCAAGACAGGTAGTTGATTTTAAATGCTATCCAGGACCTCTCAGCCTTACAAAGATGGGATCTAGGAATCTGGTGGGCCTAACAGCCTAGCAACTCTACTACAATGCCATTCAGCCATAGGTAGGCCTACATCACAGCTGCATCTGTGGCCCAGCACAACTACCTTAGTTAATCTCACCATCAGAGCATGGCCGTGTCTGTCTTAGAGTGACCCTTTCCCTCAAGGTATTGTTTAGAGAACTTAAAACAACAAGAACGGAGTTAGCCACAGGTTCACAGAAGAGAACTATGAGTAAAGGTTCATACTTTGGGCAGAAACTTTTTTCAAGTCTTGCCCTCATTAATGACAAATGACTTGATAGAAAAATATATATGCAGGGGAAGAGACATCCACTTCCCACCCTGCTTTTCTTGTCAGAGGCTACCAATACTTGCTGAATGATCTCAACAAATGTGAACCAACAAGGTAACTCCATTTATGACACTTGTCTGGCTTACATACTGGATACAACAGTGCTCAGATTCTACATTTTGGATTTAAGCCTTTCTTTTCCTGCCCCTTCCCCCACTCAAAATGCCTCCTGTTCTCTTGAACATCAAGTACAGTCATCTTACTACATTATCAAAACCATTCCAGAAAACTGAGTAACTCATAGTGTAAAACACTACTCATCGTAAAACACTTCTTAGCATCTCAACTGTAAGCTCCTAAATAGGAAGAATTTTGTTGCCCAATTTTCTTAGTAGTAATGACAATTATAATAATAAGAATCAATCTTTCTCTCTCCTGTGCTTACAATGTGCCACTGTGTTTAATGGAATTAACACCTATAATCTTCACAGTAGGTCTAAGTATCAGATACCCTCAATGTGCACATTTTACAGAAAGGAAAACTGAGTCAGTGAACAGTTAAGATGTCCAGTAACACATCTGTTGTTCAAAGACCGCCATTTAGGGGTCTAGAATCCAAACTCTTAACCAGTATTATGAGACTTCTGACTTACAGAACTGTAAGATCATGCATTTCTGCGGTTTTAAGACACTAACTTTGTCAACTGTTTGTTATATTAGCAATGTAAAACAAATACAATACTACTCCCATACACATTCAAACCATTCAAACCACAAGTACAATTCTTTGCACGCGTATCAGACATTTTTAAGAGTAAAGATAAGAATGAATATATATTTGTTGAACTTGCTACAACTATTCAAAAGGACTTAAGTCCTTACAAATGTAAATTCAAAGAAGAGGCACGGGCACCAATCACAGAGACCAGAGACCATGATTCTGAACCTGGTTTTGTCCAGAAATGCCTGTGTGACTCAAGCAGATTTCTAATTTCTCTGGACCTTGGCTTCTATGTTGAAGAGTAAAGGAGTTGGACCAAGTCATCTTGAACTTCTCTCTGGCATTAGAAGGTCTTTTAAAATATATTTTCTTCCTTTCCATTTATTTGGATCAAATAATAATACACCCCAATATTTCCTCTGAGACAGCCAAAACATGTCATCATGAGCAGAACTAATAATCAGATTCATGATAAAATGCCCAAGAAAATATCTACATCTGACCTTAATGACCTTGGTCTAATATAAACCTGAGGTTTCCTCCTTCAACTTTAACTGATCCTGCTTAGTGGCTTGCCATTCATCACAGAAAGAGATCACACAAACCACAAGAGCATATTTCTGGAGTCTATGCATTTGTATAACCTCATTGTCTCTACAGAGTGTACAGATTCAGACTTTCTGACACCATCTTCTTCTCTGCTGAAAAATAATACATGTTTGCATAATACAAATGAAACTGGTCTTCTGGTGACCAGCTCAGTGGTTTACAGTTTCCAATAGAATATGCTTTTATGTATTATTTTTCTAACAGTACTGTTACTGTAAAATACAATGGGAGAGTATGCTGGGGGGAAGGGAGAGGATAGAAAAGTGATGAGAGAGAGGAAGTAGAGGCTACAGTGGAGGGCGCTCGAAGACGCCTGAAGCTATTTGGCCTGTGGTCCACAGTGGACAGAAACATTTACATTTTTGTGGGTTGTGAAGCTCCAGCTAGAATACATTTGAAATAATGAAAAAACCATAAAAATGAGATGCATAGAACTTGGAAAAACAACCATTACATGCAGAAGACTGGAGACCTTGGGACCAACCTCTATTGCAAAGGTTTGGGAAAAGAACACAGTTTGAGCCCCATATATATCCCTCACAGTCAGAGTAGCCAGTGATAAGTGAGACATGCAGATAAGGGAAACCACTGCAAGTAACATGAAATTCTTTTCTCAGCAAACTATGGGATAACATCTGATTTGAGTGGTGGAAAACACAGTCACTTTTTTCTTCCTTTGAGTATGTTGATAAGAATATGAGAGGGGATAAAAAAAAGGAGAAAACTATTAAAAACACCAACACTGTTGGATGACTAGACAGAAAAGAGACATAGGATAACAGAGATTTTCAGACATGAATGCCTTTTGTACCAAAGGAAGAAAAAGTATAGGCTAGCAAGAAAAAGGAAATAAAAGTCAGGGGACAAGGAAGTAGAAGAAAATAAATAATGATAAAGAAGTTTGTGGAGAAAAAGAAGAATGGAAATAGAAAAGAGAGATGAGAAAGAGAAACAGAAGAGGTTGTCTAATGTGTATCCCTATCCTTCCAAGGGTACATCTTAGAAGTTAAGAACCAGTCTTTTAATGTCTAATCCATCACTACCTTCACTTTCTCCTCTTACCTACTTTCTGTCACACCACAATGGAAAAAAAAAAGCTGACTGAAGATACTTCCCAGGTTCTCCCTCACTTCCATGTTAAGAAGGATGCACAGCTTAATTTTCTTTCCCATCAAAACAGCAAAAAAATGGGGTTGCACAAAAGGTACGGTTATAAGATTGTTTACAATGGGCTCAGCCTAAGGAAATCAGAGTGCCTGAAGAAAAGTTAAGTAATGCTGGGCAATCAAAACACAGTTAATGAACCAATGTCCACAACAGAAGTGATTCCCTGAACTAGTCCAATCTTGCATTAAATGTTAACTATTCATCACTTAATGAAGGAAAGCTGAGAAGCAGAGGCATTAAAAAAAAAAAGTTTATAAATGATGGTTTGAAAAATTCCCCTGACTTAAGCCTGGCATGCTGCAATCCATGGGACTGCAGACTCGGACACAACCTAGTAACTGAACAACAACAAACCATGAGGATGTTAAAATTACTTGTCAAAAGTCAAAAGCTAGTATGTAATGGAGCAAAGATTGGATTAATATCCAGGTCCACATCAAAGTCTACATTTTCCAGTGTGTTCCTTTGATAGGCCTGCTGTAACAAAATACCATAAACTAGGCTTAGACAACAGAAAATATTTTTTTTTCCCTCTTGACCTAACCTCAGATCAAGACTGCAAATAAAAACTCAATGTACCTTTCCTATGATGTGAATCTGCTTCTACAATAAAATCCTTAGATTAACTGAACTCTGACTTCTCAAATTTTCCATTAAAAATGAGAAAACATCATCTACTGAAAACTGAAATTAGCTATACCTTCATATACTGTTGTTTTTATATTTATGTTTTTACATTTATGTGCTTTGTTATCTCCTCCCCTTTTATAAAATTAGCTATACTAAAGTTTATCATGTAGAAACAAACTGATGTTTTCTATATCACTTAACTTTAAAGATAAGGAGTTTTGTTATTCATTTGGTTGGTGTTGCTTCTGGCTTGTTATTCATTACATTCTTAAATATTTTATCTTATAAAATTGCTTTCAATATTTTTTCTTCATGAGTATGCTACTTAGGTCTCCCAGATTATTTTTACATATAAGATTATACATAATTATTGTAAAACACATTTACAAATGACTAAATGGCAAAGCAAATATTTAAATATATATTTACAGATAAGCATATAGTCAAATTTACCTTATACATAAATTTTATCAGACTTGATGTTAAAAGGATGGCTATTTAAATGTTAAAATTCAGTTGTATCATTTATAATCTTAGGATAATACTGACAAGGATTGCTGCCTAGAAATACTAAATGAGCAAAATAAGCGGCAGATCAATATCCATAGTTTGATCTTAAAAAAAAAAAACTGTAGATGTATGAGGTTATGATTGGTTTCTTACATTTTTAAAACAAAAAGCAAGTTTCACATTTGCTTATAAATAAATTTTTAAAACTGCTAATTATGAGTGATTCTGTTGAAATGAAACTTGTAAATAAGTGGTTAAAAAGCAACATACAAGTACTTTCCATCAGTGGCTCAGGGTCAAGAATGGGCATAGTTTTCAGGAATCAGCCAGGGCCCTCTATGATTTAGTGGCTGTTGTTTGATCAATGGCTGAAATGATAAAGTAGAGAGCTTGCTGATTACGTTTACGGATAAAGCTGTATTAACTAACTTTGGGAGCCGTGATTAAGATCCAAACCAGCCTGTCAGAAGTGAGCTATGGCCAAGGGTGGGATGTGAGCATAGTTGGGAGTGAAGAATGAATCTCTGAAGACTGTAAGGGTCAGACAAAACTACTTCAGTGCCACGGGATTCAGTGTGAACTAGAAGATGGATAAATGTCTGGAATAAATGGGGTTGCTCCAAGAAATGTGGATACTGCTCAGGCTTTTTAACTGTTAAAATAAGACCAGATTGAAAAAAAAAAATAGGAGCCTTCAGGGCATGCTGATTGAAGATCATCAGGGAAAACATACACATTTACAGAATATGGTAACTGTATCAGGCCATGTGCTACAGTGGCAAGTAAAGCAGACTCCATTAGTGTCTTTGTGGGGTGTACAGTCTAGCTACTTTCTTTACACCCAGGCCTTCTCTTCCTTGGTACCTAGCTTGACTGTTCTTTAAGGCCTTCCTATTCAGAGTGGTCCAGGAACCAGAAGCAACAGACTGTCCTGGAGCTGACTGGAAGTGCAGAATCTGAGGCCCCATCTCAGGCCCAGTGAGTCAGGATCCGCTTTTCGGACAGGTTCTGCAGGATTCTTTACTGTCTGAGCCTGACGGTAAAGAATCTGCCTGCAATGGCAGGAGACCCAGGTTCAATCCCCAGGTCAGGAAGATCCCCTGGAGAAGGGAATGGCAACATACTCCAGTAATTCTGCCTGGAAAGTTCTGTGGACAGAGGAGCCTGGTGGGCTACAGTCCACGGGTTGCAAAGAGTCAGACACAACTCAGTGACTAACACATTCACACTTTACACCCCAGGGTTCATGTGAACATTCAAATATGAGAACCACGGGTGTAGGTTCTATCTGCCTCCATCCCCACCTCCACCCTACAACCCACTCTATTAAGGAGAAAGTCTTCCTACTTATTTTGCAGTCTCCTCACCTTTGATTTTGCCTAAAATGGATAGATGTGTGTGTGTTTGTGTGTGCATGCGCTCAGTCATTCAGCTGTTTGCAACCCCATCAACTGTAGCCCTCCAGGCTCCTCTGTCCATGGGATTTGCCAGGCAGGAACACTGGAGTGTGTTGCCATTTCCTTCTCTGGGGAATCTGCCTGACCCAGGGGTCAAATCCATGTATCCTGCATCGGCGGGTAGATTCTTTACCACTGAGCCACCTAGAAAGGCTAATGGATAGAAAGGAAAACTGAGATAGGAGAAGCAGACATTCATCATGAGATAAATAAGCAGAGAGGGAAAGGCAAAGAGATTCAGACAGGGTGAGTTTGTGGGTGAACTTTAGGAAAATGTAGAGACACAAAAATGAAATGGAGGGCAATCACAGATAAATATATAGAAAGATGACAGATAAATATACAGAAAGATGAGAAAAGTCTTGCTGGACAATGTTAAATGGTTTTCCATCTGTCATTTTTTTAGGAACCCCACAAAAATTTAAAAATTTTTCTGCACTATCTTTAGGTGTTATTACTGCTGATTTTTTTTACATGAAACTGGATAAAAGGGGGCCACTAGAGATCATGAGAAACACTGGGCTGGAGGAAGCACAAGCTGGAATCAAGATTGCTGGGAGAAATATCAATAACCTCAGATAGGCAGATGACACCACTCTTATGGCAGAAAGTGAAGAAGAACTAAAGAGCCTCTTGATGAAAGTGAAAGAGGAGAATGAAAAAGTTGGCTTAAAGTTCAACATTCAGAAAACAAAGATCATGGCATCCGGTCCCATCACTTCATGGCAATCAGATGGGGAAACAGTGGAAACAGTGGCAGACTTTATTTTTCTGGGCTCCAAAATCACTGCAGATAGTGACTGCAGCCATGAAATTAAAAGATGCTTACTCTTTGGGAGAAAAGTTATGACCAACCTAGACAGCATATTAAAAAGCAGAGATGTTACTCTGCCAACAAAGGTCCGTCTAGTCAAGGCTATGGTTTTTCCAGTAGTCATGTATGGATGTGAGAGTTGGACTATAAAGAAAGCTGACTGCAGAAGAATTGATGCTTTTGAACTGTGGTGTTGGAGAAGACTCTTGAGAGTCCCTTGGACTGCAAGGAGATCCAACCAGTCCATCCTAAAGGAGATCAATCCTGGGTGTTCATTGGAAGGACTGATGTTGAAGCTGAAACTCCAATACTTTGTCCACCTGATGTAAAGAGCTGACTCATTCGAAAAGACCCTGATGCTGGGAAAGATTGAGGGCAGGAAGAGAAGGGCACAACAGAGGATGAGATGGTTGGATGGCATCACTGACTCAGTGAACATGGGTTTGGGTGGACTCCAGGAGTTGGTGATGTACAGGGAGGCCTGGTGTGCTGCAGTTCATGGGGTCGCAAAGAGTCGGACACAACTGAGTGACTGAACTGAACTGAGAGACCCTGACTTTAGATGAGTTACATATTTACGGACTTTTCTCATCTTTTTTAGGCAGGATGATGACTAAGGCAAGAAGAATTCAAGACAACTCCTATAATCTATAAATATGCAGTAACCATTCTATATCATTTCCAAAAATAGAAGTTTTTTTCCATTATTTTGCAATGTTTTTGTTGATGTTCATCCATCTTTGCACTGAATTATTTAATAATGCTAAATTAGAGCTAGATCCCCACGTAGCTATAATTTAGCAGTTTGTAAGAGAGGAAAAGACAAGACAGATGCTGAACACTGGATTTAGCTGTATATTCCTGACAAGTGTGAATGAAAATAAATTAAAATAATCTCCAACTTGTGGAACTAAATTATCCATAAGAATAGTTTTGTCTTCGTTTTTGTTTAAGTGAATTACTAGAACATCAACAGCCATTATTCCTTCTATGCATTATAGCCATTATTCCTTCTATGCACATAACAGAAGATTGATTTTAGAATGTAAATAAGTAAAGGCGACAGTGCAAAAGGGAATTTATAAACTGCGTGGTAGAATACAATAACCCCAGCCCTTGGGACTCCTGGGTAAAATTTGTGCAAATCAAAAAAATATATCTACAACCAAAAAATCTGTCATGAAGAGTCTTTGAAGGTAAAGTGATGGCTCTCTTTGGAAAACAAACTCTTGTAACCTTTATTTTTAAAAATAATTTTCAAAAAAAAAATTTTCAGATCAGGAAGAAAAATCAGAGAGAACCCCTTCCTGACTCTTTTTCTCTTCTTGGTGCCTGTCTGATCTGACCTCATGGTTGGGGGTTCTTATTACAAAAATAAAGGATTTTGTTTAAATTTAAGCACAATCTTGGATGTTACATTACCTACACATGGCAACACATGATCTTCCTTGACTTAGATATAGTACCATGTATGTGACTTCAGAACAAAGATCCTCACAAGACTAAGTGCTCTTTTTTCCAATTAATACTTAACTAACGAAACTGAAAAGGCCTATAACACAGATATACACAAATACCAGATGGAGAGAAAAGTGCTAAACTTCATGAGAATATTGTATGAGTGCTCAGTTTTTATGATTTATTATCACTAATTGCTGGTGTGGATATCACCAAAATTCTCCAGATTTAAAAAAGAAAGAGTGAGAAAAGAGGAGCTTGCTCACCTGAATGTGCCTTCCAAAGACCTTATCAAAGCTATCATATTTCAAGTTGTTATATGCTATACTATTTACAAACATGGCAAAGGCAAAAAATTGCACTGGATTATTGCTGCTCCCAAAGGTCACTGTTTAAACCTCTGTGATAATGGGCAGTGTATCTCTTAACAGACTATTACATCTCCAGGCCATGTTGTCAGTGTGTTTTCTGGCTTGGGGTGTCAGTATATGAATTCTAATTATCATTAGACACTAATCCTAGGTACTGATTTCCACTTCTTCAGCTACAAAACCCATTGTTGAAATTGGCCAAAAGTCAAAGGTGGAGAGGCAAGGTAAAATTAAATGTTGAGAAGTACAAGATCTTGTCCCTCTTCTGCTTAACCATTTTCTATGGCTCTTGGGATTAAGGTCAAAGTCTTTAGGCTAATCCGGCAACTCCTTAGTCCTTGCTCATCACTCTTTCCAGGCTTACTGGTCTTCAACTATATCGGCTTTCTTCCACCATAGGGTCTCCACTGAGACCACTGTCCCCTGCCCCTGATTTTCTCTTTCTTTCCACCCGTCAGTCATAGTGTGAAAGTCTATTTGTCAGGAGAAGTCCACCATTCATACTCCAACTACTAGTCTATGTTCTGTAATGTGACCTCACAGGATCCTAAACTTTTCCATGATAATGTATACCACAATTGCAATTATACTGCTACAAGTGCAGTTTTTCAAAAATGCCAGTTCTCCTGGGCTTTAAGCTCTCTCCGGCTCAATAAATATTTGTTAACAGAATGAATGAATAAAATGAAGAACAGATATGTCAGGTAATCCCATTAGCCACCTACCTAATTTATCCATATTTTTTCTAAGAGCCTCTTTTACCAATATTGCAATTTCTAGTTTCTGAATCTGTCTTACCTATTTAATTGTGTGACCTTCAGGCTAAGGTCTTTGTCTGCCTTCATGCATAGTTTAGGGACTGACACATATAAAGTAGCTTAAAGATAAACTGCTTGGAAAAGAAAGGGAGGAAGACATGGAGACAGAGATGGATGACAAGAAGGAAGGAGAAAAGCTACAAATGTGGGAGAAAAGGAAAAACGATAAAGGATAGAGTTTCTAAGGATGCAAAAGACAGTCGTAATCAAGATAACTTTTAGCAAGTTCTTAAAACAAGTAAGATGGAATATTAGTACATACATAAGAGAAAATTCATGATGAAAACCTTCTTTTGGGAGAAGAAAAGGCTTATGCAACCCTTTGGACTGCATGCCAAACAAATGTGGCATGTTGATGACATATCATAAATAGTAAGATGAAAAAGTTATTTTAGAAAGACAAACAGAAGGTTAAAATTCCTGCTGATCATGTTCTGATCAGAACTATTAATAATTTTGACTTCAGGTTAAAATTTCTGTGGGACATAAGAGTGCACTTTAAATTGTTAGAAACCTCAGTGCTCTGTGACAACCTGGAGGGATGAGGTGGGAACAGAGGTGGGACAGAGGTTCAGAATGGGTGGGACACATGTATACCTGTGGCCAATTCATGTTGATGTATAAGAACAGCTATCACAATATTGTAAGGCAATTATCTGCCAATTAAAATAAATAAATACAAATTTAAAAATTGTTAGAAACCCATGTATTACCAATGTAGTACCACACTCAATGATTCTTGGGAAGTTTTGTGATGTTGCTTACTTTGAATAAAATGAGGACCAGCTGTAAGTGGTACAGAATGAAGACCAATGACTAACTGTTCATATGCAAAACTCAGACTTGAAGAGGACTTCTTAGGCAGCACCAGATTGTTAGACTAAATTATTCGTTGATTTTAATTGAAAGCGTGAAAAGACATTGCACTTTGCAAGATGGCATAAAGCCAGCCTTCTGATTCTTTTAGCTAAAAGAATTTCACCCAATGAGTTGCTGTGATGCCAGAACTTTCAACTACATGTTGCAGATATTTTGGTGTTAATATTCTGTAGTTTTATAAGATGTATTAAAAATGCATTGGGCTTTACTCTATAGATGGTTCCATCAGAAAGTCTTCAATTATCCAATAGTTTGCACTTCTTATTTATACTAATTCATCCAACACAATATATTTGCTCACTGTCAACTTCTCACAAGAAGTGTATATTGTTACCATGTCTCAACTCCTTGTTTTTTTTAAATCTCAGGACACATACTTTTGTACACAATCATATACTTTTTGGAGAAGAAAAAGGAAACTTAATGAAATCTCTTAGTGAGAGCTTCATTCACGTTTAAGAAAAGATGGAGTATCTGGTTTGACTGTCTCTTAAATCAAATCCAGTGATTTTTTTACATAATTCATCATATTTTTGCCAAAAGCAAATAAAAGCCAACTAAACTCTGCATATGGGAGTGGATGATACCAATGATGCTACCAACCACATTGATACCAATGAGAAAATAGTGACACTTTGAGGGTCTTAGGAAGAGTACCTCACAGAGAAGCTGGGAACCATTAACTGAGCAAGATTCTCCCTTTCCCTCACCCCACTCTAAGTCCAATCTAACTCCAATCCCGTGAATTTTACTTCTAATATACATTTCATATCCACCCATTTCCCATTCTCTAAGCTACTACAATGGTGTCCTAATAAGGCTTCTCTTTATATTCTCTATGTCTTCAATCCAACTTTCACACATCAGCCCAAGGGACCTTTTAAAGCATGCATCTGATCAAATCAACTTTTAGTGATTTTCCCTCCAGTTAGGATAAAGTATAACTCTTTACTCGTACCCTAAAAAGTCTCACCATTCTGTGTAAATTCACCTTGTATTACTCTCCAGTCCATTTCCTTTACATTTATTTTTATCTTACAAGTTAATATTTATTAACACGACACACACATTCACCGTGGTGTCCTCACCCGTCCTGGGTCACTCATCCACAATAAATGTGGCACTTGGTGGGGTCCACCTCCTGCTGGCTTTAAAGGTCAATGGAAGGAGTTGGGATGCTGTTTTAAGTGGGAGAGGGGGAGCCACTTGGGGGGTCTTGCTTAAGGTATGGTCTCATGTGATTCTCATTTTTGAAGAGTTTACTTTGGCTCTGTGCAGAGAATGGAATGTAAGGGAGCCAAAATGGCAGCAAGTGAGAACCACTCTAATAGACAGTAGGTCTTTAAAACCCAATGTCAAGCTCAAAACTAAAGACAGAGTAATACTTCATTGTTGAATGAACAAATAAACAATGAAGAATTAAAACAGCAGAACCAAAGACTGAGTCAAAACCATTGGTGACTTATAGCCCACTGAAACTCACCCCGGGTCCATTTGTGACCCTTCCCATCAGAAATCAGGACCACTGACCACTCCTGCTCTGGATGTCAGGCAGCCCAGTGCTCTCATTTCAGAGAGAGTGTATTTTATGATTTATCTTCATCCTCCTAACTTCCATAGAAATAAATCACTGAAACATTTTACTCAGGGGAGGTGGGATGGTAAATGTTCTCTGCAAACATCCCCTTTAAACTTCTTTTGATGAAAGCAAATTTCCAAACTCACACATTTGACTGCGTGGTAAACAAACACCCTGCTTCTGCCCATGAGACCACAGAGAGGACTCTTGTATCTGTTATCACTGAACAAAGATTGTAATACATAGACAAAATCTCCACCTTCATTCTTACCTCCATTTCCAACTAACTTTAACCCATAAGACAGAAGTTGTTCAAGTTAAAATTCAAGATTGCTGTGGTCTCTTAACTCAAGTTTTCACACACTTCCTTTTTCTTTTCTGAGGCTTGCATTTTCACTTGTGACATAGATCCCTCTCCTTGATTTGCAAATCTCCTTCCAAGGGCTGTCTAAATGGCAAGCTTCTTTGATCTATAGCCCAGTCAAAGGTAGGATCTCTGTTTCCAACATCTAGAGCAGACTGCCTCCCTGTTGACATTAATCTTCTTGCCTTTGGCAGGTCTAGACAATAGGGGTTGGAGAGTGTTAATCTAAAGATTCACCAGACACCAAGCCATAAATCTGCCTGGGGGTAGGTAGACTTGTGGCATTTTCCATTTGCTCTCCTAAAAAGACTCAAGATAGACTCTGTTTGATCCACCATTGCCTCTGCCCTGAAAGATTGAATTACATACAATGTCAAAACTTAGCTCCTTCAGAGCATCTCATGCAGCAAAGCTCAGAAGGAAAACTAAAGCACTTCAGGAAATGAGTCAGAAAACCCAAGGGGAGTCATTGTAGAGATAAGATATTTAGATGCTTTGAGATGTTTTGTTTTCTAATAGAGTAAAGCCAGGGGAATATTTCTCGTCTTATAATCACATCTCTAATGAGCAATGTTGAGATTTTTCTACATGCAGTGTCCATGAATACTTTTTAACGAAATTATGTAAGGGTGAAAGTTCTCAATTAGAATCCAAATTTTAAAGTGTTTACAAGGGAATGCTACCAATAAGCTGGATATCTTCAGTACGTTTTCACAAAATCCAATTGTTAAGCAGCAAACCTGAAAAGTTTCCTGTATCCAAAATGATAGATTAGGCAATTGTACCTGCAAAATCAAAGGCATCATTATATCCTGTCTGCGAGCACAACTGATAAATGATTTCACCTGCAAAGTGATTCCATATTTTTGTTTTGACTTCTGTTTCCCCTGAGATTAACTGCACTGTCTACGTGTGTGGCTACAGACTTAAAGATCATTTTTCCTCTCTCTGCTTTTTTCCATCAAAGAAATCTTGGACATTTTAAAGTTACCTCTCTTAACCCTTTCTATTTGTTCCAGCTTAAGAAAAGCTCTATCTTAGGATGTTGGTTCTAGTGACCAGCTAACTAGAGAACTTTCAGTGCTAAACCTCTGCACACAGTAGGCAATGCTCTGCATCAACTAAAGGAACTAAAGGAACTTCTTGCACTTCTCCAGATGAAGTTTGGGTTCTTTTATACTTTGGGTTTAACTATATGTTGCCACCACTGAAAAGGAATACCCTAGTATGTACAAAAAGAAATGTTTCATTTCATGTGCAAAGAATGGGTTGGTAGTGTCTTCTGGGTTTTAAAATGATTCTGAGGCTACATCTTCCCTTAACAGGAATGAATGCCCAGATCATCAGGGCTGTGTCCATAAAAATACCAAGCTGCATAGGGACACAAGTTACGTTTCCACAATCTGTCCCCTAATGAGTGTTTCTTTTGATAGATTTCATCTTGAACTGTCCACTTAATCCCATCACTTCATGGCTTGTGGGACTTAGTTCCCCAACTAGGGACTAAACCCATGCTCCACTCAGGGGAAGCAAGGAGTCCTAACCACCGGATCGTGGGGAAATCCTCTGGTTTTTTTTTTTTTTTTTGTCTTTTAACCAAAGATGTTGGTCCATTTTCTTTTCAGGTTACCCTGACTTTGAGAAATAGACCCTGGACACTCAATTTAACCTCAAGTTGCCTGCAACATGACTCATTCTTTGTGTTTCAGTTTCCAGGTTAATTTTATAAGTAATTTGCATTAGAGTAAGGCTAAATGAGAATTTTTAAATGAATTATGCTGCCCACATTACCCATTTACATTTTTACTCAAATTTGGGGCTTTAAAAAGCCAGAGAATAGACTTGAATCCATCTCATCATGTACACAGTGTTTTACAGCTCCTCATATCATACCCAAATGGCCAATCCCACCTTATTATGTCAGGTCTGGTATAACTCCAATTTTTATTTTGCTCATTAAAACAGTGCACAAGAGAGTCTCATAACCTCAGGACTTAAGTCCTATAAGAAGTGAGCTGTAAATCTATGCACAGAATGGACAGTATTTTGTAACCACACAAAAAAGATTTGAGTGGCAATTTTTACTACAGTGCACTTTGCTGATTAAAACTAGCTCAACATTCCACATTAAATACTCATGCAGATTTCAGTTCTTTTAAGAACTGGTAACCAAGAAACACAACTAAAGAAATAAACCTCCTATACAAAAATAACCTGGGAGGAGGGAGAAACAATCACATGTAGTAAATACACATTTATAGTCAGTACTGTAAATCATGAAACAGATAAGTCAATTACCCAGAACATACAAAATTGTCCTCTAAATTATTCTTCTAACATCCTAGCTCTCCAATGACTCATTACTAAATTATTTGCCAGTGAATGATTTTTGTTTTGTCTTCAAACACTTTGGGTGCTGCAAGGAGTTGAAACTGATGAAATGCATTCTTGCTTTCGGCAAGGAGACAGGTTTTATTCATACAACCCCGAATCAACTGGTTATAAAGTTGAAAACTTCTGCTGAACCACAGGGAAGTTTTCTTCTGTGTAAACCAGTGGTTAGCAGCCATTCATTTTGCCACACCTGTCTTCAGAAATAAAAGTCACAGATAACATACCAACGTATCATTTAAATAAAAGATAGATAAATATTCCCTGCCTGTAATCTAGAGCGGGAAAAGCCACTTATCTTTATATGTTATGCATTACAATATTTGCATGTTTGGGCATTGAAAGTCATAAATAAAAGAGTCAGAAGATTTCATCTGTGCAGAGGAGCACAAAAGCTACAAATACTCCCAATCCTTGGAACAACCAAAACTGTACCTGTAACTCCCACATAACCCGTGAAGGGAGGTGAAACCTCCCTTTATTGAAACGTACATGTTTCTCCAATATTAAATGGTTTGTTTGATCATCTCTTTCTGATATTACTGCTTTCTTAAGCTCACAGCATCATAGCCACCGAAGAGAATTTAGAACCACAAACCTTAAGTTTTTTTCATCTCTGTCCCTGAGTACAATTCTCTAACATTACAATGTTAATGAACAAAGCTTAGAAACTGGTCTCATTCCATGGCCTTGCAAAGATAGTACCAACAGAAGAAAACAACACAAACTGAGGGAAAAGAGAGTCCAGTCCAAAATAGTCCAGTCCAAAGACATTCTGAGGTTTGTCTTTTAGGCAGAAGCAAATAGATTTTCTCTATTTCCCTTGAGTTGGGTCTCTGAAACTTTAAAAGACATCTCCCTGGTTTTATCTGAGTCTGGAAAGCAGCTTACTAGTGTCCAAAAATGGACAGTATCATTCTTGGGATTCTACATGGAACTCTGTCTTTTACTAAGGGTAAAAGAATTTGAACTCCTTTGTATCTCACTATGACATGGAGGACTAGAGGTGATGAAAATACTCTCACCTATTCTGCAAGTTGGTGAGGAAATTCTCTCTATTAATACTGGTTTTTGTTGTTGCTGGTCAGTCAGCAAGTCATGACTGACTCTTTGCAACCCCATGGATTGCAGCATGCCAGGCCTCCCTGTCACTCACCATCTCCTGGAGTTTGCCCAAGTTCATGTCCACTGAATCAGTGATGCCATCCAGCCATCTCATCCTCTGTTGTCCCCTTCTCCTGCCGTCAATCTATCCCAGCATCAGGGTCTTTTCCTAAGAATCGACTCTGCACATCAGGTGGCCAAAGTATTGGAAATTCAGCGTCAGCACCAGTTCTTCCAATGAGTATTCAGGGTTGATTTTCTTTAGGATTGACTGGTTGATCTCCTTGCTGTGCAAAGGATTCTCAAGAGTCTTATCCAGCACCACAGGTCAAAACCATAAATCCTTTGGCACTCTGCTTCTCTATGGTCCAGCTCTCATATCCACACATGACTACTGGTAAGACCACAGCCTTGACTACATGAACCTTTGTCGCAAAGTGATGTCTTCACTTATTAATATACTGTTAGGTTTGTCATAGCTTTCCTTTCAAGAGGCAATTGTCTTCTAATTTCATGACTGCAGTCACCATCTGCGGATTTTAGAGCCCACGCAGAGAAATATTATATTTTATTAGTCTTAATATTACCAAGAGAAAGAAGGATGAATTATTATCGCTGAGTCTTCTTAAGTTATCTTGGAATAAAAATCAGTTGGAATTTCTCTTGTGGTAAATCACAGAGATAGGCTTCCCTGGTGACTCAGCAGTAAAGAATCTGCCTGCCAATGCAGGGGACACAAGTTTGATACCTTGGTCCGGGAAGATCTTTTGTAGAAGGAATTGGCAACCCACTCCAGTATTCTTGCTTGAGAAATCCCATGGACAGAGGAATCTGTTGGGTTACAGTCCATGGGATCACAAAAGAGTAGGACACAACAGTGACTAAACAATGACAAATCACAGGGATAAAACCAAAAAACACAAAGCATTCCAATATATCAATAGTATGCTTCCTGCTTAGCTGTAGATATGTAATGAGATTTCGTACTTGCTAAAGATATCAATGACGTTTACATACCATATGTGTGTGTGTATCCATATATGTGTGTGTGTGTGTGTGTGTAGGTGTATATATATCCATATATATCTTCTGTATCATATTATTCTATAAACATTGTCAAGATATTCACGCTACAAATAGTTTGTTCTTTCTATTCCACCAATAATCTACAAGAAAATACCCTTCTGTCCCTTCGATAATTTGCCTCCTGTAAAGACTAGATAATTTCTCTGACTTCCATGATTGCCCTCAAGCAGGCAATAGCTAAGAGTAGTAGCATAATTCAAGTGCTATACTTACAATGTCAGAAGAGTAGACAGGTACACATGTGTGTGACATCAGGACACAATTTTTATATGAAGATGATTTCAAGAGAATCACTCACGGTGTGCATTAGAAAAATCTTTTTCTCTAGTTTTAGACTCTACCATCCTCAACACAGAAGCTCTACTTTGGGTTAGCTCTCCTCATGGTCATAAAATGGCTGCCACACAGTTCCAGGCTTCACATGTGATGAAACAACATCTAGTAGAAAAGAGACCACCTCTTCCTGAACTTGACTGAGACAGAAATTTCTTTGGGAAAGTTCTTTCAAAAAGTCCCGAGCCAACCTCTCATTTCTCATTGGCCAGAGCTGGGTTTCATGCTCACACCTAAAACAACTGATTGAGAAGGGAAATTCTTGATCGACTCTGGATTGATCTTTTGGCTAAAGAGAATATGTGGGGGCAGAGGAGGAAGGGAGTTCTATTGAAAAGGAATGAGCTAGTTTGTGTTTATTTGCTTGCTTACTTTTGGTGGGGATGGGAGCAAAGGCAATAAATACTGTCTGTTATATAGGGTTTCTAGAAGCTATCCAAGAAATTTTCACCATTTAGCTTTTCTAATTTTAAGGATTTCTCAAGCATTTTCATACTTATACATTTCCATACAATAGTGTCATTTATAATTTCTTGCCTCCTCTACATTGTTGCTTGTACACAATGTTCTCTTTAGTCTCTTCTAACTGGGACTCCCAAGAAAGGTCATATAGGGTGCTTCAAAGTGCAAAGTACTATTATTTATGTATTGTTAATGGGCTGGATGAAGCACAAGCTGCAATTAAGATTGCCAGGAGAAATATCAATAACCTCAGATATGTAGATGACACCACCCTGATGGCAGAAAGTGAAGAAGAACTAAAGAGTCTCTTGATGAAAGTAAAAGCAGAGAGTGAAAAAGTTGGCTTAAAGCTCAACATTCAAAAAATTAAGATCATGGCATCCAGTCCCATCAGATCAGATCAGATCAGTCGCTCAGTCATGTCCGACTCTTTGTGACCCCATGAATCATAGCACGCCAGGCCTCCCTGTCCATCACCAACTCCCAGAGTTCACTCAGACTCACGTCCATCGAGTCAGTGATGCCATCCAGCCATCTCGTCCTCTGTCATCCCCTTCTCCTCTTGCCCCCAATCCCTCCCAGCATCAGAGTCTTTTCCAATGAGTCAACTCTTCGCATGAGGTGGCCAAAGTACTGGAGTTTCAGCTTTAGCATCTTTCCTTCCAAAGAAATCCCAGGGCTGATCTCCTTCAGAATGGACTGGTTGGATCTCTTTGCAGTCCAAGGGGTTCTCAAGAGTCTTCTCCAACACCACAGTTCAAAAGCATCAATTCTTCGGTGCTCAGCCTTCTTCACAGTCCAACTCTCACATCCATACATGACCACAGGAAAAACCATAGCCTTGACTAGACGTATCTTTGTTGGCAAAGTAATATCTCTGCTTTTGAATATGCTATCTAGGTTGGTCATAACTTTCCTTCCAAGGAGTAAGCGTCTTTTAATTTCATGGCTGCAGTCACCATCTGCAGTGATTTTGGAGCCCCCCAAAATAAAGTCTGACACTGTTTCCACTGTTTCCCCATCTATTTCCCATGAAGTGGTGGGACCGGATGCCATGATTTTCGTTTTCTGAATGTTGAGCTTTAAGTCAACTTTTTCACTCTCCACTTGCACTTTCATCAAGAGGCTTTTGAGTTCCTCTTCACTTTCTGCCATAAGGGTGGTGTCATCTGCATATCTGAGGTTACTGATATTTCTCCCGGCAATCTTGATTCCAGCTTGTGTTTCTTCCAGTCCAGCGTTTCTCATGATGTACTCTGCATATAAGTTAAATAAACAGGGTGACAATATACAGCCTTGACGTACTCCTTTTCCTATTTGGAACCAGTCTGTTGTTCCATGTCCAGTTCTAACTGTTGCTTCCTGACCTGCATACAGATTTCTCAAGAGGCAGATCAGGTGGTCTGGTATTCCCATCTCTTTCAGAATTTTCTACAGTTTATTGTGATCCACACAGTCAAAGGCTCTGGCATAGTCAATAAAGCAGAAATAGATGTTTTTCTGGAACTCTCTTGCTTTTTCTATGATCCAGCAGATCACTTCATGGCAAATAGATGGACAAACAGTGGAAACAGTGACAGACTTTATTTTGGGGGGTTCCAAAATCACTGCAGATGGTGACTGGAGCCATGAAATTAAAAGACGTTTACTCTTTGGGAAAAAAGTTATGACCAAACTAGACAGCATATTAAAAAGCAGAGACGTTACTTTGCCAACAAAGGTCTGTCTAGTCAAGGCTGTGGTTTTTCCAGTAGTCATGTATGGACGTGAGAGTTGGACTATAAAGAAAGCTGAATGTCAAAGAATTGATGCTTTTGAACTGTGGTGTTGGAGAAGACTTTTGAGAGTCCCTTGGACTGCAAGGAGATCCAACCAGTCCATCCTAAAGGAAATCAGTTGTGAATATTCACTGGAAGGACTGATGTTGAAGCTGAGACTCCAATACTTTGTCCACCTGATGCAAAGAGCTGACTCATTGGAAAAGACCTTGATGCTGGGAAAGATTGAAGGCAGGAGGAGAAGGGGATGACAGAGGATGAGACGGTTGGATGGCATCACCGACTCAATGGACATGAGTTTGAATAAACTCCGGGGGTTGGTGATGGACAGGGAAGCCTGTTGTGCTGTAGTCCATGGGGTTGCAAAGAGTTGGACACGACTGAGTGACTGAGCTGAACTGAAAAATAATTTAAGTTTAAAAGTTTCCTTTTACTGAATGTTAATAAATGCCAGGCATGGTGCTAAATGCTTCCTAGGCAGACTTATGTGACCATCATTGTATTTCAGAGGAAGGTATCATTTTATGCTTTTGTGATAAAGAAACTGAACCCCAGAGAGGTAAGGCACTTTTTCAAAGTCACACAAGTAAAAGTGGCAGAGCTGGTCCTTCATCCTGGATTTATCTAACTCCGTGACCCATGCCTAATCACTTACTCATTGTTTGATATCTTCTCTCAGATTAGAAGCCATAGTTAATAAGTTAAAATAATCATTGACTGATTTCCATGTTTGTAATTATTCAGAGTTTCAGCCTTCTACATAGCTCAAGGAAAATATACATCATGATACCCTATCCTCAGAGTTCCTGAGAACTAGGAATGGGCTGGGATCATTAGCAGCATGGGTATAAGTCACTAGGTGAGTCAGTCAGAGGAAGAGCTTAGAATTCAGTTCAGTTCAGTTGCTCAGTCATGTCCAGCTCTTTGCAACCCCATGGACTGTAGCACATCAGGGTTCCCTGTCCATCACCAACTCCTAGAGCTTACACAAACTCATGTCCACTGAGTCGGTGATGCCATCCAACCATCTCATCCTCTGTCGTCCCCTTCTCCTCCTGCCTTCAATCTTTCCCAGAATCAGGGTCTTTTCTAATGAGTCAGCTCTTTGCATCAGGTGGCCAAAGTATTGGAGTTTCAGCTTCAACATCAGTCCTTCCAGTGAATATTCACAACTGATTTCCTTTAGGATGGACTGGTTGGATCTCCTTGCAGTCCAAGGGACTCTCAAAAGTCTTCTCCAACACCACAGTTCAAAAGCATCAATTCTTTGACATTCAGCTTTCTTTATAATCCAACTCTCACATCCATACATGACTACTGGAAAAACCACGGCCTTGACTAGACAGACCTTTGTTGGCAAAGTAACGTCTCTGCTTTTTAATATGCTGTCTAGGTTGGTCATAACTTTTCTTCCAAGGAGTGTATTTTAAATTCATGGCTCCAGTCACTACCTGCAGTGATTTTGGAGCCCCACAGTTAAGGTCTGCCACTGTTTCCCCATCTATTTGCCATGAAGTGATGGGACCAGATGCCATGATCTTAATTTTCTGAATGTTGAGCTTTAAGCCAAATTTTTCACTCTCCTCTTTCACTTTCATCAAGAGGCTCTTTAGTTCTTCTTCACTTTCTGCCATAAGGGTGGTGTCATCTGCATATCTGAGGTTATTGATATTTCTCCCAGCAATCTTGATTCCAGCTTGTGCTTCTTCCAGCCCAGCATTTTTCATGATGCACTCTGTGTATAAGTTAAACAGCAGGGTAACAATATACAGCCTTGACATACCCCTTTTCCTATTTGAAACCAGTCTATTGTTCCATGTCCAGTTCTAACTGTTGCTTCCTGACCTGCATATAGATTTCTGAAGAGGCAGGTCAGGTGGTCTGGTATTCCCATCTCTTGGAAAATTTTCCACAGGTTGTTGTGATCCACACAGTCAAAGGCTTTGGCATAGTCAATAAAGCAGAAATATGTGTGTTTCTGGAACTCTCTTAGAATTGGCAGAAGCTTAGAATTAAAGGAGATCAGCCCTGGGTGTTCTTTGGAAGGAATGATGCTAAAGCTGAAACTCCAGTACTTTGGCCACCTCATGCGAAGAGTTGACTCATTGGAAGAGACTCTGATGCTGGGAGGGATTGGGGGCAGGAGGAAAAGGGGACGACAGAGGATGAGATGGCTGGATGGCATCACTGACTTGATGGATGTGAGTTCGAGTGAACTCCGGGAGTTGGTGTTGGACAGGGAGGCCTGGCGTGCTGTGATTCATGTGGTCGCAAAGAGTTAGACACGACTGAGTGACTGAACTGAACTGAACTAGAATTAAAACCAGAGTTTTCTGACTCCTAGACCACAGCTCTTCTCATAGATAAAAAAAGTTCCCATCTAGAATACAAACCATTCTCCCATAAAGTTCAGGGGTTCTTCTCATCACCCAGGTAACCTCCTTAAGGCCCCCTAGTAAATGTCAGCAAGTGATATTAACATTGATAAAAAGGGGCAAACCCAATAGGGGAGAACTGTGGTAGTTTTCCCATGGTTGTTAAACAAGTCAAAAGTTGTGGACAAGGACCACAGTCATGGCAGGTATCTAAACTCTCCTTCCAAATTCTGGTTACAGTAGTCCTTCTTACACTCCCTGCTATCTTGGTGAAGACTGTAGTAAAGTACTTGATTTCACTGCGTCCACAGGACAAGATTGCTTCTGCCACATCCATTCCCCAACAACTTAAAAGAGTATCTTAGTCTGTCAGTCCCAGTGAATGAGACAAAATGATGCTCTGGTTCTGGGAAAAGGAGAAAACCAAGTCAGGAGAGGGGAAGTGTACATGTCAACTGCTCTAAATGTGGCCTCTAGTCCAAGAACAAAAGTCTTAATTTTGGAGTGTTGAGTATCCTCACTGGTAGGTGAAATGCAACCTCTCTGTAAAGTGGGGGCCTCACAGATCACTGCTTTCTCTTCTCATGTATCTATTAGATGCTTTCCAAAATGTTCATCAGCTTCAACATGGGGTAAACCACTGAATTCATTTAAAATCTGCGATTTGCCAATGGAAATTGGTAGTGTGAGCCACAAGGTCTATCATTCAATATAATACAAATGCACTCATATTTCATCACTGATTCAGACCCAGGGCAGCCTGTCCCTATGGCTGGGAAATGAGAACAATACTTTGGTAACTGTTATGAGGGCAGGTGTGCAGACATAATGAGTTGACGTTTCTTTGGACTTTTATTTGAGGTATCCACCATGTGAGAGGATGATATTTGTATGTAAGAGGATGTCGTGCACAGTTTAATCTAAGTATATAGGACAGATGTTAGACAACTCCCATAAATCATATCCTTTTGTGTTGTTCAAAGAAGAGGAGAATGTCTCCTCTTAAAACTGATTTGCCACACCACACTTCTGCCAGCAATCTTTCATAACATCTGTCACTGCCACAGCTTAACTCACACTTCTTCAAAGAGATCTTGAACCATTAATCTAAAGTAGCCAGGCAACATTTGTCTTCCCAGTGCCTCTCTCCAAATGACTTTCCCTTCCAGTTTTTTTCTGACTTATTTCCCTACAACAGAGTATAAACTCCATGAGAACTGGAGCCTTAACTATTGTTCCAATTAAGATGAGTTTGCTCTGCTGTTCATGGAAATTCATCAACCAGATAAGAACTCATTTTTCTTTCACATTGAAGTTGATCAGAAGTAAGAAGTCTAGGGCTGATAAGGATAATCCAAGACCCTCAAGGGGCTCATATTCTTTCAAACTTTTGAATTTGCCTTCAACAAACTTTCACCTCAATGTTCAGTCATGGCTTCTATTTTCTAATGAGTAGCAAGAAAGACTAGGTGAAAAGAAGCAAAGCCCTTCTTGCCTTAAATATACTACTGTTTACATCTCATTGGCCTATACTAAATCACATTGTCATATTTTCTGCAAGGGAGGCTAGGAAATGTAGTCTTTGTTTCTGAACTGGTTCAGACAAAAAACAGGGATTCTATTATTAAAGAAGAGAGGAAAAACTAATACCAGAATGCAATTAGCAGGCTCAGACACATTTGTCCTATTTGCTGCTCTATACCTAATACCTGGCCAATGATTGCCAATTAAAAAGGCTCAAAAGCCATCTGTTGGATGAAAATAAGTGAATGAATTGCTTTCCTTGGCTTTTACACACTCAAAGATTTTCCACTGCTTGCAGGATGAAGACCCAAAACCTCAACAGGGCCTCCAGAGACTGGTATGACCTGTGTCCTATATACCTCTCCAGTGTTCCCACTCTCTTTCAGCTTCAGCTGTGCTGACTTTCCTCAATTCCTAGAATATTCTAGGCTCTCTCCAGGTCACTACACATGCTATTCCCTTTGTGCGAGATATTCTTCCCCACTCTATTCATCTAGGTATTCCCTAGTGTTATCATGTTCTTTTGCTATCCCCAATTCCTGGGAAAGTACCCAGATTATAGTAAATACTCAATAACTATCCTCTGATTGACTGAATTTAAACATGGACTTCCTTCAGGGAGGACTCTCTTACTCTCCAGACCAAGTTGGGTTCCCTAATATATACTCCATATCACTCTGAACTTTCCCTTTGTGATAGTATGTGCTTTTAAAATTATTTACTTAACTATTAACAATTATTTATTAAATATCTACCATCCCACCTTGGATAAAAATCCTAGAGGTCAAGAATTACATCAATCTCATTCTCTTTTATATCCAAAGAGCCTAGAAAAGTGTGTGGCACATAGTAGGTGCTTTGTAAACATTTGTTGACTATGGATGAATGTCTAACTTGTATAAGCTATTATATGTATGTATGCTATATTTACATATAAGCTTTTGCTGAATCGATTAAAACAATTAATCCTTGTTCTCATGGAACTAATGTTCTAAGACAGACACATGAGCATAAATGTACATTCAAGAAAAGACAATACAATGATACTTGAATCACATTCAGACTAATTTCATTTATGCCTGTTGATAAGTGAAGCAACAGGGGTCTCACTTCTTGTGTGTGCTTGAACTCATATAAGCTGATGGGCAGATGATGGTTCTGCATGGAGATGACCTTGAGAACTTAGTGCTTAGCTTTGTGTCTTGAAAGGGGCATGGAAGACTTCAGAAGAGAGAATCTCAAGATTCCACATAAAAGGAAAAAAAAAAATCAATCTCTTCATGTCGACAACAAGATGTGAGATTCAAGATATTTAGCTTACTGGATTTGCTAAGGTTCCTGTCTGTTTCTGCCTTGGATAATTCTATATATCTCATGGGCTCCTCTTCAGAAGCTGTGATACATCTCAGCAGTCATGGTCATGGGTATACCTTTGCTGACTGGGTCCACATATTCATGACAAACGCAACATGCTGTGATACAGGCATTGTTAAAAGCAGTAGATAGTAAATATTTCACAGTGTCTTCAATTAGCTACTTTCAAGAATTTGTGAATTCCTGATTTACTAGGGAAGTTGGCCTTATTTCATTTCTGTTCCTCTAACAATAATTCTTCAAAACCCCGATGAAATTCAAATTATAATTTAGATGACTATTTAGAGGACTATAATTAATGAACTATCTGGAAAAGCTCAGCGTGACTCTGCCTTTTCAGGAAACAAAAATGTCAGCTGAATGGTAGATGTTTTAATTTTTTACATTAGCACATCCATTTGGCTTCTAATGAGGATTTAGTGCCAGTGAATTCTTTTCCTGTTCCAAATTTGCACAGGTGTGCATTTCATCTCAAACAGAATCCAAGAGTCTATACTTTATGATATTTTTCTCCTGATAACTCAAGAAGTTGTGGTTAGGACAATATGAACCAACTACCTCAACAACCTACTCACCTCTCCATGGTAGATGATCTGAAAAACATGCCCCCCTCAGTTCCACCTATGCTGTTCCTCCCACCAGGAGGTAGAGCATATTTCACCTTCTCTTGAAACTAGGGTGACCTCATGACTCTCTTTGGCCATATAATGCAGCCAATGTATTTTTGGACCTAGACTGTAAGGGACTTGGTAGGTTCTATATTTGCAGTCTTGAGATCCAGCCACCATGTTTAAAAGTTTGGACTAGACTTTTGAATGATGAGAGACAAGAGGGAGAGAGTCAGTCAACCCTGGGCTGTTCCTGTTCCATCCATCCCTATCCCTGAAGCCCTAGGCACGTGAATGAGGCCATGTGGCTCCTCAATCACCAGTCAAACCCCTGCCTCCCTGCAGGCCAGCACTATTTGGAGCAGAGATGAGCCATCCATGTCGAGTTCTGGCCAATGTGTGAGCAAATAAATGGTTATGATTATTTTAAAACTCTTAAGTTGTGGGGTGGGTTGTTACACAGCCATCAGATCAGATCAGATCAGATCAGTCACTCAGTTGTGTCCGACTCTTTGTGACCCCATGAATCACAGCACGCCAGGCCTCCCTGTCCAACACCAACTCCCGGAGTTCACCCAGACTCACGTCCATCGAGTCAGTGATGCCATCCAGCCATCTCATCCTCTGTCATCCCCTTCTCCTCCTGCCCCCAGTCCGTCCCAGCATCAGAGTCTCTTCCAATGAGTCAACTCTTCACATGAGGTGGCCAAAGTACTGGAGTTTCAGCTTTAGCATCATTCCTTCCAAAGAAATCCCATGGCTGATCTCCTTCAGAATGGACTGGTTGGATCTCCTTGCAGTCCAAGGGACTCTCAAGAGTCTTCTCCAACACCACCAAAACTGATGAGAAAACAGGATCACAAAGGGCCGTGATAGCTAATCAAGCAGCAAAACTTAAGATTTGAACCCAGGCTACTCAGCATCAGAAGTCATACCTTCAACCACTATTCTTTGTTGACTGTTTTGATATAAACAAAAGCAAAGTAGAATGAAAGGGCAGATCAAAGCTGCAGTCTAAGAGATGGGTACAAATATAGGAAGGGGAAAAGGAAACAAAACTAAAAATACCAGGCCAAGGATATGAGGTAATAGAGGCAAGAAAGTGTATAAGAAACAGAATGGTTTCCAACACATATTTTTGCCTTTTAACCCCTGTCTGAAGCAGGACACATTTACCTTGGTCTTCACACACATATACGATACTTTGTGAGTCCCATATACAATCCCTTGTGAGGAAAGCAGCTAAGAGCTTCAACTTTAACTCTCAAGCTCCCCTGGTGGCTCAGATGGTAAAGGATCTGCCTGCAACGCAGGAGACCTGGGCTCTATCCCTGGGTCAGGAAGAGCCCCTGGAGAAGAGAATGGCTATCTACTCCAGTATTCTTTAACTCTCAAGCTCTCCTGGCAGCTCAGATGGTAAAGAATCTGCCTGTAATGCAGGAGGCACGGGTTCGACCTCTGGGTTGAGAAGATCCCCTGGAAGAGGAATTGGCAACCCACTCCAGTATTCTTGCCTGGGAAATCCCATGGACAGGGAAGCCTAGTGGGCTATAGTCCATGGGGTCGCAATAGAGTCATATGCAACTTAGTGACTAAACAACAACTCAACCCTCTACCCTACTTTTGTGTTCTGGTTGTATCACTTAACATCTGTGAGCCCTAGTCTGCTGCTGCTGCTGCTAAGTCGCTTTAGTCGTGTCCGACTCTGTGCGACCCCATAGACAGCAGCCCACCAGGCTCCCCCGTCCCTGGGATTCTCCAGGCAAGAACACTGGAGTGGGTTGCCATTTCCTTCTCCAATGAATAAAAGTGAAAAGTGAAAGTGAAGTCACTCAGTCGAGTCCGACTCTTCGCAGCCCCATGGACTGCAGCCTACCAGGCTCCTCCATCCATGGGATTTTCCAGGCAAGAGTACTGGAGTGGGGTGCCATTGCCTTCTTCAGAGTCCTAGTCTATCCATCTGTAAAATGAATATAACAGTTTGGTCTAACTCATAATTTGTTGCAAGGATTAATTCAAATAATACATTTATTCATGGTTAAATCTCAATAAATGAGAGATACTATTTTGATGGAAGTCTACTCTACAAGGTGGCCCAGAGATCTTCCTCCTTATGTCTTTGACACTACACTTTGTTTTGTTTGATTTCAAATCTTCCAAGTTCTATCTCCAGGTCTATGTGCAGTGACAGCTACCAGATGTTGGTTCTCCTACAACACTGTAGGCTATTTCCTGCTTAGGCACACACTGCTAGGCTGCCATGCCTGTTTGGCTAATGGATTTGGGAAGCTCTATTTTAAGGTTCCATTGATGGTCATACCTGAAATCCCTCTTTCTAACCCAAAATCTCATTTGTATTTCTCATTATATTAAACAGTAAATAAATTACCACCTGATTGAGGCAAAAGCTCTTTTCCTTTTCTTTCTTTTCTTATAATCAATCTTTGTGGCTAGTCAGGTCATTTTTTAAATGACATCTAAGCTCTCTGCTCTCATGGGCTTCTGATACAGTCTGCCCTCTCTCAGCCTATAATGCCCCAGTCCTCTCCACTTTTCCCATTATCTCAAAATCCCCAACCACTAGAGTGATACCAACAAGCCAACAATCCACTTGGCTGCCAGACCTCTTCCAAGCACTCATTAATTCGGCTGGTCTGAGAGCAATAACCTTTACCACCTGATGTAATCCCTTTCCTTCCCTTTTCATTTTCTAGGCAAGGTGCCTGTACCTTGGAGTGGCCATGATGGATTGGTTTTTAGTTTAATATATTCCAGCCTGCATAAAGAAAGCATGAGAAGATCAATTCCTATGATGAATGTACTGATCCACTCCCCCTAGAGCCTTCATTTGTGCTCCTAATCACATACAGAAAGATCTGCCCATGATGTGCAATGCTGGCAGCCACCATGTCCAACCTGGGGTGCTGTTCCCACTCTGAACTTCTTCAGACTCATCATGGAGCTTCACCCTCTGGTGAGGACACCCTGGAAACCATCCCTCACCTTAAGTTCCACCATGAGTTTTGTATCTTTGCCTTCTTCTTGTGGTTCCATGAGAAACTTGACTTTTAGAAGAGACACTCTCAGAGATTTTGCCCAATCAAATGATAATGCCTCAGATTTCCAGCAGGAAGAAATAATTCAAACATAAAGCATCAGTGGCTTCTACCAGAAATACTGGTGGCACTTCCAGAGGGTTTCCATAGAGACAAAAAAGGACATTTTACTCACAAAAGGAAAAGGGAACAAAGTCAAATGACATTTGCTCACTCTATGAAAATTTGAAAAACAACAAATGAAAAGACAAATCAGAAGTCTCCTCACAAACCTATTTTCCTAAAATAGATGAGAAAAATAGAGGCCCAGTTAAAGCTGACCCAACCCTGTCAGCTGTTAGAGAGTAACAAGGAGATCTGATGAAAGCATAAAAAAAAAATACAAAGATATTTTTGTTTCAAAGCCTTTCCCCATAATTTTATTACAAAATGTACAAAAATTATAGAGTAGGTTTGGAGGAGTGGAGGCAAAGGCTTTCTTCATTCACTGCACATCAGACCAACAGATCACAAAAATGTGACTATTTTCCTGTCTTTGGGATCTGATATGTTGAAAGTGGGAGGAGCAGAGAGAGAGCATGAGGACAAAACTAGGAATAGAGTGAAGGAAAATCATAGCATCTAATTGAAGACAACTGTATAATCAGTCACTTAATACTTGAGACACTTCCCTCACAAGGATCCTCATGTCCATCTCAGCTCTTTCTATTGGTCTCACCACATATAATTCCCCAGTGGTCACAGATGGCATTGTAAGACCTTGGGGACACTGCTTATGTTTTAGGAACTCCCCACTTCCTCCGTCTCAACTACTTTCTCTACTTCTCAAATCCTACTTGTTCTACATAGCAGGACAAGCCCTGAAAAATTTTCCAGTGCATTAACTGCCATTTCTTCCTCCCTCATAGGAACCCCATCATCATCATCACAGCCATCACTCAATGAATGCTGGCTTCTATTTTTTCCTTAGTGTTCTGTTACTTAGCAAACATAATATTTAGGGTATTTGTGGTGTTAATTGCTGCTTGTTTCTAAGTGGGAAGGTGGGTGTGAGGGATAAAGAGAAATCAAACTTGTGCTCTTAATGAAATATCTATCAGAATGTCATCATCATCATCAATTAATTAACCCCTGGTGTTACCCCATGGCTGATATATTTATTGCCCACTGAAACCCATGCTGGATCATTGAGAAAGTACAAGAGTTCCGGAAAAATATCTACTTCTGCTTTATGGACTACACCAAGGCCTTTGACTGTGTGAATCACAACAAACTGTAGAAAATTCTTCAAGAGATGGGAATACTAGACCACCTGACCTGCCTTCTGAGAAGTCTGTATGCAGGTCAAGAAGCAACAGTTAGAAGTGGACATGGAACAACAGACTGGTTCAAAATCAGGATAGGAGTATGTCACGGCTGCATATTGTCACCCTGCTTATTTAACTTATATGCAGAGTACATCATGCAAAATGCTGGACTGGATGAAGCATAAGCTGGAATCAAAATTGCTGGGAGAAATATTAGTAACCTCAGACGCGCAGATGACACCACCCTTCTGGCAGAAAGCAAAGAAGACTAAAGAGCATGTTGATGAAATTGAAAGAGGAGAGTGAAAAAGTTGGCTTAAAATTCAACATTCAGAAAACTAAGATCATGGCATCCAGTCATATCACTTCATGGCAAATAAATGGGGAAACAATGGTATCAGTGAGAAACTTTATTCTTGAGGGGGCTCCAAAATCACTGCAGATAGTGATTACAGCCATGAATTTAAAAGACGCTTGCTCCTTGGAAGAAAAGCTATGACCAACCTAGACAGCATATTAAAAACCTTACTTTGCCGACAAGGATCTGTCTAGTCAAAGCTATGGTTTTTCCAGTAGTCATGTACAGATGTGAGAGTTGGACCATAAGCAAAGCTGAGCACCAAAGAATTGATGCTTTTGAACTGCGGTGTTGGAGAAGACTCTTGAGAGTCCCTTGGACTGCAAGGAGATCCAACCAGTCCATCCTAAAGGAAATCAGTCCTGAATATTCATTGGAAGGACTGATGCTGAAGCTGAAACTCCAATACTTTGGCCACCTGATGCAAAGAACTGACTCATGTGAAAAGACTGATGCTGGGAAAGATTGAAGGCAGGAGGAGAAGGGGACAATGGTTGGATGGAATTAGTGGCTTGATGGACAAGAGTTTGAGTAAGCTCCAGGAGTTGGTGATGGACAGGGATGCCTGGTATGCTGCAGTCCATGGGGTCGCAAAGAGTCAGACATGACTGAGCGACTGAACTGAACTGAAATCCATGTGCTTGCCCACACTTCGCTGTCCTCTGGCTTTAGAGGAGGTGATGGGAGTAGTTCTGATAAATGGGCTGTGAGGAGATGTGTCACGTTTCCCCTCCCACCTGAAGCATTTAAAGCCTGGGGAATGATGACCCCTTTTCTTCCAGCTTCCTCTCCCATTCCTGGAAGTTGCATTAAAAGGACAATGTCACAAGACTGAGGTCACCTAGATTACCACAAAGCCAGTGAATGGAGAGTAGTTGCTCTGGGGAGTTACCTGACTCTTGGGAGATTTAAATGAGAAATAAAGCTTTGTCAGATTGAGCACCAAAGTTTTGGGGGACTTGTCAGTGCAGCATGGCCCATCCAAATCAGTGTAATACTTAAGAGTTAGATACTCTTATCAAGCCCATTTTATTTTTTTTTCACTTTTTAATTTTCATTATTTTTTTATTTTAGTCAGAGGCTAATTACTTTACAATATTGTAATGTTTTTTTGCCATACATTGATATGAATCAGCCATGGGTTTACATGTATTCCCCATCCTGAACCCCCCTCCGACCTCCCTCTCCATCCCATCCCTCTGGGTCATCCCAGTGCACCAGCCCTGAGCACCCTGTCTCATGCATTGAACCTGGACTGGTGATCTATTTCATATATAATAATATACATGTTTCAATGCTATTCTCTCAGATCTTCCCACCCTCACCTTCTCCTCCAGAGTCCAAAAGACTGTTCTATACATCTGTGTCTCTTTCGCTGTCTCGCATATAGGGTTATCATTACCATCTTTCTAAATACCATATATATGTGTTAGTACACTGTATTGGTGTTTTTCTTTCTGTATCAAGCCCATTTTAAAATGAGATTCTACAACAGACAACACAGAAATACAAAGGCTCATAAGAGACTACTATCAGCAATTACATGCCAATAAAATAGACAACGTGGAAGAAACGGACAAATTCTTAGAAAAGTACAACTTTCCAAAACTGAACCAGGAAGAAATAGAAAATCTTAACAGACTCATCACAAGCATGGAAATTGAAACTGTAATCAGAAATATTCCAGCAAACAAAAGCCCAGATCCAGACAGCTTCACAGCTGAATTCTACCAAAAATTTAGAGAAGAGCTAACACCTATCCTACTCAAACTCTTCCAGAAAATTGCAGAGGAAGGTAAACTTCCAAACTCATTCTATGAGGCCACCATCACCCTAATACCAAAACCTGACAAAGATGACACAAAAAAAGAAAACTACAGGCCAATATCACTGATGAACAGAGATGCAAAACTCCTTAACAAAATTCTAGCAATCAGAATCTAACAACACATTAAAAAGATCATACATCATGACCAAGTGGGCTTTATCCCAGGGATGCAAGCGTTCTTCAATATCTGCAAATCAATCAATGTAATATACCACATTAACAAATTGAAAACTAAAAGCCATAGGATTATCTCAATAGATGCAGAGAAAGCCTTTGACAAAATTCAATATCCATTTATGACAAAAACCCTCCAGAAAGTAGGAATAGAAGGAATATACCTCAACATAATAAAAGCTATATATGACAAACCCACAGCAAACATTATCCTCAATGGTGAAAAATTGAAAGCAATTCCCCTAAAATCTGGAACAAGACGAGGGTGCCCACTCTCACCATTACTATTCAACATAGTTTTGGAAGTTTTGGCCACAGCAATCAGAGCAGAAAAAGAAATAGAAGGAATCCAAATTGGAAAAGAAGAAGTAAAACTCTCACTGTTTGCAGATGACATGATCCTCTACATAGAAAACCCTAAAGACTCCACCAGAAAATTACTAGAGCTAATCAATGAATATAGTAAAGTTGCAGGATATAAAATCAACACACAGAAATCCCTTGCATTCCTATACACTAATAAATGATAAAATAGGAAGAGAAATTAAGGAAACAATTCCATTCACCATTGCAATGAAAAGAATAAAATACTTAGGAATATATCTACCTAAAGAAACAAAAGACCTATATATAGAAAACTATAAAACACTTTTGAAAGAAATCAAAGAGGACACTAATAGATGGAAAAATATACCGTGTTCATGGATCAGAAGAATCAATATAGTGAAAATGAGTATACTATCCAAAGAAATCTATAGATTCAATGCAATCCCTATCAAGCTACCAATGGTATTTTTCAGAGAACTAGAACAAATAATTTCACAATTTGTACGGAAATACAAAAAACCTCTAATAGCCAAAGAAATCTTGAGAAAGAAGAATGGAACTGGAGAAATCAGCCTGCCTGACTTCAGGCTCTACTACAAAGCCACAGTCATCAAAACAGTATGGTACTGGCACAAAGATAGAAATACAGATCAAGGGAACAAAATAGAAAGCCCAGAGATAAATCCACGCACCTATGGACACCTCATCTTTGATAAAGGAAGCAAGAATATGCAATGGAGAAAAGACAATCTCTAACAAATGGTGATGGGAAAACTAGTTAACCACTTGTAAAAGAATGAAATTAGAACACTTTCTAACACCATACACAAAAATAAACTCAAAATGGATTAAAGATCTAAACGTAAGACCAGAAACTATAAAACTCCTAGAGGAGAATATAGGCAAAACACTCTCTGACATAAACCACAGCAGGATCCTCTATGACCCACCTCCCAGAATATTGGAAATAAAAGCAAAAATAAACAAATGGGACCTAATTAAAATTAAAAGCTTCTGCACAACAAAGGAAACTATAAGCGAGGTGAAAAGACAGCCTTTGGAATGGGAGAAAATAATAGCAAATGACGCAATGAACAAAGAATTAATCTCAAAAATATACAAGCAACTCCTGCAGCTCAATTCCAGGAAAATAAATGACCCAATCAAAAAGTGGGCCAAAGAACTAAACAGACATTTCTCCAAAGAAGACATACAGATGGCTAACAAACACATGAAAAGATGCTCAACATCACTCATTATCAGAGAAATGTAAATCAAAAGCACAATGAGGTACCATTTCACGCCAGTCAGAATGGCTGCTATCCAAAAGTCTACAAGCAATAAATGCTGGAGAGGGTGTGGAGAAAAGGGAACCCTCTTACACTGTTGGTGGGAATGCAAACTATTACAGCCACTATGGAGAACAGTGTAGAGATTCCTTAAAAATCTGGAAATAGAACTGCCATACGACCCAGCAGTCCCACTTCTGGGAATACACCCCAAGGAAACCAGAGTTGAAAGAGACACGTGTACCCCAATGTCCATCGCAGCACTGTTTATAATAGCCAGGACATGGAAGCAACCTAGATGTCTATCAGCAGACGAATGGATAAGAAAGCTGTGGTACATATACACAATGGAGTATTACTCAGCCATTAAAAAGAATACATTTGAATCAGTTCTAATGAAGTGGATGAAACTGGAGCCTATTATACAGAGTAAAGTAAGCCAGAAAGAGAAACACCAATACAGTATACTAACACATATATATGGAATTTAGAAAGATGGTAAGGATAACCCTGTGTGTGAGACAGCAAAAGAGACACGGATGTATAGAACAGTCTTTTGGACTCTGTGGGAGAGGGATAGGGAAAGGGTGGGGAGATTTGGGAGAATGGCATTGAAACATGTATAATATCATGTATGAAATGAGTCACCAGTCCAGGTTTGATGCACGATACTGGATGCTTGGGGCTGGTGCACTGGGACGACCCAGAGGGAGGGTATGGGGAGGGAGGTGGGAGGGGGTCCAGGGTGGGGAACACATGTACACCCATGTGGATTCATATCAATGTATGGCAAAACCAATAAAATATTGTAAAGTAATTAGCCTCCAATTAAAATAAATAAATTTATATTAAAAAATAAAATAAAATGAGATTCTGAGAGTGAAGTATCTAAGAGAACAGAGGGTACAGAATCTGAGAATATGGAGAGTGAAGTCACTCACACCTGGTACAGACAGAACCACAGTCCCTTACTTGCAAAATCAGATCAAAACAGGAACAAAATACTCAATAGGAACATTGTAAAGCTAACTGACAACTGAGAGAAAACACCGCTTTTCCTAATATGGAGATGAGATTTACTATTAAGCTAATTCTAAATGCCAATCAAAAAAAAATCATAGCAGAAGGGAAAAATGGAACTTTTCATAACTGGAAGCCTTGGATTCACTAGGTTGCTCTCTCTCTTAATTTTTTAATTCATTTATCCATTTGCATGCATTTCTTGCATATACTAAGTAAACTCTGCATTGTACTACCCTAGTAAAACTTATTTTTTTTTTTGCTCAGAGCTTCCCAGGTGGCACTAGTGGTAAAGAATCCACTTCCCTATGCAGGATACACCAGAGATGCAGGTTCAATCCCTGGGTCAGGAAGACCCCCAGGACGAGGAAATGGTACCCTACTCCAGTGTTCTGGCTGGGAGAATCCCATGGGTGGAGGAGCCTGGTGGGCTACAGTCCATGGGGTCACAAAGAGTCAGAGTCAACTGAGCATCTTAGCACACAAAATATATTGATACATTTCATTTTGCTCAATGTATATTTATTAATTGTCAATCATATGTTCAGGATTCTGATGGTCACAGTAGGTTTGGCAATGAAAAACACAGGCATCATCTCTACCTTCAAGCAGCACTTACAGTCTAAGTGAGAGGAGGGATGGTCATCAGATAAAGACATGAATAGGAGTACATTTAAAGACAGTGATCAATGCTCTAAAGGAATATGGTTCAATGAAAATATGTGACTACAGAACCTTACACACACAGAACCAGCAAAATATTCCTTGAGGATATGGAACTTGAGAGAAAATTTAGAAAAAAAAAAATCAGTGTTTTATATGGAGGGTAGGAAAAGAGGAGAGCAGTTTAGACCAAAGAAACAACATAAAGATTCAATGCTAAGAAAGAGTAATGGGATGAACTGAGAGAAGGTCAATGTATAGGAGATTAGAATATTTATGAAGAGATGATTGAAAAATGAATCTCAAAAGATAAGCAGAGACTAAGTATGGGAAGGAATTTTAGACTGGGCTATGTTCTCTGATTATTTGGCATCCTACATGGCTTGGGGTACAGCACTTGATGAGAGGCTACTGATTCTTCTCTTAAAATCCTCTCTACCTTCTCTCAATAGGCAAACAGCTCAGACAGCTCAATACCAAAACAAACAAACCAATAAAAAATTGGGTACTTTTGATTGGTTTGTTTGGACATTTCTGGACATTTCTCCTAAAAAGATACACAAATGGCCAACAGGAACATGAAAAGATGTCCAAAATATCTAATTGATATCTATAGGATATTTCATCCAAAAAGAGTATATTTCACCTTTTTCTCAAGTGCACACGGAATGTTTTTCAGGATATGTCACATTTTCGGTCACAAATCAAGCCTGGGTAAATTTTTAAAAATTGGAATTGTATCAAGCATTTTTCCTGATCACAATGCTGTAAGATTGTATATCAATTACCTAGGAATAAACAGACCAAAAGAGATAAAACACCTGTATGCAGAAAACTATCAGACACTAATGAAAGAAATATACAGCAACAAAAACAGAGAGACATACCATGTTTTTGGATTGCAAAACAATCTACAATGCAATGCAATCCATATCAAACTACCAATGGTATTTTTCACAGAACTAGAACAAAAGATTTCACAACTTGTGTAGGAACACAAAAGACCCTGAATAGCCAAAGCTGAATAAATCAACCTACCTTCCAGACGTCAGTCTATGTTACAAAGTTACAGTCATTGAGTCAGTATGGTACTGGCACAAAAGCAGAGATATAAACCAATGGAACATGACAGAAAGCCCAGAGATAAACCCATGCACCTATGGGCACCTTATCTTTGACAAGGGAGGCAAGAATATACAATGGAGAAAAGACAGCCTCTTCAATAAGTGATGCTAGGAAAACTGAATAGCTACATGTAAAAGAAAGAAACTAGAACATTTCCTAATACAACACACAAAAATAAACTCAAAATGGGTTAAAGACTTAAATATAAGGCCAGAAACTATAAAGATCTTACAGGAAAATATAGGCAATACACTCTTTGCCATAAATCACAGCAAGATCCTCTTTGACCCACCTCCTAGAGTAATGAAAATAAAAATTAAGATAAATTGGATCTAATTAAACATAAAAGCTTTTGCACAGCAAAGGAAACTATTAACAAGATGAAAAGACAGCCCTCAGAATGGGAGAAAATAATTGCAAATGAAGCAACTGACAAAGGATTAGTTTCCGAAATATATAAGCAGCGCATACAATTCAGTATCAGAAAAACAAACAGCCCAAATAAAAAATGGGCAGATCTAAACAGACATTTCTCCAAGGAAGACATACTGATGGTCAATAAATACATGAAAAGATGCTCAACATCACTAATCATTAGCGAAATATAAATCAAAATTACTATGAGATATCACTTCATACCAATCAGAAAGGCCATCATCAAAAAAATGTACAAACTATAAATGCTGTAGAGGGTGTGGAAAAAAGGGAACACTCCTGCCCCATTGGTGGGAATGTAAACTGATACAGTCATTATGGAAAACAGTACAGAGATTCCTTAAAAAACTAGGAATAAATTTACCATATGACCCAGCAATCCCACTACTGGGCATATATACTGAGAAAACCACAATTCTAAAAGACACATGTATTCCAATGTTCATTGCAGCACTATTTACAATAGCCAGGACATGGAAACAACCTAGATGTCCATTGACAGAAGAATGGATAAAGAACATGTGGTCCATCTATACAAAGGAATAATACTCTGCCAAAAAGAAGGAATGAATTCGAGTCAGTGGTAGTGAGGTGGATGAACCTAGAGCCTGTTATACAGAGTAAACAAGCCAAAAAGAGAAAAGCAAACATTGTATATTAATGCATTTATATGGAAATCTAGAAAAGTGGTATGATGAACCTATTTGCAGGGAAGGAATGGAGATGCAGATGCAGATAATGGTCTACATCTCAGTAGACACAGTCGGGGGAAGGAGCAGGTGAGACAAATGGAGACAGTAACATTGACATATATACATTATCATGTGTTAAATAGCTGGTAGGATGTTGCTACATAACACAGGGAGCCCAGCCTGGTACGCTGTGACAACTTAGTGGGATGGGATGGGGAGAGAAGGGAGGTACAACAGGGACAGGATATATGTATAATTATGGCTGATTTGTGTTGTTGTGTGGCAGAAACCAACATAACATTATAAAGCAATTTTCCTCCAATCAAAAAAAGTAAATTAAAAAAATTACTAATTATTAGACAAATGCAAATCAAAATGACAATGAGGTATCACCTCACTCCAGTCAAAATGGCCATCATCAAAAAGTTTACAAATAATATATGCTGCAGAGGGTGGAGAGAAAAGGGAAGCCTCTTACACTGTTGGTGGCAATGTATATGGATGCAACCACTATGGAAAACAGTATGGAGGTTACTTTATCTGAAAATATCATAGCCATATGATCCAGCATTCCCACTCCTGGGCATATATCCAGAAAAGATAAAAACTCTAATTTGAAAAGATACCTGCAGCCCAATGTTTGCAGTAGCACCATTTACAATAGCCAAGACATAGAGGCAACATAAATGTCCATCAACAGATGAATGAGTAAAGAAGATGCTTCATATACACACAATGAAATATTACACAGAGATAAAAAGAATGAAATAATACCATTCACAGCAACATGAATGGACCTAGAGATCATCATACTAAGTGAAGTAAGACAGGTATCATATGACATCACTTATATGTGGAATCTAAAAAAATGATACAAATTAACTTATTTACAAAACAGAAATAGACTCACAGATACAGAAAACAAACTTATGGTTACCAAAGGGGAAAGAGGATGAAGAAGGGACAAATTAGGGGTTTGGATTAACATACACACACTTCTGTATATAAAGTAGATAACCAACAAGGACTCACTGTATAGCAAAGGGATTATATTCATTATCTTGTAATAACCTATAATGGGAAAAGAATTTGAAAAAGAATACACACACACACACACACACACACATATACACGTATACAAATGAATCACTTTGCTATACACCAGAAACAGAGTACAAATTTTGCAAACAACATTGCAAATCAACTCTACTTCAATTAAAAAACAGAAAAGAACACTTGCTTTTTAGCTGTGCACAAAGCAACCTGAAATAAACTCTACACTCCCTAGACCCCTTCACAATTAATCATAACCTTGGCTCAAATATACTTATGGGATATAAGCAAAACCAGTGTGTGTGCAACTTTTATGAATTTTCCTTAAAGCGACGGGAAGTGCCATTTGCTGCTAGTTTCTGTTAGTGTTGGTTAGAGTAGTCAGGCAATTGCTTCAAGTAAGCAGCCGTCTTGAACAATGAGATATACATGGAGCAAAAAATACACCTGACAGAAGCAAAGGATGAAAGAAATCTTCCTCTCTGATGCCATATGCCATTGTGGCATTCCTGGGTGGACTTCCTCTAACTTCTTAAGTATGAAAAAGAAATTCACTTCAACCTTTTATTAAACCATGGCTATTGGGGAATTTTTTCTGTTATTCCCACTGAAGTATAACCCAGGGCTAACTATTAAAAAAATATTTATTAAATTCCTCTAATACGTTATTACACAATGTACAAAATTGGCATAATCATAACTGGAAAATAAAGGTTCCCTCAAGAAATCTTAGCAAAGGGCAAGGTTAGTATATATGTGGAACAAAATCTTTGAAAGTAAAAACCATATTTTAAGAAGAAATACTGCCTGACAAGCTGAGATGTCCATTTAAAAGAGAATCATTTTTTAAAAGACAGTCTTCAAATCACTGGATACTACCAAGCAAGTCAATTTCTTTAAAAACTAACTTTAAAAGGGTGGAAATAGATATTGACCAATAATGCAACCAGATCTGCTCAGACCATGACAGCTCATGACTAGAGCAGTGGGCATTTCTTTAATTTCTGTCTATTCAATACCTGAGAAATTTGGGGAAGATCAAGATTCTGTCTCTGGGTATCATCTGAGGTACAGCTAATCAGGAGACAAGAACGGATATAGTCCCAAACTCTTCTTGATTTGCCTGCCCTCTGATGACTGTGCTTTCTTACCTGATAAGCCAATACAGGAAAAAGAACAGTGTAAGACTTCAGTCAATGAACCCAGGAATTCTATCAGAAGATTGAGCCATGGAGAGTCAAAAGGAGAATATAAAACACAATGTACTGCAAAGACACTGAGTAAGAGATATTCAGATGAATTACCACCAGATTTTTTAGACAGCAGCAGCACAAAAGATTTAAGAATTCAGCCTTTAATATGTGAAGTATGAGCAGCATGCACACAATGCAACTTCCTTACCTTCTGAGACCATATCAGTATTAAGCTGTTGAATGCAGCATAAGGAAAGGTCAAACTTTGCTTCCATAATTCCAAAGAAACATCCAAGTCTGCAAAAGGAGGAAATGATTTCAGATTAAACAAATTTTTTTTAAAGGCCTCGCTGGTCTTTGGCTTAAGTCTGCATCAATCAATAAATCTAGGGAAAGAGGACGGCTCAGTGAACATGGAATCTAATCCTGCACTCACAGTAGGAGAAAGGATTGGAATGCAGAGAGGAAATCTCTCCCCAGTGGTCACACAGATGGAGACCACAGAGCTAGATCCCAAGCATGCATCTGACTACTCAGCCATCTCTCCACATCATCACGGCACGTGGTGGTGCTCCCTACTCCCATATGCTTCCTTCTCTTCCACCAGGACCACTCATTGTGCAATACCAATGTGTCCTCAGGAATCCAGAGAACCAGTGTGAGTGCAAAGTCATGCCATCTTCTGCCACCCCCTTCCCCTGTCTTCACCTGAACCTGTGGGAAGGACTATGTCCTGACACCTGCATGGGGATGAGAGGTATGGGACAAAGAGCCATCACCGTTAACTGGCAGGCTCTGTCAGGTGAGAAAGGCTGCACGCTTTCCACTGCTTAGCAAGCTCTGCCAGAGGAAGAGGAGAGAAATGGACAACCAGACCACGGTTCATGTCATGCACATTTTACAGACAGAGAACCAAGGAATGGAGGTTAGACTAAAGGGTTCCCAGAATTCAAACACAGGCTTTCTGATTCCCACTGTAGTGCTCTTCCCATTATGACAATTTGCTCCCAGTGTCATAGCCACGTGTTCTGGAAAACAAACTCACTCAGAAGGACAATGTAGATAGTGGAGTGCAGTTTATTACACTGGTGGGCCAAAGGCGGAATCTCCTCTTAGCCAAGAACCCTGACCAGTTTTTCTGAAAACCTTATATACCCTAAGCATACTTGTCCAAACCAAACTCCCCAAATTCCCTGAAACTAGTCTGAACAAAGGAAAAGAAAGATACAATCAAAGTTAACCCGTGATTCATATGCCTTAAGCCTAGGTAGTTAACAATGGACAATTATCAATAGGCCTGTGGTCATACCCCAATAAGAATAATACAATTTATGATTCTACTCGGTTACACAGATAATTAGGGTATTCTTTTAGACAACAGAGAGTCTAGGTATGAGCCCTGGGGCTCTCCATCCAGGGGGCTTGCTTTTCCACTTGGTTTGTTGTTTCCATAGATACTGAGCATATAGCTAAAAGTCCAAGTCCAGCTCAAGATGGAGTACAGCTTTGAAGACGGAGCCTGTTCTGTCTGTTTCCTCCTTCACTCCCCGTTCTTGATGTCTTAACTAATAGTATAAGCATCATTCATAGGGATATATTGCACCCTGACTCTCCGACCTCCAATTTGGGAGAACAACATCAACCTTTGGGTTACTAAGTTCATAAGATGTTGTAAACTAAAGGGTCCACAAAGCAGAGCTATCAAGGCAACTATAATAATGGTAAATATAGTTTCCACCAATCGCCCTTCACCCACGATAGGACCGAAGTCCAAAAAGGAAGACTGTCATCAGACATAACTTTTACCTGACCTTTCATGTCATCTAGGGTGGCTGATATATAGCCAGATAAATCAGGAATATATACACAACAGTCAACTTTAATTCTAGCACAGGTCCCCCTTTGTATTGAAACTATGGTTAGTCTCAAGATGATACCAGCAAGTTCTTGAAGGAGCAGTTGATTATAGAGCTGCATCTCTTTTTCTTCTTTAAGATGATCTTGGTTTCACGGGCATCAGTGGGGTCCTTTTGTGTAGTCCACTAGGCGTCCTCCAGGTCTGCGTGGTATGCTCTCTTCACTCTCGTGTGGTAGATCCAGGGAGTGACACCTGCCACTTTAACTGCAGTAGGGCTGGTTAGAACAACAGTATATGGACCCTTCCAATGTGGGGCCAATGAGTCGTGTTTCCAGTCCTTGACCACACCTGATCCCTGGGCACAAATTTGTGAATCTGTTCACCAAAGGGAAACGGCACCCTTTCCTCTACAAGCTTAGTTACCTGATTTATTACCTTACCCAGTTGTTCCATCTGCTGTGAAATCTCATCTCCCTTTACCTGAGGCAAATTTGTTAACACCTCTTTTATTATGGGAGGGGGCCTCCCATACACAATTTGTATGGAGAAGAGCCATAGGACTGTGGGGTCATCCCTAGCCTGAGATGAGCCATCGGGAACAAGTCCACTCAGGAACAGTGAGTGTCTAAGATCCACTTGAAGAGTGTCTCTTTAAGTGTCCGGTTGGTCCTTCCACCATCCCAGGACTCTGGGGCCTGTATGCCCTATGTAATTTCCACTTGAGGTTTGAAGTTTTGCTTACTTGTTATACTAAATCAGCTACAAAAGCCAGGCCAATGTCTGATACAATGCTGGTAGGAAATCCAAATCTGGGAACTATCTCCCTAAGCAGGCACCAGGCTACTTTTGATGCTCTTCCAGCCCGGGTAGGAAAAGCTTCTACCCATCCTGAGAACGTACATACTATGACCAGCAGGTAATGGTAGTGTCGGTGAGGTTTCATTTCAGTGAAGTCCAATTCCAGGTGTTCGAAGGGCAGAGTGCCTTTTACCTGAATCCCTGGAGGTTTCTGTCTGTGCCGAGGCAACATTGACCTGTGAGCAGGCAGTGCAGTTCTGAGATTCTGTCCTTTTGACAGCTGGAGGGCCTGGATTAGAGCATATAGTTCGGCCTGTTGAGCGGACCAGTGTGATGGCAGAGAGCTAGCCTCAACGATGGTTTCTTCCATGACTACTGCATATCCCGACAGTCATTGTCCTTGTTTCACCAGGCTGGTGCCCTTGGTGTACAGGACCAATTCTGGGTCTGGGATTGGCTGGTCTCTCAAGTCAGGTCTGCTGGCATATTTCCTTGCAATCATGTGAGGGCCCACCTTCTCCCATAAGAAAGAGAGTGGCCAGATTCAGGGCCTGAGAAGGCTCAATAGTGACATGGGGTTCTCACATAACAGTCCCTGGTATTGAGTAGTCCAGGATGTTGACAGCCATTTATGGGGGTCCCCTCGCAGGAGAGTGTTGACCTCATGAGGGACTTTTACAAACAAATCTTGGCCCAAAATCAGCTTGGTTGCCTCCCGGAACAGTAAGGCAACTGCGGCAACTGCCCATAAGCATTTCAACATCCCAGTGGCAACTTTGTCCAGCTGATTAGAGGTAAGTCACTGGTCTGTCCCATGTCCCCATAGTCTGGGACAACACTCCCATAGCCACCTTGTCCTTTTCAGTCATGTAAAGAGTAAACGGCTTAGCAAGGTCCGGCAGGCCCAAGGCGGTGTTGACATAATTGTACGGGGTTTGAGTTCTATTACCAGTAGGACTTGTTTTGCAAGCTTGGGGAGGGGTGGAGTGGCGGGTTGTCTTGCGCCCAGACCTCGGGGAATTGTTGTTAACTCTCTCTCTTGACTGTTTAGCCCGTCCGGTTTCCTTGCCAGGAGATTGTGCAACCTCCATTTATCTTGAGGGATTACTGAGTGGAAGAGTAAACAGGTGGTTGAGCCCACTTGAACAGTGGGTCTTTCGTGGGGAGAAAGGTCACTTGTACCCCCAATTTAGACAGCAAGTCTCTTCCTAACAAAGGTACTGGGCATTCAGATCAGATCAGCCGCTCAGTCGTGTCCGACTCTTTGCGACCCCATGAATTGCAGCACACCAGGCCTCCCTGTCCATCACCAACTCCCGGAGTTCACTCAGACTCACATCCATCAAGTCAGTGATGCCATCCAGCCATCTCATCCTCTGTCATCCCCTCCTCCTCCTGCCCCCAATCCCTCCCAGCATCAGAGTCTTTTCCAATGAGTCAACTCTTCCCATGAGGTGGCCAAAGTACTGGAGTCTCAGGGATGTATAAAACTTCATGAGTCACTTGGTGTCCCCCTATCTGACATTTTCAGGGTAGGCTAGAGACACAAAGGCTGCATTTATCACCACCTGAGACCCAGCAGCCTCTGGCTGGGTCTACTGGTGTATAGAATCTATAGGCCTCGAACAATCTTTTGCAGAAGTCAGAGGGTGATTCGCTTTCCCTTTGAATCACTTTGGAGGGTTTTGCGATACTCATAGCTTTTCGGGCTCCCCTCTTGAGGCCTTGTAAAATAGCCACCTGGTAGGTCTCCAGGTGGCCCCTCCCTTCCTCTGTGTTACAGTCCCAGTTGGGCCTCTTATCGGGGGTGGCTAGTTCTGCCCACCGCTGCGGGTTTGCAGTACCCTCTGGTGCCATTGCTCTTAACCATTTTCTGGCCTCAGGTAGGATCCTGTGTCTTTCCTCAGGGCTGAAAAGGGAGACTAGTAGTTGGATTATGTCATCCTATGTAGGGCGGTGGGTTCGACAAATAGTCTCCATTAGCCTAATCATGGCTTGTGGCTCCCCCGAGTACAGTGGAGCATGTCTCTGCCAGTTTAATATATCCGCAGAGGAAAATGGCTGGTAACAATAGGCTACAGGGGGCTGATGGTAGTGTCCCATGCGTCCTGAACTGGAGGCTGTTGTAGCTCTCTGAGGGGCATCTGTAGTGGGGTTCTTTCCCCCTGTTCCTTGGCAGAGCGCAGCCTCTATCTAATTGCTGTGTTTTCTTTCCCCTTCCCGTCAGTACTCAGCGGGAGAGGTGGATACAGTCCAGGAGGTCCAGCTGAGGTGGAATTCTGGGGGCATTGACCAGAGGTCTCCATTGCTGGGATTGGAGCCTGCTGAAATGGCGGCTCTATGAACTCCGGGAGAGCTGGTAGAAGAGCAGTGGCCTCTGCAGGAACTTCACCTGGCCCTGGATTGGGCATTAAGGCGGCCTCTGGTCTTGGTGGAGCACTGGGAGGCAGGCGTGTCATTACCCAGTATAGGGGATCCCCGTCCAAATCCTGTAGAATTTCCTTTTTTATCATCAGTCAATTTTTGTGCCATTAATATTTTTCCCTTTCCCTTCTGGATACAGAACCTTGTCCAAGTAGGAGGGTCTTGAGCTAACCCTAGCCATGAGTCAGTATGTGGATATTGATCCAGATGTCCTGGCTCTCCTGTGACTACTGTATTGTATGCTTCCACTATTTGTAAGTTCATCGTGTTCTCTGGTGGCCATCCTACTCCCATAGGGGGCCATTCGACCTCACAGAGTGTGGAGGTGGTTAGGCTTCATCTTCACCCCATAGTCTCCTCCAAATCCCTTCTTTAAAATTTTAATCATGCACTCCAATACAGTTGCCTTAGATTCACTACCCCCTATCTTGCTTACCTTCTCAGACCTTCTTCTACTTTTCCTTTTTGTTCTGTCTACGAAGTTCTCGGTACCCTATATACCTCTGATATTTCCACTCAATGACACTTCAATTGCCATTTTGCCTCCTTCCTAACTGGGGTGAGAAGAGCCTTACCTGCCAGATCCCAGAGGGAGAAGGAGGATCGGTGTGTCTTCACCTGCTGGTCAGCACAGCTGAACCAGAACACCACGTGATTCAAGATTGTTTCTCCCTTAACTTTTAAAGTCCGTTCTGCCTTGGTGGGCTTGATCATGTGCGGATAAAATACAGATGGGTTAAATATCCCACGTCCCAGGCCATCTCTGGAAAAGCCAATTCGTACTCACTTATATATCCCCCTCGTTCTATCCCTACAATTCCAAGGGGGTCAAGATTTCATAGCAGATGGGACACCACCTTGGGGAGGGCAGAATATGAGCACACAAAAACCAAGTTTCTTCTCCTAAAAATCCCCTGGCGTTTGCTTGGTAATAATTTTCCCCGAGACGGCATGGACACCACCTCCTAAATGACCTTCATAAATGTCCTTCCTAAGCCCTAACACACTCGTCAACCTGTGAGCCAAGCAATTGTTGCCACCAGCCTATTCCAGGTGCATGTGGGTCTGTGCCCCTTCTAATCCCTCCCAGGGGGGTGATCAGGCCCCTCTTCCACCCTACCGGGTGGGTTCCTCCTCACCTGAGTGCTCAGTTCCCCTGCTGCCATCCACTACCTGCTAACATGAAAGGTCCAGGTATTGAGAAGCAGAATCCTTCCAGAAGGGCGAGGCGCCTTCCCCCCTCTAGAAGATTTGATCCGCAGGTCCTCGCAGTAGTCCCAAATGGGACTTGTCTCCTCAAAGTGAGGAGTTTCCTGACACATGTCAAATGTTGTATGACATGGGCCATATGTTGTAGCCATGCGTTCTGGGAAACAAACTCACTCAGAAGGACAATGCGGATAGTGGACTGCAATTTATTACACCGGCGGGCCCAAGGCAGAGTCTCTTCTTAGCCAAGGACCCTGACCAGTTTTTCTGAAAACCTTATACACCCTAAGTGTACGAGGCCAAACCCACCTCCCCAAATTCCCTGAAACTAGTCTGAACAAAGGAAAAGAAAGATACAATCAAAGTTAACCCGTAATTCATATGCCTTAAGCCTAGGTAGTCTACAGTGGACAATTATCAATAGGCCTGTGGTCACACCCCAATAAGCATAATAGAATTTATGATTTTATTCGGTTACACAGATAATTAGGGTATTCTTTCAGGCAACAGAGAGTCTAGGTAGGAGCCCTGGGGCTCTTCCATCCAGTGGACCTGCTTTTCCATTTGGTATGTCGTTTCCATAGATATTGGGCATACAGCTCAAAGTCCACAGTCTGGCTCAAGTTGGAGTCCGGCTCAAGATGGAGTCCAGCTTTGATGACGGAGCCTGTTCTGTCTGTTTCTTCCTTCATTCCCCACTTTTGATATTTTAACTCATAATATGAGCATCATTCTTAGGGATATAATTGCACCCTGACTCTCCGACCTCCAATTTGGGAGAACAACATCAACCTTTGGGCTACAAATTTCATAATACGTTGTAAACTAAAGGGTTCACAAAGTAGAGCTATCAAGGCAACTATAACAATGGTAAATATAGTTTCCACCAATTGCCCTTCAACCCACGATAGGACTGAAGCCCAAAAAGGAAGAATATCATCAGATATAACTTTTACCTGACCTTTCATGTCATCTAGGGTGGCTGATATATAGCGAGATAAACCAGGAATATATACACAACATTCAACTTTAATTCTAGCACAGGTCCCCCTTTGTATTGAAACTATGGTTAGTCTCAAGAGGATACCAGCAAGTTCTTGTAGCAGCAGTTGATTATAGAGCTGCATCTCTTTTTCTTCTTTAAGATGATCTTGGTTTCATGGGGGTCAGTGGGGTCCTTTTGTGTAGTCCACTAGGCGTCCTCCGGGTCTGCGTGGTATGCTCTCTTCACTCTCATGTGGTAGATCCAGGGAGTGACACCTGCCACTTTAACTGCAGTAGGGCTGGTTAGAACAACAGTATATGGACCCTTCCAATGTGGGGCCAATGAGTCGTGTTTCCAGTCCTTGACCACACCTGATCCCTGGGCACAAATTTGTGAATCTGTTCACCAAAGGGAAACGGCACCCTTTCTTCTACAAGCTTAGTTACCTGATTTATTACCTTACCCAGTTGTTCCATCTGCTGTGAAATCTCATCTCCCTTTACCTGAGGCAAATTTGTTAACACCTCTTTTATTATGGGAGGGGGCCTCCCATACACAATTTTGTATGGAGAAGAGCCATGCGACTGTGGGGTCATCCCTAGCCTGAGATGAGCCATCGGGAACAAGTCCACTCAGGAACAGTGAGTGTCTAAGATCCACTTGAAGAGTGTCTCTTTAAGTGTCCACCATCCCAGGACTCTGGGGCCTGTATGCCCTATGTAATTTCCACTTGAGGTTTAAAGTTTTGCTTACTTGTTATACTAAATCAGCTACAAAAGCCAGGTCAATGTCTGATACAATGCTGGTAGGAAATCCAAATCTGGGAACTATCTCCCTAAGCAGGCACCAGGCTACTTTTGATGCTCTTCCAGCCCGGGTAGGAAAAGCTTCTACCCATCCTGAGAACGTACATACTATGACCAGCAGGTAATGGTAGTGTCGGTGAGGTTTCATTTCAGTGAAGTCCAATTCCAGGTGTTCGAAGGGCAGAGTGCCTTTTACCTGAATCCCTGGAGGTTTCTGTCTGTGCCGAGAGGCAGCATTGACCTGTGAGCAGGCAGTGCAGTTCTGAGATTCTGTCCTTTTGACAGCTGGAGGGCCTGGATTAGAACATATAGTTCGGTCTGTTGAGCGGACCAGTGTGATGGCAGAGAGCTCGCCTCAACGATGGTTTCTTCCATGACTACTGCATATCCCGACAGTCATTGTCCTTGTTTCACCAGGCTGGTGCCCTTGGTGTACAGGACCAATTCTGGGTCTGGGATTGGCTGGTCTCTCAAGTCAGGTCTGCTGGCATATTTCCTTGCAATCATGTGAGGGCCCACCTTCTCCCATAAGAAAGAGAGTGGCCAGATTCAGGGCCTGAGAAGGCTCAGTAGTGACATGGGGTTCTCACATAACAGTCCCTGGTATTGAGTAGTCCAGGATGTTGACAGCCATTTATGGGGGTCCCCTCGCAGGAGAGTGCTGACCTCATGAGGGACTTTTACAAAAAAATCTTGGCCCAAAGTCAGCTTGGTTGCCTCCCGGACCAGTAAGGCAACCGCAGCAACTGTCCGTAAGCCTCCAGCATCCCAGTGGCAACATTGTCCAGCTGATTAGAGATAAGTCACTGGTCTGTCCCATGTCCCCATAGTCTGGGACAACACTCCCATAGCCACCTTGTCCTTTTCAGCCATGTAAACAGTAAATGGCTTAGCAAGGTCTGGCAGGCCCAAGGCGGGTGCTGACGTAATTGTAGGGGGTTTGAGTTCTATTACCAGTGGAACTTGTTTTGCAAGCCTGGGGTGGTGGGGGTGGGGGTGGGAGTGGGGGTTATCTTGCGCCCAGACCTCGAGGAATTGTTAACTCTCTCTCTTGACTGTTTAGCCCGTCCGGTTTCCTTGCCGGGAGATTGTGCAACCTCCATTTATCGTGAGGGATTACTGAGTGGAAGAGTGAACAGAAGGTTGAGCCACTCGAACAGTGGGTCTTTCGTGGGGGAAAGGCCTCTTGTGCCCCAAGTTTAGACAGCAAGTCTCTTCCTAACAGGTACTGGGCATTCAGGGATGTATAAAAATTCACGAGTCACTTGGTGTCCCCCTATCTGACATTTTCAGGGTAGGCTAGAGACACAAAGGCTGCATTTATCACCATCTGAGACCCAGCAGCCTCTGGCTGGGTCTACTGGCTTATAGAATCTACAGGCCTCGCACAATCTTTCGCAGAAGTCAGAGGGTGATTCGCTTTCCCTTTGAATCACTTTGGAGGGTTTTGCGATACTCATAGCTTTTTGGGCTCCCCTCTTGAGGCCTTGTAAAATAGCCACCTGGTAGGTCTCCAGGTGGCCCCTCCCTTCCTCTGTGTTACAGTCCCAGTTGGGCCTCTTATCGGGGGTGGCTAATTCTGCCCACCGCTGCGGGTTTGCAGTACCCTCTGGTGCCATTGCTCTTAACCATTTTCTGGCCTCAGGTAGGATCCTGTGTCTTTCCTCAGGGCTGAAAAGGGAGACTAGTAGTTGGATTATGTCATCCTATGTAGGGCGGTGGGTTCGACAAATAGTCTCCATTAGCCTAATCATGGCTTGTGGCTCCCCCGAGTACAGTGGAGCATGTCTCTGCCAGTTTAATATATCCGCAGAGGAAAATGGCTGGTAACAATAGGCTACAGGGGGCTGATGGTAGTGCCCCATGCGTCCTGAACTGGAGGCTGTTGTAGCTCTCTGAGGGGCATCTGTAGTGGGGTTCTTTCCCCCTGTTCCTTGGCAGAGCGCAGCCTCTATCTAATTGCTGTGTTTTCTTTCCCCTTCCCGTCAGTACTCAGCGGGAGAGGTGGATACAGTCCAGGAGGTCCAGCTGAGGTGGAATTCTGGGGGCATTGACCAGAGGTCTCCATTGCTGGGATTGGAGCCTGCCGAAACAGCAGCTCTATGAACTCCGGGAGAGCTAGTGGAAGAGCAGTGGCTGCTGCAGGAACTACACCTGGCCCTGGATTGGGCATTAAGGCGGCCTCTGGTCTTGGTGGAGCACTGGGAGGCAGGTGTGTCATTATCCAGTATAGGGGAGGGGTCAGGTCATCCCCGTCCAAATCCTGTAGAATTTCCTTTTTTATCATCAGTCAGTTTTTGTGCCATTAATATTTTTCCCTTTCCCTTCTGGATACAGAACCTTGTCCAAGTAGGAGGGTCTTGAGCTAATCCTAGCCATGAGTCAGTATATGGGTATTGATCCAGGTGTCCTGGCTCTCCTGTGACTACTGTATAGACTGCTTCCACTATTTGTAAGTTCATGGTGTTCTCTGGTGGCCATCCTACTCCCATAGGGGGCCATTCGACCTCACAGAGTATGTGGAGGTGGTTAGGCTTCATCTTCACCCCACAGTCTCCTCCAAATCCCTTCTTTAAATTTTTAATCATGCACTCCAATACAGTTGCCTTACATTAACTTCCCCCGATCTTGCTTACATTCTCAGACCTTCTTCTACTTTTCCTTTTTGTTCTGTCTACGAAGTTCTCGGTACCCTATGTACTTCTGATATTTCCACTCAATGACACTTCAATTGCCATTTTGCCTCCTTCCTAATTGGGGTGAGAAGGGCCTTACCTGCCAGATCCCAGAGGGAGAAGGAGGATCGGCGTGTCTTCACCTACCAGTCAGCAGAGCCGAACCGGAACACCACGTGATCCAAGACTGTTTCTCCCTTAACTTTTAAAGTCCATTCTGCCTTGGTGGGCTTGATCAGGTCCGGATGAAAATACAGATGGGTTAAATATCCCACATCCCAGGCCATCTCTGGAAAAGCCAATTTGTACTCACTTATGTATCCCCCTCCTTCTAGCCTGACAATTCCGAGGGGGTCAAGAAATTCATAGCAGTTGGGACACCACCTTGGGGAGGGTAGAATACAAGCACACAAAAACCAAGTTTCTTCTCCTAAAAATCCCCTGGCATTTGCTTGGTAATAATTTTCCCCAAGACAGCATGGACACCACGTCCTAAATGACCTTCACAAATTTCCACGCTATGCGCTAACACGCTCGTCAACCTGTGTACCAAGCAATTGTTGCCACCTGCCTATTCCAGGCTCCTGTGGGTCTGTGCCCCTTCTAATCCCTCCCAGGGGCGTGATCAGGCCCCTCTTCCACCCTACTGGGTGGGTTCCTCCTCACCTGAGCGCTCAGTTCCCCTGCTGCCATCCACTACCTGCTAACATGAAAGGTCTGGGCATTGAGAAGCAGAATCCTTCCAGAAGGGCGAGGCACCTTCTCCCCACTAGAAGATTCGATCCACAGGTCCTCGCAGTAGTCCCAAATGGGATTTGTCTTCTCAAAGTGAGGAGTTTCCTGACACATGTCAAATGTTGTATGACATGGGCCATATGTTGTAGCCACGCGTTCTGGGAAACAAACTCACTCAGAAGGACAATGCAGATAGTGGACTGCAGTTTATTATACCGGCGGGCCCAAGGCAGAGTCTCTTCTTAGCCAAGGACCCTGACCAGTTTTTCTGAAAACCTTATACACCCTAAGTGTACGTGCCCAAACCCACCTCCCCAAATTCCCTGAAACTAGTCTGAACAAAGGAAAAGAAAGATAAAATCAAAGTTAACCCATGATTCATATGCCTTAAGCCTAGGTAGTCAACAGTGGACAATTATCAATAGGCCTGTGGTCATACCCCAATAAGCATAATAGAATTTATGATTTTATTTGGTTACACAGATAATTAGGGTATTCTTTCAGGCAACAGAGAGTCTAGGTAGGAGCCCTGGGGCTCTTCCTCCAGTGGACCTGCTTTTCTAGTTGGTATGTCGTTTCCATAGATACTGGGAATATAGCTCAAAGCCCACAGTCTGGCTCCAGATGGAGTCCGGCTCAAGATGGAGTCCCGTTTTGAAGACGGAGCCTGTTCTGTCTGTTTCTTCCTTCATTCCCCACTTTTGATGTCTTAACTAATAGTATGAGCATCATTCATAGGGATATATTGCACCCTGACTCTCCGACCTCCAATTTGGGAGAACAACATCAACCTTTGGGTTACTAAGTTCATAAGACATTGTAAACTAAAGGGTCCACAAAGCAGAGCTATCAAGGCATCTATAACAATGGTAAATATAGTTTCCACCAATCGCCCTTCACCCACGTAGAACCGAAGTCCAAAAAGGAAGGTTATCATCAGACATAACTTTTACCTGACCTTTCATGTCATCTAGGGTGGCTGATATATAGCCAGATAAATCAGGAATATATACACAACAGTCAACTTTAATTCTAGCACAGGTCCCTCTTTGTATTGAAACTATGGTTAGTCTCAAGAGGATACCAGCAAGTCCTTGAAGGAGCAGTTGATTATAGAGCTGCATCTCTTTTTCTTCTTTGAGATGATCTTGGTTTCACGGGCATCAGTGGGGTCCTTTTGTGTAGTCCACTAGGCGTCCTCCGGGTCTGCGTGGTATGCTCTCTTCACTCTCATGTGGTAGATCCGGGGAGTGACACCTGCCACTTTAACTGCAGTAGGGCTGGTTAGAACAACAGTATATGGACCCTTCCAATGTGGGGCCAATGAGTCGTGTTTCCAGTCCTTGACCACACCTGATCCCTGGGCACAAATTTGTGAATCTGTTCACCAAAGGGAAACGGCACCCTTTCCTCTACAAGCTTAGTTACCTGATTTATTACCTTACCCAGTTGTTCCATCTGCTGTGAAATCTCATCTCCCCTTATCTGAGGCAAATTGTTGACACCTGTTTTATTATGGGAGGGGACCTCCCATACACAATTCTGTACAGAGAAGAGCCATAGGACTGTGGGGTCATCCTGAGTCTGAGCAGAATCGTCGGGAAAAAAGCCCACCCAGGAACAGTCAGTGTCTAAGACCACTTGGAGAGTGTCTCTTTAAGTGTCCAGTTGGTTCCTTCCACCATCCCAGGACTCTGGGGCCTGTATGCCCTATGTATTTTCCACTTGAGGTTTAAAGTTTTGCTTACTTGTTATACTAAATCAGCTACAAAAGCCAGGCCAATGTCTGATACAATGCTGGTAGGAAATCCAAATCTGGGAACTATCTCCCTAAGCAGGCACCAGGCTACTTTTGATGCTCTTCCAGCCCGGGTAGGAAAAGCTTCTACCCATCCTGAGAACGTACATACTATGACCAGCAGGTAATGGTAGTGTCGGTGAGGTTTCATTTCAGTGAAGTCCAATTCCAGGTGTTCGAAGGGCAGAGTGCCTTTTACCTGAATCCCTGGAGGTTTCTGTCTGTGCCGAGGCAACATTGACCTGTGAGCAGGCAGTGCAGTTCTGAGATTCTGTCCTTTTGACAGCTGGAGGGCCTGGATTAGAACATATAGTTCGGCCTGTTGAGCGGACCAGTGTGATGGCAGAGAGCTCGCCTCAACGATGGTTTCTTCCATGACTACTGCATATCCCGACAGTCATTGTCCTTGTTTCACCAGGCTGGTGCCCTTGGTGTACAGGACCAATTCTGGGTCTGGGATTGGCTGGTCTCTCAAGTCAGGTCTGCTGGCATATTTCCTTGCAATCATGTGAGGGCCCACCTTCTCCCATAAGAAAGAGAGTGGCCAGATTCAGGGCCTGAGAAGGCTCAATAGTGACATGGGGTTCTCACATAACAGTCCCTGGTATTGAGTAGTCCAGGATGTTGACAGCCATTTATGGGGGTCCCCTCGCAGGAGAGTGCTGACCTCATGAGGGACTTTTACGAAAAAATCTTGGCCCAAAGTCAGCTTGGTTGCCTCCCGGACCAGTAAGGCAACCGCAGCAACTGTCCGTAAGCCTCCAGCATCCCAGTGGCAACATTGTCCAGCTGATTAGAGATAAGTCACTGGTCTGTCCCATGTCCCCATAGTCTGGGACAACACTCCCATAGCCACCTTGTCCTTTTCAGCCATGTAAACAGTAAATGGCTTAGCAAGGTCTGGCAGGCCCAAGGCGGGTGCTGACGTAATTGTAGGGGGTTTGAGTTCTATTACCAGTGGAACTTGTTTTGCAAGCCTGGGGTGGTGGGGGTGGGGGTGGGAGTGGGGGTTATCTTGCGCCCAGACTTCGAGGAATTGTTAACTCTCTCTCTTGACTGTTTAGCCCGTCCGGTTTCCTTGCCGGGAGATTGTGCAACCTCCATTTATCGTGAGGGATTACTGAGTGGAAGAGTGAACAGAAGGTTGAGCCACTCAAACAGTGGGTCTTTCGTGGGGGAAAGGCCACTTGTGCCCCAAGTTTAGACAGCAAGTCTCTTCCTAACAGGTACTGGGCATTCAGGGATGTATAAAAATTCACGAGTCACTTGGTGTCCCCCTATCTGACATTTTCAGGGTAGGCTAGAGACACAAAGGCTGCATTTATCACCACCTGAGACCCAGCAGCCTCTGGCTGGGTCTACTGGTGTATAGAATCTATAGGCCTCGCACAATCTTTCGCAGAAGTCAGAGGGTGATTCGCTTTCCCTTTGAATCACTTTGGAGGGTTTTGCGATACTCATAGCTTTTCGGGCTCCCCTCTTGAGGCCTTGTAAAATAGCCACCTGGTAGGTCTCCAGGTTGCCCCTCCCTTCCTCTGTGTTACAGTCCCAGTTGGGCCTCTTATCGGGGGTGGCTAGTTCTGCCCACCGCTGCGGGTTTGCAGTACCCTCTGGTGCCATTGCTCTTAACCATTTTCTGGCCTCAGGTAGGATCCTGTGTCTTTCCTCAGGGCTGAAAAGGGAGACTAGTAGTTGGATTATGTCATCCTATGTAGGGCGGTGGGTTCGACAAATAGTCTCCATTAGCCTAATCATGGCTTGTGGCTCCCCCGAGTACAGTGGAGCATGTCTCTGCCAGTTTAATATATCCGCAGAGGAAAATGGCTGGTAACAATAGGCTACAGGGGGCTGATGGTAGTGTCCCATGCGTCCTGAACTGGAGGCTGTTGTAGCTCTCTGAGGGGCATCTGTAGTGGGGTTCTTTCCCCCTGTTCCTTGGCAGAGCGCAGCCTCTATCTAATTGCTGTGTTTTCTTTCCCCTTCCCGTCAGTACTCAGCGGGAGAGGTGGATACAGTCCAGGAGGTCCAGCTGAGGTGGAATTCTGGGGGCATTGACCAGAGGTCTCCATTGCTGGGATTGGAGCCTGCCGAAACAGCAGCTCTATGAACTCCGGGAGAGCTAGTGGAAGAGCAGTGGCTGCTGCAGGAACTACACCTGGCCCTGGATTGGGCATTAAGGCGGCCTCTGGTCTTGGTGGAGCACTGGGAGGCAGGCGTGTCATTATCCAGTATAGGGGAGGGGTCAGGTCATCCCCGTCCAAATCCTGTAGAATTTCCTTTTTTATCATCAGTCAGTTTTTGTGCCATTAATATTTTTCCCTTTCCCTTCTGGATACAGAACCTTGTCCAAGTAGGAGGGTCTTGAGCTAATCCTAGCCATGAGTCAGTATATGGGTATTGATCCAGGTGTCCTGGCTCTCCTGTGACTACTGTATAGACTGCTTCCACTATTTGTAAGTTCATGGTGTTCTCTGGTGGCCATCCTACTCCCATAGGGGGCCATTCGACCTCACAGAGTATGTGGAGGTGGTTAGGCTTCATCTTCACCCCACAGTCTCCTCCAAATCCCTTCTTTAAATTTTTAATCATGCACTCCAATACAGTTGCCTTACATTAACTTCCCCCGATCTTGCTTACATTCTCAGACCTTCTTCTACTTTTCCTTTTTGTTCTGTCTACGAAGTTCTCGGTACCCTATGTACTTCTGATATTTCCACTCAATGACACTTCAATTGCCATTTTGCCTCCTTCCTAATTGGGGTGAGAAGGGCCTTACCTGCCAGATCCCAGAGGGAGAAGGAGGATCGGCGTGTCTTCACCTACCAGTCAGCAGAGCCGAACCGGAACACCACGTGATCCAAGACTGTTTCTCCCTTAACTTTTAAAGTCCATTCTGCCTTGGTGGGCTTGATCAGGTCCGGATGAAAATACAGATGGGTTAAATATCCCACATCCCAGGCCATCTCTGGAAAAGCCAATTTGTACTCACTTATGTATCCCCCTCCTTCTAGCCTGACAATTCCGAGGGGGTCAAGAAATTCATAGCAGTTGGGACATCACCTTGGGGAGGGTAGAATACAAGCACACAAAAACCAAGTTTCTTCTCCTAAAAATCCCCTGGCATTTGCTTGGTAATAATTTTCCCCGAGACAGCATGGACACCACGTCCTAAATGACCTTCACAAATTTCCACGCTATGCCCTAACACGCTCGTCAACCTGTGTACCAAGCAATTGTTGCCACCTGCCTATTCCAGGCTCCTGTAGGTCTGTGCCCCTTCTAATCCCTCCCAGGGGCGTGATCAGGCCCCTCTTCCACCCTACTGGGTGGGTTCCTCCTCACCTGAGCGCTCAGTTCCCCTGCTGCCGTCCACTACCTGCTAACATGAAAGGTCTGGGCATTGAGAAGCAGAATCCTTCCAGAAGGGCGAGGCACCTTCTCCCCACTAGAAGATTCGATCCACAGGTCCTCGCAGTAGTCCCAAATGGGATTTGTCTTCTCAAAGTGAGGAGTTTCCTGACACATGTCAAATGTTGTATGACATGGGCCATATGTTGTAGCCACGCGTTCTGGGAAACAAACTCACTCAGAAGGACAATGCAGATAGTGGACTGCAGTTTATTATACCGGCGGGCCCAAGGCAGAGTCTCTTCTTAGCCAAGGACCCTGACCAGTTTTTCTGAAAACCTTATACACCCTAAGTGTACGTGCCCAAACCCACCTCCCCAAATTCCCTGAAACTAGTCTGAACAAAGGAAAAGAAAGATACAATCAAAGTTAACCCGTGATTCATATGCCTTAAGCCTAGGTAGTCAACAGTGGACAATTATCAATAGGCCTGTGGTCATATCCCAATAAGCATAATAGAATTTATGATTCTATTCGGCTACACAGATAATTAGGGTATTCTTTCAGGCAACAGAGAGTCTAGATAGGAGCCCTGGGGCTCTTCCATCCAGTGGACCTGCTTTTTCAGTTGGTATGCCGTTTCCATAGATACTGAGCATATAGCTCAAAGTCCACAGTCTGGCCCAAGATGGAGTCCTGCTTTCAAGATAGAGCCTGTTCTGTCTGTTCCCTCCTTCACCAGAAAGCTTTCAGTCTAAAATTATCAAATAATGCAGAAAAGCCCCCATCCTAATAAAATAAGATAGGTTCTTGCTATGGGTTGAATTGTGTCCCCCCAAAAGATATGTTGAGGTCCTAAACCCTAGGATCTCAGAAGGTGACCTTCTTTGGAAATATAATCATTGCAGATGTAATTAGTCAAGGTGAGGTCACATGGGGTAGGGTGGGCCTACAGTGCAATAAGACTAGTGTCCTTATAAGAAGGAAGCCATGTGAATGGAAACACAAAAGGAGCCCACCATGTGGTAAGGAGTTTTGGGGTCACTCATTTACAAGACAGGATGCCAAAGATTGCCAGCAAATTGTTAGACGCCAGGAAGAGACAGGGAGGGGTTCTTCCCTGCAGGTTTCCGAGAGATTCACAGCACTATGAGCACTGGCCTCCAGAGCTGTGAGACAATAAATATGTGTCATCCTAAACCACCCAATTTGTGGTATTTTTTATGACAGCCCCAGGGAATTAATTCCACTCTCATTTAGACAATCCATAAACAAGGGAAAAGCACAAACAGTTTAATGTCTGGAAGAGAGACAGAAAAGTACCCTCCTGGGATCACTTGGCCTTGGGCTACAACTCCTGTTTCCAGTGTGACCTTGAACAAGTGGTTTCTCTTTTCCTGGTCTCTCTTTTAACAACAAAGACAAGACAGTATTGATAGTTCCCTTATAGTTGGAGGTAAAGATTAAATGAGGCAAAGCATGTGAAAACACAAAGCACAGATAACACACAGCACAGAATAAGGACTCAAAACTATCATTACCATCAACATTATTGATTTTTCAGGCAGATTTAAACAGAAGGGGGTAAAAAACAACAACAACAAAAGAATAATTCACAAACTTAGTCTCAATAATCAACCTTCAGTTCACATATACTACTACTTGCCCAATAAGGGAGCTATTAGACACATGTGGCTATTCAAATTTGAATTATAAAATGAAATGAAAACTTCGGTCTCTGAGGCATGTTAGCTATCTTTCAAATGCTCAACAGTCACATGTAGCTAGTGACTACCATACTGGATGGCACAGAATAGAACATTTCCAGCATTGCAGGGAGATATGTTGGATGTTGATGTCACCACCCTTTAAGGTAAAGATTTTACAGAGACAGAGGCCAAGATGTCAATGGTGTGGTATTTTCTTTTCAACTTATAAAAGATTTCCAACGATGCATCAGTAAATGGACATTTTAAAAATCCCTTTATCATCAGTAAACACAAAAGTCAGTTCTTATCACAACTTCAAATAGAAGGTACTGCTACCAAGACTTTTTCATCTACAGTTGGAGATGCTAGAAGCCATGATATGGGGTGTGGATTAATCATGTAAATACTGGGATATGAATAGCTCCCTCAGCAGTATCCATAAAAATGAAAAGGGCTTTGAATTTTGGAAACAAGAATTGGTACAAACACATGTAAACTGAACCCCAAACTCATGCCAGATTAAGAGAGGCTATTCTGGTACAATGTGCTGACCACACAAATACATTTTTAAAGTTCAGCACCTGGGATGGATTAAAAACCACATGCGGGATTGTAACCAAAGCAGAGAAAACACAGTACTAAATGATAGAACAGAAATCAAAGTGACAATTATAGTTTACAAGTCACCAGTTAGATGTCACCTAAAATGCTTTGTTCACTGTAATTGGCCTATCAAGAAGGCATTATGCAATGAATAGCTCAAGAGACAGCCCATGATGTCTCCAATCTTGATACAATTTCCAGACAGGGAAAGAGTATAATAGGCAAATCATTCCTGCTTCAATCAAGATGGGGAAATCACAGTTCAAGAAAAAGCAAATCAAAATAGAGAAATAAAGTTCAGTTTCCTACTAATCATAGATGACATTGAAAAGGACATTTGAACTCTTGGATAAAAGCCCAAAACTCTAAAGAAATCACTTGATCCCAAGCATAAAGGGGTGATAGGATCTTTGGTTCTGTGGAACAGAGAGGTGGATAAATCAGAGACCATGTACCACTGAGCCCTTTACATCCAGGCAAAGGCCTGTCCAAGAGGAATAAGACAGTGTACACGTTCACTGGAATTAACCCCAGTAGGGTCATCAGGCAAGCCCTTTTCTTGTTTGGCCATGCCAAACATGCCTTATCTCACATATAACTCACCATCCAATGAGTCTCTAGGACAGACAGAGGGGACCATCCATGGATGCCTGCCACAGTCACCCCGTCGAGCCTTGCTCAGACTCAGAAAATAAGTCTGGCATGCCTTCAGGCATCCACACCAATTTTTATGGATTCCGGGTTATCTTCTTTCTGTCTCATAAATGTCAACATGGGAGGTGGGAGGGTCTGTAGGGCAGGCCCCCAAAATATATTCCTGACATCACTGTCACATAGAGCCCTCTCCCTGGAAAAAAAAAGGTTAATGAAAGAGTTGATGATTCACACAAAGAAAGGGGTCAGAGAACGAACACCTGAAGAAAGAGCCTTTCTTAAGGAGGAGGAGCCCTCTCCATACACATTCACTATGAACTCTTTGACAGCTCAAAGAGAAATGGCCGTGATCTCCACATCATGGCCACAACCCACTGGAGTCTCCACATTCCTTTCTTATGACACTTGTCTGCCACCTGGAGAGATGTGATCATCTCCTTTCCTTGGAGGGTTTCTGCACATGGCAAGGTGGGGTCAAGTGAAAGGCAAGCTATTGGTTGAAAGCCTCAGAGTATGGTTCTGAGATGTTTATGAGGTCAGATCTTGCACTGCTCCTATCATACTCCAGCTGTCTGCACTATTAAGAAACACAAGAAATCTATCACATGATTTCTTTCTGGACACTCTCTCTCCACATAAAATGAGCTTCTTCCTCTACCTGAGCAAGAGATTCCAGCTTGTTCAACCAGTTAGAAAATATATGCTCCAAGGTAGTCAACATGTACAGACTTCCAGTTTTAATACAAACTGAGGATACTAAGTATAATGTGATGACTATAGCTAACGTTCTGTATGATATATAAAAAAGTTGTTAAAAGAGTGAATCCTAAAAGACCTCATTACAAAGAAGAATTTTCCTTCCCTTTTTCTTTTTCTTAACACTATGTCTGTATGAGAAGAACAGATGGTTAGCTAAACCAACTGTTCGTGTTGTGGTCATCTCACAACATATCTAAAATCAAACCACCATGCTGTACACCTTAAACTTATACAAGTGATGCATATCAATTATTTATCAATAAAAGTGGAAAAATAATGTTGCAAAATAATGACCAAGATAATAAATAAATTCAATGAAGTAGGTTAAGTTTAATAAAAGGCAGTAGTATCAGAAAGTGACTGCAAAGACATTACAATGCTTTAGTAGAAATTCTGAGAACAGTGAGTAGCCAATAATCTATTAGAGCAACAGAGGTGGTCATTTTTAACGACATATTTGTGACAAAATCAGAAATAGGTAATAGACTAACTTTAAAGAGGTCTCTGTTTTAAATCAGCTGGGCTCTCTCAGCACAGCCATCTCTGGACAGTCTCAACCCTCAGCTTTATTCCTTATTTTTGCCAGTGTCTACATAGCCTGATGGCTTCCTGATCCCTCTGAAAGGCTATCCAAATGAGAAGACCTAGGGATTATGTGTTGCTACTCTTAACCTTCATCCGCCTACATGTCATAAAGAGTAGTGCTTAAACCCACCCTTTGTTCAGCTCTGATCCACATGAGGGACAAAACTGATTTGCAGTAAATCCAAGGATAAGCACAATTCACTAGCAATACTAGCAAAATAATCCTAAAAACACCAGAAATTGCTGTGTGCTTACTGGGTGCCTAGGCACTATTCTAAGCAATTAACATATAACTCAATTAATCCTTGCAGCAACCCTATGCAGTCAGGCAGTTCAGTCACTCAGTTGTGTCCGACTCTTTGCGACCCCATGGGCTGCAGTACGCCAGGCCTCCCTGTCTATCACCAACTCCTGGAGTTTACCCAAACTCATATCCATTGAGTCGGTGACACCACCTAATCATCTCATCCTCCGTTCAATCTTTCCCAACATCAGGGTCTTTTCAAATGAGTCAGTTTGAAGAAACCAAGACATGGGAAGATTAAGTAACTTGCCCAAGGTCACATATCCAAGCAGACAGCTTCCACAGATTCTGCTCTTGACTGCTATCTCCTCTACCTGTTAAGAAACAGAAATGTAACTGCATCCTTTTCGCTCCTCTTCATAAAACATCACCAAAGGCAAAGAAAGTAAGAATTAGCTTTAGAGAATTTTAAATTCACACAAAAATACTTTTAAACAGGAAATTGCTTATTTCAGATTTCAGATTGGTATAGAGAACCACAGACCAGTGTCAAATGACTTGAGACAACACTTAAAATTCTCTATCCTAGCTCTGTGGTCACGTTTACTGGAAGGCACAGAGCAGAAGTTGCTTGGGCAAATTTTGAATATATGCTCTGCTCAGTCTATATGATATCTTTAAGTTTTAAAAAATGTTTTGTCAAAATGTAAAGGTTGAACATTTTTACATAAATATTCAGGTTTTAGGCTTTTCTAGGATAAGCAGGTTTATCAATGCTCCCTCATGCAACACTGCTGCTACTGCTGCTAAGTCACTTCAGTCGTGTCCGACTCTGTGCGACCCCATAGACAGCAGCCCACCAGGCTCCCCCGTCCCTGGGATTCTCCAGGCAAGAATACTGGAGTGGGTTGCCATTTCCTTCTCCAATGCATGAAAGTGAAAAGTGAAAGTGAAGCTGCTCAGTTGTGTCCGACCCTCAGCAACCCCATGGACTGCAGCCTTCCAGGCTCCTCCGTCCATGGGATTTTCCAGGCAAGAGTACTGGGGTGGGGTGCCATAGCTGGTTTCCAAACCACTGATCCTTTCGCCATCCAGTGATACTTCTCTTTTTATATTGTTTAAAAACAAAGTGTGATTTATTTAAATTAATATAAAAAATGTGAAGGGAAGTGTGAAAGTCTTGGTCGCTCAGTCATGTCTAACTCTGCGACCCTAGGAACCGTAGCCTGGCAGGCTCCCCCATCCCTGGGATTCTCCAGGCAAGAACACTGGAGTGGGTTGCCATTTCCTTCTCCAATGCATGAAAGAGAAAAGGGAAATTGAAGTCGCTCAGTTGTGTCCAAATCTTAGCAACCCCATGGACTGCAGCCTACCAGGCTCCACTGTCCATGGGATTTTCCAGGCAAGAGTACTGGAGTGGGGTGCCACTGCCTTCTCCTCATGCAACACTAGCAAGAGCGAAAATGTAGGTCTTGTCCTTGAAATGGAGCATATAATCTAGTTTGCCATACTCACCACCACTCCCTATTGTATTATACCTCACAACTTCTTTCCCTTATATTCCCTCTTAGGATGTCATAACACATTTGAGCAAGTAGACTCCTATTTAGAAGAAAGGGGGTGTTATAGAGGAAAGAATTCTGAACCAAGAGGTGAAATTAAGTGTTTCTATTTCTAGTTATGGAACTGGTAATACTACCTTACTCCCTGTATGCACATTTTAAAAATATGAGGCCAGGCTAGATACTGTGATTCCATAAGTTTTAAAACTCAGATAGGACAGTAAAGCATTAAACTTTTTATCACAGTAGTGAGAAATGAGCTTGTCACTGTTTCACAGGCTGCCTAAGCAAGTTCTTCCTGTGCATAGAATAACAAAGAAAAGAACTGGCCTAGGTCTAGATGTGGAGAAGGAAATGGCAACCCACTCCAGTATTCTTGCCTGGAGAATCCCAGGGACAGAGGAGCCTAGTGGGCTGCCATCTATGGGGCTGCACAGAGTCGGACACGACTGAAGCGACTTAGCAGCAGCAGCAGCAGGTCTAGATGAGACACTTGACCATCTGTGGAGCCTGAGAAGGAGCTCACAACAGTACTTTAGTACTTCTCATTACTGTATTGAATGTACTCTTCAGATAAGAGACAGTAACTCTTCATTCTGCAATGTTGTAAGTGGCTCGATTTCACTTTGTCATCCACAGGAGAAAGGTTTTTCAGTTCAGTTCAGTTACTCAGTCATATCTGACTCTTTGTGGCCCCAAAGACTACAGCATGCCAGGCTTCCCTGTCCATCACCAACTCCTGAAGCCTGCTCAAACTCATGTCCATTGAGTCAGTGATGCCATCCAACCATCTCATACTCTGTTGTCCCCTTTTCCTCCTTTCTTCAATCTTTCCCAGCATCAGGGTCTTTTCCAGTGAGTTAGTTCTTTGCATCAGGTGGCCAAAGTATTGGAGTTTCAGCATGAGCATCAGTCCTTCCAATCATGCATTTTTGGACAAATTCACTAATTCATTCAATAAATGTCGATGAAGCTCTGGGCACTGTGCCAGACACTATAAAACCCCAAAGTAAAATGGTGGGTAAAGAGGGAACAAAAGGTTACTTTCCCAGGTGGCTGCCATGATGGGGAGGGTAATGTGAGTACCTGAAGGTAACAGATGGTCAGCCTTGGATGACATGCCCAACTTTTTAGGAAAATTACTAATGCTTCACAAAGTATTCAGAAAGACCTTTTTTTTTTAATGGAAAAAGAAGAGTCAGAAGTTGTTAAGAGCAAGCATAAGGCAAAGTCTGGAAGGCTGAGTAAACTCAGGAAGCAGAAAGTGAAAAGCAGAAGTACTAATGCTACAAAATCACGGAGAATGCTTAGAGCTTCCTTGAGTTGTAGGAGATTCAACTTAAACATGGTCTTATCAGAACACACAGCAGGAGCTCTCTAATGATTTGGTGATGATGCCATTTGCTACACAGGATGAAAGGATGTCTGAAGTGTGCATCTTATATTCTGATTCCAATCTCAAAATCCAAAACTGCCCAAGGCAAGGTCTTTCATCCAACTAGGCATAAGAGAGACATCTGCTTCTTGCTCGGTCTCATTTCACATCCAGGAGGGTGTTTGCTTCCCTACCACTTCAAGGGGTCCCTTTGAATTTGCAGTAGCTCTGGGAGAACTGTGGGAAGGTACACACACCGGTCCTCAGATGGAAGCCTTGTGGCTTAGACCAAGTGTTGTTCCTGCTGGGCAGTCATTGCTAAGAGTAACTTTGCGTCAAGATTGGCCTGCCAATCAGTCAGACCTTTTGGCAGAGGTCATGTAGAGTTACTAATTTTGTGGGACTGAGCAGTGTGTTAATATATGCTGTGACCAGTACTTTTTCTCCAGGGCCATTTAACCAAGCACTTCCTAAGCAGATCAGAGGTACTGCCAAATCCCTTCTGCCCAGAGTCACAGGCTTTAGGCTCCTTTCTCTGTGCTTTCCTTCCCATAAATTATCACTTAGCTTCACACCACCCTCTGAAATCCTCTTATTTCCTTTGTTTGGCCCACTTGGAAACTTTCACAGCTCCATTGAAAGCAGAATCTAAATCAACAAGCAAAAATTTGGTTGCCACTCCCTTGAGGACAAGAAGGGCTTGGTCTTTAAAATAAGATTCTTTAATTTCAATTCATAGAAGTGAGAAGAAATATTTACTTGCCATCCTTCAGGAAGACACCTCATTCTCAGATGGGCTAAATCACCTCTTCCATAGCAGAAGCAACAATAGACTTTCCATATTAAAACAGGCTGAACTTTACCTAGAATTACATTTATACTGTGTATAACCTCATCCTCTAGATATGCTAACTGGTAGAAAACTTTCACTTTTTCAAATTCTTCATTTAATTATAGTCAACAAAAACTTCTTTACAGAGTGATATGAGTTCACAGGCCAGGGAACCATCATAGAAGTCAAGCAATAACTTGAATTCAGATATACCTGAATCCCGGTTCAGACCTCAAGTCAAGATACTTAATTTTTTGGTGTCCTTGGGCAAGTTATTTAACTTCTTTAAGCTTTCAAATTCTAATCTAGAGAATGAGAGTGATAAAGCCTCCCTACTCTGCATGGCCCTAGGCAACACTTCAGAGCTAATACATGGACAAGCACTCAGCACAGTACCTGGCACAGAGCAGTGTCAGGGCACAAAAACAAAAATGACGTCATGGCACAGAAGAGACAGCAGTTAAAGCAAAGAGAGATGGCTCTCACTTTCTGTATCAATGTTTAACAGAACATCCAGAGTACGGCGGAAGCGTCAACCTTGAGTTATATTTGAAAGAAAATTTTGAGGTAGAAGGATTGACCAAGGAAATACATAACAAAAAGAAATTTACAAAGACTAAATAAACAAAGAAATATCCCATGTTCTTGAATAGGAACACTCAATACTGTCAAGATGTCAGTTCTTTCCTTTGATCTGTAGTCAATGCATGTGTGCACGCCAAGTCACTTGAGTCATGTCCGACTCTTTGCAACCTCATGAATTGTAGCCAGCCAGGCTCCCCTGACCATAGGATTCTCCAGACAAGAATACTGGAGTGGGTTGCCATGCCCTCCTCCAAGGGATCTTCCCAATCCAGAGATCGAACCTGCATCTCTTACATCTCCTGCATTAACAGGCGGGTTCTTTACCACTAGTACTACCCAGGAAGCACCCCAGAAAGTTGTTTTATAGATATCAGTCAGTCAGTTCTGTTGCTCAGTCATGTCTGACTCTGCAACCCCACGGACTGCAGCACACCAGGCTTCCCTGTCCATCACCAACTCCCAGAGCTTGCTCAAACTTATGTCCATCGAGTCCATGATGCCATCCAACCATCTCATCCTCTGTTGTCCCCTTCTCCTTCTGCCTTCAATCTTACCCAGCATCGGGGTCTTTTCCAATGAGTCAGTTCTTTGCATTAGGTGGCCAAAACACCGGAGCTTCCACTTTAGCATCAGTCTTTCCAATGAATATTCAGGACTGATTTCCTTTAGGATTGGCTGGTTTGATCTCCCTCTGATCAAGGAACTCTCACGAGTCTTCTCCAACACCACAGTTCAAAAGCATCAATTCTTTGGTGCTCAGCTTTATTTATGGTCCAGTTCTCACATCCATACACGACTACTGGAAAAACCATAGCTTTGACTATAGTGACCTTTGTCAGTACAGTAATCATATGACAGAAGAAGTTCTGCAAAAGCTTGTTTATAGATATGAACAAACTAGTTCTAAAGTTTATATGGAGAGACAACAGACACAGACTAGCCAACACCATAGTGAAAGAACAAAGTTAGAAAACTATTAATAATAATACTTGATTTCAAGGCTTAACTATAAAACTGCTATAATCAAAAACATTATGGCACTGGCAAAAGAATAAATAAACAAATCAATGGAACAGAATAGAGGGCCCCAAAATAGACTTCCATAAATATAGTTAATTGATTTTTGACAAAGGAAAACAGAAAATACAACGGAGCAAAGACAGTCTTCTCAATCAATGGTGCTAGAACAACTGGACAGGCACATACAAAGAAATACATCAAGACATTGATCTTATATCTTTCACAAGTGTGAAGTGAAAGTCACTAAGTCCTGTCCAGCTCTTTGAAACCCTATGGATTGTAAACTGCCAGGCTCCTCTGTCCACAGGGTTTTCCAGGCAAGAATACTGGAGTGGGTTGCCATTCCCTTCTCCAGAGCTCTTCCTGAACAGGGATTGAACCCATGTCTCCAGTGTCTCCTGCATTGTCAGGTGCATTCTTTACCACTTAGCCACCTGGGAAGCCCCACAGTGTATCATCATAGGTTCATCAATTTTAACAAATGTTCTCTACTATGGGGCATGTTGGTAATGGGGGAGGCTAAGCATGTGGCTAAGCATGTAAATGGGATATCTCTGTGCCTTCCATTCAATTTTACTGTGAACCTAAACTGCTTGAAAAAAATTAAGTCTTAATAAAAATTCAGTTACTGAATGGCATTGACTCATTCTGCCAATCTATACTGGGTAACAACTTTATATCAGATTAGGGCTAAATATGGTAGTGGGAGGGGGCAGCAATATAATGGTGAAAAAGACATAATTAATGTCTGTTATCATGAAACTGCTGGGAGATGGAGGTAAATAAACTACTGACAATATTGTATCATGGTAGTGCTCAGGAAATATCAATAGTGCTCAGAAATATCAATAACCTCAGATATGCAGATGACATCACACTATGGCAGAAAGCAAAGAAGAACGAAAGAGTCTCTTGATGAAAGTGAAAGAGGAGAGTGAAAAAGTTGGCTTCAAACTCAACATTCAGAAAACTAAGATCATGGCATCCAGTCCCATCACTTCATGGCAAATAGATGGAGAAACAGTGGAAACAGTGACAGACTTTACTTTGGGGAGCTCCAAGACCACTGCAGATGGTGACTGAAATTAAAAGACTCTCACTCCTTGAAAGAAAAGTTATGACCAAACTAGATAGCATATTGAAAAGCAGAGACATTACTTTGCCAACAAAGGTCCATCTAGTCAAGGCTATGGTTTTTCCAGCAGTCATGTATAGATGAGAGTTGGACTGTGAAGAAAGCTGAGCACTGAAGAATTGATGCTTTTGAACTGTGGTGTTGGAGAAGACTCTTGAGAGTCCCTTGGTCTGCAAGGAGATCCAACCAGTCAATTCCAAAGGAAATCAGTCCTGAATATTCATTGGAAGGACTGATGTTGAAGCTGAAAATCCAATACTTTGGCCACCTGATGTGAAGAACTGACTCACTGGCAAAAACCCTAATGCTAGGCAAGATTGAACGTCGGAGGAGAAAGGGATGGCAGAGGATGAGATGGTTGGATGGCATCACCAACTCAATGGATGTGAGTTTGGGTAAGCTCCAGGGTTTGGTGATGGACAGGGAAGCCTGGCATGCTACAGTCCATGGGGTCACAAAGAGTTGGACACGACTGAGCAACTGAACTGAACTGAGTGCTCAGGAAAGTACAAGGTGCTCCAGGAGTATATGCCTAGCAAACCCCTGATTGTGAAAAGCAGCTTTCCTACAGGTTGGGCCAGCTCAGCTGAGATCCACAATGCAAGGAGAAACTTTCATTGTGAAGGAGGTGTGTAATAGCAGTACAAAGATTTGGAGGTAAAAGGAAATGAGTCCTTCCGAAGAACAGAAAGAAGTAGGAGAAGTCATAAGATGCTAGGAGCCACCAGGTATAGTGGTAGACTTGGCTCAGTCTAGGTCAGATGGAGGCCCTGGCAGGAGGGCAGGCTTGAAAGAGGGGATTTGATCTCTAATATACTGGAAAGCATCAGGCAGATTTTCAGCAGAACAATGTCTTCTCTTCAGGTAGTGAGACTAAGAAAGATATTTTCCCCCTTAACTTTTAGATTTTTAAAAATTCTAAAATGAGCAAGTATAGTTATGCCATTGATAAACAGCTTTTTTTTAAACTCGCTTTAAAAAGAGATAAATACAATAAACTATCCACCAAACAAGCCCTTCTTGGAGAGAAGGTCAATGAACTAAAGACTGCTAACATCACCAAGAAAGCAAACTCAAAATTTAGAAACAGGGAAGAGGTAAAAACAGGATCTTTGCCTCTGCACATCAATCAAGAGATATAACTCAACTGGGATGCAGACCAGACTCTATCTAGAGCCTTCAACATGAAGTCCTCAGAGATGACTGTCTTGAGGATGACAGAGAAACAAGCTAGAAGGAAACTTACTCAGAGAACTCTTAAGTGGTTTTCAAATGCTTTTTAAGAAAAAAGGTTTTTCTCCTTTTCAAATGAAATTTTCAACATAAAATAAGTAAAAGATTATTGCACATTGAACAGGATGGGGAATATGGTTGGGAAATCCAAACTGTGATGACTTGATTTCCTCTATTTCCTAAGGTTACTTCTTCCTCCAAGAGCTTCGCATAGTAGTTTGAAATTTACCAACCTAGGTTTACTTTGCAAGAAACTGCAGTCTACTGCAAGGAAGTCAAAACTTTTACCATGGTAAGTATTGGTACAAAGTTATGTGTTAGTGCAGAAGAGGAGCATGAACTCAGACACATGTTCTGCATTCACTCTGGCTTTCTCCACTCCACCCCCCACCAAAAAAAAAATGGCTTTAAAAATGATTGCCAGAAATTGCAGTGTTCATGATGAAGAAGTGAAGTTCAGCCAGAGTACATCTCTTTATGGAACCCCATTTCACTTCCAAGGACCCTCTCTCCAGTCTTCAGGAAGTCCAACTCCACCCTACAAAGGAGCTCCCAGGGAGTGCTGTATATTAGTTTGCATTTCAACTCAAAGAACTTCAACAACAACAAAAGTGGATCATTTTGGCTCACTTAGAAGGGAAGACTAAGGTCAGTTGTTCCTGGTATGGCAATATCTCAGAAGCACTCTTTCTCACCATCACCTGTTTCAGTTTTCCTCTGAAATGCTTCTTACCGAAGGTAGATCTCTTCATCAGTGTGGCCACTGACAGGTCTGAGTTTAAATTTCTTGACATCTATGTCCTTGAAGACAAGGGGAACTGTTGCACTACAGCTTCAGCAAAAGTCTTCAGAAAGGCTTTGATCTGCCTGAACCAATAACTGTGATCAGGGCAACTGTGATCTTCTAACTGGCCCAGGCTGAATCTTGAGTCAACAAAGTAGAAACATTCCCACATCTAGGGATTAGTGGGTGGGGGAGACTAGGAATTAGAGAACTGATCTCTAATTCCTAATGGAATTGACCAGCTGTTCTCTAGGAAAGGGGCAGGAGTGCTTGGCCAGCACATATAAGACATAACCTTGCATTCCTATATACTAACAATGAGAAAAACAGAAAGAGAAATTAAGGAAACAATTCCATTCATCATTGCAATGAAAATAATAAAATACTTAGGAATATATCTACCTAAAGAAACTATAAAACACTGGTGAAAGAAATCAAAGAGGACACTAATAGATGGAGAAATATACCATGTTCATGGATCGGAAGAATCAATATAGTGAAAATGAGTATACTACCCAAAGCAATCTATAGATTCAATGCAATCCCTATTAAGCTACCAACAGTATTTTTCAGAGAATTAGAACAAATACTTTCACAACTTGTATGGGAATACAAAAAACTTCTAATAGCCAAAGCAGTCTTGAGAAAGAAGAATGGGACTGGAGGAATCAAACTGCCTGACTTCAGGCTCTACTACAAAGCCACAGTCATCAAAAGAGTATGCTACTGGCACAAAGACAGAAATATAGATCAAGGGAACAAAATAGAAAGCCCAGAGATAAATCCACACACCTATGGACCCCTTATCTTTGACAAAGGAGGAAAGAATATACAATGGAGAAAAGACAACTCTTCAAAAAGTGGTGCTGGGAAAACTGGTCAACCACTTGTAAAAGAATTAAACAAGAACACTTTCTAACACCATACCCAAAAAGAAACTCAAAGTGGAGTAAAGATCTAAATGTAAGACCAGAAACTATAAAAGTCCTAGAGGAAAACATAGGAAAAACACTCCGACATAAACGACAGCAGGATCCTCTATGACCCACCTCCCAGAATATTGGAAATAAAAGCAAAAATAAACAAATGGGACCTAATTAAAATTAAAGGCTTCTGCACAACAAAGGAAACTATAAGCAAGGTGAAAAGACAGCCTTCAGAAAGGGAGAAAATAATAGCAAATGAAGCAATGGACAAAGAATTAATCTCAAAAATATACAAGCAACTCCTGAAGCTCAATTCCAGAAAAATAAACGACCCAATCAAAAAGTGGGCAAAAGAACTAAACAGACATTTCTCCAAAGAAGACATACAGATGGATAACAAACACATGAAAAGATGCTCAATATCACTCATTATCAGAGAAATGTAAATCAAAACCACAATGAGGTACCATTTCATCATGCCAGTCAGAATGGGTGCGATCCAAAAGTCTACAAGCAATAAATGCTGGAGAGGGTGTGAAGAAAAGGGAACCCTCTAACACTGTTGGTGGGAATGCAAACTAGTACAGCCACTATGGAGAACAGTGTGGAGATTCCTTAAAAATCTGGAAATAGAACTGCCTTATGATCCAGCAATCCCACTGCTGGGCATACACACTGAGGAAACCAGAATTGAGACACATGTATCCCAATGTTCATCGCAGCACTGTTTATAATAGCCAGAACATGGAAGCAACCTAGATGTCCATCGGCAGACGAGTGGATAAGAAAGCTGTGGTACATATACACAATGGAATATTACTCAGCCATTAAAAAGAATACATTTGTGTTTTTTTTAATTTTATTTTATTTTTAAACTTTACAAATTGTATTAGTTTTGCCAAATATCAAAATGAATCCACCACATACATTTGAATCAGTTCTAATGAGGTGGATGAAACTGGAGCCTATTATACAGAGTGAAGTAAGCCAGAAAGAAAAACACCAATACAGTATAATAATGCATATACACAGAATTTAGAGAGATGGTAAGGATAACCCTGTATGTGAGACAGCAAAAGAGACACAGATGTATAGAACAGTCTTTTGGACTCTGTGGGAGAGGGCGAGGGTGGGATGTTATAGGAGAATGGCATTGAAACATGTAAATTATCACATGTGAAACAGATTGCTAGTCCAGGTTTGATGTATGATACAGGGTGCTTGGGGCTGGCGCACTGGGATGACCCAGAAGGATGGGATGGGAGGGAGGCTGGAGGGGGGTTCAGGATGGGGAACACATGTACACCCATGGCAGATTCATGTCAATGTATGGCAAAACCAATACAATATTGTAAAGTAAATAAATAAATAAAACTGAAAAAAAAGAAAAAAAAAAAAGACATATCCTTGACATTGCATGTCTCTGGCAGGTCATTTCCAACTTGCTGAAAGTAGGACTATTTATGTGAAATGGCATCTCATAGATACACTTAACACTTCTATTCACTCATGTAAATAGTCAAACACTGTTTACTGTCCTAATTGAATCAGGCTTAAACTAGAACTGAAGGGAAATTAGCTGAATTAAGACTTCTGTATTTTCCTAAAAATCAAATGCGTCCCAAACTACTTCTGAAAATGCAAACCCTGAGCCTAATACTGGCATGTAATCCTTGTCTCTACTACAGATTCCTACAGAAAAAAAAGTATTTGAATGAAGCTTTATTATATCCACCTTTAGGATAAATAAAATCATTTCAAAGTTCTAAACATATGAACTTTTCAACACCAAATTTAAAGGATTTTTACAAAGACCACAGTGGAAAAAGTAGAATGTGTATATATATAATTATAATAGAATTAATGATTAATTTTTTAATGAAATATCATCTTTTCAGAGCACAGAAAAATACTGAGCATCTGCTGTTGCCTTCCCTAGATTATGGGCATTGGGAATAAGGTCAAATGCATATTTCACAGCTTAGATATTTCAAGCTTTCTACTCCTTAGGTTTCCAAAATAGCTCTCAAATTTCTTCAAAGCTTTAGTCACAAAATAGAGCTAAAATGTAATGAGAAAAGGCTGAAAGAAAAGCTCTAACACAGATACATCAGGTGGTTTTTGAGAAGCACTTGAATGACAAAGCTGAAATCGACATCTGTTAGCACCTTTCATCAAGCCCCCTGGAAAATACACTGAATCCATTTAACTATTGGCATCCAACAAGAAGGGATTCTCCAGGTCCGGCAAGTATTAGATGCTCTAAACAAAGCCATGGAGTGGCTCTGATGGGACAAAAAAAAAAGAACCCAAAATAAGCCAAAATGAAAATCACTTCTCTTCTCTTTGCTTGTCCTGCCCTGAAGGGAAATATGACGAAATGCATATGGGCTGAATCGCTGCACAAGTGAACCATGGGTAAGGGCCTCAGGTCAATCCAGGACAGGAGAATGACATCTGTTAGTGTTTGGGGATGGAAACATTCCCCAGGGACCTTTAGAAACAATGCCAGCTTTGAAATAGTGCTGGTCACTTTCCCCTCCCCCCCACCCCATATAAACAGAATTCTTCAAACTTTAATAATCAGAACCAAACTTTATACCACACTTCACATGGCAACATAGCCAGTCCATGACTTTGCTATGGAGAGTCCATATTTTTTTTCTGCATAAAAGTGTTTCACTACCAAATCAGTAGAAGACAACAGTTTGAAAAAAATACACGTAGTATATATATTAATAAATTCAGGTAATGGAGAGCCTAAGGCTTAAAATTATATTTTCCCAAACCCAGTTTGCCAGGCTGTTTATTCTCACTTGGCTTGTTCCTTTTATACAGAGCAATCTAAGTAATCTAAAAGCATGTCAATATGTTCCTTTTATCCATAGTAAAACACACATCTGTGGGTACCTTGGTAGAGAAAATAAAGTCTGGGAGAGCACTGTGGTGCTGTGGAACACTTAGGAGATTTGTACCTTTACTTCAAATCCTCTAAGTCTTGCTCATTTAGCTTGCATTTTTTAAGGGCCTAATATATGCTAGACATTGGATATATGAAGATGAGCAAACATTCACCAGGAGGTAAGTCAGGGAGATAAGCACATAAAGAAATGATTACAGTCCATTTGTGTGACTATTGAAAGCAGGCGACTGATGAGGAAAGGAAGGTTAATTTAGTCAGGCAAAGGGGTGTTATTAGGTAAGGGTCATTGGGTAGGTAACCCTTGACCCTTGAGAATTAAGTAAGAATTCACCAGGTGAAAAGTAGTGTTGAGTGGAGGAGACAGAACAAAGAGTGAGGAGTATATTCCAGACTAGTGAAAACAAGTGACTTCATCTCAAATCCTAATGCTAATTGACTGGGAGTGGTCGCTCCAAGTGTGGCAATGAAAAACACGATGAAGCTATGAGGCTGATGTTACTGAAGGTCCACTTTTCCTCAATTCTGTCCACCCTTGAGTTCACCTGTAGCCTCAGTGGACAATTCTGTTACATGCTGACAGCCTCCTATTTCAACCACCTACAGCATTCTGCTTCTCTGAGGATTTTCTCTGATTCTAGGAGCCCAAGGTCAGAGCAGCCTGAAAGATTAACAATTTCATGCCCCCACAGGGAAACTTTGTGTCCATGAGAAATCGAAGTCAGTGGAAAAGTACACAAGCCCTGTGTCTTGGTTACATAATTCTCAGGTATGTCACAAATCATCCTCAATGATATGCTGATGGGACTGAACCCAACTGTCCATATTAAGGTATCCTTTATTCTCTGTCCCCTGACTCACTTTCCTCACTCCTTCATTTCTGCTTCCTAGGATCACCATTCAAACATTATGCATTAGTTATCTACTGCTGTGTAACAAATGGCCCCCAAATTCAGCTTGAGACAATAAAGAATACCTACTATCTCTTATAGTTTCTATAGGTCAGGAAAAGCATAGTTGTATGGTTCTGCCCCAGGGCCTCTCCCAAGGTTGCAGTCAAATGATGGCGTGATGGACCTGGAGGGTCCACTTCCCAGGTGGCTCACTCAGAAGACTGGCAAGTTTCTACTGGCTATTAGCAGGAGGACTCACCACAAGGAATTCTCCACAGTGTTGCTTGAGGGTTCCTCACAACAGGGCAGCTAGCCTCCCTCCCAAGAAAGGATCCAAAAGAGAACAAAGGGAGTAGGTCACAACATCTTTTTGACTTAGTCTCAGAAGTCACACACTGTCACTTACACTCTATTCTAAGATTCAAACAGGACAGCTTTATGCAATATAGGAAGGAATTACACAAGGGAGTGGATACACAGGGAGGCTAGGATCATTGGGAGACATTTTGTAGACTGACTGTCATACTTTATCTTAGGGTTTATCAGCCAAGTTGGTTCTGTTCTGTTGGTGATTTCTGCCCTGAATGGACCATCAGAGCGCCATCATGCATTCTTGCATGCATGCTGGGACCCTAAAATTCCTTTTATCTTTAATCTCCAAAACTTTCAGAGAGTCAGCAGATTCTGATCAGGTTCTGAAAACATACTCCCATTTTGGATGTAACTGCTCCAAAATTAAGCCAACCTTTCATTTTCCTACTAATATACTCTTCCTTTTGGGATTCGTGTTGCTGAGTGGATCTGGGACAATAACTTTCCACTTCATTTAGAAATATTTTCAGATCTCTCCACTGTTTATGGCAATGTTAGACTGCATCAATCACCAATATAAGTTCAAAATTCTAAAGAAGCTGTTCTAATTTGTAATTTACATGCATTCTTTAGCAAAAACCAGTCACTACAAAAAAGCAACAGAAAATCTAAATTACCCTTCAAGACTACCATATTCATATCCACATAAGAATTACACAGTATATATCAAATCTAAACAAGATCTGCCCCCAGGTTCCTTAAAATGTATAAATGATATCAGATAATTCGCTTGCAGATGACAGTTCAAAGCCCTCCTCTTTGTCCTCTTGTGACAAACTTAAGATAGATGTGTCCAAAGTAGATTCATTGTCAAGTGGCTGAAGAGGTTAACCAGGAGGAAGAGTTATGCATGACCTATATTTCAAACTCTCCCCCCAAAAAAATTGTCAATCCATAAAATGAACAGTATCTTTAGATTGTCCCCACGGAATATTTAAATTGCAATACAATGTCACAATTTCATTTCCTCAAGAGTATGGCCTTGGTTATACCCAAGATCATATGACCATGTAAGACTTATGTTAGCAAACACAGAACAAAATATAAATATCTATGTATACAAACAACTAAAAACTAAAATCTCAAAACTTAAACTGTTTAAATTTCTTATGTGCCCCTTCTTTTTAGGATACACTTAGTCATTTCTCATGGCAATTAAAAGAATCCTAGCAGGATATTCCAGCAGTCATGTACAGGTGTGAGGGTTGGAATATAAAGAAAGCTGAGTGCTGAAGAATTGATGCTTTTGAACTGTGATGTTGGAGAAAACTTGAGAGTCCCTGGGACTGCAAGGAGATTCAACCAGTCCATCCTAAAGGAAATCAGTCCTGAATATTCATTGGAAGAACTGATGCTGAAGCTAAAACTCCAATATTTTGGCCATCTGATGCAAAGAACTGATTCCTTGGAAAAGACCCTGATACTGGGAAAGATTGAAGGTGGGAGAAGAAGGGGATGACAGAGGATGAGATGCTTGGATGGCATCACCGACATGATGGGCATGAGTTTGAGTAGGCTTCTGGAGTTGGTGATGGACAGGGAAGCCTGGCATGCTGCAGTCCATGGGGTTGCAAAGAGTCAGACATGACTGAGCGACTGATCTGAACTGAATTCTTACGCTTCCAAGGTTCTGGGACTAAAATATTAACATTAAAATGTGAGAATAAAATCTGACATTAAATAGACAAAGATACTGACTCGGAAAGGAAATGCTGAGACCAAGAAGAAATACAACAGGAGAGTTTCAGGTTTAAAGCCATCTTCACTGCAAAAAGGCTCAACTCTTACTTGATTATCAGCTTTTATTATGACACCAAGTAGAAGAGTCTAGAGAAGGAAATGGCAACCCACTCCAGTATTCTTGCCCGGAGAATCCCACAGACAGAGGCGCCTGGTGGGCTACAGTCCATGGATCACGAAGAGTAGGACACGACTGAGCAACTAACACATAACACAGAAGAGTCTGACTTTTTTCTTTTTCAAGGAAACACCAATCTCTCTTTAACTATTCTCTAATTTAAGGGAAAAAAAAAGACTTAAACCGTGAGACCTACAGGCTTTATTTAGTATGCCAAGGAGACAGATTTTAATTAATTTAATCATAGTGAAATCTCACCATCTAAAATAATTAGCAGTACCTAGCCAACAAACTATTATCTGTCGAACATAATCAGTATAGGGAGCCAGACTGGACAGGTAAGGATCCAACAAAACCTTTTTACTGTTTTTGATGAAGAGCAGAATCATCAGGCTGAGGTTATTCAGTCTTAATTTCCCTTTTCTTTTTCTCTGCAGCACAAGCTCAGTGCAAAGTGACCAAAGCTAACTGGATGTATTGATGGATGAGTCTCATTTACATATGTTGTTTGTGAAGAAATCAGCTTTGTTTATCTAGTTTTTAACAGGGAGATGTGATGATTACATTTTGTTTAATACATGTTTGCTGTGTTGCAAAAACAGTTTAGCTTTCTTAAAAATGTAAGTTAAAAACTACTGGCTTCTGCTGAGTCACTCATCCACAAAAGACCAGAGAGCAATTATTTGGGAGCAGCTGGGAAAAGCCTTTATCTTTTTAAAAACAGCTTTATTGAGATAAAATTCACATCGCATAAAATTGACCTTTTTAAAACATACAACTCAGTGTTTTCAGTATATTCACAAAATTGTGCAATCATCACCACTATATAATTCCAAAACATTTTCATTATGTCCAAAAGAATCGCCATACCCATTAAAAAGTCATTCCTCACCACCTCCTCCACTCAGGCGCTGCATTAATTTACTTTATGACTCCATAAATTTGCCTATAGGCAATTTATATAGACAGAATGTGACAATATGTGGCCTTTTGTGATGGACTTCTTTCACTGAGCTTAGTGTTTGTTTCAGGTTCACCCACGTTGTAGCATATAGTGGTATTCACTTTTGTATGGTTGAATAATATTCCATTATATACATATATCAGGTTTTGTTTATCCATTCATTAATAGATGGATGTTTGGCTTGCTTTAACTTTTGGCTATTATGAATAATGTTATCATGAACATTTGAATAAACGTTTTTGTGTGAACATATTTTCAATTCTCTAGAGTTTATACCTAAAGTTGGAAATGTTTGGCCATGATAACCCTATGTTGAATTTTTGAGAAACTGCCAAACTTTCTTCAAAGTGGCCTCACCATTTTACATTCCTACCAGTAAAAATTTACAGTTTCTTGGAAACATTCCAGTCCATTTCAGTTCGCTGATTCCTAGAATGTCGACATTCACTCTTGCCATCTCTTGTTTGACCACTTCCAATTTGCCTTGATTCATGGACCTAACATTCCAGGATCCTATGCAATATTGCTCTTTACAGCATCGGATCTTGCTTCTATCACCAGTCATATCCACAGCTGGGTATTCTTTTTGCTTTAGCTCCATCCCTTCATTCTTTCTGGAGTTATTTCTCCACTGATCTCCAGTAGCATATTGGGCACCTACTGACCTGGGGAGTTTCTCTTTCAGTATCCTATCATTTTGCCTTTTCATACTGTTCATGGGGTTCTCAAGGCAAGAATACTGAAGTGGTTTGCCATTCCCTTCTCCAGTGGACCACATTCTGTCAGATCTTTCCACCATGACCCGCCCGTCTTGGGTTACCCCACGGGCATGGCTTAGTTTCATTGAGTTAGACAAGGCTGTGGTCCTAGTGTGACTATTGTGGATCACAATAAACTGTGGAAAATTCTGAAAGATATGGGAATACCAGACCACCTGATCTGCCTCTTGAGAAATTTGTATGCAGGTCAGGAAGCAACAGTTAGAACTGGACATGGAACAACAGACTGGTTCCAAATAGGAAAATGAGTTCGTCAAGGCTGTATATTGTCACCCTGTTTATTTAACTTATATGCAGAGTACATCATGAGAAACGCTGGACTGGAAGAAACACAAGCTGGAATCAAGATTGCCGGGAGAAATATCAATAACCTCAAATATGCAGATGACACCACCCTTATGGCAGAAAGTGAAGAGGAACTCAAAAGCCTCTTGATGAAAGTGCAAGTGGAGAGTGAAAAAGTTGGCTTAAAGCTCAACATTCAGAAAATGAAGATCATGGCATCGGGTCCCACCACTTAAAGGGAAATAGATGGGGAAACAGCGGAAACAGTGTCAGACTTTATTTTTCTGGGCTCCAAAATCACTGCAGATGGTGACTGCAGCCATGAAATTAAAAGACGCTTACTCCTTGGAAGGAAAGTTATGACCAACCTAGATAGCATGCTCAAAAGCAAAGACATTACTTTGCCAACAAAGGATCGTCTAGTCAAGGTTATGGTTTTTCCTGTGGTTATGTATGGATGTGAGAGTTGGACTGTGAAGAAGGCTGAGTGCCGAAGAATTGATGTTCTTGAACTGTGGTGTTGGAGAAGACTCCTGAGAGTCCCTTGGACTGCAAGGAGATCCAACCAGTCCATTCTGAAGGAGATCAGCCCTGGGATTTCTTTGGAAGAAATGATGCTAAAGCTGAAACTCCAGTACTTTGGCCACCTCATGTGAAGAGTTGACTCATTGGAAAAGACTCTGATGCTGGGAGGGATTGGGGGCAGGAGGAGAAGGGGACAACAGAGGATGAGATGGCTGGATGGCATCACTGACTCGATGGATGTGAGTCTGAGTGAACTCCAGGAGTTGGTGCTGGACAGGGAGGCCTGGCGTGCTGTGATTCATGGGTTCGCAAAGAGTCGGACACGACTGAGCGACTGATCTGATCTGATCTGGAAACATTGGCTGTTCATTGTCTGTTTGATTATAGATATCTCATTGTGGTTTTGAAATGCATTTCCCTATAAGATCATGACATCCAGTCCCATCACTTCACGGCAAATAGATGGGGAAACAGTGGAAATGGTGGCTGACTATTTTGTTGGGCTCCAAATCACTGCAGATGGTGATTGCAGCCATGAAATTAAAAGATGCTTACTCCTTGGAAGGCAAGTTATGACCAACCTAGACAGCATATTCAAAAGCAGAGACATTACTTTGTCAACAAAAGTCCATCTAGTCAAGGCTATGGTTTTTCCAGTAGTCATGTATGGATGTGAGAGTTGGACTATAAAGAAAGCCAAGCACAGAAGAACTGATGCTTTTGCACTGTGGTGTTGGAGAAGACTCTTGAGAGTCCCTTTGCCTGCAAGGAGATCCAATCAGTCCATCCTAAAGGAAATCAGTCCTTGGTGTTCATTGGAAGGACTGATGCTGAAGCTGAAACTCCAATATTTTGTCCACCTGATGCGAAGAGCTGGTTCATTTGAAAAAACCCTGAGTTTGGGAAAGATTAAATGCAGGAGAAGGGGATGACAGAGGATGAGATGGTTGGATGGCATCACCGACTCAATGGACATGAGTTTGGGTAAACTCAGGGAGTTAGTGATGGACAGGAAAGCCTGGCGTGCTGCGGTTCATGGGGTCGCAAAGAGTTGGATATGACTGAGTGACTGAACTGAACTGATTGACTAATGATATTCAGCATGTTTTCATATGATTATGGACTATTTGTATATTTTCCTGAGAAAAGTCTATTGAAATCCTTTGCTCATTTTTAAATTAGGTTGTCCTTTTATTGTTGAGCTATAAGAATTCTTTATATATCCTGGATACTAGATTCTTATTAGACATATAATTTGAAAATATATTCTCCAATTATCTGGATGGTCTTTTTACTTTACTGATGACTTTACTTTTACTTTATTGACGATCTTTTGAAGCACACAAGTTTTAAATTCTGAGGATATCAGACTTATCTATACTTTCTGTTTTTGCTTTTATTGTAATTTCCAGGAAACCATGCCTAATCAAATGTCATTAAGATTAAGTTCTTATATTTAGGGATATGATGCATTTTGAGGTAATTTTTGTATATAATGGTGAATAGGGATACAAATTCATTCTATTGTCTGTGGATATCCAGTTGTATCAGTAGCAGTTGTTGAAAAGTTTATGCTTTCCCTATTGAATTTTCTTACCACTCTTGCCAAAAATCAATTAAAATAAATTTCAGGGTTTATCTCTGGACATTTCAGTTTATTCCATTGATCTATATGTCTACCCTTATGCCAGTACCAGAGAAGACAATGGCAACCCACTCTAGTACTCTTGCCTGGAGAATCCCATGGACGGAAGAGCCTGGTGGGCTACAGTCCATGGGGTTGCGAAGAGTCGGACACAACTGATGCAACTTAGCAGCAGCAGCAGCAGCATGCCAGTACCACCCTGTCTTTATTATTGTAGATTTTTAATAAGATTTGAAATCAGGAAGTGATTTCAAATTTGAATTTTCAAATTTGAATTTCAAATTTGAATTTTTAAGCTTTGTTCTCCTTTTTCAAGCTTGCTTTTTCTTCTCTGGGTCCCTTATTTTTCCATATGAATTTTAAGAACAGCTTGTCCATTTTTGCAAAGAAAGGCAGCTTGGATTTTGAAAGAGATAGTGTTAGATCTGTAGATTAATTGAGGAAGCTTTGTTTCTTAATATTATTAATTTTCCAATCCATAGACTTGGGATATTTTTCAACTCATCTAAGTATTCTTTAGCTTCAATCAATGATTTCTTTTAGTTTTCAGGGTACAAGTCTTACATTTATTTTGTTAACTTTATTCTTAAGTATTTCATTCTTTTTGATGCTATTGGAAATAGAATTGCTTTCATTTCATTTTCAATTTATTCACTGATAAAACTGGAAAATACAATTGATAGTGAATGCTGATCTTATGTCCTGCAACTTGTTGAACTCATTTATTAGCTCTAATCATTTGTGTGTCGGGGGGAGGCGGGTTCCTGAAGATTTTCTGCATAAAATTTCTATGGTCTTTTAGATTCCTAGGAATATGTCAGAAACTTTCAAAACCCACTATGGGTCTCCCGTTCCTTATTTTTTCCTCATTTGTTGGTCAACCTCTTGTTAACCCTAATGGTAATGGTACCAGTTCAGTTCAGTCACTCAGTTGTGTCTGACTCTTTGCAACCCCATGGACTGCAGCATGCCAGGCTTCCCTGTTCATCACCAACTCCCGGAGCCTACTCAAACTCATGTCCATCATGTCAGTGATGCCATCCAACCATCTCATCCTCTGTGGTCCCCTCCTTCAATCTTCCCCAGCATCAGGGTCTTTTTAAATGAGTCAGTTCTTTGCATCAGGTGGCCAAAGTATTGGAGTTTCAGCTACAACATCAGTCCTTCCAATGAATATTTGGAACTGATTGGATCTCCTTGATGCCCAAGGGACTCTCAAGAGTCTTCTCCAACACCACAGTTCAAAAGCATCAATTCTTCAGTGCTCAGCTTTCTTTATAGTCCAACTCTCACATCTATACATGACTACTGGAAATTCCATAGCTTTGACTAGATGGACCTTTGTTGACAAACTATTGTCTCTGCTTTTTAATATGCTGTCTAAGTTGGTCATAGCTTTTCTTCCAAGGAGCAAGCGTCTTTTAATTTCATGGCTGCAATCACAATCTGCAGTGATTTTGAAGCTCCCCAAAATAAAATCTGTCACTGTTTCCATTGTTTCCCCATCTATTTGCCGTGAAGTGATGGGACCAGGTGCCATGATCTTAGTTTTCTGAATGTTGAATTTTAAGCCAACTTTGGCCATTATAAATAATTGCCACTTATTGTTTCCAACGAATACCCAGAGGAAAATGCTGCTGATACAGAGTTAGTTCTGAATCGGGTAAGGTAAGAGCAAGCTCTGAGAATAGTTTTTCAGCAAGCTTCCAGATGAGCTAAATAGTGGAAATTCTCTGGGGACTGGGCTTCGGGGGAGTTCCAAACACATTTTCTGCCTTCAGTGGCTGGTAGACTGCTGGTATTTGTAGCTAGCTATCACAGTGCAAGGCTGTTTGAAATCACACTTTCTGATTTCAAATCTTCTTAAAAATCTACATTAATAAAGACAGGGCAGTACTGGCATAAGGGTAGACATGTAGATCAATGAAATAAAATGAAGAATAATGTTATGTGCCAGTTGACCAAAAGGTTTGGAAATCTTTTTTTCAATGACAAAGTTCTTTGTACATATAAGCTTCATCCTTACTATGAACTCAGAATCAAGCAGAGTTGGAAGTAATATTTCACCATACCAAACATCCATGTACATATTATGTACTCTCCAGGGAGAGTATAGAGGGGAGATTCCCTATTTTTGTTACTTTTTCCATGCCCAAAGTATGTCTCAACTATATTGCTACCAAAATGAGGCATGTTCTAGCAGATACTAGAAATAAGGCAAAATATTGAGAAAATCAAATTGCTTCAGACTTGCCCTAAAAAAACTTAACCATTTAGTGTGATAGCAACATCTCAGGGAGTTCTTCCAAATTTATTGGAAGGGAAACAAAAAACAAAATCCCACTGGTAATAACTACATTATTGCAGTCTGAGATTATGTAGGGGTAAATCTTTAAAAAAAAAAACTTTTTTAGAACACTGTTTAATATCCAACTTTCAAGATTACACAAAATCTAAACATTTGTGGAAAGTGCTATAAGAAGTAACATTACAATACAATTATTTGTTTTCATAATGTGTTACATAGCCACTGATGACCTCAGGACATGTACCCTTATCACTTCCAAAACTAGTTGGTGGTGTTAGCAGAGAGAGTAACAGAAATGGTTTCCTTCAGATAACTGAAGAGTGGCACTTGTTCCTTCTCCATTAATAGCGCAGGCACCCAACTCAACAGTTGCTTCAATGTAATGGGGGTAAAGTAAGATTCTCAACTCAGATATGGACAAGCTTTGAGTCAGAACATAGGTGTACAATGATCCTTTTTTGATTCAGCTAATTACTTAATGACATTTTAATAAGCACCCGAGATAGGACAAACCTACTATTTATATAAAAATCGGTCCCAAGCTGCAGACAAGAATTTTGACTATAGAATCCAGCAAGAATGCCCAGATACCAAAGTTAGGCCAAGTGAAAACTCCATAATTGCTATGTGTCTTTGAAGTTTCAATACCAAAGGATAAGAGAACCTTCTCCCCATCCTATAAGAAGAATCAAAGACCAGGGCAAAGATAATTTTCCTACATGCTGTTAAAATCCTAATTAGAAATTTCGATTTGAAGAGTCTGATAGTTCTTTGCTCTTTTTTTTTTTTTTGAACCAGCCTTTTAGATGGTTGGTTTGTGATCTTGCAGAAAACCTTGCTTCAAGATAAGCACTTTCATCTTTCAAACGGCTTTGGGGCATCTCTCTCAGTGCCAGGAACACAGTCATCCATTGCACAAATGAAGCCAAATGATGACATTACTTGGCCTTCCTTTTACAAACATCCTTCCTATCCACAACCAAGCAGTGAATGTTTGAATGGCATCTGAGACCTACAAATTGTCTGTTTAAATCTCCCCACACAAAGCAATCAATAGACGTTTTCAGAAAGTCAAAGAGATCCCTTATAAAGTAAGAAGCTGAACACAGTAGAGGCGGAAAGTGTTGGAGGATTCCATTTCTGTGATGAGTGTGTTACTATGTTCCATTGGCCTATTTGCCTACCCTAAATCTCTTACTCCAAAACAGCTAAGACAGTCCTACCAATGTGACCTTGGCTTACAAATCATGTAAGCCTTATTGGCTTCACTCTCCTTACATACAAACAAGAATAATAACAGCACCTACCCTCATGAGTTGTATGAAGCAGAAGGCTATATAAAATGCCTATTGCCATGCCTGGCTCCCAGTCAGTGTTCAACAAATAGTAGTTGTGATGAAGACAGGGATTCGACTGATGATAGTGGTGATTGATAATTGGTAAGGAAGACAACACTCATGATAAGGTCATATCAAAATTCAGCTCAGAAACTCTTTTTGATTATCACCTTTCTCTCTTTTTCACAATGTTCTTTCCTCAAAACTCAAGGAATCTATATCACCCAGACAGAAAGAGAATATCAACACGCTGATAAATTTAAATATTTGTAAGTCAAAGATAGCAGCAAGAAAATAGCGAATAAAGTACTCAGCAAGGTGAATTCAGGTGCTTTAGCATCTATCCAGGGCAACTTTTTGTGGGCAGCCAGGGAGGAAAGAATGAATGAGACCAAGGAAAGAGTAAAAGAAGCTGAGCTCAACTGAGAACCCATCTGGGGACTAACCTGGTGGTCCAGTATGGACATCACACTGACAATGCAGGAGGCCCAGATTTAATCCCTGGTTGAGGAACTAAGATCCCACATGCTGCACAGTATGACCAAATACATAAATACAAAAGACAACAATTTCAAAAAGAGAGAATTCACCTGTGTAGATGGTCTTTGTAAAGTCAATTCACAGATATCATTCCAGTGAGCATCTGTGATGGAAGAGCTGAGGCACGGAGACTTTCCCTGGTGTTGGAAGATTAGACTATTACCCAAAGCAGCCCAAATGCAGTCTTCCCTTCCTCCCTCTGCCCTCTTCCTCTTAATTTCACACATTGATTTGATGACCCAATTTAACTTTTCTGTTAATTAAGATATTTCTTCCCTTAAAGGAAAGGGTTATCCTTTCTATTAGATGATAATAAAGCTCACTTGAAAAAATGAAGAGAAGCATTTAATTTTAACTCATTCAGGAAAAGTACACTTATAGATGAGGAAGAGTAAAATCTAAACTTTTAAAATTTAAATTCCAAGCTTTTGTGGTAGGAGTTGTAAGTTTTGTTTCTATTTGATTTTAAAGATATTAGTATTGATGATTAATTTTTAAAAATTAGTTCATATGAGGAAGGCCAATCTGATACATGAATAATCATACAGAAGTTGAAGTCCAAAGATTTGGATCCAAAGTCCATCTCTGGCTCAAATGGGCAGTGTTACTGTGAGAAAGTCATTTAATTCCTCCATTCTCATTTCTCTTACTTATAAAATGAGGGTGTGTGATAATGTATTTTCTTCCATCTATGTGCATTCTAGAATCTTTATACTTTCTTATACAAAAAAATGCAGGGGTATGTCAACATAACAGGAACACTCCTCTCCAATTGATTAGCCATAATTCTCACTGCTCAAAGATAACCACAGAAGATAGTTTCTATGTATTCATAGATACATGAGATAAAAATATTTATTTTAAAAATTACTCTACTCTATGGACTATCATGCAATTGCTTTTTTATTTCTTTTTTTTTAACTTTCACTTTCACTTTTTTTTTCTTTTTTTAATTTTATTTTATTTTTAAACTTTACAATATTGTATTAGTTTTGCCAAACATCAAGATGAATCCGCCACAGGTATACCCGTGCTCCCCATCCTGAACCCTCCTCCCTCCTCCCTCCCCATACCCTCCCTCTGGGTCGTCCCAGTGCACCAGCCCCAAGCATCCAGTATCGTGCATCAAACCTGGACTGGTGACTCATTTCATACATGATAGTATACATGTTTCAATGCCATTCTCCCAAATCTCCCCACCCTCTCCCTATCCCTCTCCCACAGAGTCCGTAAGACTGATCTATACATCAGTGTCTCTTTTGCTGTCTCATACACAGGATTATTGTTACCATCTTTCTAAATTCCATATATATGTGTTAGTATACTGTATTGGTGTTTTTCTTTCTGGCTTACTTCACTCTGTATAATAGGTTCCAGTTTCATCCACCTCATTAGAACTGATTCAAATGTATTCTTTTTAATGGCTGAGTAATACTCCATTGTGTATATGTACCACAGCTTTCTTATCCATTCATCTGCTGATGGACATCTAGGTTGCTTCCATGTCCTGGCTATTATAAACAGTGTTGCGATGAACATTGGGGTACACGTGTCTCTTTCAACTCTGGTTTCCTCAGTGTGTATGCCCAGCAGTGGGATTGTTGGGTCATAAGGCAGTTCTATTTCCAGTTTTTTAAGGAATCTCCACACTGTTCTCCATAGTGGCTGTACTAGTTTGCATTCCCACCAACAGTGTAAGAGGGTTCCCTTTTCTCCACACCCTCTCCAGCATTTATTGCTTGTAGACTTTTGGATCGCAGCCATTCTGACTGGTGTGAAATGGTACCTCATAGTGGTTTTGATTTGCATTTCTCTGATAATGAGTGATGTTGAGCATCTTTTCATGTGTTTGTTAGCCATCTGTATGTCTTCTTTGGAGAAATGTCTATTTAGTTTTTTGGCCCATTTTTTGATTGGGTCATTTGTTTTTCTGGAGTTGAGCTGTAGGAGTTGCTTGTATATTTTTGAGATTAGTTGTTTGTCAGTTGCTTCATTTGCTATTATTTTCTCCCATTCTGAAGGCTGCCTTTTCACCTTGCTAATAGTTTCCTTTGTTGTGCAGAAGCTTTTAAGTTTAATTAGGTCCCATTTGTTTATTTTTGCTTTTATTTCCAATATTCTGGGAGGTGGGTCACAGAGGATCCTGCTGTGATGTATGTCGGAGAGTGTTTTGCCTATGTTCTCCTCTAGGAGTTTTATAGTTTCTGGTCTTACGTTGAGATCTTTAATCCATTTTGAGTTTATTTTTGTGTATGGTGTTAGAAAGTGTTCTAGTTTCATTGTTTTATTTCTAATAATACTCCATAAACTTCATTTCAAGTGAGTCCAAGTAAATCTACTTTATCCTTTATTGATATTATCTAACATTATGTTGTGACATGGTTTTTTTTGATGTTTCACCTACTTGGAAATTTAGATCATTTTTTTACTCTTGTTTTTTAGCTAATAAAATAAGGCAGAAATAAAGTCTTTTGGACACAATATGTAAACAGTCAAGCTCATAGGTCTGTTGACACAGATAGTATCATATTGCAGAGAGCTTTGGCAAATGGTTCTGAAATGACCTCTCTCTGTGTGTGTCTCTCTCTTAAAGAAATAAAGATACAAATATAATGACATTTTACTAAAAATGTGACAGAAAGCCTGAAAAGGGGTTTTCGGAAGGTGTTTTTTAATATCATAAATAATGGGATATAGTTTTACCTGTCAAGCTCCTCAGAATTTTAAAGAAATACTTAGAACTTGATGAATGAGAATAATAACAAAGTAATGGCATAGTGGAGGAGGGGGAAGAGATGTTAATTATCTACAGAAAACCATGCAGAACGCAAATGAGAAGAAAAATCTCCTTTCTGATTGACAGAACTGAGGAAAAAGAATAATTGAACTTCAAAGTTAAAACAAACAAAAAATACTACTCACCATAATTTAAGAGTGAAGACTGACAGTTTGTTACAAAAGTTAAACTCCTGATTCATGTTCAAGATATTGACTCGATAGAATACCATCACTTATAGTACTGCCTAAGAACTAATGAAATTTGCTACTGGAGATTTTACAACTTCCTGTATTTAAGAACAGAGGTTCCTTTAAAAATGAGATGTCATTTTAGTTGTCCATGCCCCCTTTCAACTCAAATACTGCATGTTACATGCAGTCAGTGACATATGGTAATTAAAACCAGTGAAATCTACTACAAAGGAAATGGAGAATATGATGGATGGCACAGTCACCTGTTTCTGAAGGTGGACTAGCAAGTCAAACAGAGGAAACTCAGGCCAGAATGACATGACCACCATCTTATTTTCTTCCAGCATTTATCCAACACTGCCCATTCATCTTTCCCTTGCTTTATTTTTATTGTAAGCATCCATCTTCCCCTCAGAATAAGACACATTTCCTAGGTATGAGGGAAGGTTTTTAAATTAGTGAATTATTTATGTACCAAATATTCTGAGGGAAAGGAATATGAAAAGTGCAATAAGAAAGTCACCAAACCCAACCCTATGAAAAGACACAATATATAGATTTTGTTTCATAGGAAACTTCTTACAAGAGGGCCAAATAATTCCAAGAAATCATTTTGGTTAGCCACCCCAATTAGTCACCCCAAACAAATGGATTCTTTCTGTACATCTGCATCAGTGAGAAAGCTCTGAATGTGTTACAATAAAAGAGCGCAAGGCTGATAGTTTCACAAAAATTACAGTTTTATGACTCTGAAATTATTTATATTAATATGCTCTGAAGGAAATCTTGAGTCTATAATAAGATGATATAACAAGTAACTGAAAGTGAAGTCTTTATGATTTTCAAATGTTCAGTTCTCAACTTTCTCACTGTTATATAAACCCCAAGTATTCTATAGGTTCCTAGCAGTTTCTCTGTGTTTGAGGACTATTCCTGTAAATGTGAAAATGCCAACATACAGAAACAGGTATGTTTATTATAAATCTCACAGAAATACTTACCTTGGACACTAATGTTTCCTTAGAAATATGCCATTAAAGGAGTTTTGATTCGACCCAGTGGCCACTTTAGAGACAATTCTAGTATGAATGTTCTAGGCTGTTACCTGCCTAATCTCTCTTCACTTACCTTTCACATCCTGATTTTCCTTGTACTGCCTTTCCACCATCTCAATAGAGTGGCATCCATCAACTCCATAGCTCCAGCTAGATATGAGCCTAACCGATCACAGCATCTCATCCCTGGGACCATAGCGATTAGTTCAGGGATGAACAAAGGAACTCAATCTAGGCTGGTTAAGGCCAATGAGTTTCAATGTCTGGAGACTACTTTGGAAAAAAATACTTACTGTTTCTATGGGAGTTACTTGATTAATACATAACTTTCCAAACAAGCTTTTCCTTTATGATGCTTTTGGCCAATTTCTCAATTTACTAGGAACATTTAGCAAATGAAATCAAGCTCAAACTTGGATATTTCACTCCTTTTTGTTTGTTTTCCTTTGTTTTGATCATTTCTACACCCCTTCAGTTCTCTGACTTCTTAAAAAAAATTGTACTCTGACCAACTCTTTTGTTTCTTATTCTTTTAGAACCTCAGTATCCAGGAACCATCCAGAGAATGGAAAAAAATTTTTTTGCTTCAGAAGGATCAGGATCTAGGCACCATGTGGAATTCAGTTGGAGTGTTTCTTAACATGTTCTTTACAAAAATAATAAAAAGAAAAAAATAAATAAAGCAACTGCAATAAGTAAGCTGCCAACCTAGCACTTCTTTTCTTTTTTCTTAAAGCTTGGCTGGGCATCCTGCAAAACAAAGCAATTTACTGGCAATTGAAGTTCATGTGTCAGTTACAACTGTCTTTTGCATGGAGCTGAAAACTCGACTTGAACAGAATTAAGTTAAAAGAGAGAAGCTATTGGCCTGTTTTTCAGAAATGTCCATAATAGAGGTTGGCTTTGGCTCAACTAGATTCCAGATCCAAATGATATTATCTTGACCTATTTTTATTCCCTGTCACCACTCTGCCTTCCACTGTGTTGACTTTATGGTCAGACCCTTAATGGTCATAATGAAAAATCATAGGTCAAGTACCCCTTAGAGCTAGATGATACAGCACATGCAATTCATTCATTTGTTTGTTCATTCATTCATCTGGTTATCTTTGTCTCTCCACTTAGCTGTTTTCTGTTTTCAAAAACATATCTGATCATGGCATCCCTTGTGGCATCAAATCATAAGTCTATATGACTTTCATCTCTCCAAAGGTGACTAATTCAATCACTATGCCCAAATTTAAGCACCCTGGAGAGGGGCTTTCATAGGGGCCATCTGTGTCTACACCTTGTCAAATCAGTGAAACCATGAAAGCTCTTCTGGCTGTAAAAGTCCCTAAACGAGCTGAAAGGCAAAAAAGGAAATGACAGATTGTATTCAAGCAGAACACAGCCTCTCCCCGACTCCCTCACCCCGGGAATACACACACACACATTTCAAAGTCACTTCTGCTCTTCTTATGAAGCAAACCTACTCTCTTGTGTGGTATAGGACTGGAGATGCAACTGGAAAACTCTCTCCATTCAGGCTCAGTGGGAATTCCCATTTCTAGCCTCTGTGTGCTTCCAAAGTGCAAACTTCTTCACACACCACTGAAGTTGGATCAGCAAATCTTTCAGAATATTCCAAACACAGATTAGTCCAGTAAAACCCTTGGCTAGCTCCAGCTTAATTTATAACTGATACCAGATGCACCAGACACAATGAGTTCAAATTTTGGCTCCATAGGTCATTAGCCCTGTTGCCTTATCTTTGCTACATTTTCTGTATAAAACATAAACCGCATGATCTCTGTGGTGCCTTCATTCTGTGTGTTACCATTTTCTACAGTGGTCCTGTGTAGTGTTATCCTTTTAGACTTGCATCCCTTTTAACGTTCTAAATTAATCACCCAAAGGACGATATGTCAAAGGAGCTTCAGTGTAGAAATGCAAATGAGTTCTTGACTAAGCCCTGACCTTAGTCATTGTGTTGCTTTAAAAAGGCACTAAACTTGGGCACCCAAATTGTCACCTACAAAATGAGGGAATTGGAGTAATTGTCTCCATGTTTCCTTCCACCTTTATTCTAATAATACCCCTTAAGTGTAACAGCTATTTTAAGACTGGACCTGAGGTAACTTAAATGCTACCGTCATGGAAAAATTAAGATGCCTTTGTTCAATAAAGGAAGTACCAGGACACTGTCAAATATGGAATTCTCTTGTATACATGAGACAGGAGGAACAAAAATCTAAGAAAGCAACCTCTTAGCAAGGCTTCTGAGAGACTCTCTGAGGTAATATCCTGAGAGAACAGAGCTTCTCATTAAGATGCTTGTGTCCGAACATGGCAGAACAAGAGAACACGCAGAACACTTTCCCTTGTAATCTGTTGCTGGTCTTTTGTGGGACTGTTCCCCGCCCCGCCATCCTGATTCCAGTTATTACTTAACTACTCATAGTTTTCTTGGTCAGGTAGTAAGCCCCTTTGTGATTTGTAAGATGGATTCCAAAGCAATCTTTGTTTTGTTGCAGGCAGAGCAATTGGCTTGCTGGACCTCTAGGCTTTTGGGTTCTGAAGGAGGCTTAACCTGAGCAGAATATTACGTCTGAGGAGCCAAGCAGTCCCTAGGCTGCAACAGTCAGATATCCATAGCATGCTAGAAAATATGCTTTTGTTCAAGAATCATTTTCAAGTCACTTCCCAGGCATTTCCACAGAAGCAAATGCCATTCTGTCATTATTTTCTCTCTGACCTGAGCACAAATACATTTCCCCACAGCACCAAACACTCTTCTGCTGAGGCTCAATCCTCCAGCTATCCTGGAAGGAGGATGCCTAGCTTAATAGCACCACTAATTTTGAGTCTGTGCCCTGTTTTGTGAACCTAATCACATCTTTCATATGAAAAGCCAAATACCAATTAGAGAGGTAAAATTCATAGATGGGATGTATGGGTATCATGTCTGAAACTCTTAAGAAATGAGAAGCGTAGAAAAATCATTCGTTGAGCACTTGTTCTGCAGGTCAAGCTTTAAATGCATTTGTCAAATTAAATCCAAATAATAACATGGGTAGGTGATTGATGCTCTTCTATTTCCTTTTCACAGGGTTAGGAGGCAACATGTCCTAGGTCACTTAGCTAGTAAGCAGTTGAGCTAGGACCTGAACCCAGGTCTCTTCAACTTCAAAGCCTGTGTTTTTTCCTTATCTCCAAAATGTCCGTATTTCATTTGGTATTGTTGCAAAGAGCATGTGCCTCATTTCCTAATTCAGACTCAGCCTTGAACTATATCAAGTGAGGTTTCCTATACAATGATGAAGACTTCTTTCTATGACATTTTTGTAATGTCTCAGAAAGTACAATTTTTTCTCCAGGAGAAACTCAGAAAATTTGACTATCTTTCAAAAAGGCAAGATTATACTCCACATTCAAAACAAAACAGCTCCCCCTACAGCTTTGCTCCTTGCAGGTCCTCGGCTTTAGGGAAGGAGGTTGAGAACATTCAGGTCTGATGCAGGAAGGCGGAGCTAGGTGTTTGCCCTGTAAGGATGGGAATAATTTTTAATCAGTCATCTTAGAGAGGATTAGTGGGTGCTACTCCTCACTTTCAACTAAATCAATCTATAACCATGAAGAGTCTTGTTCTGATTTTGACTGGCTCCAGGCTGGAGTGAGAGTGTGCTTTGTGGCGGTCCAATTCCCTTCTGATTTGCAGTGTGTAGCTGGCAAAGGCAGGCTCTGTCAGCCTTCCAAGTGCTAAGATTCCTCTGTGACATCATGAGTTCCAGCTCGGCTGGGTGCCCACTACCACCCCAGAACTGTTTGGAACATTGCGGGGCCATGCGTCAGCATCACCTCAGGGTGTACCACCACCGTGATCCCCCATGGGTCGATGGGAAGGCAGGTCACTGATGATGCAAAGGCTGATCTGAACCTCTATACAGTGTTATAGGTGCCCAGGGGCATGGGAATGTCTTGAGTCTTAATGTCATTTGCTGTCATCATTATCCCTTCTAACAAGCTGTCTCCAACCTCTCCCACTGATTCTCTCTCTTAGAGAATTTCCCAGGGAATATGGGGAAAGGAGGGCAGGGAAGATCATTCACATATCCATGCAAAACCTTTGTAAGTGGATAAATGGTGTAAGATGCATAATAATCATGCATCCCCACCACCACCACCTTATCAGTAATGTTAAGGATGATTAAATGAGAAAATGCAGCTGAAAAGTGCCCTGTAAAATTGAAAACACATTGAAATAGTAATAGCTACCATGTCAGACACAATTGAGTGATTTGGGATTAGCAGATTAAATTAGCAGATGCAAATTATTACATATAGGATGGATAAACAACAAGGTCCCACCATAGGGGCTTACATTCAATATTCTGTTATAAACCATGATGGAAAACAATAAGAAAAAGAATGTATACATATGTATAACTGGATCACTTTGCTGGTACAATAGAAATTAATACAACATTATAAATCAACTACATTTCAATGAAATAATTTTTTTTTAATGAATAAAAAGTAGCAGTCTCCTGATCCTCAGTTCACAGGTTTTTGTACTTGCCTGAGTTGCCTGTCTTTGGAACAAATAGTAACTTCAATTCTTCCACCTCTCACTAACAGCAAACCCTGTCCTTCAGATCCACATTCCTCCTTCATCCAAACACCTCTACCCAGAAACAAGATTTAGTCACTTATTTATACTTCTCCCCTTCGCTACCCAGATTTGATGAGTAACTTCTTCACAAAATCCCCCAAGTTTCCTTGTTCAGCTGAAAGTGGTAACCAAATTACAAAGCAAGAGGAATGTATGAATGTGACAGACTAAACATCTGGGATGATATTGCCCAAGTTGGATTTATTTTAATCAAGTAGCTTAATTCAAGCCTTGATTAGCTCTCCCATACCAATGGTATCAATGGAATGACCTCCTAAAAGTCCCTGCTGACCCCATCTGGACACTTGGATCCATTTTGTAGTGAAACAAGTGTAAATCTTATAAAAATGCCCACTCTGGCATTAAGCCTCTCCAATCCTTTGTAAGGCTTTTAGGATGAAGATATCAAACCCTTATAAATAATATATGACCCTGGCTCATCTGTCCAGATTCTGAGGTCACTGCCCCACAAGCTGTCTTTCTCCTCTGAGTTTTCACCCTGTCCTCTTTATACAGTGGATGGAATGCCTCTCTACCACAGCCTTGACCATAAACCTCAGCCTAGGATTGGGCATCTCTAGGAACAGCTACAACAAGACAGCCATTCCCTTGCTAGACATCAAATTACCATTCACTAGTTGACTCACAATTAGCTCTTTTATAACTTAGCCTCTGGAGTCACAGAGATCTGGGTCCACTACACACTAGCTACATGAGCTCTGTCTCAGATCTTCTGTCTCCTCATGTGAGAGATGGACAACCTCATAAGGTCATTGTAGCAATTAAATGAAAACATGCACAGAGCGCTTCCAGTAGTGCCTTTACACAGAGTGGGTTTAATAAACACTAGTCTCCAGCATTATCATCATCCATTTCCCCACATCCCTTCCATTCACTTGGCTACACACCCCAAGTGTCTTTAAGCAATGCATAATTGTATTAACTAGCTAAAAAAAGTCAGCTAACATTTATTGAGCCATCATAGGACATAGATCCCAAGACCTTTTTATCTGAGGAGAAAAGGTCCTACATTATGTTTAGAGGTTCCCTAGCCCTGCTGCCAAGTTTATGAGGTGTTTGCTGACCGGGACCACAGGCCTATTGTCCACCTCCTCCCACTAAGCCAAGCCCACACCTCATGCGCATGCACACAGACCAAAGGGTGAATTAATTTCCCAGTTTAGTTGCCTTTGGAAATGTATTTCTGATTCAATTTGAGTTTATCCTAGGTATCAATCCTAGGTACACAGGCAATAGAAGAGAAGGAAAATGACACGCTAAGATCAGAGGTAGCATCATAAGAACTTTATTTTTTAATAGACGGATAGAGGAATAAAATAAAGTAAATGCCGAGGTGGGTGGGAAAAAAAAAAAAAAAAACCCTGATGTGGTGCTCTCATTTATGTTTCGGGTTCACAGTGAAAAATCAATATGGTCTCTGTGTTTTCTTTCAAGAATTCAAATGCTTCCCACTTCAAAGCATATCGTCTGCTTAGTTACTGCCTTTCACAAAGACACAAAGTGAGATGTGAATTTGTACAGGAAGAACTGAATTTTCTAAAGAAATATACACGGAATGGATATGAGAAGGATCTGTGGGTGCCACCTGGCATTGATGAGTGAATAACCCTGCCCAGCCAGATGTGGGTAGATTTTACCACAGTTTCATTCTGCTCACATCCACAGCCTGAATACTGCACCAGATGAATCTGGAGAAGTATCATATTTTCTTTGTACCTACAGCCTCTTCAAACCATAAAGATGCGCTTAAAACAAGCAAATGATAAAAAGTGTGGGTCTGTATTATATTATGATAATATACCATTTATTTGTTATGATAATACACCCTAAAAGTATTTTATGGTAATATACCGTGACTATAGTGATAAACAGATCAGAGAAAAGATAGATCAATCTTTAGATTGTAAACTTAGGTAATTCAAAATCAAATCACCATCCAGGGCATCCAGCTCATCTCGCCTTATCACTTCAGTTAGGCAGCAAACTCAAGGAGGAGATGAAATTAGTTTCTCAGTTTTTGATCACTTCATGATTGCCACTCCCTCCTCATATCCTCAGTCTCCTATCAGCCTCTGCTCTGAGCAAACAGAGCTCATGAGAAAGTTGACAGCAATCTCTTCTCTCTCCATCTTCAAGACCCTTCTACTTTATCACTGTCATGTATACATTTCTGTCCTCATAACACTCTGAACATGTCTGGATAATTCCCCAGGATGCCTTTGTTTACCAGGGACAGAAACTAACATTAATTAAACTAGACTGGAATGACTGGTCCAGATAACAAGAGAGTCCAGAGGTAACTGGTCACAGGGAACCCAGTAACTTAGACAATGCAATGATGTTTTATAATCTTCTCCTGTTTCCCAACTCAGATTCTGCTGGTGCCTCCCTTCATGTCTATAGACTGGCTTTTTCCTGGTGGCCAGCATGAGGGATGGAGTGGTAACAGAAATGCGGATGCAGACAATGCCAGGTTTCCATCACCCCTGCTTAATCCCATCACCATTTCTTTAGTTCACCATCTCTCTATATAAAATTGCAGGGAAAGATTCTGATTGGCCTGGATTGAGTCACATGCTCATACCTGCAGCTATGGGAATGGGTGATGGTGATTGGCCAGGACTCTTTCATGTGTCCATTCCTGTGGCCACAAGGCTATGACCTGGGATCAGCAGCTCCTCAGAACCACATGGAGTAGAAGAGGAACAGTTCCTAGAAAATGGGGCATATTTGCTGTTCTGAGAACATGGGTGGGAAAATAAAAATAAGAGATATTCATCAATTCATTCCATTAAGCCTTTATTTCCAGGATATCCATATACTGTGACACTCTTTCACCTTAACCCACAAGCTCTGATTCCAATTAAATACTCCCTGTAATAACATTTTAATGGTTATAAAAGCTTTTTGGATCCATCTTAAAAGCTTCGTTTCAACTCATTTTTATATTTAAAGAAATTTATCCTAGTAACCAGTAAATAAAAAGCAATTTAAATGCTTATTACCGCTTGATAAGAAAAAAAGTCAACTTAAGAATTACTTTTGTAGACTTCCCTGGCAGCTCAGTAGTAAAGAATCTGCATATCAATGTGGGAGACCCAGGTCTGATCCCTGATCCCAGAAGATCCCACATGACTCAGAGCAACTAAGCTCAGGTCCCACAACTACTGAGCCTGCGCTCTAGAACTGGGGAAGGCAACAACTGAGCCCACAGGCCTAGAGTCTGTGTGCCGAGAGCCCATGCTTCACGAGAGAAGCCAACACAGTGAGAAGCCCAGGCACCACAACTAGAGTAGCCCCTACTTGCTACAACTAGAGAAAAGCCCACACAGAAACCAAGACCCAGCACAGCCAAAAACAAATAGATAAAACTCTTTCAAAAATTAATCTTGTAACATCCAGAAAAAGTCTCTTGCCAAATATTCCCTCTTTCTCAAACCCTAAGATGCATGAAAGCTAACACCAACACCTGCTTTTCAAACTGGTCCCACTTTTCATTTTCCCCTCACTATTATTTTTCTCCTACCGTTTGCTCTTTGACCTTTTCAGAGTAATTAACTAGTATCTCCAGACCTCACCATGTCCAGTGACGTCCTCACTATGTCCAGTGATGTTTTATAAAGATCAAGAAGCTAGTGATCAAGACAGAAACCTGTTTGGTAGAATGGAAGTGATGGAACCATGTTGGCAGAGCCAGATCCTTGTTGAGCAAGTGGAGAAGAGAGGGACACGTGAATATTCACATGCGGATGAATTTTCCCTACTGTACCCTCAACAGCCTCTCATTTCACAAACTCATTCATAAGCAGGCAGGGCTCTACAAAGCGTGTAGCCTAGACCTGTTCTCATGAGATGCTACAGGACAAAACAGGTTAGCAATCAAATAATTTGGAAATGTTTCATATTATTTATATCCCTCCATTTGAGATGTATGATGTATCTGAATGGCTCTGACAAGTTGTGCAGTAAACAAATGTGTTTAATTTGCTTTACGTGGCATTTCAAAAACAAATCTGTGGATTAAACTCTTTAAGGTAATACCTATTAACAGTCTTGGAATAGACTTGAAGAATTTTAACACCATGAGATTTGTGGTTAATAACATCCTCTCTGGAGAATTTTTCTTTGAAGGCTCATCCAAACAATGCACCTCTAATGAAGGAGATGGAGGGCACATGGCTGGTCAGTGGAAGGTGATTGGTACCTTCTAATGGCTACACTTCTACTCCTGGATTCAACTTGAACTGCTCTCCATATACCAGTCCTGAGTAATTGGATACCATGAGTAATAGAAAAATAAATTTGGTCCCACTGGGAGGTCTCCCTCTCATCAAATCTGTTTAGTACACTTACAGCTCCCTCTGTACATTGGCCATTAACAGATTTGTACAAAGGGGACTAAATGTTGTTTAACAGTATTGTAGGAAAAGTTCTCCTGGTTCCTCACATTTTTGGTCTTAAATATGCTGGCTCAGAAGTAAAGAATCTGCCTGCAATGCAGGAGACCCGGGTTCAGTCCCTGGGTTGGGAAGATCCCATGGAGACGGAAATGGCAATCCACTCCAGTATTCTTGCCTGGAGAATTCCATGGACTCTAGGCACACAGACTCTAGGCATGTGAGCTCAGTAGTTGCCTTCCCAAGTTCTAGAGCACAGGCTCAGTAGTTGTGGCACATGGGCTTAGTTGCTCCAAGGCATGTGGGATCTTCTGGGATCAGGGATCAGACCTGGGTCTCCTGCATTGGCAGGCTGGTGGGCTACAGTCCATGGGGCTGAGAAGAGTCAGACACAACTGAGCAACTAACAAACACACATGTGCTTCTTTCAGGCTTCCCGGGAGGCACTAGTGGTAAAGACCCACCTGCCAGTGCAGGAGACAAAAGAGATGCAGGTCCAGTCCCTGGGTCGGGAAGATTCCCTGGAGGAGGGCATGGCATCATCAGTATTCTTGCCTGGAGAAACCCATGGACAGAGGAGCCTGGTGGGCTACAGTCCATAGCGTCACAAAGAGTTGGACACGACTGAAGTGACCTAGCATGCATGCATGCTTCCTCCATCTTGCCATTTCTGGCTGAGAACCCACATTAAGCTTCAGAGGGAGTTTCCATCTCTGTCTCTCTCTCTGGATTTGATGTTTTATTCCTGAGGTCTAGTTCTAACTCCAATCTACTCTTATATTCCAAACTGTAGGTCAACCTCACCCTATTAAACTCAGACCACAGAATCCCAGCCCAGGAATGAGCTTCTCATCGACCACTGATCTGCAAAAGAAAAATAAGAGTTCCCCTCCTTTAAAACATTTCATAAATTTTATCTCTTTCTTTTTTCAAATTTAATGCTTCCTACTTGCACCAAAGCTATACACATTCATGGCCTAAATATCTACTCCACCTCCTCTAAGATCTCAAGCTTCTGGAGGAAAAAAATCTGTATCTAGTATTTTTTTTTCTTTATTCTTTACAATGCCTAAAGTTAATTGCATGCAATAGGCACTCAATGGATGTGTCTAATGGATGTTTATTGGCTCAATGAATAAAAGAATGAATTATCTTGTATATAGCATATAGAATTTTGCTTTTGAGGATCAAGAGAAAAGACAACCTGTTCATAAGTGCAACAGGTAAAAGTAAAATAACAGTACCTCTTGTTAGTTCAGAATGTTAATTGCAAAGTTGTGTTAATTTCCATAATATGATGATTTTGCCTTTCTCCTTCCACCCCCAGGTACACGTGGCAATGTCTGGAAATATATTTCATTGTCACAACTTGGGTGGGAGGAGCAAAGCTATTGGCATCCAGTGGATAGAAGCCAGGAATGCTGCTCAGCATCTTACAGTGCACTGGACAGCCCCGCCACCCCCTACAACAAAGAATTACATGACTCAAAATGTCAATAAAGCCACTACTATGAAACCCTGCCATAGAGGTCAAGCAAAAGCCCTCCTTTTCACTGCCCAATAACAAAGACTTGCTAAAGAAATTAATAGCTTAAAAAGACTGCAAATAGAATTCAAGCCTTTTCAAGTGCTCTAAGTCACCTGATTTGCTCTCATCAAAGAGTAGTCATCATTACTGTTATTATTATTCCACTCTGTAATCACCCAGAGCGCTTTGCTTATGCTATGTGTTTGACCAATTGGTGAATTGCTTAAATGCTTTCACTTCTTAGTGATGCTTTTGTCTATATTACAGGGTAGAAACCAAATTTAATTCCCTAGTCATAGGACAAATATTTACCACAAACAATAGCATTCCAGCAGTTAGAATCCCTCACTGTCAGAAGGCTTTCTAGAAAAGAAATGGTAAGCACAAATGCTCAGTATTTAAAGACTCAATTGCTCATAAAACAGACAGCATAGGCACAAATTACTTCTTTCTTCACTTGACAACTGCTGTTTTTACCTTGACACATCCATTTAAAAATTATTTCTGACAAAAATATTAACAGCTTTAAATCAGTGTAATTAAAGGTAATATGCTTTTGCTAGAAAAGTGTTTGATATTTTATAGTATCGCACAGTTCACTTTTCAAATCAGGTTACTTAGTGCACTAATAAACGTCCAGAACACCTCCACTGACATATGACCTTCTATCGAAGGAAAATGTTTCTAATGTTCTTCTGGAAGTTCCTAATTACAAAGTTATAAGAAGTCAACAATGCTTGGAGAGTCTCTTCATAGTGTATCAGCACCATGTCCTCCAATATTACTTTATCTAGATGTGGTAGGCAGCATTTGGCAGGGTTCCCAATGATCTTTGCCTCCTTGGACCCACTCTTTTCTGTGATCCCCACTTTCCATGAGTACCTGCAGAACCTAGGGACTCACTCGTAACAAGCAGAATATAACAAAGGTGATGGGATGTCATTTCCATGATCAAGTTACAAAGAAGTCAGACTCGCATCTTTCTCACTTTTTCTCTCTTCTGCTGGCACTCTCTCTGAGCTTCTCGATCCCCTGTTAGCATTGCTGTCTGTTGCCCTGTGGAGAGGGCCAGCTGGAAACCAACTGATGGTGGTCAAGAGCTCACAAGGAACTGAAACTTAGCCCAACAACCCACATGGAAATGAATCTTGCCAACAGACATGTGAGTGATCTTGGAAGCAAACCCTTCCCAGTTAAGCCTTGAGATGACAGTCGCCCCATGAGAAACCCAGTTAAGTTGGATTCCTGATCCACAGGATCTGTGAAATAAGAAAAATCTTGTCTTTTACCAGCTGATAAGTCTTGGGGTAACCTGTTACGCAGCAATAGTTAACTGAATATGGTATGACCTCCAGATCTTTATCCCTCTGTTTTGAATCCCCATGTACATAAAAGGCCCATATCTTTATCCTTTGATGGAATAAAATGGTTCCAACTGCATGTGCTAAACCCTGCATCTTCTTATCCACATACATGCTTTTTCTTTTTTTCAAAAGCATGCTCCTTTACCCTCTTCTTTCCTCTTTCCCAAAGCCCAGATGAATGGAATGAGAAATGTAATCCCAGCCATTTGAATCCAGAGCACTGGTGTCATCATTAACTTCCCCATCCTCTGCACTGACAAGTCTACACAGAGTCTCAATGCCTCAAGCTGGATCTCTTTCCTTCACAAAGGTCCTTCCATCCATTCCTCCCTCCATGATTATTGCTTCCTTATGTCAGAACTTTTGTAATTGTCCAGAAAAGATTTCTTCTCAATTCATTTTGTACGTCAAAGCCAGATGACACCTCCTACAACACCACTTTTCTCATTTTACATGAAGCTTTTGCCTAAAAATCTAAAGAACTCTCATCTGTGCTTGGGAAATTACTTTTCACCATGACAATGACATTCAATCTGACAGTGCACCTGGTATGTCAAGTTATGTCCCTTTTATGACCAGGACCTTATGAAAACTTGACTTCTAAGGTTCAGCATTTTCAAGTCTTAGAGGAAAAAAAAACCCAGCACCAACAACATGACATAACATAACACATTCATCAAAGCTGCTGTTGAGGGTCAGGTTTTCAGAAAGTGAACTGTGAAATGGAATTAACACCATTAGAGAAGATTATTTGGAGAAGGCAATGGCACCCCACTCCAGTACTCTTGCATGGAAAACCCCATGGACAGAGGAGCCTGGTAGGCTGCAGTCCATGGGGTCGCTAAGAGTCGGACACGACTGAGCGATTTCACTTTCACTTTTCAGTTTCATGCATTGGAGAAGGAAATGGCAACCCACTCCAGTGTTTTTGCCTGGAGAATCCCAGGGACAAGGGAGCCTGGTGGGCTGCCGTCTATGGAGTCACACAGAGTCGGACACGACTGAAGTGACTTAGCAGCAGCAGCAGAGAAGATTATTAAGGAGTCCTTCAAAATTGGTAATGGGATTGGGAGGAAAGAGAGCTGGACTGGGCAGAGGGAGAAGTTGGGCAACAATGCAATCACTACCAATGCAATCACTACAAAGTTCTCACCTTTAATCAAAATAGCATCTCTATTCATCGAAGCCTAAAAGTGGAAACAATCCAGAATGTTCATCAACAAAATCAACTGCAGTGTATTCAGACAAGGAATACTATGCAGCTAGTTTTTTCTAAAGAGCAAACTACTGTTAATGCAACAACATGGATGACTTTTACAGACATAATATTAAGCAAAAGAAATCAGACACCAAAGGAATGACTGGATGACTCCATTTATATAAAGTTCAAGAAGTGACAAAACTAATTTAAGGTGATAAGGATCAGAACAGTCCTCTTAGGGAAGAGGGGTTATTGACTGGGATGGGCCATGAGGGGATCTTCTTAGGTGAAGGGTGCTGAAGACATTCTGTCTTAATCTTGGGGGCTTATTACACAGGTATACACATATGCAAGACAAATTATGCACTGAATATTTGTGTACTATAATGGATGCATGTTATAACTTCTTTAAAGGGGAAAAATCAGCATTAGCCTAAACAAAACAACAATTATCTCAAACAAACATGTCCACCTTCTTTCACCAGCAGGCAAATTTTGAAGACAATTTTCATTGCTGTTCAGCTGTAAGCATACCTCTGCCTGTAAAGTATAGGGCACAGGCACCAATACAAAGGGAAGACACTTGCATAATGACAATAGCAATAATCTCTGGGCACCTTAATTGCACATAATTTTCATTTGTTGTTGTTTTAAGGGAAAAAGTGAATATCCTTTAAAGATGCATTATAATTCATTGAAGAATGGAATAGAAGAGAAAGGCAACACTGAAAGTGAGGTTATAAACACTGTAACACATAGAGTGTGTGCTAAACAGCAAGGTGAAAGGGAGTGTCTTTTTCAAGACAGGAGAATGGAAGTCAGTATCGAATGCCAATGGGAAAAAGGTGCCATGTTTAAAACTAGTTGAAAAATGATCCAAACTGAAGTGATGATGCGTCCAAATGGGAGTGTCCAATCTGAAGGGCCAGAGCATAACTGCTGACAACCAGTTAAGGATTTCTGGCAAGCAGCTGGCAGAGACAGAAGGGCTGTGACCGAAACATGGCTCTGATCTCCCAGCTGGCCAAGAGTGAGCCCAGTCCTCTGACAATGGCAGGCTCTTCCAGAGGCAGCCTAAGATGCTGTACAGCAGACAGGCTAGACACAGATGCAAAAGCAAGAAAACCACACCCTTCTTTATTTACCTATCACTGTGCTTTACTCTGGGTGTTCCTGAGCAAAAGGCCTGACAGCCCTGTTACTCAGTCATGTTCAGACACCAGAGTAACAGGGCTGTCAGCCCTTTTGCCCAGGAACACCCAGAGTAAAGCACAGTGACAGGTGAATAAAGAAGGGTGTGAATTTGTTAGATTCCAAAGGCTTCTAGCCATCCTGACTCAGTGCCTACTGAAATCATTTCATGATGATGGGCCTATTCCCAGAGCCCCGTACAGTGAACCATCACATTCTCTGCCAGCACAACTCAGGATCATGAATCCCCAGGGGCAGCTGAAGGAACACATAACATTTCAGCAAAGAGTTTTAATAATAGGAGAGAAAAGATCTCTCACAAAGAACATCGAAAGCCCACCAAAAGAAAATCTTTCATTTCTTTATCACTTAGTAGAAGTAAAACAATAATGAAAATAGTACTTTAAGGATTTCTATTTGAAGAAGGAACAGAAAGATAGCGTGCTGGCTGTGAAAGATGACCTTTGCTTTTGCGGAAGCAAAAGTAGACTTGTGATGAGAGCACTAGGGCAGGCTGCGTGGCCTCGGGCAATTTACCTCTCTCTGCGTGAGCGGGAGAAAGACGACACCCATCTCACAGACGGCTTTGAGTAGGGGGGATTACATGTATTGTATGCACTTGGTGCTGCTGCTGTATGAAAGACTCACAGACGTTATATGCACTTAGCAAGCACTTATTAATAAAATCTATCTTATGAAACAGACTCACAGACAAAGAAAATAAACCTAAAGTTATTAGGGGGGAAAGGCACAGGTAATAAATTAGGAGTATGGAGTGAACAGATAAACACCAGTACATATAAAATAGATAAAAAACAAGGACCTTCAATATAGCACAGGGAACTATATTCAATATGTTGTAATAAGCTATAATGGAAAAGAATCTGAAAAAGAATATCTATTAATATCTAAGATTCTTTTCCATTATAGCTTATTACAACATATTGAATATAGTTCCCTGTGCTATATAGTAGGTCCTTCTATCTATACATATATTTGGAGAAGGCAATGGCACCCCACTCCAGTACTCTTGCCTGGAAAATCCATGGACGGAGGAGCCTGGTGGGCTGCAGTCCATGGGGTTGCTAAGAGTCGGACACAACTGAGCGACTTTACTTTCACTTTTTACTTTCATGTGTTGGAGAAGGAAATGGCAACCCACTCCAGTGTTCTTGCCTGGAGAATCCCAGGGACGGGGGAGCCTGGTGGGCTGCCGTCTATGGGGTTGCACAGAGTCGGACACGACTGAAGCGACTAAGCAGTAGCAGCAGCATACATATATTAATATATATAACTGAATCACTTTGCTATAAACTTGAAACTAATACAATATTATAAATCAGCATACTTCAATTAATAATAATAATTATATCTATTATGTGATACATGCTAGTGTCATAGTTACGGGCAGTTCTCATCACAGTCTCATTTGACATCTTATTCCAGTTTCATTCCTAGTGTAAAGTCTACTTTTTCATGTTTCTTATTGTGTCCTCTTTTTGCTAAAATATAGTCTAACCGTATAAAAGGTGTACATGACAAGGGCCAGTCCAAGCCATCTGACACAAGGCCACAATAAGTGGAAGGGGGATAGTCCATTGCAAATCCAGTGAAATTAGAGTCCAAAGACATTATGCAAAATAAGCTTACCTGGTTTTTCTCATTGGAGAGACATCAGAATCTTGACTCATGAAGTCTGATATAAGCCTCTTGTCTCAGTTCACTGCAGTCGCTCATTCGTGTCCGACTCTTTGTGACCCCATGAATCGCAGCACGCCAGGCCTCCCTGTCCATCACCAACTCCCAGAGTTCACTCAAACTCATGTCCATCGAGTCGGAGATGCCATCCAGCCATCTCATCCTCTGTCATCCCCTTCTCCTCCTGCCCTCAATCCCTCCCAGCATCAGGGTCTTTTCCAGTGAGTCAACTCTTTGCATGAGGTGGCCAAAGTATTGGAGTTTCAGCTTCAACATCAGTCCTTCCAATGAATATCCAGGACTGATCTCCCTTAGGATGAACTGGTTGGATCTCCTTGCAGTCCAAGGAACTCTCGAGAGTCTTCTCCAACACCACAGTTCAAAAGCATCAATTCTTCGGCGCTCAGCTTTCTTCATAGTCCAACTCTCACATCCATACATGACCACTGGAAAAACCATAGCCTTGACTAGACGGACCTTTGTTGGAAACTAATATCTGTGCTTTTTAATATGCTATGTAGGTTGGTCATAACTTTCTTTCTAAGGAGTAAGCGTCTTTTAATTTCACGGCTGCAATCACCATCTGCAGTGATTTTGGAGCCCAAAAAATAAAGTCTGACACTGTTTCCACTGTTTCCCCATCTATTTCCCACGAAGTGATGGGACCAGATGCCATGATCTTTGTTTTCTGAATGCTGAGCTTGAAGCCAACTTTTTCACTCTCCTCTTTCACTTTCATCAAGAGGCTCTTTAGTTCCTCTTCACTTTCAGCCATAAGGGTGGTGTGATCTGCATATCTGAGGTTATTGATGTTTCTCCCGGCAATCTTGATACCAGCTTGTGCTTCTTCCAGCCCAACATTTCTCATCTTGTACTCTGCGTATAAGTTAAATAAGTAGGGTGACAATATACATCCTTGACATACTTCTTTTCCTCTTTGGAACCAGTCTGTTGTTCCATGTCCAGTTCTAACTGTTGCTTCCTGACCTGCATATAGGTTTCTCAAGAGGCAGGTCAGGTGGCCTCTTGTCTAAGTACCTACAAATGAGATGTGTTTAATTAAAAAATCTGAGAGGCTCATAGAAAATGTTAGAATTTGTATTCCATAAGAAAATTCACGTTCTATAAAATTGGTAATAGATGACATGTAATCTTGAGCCACTCCTCACTAAGGAGCTGGTGACAAACTCTCAACAATAAAGTTGAAGAAACAGTTCTCATTCTGTGTCTGGTAACAGACAAACTTTTTACTTTATGTTTAGCTATTTGCAAGAAGCATAGTATCCAAATGCCTGGGATTCTAAATCCAGCATCAATGTTTGCTAGATGTGTGATTTGGGTATATTACTAACATCTCTGTGCTTCAATTTTGTCAACACTAAATGGGATTACCTGTTTCAAAAAATGATTGTAAGCATTAAATCAACTTAACTTATGATAAAGCATTTAGAGCATGGTAAGCAGTAGATAAATCTTCAGCTATTTTTATTAATTAATTTTTGATTAATAAATTTCTATTAATTTTTACTTATATTTGCTTTAGAAATTTCAGAAAATAAATTAAAAAGGAGAAAAATAAAAAGAAGAAGATTTAAAATTTTCTGTTATCCAGCACAGAGTCAGACATGACTGAAGCAACTTAGTAGTAGTAGTAGTCTCTTAGAAATAACCACTGTTAACATTTTGGAAAAGTTTCCTTCCTGAGTTTTTAATATACAATCTCAGAACTAGAAATAAAGTACAGATGTTATTTTTTTACCTAATTTGTTTGCTTATAACCATCACTAATTGGAAAATGTCATATTTTTCACTTAACCATACTTTATGGAAAAAAAAATCTTAGCATTGCATTGCTTAGAGTATTTATTTAACCATTGTCCCATTACTGGATATTTAGAAGGTTTCCAAATTTTTATTAGTTTTACAAAACTGTTGAACATACTTGCTGGTAAATGTTTACACAGATTTAAGGTCTCTTCCTTAAGATAAATTCCTAGAAGTAAAGTTTCCAATGTCTAAAATGAATAAACATTATGAAACCTTCTGGTATATTCAATGGATTTCTATTTGAATACATTTTTCCTTTCAAAATGTTCTTTACAATTCTGGCTAAGAATGTGATGCTACACTTCTTTGTCTCGGTAACCAATCACATCTTATTTTCAGTTTCATTACAGGACACACACACTCTTCTGTGTGACAGTAAGAAAGGCTTTTAAAGTTTTCTGATAGAAAATAATTCTTTCCTCTGTCATTTAAGCTGGAATTGGATTATGCAAAAATAAAAAGCCCACAATACATGTTGTGCAACCTCTGGTAACAGCATCTCTAAATGTTGTCCTTTATCACTTGAAGTCCAGTATTTTGTAAGTTCCATTCTTTTCCAGTTTGAGCCTTAGCTATGTGAGTTCCATTCTCCTGACCATCTCTTCACTTCTCTTTTACACTTTTTGGACTGGAATGTTACTTTTCCATAGACCATAGAAAGTTTTAAACATGAAATCCCCAACTTCAACAAATTTGGAAACTGGTACACACGCACACACATTTCCTTTAGCGGTTTCTCTTTGAAATTAGAACAAAACTCCTTCCACGGAAATGCGAAACAGAAGACCCAGCTCCTGGCGAGTTCTCCAACTGCGTTGCTGCCTCTCTCATTCCTTTGCCCACCAAACTCTCATCACAGGAAACATTCTTTTGGTCCAAGCACCTCCTGACCCTAGGGCCTACACATGAACTTTTCCCTCTGCCGGGAGGATATTCTGCTCCTTTCTGTCATTCAGATCAGAAAATGACAGCTGTACTGCAAAGACTTATACTGAGTAATAGGGGAAGGAATAAAGACATCTTAAGATTAAATGGCCAGGGAATATCTTAAGATGTCTTTATTCCTTCTCCTATTACTCAGTATGTCTCTGCAGTACAGCTGTCATTTTCTGATCTTAAATAATCTCAAAGAAGATACCTGTTGTTCTCTGCTGTATTCCTAGGAACTGATGCCTGGCACATAGGAGGTGTTTAATAAGCATTTATTGAATTGATTATTTTCAGAATTGCTTATTATATACTGTTTGAAACTGCCAGCCTATGCATGTAGTTTGCAGGCTTCTCTGTCCATGGAATTTTTTAGGCAAGAATACTGGAGTGTGTTGCCATATCCTTCTCCAAGGGATCTTCCCTACCCAAGGATTGAACCTGCGTCTCCTGCATTGGCAGGCAGATTCCTTACCACTGAGCCATCAGGGAAGCCCAAGCAAATCTACAGATATCAAATGCGAGAAGATAGATTTGGAGACTTTAAAATATCAGGGAAACTTCCTTCTGATTGTCAAAAAGGAATGTAAGGAGAGAGAGAACACAAGCTGGAGCAGATGAAAGGAAGGAAAGGAAAGAGATAAGAGAGAGAGGAAGAAAAAAAGTGAATTCAAAATGGATCTTGAAATGCTACGTGGTTAAGATCTTACAGAGGCACAAACCACATTAAATGCACCCACAAAAAACAAGAACAATATATTACTGGGAAATCAAGGTGAGTTTCAAGGAGGAATTTGAATTAAACTTGTAGATTTAGTAACGTTTTTTTTTTTCCTAACAGAAAGAGAAGGAAAAGAAAAACATCAGATCAGATCAGTCGCTCAGTCGTGTCCGACTCTTTGCGACCTCATGAATCACAGCACACCAGGCCTCCCTACCATCACCAACTCCCGGAGTTCACTCAGACTCACGTCCATCGAGTCAGTGATGCCATCCAGCCATCTCATCCTCTGTTGTCCCCTTCTTCTCTTGCCCCCAATCCCTCCCAGCATCAGAGTCTTTTCCAATCAGTCAACTCTTCGCATGATGTGGCCAAAGTACTGGAGTTTCAGCTTTAGCATCATTCCTCCCAAAGAAATCCCAGGGCTGATCTCCTTCAGAGTGGACTGGTTGGATCTCCTTGCAGTCCAAGGGACTCTCGAGAGTCTTCTCCAACACCACAATTCAAAAGCATCAATTCTTCGGCACTCAGCCTTCTTCACAGTCCAACTCTCACATCCATACATGACCACAGGAAAAACCATAGCTTTGACTAGACGAGCCTTTGTTGGCAAAGTAATGTCTCTGCTTTTGAATATTGCTATCTAGGTTGGTCATAACTTTCCTTCCAAGGAGTAAGCGTCTTTTAATTTCATGGCTGCAGTCACCATCTGCAGTGATTTTGGAGCCCAGAAAAATAAAGTCTGACACTGTTTCCACTGTTTCCCCATCTATTTCCCATGAAGTGATGGGACCAGATGCCATGATCTTACTTTTCTGAATGTTGAGCTTTAAGTCAACTTTTTCACTCTCCACTTGCACTTTCATCAACAGGCTTTTTAGTTCCTCTTCACTTTCTGCCATAAGGGTGGTGTCATCTGCATATCTGAGATTATTGATATTTCTCCCGGCAATCTTGATTCCAGCTTGTGTTTCTTCCAGTCCAGCGTTTCTCATGATGTACTCTGCATAGAAGTTAAATACACAGGGTGACAATATATAGCCTTGATGAACTCCTTTTCCCATTTGGAACCAGTCTGTTGTTCCATGTCCAGTTCTAACTGTTGCTTCCTGACCTGCATACAAATTTCTCAAGAGGCAGATCAGGTGGTCTGGTATTCCCATCTCTTTCAGAATTTTCCACAGCTTATTGTGATCCACACAGTCAAAGGCTTTGGCATAGTCAATAATCAAAGGTAAGCAGAAACAAAAGTGCAGGGCTGGTTCAGAGAAATGAAGGTCATTTTGCAGGGCTGGTGTATGAATACGGAGGGCGGTCAGAAGTCATTCTGACAGCTAGTATGAATGTATCTGGCACATTCATTCCCCAAGTATGCCAGTTGTGAACCATAGCAAGAAGGCCAGCCACAAAGCCCATGTTCCTACTAGATTCCTCTCTTGTTTTTCTCTTTTTTTTCTTTTCTTTGACATCTTTACAAATATATAATACACATATTATCCAATTCACCTGTGTTAAGTGTACAAGTCAATAGATTTAGTATAGTCACTGAGTTGTACAACGATCACCACTAATTCCAGAACATTTTCATCACCCCCAAAAAGAAGCCTCATACCCACTAAATCAGCCCTCATCCCCACACTCCACCCATAGGCAAACATTAATCTACTTCAGTCTCTACATATTTGCCAGTTCTGGAGATTTCATATAAAAGGAATTCTACAATATCTAGTCTTCTCTGACTTATCTTACTTAGCACAATGTTTTCTAGAGTCAACTTTGTTGTAGCATGTATCAGTACTTCACTCCTTTTCATGGCTCAATAATATTGCATTGCATGGATACAGTACATTTTATATATCCATTCCTCAACTCATCAGCTTATGGACCTTTGAATTATTTCCACCTTTTGGCCATTATGAATGATGCTGCTCTCAATATTCATATACAAGTACTTCCATGAGTATATATTTTTATTTGTCCTGGGTATATACCTAGGAATATTCATTGGAAGGACTGATGCTGAAGCTGAAGCTCCAATACTTTGGCCACCTGATGCAAAAAACCAATTCATTGGAAAAGACCCTGATGCTGGGAAAGATTGAAGACAGGAAGAGAAGGGGACAATAGAAGATGAGATGGTTGGATGGCATCACCAACTCAATGGACATGAGTTTGAGCAAACTCCGGAAGATGGTGAAGGACAGGGGAGCCTGGTGTCCTTGGGGTTGCAAAGAATCAGATATGACTGAATGACTGAGCAACAAAAACAGTATACACAGGAGTAGAATTGTTGGGTCATATGGTTCACTCGACCTTTAATTTTTTGAGAAATGGCCTATTTTCCAAAGTAGCTGTACTATTTTACATTATCACCAACAATATTTGAGGTGCCAGTTCCTCTACATCCTTACCAACTCTTACTATATCTGTCATTTTGATTATAGTCTTCATAGTGGATATGAAGTGATATCTCATTATAGTACCTCATTATAGTTTGATCTACCTTACCCTAACAACTAATTATGTTGAGCATCTATTATTGTACATATTGGCTATTCTATTTCTGCTCAATCTACTCTTCACACAGAAGCAAAATTATAGTCTGTAACCTACACCAGGTCTCAATACTTCTTTGCCTAAAATTTTACAAGGTTACCCCATTACACTTAGACTAAAATCCAAATCCCTCCCACAGCATACTGGGCCGTGCATAGTACTATAACTTGAAATTACTAATTTGAAATTATTTTACTGACTTTAATTTACTAAAATAATGAACAATACATTATCATTATCCAACATTTATCATATATTTATTTTGTAATTTTCATTATAATATATTCAATATTATTCAATGTTTAATTCTTCATTTCAGGGTATGTGTCAGACTTTCCCATTCAGAAGAGCAGGAATAATGTCTGCCCGTCCTCTGTATCCCCATGTCTAAAACAACGCCTATGCTATGCTATGCTAAGTCACTTCAGTCGTGTCCGACTCTGTGCAACCCCATAGACGGCAGCCCACCAGGCTCCCCTGTCCCTGGGATTCTCCAGGCAAGAACACTGGAGTGGGTTGCCATTTCCTTCTCCAATGCATGAAAGTGAAAAGTGAAAGTGAAGTCGCTCAGTTGTGTCCGACTCTTAGCGACCCCATGGACTGCAGCCCACCAGGCTCCCCCATCCCTGGGATTCTCCAGGCAAGAACACTGGAGTGGGTTGCCATTTCCTTCTCCAATGCAAGAAAGTGAAAAGTGAAAGCGAAGTCGCTCAGTTGTGTCCGACTCTTAGCGACCCCATGGACTGCAGCCCACTAGGCTCCTCCATCCATGGGATTTTCCATGCAAAAGTACTGGAGTGGGGTGCCATTGCCTTCTCCTAGCATATGGTAAAACACACGCTCACCAAATGCATGAATAATTTAAAGGTTAAAAAAATGATCCTCCCCAAATATAGCTAGATAATACATAGTGCTACATGAGTGAAAAATGATGCACATTCCTGTCCTTCATTTATTTAGATAGAATAATAATGGTGTATTTCCATAAGACACACGCACTGGTCAAACTAGAAATGGAGAATGTATTGAACATAGGCATACTGACACCTACCGTAATTAATTCAATCACAGTCTCTAAAGAGTGTTGTCTGCTACTGTGGTATTTTCAACCAACAAAACTTATATCCACGTGCTGTACATTTGTTACTCAGTGATGCTAAAAAAGAATTAATGAGTCAGGCAACAGCTGATGATGCTGATGTGTAATGCAGACTGTATTGCACAGACTAGCACGGATGTGTGGATTCTGATTCAGTGAACAATGACTGTGTAACAGCAAATTAAAGTGTCGGCGGCTCTCTCATGATTCTGTGTCTTGACACATTCCACAGATGCTGTGATTCTCCCACAAGCCAGCCTTGTTCAATAGAACATAAAAGGCATTCTGAACCATGCTACAAAGTTTGTTTCTTTGGGGTTTTGAGGTTGCTATTGCCACACCCTGAGAAATTAAAGTAATTGGAAGTTAATAAAGACAGAAATCATTCACACCATATGAACTTAAAATGACATACCATCAATCTGATGGATTGTGATCTTTTACATGGAAAGCAACTTTTTTTTTTTCCTTTTCCTTTCTGAATATATGACTTTGAGAATTAAAAGAAAAACAAAACGGAATATTCCCACCTATTCCTCATTGACCTCTTCCTTCTTGGGACACACTTTGCTACACATTTGTTCCTAAGTACTCGTCTTGTTCTTCAGTTACCTAAGCTTAAGTTTCATTTCCTGCAGAAAGATTCTAATCAGTGCACTCTATCATGATGAACCATCCACATCTTTCCACTTCTCCAGCCACCGCCAGGTCTGGGCCATTCCTTCCTGGAGGACTGCAGTCACCCTACTGTTCTCCCACCTCTACTCATGCTCCCCTTCAGCTCACCCTTCACCGAGCAAGTCACATCTCATCACACCCCATCATTTTTGAATGAATGAACAAATGAATGAATGAAGAATCATAGGAGAAGAAGCACCAATTCTAATAATAATGTTCTCATATGTATAAAGCCTTTGTTCATGTCCTCAAATCAGCATTTTGCTGAGGAGAGGTGGAAATTATTATTATTATTTCCATTTTCGGATTTCAAAAATGGTGGTCAGGGAGTAGAATGATTCACCTGGGGTTGTACAATTTAGTCTGGGGACAGACAGAACCAATATTCTGATTTGAAATTCCAAATTCCTTATCTTATGTTCTTTCCATTGCATTGTTTCCTCTTCTCTCCACCACACAAACACACACACTCATATCCATGCAGGCACACGCACACATACACCAATTCAAGTGAAATCTAGGGTGTCTAATCTGTTTCAAAACAAATCTTAAAGCTATTTATATTATTCTGTCTTGAGTCAGAGAGAAACTATTGCTTGAAAAATCCGTGATAACAGAAGTGTACAAGAGATTATTTCATTCCCAAGACAGAACCAATCATGCTGTCCCCAATGCTGCCCAAGAAGAAACTCCCAACCTCAGAACATGCACACAACTCAGATTATCAGGAAAAGCCATGGAGATAAGAAAGCCATGATCTCCTTTCAAAGGAAGTGCCTCAAATTAATGTTCAGCTGAGTGTATCTAGAAAATGGGAAAGATTAAAATGTTCCATGATGCTTTTCTTTTTTTCAAGCAAGTTCTTAAATGAGACAGATCTCCTTGTGAGGCCTATATTTCTGGTAGCTCACAGAAGGAACTACAACATGATAAAAGACAGGGTAAAGTAGACTAAAACTGAGAAAGGAGACTAGAGAAAATTTCAGAAAAAATAAGGAGAGAATCATAAGGTATCTTCATACCCAAATGATTTCCCAGGTGGTGCTAGTGGTAAAGAATCCCCCTGCCCAGACAGGAGACGTAAGAGAGGCTGGTTCAATCCCTGGGTCAGGAAGATCCCCTGGAGGAGGGCATGGCAGCCCACTCTAGTATTCTGATCTGGAGAATCCTATGGACAGAGCAGCTTAGCTGGCTACTGTCCATGGGGGCACGAAGAGTCAGGCACGACTGAACTGAATTAGCATGCAAGCACACATGTATACCAAAATACACATTAGAATAGAAAGCAGACAGGGGACATTGTTCTACAAGACTGTCTCACTGCGCATCTTATTTCCTTATGAATCTTCTAAATCTCCCCTCTCATCCAGAATAAAAACAGCACCCACACTCTCTGGAGAAGGCTGTTGGGTAAGTACCAAAGGGAAAACACCTCTGTGAGTCCCTTGAAGAGACTGGTTACCAGATGGTACATATTCCATAACTATGATCAAGATGTAAGCTCAGGAACTAATGGGATCTAAAAGGTAATAAAATAAAATCATCCCAGACCAAGAAATGAAGTGCAAAACAAAGGCGGGGGGGGGGACGAATTTAAGCTTGAGTCTGAAATACACAAAGATTCAAAATTCTTCCTCTAGCCCAGTCTCTTTGCCTATCTTGCTATGTAGTCCTTCCCCTTCTTTCTCCAAGTTCTACTTCGTAAGAACCATACACCTCCCAACCGAAAGTTTTCTTTTCTCTCTTGAGTTCTCAGGATGGGAAGTTATTTCAAAAAAAGAAAAGAAACAACAGCTTTCAGATGTCTGGGTCAATGAAAGCAGTGACACAGTGACTTGCCAGGATCATGTCTGCACTGCATTTCTGTCCACAGGATTGTCACAGTGCACCCTCCACCTTCACCAGCTAGAAGGACGTCCCTCTCTCTCGGTTCTTTAAACACACCATACTATAGATTCCTTGGAAACTTCAAAAATGTTTATTCCCTTGTCTGGACTGGTTTCTTTTTCTTCTCAGCCTTCTTTTGTAAAAATTAATTTATTTTAATTGGAAGCTAATTACCTTACAATAATGTGGTGGTTTTGCCATACATCAACATGAATCAGCCATGGGTGCACAAGTGGCCCCCCATCCTAAACCCCCTCCCACCTCCCTCCCCATCCCATCCCTCTGGGTTGTACCAGAGCACCAGCTTTGAGTGTTCTGCTTCATGCTTTGAACTTGCCCTCGTCATCTATTTTACATATGGTAATATACATGTTTCAATGCTGTTCTCTCAAATCATCCCACCCTCACCTTCTCCCACATTGTCCAAACATCTGTTCTGTATATCTGTCCCTTTTGCTGTCTTACATATAGGGTTGTCATTACCATCTTTCTAAATTCCACATATATACATTAATATACCGTATTGGTGTTTCTCTGACTTACTTCACTCTGTATCATAGGCTCCAGTTTCATCGACCTCATGAGAACTGACTCAAATGCGTTGTTTTTTATAGCTGAGTAGTATTCCATTGTGTACATGTACCACAACTTCCTTATCCATTCATCTGCTGATGGGCATATAGGTTGCTTCCATGTCCTAGCTATTGTAAACAGTGATGCAATAAACAATAGGGTACATGTGTCTCTTTCAATTCTGGTTTCCTCAGTGTGTATGTCCAGCAGTGGGAATCCTGGGTTGTGTCTTCTCATCCTTTGAGCACCTGTCTTGACCTTGTTCCCCACCCTACCTCCAACCAGAGCTGATTAGTTTAATTTGCTTTATCATATTGATCACAAAAGCAAAAATAATTAATGAAGTAATTATATACATTTTGTCTCTCCTATTAGAGTAGATATTCCAAGGAGGCAAGAACATGATTCTACTTTCCTTACTCCTAGCATCCCAGCAATTAACTCATTGCTTGGCACATAGTAAGTGCTCAGTAAAAATCTGTTGCTCCTTTTGCTATCACTTTTCAAACTCCGCCCCACCTCACTGCACCCTCTTTCCCAAGTTGTATCTCAGTGTACAATGACTTGGAAATGAAACTCAGTTGATCAGAGGGAGGCTGTTAGACATCAGGGACCAAGATGCAGCAATGTTGCCGCTCCTCTGTAATAGCCTGTCTCAGTGGTAAAAAGCCTGCCTGCGAATTCAGGGGATGCAAGAGACTTGGGTTCAATCCCTGGATAGAGAAGATCCCCTGGAGGAGGAAATGGCAACCCATTCCAGTTTTCTTGCCTGGATGTGTACAGAGGACTCTGGTGGGCTACAGTCCTTGGCAATGCAGAATTGGACACGACTGAGAATACACACACTGACATAAAATGACATAACTCTCCCTCACTGTCACTTAAGACAATCGATTTTATCACCCTTGCCAACCCTTCTTCAATTCTCTTCTAGCAACAGCCTTCTTCTATCTGGTCCCACTGCTTCCCTTTCCCCCTGCTCCCCTCTATTCTCCACTTAGCAGGCAGAATGTCCTGGTGAAATACCTGCCACACCACACCACTGCTTTCAGTGACTTCCCACTGTTCTTGGGCCTGGAAATGAAAGCCTTAATTGGTCTACGAGGCCCTCACAGAGATGACCACTGTGCCCCTCACTCACCTCAACTAGAGCCAGTTCCCCACATGTTCAGCCATTCTGGCCATCTTCAGACCTGTGGCCACACCAGGCCCTTGGTTTCACAGGGTCTTGAGCAAAGGCTCCCTCAGCCCGCAGTGCTCTTTCCCCCATTAACCCTGCTCATTTGTCAGATTCCTGCTCAGCAGTCCTGCTTCAGAGAGCCTTTTGTGGACACAGTTCCTACCCTAGTCTAAAGCCAGATTTTTTTCTCCCCTTTACAGGATTTAGATATGTCTCTAAATGTTTCTAATTATGCATTCATCCAGTTGGACTACTTGAGCAATATTTGTCTTTTTTACCAGACTCTAAATTCCTGAAGAGCAGAGACTTGGTATTTTAATGTTTGCCATTACATTCTCAACATGTAACAGGACCTAGCCCATAGAGGCACTAAATAAACTTCCATGGATAGATGAATGGGTAGATGGTTGGGTGAACTGTCTTAGGTACCATTTATTTATCAACTAAGCCAAGCATTACAAAAATCCCCTGAGGAACCAAGCATATAGCATAAATGTGTGAATTGTGCTGGGAATTAGTAAACGGAGTAGTAGAGAAAGCACTGAAAGAAACTACTGGAAGACTTGAAGTACCACTTCTCAGACAGAAAGAGAATTTTGGAGGTCACAAACAACCATCACACTAAGACCTCTGCTTTCAGAAGGCAAGTTCTGTTCACATGGAGCAAAGGGTATCCACACTAATTCAAGCCCAGTGAAGAAGTCTATCCCATAACTTGAAAGCCAGAGACCAGAATTCTCACATCTACTTAATTCTGACTCATTTCATAAAGTTTAAATGACTAAAAGAAGTTTGAAATTCAAATATGTGGTATAACCCCAGAAATTCATTTGTTCAATTAAAAAGAAAAAAAATGTTAAACTTTGTAACAATAGTATAAGTACAAAAACATTTCCTAGGAGCAAAAGGAGACTTGTGGCTTTGAAATTCTGCTTTTTATCTTCATGGGAAAAGCAAAAGTTTACAAGCTGAAAAAAATAAGTTTCCTTTTGGTAAATTCACAGGACCCTGGGTATTGCTTCCCCATGACCTCAAATGATCTATGCCTTGATCATGTAGAAATGTTCAAATGAAAAATCAAGGTCATTTTCACTTATCTTTCTTACACTTTTCTGTGAAGGGAACTCAATATATTCTGGGTTTACATGTGATTTTACTCGATTTTTGTCATTACAAATCTGTTTTTCTTTAACTGAAAACCACCTGATTCTGATTTTCCCTTGCCATAAATCTGAATTTTTACTACATTTTATCTGAGATTCACAACAGATGGGCTATGAATCAACAAAAATAAAATGGGAAGAAAGGAAAGATAAAATTACTGGGCAAAAACTACAGAGAAGATAGAACAGCTCTCAGAAAGGATAAAACAAGGATGCAAGAGGTAGTCTTAACAAAACAAAAGATTTGATAACTACCTTTAAATGAAGAAAAACATTTTTTTTTTAACGGAAGAAACAGCTGCATTCACCTTAAGCGTTATTGCAGCCTGGAAAGAGAGAAGATACTTTGGCATTATATCCATCATATTTTAATATCCTGACATAAAGGATTTGTTTCCATTGCTCTCTGCATACTTAGTGGTCATAAAACAGAGCAACCATGTTCAGTGATGTTAAATCCTCCAACTCCCATATTCCTGACTGAAAATTGCATTCTTCCTGAAACAAAACTCACCAGACATCTTTAACCAGCCTTGAAAAAAGATGTTATGGAAATCAAGGTCCACTGAAATCTAGCCCATCCAAACATTCCAAGACAGGTGAGAATACAGTCAACTGATTGAACAAGTGTCTGCAATCTTAAAAGTTATGCTAAAATTCAAGATTAATGGCAGAAGAGCAATTTATACCATGACACAAAATGTTTAAATAGAAAATAAATCTACACATATATATATACTTAAACACATACACTATGCCTACCTGATACCAAAAAACAGATCATACATGAAAACAACTATCTTCACATTAGGGACTTGCTATCTAATTTTTATAGGGTCCTAGTCCTGCAAAACTTTTCTGATGTATACCACGGTCTTACTTCTTTTATTCTCTCAGTAGAAATTCAAGAACAGTCTTTATCTGATAGAAGAACCACCTTTCTCATGAGTAACTGCTGCTGCTGCTAAGTCGTTTCAGTCGTGTCCGACTCTGTGTGACCCCATAGACAGCAGCCAACCAGGCTCCCCCATCCCTGGGATTCTCTAGGCAAGAATACTGGAGTGGGTTGCCATTTCCTTCTCCAATGCATCAAAGTGAAAAGTGAAAGGGAAGTCGCTCAGTCGTGTCCTACTCTTAGCGACCCCATGGATTGCAGCCTAACAGGCTCCTCCGTCCATGGGATTTTCCAGGCAGGAGTACTGGAGTGGGGTGCCATTGCCTTCTCTTCTCATGAGAAAAGGCACTGATAAAACTTAATTTTCAACCTAAAACTTTATTTCCAAAAATCTCTAGAATATGACTCTCAGCAAACTTAAAAAAAAATTTCTGAATGTTTGTTGTTGCTATTGTCAATTTTTAGAAGGATGAATTCCTTTTGTGTTAAAAGCTCATTTGGTCACAGTAACAGAAATTCTTTGAATCTTGCTTTGGGATAGGAGATGAACAGAATATACTGTAGAACTCAAGGGCAGGGAATAGTTCTTGGACATGAACCAAGATCTAGACAGCCAGTCTCTGAATCCTGATCTACCTGCATGATATTCTGTCATTTCTGCATATCTGTGGAGTCGATTTCAGTCTTCTCTGTGTAAAATAGCTTCCTCTGCCACTGCAGTCATGCATGACAGAAACTGGCCATTCCTGCAACTCACAATTTTGCAGATCCCCAATTTGAATAATTTTATTGACTATGCCAAAGGCTTTGACTGTTTGGATCACACAAACTGTGGAAAATTCTTCAAGTGATGGGAATACCAGGCCACCTGACCTGCTTCCTGAGAAATCTGTATGCGGGCAAAGAAACAACAGTTAGAACCAGACATGGAACAACAGACTGGTTCCAAATTGGGAAAGGAGTACATCAAGGCTATATAGTGTCACCCTGCTTATTTAACTTATATGCAGAGTACATCATGAGAAATGCTGGACTGGATGAAGCACAAACTGGAATCAAGGTTGCTGGGAGAAATATCAATAACCTCAGATATGCAGATGACACCACCCTTATGGCAGAAAGCAAAAAAGAACTAAAGAGCCTCTTGATGAAAGTGACAGGGGAGAGTGAAAAAGTTGGCTTAAAGCTCAACATTCCGAAAACGAAGATCATGGCATCTGGTCCCATCACTTCATGGCAAATAGATGGGAAACAGCAGAAACAGTGACATACTTTCTTTTCTTGGGCTCCAAAATCACTGCAGATGGTGACTGCAGCCATGAAATTAAAAGATGCTCCTTGGAAGAAAAGCTATGATCAACCTAGACAGCGTTATTAAAAGGCAGAGACATTACTTTGCCAACAAAGGTCCATCTAGTCAAAGCTATGGTTTTTCCAGCAGTCATGTACAGATATGAGAGTTGGACTATAAGGAAAGCTGAGCACTGAAGAATTTATGTTTTTGAACTGTGGTGTTGGAGAAGACTCTTGAGAGTCCCTTGGTCTGCAAGGAGATCCAACCAGTCCATCCTAAAGGAAATCAGTCCTGAATATTCATTGGAAGGACTGATGCTGAAGCTGAAACTCCAATACTTTGGCCACCTGATGCAAAGAACTGACTCATCTGAAAAGACCCTGATGCTGGGAAAGATTGAAGGCGGGAGGAGACGGGGACGACAGAGAATGAGATGGTTGGATGGCCTCTCTGACTCAATGGACATGAGTTTGAGTAAGCTCTGGGATGGACAGGGAGGCCTGGAGTGCTACAGTTCATGGGGTCTCAAAGAGTTGGACATGACTGAGCGACTGAACGGAAATGAATTTGAATGATTAGACAGACTACTTTTCCTGACTCTGAATTTCCACATGAAATCCAACCTCCAATCAGGTTTCAACAGAGGAGAAAGTTCTCATACAAGAACAATCTCCTAGTAGAAGAACCACTCAGGCAAATGCTGTATATGCATTTCCTGTGACCTAGAAGCTCCACTCCAAGGAAAATTTACACAGGTTCATAAAGGGACATGAATAAGGATATTCTTTGCACACTGTATTGGCAAGAAGTTGTGTGTCTATCACAGCAAGAGGAAGTGAGGTAAAATTCAGTGGATGCACATGGCAGAGTATTATGCAGCAAATAGAAGCAAAGGACTACACAGTGGCACATAGAAGATGTTTGTTGAGTGTGGGGCTTTGTCACTCATGGTGTAAGCTACTTAGAGACAGATCAGGAATCCCAGGGAGAAGAGCTACAGCACAAGGTAGGACACATAGTTGTCCTTTACCATGGCATCCCCTGGAGAGAAGTTCTTAGGTCAGAGTGTAGCCAGATGGATGGTGGGTTGTGCACAAGGAGGGAGACCCACTCCTTTTCATAAGGTTTGTGAGAGCTGCCTTGCATGCAGCAACACAGGGCCAAACCAGGCTGGAGAAAAGAAAAGTGCAAGTGTTAGTTGCCCAGTTGTATCCGACCCTTTGTGATAGCTGTAGCCCACCAGGCTTCTCTCTCCATGAAATTCTCCAGGCAAGAATACTGGAGTGGGTAGCCATTCCTTTCTAGGGGACCTTTCGGACCCAGGGATCAAACCCGGGTCATCTGCCCATGACTGGCAGACTCTTTAAGTCTGAGCCACCGGGGAAACCAAGCTGTACCTACTGGCTTCAGGGTAGTTGCAATGCTGAATGCATCTGCAGAACTTTAGGGAAACTGAGACTGGCTACAGTCCATCCCTACTGGAGAGAGGAAAGAAGATCCTAATACCAGCCAGCTCATTTATAGTTGATGGGAAGAGATGCTGGATCCTACAATTGACGTCCTATTGGTCACTGCAAATCTGAAATACACAATGCTTAATGAAAAAAAGGTAGTTAATATAAAAATGTCTATAAAATAATAAAGAGTACCATTGGCATAAATGGGAGTGGGGGATGTGCAAATGAAATGGGGTGAATGATAAATGGAACAAAAAGAGATCTTCCACAGAACAATGATGGTAACGTGGCAGCAACTGGTATGTACAACCAACTAAAGGCTTTATCCTGGAGGTCCAAAACAACCACAAACAAATAATTGTTTTTCCTTTTTTAAAGTGTAGTTCATTTATAATGTGTTAGCTTCAAGTGTGCAAGATAATGATTCGGTACTTTTGCAGTTTATATTCCATTTTAGGCTATTACAAGATAATGGGTATAATTCCCTGTGCTGCACAGTAAATTCTTATTGATTACCTATTTTATGTATAGTAGTTGTATTGGTTAATCCTATACTCCTAATTTGTCCCTCCCCCTTCCTTCTCCCCTTTGCTAACCACAAGTTTGTCTTCTATGTCTATGACTCTGTTTCCGTTTTAGATATACATTCATTTGTATTATTTTCTAGATTCCACATATAAGTGATATCATATAGTGTTTGTCTTTCTTTGACTTATTTCACTAACCATAATATTCTCTAGTCCTTCCATGATGCTACAAATGCTGTTATTTCATTCTGTTTATGGCTGAATAGTATTCCATTGTGTATATCTAGCACATCTTCTTAAGCCAACAGTCTGTTGATGGGCACTTGGGTTGCTTTCATGCTTTGGCTATTATAAATAGCACTGCTATGAACATTGGGGTGCACGTATCTTTCTGAATTAGTCTTTTTGTTTTGTTTTTTGGATATATACCCATGAGTGGAATTGCTGGGTCATATGGTAGTTTTGTTTTTAGTTTCTTGAGAAACATCCACAGTTTTCCACAGTAGCTGCACCAATTTACATCCCCATGAAGGGCTGTAGGAGGGTTCCCTTTCCTCCACATGCTTGCCAATATCTGTTATTTGTGTTCTTTTTGGCCGCACCATTCTGACAGGTATGAAGTGATACCTCATTGTGGTTTTGATTTGCATTTCTCTAATAATTAACTTTCTTGAACATCTTTTCAGATGCCTTTTAGTCAACTGTACGTCGCCTTTGATTGGGTTGTTTGTTATTTTGATATTGAGTTATATGAGTTGTCTGTATATTTTGCACTCTGGCTCCTTGCTGGGTCACATCATTTGCAAATATTTTCTTCCCCATTCCATAGGTTGTCTATAAAATTTTAAATAAATAAATAAAACACTTTTATGACTGCAGTTTCAGAAAGATTGGGAGGTCTCAGGCTGAGAAGACAGCCTCTAAGCTGCATATGAAGACCTATAACTAATCATCTGTATGGATTCTGAACCAGAAATAAAGGTTGTTATACAGTGCAGCTGAAATGACCTGTAAATAACAGTTTATCTTTGCCACCAGGATATTTTTCACTTACCAGGAGATGCTAGGAAATAAGACTAACTCATCTTTTCTTTGAAGGTGGTAGTGATAGAAAGATCAAATATCCTCTTGACCTCAAAAATCACATAAATAACAGCTCAGCAATGCAATGCTTCATTGTTGTCAAGAAAAATCTTGACCACGAGCAGTTTAGCATTTGTAGAGAATGAAGAAAAAGACAGTATCTGGCAAATGTTTTAATAAATCACCACAGCTTGGAAATGTGTCTGAAAGGTGCATGGCATAAATTGATTTTTAGATTTCTGATCTTAACGGTTTGAACATGCTTGATATCTGCAAAAACAGATCTACTTCAATGCACATCATTTTTCAAATCAATGTGAATTGAGTTAAAGGTGGACTAAAGTCAAAGAGCATCTCTGACAAATGTGGAACAAGGCATATTTCCCAAGTCACAGGATAATTACACACTGGAGTTTTAACTATGAACTTTCTTTTTTTTTAATCACAAGATGTTGTTTAATCACTAAGTCGTGTTCAACTCTTTTGTGATCCCACAGACTATTGTCTGCCAGGCTCCTTTGTCCACAGGATTTCCCAGGCAAGAATACTGGAATGGGTTGCCATTTCCTTTTCCAAACTATGAATTTTCAATTCTATACCAACTTAAATTTCCAGTTTTTCCCTTTTATCAACAGAACAGGACTGCCAAAGGGATGGTTTAAGGGGGAAAAGTGCTGATGTAAGCCAAACTGGGGTTGGAGGTACAGTTGAAACCAGGACTGGTCTTTTCCCAGGAATTTCTTGGACTCACAAAGAACACAGATGATTGAGGCTGCAGGAGAGAGGTCCTCAGCCACCAACAGGCAAGTAAGGGTCACTAACTTAATGATGTACACAATGTCATGGTGACCCCTCACTTAGGTCTCAGGCTCTATGTTTTATAGTTTGATTGTTATGTGACCTGAGGGGGTTTATTGAGAACCATTAATTCTAATTAGAAGACATGTTTTTAAGTTCCAAGTTTTTAATAGTTCCCATCTCCAGAATTCTTATAAGGGGCATCATATTCATAAAACATCTCAACACCCAAGAACATGGCGGAACCAAGGCAACCCTGGGAAGTAGGTAATATCTGTTTCTGCATCTCAACACTATCAGCCTTCTGTCCATTGCTGCTCTATTATTAAATCCTCCTCTCCCTGACTAAATAGGCAGTCAGACACCCTGCACCTGTGGTCCCCCAATATTCAACTTCTTCTCCACTCCCCTGACTTGGATTTTTGCTAGAAGATTGCAAAAATGATAGGATGAATTCACAATGTGAAAGAGTCAGGAGCTGCCAGTGTCCTAATACCCAGATTCTCAAAAATAGAGGGACGTCAATGCACAGACCTGGTATTAAGGAGCATCTGTGCTAACAGCTCAGGGCCTGTGACACACTGTTAAAGACTTTAACACCACCACCACCACCCTGCACATGCAACATGTCTATACATACATATATATATGTGTGTATGTATGTATGTCATGCCTTCTCTTCCCTCCAGTTTCTCTGCTCCTTACCCAAATTCAAAACTCTATCTCATGAATCAGTGACAAAGGGAGTCAATGTGATCAATGAAGATGTGTATTCATCTTTAGGTATTTTGATTCAGAAAAAAAAAAAAAAAAATCCAAGGACCAGAGCTTCAATTGTTATTGCAATGGTTTTCAAGACTGGCTGCAGGTTGGAAATTATGTGAAAGAGCTTTTTTTTTTTTTTAAATACTGATGGCCAGTTCTACCCTATGTCAGTTAAGTTATTTTCTTATAGATATTGAATAGCATCAGTAATTCTTAAAGACTCTCCAATTGATTGCAGCTGAGCTTGATAACTACTGGGTTGCTGTTCCAGATAGAATATCTGTAATCAAGGGTCTATAAGATTTTAACGCCAACGAGGAATTTCAAGAACTCTAGCTGAGGAAAGGAAATATTTTGGTTTTGTTTGGGTATCACTTGATAGAATCAGTTTCTTCTTCCATCTTCCAGCATTGTGTCTGAAATTCTCATCTTTCTTAACCAACAGGGAAATTAGACTGGCTCAAGACTCTATGAGAGGGGCTCTGATACCGACTGGGGTGTGTCTGATTAAAGTCTTCTCTTGATGGTTATATTAATGCATGGAAAGGCAAACTCCATGGCCCTGAGCAGTTGAGCATTGAAATTAAAAAAAAAAAAGCAAAATCTATATCCTTAAGACACTCTACTTCATGCTTGATTTACTCTACTTAAGTTTAGTCCATGCTGGCATTTCTATATTAAATTGTTTTTCCTGCCATCTTATATTTTAAAGCCCTTTGAGAAGTCCGACATTAAATTGGCCACACAATAGAAAAACTGGGAGAAGCAGACTCCCTCCCACCCTCTTTTGTTAGCATGATTGTTTTTGATTAAGTCAAGTCCAAAATGAAAACCGCGGGGGCCTTCCATCACAGACATCCATCATAAGCCATGTTGAAGGCATTCTCAGAATCCTATTAGAAGCCCTCCTCATGTGAACACAGAGACACTCACTTGGAAATTCTGGTAACTCAGAAACATTTCTGGGGAGTCACAGTTAGGGTGGGAGGTACAGGCAAGAATCATTCAGCTAAATAACTCAAGAATAGAGAAACGTTTTCCTAAAAATAGCATTTTTTTTCCCAATTAGAGTTCTTTCAGAATGATATCACCACAAAATCCAACTCATTGTTTAATTCTGTATGGGTTCAATGTTTCTTCTATCCTCAGTTACTTTTGTTTGTAGTTGTATTTTCTATTTTGATTCTGAGGCCTCCATACCAAAGATTACACTGTACATAAAAGCAGCATTTTTCTGAAAAGGGGATGTGGTCAGGAAATCTTTATTTGACACAGAAACTGCCATATATATTTTCCTAACTACAGATAATAAAAACGATCAATGCAGCAATCATTCAGTCAGCTTAGCACAGAGGCTTAGGCAGCACGTTACAAGTTCAGCTCATGGAGTCTTGTGTCTTCTTCATAGAACTGCTATGTCCTAAATTTCACTAAATTCTCACCACAGATAGTCCTTTCACTTTACAAATGAAAAAACTGAGCTCCAAGTAGTTAAGCACAGATTGCATGTAGCAGACCCAAAGGGAATCCCAGTTTTTCTCACTCCAAAGTCTATGAGCTCTTAACAGCAACTTTGCATTTGTATTGTGGAATATAGGCTATTAAATATAATAGAGATTATCAGATAGTATTTATATTATTAACATTTAGAGTATTAATACAAAATACTATTTAATATAGATTTTTATCCCCATGGACAGAGGAGCCTGGTGGGCTACAGTCCATGGGGCTGCAAAAAGTCGGACACAACTGAGCAACTAAGCACAGCACAGCACATGACTTTTAAACAAAATCTGAACACAAAACACATGCAGGCCTATCTTCTGTTCGGAATCTTCCTACGGACCATGCTGAAAGACATGAGATGGGGTAGAGGGTGGGGAGGCCGGGGATCAGATCATTCATTTAGAGCAGGATTTCTCACAGACTAACAGACATAGAGAGTACACTTGTGGTTGCCAACAGTGTACGGTAGTGGTGGGGGGATGAAGTGGGAGTTTAGCAGCTGCAACCTGTGCTGCAATGCTGCAGTCTATGGGGTCGCAGAGTCACACACAACGGGACGACTGGACAACAAGATGCAAACTACTATATATAAAGTGGATGAACAACAAGGTTCTACTGTACAGCACAGGGAACTATATTCAATATCCTGTGATAAACTATAATTTAAAAGAATGTTTTAAAAGAATATATACATATATGCATAACTAAATCACTTTGCTGTATGTCAGATATTAACACAACATTGTAAATCAATTATACTCCAATAAAATTTTTAAAAAAGAGTAAAAATAACACCTGAATTTGGCAATAAGGAGTTCATGATCTGAGCCACAGTCAGCTCCTGGTCTTGTTTTTGCTGACTGTATAGAGCTTCTCCACCTTTGGCTGCAAAGAATATAATCAATCTGATTTCGGTGTTGACCATCTGGTGATATCCATGTGTAGAGTTTTCTCTTGTGTTGTTAGAAGAGGGTGTTTGCTATGACCAGTGCATTTTCTTGGCAAAACTCTATTAGTCTTTGCCCTGCTTCATTCTGTATTCCAAAGCCAAATTTGCCTGTTACTCCAGGTGTTTCTTGACTTCCTACACTTGCATTCCAGTCCCCTATAATGAAAAGGACATCTTTTTTGGGTGTACAAGACCGTGAGCTGACTGTGGCTCAGATCATGAACTCCTTATTGCCAAATTCAGAATTAAATTGAAGAAAGTAGGGAAAACCACTAGACCATTCAGGTATGACCTAAATCAAATCCCTTATGATTATACAGTGGAAGTGAGAAATAGATTTAAGGGCCTAGATCTCATAGATAGAGTACCTGATGAACTATGGATGGAGGTTCGTGACATTGTACAAGAGACAGGGATCAAGACCATCCCCATGGAAAAGAAATGCAAAAAAGCAAAATGGTTGTCTGGGGAGGCCTTACAAATAGCTGTGAAAAGAAGTGAAAAGCAAAGGAGAAAGGGAAAGATATACCCATTTGAATGCAGAGTTCCAAAGAATAGCAAGGAGAGATAAGAAAGCCTTCCTCAGCGATCAGTGCAAAGAAATAGAGGAAAACAACAGAATGGGAAAGACTAGAGATCTCTTCAAGAAAATTAGAGATACCAAGGGAACATTTCATGCAAAGATGGGCTCGATAAAGGACAGAAATGGTATGGACCTAACAGAAGCAGAAGATATTAAGAAGAGGTGGCAAGAATACACAGAAGAACTGTACAAAAAAGATCTTCATGACCAAGATAATCACGGTGGTGTGATCACTGACCTAGAGCCAGACATTCTGGAATGTGAAGTCAAGTGGGCCTTAGAGAGCATCATTATGAACAAAGCTAGTGGATGTGATGGAATTCCAGTTGAGCTATTTCAAATCCTGAAAGATGATGCTGTGAAAGTGCTGCACTCAATATGCCAGCAAATTTGGAAAACTCAGCAGTGGCCACAGGACTGGAAGAGGTCAGTTTTCATTCCAATCCCAAAGAAAGGCAATGCCAAAGAATGCTCAAACTACTGCACAATTGCACTCATCTCACACGCTAGTAAAGTAATGCTCAAAATTCTCCAAGCCAGGCTTCAGTAATACGTGAACCGTGAACTTCCAGTTGTTCAAGCTGGTTTTAGAAAAGGCAGAGGAACCAGAGACCAAATTGCCAACATCTGCTGGATCATTGAAAAAGCAAGAGAGTTCCAGAAAAACATCTGTTTCTGCTTTATTGACTATGCCAAAGCCTTTGACTGTGTGGATCACGATAAACTGTGGAAAATTCTGAAAGAGATGGGAATACCAGATTACCTGATCTGCCTCTTGAGAAATCTGTATGCAGGTCAAGAAGCAACAGACATGGAACAACAGACTGGTTCCAAGTAGGAAAAGGAGTACGTCAAACCTGTATATTATCACCCTGCTTATTTAACTTATATTCAGAGTACATCATGAGAAACGCTGGACTGGAAGAAACACAAGCTGGAATCAAGATTGCCGGGAGAAATATCAATAACCTCAGATATGCAGATGACACCACCCTTATGGCAGAAAGTGAAGAGGAACTAAAAAGCCTCTTCATGAAAGTGAAAGTAGAGAGTGAAAAAGTTGGCTTTAAAGCTCAGCATTCCGAAAACGAAGATCATGGCATCTGGTCCCATCACTTCATGGGAAATAGATGGAGAAACAGTGGAAACAGTGTCAGACTTCAAAATCACTACAGATGGTGACTGCAGCCATGAAATTAAAAGACACTTACTCCTTGGAAGAAAAGTTATGACCAACCTAGATAGCATATTGAAAATCAGAGACATTACTTTGCCAACAAAGGTCCGTCTAGTCAAGGCTATGGTTTTTCCAGTGGTCATGTATGGATATGAGAGTTGGACTGTGAAGAAAGCTGAGCGACAAAGAATTGATGCTTTTAAAATGTGGTGTTGGAGAAGACTCTTGAGAATCCCTGGGACTGCAAGGAGATCCAAACAGTCCATTCTGAAGGAGATCAGCCCTGGGATTTCTTTGGGAGGAATGATGCTAAAGTTGAAACTCCAGGACTTTGGTCACCTCATGCAAAGAGTTGATTCACTGGAAAAGTCTCTGATGCTGGGAGGAATTGGGGGCAGGAAGAGAAGGGGATGACAGAGGATGAGATGGCTGGATGGCATCACAGACTCGATGGATGTGAGTCTGAGTGAACTCCGGGAGTTGGTGATGGACAGGGAGGCCTGGCGTGCTGCGATTCATGGGGTCGCAAAGAGTCGGACATGACTGAGCGACCGAACTGAACTGAACTGATCTGAAAAATAACACCAAAGGGTTTCTCCACCTCTCACTGTAGACATTTTGGGCCAGATCATTCCTTGTTGAAGGGGTCTGTACAGTGCATTGTAAGATGTTTAGCATCCCTCCTCTACACACTACATGTCAGAAGCACCCCCTTCCCAGTAGTGATGACCACAAATGACTCCAGACACTGGAAAATGTCTCTGGGGGCACAATCATCCCCAACTGAAAACCAGTGACATGAGAATGGGGAGCCCGTGAAAGACAGCAGGGCATCAGCCCTGCTCCAACCATCCATTACTAAAAGGCTTTGAATAAAAACAGGGATCTAACAAAATAAGTCATATCAAAGAGGAATGGCTGCCATGAGAACAGAGGGGTTTGAGATGCCCCTAAAGCATTTATTTGCCCACTGGCCTGACTGCACTGGAGTCCACACCACAGTGAAAGCCAGCGAATCACTCTTTATGGAGAGCCGTGTTCATATTTTTTCTAGAACCACCCAACACCCGAATGATACCACCTTGCAGTGTCTGGTTTACATCACACCCTATCAGATCTATTGTCTGCTATATCCTAGGGTCTCCATTTCCCATCTCTCAAAAGGAGAGCAGAAAACAGAGGCAGTCATGGAGATGACAAAGATAAACTCTTGAGTTCGATGTTGATGTAAAGTCTTGTTACTAGTCTGGTTTCTTTCACAGGATAAAGATTATTCCTGTTCTACCAAATGTCTTTCTATCATATAACACAAGGTCTTTCAACCCATTGTAACACAAATCACTGACACCTCTACCCCAAGGAAAATAGTTCTTAATCAAAAGTTCTTTCAATATTGGAATGTTGAGGCTTATGTTAGAATAAAGAGCTTAAGAGGCTCCACGTAAGAAATTTTAACCTGAGCATCAGGTTGTGTTAGCAAACAGAGTAGCTGTGACACTGCATTAATTCATGTGTTGGTCTTGGCACACTGATCTTTTTATCCTCCCAAGTGTTGGCCCTGGTAGAATTATGAATGCTTTCAGCGTGAGTTCAAGGCGATATGTAGGACAAATGTGAGCCATGTCATCAACAGCTGATAACAAGTAAAGAGGGAGGGAGAAAGGAATGTTCTAAGAGCCCCAAGAATGTTCTAAGATTCCAGAACTCCTCCATACAAGTACACCTGCAAATTTTGTTTCACACTCAAGACAGCAGGCTCTGCAGAGTTACACACAACATTGAAAAGTTTTATACTTGGTCTTCTCAGGGTCCTGTTGCCTCCTGCCACCTCAGATGTCATTGGAGGTATGATACTTTCACTGTCATGGCAAGAGGATATTACTAGTTTGGCTGTCAGCCACTGGGACCTGGAAATGATATTCACACCACATGGGCACTTCTGTCTTGGCATTTGGGGGTCTCAAATTGAACCTATAGCATTGTATCCCTGATAGAAATAATTTTGGGGATTTCCCTCAAGTGAATTGGAGCCTGGGCCCAAGTTTGGCCTTGAATACTCTTCCTGCCTCTAAACTGAGCTGACAGAATGAGTTATTTCATGCAGGAGGGCCTCCTTTGAGCACAAAACCTCTCTGCCCCTGCCAGATGACTCAAACAATGAGTCTGATTTTTTTCTTCCTTCCCACTAATCTTCCTTCTGAAGTTCAGGCCATGTGCGTGTCTCACAAACATTTTTACAAGTCAGAGAGTAAAAAAAGGGAAAACATAGCAGCTATGTTATATTCTCCTATCCTACCCAACTCTTCTGTCAAATAAGCCCCCCAAAACGGCTGAAAGATCCACATCTAAAATTTGTTCCCTGCTTAGGATCATGTCATCCTTTGGTTTCAGCAGTAACTAAAACTGTGGGTTGGCAAGTTCTTACCCTGGTGCTTGGCACTGAGGCTGGTATGTTGGGAATACTTCATGTACATGTAAAGGAGATAAATCCCACAGACCAATACAGCCACTTTTGTGACAGTTTAGAGAATGGCAGTCAATGGAACACAGTCCAAAAACCAAAAGAGAATTCACACACGTGATCTCTTTACTCAGTCATCCAAAGAAAAGCCAAAAAGGAACCCTTACCTAGTCTCTCTATGTTCTCCCTTAAGCTACAACAGTGTATTTTCCATAAAGTAACTGGAATGACCAAAGGAAATTTGGCCATGTTACCCCTCCACTTAGAACCATGAAGTCCAAAGTTTATTCCAGCCTCTGTGATCTGCTACCTGTTGGATCTCACTTCCTATCTGTGACTTTCAGGGACAACAATCCAGGCTTTTGGCTTGCTTTCTTTTCTTTGAACATATAGAGCAAGCTCCTGTCATTACTGGGCACAAATGTCCACTCTTCAGGAAGGCCTTTGCTGACTGATCAATAAAATCCCCTCCTCCCACCAGCTTATTCTCTAATGCCCTTTACCCTGGTTTTGTGTCACATTAAGCATTAATTGGCTTATGTGACATCCCCCTCTATCAGAGCAGAGACACTGTCACCAGCATGATCAAGGAAGACGTCTCTGAAGAGATGACACTTAAGCAGAGACCTCAGGGATCCCTGAATGAAATAAGGGATCAAGATGGGTGAAGACAGCACTGGTCAGGCCACAAACATAACAAATCTGAGACCAGACGGAGCTTCGCCATGCTGAGAAACAAGGAAAACAGCTTTGCCATTATTTTATGGTAATTTTTTAATGTTGGCATCTTTTCTTTTTGGAAAAAACAAACTTCCTTTTCAAAGGTATTTGTTATATTTGATAGAAGTAGATGAAGACTTTGTGTTCTTATATATTTACAAATTCTCTTCTCTGAGAATGACCATTTTCTGAAGTAAGATATGAGGGGATGGGAGAGTTGAACCATAAAGAAGATTGAGGGAAAAGAATTGATACTTTTGAACTGTGGTATTGAAGACTCTTGCAAGTCCCTTGGACTGCAAAAAGGTCAAACCAGTCCATCCTAAAGGAAATCAATCCTGAATATTCATTGGAAGGACTGATGTTGAAGCTGAAACTCCAATACTTTGGCCACCTGATGCAAAAAGATGACTCATTAGGAAAGACTCTGATGCTGTGAAGATTGAAGGCAGGAGGAGAAGGGGACGACAGAGGACAAGATGGTTGGATGGCATCACAGACTCTACGGACATGAATTTGAGCAAACTCCAGGAGATGGTGAAGGACAGGGAAGCCTGATGTGCTGCAGTCCATGGGGTTGCAAAGAGTCAGACACAACTGAGTGGCTGAACAACAATGAGGGGCCAATTAGTGTTTTGTGCAACATGGTGAACCTTGCGGGGGGGAAAGAAGTTGGACTGCTAATCTAACCCACTACTAGCCCCCATGGAGATTCTTATCTGGACTTTTTAAATGCTTTTAACGAGCTTATTTCTGACCTTTTTAGAAAATAGGGATTAAGCAAACAATGTTTGTTGTTCAGTCACTAAGTCATGTCCAACTCTTTGTAACACATGGACTATAAAACACCAGATTCACCTGACCTTCAGTATCTCCCAGAGTTTGTTCATGTACATTGAGTTAACTAGACTCAAGACTCTTGACTAGAGTCTAGACTAGAGATCTCTTCAAGAAAATTAGAGATACCAAGGGAATATTTCATGCAATGATGGGCTCAATAAAGGACAGAAATGGTATGGACCTAACAGAAGTAGAAGATATTAAGAAGAGGTAGCAAGAATACACAGAAGAACTATACAGAAAAGATCTTTATGACCCAGATAACCATGATGATGTGATCACTCACCTCGAGCCAGACATCCTGGAATGTGAAGTCAAATGAGCCTTAGGAAGCATCACTACAAACAAAGCTAGTGGAGGTGATGGAATTCCAGTTGAGCCATTTCAAATCCTAAAAGATGATGCTGAGAAAGTGCTGCACTCAATATGCCAGCAAATTTGGAAAACTCAGCAGTGGCCACAGGACTGGAAAAGTTCAGTTTTCATTCCAATCCCAAAGAAAGGCAATGCCAAAAAATGTTCAAACTATTGCACAGTTGTACTCATCTCATATGCTAGCAAAGTAATGCTCAAAACTCTCCAAGCCAGGCCTCAACAGTATGTTAATCATGAACTTCCAGATGTTCAACCTGGATTTAGAAAAGGCAGAGGAACCAGAGATCAAATGACCAACATCCATTGGATCACTGATAAATAAAGAGAGTTCCAGAAAAGCATCTACTTCTGCTTTATTGACTATGCCAAAGCCTTTGACTGTGTGGACCACAACAAACTGTGGAAAAATCTTAAAGAGATGGGAATACCAGGCCACCTGACCTGCCTCCTGAGAAATCTGTATGCAGGTCAAGAAGCAACAGTTAGAACCAGACATGGAACAACAGACTGGTTCCAAATTGGGAAAGGAATATGTCAAGGGTGTATATTGTCACCCTGCTTATTTAACCTATATGCAGAGTACATCAGGCAAAATGCCAGGCTGGATGAAGCACAAGCTAGAATCAAGATTGCTGGGAGAAATATCAATAACCTCACATACACAGATGACACCATCCTTATGGCAAAAAACAAAAAAGAACTAAAGAGACTCTTGATGAAAGTGAAAGAGGAGAGTGAAAAAGCTGGCTTAAAACTCAATCTTCAGAAAACTAAGATCATGGTATCTGGTCCCATCACTTTATGGCAAATAGATGAGGAAATAACAGAAACAGTGAGAGACTTTATATTCCTGGGCTCCAGCCATGAAATTAAAAGATGCTTGCTCCTTGGAAGAAAAGCTGTGACCAACCTAGGGAGCATATTCTAAAGCAGAGACATTACTTTGCCAACGAAGTTCCATCTAGTCAAAGCTATGGTTTTTCTAGTAGTCATGTATGGATGTGAGAGTTGGACTGTAAAGAAAGCTGAGTGCTGAAGAATTGATGCTTTTGAACTGTGGTGTTGGAGAAGACTCTTGAGAGTCCCTTGGACTGCAAGGAGATCAAACCAGTCCATTCTAAAGGAAATCAGTCCTGAATATTCATTGGAAGGACTGATGCTGAAGCTGAAACTCCAATACATTGGCCATACTATCTTCTGTGAAGAACGGACTCATTGGAAAAAGACCCTGAGGGAAAGATCGAAGGCAGGAAGAGAAGGGGATAAGAGAGGATGAGATGGCATCACCAACTCAATGGACATGAGTTTGAGCAAGCTCCAGGAGTTGGTGATGGACAGGGAAGCCAGGCATGCTGCAGTCCATGGGGTCTCAAAGAGTCAGACACAACTGAGTGACTGAACTGAACTGAACTAATTGAGTTGGTGATGCTGTCTAACCATTTCATCTTCTGCCACCCCTTCCTCATCATGCCCTCCATCTTTCCTAATATCAGGGTCTTTTCCAATGAGTTGGCTCTTCAAATCAGATGGCCAAAGTTTTGGAGCTTCTTGACTGATACCGAAAAAGACTGGTTTACAGAGCAAACAGGCAAAAGCCTGATTTTCTAAAAGAGTTTAAAAAGACAGCCCAGTGGTCTTTCTTCCCAAAGGCTAAGGGCTAATTCATGGTTATAATGGATATATTTTCTTTTTTTAGGAAGAAATAGTATTTCAGATGCTGTGAATCATTAAAATGTATATAAGACATACATACCAAAGCTTAGTTTAGAGCAAACAATTACCTGCCAGATAATATCATTGGAGTAGGTTGAAGAATTTAGGGCAAACATTTGTAATTTCATTATGCCAAAAGATCTGAGTTCTGAGTTGGTCATTTTTTTAAGACACTTTGACCTCTTTGAAAGTGAAAGTGAAAGTCGCTCAGTTGTGTCTGACTCTTTGTGACCCAATGGACTATACAGCCCATGGAATTCTCTAGGCCAGAATACTGGAGTGGGTAGCCTTTCCCTTCTCCAGGGAATCTTCTGAACCCAGGGATCAAACCCAGGTCTCCCACATTGCAGGTGGATTCTTTACAAGCTGAGCCACCAGGGAAGCTCAAGAATACTGGAGTGGGTAGCCTATCCCTTCTCCAGTAGATCTTTCTGACTCAGGAATTGAACCAGGGTCTCCTGCATTGCAGGTGAATTCTTTACCAACTGAGATATCAGGGAGCCCTTGACCTGTTTATGTGCCTCTGAATTTGAGCCACAAGGGATATCAGGCCCATCTATGCATCACCCAGTAAACAGGAAAAAAATCTTATGATCTACCTCATCCCAAGGTGAAGGTGTCATAATCTGGTACCTCCCCCAGATGTTTGCATTACAATTTCATTTTGCTGAAAAACTTATTAACCATCTGCTATGAATAAGGCTTTCTGATCCCTGATTAAACTTGTCTTATTTCAGTGGCTTTTAATAGAATGAGGCTATAAGAATTAGGTTAGGGAGAGGGGGAGGGAAGTGCATACAAGTGGTTTGAAAAAAACTGTGTGTAATAACTCTTATTATTTTCATGCTATAAACTATATAAACTAAAGTTGAACCAAAGACTACTTAGCTAGTGGCCTTACAACATCTGACTCTAGACCTTAAGCTTCAATAATCCTACCTTTCCTCTTTGTCCCTGACCTGTTGGCATGCTACATGCTTACTTTAGTGGCTGACTGGTTGTCAATTCCCACTGGCCACTCAGCCCATCTTTGATGATCCATGTAACTGATTCTCTGCATTATATCCGCTTGATTTAAACACGGGCTTCCCAGGTGGCACTAGTGGTAAAGTGCCACAGGCAGTAAAAAATCCGCCTGTCAATGCAGGATTTTAAACAAATAGAGTGTTGTCTTTTTCTGGTTGGTTCCTAACTGAACCAGAGACCATACCTTACATGTCCAAGGTCACAGTTAAAAAAAAGGTGAGCTGGGGCTGAAATTCAAGTCTGTGTGCATCCAACAGCCATATTTTCCTACTACTTCATGCTGCTCAGATAAATCCATTCATTCACTTAGTATTCAATGAGTTCCCATTGCCTGCTAGGCGCTGTACTAGGAAGAAGATGAATAAGATTCTAAAAGCTGGGAAAGGCCTCAAACGTGACCACACCTTGGACCCTGTGTTTATGGATAAAAGGGTTAAGAGGATTTCCTTCCCAAGAGTCAGCCTGCCTCAAGATTCTCCCTATGCTATGGCCACAAACTCCAAAGGTCAACTCAGGAACTGAGAGAAGGCTTCACTGGTTTCACTATCCAAGAAATGAATCACAAGAATCTCCTAATCTGAGAAAATTACATTCTTTTACTAAAATGTCAGGAGCGGTAACTGTGCTCAGAGATTCTCAGAGGGGTCTCTGACCTCCAAGACTCCCACCACCACAATTCACGGATACATCCTGCCTGAGCTCACTTGTACATCTCCTTTTTGGTTGAGTTCCCGCCAACCATCCCCACCTCCCCCTGGAGATACACTAACAGGGAGTCTGGACGGAGCACCACAAGCTTGTCAAAAATGCATATTTTATTGTCTCCTGCTCCCATAGCAAGTGACCCCCAAATCCCAAATAATCTCATGAAATCCATCTTGCTTTTTCTCCTCTTCCTGAGCCATGCCAGTAGAGGAATAGAGAAATCATAAAATCTACTTTGTGCATCCCATCTCTTCTTGTATCTTATCATCAAGAGAAGGGTAGAAGCTTGTGGCAGTGACAGAGAGGCACTGAAGAATTACTGAGAGGAAGAACTTGTCCATTTTATGGTTCATGGGGCTTAAGCACATCTAGAAGGAATCTGTTAAGATACATATACAGGAGGGCTTTTTTTTATGTATGTGAGGCCCAGAACCCCAGGCTTAAAGGTGTATGAATTTTAGATATGAGCTTCTGAGTGCATTACACTCCATGCCCAATGTAGCCTAACAAAGAAACTGAGGCACAGAAAGATGAAACAACTTGCCCAGAGATACAATTCAAGTCTGTGGCAAAAAGAGTTTGTAAGGCCAGGCATTCAAATTTTTCTCAAAAGGATGGCTACTTCACTTTGGTTTGACTAATAAAACATTTTAAACCATTTATTCACACACACACAAACACAACTGTACATTTAGAAATCCTTGGGAAATACACAACAAATAATGACATGAAGGAGATTAACCAACTTTTAGAGAGCAAAAAGCAATTCTACCACTCAGAATCTCTTTCCTCAATAAAAAAATGATGCTGTGCATAAGAAAGCAAACCCTGAGGATAACAAGGACCCTCTGCATGCACAGGAAATACAATGGCTTATAGCTGAGCAGGTACACACCCTCCCTTCACTAGGAGGATTGCTCAAGTCAATAAATAAAAATGCAAACACATATCGGTGTGTGTATAAATTCTTAGTATTAAATCCCACATTTCTTTCAGATTTGGAGCTCTGATTAAGAAAATATATGTAATTTTTTTCTAGTCCGGAAATTAAAAACCTCAGTCCTTGGATTCAGTGATGATATCCTTGGTCAAATACACATAGGATTCAGTCAAATCTTGGTCTCATCTGGGAATAATTCACAAGTAAGTGCTGATTCAGAAAGGGAAAAAAAAACTTTTTTAATCCACCAGTGATATTTAAAATATATTCTCTTATGCTCTTCTCATCAAGAGTGAACTCTTATTCCATTTCCCTAGAATATAGCTCCCTTTTGAGGAAGAGGAAGCAATGGATTTCTGTGTGGCTTCTGGGGCTAGACCCATAAAAGACACCTGGCTCTCTTGCGTCTTGGGACATAGACCTCTGGAACCCTGAGCCACCATACTGGCAAAACAACAAAGAGAGAGAGATGAGCCAGGAATTCTAGCTGTTCAAATCTTCCCAGCCCAGGTGTCAAATGTATGAGTGATGATGCCCTTAACATGACTCTAGGTTTGCCACCATCTGACTGCAACTGCCTTAACGACCCCAAGTAGAAACCATAAAGCTTGCTAGCCAACAGGACTGTGAAAGATAATAATGAGTGATTATTATTATTTCATGCCACCAAGTTGGAATGATCGCTCATTTTTTACCTGCTCAGATTTTTTTTTCCTTTTAGCAACCGAAGAACAACAAAAGCAAGTACTAGGTCCAGCCCACTCTTATACAAAGACTGCAAGGGAGGGTCAATGGGCAGCATTTTAGATACTAAGTATTTCTCCATGGACGTTCTTCCTTCACTGAAGTCTTCTGTATCTTCTAAGGCCAAACTTAAAGTCACAAGTGTGTTATGATGGGGTTCTTGGTACAGAAATTAGTGATGAACAAAAAAAAAAATCCTTTTAGGAAATTGAAGGGTGGGGTTCCCTAAAACCAAGGCTATTTCAGAATTACTATGACTATATATTAGGGGACTATGGTCAACAGTCTTGTTAGAAGGTAGAAACTAGATTTTTCTTCTTTTAGCTTCTCAGTGAGTGGTTGAGGAGTGAGACTAACAGATGCAAAATACAGTACTAGACCTTCTCCAAATCTCAGGTGTGCCATCACGATATATTTAAAAATCATTAACACAAAAGCCACAGCTTTCTTGGTCTAAAGGAAGACTGGCCTTGGACCAAGGCTTTCCCATCCAAGCCACTGAGGTCACTCTCAGCTGCTTAGGGACACAGGTGTACCTGGGTCTGTAGGAATGTAGCTAGAGTTCAGAGTAAATTACTTTGGTGGAATAGGAAGTACATCATAAGCTATCTGTTATCAGTAGCACTTGGGCATCCTCCATTAAAAAAAAAATGTTCGCTCCTCCTTTCTAACCACTAATTACTCCATAAAATCCTATTTGCTTTTGTTAACATGTTCCTCTAGCAAAATGAATCCGTAAAACCAAACTGACACCATTAAACAGCTCTCTGTTAAGCTTTAGAAAAAGAACTATCATTATTCAGATTTGGCACCCAAAAAAAAGGATGAAATCATTGGCAAAAGTTATTGAATATACATTTTAAAAGAAGTTTTAGACTCCAGAGAGCTTTATTTTAAAAACTGTTTCACTGCTTTCTAGAGAAGTATGTATAGAAGGAATTATTTGCAGTTTTTTACTTACTTTTTTCTCCACATAGACTGGCACTTCTAGATTTTGCATATTTCCTACTTATTCTTGAAAAAGCATCTTCCTTTTCCCAGCTGTGTAGAAGACAGTGTTAAATTGCCCCCAGAGAATCACAGGCACTAACCGGTAGGCTGAAGATCTTTCTTGTGCTCCCATATGGGAAGACTAGGGTGAGACTGAGAGTAAAGCCACAACAGAAAATTTGTTCATCTTGATTCAAGTTTTGCATGGGTCAATTTCATTCAAGGAAACGAAAAATAACCTGCCATCTAATTTTTAAACCAAGATACGTGATCTACAGAGAAATGTTGCTCATCAGTAGAGAGCTCTGCTACAAAGCTACTTCCCATCACCAAAATATCATTATAATAATTGATACTTTATAGTTGGTTCTGACTTTCAAAATTGTCATCAACCCTTCTTAACATTTCTTCCCAAACCAGTTATGAACAATCACAGCACAAAGTTTAAGACTCAAAGTTTTCTGTGAGAAGTGGCTTGAATGCTCCTCTCTCTTCCTATGCCTTTCAACTCAAAGACTAGAAACGAGGTTGGAAAGGACAAGCATCTCCACTTTGTGGTCTCATTCAGTGTTATCCATGAAAAGCATCTCACATGGCTGGGTTAGAAGTCTCAGGACTTGTGGCTAGAGGAGGGACATAATAGGTATATACTTCTAGGAACTCCAAGGTGGAAATGGTCCTTGAAGCTATTTTGAAGTGGTTTCTTGACATATATAACTCCATTGGATGCAAATGTAACAGTGGACATGATAGCCAAAAACTTGTTTTATTGGTCTTCATTCTCAGATCCTCCATCTTGGATGAGAGAGTCCTGTCCTTTCCATCTGCCCATGGGAAAAACACATTTGTCTTTTCTGTAATCTTAACCCCCTTATTTGACAGGTGATACTTAGTTATGAACTACTGATAACTTCCTATCTGAATGTAAGTTATATTTAGCAAGTTTATCTAAAACCCCAGAATAGACATCGTCGTTACCTCCAAATATTCATTCTATGCATTCCCCACTGGAAAAAAGACACATAGTTTGGGAAGGTGGACCTCACATCTAGGACCCACACTCCCGGTGAGTTGTGCTGAGGTTTCCCAGTCTTTCACTTTTCCTCGTGGCTAAGCACACAGGTTCAGGTGTTGGAGAGTCTGAGTTCTAATCCTAGTTCTGCCACTTACTCTCTCTGGGCTTTTTTTTTCCCTAAATCCTATCTCACTGGGTATAATAATAGTGTCCACTTTACAGGCATGTTGTGAGGATTAAATGAGATAATCTACAAATAGTGGATGCTCAAACAATGGCAGGGAATTGGAGTACAGCAGGACTCAACTGAAGGCAGCAAGCGCCAACACTGTACTGGTGGGACAAAGGTTATGAAAAGAGTGAGTCTTTGCATTCTCAAACCAGAAAACCAAGACAGTAACAATCCACAGGCTTCCAAGTCGAGTGGGAAAGAGAGAGAGTGAACACGCCAGTAGCTGGGCAATTGGCTTGTATGCGCTGCTGTGGCTGGAATGATAGTGGGACATGGAAAACACAAGCTTATGCACATTTCTAATTACTCTCCCAACCTCTAATCATCTGATGAGGCCATAACGAAGTCTTAAGTCAAAAATCATAGAAATTTGGAAGTATCAAGTGCAACCCTCTAATTTCACAGATGGAAAAAATGGAGGTCCAGCAAGATAAAATGACTTGCCCAAAATCATGCAATTTGTTTGTGGTAGAAGTAGTGATACATTAAGATCTCATGACAGCCAACACCAGTATTTTTTACCCATCAACCAGAGGAATCTAATTAGCTCTATTTTATTTATTCTGATGTCTTTTTAAAATTGATTTTTATAACTGGCTCTTATTATGATGCTATCATGAATGTATTCAAAGTGTCATGACCTGCAGGTCAACCTTACACACAAACTTCTGTTTAAGTTTTTATTAGAGGTCAGTATGGCATCCAGTCCCATCACTTCATGAGAAATAGATGGGGAAACAGTGGAAATAGTGGCAGACTTTATTTTGGGGGGCTCCAAAATCACTGCAGATGGTGACTGCAGCCATGAAATTAAAAGACGCTTACTCCTTGGAAGGAAAGTTATGACCAATCTAGATAGCATATTCAAAAACAGAGACATTACTTTGCCAACAAAGGTTCGTCTAGTCAAGGCTATGGTTTTTCCTGTGGTCATGTACGGATGTAAGAGTTGGACTGTGAAGAAGGCTGAACGCCAAAGAATTGATGCTTTTGAACTGTGGTGTTGGAGAAGACTCTTGACAGTCCCTTGGCCTGCAAGGAGATCCAACCAGTCCATTCTGAGGGAGATTAGCCCTGGGATTTCCTTGGAAGGAATGACGCTAAAGCTGAAACTCCAGTACTTTGGCCACCTCATGCAAAGAGTTGACTCATTGGAAAAGACTCTGATGTTGGGAGGGATTGCGGGCGGGAGGAGAAGGGGATGACAGAGGATGAGATGGCTGGATGGCATCACTGACTTGATGGACATAAGTCTGGGTGAACTCCGGGAGTTGGTGATGGACAGGGAGGCCTGGCGTGCTGCGATTCATGGTGTCGCAAAGAGTCGGACATGACTGAGCGATTGAACCGAACTGAACTGATGGCCCCACAAATTCCTTTCCAACAGGGAGAAGAACAGAAAGCAAATATCATAATGCTAAAATTATCAAACCATTGAATCATCAAATAGAATGTACTTACATTAGAGCATCAATCTATACATAAAATAGAGCACAGCACGAAACACAAACTTGGTACAGACAGATCGAGGAAGATGATGATGAACAAAACTGCTTCAAGCTAGACCAGGAGAACTAAAGGTGCTCTCACCTCTCTGAATTTATCATTTTGACCCTTAAAACTGTCACAAGACTTGAGACACAGTGACATACATTTCGACTCTCTTCCACTTACAAGCTATGTGACTGGACCCAGTTACTTAAACTCTCATGGCTCCAGATTCTGCTTTTATAAACAGGAGATAGAAACATCTGACTCACGGGGTTTTTTCATGACGCATTAGAGAGAAATTATTGACAATGCCCAGTAGAGTGTCCAGTCCATGGCATTTGGCACTGCCTCTCCAAATCCAGGTATACCCAAAGATACTCATTTTCTGAAAAGCCAGTGATTATCTGTTATGCAGCAGGTCTTTCCTAATTGGACTCTTGTTTTGTTTTGTTTTAATGATTTTCCAAATTAAATAGAGAACAAGAAGCTGGTTTAGATTACAGAGTCACCACAAAATAGCTGAGGCTGTAGATGTGACCTATTTTTAAGCTGCCACAGCATAATTGGGAATATTTTCTTTGCCTTGGGAAGGAGCCAGAGTTGGAAGCTTCCTCTCTTCTGCTTTGTGGGTCAGACCAACCAAGGCAGACTATTTGACAACTTTGAGGCCCTGACCCAAGCCTAGGAGCATCCTCCACCTTCCTGAGCCCCTCCCCAGAAGGTTTGTTTAGCACACTGCCCAGCATCATTGAAATGTCCTCTACTTACAATTAAAGCTCCAACCAAGGTGATCATCAGTGTGTTTATAATGCCATTGCTTCAACCTCTAATGCCATCTGTTGGTGGTGGGTAGTGATGATATGCACTTGGTCTAGTGTATGGCTTTCTTAAATTCTATGATTTATGGCAGATCATCTAAGATGGTCACTAATCCGTCTTACAAGAAATACTAAAGGAAGTTCATTAGGCTTAAAGAAAGCATTCCCAGGTGGTAATTCAAATCCAACCAAAAAATAAAGTACACACCAGTTAAGGTAATTATGTAATTATAAAAGATGGTACAAATTCTTGTTTCTTTTACTTTCTTTTCTTAACTAATTTAAAAGGCAACTGTACCAAAAATGCACACATAATTGTATTCCTAGGCCTGTAACATATAGAAGTATAAAGGGTTAGAAAGTAAAGAAAATCAGTGAATCAAAAGACAAGTCAATAACAAAGCCTCCTTCCCTGTACACACACGCCATTCGTCCCATCAAGAGATGGGGGTCTATTTCTCTTCTCTCTTAATTGGGAATGTCTTGTAACTTGCACTGACCAAACAAATGTAGCAGAAATGGTCATTAAAGAGGATATCTTGCTGCACAGGTCTGGCCTAGCCTGCTGTGACAGAGGCCTCAAGGAAAGTCCTGGAGGAAGAGAGGGCACAAGGTGGAGAGCATGGGCTTCCCAACGTTAGCCAGCACTGAAACCCCCGACATGTGAGACAAGATGGTGAAGTCTTACAGCCCAGCCCAGCCACCAGCTGAATGAAACTTCATGAGGTCTCCCAGCCAACACCACTTGGAGCAAAAGAACCATGCAGCCCACTGACAGAGTTGTAAGAAAAAACACAGGGTTACGTTAAGCCACTAAGTGATAGCTGAAAACAGTTTTGGGGTTTAGAGCTCCTAAGTAGAGAAACTTAGTATATAGCACATTTTGACTGAAGCTCAATCTTATTCCTCTATAATGTTGAAGACAGAAGACACCTAATCTTCTGGTCCTGGGGGTTTCAACCTCCCATAGATGAAACTAGATGAAAGCTGAGCTTCTCTACTTGAAGCAGAGCTGGTAGTGGGAAGATACCCAGAAACCCACCTCTTCAGCATCTCTGCCTCTCAGAGATCTCTCACTGCCAAAACTTTGAGTGACCAAACATCATTAACACCATTTGAAGATCTGTAATTTAACACTGTGATTTTATAGACAACACACAGAAGAAAGGGGGTTACTCGTGTCAAGTTACTAGCTGACTTGTAATCAGAGTCAGGTCTCCAGAGGCTTACTTTAGTATGTCATGCTCAACACCAGGGTTTTCCTGAAAACTACTTCATCCTGTGCACACTCTGGGGATGTTTCTCACTATGACAGGCTAGATAGAGAGCAGAGTTATGACACAGACTCTGGGGCCACATTCCCTTTCTAGCTTTGTGACCTTGACTTCTCCCAGCAGCAGAGACCAACACTGAGTTCCCAATATGGCACCATTCCCTGGGCACATGTTGATTACACTGGACCACTTCCATCATGGAAGGGGCAGCATTTTGCTCTTACTGGAACAGACACTTAATCTAAATATGGATTCGCCTTCCCAGCAGTCAAAAATTCTGCCAAAACCACCATTTGTAGGTTTACAGAATGCCTCATCCACATTCATGCCATTCCACACAGCATTGCTTCTGACCAAGGAACTTGCTTCACAGCGAATGAACTGGCTATGAGTCCACATTTGTGCAATTTACTTGTCCTGCCATGTTCCCCACCATCCTGAAGTGGGTGGCTTGATAGATTGGTGGAATGATCTGATGTCTCAGTCACAGTGTCATTTAAGTGGCAATGCCTTGCAGGGCAGGAGCAAGATTCTCCAAGAAGCTATATATGCTCTGATTCAGCGCCCTACAGCCAACATTTCTCCCACAGTCAAGAAACTGATGGATCCAGGAGTCAAAAGGGGATTCACTAGAAAATAACTCTAATGATCCACTAACAAATTTTGCTTCTTACTCCTGGAAACTTTTTTCTGAAAATCTACAGGTCTTAGTTCCAAAGCAATCCTTTACCAGAAGCCATGACAATGATTCCATTGAACAGAAAGTTAAGACTGCCACCCAGCCACTTTGCGCTCCTCATGATTCTGAATTAGTAGGCAAAGAAGAGAGTTACCACACTGGCTAGCGTGACTGATTCTGATTATCAAGGGGAAATTAGATGACTGCTCCCACTGGAGGTAAAGAAGAGTACATGGAATACAGAAGGGCTCTTAGGGTGTCTCTTGTTATGTACTCTTTGCTTTGTGGTTAAAATCAATAGAAAATCACAAAAACTCAATTGAAGCAAGGCTACTTAGGGCCAAGAGTCTTCAGGAATGAAGGTTTGGGTCACATCACCAGGTAAAGGTGAGGACAGAGAAGTACCTGTTCTTTGTCCTGAGGTGAGGACATAGAACAGGTAGTAGAGGAAAGTAGTTATAAACACCAGCGAAGATCATGAGATCAGTTTCAGAAACAGGTTGTTGTCATCAGTGTTTTCTCATTTTGTTACAAATGTGAATCTGTGTGTATTAAGCAAATATCTTTCTCTGCCCTCTCTTATTCACTTAACTGTTATGGAAACAGAAGTCCGTGTGCCCAATGGACAGTGAGGCCAAACTATACCAAAACATTAGAGTCTGGAAGAGAGAAAGCTTTATTGAGGGCCGTGGAAGGAAATGGGTGTTTCATGTCTTTAAAACCCCAAACTCCTCGTAAGCTTTGTCAGAGGTCTTGTTCTTGAGGTCAGATCATGGTCAGGTAACGATGTTCCTATAAATCTCCACCAAACAGATTGTTACTCTCTGTTGTGAGAAGAAAGTGCAAGGTCCCCAGGCACAGTTTTCACCCTGACTGAGAGGAGGCAGGTCTCAGTTGGCAGCTCCTCAGGGTCACTTCCACCCAGCTGTCATTGCTGAGGGAGCCAGGTGGCCAAGAGACAGCTGGCCCCCAGGTTCCTCAGGCCGCCCACACAGTGGGGCAGGTCCCTCAGACTGCATTATACCTGGACAGCTGCTGTCATTAGGTTGCCAAGGTGGGGACGGGGGAGAGGTTCACTGCCACTTCAAGACCTGGAACTGGCCAGTGAGCAGCCATGACGAGGGCTCTGGAGCCCTGCAGGTTCCAGCCTGTTCCCTGGGGACCCCCAGCTCACCTAGTGGCACAGGTCGAGTGACCAGAAGAGCCCTAAGGAGAAAGGCAGGATCCAACTCTTACCTCGCTCTCCGCCTGAGGACCACCATTCCACTGACTGTTGGCGGAATAGCCAATAAGGGTCGCCCTTTGACAGCTGGTCACTTGGGAGAGGGGCACACTGCAGCACCAACCAATAGCTGAGAAGGTCCACTAACGGTCCTCGCTTGACAGTTGCTCACTTGGGGGAGGGGCCCACCGCAGCACCAACCAATAGCTGAGAAGGTCCACTAACGGTCCTCATTTGACAGTTGCTCACTTGGGGGAGGGGCCCACCGCAGCACCAACCAATAGCTGAGCAGGTGCACTAACGGTCCTCATTTGACAGTTGCTCACTTGGGGGAGGGGCCCACCGCAGCACCAACCAATAGCTGAGAAGGTCCACTAACGGTCCTCATTTGACAGTTGCTCACTTGGGGGAGGGGCCCACCGCAGCACCAACCAATAGCTGAGCAGGTGCACTAACGGTCCTCATTTGACAGTTGCTCACTTGGGGGAGGGGCCCACCGCAGCACCAACCAATAGCTGAGCAGGTGCACTAACGGTCCTCATTTGACAGTTGCTCACTTGGGGGAGGGGCCCACCGCAGCACCAACCAATAGCTGAGCAGGTGCACTAACGGTCTTCTTTTGACCATCATCCTTTTCTCTCCCACTCCTTCTCCCTCTCCCTCTTACCAATACGATAAAACATTTATTGATTATTTGTCGAACTCCTATGGGTTCTGTTTCACTGGAGAACTCTGACTGATAGGAACACTACACAAGCATACTCTATTACCATATATTATTACAATGTACTTCATTTGTTCAGTTTCGTTCAGTTGCTCAGACATGTCTGACTTTTTGGGAACCCACAGACTGCAACACACCAGCCTTCCCTGTCCATCACCAACTCCTGGAGCTTGCTCAAGCTCATGTCCATTGAGGCGGTGATGCCATTCAACCATCTCATCCTCTGTCGTCCCCTTCTCCTCCTGCCTTCTATCTTTCCTGGCATCAGGGTCTTTTCCAGTGAGTCAGTTCCTCGCATCAGGTGACCAGAGTACTGGAGTTTCAGCTTCAGCATCAGTCCTCCTAGTGAATATTCAGGACTGATTTCCTTTAGGATGGACTGGTTGGATCTCCTTGCAGTCCAAGGGACTCTCAAGAGTCTTCTCCAACACCACAGTTCTTTGGCGCTCAGCTTTCTTTATAGCCCAACTCTCACATTCATACATAACTACTGGGAAAACTATATCTTTAACTAGACAGACCTTTGTTGGCAAAGTAACGTCTCTGCTTTTGAATATGCTGTCTAGGTTTGTCATAGCTTTTCTTCCAAGGAGCAAGCGTCTTTTAATTTCATGGCCGCAGTCACCATCTGAGTGATTTTGGAGCCCAAGAATATTAAGTCTCTCATTGTTTCCACTATTTCCCCATTTATTTGCCATGAAGTAATGGGACCAGATGCCATGATCTTAGTTTTCTGAATGTTGAGCTTTAAGCCAGCTTTTCACTCTCCTCTTTCACTTTCATCAAGAGGCACTTTAGTTCCTCTTCACTTTCTGCCATAAGTGTGGTATCATCTGCATATCTGAGGTTATTGATATTTCTCCCAGCAATCTTGATTCTAGCTTGTTCTTCATCCAGTCCAGCATTTCCCATGATGTACTCTGCATAGAAGTTAAATAAGCAGGGTGACAATATACAGCCTTGACATACTCCTTTCCCAATTTGGAATCAGTCTGTTGTTCCATGTCTGGTTCTAACTGTTGCTTCTTGACCTGCATACAGATTTCTCAGGAGGCAGGTCAGGTGGTCTGATATTCCCATCTTTTTAAGAATTTTCCACAGTTTGTTGTGATCTACACAGTCAAGGCTTTGGGCTTTGTATCTTTGTACGACATCTCAATTTTCCTTTTAACTATGACATCAATTTCTACTCACGGAACACTGTAAATCACATTATAGGTATGACTCTTCCTTAACTAAAATGTAAGACTTTAAGGACAAAAACTGTTTGCAGTAATCTTTACATTTTCTTAACAAATTACAGATGATCAATAAATATTTTAATGAATAAATGAATGGATGGATGAAAAAATTCTGCCCCAAAGCATCCAAAAAATCAACTTGTTCTTAGCTCATGTCACATTAGTCTGATCAGTTCTGTCAGTGGAACTGATGGCTAACCTGAGGTTATGCTAAAAGAGATTCAGTTCAGTTCAGTCGCTCAGTCATATCTGACTCTTTGCGACCCCATGATTCCCAGCACGCCAGGCCTCCCTGTCCATCACTGACTCCCGGAGTTCACTCAAACTCATGTCCATCGAGTTGGTGATGCCATCCAGCCATCTCATCCTCTGTCATCCCCTTCTCCTCCTGCCCCCAGCCCCTCCCAGCATCAGAGTCTTTTCCAATGAGTCAACTCTTCGCATGAGGTGGCAAAAGTATTGGAGTTTCAGCTTCAGCATGAGTCCTTCCAATGAACACCCAGGACTGATCTCCTTTAGGATGGACTGGTTGGATCTCCTTGCAGTCCAAGGAACTCTCAAGAATCTTCTCCAACACCACAGTTCAAAAGCATCAATTCTTCGGTGCTCAGCTTTCTTCACAGTCCAACTCTCATATCCATACATGACCACTGGAATAACCATAGCCTTGACTAAACAGACCTTTGTTGGCAAAGTAATGTCTCTGCTTTTTAATATTATAGGGGACTGGAACGCAAAAGTAGGAAGTCAAGAAAAACCTGGAGTAACAGGCAAATTTGGCCTTGGAATACAGAATGAAGCAGGGCAAAGGCTAATACAGTTTTGCCAAGAGAACACACTGGTCATAGCAAACACCCTCTTCCAACAACACAAGAGAAGACTCTACACATGGACATCACCAGATGGTCAACACCGAAATCAGATTGATTATATAGAGCTGTATAGAGCTTCTCCATCTCCAAAGATGAAGAAGCTCTATACAGTCAGCAAAAACAAGACTGGGAGCTGACTGTGGCTCAGATCATGAACACCTTATTGCCAAATTCAGACTTAAATTGAAGAAAGTAGGGAAAACCACTAGGCCATACAGGTATGACCTAAATCAAATCCCTTATGATTATACAGTGGAAGTGAGAAATAGACTTAAGGGACTACATTTGATAGACAGAGTGCCTGATGAACTATAGACGGAGGTTCGTGACGTTGCAGAGGAGACAGGGATCAAGACCATCCCCATGGAAAAGAAATGTAAAAAAACAAAATGGCTGTCTGAGGAGGCCTTACAAATAGCTGTGAAAAGAAGAGAAGTGAAAAGCAAAAGAGAAAAGGAGAGATATAAGCATCTGAATGCAGAGTTCCAAAGAATAGCTAGGAGAGATAAGAAAGCCTTCCTCAGCCATCACTGCAAAGAAATAGAGGAAAACAACAGAATGGGAAAGACTAGAGATCTCTTCAAGAAAATTAGAGATACCAAGGGAACATTTCATGCAAAGATGGGCTCGATAAAGGACAGAAATGGTATGGATCTAACAGAAGCAGAAGATATTAAGAAGAGGTGGCAAGAATACACAGAAGAACTGTACAAAAAAGATCTTCATGACCAAGATAATCACGGTGGTGTGATCACTGACCTAGAGCCAGACATCCTGGAATGTGAAGTCAAGTGGGCCTTAGAGAGCATCACTACAAACAAAGCTAGTGGAAGTGATGGAATTCCAGTTGAACTATTTCCAATCCTGAAAGATGATGCTGTGAAAGTGCTGCACTCAATATGCCAGCAAATTTGGAAAACTCAGCAGTGGCCACAGGACTGGAAAAGGTCAGTTTTCATTCCAATCCCAAAGAAAGGCGATGCCAAGGAATGCTCAAACTACCACACAATTGCACTCATCTCACATGCTAGTAAAATAATGCTCAAAATTCTCCAAGCCAGGCTTCAGCAATACGTGAACTGTGAACTTCCAGATGTTCAAGCTGGTTTTAGAAAAGGCAGAGGAACCAGAGATCAAATTGCCAACATCTGCTGGATCATCGAAAAAGCAAGAGAGTCCCAGAAAAACATCTATTTCTGCTTTATTGACTATGCCAAAGCCTTTGACTGTGTGGATCACAATAAACTGTGGAAAATTCTGAAAGAGTTGGGAATACCAGACCACCTGATCTGCCTCTTGAGAAACCTATATGCAGGTCAGGAAGCAACAGTTAGAACTGGACATGGAAAAACAGACTGGTTCCAAATAGGAAAAGGAGTACGTCAAGGCTATATATTGTCACCCTGCTTATTTATATGCAGAGTACATCATGAAAAACGCTGGGCTGGAAGAAGCACAAGCTGGAATGAAGATTGCTGGGAGAAATATCAATAACCTCAGATATGCAGATGACACCACCTTTATGGCAGAAAATGAAGAGGAACTAAAAAGCCTCGTGATGAAAGTGAAAGAGGAGAGTGAAAAAGTTGGCTTAAAGCTCAACATTCAGAAAACGAAGATCATGGCATCTTAGTCCATCACTGGTCCCATCACTTCATGGGAAATAGATGGGGAAACAGTGGACACACTGGCAGACTTTATTTTTTGGGTGATTCTCCAAAATCACTGCAGATGGTGATTGCAGCCATGAAATTAAAAGACGCTTACTCCTTGGAAGGAAAGTTATGACCAAGCTAGATAGCATATTAAAGAAAAAAGATTAGAAGCAACTATTTCAGGGATGAGTCACTTATAGAATCAGTAACACTTTTGTCAGTCTTTAGCTAACATTTGTTAGCTCAAATTTCCCCAAAGTTCTTAATCATAATACAGAAAGAATTTCTTCCAGTTACTACAGTGTCAGCTGTCCTCAGGCTGAAGTTGCTTAAGAACTAGGAGGACAAGAAATACAAACAGCTCGTAAGACGTCATGAGTTCTCAAAACCAAATGGCCAGAAAGAAGCCAGAGCCCAATAAACCTCGGTCCATCATTCTTTTTTAACTTGACACTGTGGAAACCACATGGTGAGCACTTAACTCGGTTACCTATTCTTAGTAGCAGGTTCTTCTTCCATATTTAGCATATTTATTAAATCAGTACAGACCAGAAGACAAGCAGTATATCCAGAATAATCAACATATAGTTCCGTGGGCTAATGAGAACAATTGCTGGAATTTCAACAGAAATAGTCTTTTAATTATCATTATAATTAATAATAATAATATAGGTAATTTTCTAACCAGCTAGGGTGAAATCACTCAACACTGAAATTGACACATAATCTCAGTTAGAATTATAGGATCAACTTCTTAGCTGCTTGGGAATCTAACAGTTTTCTTACCACTTTCAGGAAATGAGCTTGAGGATTTGGAAAATTTGGTTCATAATGAGTCATAGAATTCCAGAGTCTCAAAAGGTCAAAACCAAGAAAAGCATCTATATTCAATTTCTTTATAAGACATTGATATGTATAAGCATGAAAATGTTCAAAATATACTGTCAATGAAAACAATAAACTGCAAAACAATATATATATATAATATCAATTTTTATAAATTTGCTGACGTTGTTTAGTTGCTAAGTCATATCTGACTCTTTTGTGACCCCATGGACTATAGCCCAAGAGGCTCCTCTGCCCATAAGATTTCCCAAGCAAGAACACTGGAGTGGGTTGCCATTTTCTTTTCCAGGGCATCTTCCCAACCCAGGGATTGAACCCACATCTCCTGCATTGGCAGGCAGATTCTTTACCACTGAACCACCAGAGAAGCCCTTATAAATATAAGGAGCAAAAAAATATATATACCTTTTCTGGAAAAAAAATATGTTCTGAAAAATAAAAATAGATAGAAATATTCTGGATAAATCCAGAAGAATTTTAAAATACAAATAGTGATTATTTTTGAGGGAATAAAGTTATACAGTGACTACAATAAGAGCTCACATTATTTCCCCTTTCTGTATATATGCTGCTTAAAATGTGACTTTGCAACCAAAATATGGAGTAAATTTCTCCTCTACTTGAATCTTGGCTGGCCATGAGTCTGCTTTGGCCAATAGAAGAAGCAGGAAAAAGGGAATGCCAGTACAAACCCAGGCCTCAAAAAGCTTCCACTTGCTCTTGTAGGGCCCTGCTCAGCCATCATGAGACCAGCCTGCTGGTGATAAAAAACACACAACCCAGACACCTCCATTGCCCCAACTGACAGCCAGCTCCACCAGATTTGCAAATGAGGCTATCCTAAACCAGTTACTCTAGCCAACATACTTGCTAACCACAGACAGATAAGCCAGTTCAGGTATGATCTACTAAGCTTGGACCAGATCAGCAGAACCACCCAACAAATATTTAAAGTCATGAGCAATATAAACACTTACTATTTCAAGCCACTGGATTCAGGTGAGATTTGTTATATAGTAATAGTTAACTGACATCCTGGTTGTTCAGATGGTAAGGAATCTGCCTGCAATACAGGAGACCCGGGGTCAATCCCTGGGTGGGGAAGATCCCCTGGAGATGGGAATGGATACCTACTCCAGTATTCTTGCTTGGAAGAAGGAGCCTGGCAGCCTACAGTCTATGCGATCCTGAAGAGTTGGACATAACTGAGTGACTAACACATAATGGTTAAGTGAATACAACCTGATAATCCCTTCCTACAATGTTACAGTTTTACAATAAGAAAAATGTATTGCTTTCTAAAGCAAAATTAAAAATTTTAAAGTATCTCACCTTCTAAAGAGAAGAAAACTAAAACCCTCAAGGGGTATTGCCCAACTGGCAAGAACTCTGGCTACAAGTGGCAAAAATCTGACTCAAAATTTCAGCAAATCAGCTAACTTACTGATTCACAGGATTTTGAGGCCTCCAGTTTCAGTAACAGCTGAATTTAGATGATCAAAATATTTGTCTGAATATTTTTCTCCTTTTTATATCTTCATTTCTTCTACTACTAATAGAAGTAGTAGAAATTATCTTTCATTCTCAGGCAGGTAATTCCAACAGTGAGAAGATGCGGGAGTGGAGGGTTAGCAGTCTCCCAAGTAAAAGAGAATTCTCCTTTCCCAGAAATTCTGGCAAATTTCAGGATTCACTTTAACTGGTCCAGTTTGGGTCACATGCCCATCTCTCAAGCGATCACTGCTGTCCTTATCAGCCAGGCTTGTTTACACTGCATACCTCATTCACAGGTTGGCACTGAATGGAGAAAGGACAGTTATTCAAAGGAAAATTGAGGCACCACTGCTCTGAAAAGGGTAAAGTGGGAGTTTGGCAGGGGAAATTAAAAAAAAAAAAAACACACACCAAAAAAAACAGGCTTTAATACCTAAGAACATATAACTAGTAAATGACCACAGTGAAAAAGTGAAGTGAAAGTGTTAGTCACTCAGTCATGTCAGACTCTGCAACCCCATGGATTGTGGGCCACCAGGCTTCTCTGTCCATGGAATTCTCCAGGGAAGAATACTGGAGTGGGTAGCCATTCTCTTTGCCAGGGGATCTTCCCAATCCAGGGATGGAACCCAGGTCTCTCATATTGCAGGCAGATTCTTTACCATTTGACGCACCAGGGAAAACCAGTAAGTGACCAAGTTGGGACTAACTCCCAGGTCTTCTGACCCCCAGCACAGCACTGGAAAACACCATTCCACACACTGGAATACGGTCTATTTATCTCTGCTTTTGCACTCTTCCTCTATCTGCTAAGAAGTGTAAAAAAAAAAAAATATGAAACATTCTGCTGTGTGAAAACTCATGACAAAATGCTGTTTTCACAAGTTAAAATGAAGCAGCCATCATCCATTTTAGGGAAGCAATAAAATTGCATTCCTTCTTTCCATAACTATCTTGTAGCCACCAACCCCTATGTGCCTTAACCTGTTCTATGACTCTACCAGTAATTAAATGAAAAGTAATACATACATTCTAAAAGGAGGTTAAGTTTAATTATCACAACCAATCAGTTTTTCAAACGCTCCCGAGTAAAGTGTAAAATGTACCTTATCACACGAAACATAGGGAGGTCATTGCTTGATACATGGGATAATATGGGTCTGTGAAAATAAAATCCTGAAAGGAACTTTTACTATACTTAAGTAACTTCATGTTTTTCTGCTACAGTTTCAAAATACTGACATATTATCACATTTGCCACAACCTCTGATGACAAAGCCTCCTGCTGCTGCTGCTGCTAAGTCACTTCAGTCGTGTCCAACTCTGTGTGACACCATAGATGGCAGCCCACCAGGCTCACCCGTCCCTGGGATTCTCCAGGCAAGAACACTGGAGTGGGTTGCCATTTCCTTCTCCAATGCATGAAAGTGAAAAGTGAAAGTGAAGTCACTCTAGCTCACTGTAAAGAAAAAGAAAATTAAGACCCATAGGGTGAAATCAGCATGTTCAGTTTCATCGTTTGACTAGATATGTCTCAACTCTGATCACCTAGGAGTGGAAAGGATTCTGACCTGCCAAGTGGAAGGCAGAGACATTTTCTTCCACATACTTTGACGTCACAAGGACAAAACCCGAACATACTGGAGAACATTTGATATTCTCACCATCCTCAAAGAAAACATCCTCCTTGTCTGATTCATTTGGTAATTAATCATGGACTGCCTTGTGATGCTTCTTTCTCGGTTATTTTGAACCAGGAATTAAATCTTTATACTTAACATGTCTTATGTTTGCTTTGTCTCCCAGTTAGATACCATGACTTGAGGACATGGACTCTTTCATAAGCCAGTGAAGACCAGCTCCCTTTGTGCCATTTCCAATCAAGTACTACGAACTGGTAGGATGTTGGGAAGTTTAATGTCAGGGCTCTATGGGAAAGAAGGCTGAAGTCATTGGTCATGCCTGCCATGGGTCTCACAGGGCAGGAGTGGGTGACCTCAAGTTAATCTGCCTTGTCCCCCCATCAACCCAGTCCCCAGCTCCCCTCTCATTTGACACAAGAGCTTCATGTTTTTCATGAAACACCAATCTATTTTCTTTATCCAGGATTCTAATCTTTGTATGGGTATCGGTTCAGTTCAGTTCAGTCGCTCAGTCGTGTCTGACTCTCTGCGACTCCATGAATCGCAGCATGCCAGGCCCCCCTGTCCCTCATCAACTCCCGGAGTTCACTCAAACTCATGTCCATCGAGTCAGTGATGCCATCCAGCCATCTCATCCTCTGTCGTCCCCTTCTCCTTCTGCCCCCAATCCCTCCCAGCATCAGAGGCTTTTCCAATGAGTCAACTCTTCACATGAGGTGGCCAAAGTATTGGAGTTTCAGCTTCAGCATGAGTCCTTCCAATGAACACCCAGGACTGATCTCCTTTAGGATGAACTGGTTGGATCTCCTTGCAGTCCAAGGGACTCTCAAGAGTCTTCTCCAACACCACAGTTCAAAAGCATCAATTCTCTGGTGCTCAGCTTTCTTCACAGTCCAACTCTCACATCCATACATGATCACTGCAAAAACCACAGCCTTGACTAGACAGACCTTTTTTGGCAAAGTAACGTCTCTGCTTTTGAATATGCTGTCTAGGTTTGTCATAGCTTTTCTTCCAAGGAGCAAGCGTCTTTTAATTTCCTGGCTGCAATCACCATCTGCAGTGATTTCAGAGCCCAAAAAAATAAAGTCTGACACTGTTTTCACTGTTTTCCCATCTATTTCCTGTGAAGTGATGGGACCAGATGCCATGATTATATTGGGTAGCGATCTAACTTTTATTGTATGGGTATAGATCAATAAAAGTTAGATCGCTACCCAATATATATGCAGGCAATTGCTTTAAAATAAATTTATTTGTTTTCCTATCAGAATGTTATCATGTACTTTGTGTAGCAAATATATAAAATGAAGGGAAAATGACAGTAATTATAATAAAATAAAGAAAAATGACTTTAATTATGTCAACCAAAGATAACCACTGATGATATTTTTGGGGTGTCCCTTACTAAACAATTTATTTTTCTATTTGGATTACCCAAAGTTGGTCTATGCCAGTATATATCTTTTTAAATGTTTGTATCACTTAACACTATATCCTAAACATTTTAAAAGTCATCATTCTGGGAGGGAGGAGCAAGAGGCAGGGGACATATGTATACCTATGGTGGATTCATGTTGCTGTGTGGCAAAAAAAAATACAATATTTTAAAGTAATTATCTTTCACTTAAAAATAAATAATTTTTATAAGTCATTATTCTTTCCCCAAAATGTGTTTACTCTCAATAATATTCTTTACATGGATTCCCATGGGTTGATTTTCAATTTAATTGAGCATTTATTTCTATTAAATGATATTGGTTTTGATAATTTAGATAGAATTTTCTTAACAGCAGTGGAGCTTCTTACTGCATCATTATAGTAAATAAAGTATTCTCAGGGGTTCTTCTTCCAAAGTGGAAAATATTCTGGATTCAAACCCAGCCAAGCTACGAGTCCACCTTGTTTATTCAGTGTTAGAAACACTAATGATCTTATAAGGAGAGGAGAATAATAGTTAAGTTATGTGTATCTATTGGAATATAATCTGGAAGCACACTCTGTCTTTTTTGTTTTCTTACTGAATTAAGAGTTTACACTAATTATATCTGGTTATATGTTTTCTTCCCTTAATTATTTATAGAGTCTGCACATCCTTCCAGCCAGAGGGGAAAGAATCATCTTATCAGCAGAGAATCTCATTAACCTCATGGCAAGTAACACAGTCTGCATTTCATTCAGGGAACATTCTACAGAAGCTGTCCTAGGGATTACAGCCGGCAGAAAGAAGAGTCAGCAAGAGCTAGAACATTCTAGCAATCATCCTAGGTAGGTCATTCGTAGGCATCCTTATTGTTGTATACATTTATGCAAAGTTTGTTGAAACTTTACGCCTATTTAGCTTTTGTAAGTTATTTAATGTTAATCTACATTGGACGTTCTTAAACTTAAATGTGCATAGTAACCATCTAGAGGTTTGTCAAAAATTCACATTCCCCTGATTCAGCCCAAACCTGCTAAATTAGAATCCTAGAATTTAGAATAGGGAAATGGGAGAATCTGTAGTGTCACAAGTTCTCTACATGATGCTGATGCAACCAGTGGGGAACCACAGCCACAAACAAGCAAAATTTCAGTCAAGAACTTGTTATTTTGTCTGCTTGATTCAGTGTCAAATAAATTGAATAAATTGAATAATTATCTTGATGAAATAAATGTTCCCTCAATCAAGCCAACTAATACATACTAAGCATAAATATTGTGCTCATCTGTGTCCTCAACCAATGGTTTGCCATTCTTCCATAATCAAACCATAGGACTCTGATAACTAGTCCCCCATAAACACCCCCAAAATTTCTATAACATCCTCAAGAGCCAATTTGCACATCGAGCAAAAAAAAAAAAAAAAAAAAACCTAGGATTATTGCCTTGTTTATATAATTCCAGCAAAGAGCAAGGACAACTAACATTTTAGTTGGCCTAAATGGCTTTAGGGTGGGGAAATATACCTTGTCTGGTTGGCATTTTGAAATACTAGAAACACCCAAGGCTTCTCATCTACTACTCCCTACTCATTCATCATTGCTTTGTTACTCATACTCATTGCTTCAGTTTGCTAGGAAAGTATATATTTTAGGATACTCACAGAGTGATAAGGAGAACAGAATTTATTTCGAATAGCAAGGGAAGAATAAAAGACACTGTGTAATCAAGAGCTACATTGTGAAGAAAAGATCCTGAGTGCCAAAGGAATTTAGTGAAGAAAAAAACTATACAAGATTTGGTCTCTATAATTACATTAGCCTTGCAGATGGCAGCTTGCCTGCAACTGAGTAGTGTCTCATGATCTTTATTTTAAATGTCTCATTATATTACCATCCCTGGAGCCTGGATGGGTTAACTGTTTTTGTCAGCTGATATATCTGGGGAGCTTTCTTGAAAGCCTGGTTTTTACCATAAAGCAATCAGGTAATCCTCCCAACATAAAGTAAATTTAAAGAAGCAATTATACTTCACCCTCTCCTTCTGTCTGGGGTAAAATAATTTTTCACCCCAGCAATTGGATTGTAAATTGCCAAAAACCCATCACTTTCAGAAAGTTTGTCATATATAATAAAAAGGAAACTTTGATCACTTGTAGCTAGCTTCATTTTACTACACTACTGTAAAAGAATTTTTGTCTTAATATAAAGGAAATACTAGCATTTAGAAAACAAACCCTACTTAACATGGCTTTGGATATAAATATACTTTAAACATAACTTCAGAATATCTTTGTTACAAGAAAAATAACTTTTATGCTTGTAATTCTACCAACCAGAAAGAAACACTGTTAACATTTTGGTATATAACATTCCAAACCTTTTCCTAAATGTATCTCTGTCTCTATCTCTCTCTCTCTGTCACACGTACACACACACACACACAGATTTGAATTATACATATGAAAAATATTTTAGAGAAATATTATAAAATTACATATAAGATAATTTTATAAATAAGGCAGTATGCCATACATCCGTTTTGTAAGCTGCTCTTCTTACTCTACCTGTGAACATATTTTCCTGTATCAAAAATATTCATCTACAATGTTATTTTTAATCAATAACTTGAATTCTATTATACAGATATACAAAAATATAGTCAATCAATTACACACTGGCAGACATTTCAATTTTTTCAAATTGTTTGCTATTAAATAATTACAATCATGAACAACAATAAAATATTTTCACCAGTGATTAAATTTTCAGGATGAATTTCTAGACATGGAATTTGGTGATCAAGAATATTCTTGTGATACACATAACACCAAGTTTTCCTGGCCCCAGCCCAGTCCACAACCATTTGCCCAAGGTGTTAGCACAAGAGAAGAGTAACTCTAAGGCAAACCAACCTTTTTAAACAGCATGACCTCCTGTCCTAGCCTATACTGCAGTGCTCAACATATGACTGAGCTGAAATGCCTCCTCCCCATCACCTGTCAAGTAGGGGAAGACCAATAAGGCAAAGGGGATAGAACCCCTACAAGGCACATTCCACTCACCCATTCCACAAGCATGTATTAAACACAGTTTATGCCAGGTACTGTGAATGGTGCTAGTGATACCAACCAGCATTTTGAACAGAGATAATGACAGATTCATAGATAATCCTGGAAGGATGTGACAACGTGCCGTGTGTCATGAGCCAGGTGCCCTGAAAACACAAAGGACAAGGTAACAGGCTCTGAGAGGTCAGAATCACGCATCATAGAGAAGGTCAACAATCCCGAGCCTAAAGAAAGCCACAATTTTTTCAGGTAAACAAGCAGACAGGAGAAGGACATCATAGTCAGAGGGAACAGACACCAAAGGCTCAGAGGCCGATGTGAACGGCAAGTTCTGGGAAATAGCAAGAAAATGATGGGTACAGTGAGAAGGCATAGACCCCCAGAAACACTAGGACGTGAGGATGGGAGCATGGCCTAGGTTAGCCCTCAAAGGCCTTTAAATGCCATGTAAAGGATTCAGGACACCAAAAGATATTGAAGAAGTCTTCTTTAAAAAATGAGTTTGAGAAGATTTTTCATCTTTAAAAACATGAATTCATTTGACCAGACAGTAGTTAAACCTAAGGGTTTGGAGTCACCTGGAGCTGAAGATAGTATCTATCTCACATTTACTAGGCATCAGGTACCACACTCTCACACATTATACCCTATCACAAAACCCCACATTAAGTACTGTTCTACAGACAATCAAACTGAGGATCAGAGAAGTTCAAAAACTTGCCCACAGCTACAAAATAGTAACTAGTATATTCGAACATGAGCCACATCATTCATCATTCCTAAGCCAGCAGTTTTATCTTCTGCAAACATTTTGTCCAAACAATCCAGACAGCCCGCCTCTCCAACAACAAAAAATTCTACATCTTGACAGAAGCTATCATCGGCTTTGACACAGGGTTTTTCCAAAGCTGATGTTTCTGTATTTGGTCCCAGGGATTACTGGCTTCTTAGGCCACAGAGTGGCCCTGGCATGTTGCCATTCTGGGTCTTGCAGAAGGGCAATCTTCTATTTGAAAGATTGCATTGGGAAAAGGCTCTTCTGTAATGCCCTGATAGGAACCATTGCAACTGAGTGCCACTGCCTGGCAGTGTGTCTGAGGCTAGTGATGGATAGAAGAGGAGAGTGACATTTATTAAATCAGGTTGTATCCTCCATGCGGAGGAATGAGGAGCAGGAGTAAATAAGCGGGAGTGATTCACTAAACCTGCTTCGGCAATCTGCAAAGACTTTATTCCAGGCTCACAGCAGGGAAAAACAGACGTAAATCTTGTCCATAAAGCTCTCCGGGAATGAAATCTATCATATCACTGGAAGAGGAGAGAGAGAAATCAGCTCTGCAGTTGTGGGCTGCGTCCAGCGACCAGTCACAGCTGTCAATATTCAAATTTCCCCTGGACGCTTAATAAGATGCAACCAGCAATATCTGCACATGCGCACAGCACTGACCAATAGGGACGTGAGGCTCCACAGGACAGAGCCACTTTGATGTAGGAGGAAACAGGCTCAGTGCAGGGAAAACGAGAGGTGGGCGTGGTTCGAAGGCTATAAACTGTCAGGAGGAATAAAAGCAGGATTCTACGAGGGAGAATCTTCACACTGCATCCATCTTCCCCCATGGTCAGCCACTATCTCCCTAAACCGAATGCGATCTTACTGGCAGTCCCAGCCCCCTGTGCAGGGGAGATGAGTCAGTGCATAGAGGTATCAGAGGAAGAGGGAGGCAGGAAAGGTTTAGCAACTAGTAACCTTTCCACCCTCCTGCACTAAACTATGGGTCCTAATTGTTACTGAGCCTTTTGCTATGTGCCAAGCACTATGCCAAGTTCTTTATGTGTGTATTCACTTTATAAAACAACCCTCTGAAGTGGAAACTATTGTTATCCCTAATATACAGATGAGGGTTTTTAGTAACTTCCATGGAGTCACCCATGTCATGAGTAGCTCTACCAGGTTTTATGTAGAGCCTTATACCCTAAGTGTAGGCTAGATCACCTGAAGTATTTACACTTGGGTCTGTTCTCCAAGGCCACTGCTAAATTATTATTTCTCCAGAAGGGATGGCACCACACCATTACTGATTTCCTGGTTCACTTCATAATATCTACCACAACGTGGACATATTTATTTCCTCTTGGCTTATTTATTATCATTCTGTTCTCCCCAATAGACTATAAGCTCCAAGAGAAAGAGGATTCTATGTATCACATTTGCTAGTGATTCATCGTCTAAAACCATGCTCAACACATGCAAAGCTTTCATTCCATATTTGTTGAATGAACGGTTTGCCATTCATACTCTTGGTTTAAGTATGAATTTAGGTCATGAGCTTCCCAGAGGCAGGGCATGTGTTTCATTTGTTTCCATGGCCCACTGTCTAATTCAGGGCCTTGACCCAAATTGAGTATGCAATTAATGTTCAGTGCCATGTAGTATAAAACAGGTGTCTGAAAACAGGTAGGAACTTCCCCGGTGGTCCAGTGGTTAAGAATCTACCTTGCAGGATGTGTGGTTTTGATCCCTGGAAAGGAAATGGCAACCCACTCCAGTGTTCTTGCCTGGAGAATCCCAGGGATGGGGGAGCCTGGTGGGCTGCCGTCTATGGGGTCGCACAGAGTCAGACACGACTGAAGTGACTTAGCAGCAGTAGCAGCAGGGAACTAAGCTATTTCAAAATAGCCCACAGGCAACTAAGCCTGTGCACCACAACTGAATCTGTGTGCTACAATGAAAGGGCCCACATGCCACAACTGAGACCCAAGGCAGCCAATTTAAAGAAGAAGAAGAACAGGTATATGCCCTTAGGAGCAGACAGACCTGAGCTTAATCACATGATAATTGTTTAAGCTTGAGAAAGTTACTTAAACAATTTGTGTCACCACAGTTGCAACATCTATAAAATGATAGAATTGTGCAGAGGATTAAATGATAAAAATCTTGGCACCTAGTCACTTCTTAACATTACTTGCCATGTTCTTGATCATCTACGTCTGGGGTAATGTCAGGCATGTAGCTCAAAAATATTTGTTGAATTACTGAAAGGGAAATCAGTGTTCGGGGAGATGGAGCTCCTGACAGCTTCCAGGCCATGAAGCCAAGAGCATGGAGTACAGGATTGTGGGTAGGCTGAGTCCATTAAAATTGGTCTCGGTTCTCCCAAATTCATATGCACCCAGAACCTCAGCATGTGACCTACCTGGAAATAGGATCTTCTGCTGATGTCACTAGTTAAGAATCTAAAATAAAGATAAAAATCATCTAGAATTTAGGGTGGCCCTTTCTCTTTTAAAGAAGAAGAGAGAACACAGAGTAACCCAGAGAGCAAGGCCCTGTGCAGATGCAGGGGCGAAACCTGGAGTTATGATGCCATAAGCCAAGGAATGCCAGTAGCCGCCAGAACCTAGATGAGACCAGGATTCCCCTCTAAAGCCTTGTCAGGCATGTAGCCCTACTGACACAGCCATTCCAGACTTCTGATCTCCAAAACTGTGAGAGAACACATTTCTGTTGTTTTAAGCTATCCAGTTTGTAGTACTTTGTAATGGCAGCCCTAGGAATCAAATATAGTAGTGAGAAAAAGTGTTAGTTGCTCAGTCATAGCTGACTCTTCATGACCCCATGGATTCGTAGCCTGCCAGGCTCCCCTGTCCAGGGCATTTCCCAGGCAAGAATACTGAAGTGAGTAACCATTTCCTTCTCCAGGGGATCTTCCCGATCCAGGGATCAAATCTGCATCTCCTGCACTGCAGGCAGATCAGGGCCACCAGGGAATGTAGATGCTGTTTGAGAATACAGCTTATAGCTTAAATAAAACAACTACAAATGACCCATATTTGAAGCATTATAGGTGTACCTCTCTGGAGACATACATGCTTAATGAATAAATTTCTTAATTCACAGACAAGATGAATTAGAGAGCAAGGACCTTCTCAAAATTATTTGGCACAAGATTGCCTTAAAGAACTAGATTCAATTTAGCATAACTTGTTTACCCACAAGTTTTTAGCCCACACTTGGTGAGCAGAATAAGATACAATTATAAAAACTGTTGTCCTGGAATCAACTACAGTTCTTATCTTCACCCCATAAAAAGAGCTGAGCTGCATATTTATTAGGCATCTCCCTTCTGATCTTGTTTTAAAGTAAACTAGTTCGTTGAAGTATAACCTACATGTAGAAACGTTTCCTGCGTGCTGTGTGGCTTGGTGAATTTTTCGAACTGTTCATACCCATGGAATCAAGAAAGAACTAGAACTTGATAAGCATTCTAGAAGCCTCTCCCCTGTCTCTCCACCAATCACTACTCCTCCTCCATGAGAGGTAGCCACCATCCTGACCTACATCTTCGATCAGTTTGGCCTGTTTTGAATATTATATAATGGAATCACACGGTATTTATTCCATGTCAGCTTGTTTTGCCAACATCTCTGAGATTTATCCATGTTGTTGCATAGACGGTAGTTTGTAGTTTGGGATTTCTGTGTAAATATAATAATTTAATTATCAACTGTATTGTTGATTTAGGGTTTAGTGGCCACAACATTGGAATAACGTTCTATGAACATTTTCCTATCTGCCTCTCAGTGTAGATACGAACGTTTCCTTTGGGATAGTTAACATGTTAGTGTTGAATTATGAAGGCATTAGATATCCATACACACTTTCAGATTTCTGATATACAATTTTTGCTATTTTCATCGATTTTTAGTGGCAATTTCATGGTGGTTTTCATTTGTGTTACTGTTGTAATTAAAATGTTGGGCACCTTTCAAATATTTTCAAATATTGATTGTTCTCTTTGGTCAAGTGCCTATATAAGTCTTCCCATTTAACAAAAAAAAAATTGGTTGCCAACTTGAACACATTTTTAGCTTAAGGTTTTCCATGTAAATATTTTACAAAGATCACATGATAAACATTTCAGCAAGCCAAGTACTATAAACAAGAGTCTGAGAAGAACAGAAATTTTTGTCTTGCTATGTGGTTAGATCACCTCCCTTTTTTGTTGGACAGAGGAAAGTCTTGAAAAAAGATATGGGAGCTGAGTCTTGAGGCTCGAGGTCCATTTGGGGCCATAAAACTGGATATGTGGAGGCGAACAGGCTGTGGAATTCCCCTGGAAGTCAGTTGGAGAACATTTTAAATCCTTCATTTCCATTTCAGCAGCCACATCTTTGCCCCTCTCTCTTTTCATAAGTAATGGGAAGGCAGCACAAATGATTCAGGGTTCCTTTTCTCAGCTCATAGGAAACTCATCCATCAGTGATTATTTTGATACATGGAGATGAGGTTTTTTTGTCCCCCCGTGAATCCCTGCAGTGTTCTTCTATATCCTTCCTTGTCCTAGTAAAAAGAATTGCTTTTCTTTCTAATTTTTACTTTGCTTTCAGGGAAAATATTTTGTTCCAATAAGTATGATTGGTTACTTTAGATATGGTTTCTGTTCATACCGATGCTCTGTTCATTGGAATGACCAATTTGAACTATTTTGGCTTTGTTGATGGTAAAGTGATGCAATTTTCCAGAATTCAGACTGTGCTAAAAATACCTAAAATAGTACTTTGAGTTCTCCTGAGGAGTGAAGAAAGTGTTATACTAAACAGAGAGATTACCATTCCTATTGGCATTTCAGACCTTGGGTTAGACTGGTTCCAAATAGGAAAAGGAGTACGTCAAGGCTATATATTGTCACCCTGCTTATTTAACTTATATGCTGAGTACGTCATAAGAAACGCTGGACTGGAAGAAACACAAGCTGGAATCAAGATTGCTGGGAGAAATATCAATAACCTTAGATATGCAGATGACACCACTCTTATGGCAGAAAGTGAAGAGGAACTAAAAAGCCTCTTGATGAAAGTGAAAGTGGAGAGTGAAAAAGTTGGCTTAAAACTCAACATTCAGAAAACAAAGATCATGGCATCTGGTCCCATCACTTCATGGGAAATAGATGGAGAAACAGTGGAAACAGTGTCAGACTTTATTGTTTTGGGCTCCAAAATCACTACAGATAGTGACTGCAGCCATGAAATTAAAAGACGCTTACTCCTTGGAAGGACAGTTATGACCAACCTAGATAACATATTGAAAAGCAGAGACATTACTTTGCCAACAAAGGTTCGTCTAGTCAAGGCTATGGTTTTTCTCACATCATGTATGGATGGGAGAGTTGGACTGTGAAGAAGGCTGTGCGCCGAAGAATTGATGCTTTTGAACTATGGTGTTGGAGAAGACTCTTGAGAGTCCCTTGGACTGCAAGGAGATCCAACCAGTCCATTCTGAAGGAGATCAGCCCTGGGATTTCTTTGGAAGGAATGATGCTAAAGCTGAAACTCCAGTATTTTGGCCACCTCATGCGAAGAGTTGACTCATTGGAAAAGACCCTGATGCTGGGAGGGATTGGGGGCAGAAGGAGAAGGGGACGACAGAGGATGAGATGGCTGGATGGCATCACTGACTCGATAGACATGAGTCTGAGTGAACTCCGGGAGTTGGTGATGGACAGGGAGGCCTGGCGAGCTGCGATTCATGGGATCGCAAAGAGTCGGACATGACCGAGGGACTGAACTGAAGTGAACTGATAGAGGAAAACCCTGGGGGAAAGATCTGCAGAATTGAAAATGCTGTCCTCAGGGATTTTTATTAGGTGAGTTCCCCACCTAATTATTTTGAAATGTTACCTCTGAAACACACCAGAGCAGGCTCAATCTCAGGGGAAGCTACATGTAAATTAGGAAGGGCAAATTTTCTCCACTTAGCAAGTCTCTCTTCTTAGTGACAGACCTAAGTTTCTAGGGGCTTATACCCTGAATCTAGGGCTGGAAATCACAACCAGCACTGGTGACAAATACCTTTGTTGGTTCTTCTTGCGAAATATATCTTAATGAAATAATAAAGGATATGCACAAAGATTTGCAAACAAGGATGGTCATATCAGCATTATTTATAATGGAAAAAGTGAAAGTGTGAAAATGTTAGTTGCTCAGTTGTGTCCAGCTCTTTGCAACCTGCCAGGCTTCTCTGTCCATGGAATTCTCCAGGCAAAGATACTGGAGTGGGTTGCCATTTCCTTCTCTAGGGGATCCTCCCAACCCACGGATTTGAACCTGGGTCTCAGGCAGATTCTCTACTGTCTGAGCCACCATGGAAGCCTCTTTATAATGGTAAGATATTGCCAATTACCTAAATATTAAAGAACAAAAGATTAGAGTTATATGTTTTATATTTTTGCTTAAATGTGCTTTCTGTTTTTTCACAAAAAATCAATTTCTTATTTAAGATATTTTAAATTAAGTAATATTAAAAATCAAGTTAGATTACTAAAGAAGATAATATAGGAGAGAAATTGCAAAGAATTATTTTGTAATCTTTGAAATAGACCTTTAGGATGGAGCTGTGTGGGATTTCCAGTTTGCAGTAATCACCTTTAGGAAAGGAGGATAATGAAATAATAGATGAGGCAGCTGGTTCCTGCACAGACTCTTGTTTGACAGAAAACAGTAACAATAGATTTGTCCTTGAGCCTAGAGATAGTTACCATTTAAGTGCTAATAGATGTCAGGCCATGCGCCAGATATAAACCTTACATGTATCACTTAATTTGGCCAAAGACGTGATACAGGTACATTTCATGATCAACACCTCCATCCTCCCGCAACTCCATCCTTCCTATCAACTCTATGTCGCCGGTCCCCCACCACCAACCTTCTGAGTTAGAGGCTGACTGCCACATGCTTCCCTCCTGTTCTGGACCTTCTTCCCCACCCCACAGTCACGTTATACAGCAAAACCACTCATGTATTCTTCCATTCAACAGTGAGTCAGGCACGAACCCCAGCAGGCCAACTCCAGAATCAAGCACTTCTCCTCTTTGCCCAACTAGCCTTGGCACACAAACAAGTTCTGATCTTTACAGACATGGGTTCAAATCCCCATGCTGCCAGCTTCTAGCTGGATGGGATCTAGGGCAAATCACCAAGAACTCAAAACCATGTTTCCTTCCATTATAAAAATGGGTTAACCAATGGTAAGTGTTTCATAGGGTTAACATGAGGGTTAAATTAAATAAGACAGTTCAGCAAAACCCAGCATACAATTTTAGTTCAATTGATTGTAATTGAACTGAAATAGTGGCCCATCAAACCAGATTCCTGAAATAAAATTTTTTTGTGTTAACTGCAACATTTGGAAAGTGTCTGAAAATGAACCATATAAATAGAGCCATTTGCTAAGTATATAAATGCTGAGTTTCTATCGAGGTCAATTTGTCCCCAGTCATCCCATATTATCATTTTATACAGGTCTGATGGAGCGCCTTCTGTTCTGGGAAGTAAGCACCTCCTCTAGCAAACATTTCTCTGAACTGCCTTTCTCTCAGAGGTATTATCTTCTGGTCTCTGTGATTCCTCCCAACAAGATTTAAAATGAGATATTATGTTACATCATACTCAAAAAATTTGGCACAGCATTTGAAAGAAGGAAGGACCCTCTGAGACGACGACTCCTGTTGCTCCTCCATCTTTAAGGTGCACACAAATCAACCTGAGGTTTGGAATAAATCAAACACAGCTTCTGATTTAGCAGATCTGGGTTTGGGCCTGAGCTGCTATATTTCTAAGATGCTCCCATGTGATGTGGCGCTGCTGGTCTGGGGATCACACTGAGAGGAGCACAGCCTCAGAGTCCTCTTTCTTTAACTTCCCCATATATCTGATTCACTTCAAAGCTGTTAAAATACTGCTGCCGGGTTTTCACCCATATAGATTCTAATTTTGCAGATGTAGGATGTACCCTAGGCAATGGGCATTTTTGTTGTTAGTACCGCTACATACAAGGAAATGGTAGCACATTTATATAGAAGTTGTCATAGGTCATAAATGGAGAGAATATACTATGATCTCCAGGAAAAAGAAAATATTTATGTAGACATATGGCCTAGATTGCTTTCTCTCAGGTAGAATACCACTGAAGTATGATTGCTACTTACTGGGTATTTACTAAGAAGCAAGTCCTTTGTTAGAAGGCACATATATTTCACTTGATCTAAGATAACCTACTAGGGTAGGTATTATCATACCCATTTCACGTGACACTCAAAAATTAACCAATTGTCCAAGAGTCAAACAGCTTGCAGCTAAGACAGCTTCACTTAATGGTGAATAGATGGGGAAACAATGCAAACAGTGACAGACTTTATTTTGGGGGGCTCTAAAATCACTGCAGATGGTGACTGCTGCCATGAAATTAAAACACACTTGCTCCTTGGAAGAAAAGCTATGACCAACCAACAGCATATTAATAAGCAGAGACATTACTTTGCCAACAAAGGTCCATCTAGTCAAAGCTATGGTTTTCCCAGTAGTGATGTATGGATGTGAAAGTCGAACTGTAAAGAAAGCTGAGTGCTGAAGAATTGATGCTTTTGAACTGTGGTGTTTGAGAAGACTCTTGAGAGTCCCTTGGACTGCAAGGAGATCCAACCAGTCCATCCTAAAGGAGATCAGTCCTGAATATTCATTGGAAGGACTGATGCTGAAGCTAAAACTCCAATAATTTGGCCACTTGATGCAAAGAGCTGATTCATTGGAAAATACCCTGATGCTGGGAAAGATTGAAGGCGGGAGAAGAAGGGGATGACAGAGGATGAGATAGTTGGATGGCATCACCAACTCAATGGACATGAGTTTGAGTAAGCTCCGGGAGTTGGTGATGGAGAGGGAGGCCTGGCATGATGCAGTCCATGGGGTCACAAAGAGTCAGACACCCATGTCCAACTCTTTATGACCCCATTGATTGCAGCCCAGGAGCATGCACAGGCTCCTCTGTGCATGAGGATTCCCCAGGCAAGAATACTGGAGTGGGTTGCCATGCCCTCCTCCAAGAAAATCTTCCCAACCCAGGGATTGAACCCAGGTCTCCCACATTGCAGGTGGATTCTTTACCATCTGAGCCATCAGGTACATCCTAGAGTCAAAGGTGGGATCAAAACCAAGACAGTCTGAAGGCAAGGTTTAGCAGTGCATCTTTTTTATTTCTTTAACAGCTGTATTGAGGTCTAACTGGCATACAATTAACTGCGTATAAAGGGGATGATTTGATGAGTTTTGAAATATGTCTACATCTAAAAAATCATCATCATGATCCAAAAAAGTGATTCCACCTCCCCTAAAAGCTTTCTCATGCTCTTGTATCATCCCTCTCTCCTGATCGCTACCCTAACCCTACACGACCAGTGGTTTTTTTGTCACTATACTTTGGTTTTTGAGAGTTATATTTAAATGGAATTATAGACTATGTACCTTCTCAGCTGCCTACTTTTACTCAGCATATAAATTTTGAGATTCATCCACATTATCGGGGGTGTCAATAGTTCCCTCTTATTTTTTTCCTAAGTGATATTCCATTTTATGAATATTCCACAATTTGTTCATCCATTCACCTGTTAATGAACACTGGATTGTTTCCAGTTTGAGACAACTACAAATACACTGCAAAGAGCAATCATGTAATATCTTTGTGGGAATATATGCTTTCATATCTCTTGGATAAATATGCAGGAGTGGGATGACCAGGTCATATATTAGCTGCATTTAACTTTTTGAGGAATGGCCAGATTTCCTTCCAAGGTGACTGCACCACTTTACATTCTTACCAGCAGTGTTACAGGGTTCTGGTGACTACATGTTCTCATCCACACTTAGTATAGGCTAGTCTTTTTAATTTTAACAATTGTAATGGATACGTGGTGATACCTTGTTGTGGGTTTTTTTCAGGTTTTACAACTTTTTATTTGCATATTAAAAACCTGTACATTCCAATAATTAAAATCATCTGAACAACAAAAAAATGGCACTCTGATTAAAGTGCATTTTACAGCCCACAAGTCAGCCTGGACCAGCTTGCTTTTTACTCCAGATTTCACTCTCATTCCATCCAGCTTTCTCCTTCACCACCAAGCAAGTTCTTTTCCTTCCCTGCCAGGCAAGCAGACAGGTGGGAGAGGCAGGCGCGGCCTACGTTGTCAGTATTTCTCCATTCTTTGATCTGAAAAGGGTAGCACAGTCATTTAAACTTGATCCAATCTCTTTGCATATTACAAAGCTGAACAGCTAAAAGAAGTAAAATAAGGCGATGCTTGTGGAATATATAGTGCATACTGGCAGCGCACACTTCATCACGACTCGCCTGTTTGCCTCTCCTCTTCAATCATTTCTTTTGAAGGCAGTGGATTTTTCTCTTGCATTTCTGCTTTCTTCAACGTCGACTTACCGAATTTCTCAATCTCAGCCGTATCGGGCTTGTAAGACATGGCTGCAGAGGGAGCCAAGCAAGCTGTGAGTGAGTCAAGTCCGTGGTGGCAGCTGCGGAGTCTTGATGTGGTTTTAACTTGAATTTTCCCAGTGAGTAATGATGTTGAACATCTTTTCATGTGCTTATTTTAAAATGCAAGCTTTTATATTCAACATCACTGTTTCCCAAACAAGACAATGTGATTCTTTTTAAATGAAAAAAATAAAATCACACCAATCCCTAAACTTTACTTAAATAAGTTTTATACTGTTATGTGTGTGCCTATATATGTGGTTTTTGGCCACACCATATGACCTATGGGATCTTAGTTCCCTGACCCGGGATCAAAGCCGTGCCCCCTGCACTGGGAGCGCAGAGTCCTAACCACTGGACAGCCAGGGAAATTCCTATTTTTATTACGATATTAATAAAGTGCCAATATAAAATCAGGCAAACACTTCTTTTACTTATTAATTTTATGTGACTATAAAAATTAAAGACTAAATCTAAGCAAAATTCGGCACAAATGAACTCATCTATGAAACAGAATATGAACAATGGTCAGAGAGATACTGCTGCTTGCTGACCCTAAATCACCACTTGCAAATTTACTTGAACTGTTCATACAGTGTGCCATGATATTATGTGGCCCTCCCTTGGCATGTATTAAGAATTTTTGTGGAAGTTCTGCCTTTACTCTTTAGCCTGAGATGAAGTAGTTCTTCTTGGCTCCAAAAGAGTCATAAACACCAATGCAAATGTAGGCCTTGGTATTGAGTGGCAATACTTGGTTATAAGGAGAAACAGATGATCCAGAAGACGCATGTATTGCTTTTGTTAGATTTTCATCAAAACAAACAAACAAAAAAACACAACACTGAAATACCCTTATAGACAACAACTCATTCTCTACTGCTACTGCTGCTGCTGCTGCTGCTGCTAAGTCGCTTCAGTCGTGTCCAACTCTGTGTGACCCCATAGATGGCAGCCCACCAGGCTCTGCCATCCCTGGAATTCTCCAGGCAAGAACACTGGAGTGGGTTGCCATTTCCTTCTCCAATGCAGGAAAGTGAAAAGTTAAAGTGAAGTCACTCAGTCGTGTCCGACTCTTCACGACCCCACAGACTGCAGCCTACCAGGCTCCTCTGTCCATGGGATTTTCCAGGCAAGAGTACTGGAGTGGGGTGCCGTTGCCTTCTCCACATTCTCTACTACTGAACTATAAAAAAGAATGAAATAATGCCATCTGCAGCAACCTGGATGAACCTAGAGATTATCATATTAAGTGAAGTAAGTCAGAAAGGGAAAGACAAATACCATATGATACCACTAACAGGTGGAATCTAAAACAAATGAACTTAACTATGAAACAGAAACAGAATCATGGACATAAAGAACAGACTGTGATTCCTATGGATGGAGGAGCCTGGTGGGCTGCAGTCCACGGGGTCGCTGAGAGTCGGCATGACTGAGCGACTTCACTTTCACTTTTCCTTTTCATGCATTGGAGAAGGAAATGGCAACCCACTCCAGTATTCTTGCCTGGAGAATCCTAGGGACGGCGGAGCTTGGTAGGCTGCCATCTGTGGGGTCACACAGAGTCGGACACGACTGAAGCAACTTAGCAGCAGTAGCAGCAGCAGCAGTGATTGCCAAAGGAGAGGGAGTGGGGGTTAATAGATATAAGCTTTTATATATAGAATGGATAAACAACAAGGTCCTCCTGTATAGCATGAGGAATTATATTCAATATCCTATGATAAACTGTAATGGAAAATAATTTAAAGAAAAAAGAATGTACATATGTATAATTGAATCACTTTGCTGTATAACAGTAATTAACACAACATTATAAATCAACTGTACTTCAATTTAAAAAACATTTTTTTAAATGATTTAAAAAAGAAGAAAACAAGTCATTCCCTAAAGACAGGGCTATGGATTCCAGGCTTGGGCAGTCACCCTAGTTATAAAAGTTCCACATTGTGATAGGGAATCCTAAGCTGTGTTGACGTAACCAGACACGTCTCTTGAACCCTGAGGCCAACACTTACACTGCCCTGCAGTGCTAACGACTCGTAATTTGTTGTGTTACTTGATTTTCCCCCTAATAACCTTGCAAGGAAGACAGAGCATCACCCTAACTTGCAGATGAGGAAATAGAGGCTGACAATTCGAGGTGAGCCTGGCCAGGTTCCCATACCAGAACCTGATAGCTTAAGACTAAAACTAATTCTTTTGAGTCCAACCTACAACTTCTTTCCTACATTACATGACTCCCCTGGCATTATTACTAGAAGCAGCATTCTGGAGAACATATAAACCTGGGACTTCTTAAATAGCTCTTCTTATGATCAAACAACCAAATGTTTTCCACCCATTTCATTGCCACTAATCCAAAACAGACTCAGTGCCGTTTCCCCTATAATTCATGTCTATTTTTCCTTAGTTGTCTCTTTATCCTCTTCAATAGGAAACACAAAGTTCTGGGCACACAACTGGCTATGACACAATGCAGCTGCCACCCACCATGAGGCTACTGCCCATCACACAAAAACAGAGACCCCCCTTCCTCCACCATTTCCACAGAACTAACACTGGTGTCTTTATAGTCACACCATCTTTCTGTATCCTTAGCACATTCACAAATGTCATTAAGGATGTCACATTTCTTTTCCAGGTGGAACTTTTCAAACAAAGCTCTAAAAACAATAAAACAATGACATCTGCCATTCATTGAGCTTTTGTTTCATGCTAGGCCATATACTCGGAGAAGGCAATGGCACCCCACTCCAGTACTCTTGCCTGGAAAATCCCATGGATGGAGGAGCCTGGTAGGCTGCAGTCCATGGGGTCACGAAGAGTCGGACACGACTGAGCGACTTCACTTTCACTTTTCACTTTCATGTATTGGAGAAGGAAATGGCAACACACTCCAGTGTTCTTGCCCGGAGAATCCAAGGGACGGGGGAGCCTGGTGGGTTGCCGTCTCTGGGGTCGCACAGAGTCGGACACGACTGAAGCAACTTAGCAGCAGCAGCAGCGGGCCTTATACTAAAAATGTGCCTCTTTTCCAGGCCATGTCCTGAGGAGGCACAAACTATCATACTCCCATTTTGGAGACAGTGAGTTTAGACAGTGCCAGTGTTACACAGCTGATAACTAGAGCAGCCAAGAATCAAACTCTAGTCTTTTAAGTGCCAGTATTGTGCGCATTTCATTATCAAGTTAATAGTACCTCTGAAAAGTCATTGCTAATTTTCCCTGGCTGTAGGGAATAGTTCCTTCATCTGAAAAGTAACACCCTTCAACTCTCTCTCTCTTACCCTACTTAGCACTTCTGACCTTGCCCTATCCTGAGTGAGCTGAACAATCCCTCAGGGTCTCAGGGTCTCATACAGGCATTAGGACACTTAAAATTTCTTGCTGTTGTTCAATCATGAAGTCATGTCCAACTCTGCAACCTCATGGACTGCAGGATCCAGGCTCCTGTGTCCTCCACTATTTCCCGGAGTTTGCTCAAATTCATGTCCATTGAGTCAGTGATGCCATCCAACCATCTCATCCTCTGTTCTTATCTCCTCCTGCCTTCAATCTCCCCCAGCATCAGAGTCTTCCCCAATGAGTCAGCTCTTCACATCAGGTGGCCAAAGTATTGGAGCTTTAGCACCAGTCTGTCCAATGACTATGCAGGATTGATTTCCTTTAGGATTGACTGGTTTGATCTCCTTGCAGTCCAAAGGATTCTCAAGAGTCTTCTCAAGCACCACAATTCAAAAGCATCAATTCTTCAGTGCTCACCCTTCTTTATGGTCCAACTCTCACATCTGTGAGAAAAAGCTGGAAAAACCATAGCTTTGACTATACAGACCTTTGTCAGCAAAGTGATGTCTCTGCTTTTTAATACATTGTCTAGGTTTGTCATAACTTTCCTTTCAAGGAGCAAGCGTCTTTTAATTTCACGGCTGCAGTCACCATCCACAGTGATTTTGGAGTCCCCCCCCCAAAAAAAATGAAATCTGTCACTGCTTCCATTTTTTTCTCATCTATTTGCCATGAAGTGATTGGACTGGATGCCATGATCTTTGTTTTTTCATGTTGAGTTTCAAGCCAGCTTTTTCCCCCTCCTCTTTCACCCTCATCAAGAGGCACTTTAGCTCCTCTTCATGCCATTAGAGTGGTATCATCGGCATATCCGAGGTTGTTGACATTTCTCTGGGCAATCTTGATTCCGACTTGTGATTCATCCAGCCCGGCATTCATTCATCTACCTTTTTTTTTTTTTACTATGTAGGTGGATGGAGAGGACCCAGGTGCTTTCCTTTGCCTAGTGTCCTCAATTCTGGAATTGGGATCCACAACCATGACCACCTATTCTGTGAGTGGTCAACCATGGTGTCCACTACCTTCCCTGGTCATATGAAAGAAAGTATTTCCAGATTTCCCTGCAATATCAGTTGATCCAAAAAGGGCAGCTGATCCAAGCCAACTTCTTCCTGTAGACATTTTCATAATAAAAAGTTTGTTGAAAAAAGAAGGCATGGGGTGCGATTCATCAAGTATTTTTAGCTTTCTGACTTCAGGGAATTGGATGAGTTTGTACCTCCCATCCTCTTTGAATTTAGATGTGGACAAATGACTTGCTTTGGCCTAGAAATGTAACCTAGTGTTGCTTCTGGAAGAACCTGTGGGGGCCTATTTGTGATTCTGCTTGTTCCCACCTGACTATTGCAGTGATCAAGGAAGCATATGTTAAGATGAAACCTCCCTCATCTTGGGTCTCTGAGAGACTGTTTGAGAACAAGCCCCAGTCAAAGCACAGTGGACATGCAGGTAAGCATTTAATAGGACTGAGGGGCTGTTTGTTACAGCAGCTAGCTCATCCTGAGGGGGAAGAGAATGTATGTTGTACAGGAAAATCAACACTTCATCCTCTAAATAACAGGAAGCTTTAACCATAAAATCTTAACTCCTCAGTTCAGTTCAGTTCAGTTCAGTCGCTCAGTCATGTCTGACTCTTTGAGACCCCATGAATTGCAGCACGCCAGGCCTCCCTGTCCATCACCAACTCCCAGAGTTCACCCAAACTCATGTGCATCGGGTCGGTGATGCCATCCAGCCATCTCATCCTCTGTCGTCCCCTTCTCGTCCTGCTCCCAATCCCTCTCAGCATCAGGGTCTTTTCCAATGAGTCAGCTCTTCGCTTGAGGTGGCATAGACCCCTCCTAAATAGGGGGTTTCAAAAACACACACTCAGAGCAGGCTAAAAATACTGATGTTATTGTTTCAAAGAATCGATTTCGTTGTGGCCCAATACCAAACACATTGTGCTCATTCTTTTAAGATATCTGTGCTGTTAAATATCATATTGAAGAAACCATTCCAACTCCTGTATTTCCTTCATTGTTATCTGCCAAAAATATATTGCAGAATGGTGTCTAAGGAGCTGGCAAGAACCTTTGCAAAAAAACTAGAATCTGCCCTATTAGCTGGCTGCTTGTGACTCAGCAGGGGGGTGTGAGCAACCAGCACTTTGGAAGGCAGATCACTGCCTATTAAATCTAACAGTGAGACAAAGAAATGGGGCAAATGTACCTGGCCTTGAGGAAGTTTCCATGGAGAGGTTGTCACAGGCAACTGGAATTCACCAGCAGTACCAACTAGAGAAGTAAACTGCTTCTTTCTACCACTTAGAGGAAATCTTTCTTAACCACTCAAAACCCATTGCACCAACTCCACAAGCATTACTTGTTGCGGCAAGTGGTACTTGAAAGGTCAGTATTGGATTTTTTTTTAAGTAGCTCAAGTGACCTCTCCAAGGAGAAATCGTTTAAAAGTGGAGAAGTCACCTGGAATCCATACTGACTGGAACAAAGATTCTCTGAGAGCAGAGGAAGACGAGGTAAGTGGCATGATGGATTTTTTAGGTCTTTATTAGAAGGAAAGGATCACAGAGTTTCTGGTTAATGATGGCTCCCTGTCATGCACAGCATAGCAATGGCCCTCACTCACCTTTGAGAGTCCACACCTCATGTATATGAGGAATACTCAGCAATTCTTTCAGCAACTGTGTCTGAAACCTTTGCCTTTGTCTAAGTTGACTTAGAGGTCATATGATCTCTGGCTAGTTATCTAAAATCTCTGAGCCTCAATTTCTCCATCTATAAATTAGGACTAAGACTGTTGTAAAGATTAAATGGAATCAAAATATAAAGAGCTTAGCAAGGCCTGGCACAGAGTCAGAGCTCAATAAATGTTTCTGTATTCCTTGGTGGGAACTTGGTAGGAACATCTACCTGTGTTGCGTAGCCCTTTCCTTTTTAACTTTTTAAGGGGTTGAAGCCTTTGTTTTATTTCCCTCTTTAATTCAAGGGCATTGCATTATGTGCCAGCCACTGTCCTTACAGATTGTTGACAATGATGAATGAGACAGATTTCTTTGTTCCAAAAGGACAATGCAATCAGAATGTAGTGCAGAAAAAAGGCTGTGGCACCAGGAAAGAGGGTTCCGGTGGTCTTACCCTGAACAGGGGATATTTGAAGGTTACCCTCTTCCCAGGCCCAGCTACATCCCAAACAGGACCTGCAAACATCACTCAACAGGTATTAAGAAACTAAAGGAAAACTCCCCACCCAGATTTCAGTGCTATGAAAACTGGCCTGAACGAAAGAGCTCCAGAAGACATTAGTAAATTCTAAGGTATTGGAACTGAGGTCTTGAGATGGGCATGGTTTTCTTGTTTGTGTACTGGAGACAGTGATAACAAAAAGCATAAAAATAGAGCTTCTATTCTAATATAATTGGGGAAATCCAATTGTTTTATTTTCCTCTTCACAACTTCTGCAATCATTTCTCACTGCATGCTCATGTCATAAAGCTTCACTTGACAGTCTCCTTGCATTTCAAATCTGAATTTATTGCTTCAACAAAGCATGTACATTTTATTAGCATGACCATACATCCTGATTTGGTTATGATAGTCCAGCTTTATTCCTGTTGTCCTGATGTAGTTATTAATAGCATTACCTTTCACTTGCAAAGGTATCTGAGCTTGAATGCTAAATGCATTTATACAGTTAATCTAATTTGTTTTTAAATTTTTATTGGAGTATAGTTGATTTCCTGGCATGCTGCAGTCTATGGGGTTGCAAAGAGTTGGATACGACTGAGCGACTGAACTGATTCCTGATAGTTGATTTACAATGTTGTGTTAGTTTCAGGTGTGGAGTCGACCTAATTTTAGTAAATCTCTCTAAAATTTGAAAAAAATAGAAGCCTAAGGGTATTTTGATGTTGAAGATACCTTAACATTCTGAGAAGTTGGACTCATTTTCAGTATCATTCATGTCATAGATTGGTAGAATCATAGTGACAAGCATTTATTTACCATTTATTAAAAAGCAAGTTCACTTGTCATTATGGTCATTTGCTGATTTTATTTCACATGTAAGTTTTACAGTTTTATTTTTAACCAGTTTCTATACATGTGGAAATGAGGCGCAAGACACAGAGCAACGGCTTGTGGAGGAATCAACCAGGGGTGGGAGGAACAATGCTGTGGGAGGAAGACACAGTCATGATATCCAGAGGAGATGCAGAAGTTATTAAAAGAAAAAGAGGCTGGCAACTGAGCACAGAGCAAAGACAAGGAAGTCTGCTTCGTTGAAGGACAATCATATCCCTTGGCTACCACCTTATAGAAGTTGAAACACAAACACTTCTTGGCTTTGGAGTCAAATATTTAGGTCAAATATTCAGCAGCCCATAAGGTTACAAGAAGGCCTGAAGTCCACTGACTCCAGAATACTGGGATACAAACCTTTGCAATAATAAAGTTTCTTGTCATGTCAATCTTCCCCACCCCCCAGCTTTTTCTTGGCTGTACGCTCTCTCCAGAGCTCTCTAAGGCAATATCAAATTAAAAAGATAAGCATGACTTTTAAAAACCCAAGGGTAATTAAAAATAGATTCAAGAGTTAGCATGGCCTGCAAAGTCCCTGCTATGGCTAAGTTGCAGAGGACCAGTTTCCCATCTCCTCTCAGATTAATCTACTAGCTGATACCATGGAGCATGGCCAGTGGACCTGAGCACTGGGAGATGGATTCCGATCTCTCCTCTTGCATTATTCAAGTTCTCACTGCCATTAGCACCAAAGTCTCATTTCCAGCATCATGATTCATCTAATACCCTCATGTTTCCACAACTAATCACATCTTCATGAAGTTTAATTTAATGTAATTTAACGTAACACTGCCCTCTTGTGCCTCACCATGCGAGGGCCCTTTTTGGGCAAAGATTATCTTTAATTAAAAAAAAAAAAAATATATATATATATATATAATAAAATTTATAATTTCAGTACCTTATTGAACTGTATGCTGGAGAGGGGAAGATGTATTTCTTATCTCCCTTCATCATTTATCCCAGTCTTCTGTTATACTGGTTTCCATCAATGATAACTGCTGGCCAAGGAAATCAATTCTAAAGGCAGACTTTAACATAAATCCACATGTGATTATTTTAAAGTAGCATATGGGCGGAAATAGCAAACAATGAAGCCAGGCTGCCCAGGAATGAGGAGTGCAGGAGAAACTGAGTAAGAAATCAGGAAATGAAAAGAAAGTTATTAAATAGACTCTCCACAGCTGGCTTAGTGATTTCAATAGACTTGGTTAATGGGAAAAACAATCAGAGAGAGTCCTTTAATTGCTTTTCTGCTGAGTTCCTTTCCACATCTCCATGTTTGCAGAGATTAATTAAGAGTTTCAATCACAACCTAAAACTAAACTCAGTAAGACAGATCAGAAAATTTTTTTAAATGGTGGCATGCTCAAAAGACTTCTGAGCAGTGTATCTCATAAAATTGACAGTCAGTGGTTCCAGTTTACAAAAGGTTATTTGTAAGGAATATGTAACGTAAGGGCAGAACCTAATATCAAATAACACACAAACTGCCATTTTTGAGTCATATTCCTAGCACAAAAATTGGGTTTTAGTATTTTTCTCTTGATCAGTCAGCACTCTGAGCAAATAATGATGGGTAGGAAAATGATCCAGAAAGCCACAGATACTCTCTCTAAGTCACAGAAACAAAAAGGATGCAACCAAGCTGCCCTCTAAGAAAAGGTGAAACAGAAAGGGGCTGCAGAGACACCTCTGGAGGTGTGCTCTTCACTCTTCCAGGGACAGAGCTCCTAAGAATTGATCTATTTCCATCTGGTTTTCTAACTCCAGCATCCATCTCTGGATGAAGAAGATGAACGCTTTGGCCAGGACAGATGTCTGAGGATTGCATCACAGCAGGGAAGCCTAAAAAATCCAGTTTGTGTTTCTTTTCCACTGCCTTACTTATCCTGTGCTTTCTGATGAACTCTTTTTATCTAGTCCAGAATTTTCAGTTTTGCCCAAGGGTTGATACATTCCTGATGTCCTGAATGACCAAGACGCCCCCTTTCCCTTTATCTTGTATTACCACTTTTTTGTTTTTAAGTATTACGCCCCCTGCCGGTCTCCTTCACACAGAACCACCATCAGTGTTGCATGACAGAGAAGCAAAAGTATTTTTAAAGGTGATTACAGGGTCATGTTACCTAGGTTAGCAGGTGGGAACAATCTTCCCTGAGGACTTTTACTCTCCCTGAGAAAAGATACCCTGACTGGGTAAGGAAAAGGAAGAGAAAAGAAGGATCATTTCCAAAGAGAGGTACAGCACAGGTTAAAATCATAATAAATAATAAATAGGGAAGCTTGATGTGTTGAGAGAATTTTAAAACAGAGTTAACATCATCAAATAAGCAGAAGATAAACAATGTCACAAATTGAGGCATGGGAAGGTTCTTTTTGCTCCATTTTTCAGGAAAGAATAAGAATTCATCATCACTATACTATCACATTCCTCTTTCTTGATCTTAAGTACCTCTGCTTTTCAGAGCACACAGAGCTCTGTACCCAGTAATTCCCTCTACCTATCAAAACTACATCTCAGTCACACAGCTGATAAAACTCGGTCGCATGGAGAAGTGACTAGCAAGTCGAAGTCTCATAGACTACAAAAGCCATGGCATCTGTTGATGGCCCGAGGTCAAATCCAGTATTTCACTCTGGCTTTCAGTTTCCTCATCTGTAAAATGTAAGTATTAATATAGTACCTTTCCGGCAAGGCTTTTGTGAGGATTTCCAAGATGTTACACTGCTTAGCAGAGTACCTAACGCATCACAGCAAAATAATCTTAGCCATTATTTGCATTTCAATTATGCACAGAACTTTAGGCAGAAAGAACAGATGTGGTGGCATCTGAGGTACAAGTGGGCTGGAAAGGGGATATGCCTTTTGTTCACCTCAGAGTCGTGTGCAGAGCGCCAACTCAGCACACCTAAAGACCAGACTTACTACCTCATGAAGCAAAGCAAGATACACTTCATAAACCTGTATCAGTCAAGGCTGAGTTTGCAGCCACCTTGCCTGGGAACCAACCCCACCCACCAGTGTCCCCACAGCAATTGTGGCTAAACCACACTGGAGAGGCAAACACAAGGGCCACCCCTGGAGCGCCTGGCTCTGGTGACCAAGAGGTATTATGCCAACGGGCCCCACAGGACACACTCTATTTTAGGCCACTCTTTCAAGACTAGGAAATTGTAGGTAATATACCTAATACGTAGAAACATAGAGAGTTAGGCAAAGTGAGAAGACAAAGGAAAACCTTGCAAATGAAAGGATAAGACAAAGACCTCAGAAAAAGAACTAAATAAAATGGAGATAACCAATTTATGAAACAAAGAATTCACATAGTCACAAAGATGTTCGCTAAACTCAGTGAGAAAATCAACAAAGAGATTAAAAAATATTTTTTAATCTGATCTAAAGAATGCAATAAGCGAAACGAAAGATACTCTATAAGGAACCAACAGTATATTAGAGGATGCAGAAAAACCAATGAGCAATGTGGAAGATGGGGTAGTTAAAATCACACAACTGTAGTAGCAGAAAAGAAAAAAATAATGTTAAAAAATGAGGATACTAGAAATCAATTCAGTTCAATTCAGCTCAGTCGTTCAGTCATGTCCAGCTCTTTGTGACCCCATGGACTGCAGCATGCCAGGCCTCCCTGTCCATCACCAACTCCCAAAGTTTATTCAAACTCATGTTTAAAATGTCTATACTACACATAGCAATCTACAGATTCAAGGCAATCCCTATCAAAATGCCAATTGTATTTTTTAATACAACTGGAACAAATAATTCTAAAATTTGTATGGAACCATAAAATACCCTTAATAATCATAGAAATCTTTAGAAGAACAAAGCTAGAAGTATGCTGCCTGATTTCAAGCTATATGACAAAGATATAATAATAAAACTGTAGTATTGGCACCAAAACAGACACAGATCATTGGAACAGAATAGAAAGCCCAGAAATAAACCCACATTTATATGGTCAATTAATTTATGAGAAGGTGCTAAAACTATACAGTGAGGGAAGAGTCTCTTTAATATATGGTGTAGAGAAAGCTGGACAGATGCAAAAGACTGAAACTGGACCACTTTCTGGCATTATATATAAAAAATAAACTCAAAATGGATCAAAGACTTAAATATAAAATGAAACCTTCAAAATCCTAGAAGAAAATACAGGCAACATGTTCTTTGACACAGATCTCAGCAATATTTTTGATACGCCTTCTCAGGCAAGGGCAACAAAAACAAAACTTAACAAGTAGGATCAAATTAAACGGAAAAAGTTCTGCACAGGGAAAGAGGCTATCAACAAAACAAAAAGGCAACCTCCTGAATGGAAGATACTTGTAAATGATACATTCAAGAAGCAGTTAATATTGAAAATACACAAATAACTCATATAAATCAATATCAAAAAATCCTATTAAAAAGGAGGCAGAGGATCTGAATAGACATTTTTCAAAGGAAGACACAAAGATGATCAAGAGAGACCTGAAAGGATTATCAGGATCACTAATCATCAGGAAAATCAGAATGGCTATCAGTAAAATGACAACATAATTTTTAAGAAGACAACATATAAGTGTTAGCAAGTATATGTAAAACAGGGCATCTTTGTGCACTTTTGCTAAGAATGTAAATATATGTAGCCACTAGGGAGAACAGTGTGGAGATTTCTTGAAAAACTAAACATAGAACTTTACCGTATTATATAGCAATTTCACTTCTGGGTATCTATCTGAAGAAAATAGACACACTAACTAGAAGAGAGAGAGGCCCCCCTATGTTCACTGCAGCACTATTTACAACTGCCAAGAAGTGGAAGCACTCTAAATATCCACTGATAAGTGAATGGATAAGAAAGATGCAGTATATATACAATGGAATATTCTTCAGTCATTTAAAAGAATGAAATTTCGCCATTTTTGATAACATGAATGGGCCTAGAGTAAAACTTCATATTTAAAGCAAATGGGTCACAACCACGTAATGTGCAGATAGGAAATAAAGTCAATAACACTGTAATAACTTTATGTGGTGACAAACGGCTACTAGACTTATTGCGGTGATCTGTTTGTAATGTATCAGTTCAGTTCAGTCTCTCAATCATGTCCGACTCTTGCAACCCCATGGACTGCAGCATGCCTGGGTTCCCTGTCCATCACCAACTCCTGGAGCTTGCTCAAACTCATGTCCATTGAATCGGTGATGCCATCCAACTATCTCATCCTCTGTCATCCCCTTCTCCCACCTTCAATCTTTCCCAGCATCAGGGTCTTTTCCAATGAATCAGTTCTTCACATCAGGTGGCCAAAGTATTGGAGTTTCAGCCTCAGCATCGGTCCTTCCAATGAATAGTCAGGAATGATTTCCTTTAGGATGGAATGGTTGGATCTCCTTGCTGTCCAAGGGACTCTCAAGAGTCTTTTCCAACATCACAGTTCAAAAGCAACAATTCTTTGGGGCTTAGACCAACTCACATTCATACATGACTACTGGAAAAACCATGGCTTTGACTAGACGGACCTTTGTCAGCAAAGTAATGACCCTGCTTTTTAATATGCTGTCATAGCTTTTGTTCCAAGGAGCAAGCATCTTTTAATTTCATGGTTGCAGTCACCATCTGCATTGACTTTGGAGCCCCAAAAATAAAGTCTCTCACTGTTTCCATTGTTTCCCCATCTATTTGCCAAGAAGTGATGGGACAGGATGCCATGATCTTAGTTTTTTGAATGTTGAGTTTTAAGCCACCTTTTTCACTCTCCTCTTTCACTTTCATTAAGAGGCTCTTTAGTTCTTCACTTTCTTCCAGAAGGGTGGTGTCACCTGCATATCTGAGGTTATTGGTATTTCTCCCAGCAATCTTGATTTCAGCTTGTGCTTCATCCAGCCCAGCAATTCACATGATGTACTCTGTATATAAGTTAAATAAGCAGGGTGACAATATATAGCCTTGATGTACTCCTTTCCCGATTTGGAAACACAAGCTGAAATCAAGATTGCTGTCCAGTTGTGACTTTGTTGTACACTTGAGACTAATGTATGTCAACCATACTTCAACTAGAAAAGAAATATATTAAATACTAACATACAAATACTGAAAATAAAACAAAGAACAAATGTGACCACACCACCTCCCTAATGAACATCTTTTCATGGCATGCCATACCCTATTAGATTAAGGATCTGACCATTACTGACAAGACCACTTACAGGGTTGCCCCTGACCAAGGTACTATAGGGCTCCCCAGGTGGCACTAGTGGTTAAAAAAATGCTTTTTTACCTGCCAATGCAGGGGATGGAAGAAATGTGATTCAATCTCTGGGTTGGAAAGATCCCCCGGAAGAAGAAAATGGTAACCCACTCCAGTATTCTTGCCTGAAAAATTCCATGGCCAAGAGGAGGCTGGCAGACTATAGTCCATGGGGTCGCAAAAAGGTGGATATGACTGAGCATGCATGCACCCTGATGAATAACTCATAGAAATCTTTTACAAACTTTAATGGGCATCACATTGCTTGAGGGTCTTGTCAAAATGCAGATTCTGATTCAGAAGATCAGGAGTGGGGTCTAAGATGTTGCATTTCTTCCAAGCTCCCAGGTGATGATGAGGTGCTGACTTCAAGGACCACACTCTGAAGAGCAATGAACTGCAGCTTTCTCTGAGGAGCATGCCAAGCCTCTAGGCCCACGGCAAATCTGGAATGAATACCCTCCTATGCTGCTTTCAAGCACTCCATGAATACTTTAACCCTAATGTTCAGTATCCTTGCATTTCTCCCTCATAGTTTGCAAGGAATGTGAGGTCAGGAAATTCTTTCTCATTTATAAACCATGGACATTACTCAGTGCCAGAGATAGATAAAAGGATGGATGAATTTATGGATGGACAGAGATAGACAGGTAGACAGAGAATGAATGAATGAATGAATGAATGAGGGGTAGATCAACCTTTTCATCTAGACACATATAGAAGTTTTACTTGAATAAATTCTTAGGAATTGTTTAAAATACATTTAGCTAAATGCATAGCGACAAAAATCACCATGTGTGCTCATTAAAATCCCACACCAAAAAATGTCAAGTATCTCTAAAAGCAGAGCTCCTCTTCCCAAGAAGGGCACTATGTCCTCTATTTTGGCTTCCAACCATGCTAGACAGCTGACAATATAGTCTTCTTAAAAAGTTGTTTGAGGGTGTCTTCTTCCACTGTGCTGTATGTGTGACTTTATTCACCCTTATGTAATCCACAAAATGCATCTCTGTTTCTACCACTGTAGCTACTGTATTATAAACTAAATTATAGTAACAAGAGCAGCTGGAATTTATTAAGCACTTTTTACCATCCAGGAACGCTGTAGTGCTTTTACTTTAAATACCTCTTAGAAACTGTATAATGACCCTACTAGAGGATACATGATGAGATTAAAGAGGTTGTGTTAGCCACCCAAGGTCAAAGAGCTGGAAGTAGAGTGGAACTTGGAACCCGGGACTCTCTGACCTCAGAAACCATACTTTTAACCTCTACATCACAGAACCTCCCAAGGAACATGCTTTGGTCACTCACAGGCACATCAAAGCCTTTGGGACATTTGTCTGGAGAGAACTCTGGGTTTGTCACCACTTCACTGGATGACCATTGGAAGTGTTCAGCATTGAAATTTCCTTGACAGAAGAACATCACTGCATTAGTTCCTAGGGGGTAAATTACACTCAACTTAGCCACAGCTCCCATCCAGACCTTTGGAAATTCACCCTCCTGGACAACCTTAAATTTCTTCACTTTTGTGTCTTATTTTATTAAAGTAGTGGTGGAGAATCAACATGTATCTTGTAGTTAGTAAATGGCACATTAAAACTACCCAAAGATTTCCACAAATCCTAAGCCTCCTCCTTAAAAACACTAAGGTGTTTTCCTTAGTGTTACTTTCAATTTCTGGAATTTCCCCGGTGATCCAGGGAAGTGGATCAAGTCAAGTGGCTAAGACTCCATGCTCCCAACGCATGTTCAATCCCTGGGCATGGAACTAGATCTTACCTGATGCAATTAAGAGTTTGCATGCCCCAATGAAGACTGAAGATTCCACGTGCCACAACTAAAGATCTCATATGCCACAACAAAGACTGAAGATCCCATGGGCCACAATTAAGACCAGTCACAGCCCAAAAAAAAAAAAAAAAAAAAAACCCCTAAAGTCCACAGCTGTCCTCTTGTTGCCTGCATGGCTGCTGATGAGACTTGTCTTCATCTGAGATTTAGACAACCTCAGCTTTAACTCACAATTACATTGCCCTCCCAATGTCTTCTGCCACGTTCCCATCTCTCCTATAGCCTCAGCTTCCATGTGTGTTCTGTTACCCTTTGTTAATCCAGATGAGAAATTCAGTCCTTTGCCAGTTTCTGCAAAAGCAATGCTGGAAGCAAGGAAGAATTTATTAGAGGGCAGGGGACAAGGAGAACAGTCCCATCAGAACTCCATATCACTAACCTTTCTCCTTACTGCCCTTCTCAGTCATTTCCCAGAGAAACCTATCTAGTCCCTCTCGAATATGCAGAATAAATACACCAGACACTGATGTTCATGTAATCAGCAACATTTCCCTCTTTTGCATTCTAATAGAACCCTGAAATTTTTAGCAATCCAACTGTACAGGCAACTCCATGCTTCAGAGGACACGTCCCCTCTCACCAGCTCCAACAACAGACTTGATTTGTCAAAGAGGAATCTCATTCACCTTCCAGTGATATATACTGCTGCTGCTGCTGCTAAGTAGCTTCAGTCGTGTCTGACTCTGTGCGACCCCAGAGATGGCAGCCCACCAGGCTCCCCCGTCCCTGGGATTCTCCAGGCAAGAACACTGGAGTGGGCTGCCATTTCCTTCTGCAATGCATGAAAGTGAAAAGTGAAAGTGAAGTCGCTCAGTCGTGTCCGACTCCTAGCAACCCCATGGACTGCAGCCTACCAGGCTCCTCCGTCCATGGGATTTTCCAGGGAAGAGTACTGGAGTGGGGTGCCATTGCCTTCTCTGAGTGATATATGCAGGTAGGGGCAACTGATGGTCAATGAGAAGTGAGGCAAGGTTTGCTGGGAGGTTTCTGGAAGAGGTGTACTCATTCAAAGGAGACAGCCGAAAACAGAGACAATTTCCTTTCTTTCCTCAGCCATGGCGACAGGATGTGACACCTGGAACTGCTGCAGCCATGTTGCTATCAGAGAAGGTAGCTACCAGAAGACTTTGAGAATGTCAAAGCAGAAAAATGGAAAGAACTCATGAGATCGAGATGGTAAACTCACCAAATTCATTTGATTTTCTTCCTAGGCACCAAGGAAACCATAGTTGATAGCCTCTCCTGAAGTTAGGCAGTGCCACACAATTGAGTCCTGACTAGTGGGTTATGGATGGAAATGATGTTTACAGCTTCTGGGACTGGGCTGGAAAATGTCCTGCTTGATCCTTCACAACCTTCTGCTTCTCCACTGTAGAATAGATTGTGCCAGGATGAGTGTGAAGCCATGTTCAAGATGGCAGGACTATAGCATAAAAGGAGGCAAGGTCCATGGATGTAGTAGAAGCCTCCACTTGCATAGAATAGTACTGCTGTATTGTATGATGCCCTTGAGATCTCACAACTAGTTTGTTGTAGCCTATTATAGACTGAATGTTTGTGTCTTTCCCAAATTCATATGCTGAAATCTAACTTCCAGTGTAATGGTACTCAAGGTGACGTCTTTGCAAGGTAATTAAGTCATGAGGGTGAAGCCCTCATGAACAGGATTAGTGTCCTCATAAGAAGAGGCCAGAGAGCTCATTGTCTTTCAACACTGTGAAAGTATAAGAAGTTGGCAGTCTGCAACCCCAAAAAAGACCCCTCAACAGAACCTAGCCATGCTGGAATCCTCATCTTGGACTTGCAATCTCCAGATTTCTGTTGATTTTAAGTCATTCCGCTTATGACATTCTGTTACAGTGGCACAAATGACAAAGACATGGCACACGGCATTTCCTACACTAATTAATATAACCAAATTCCTTGGGTACTGAATCAACCAAGCCTGAAGTCTTTCTAATATTAGACTTTGAACTCTTATGAGCCAAGCTTTCTTTAATTTTTAAACCTATTTGGGGCAAGATCTTGCTTTTCCTTTGATACAAAGCATTTTAACAGCGAAACTCATATCTTTACAGTTCTTACTTTTATACATGCATAAACAAACCCATCTATATGTTCACAGAACCAAGGCCAGGATTCACCCTGTTAAAGAAGATTATCAGTGTATGTAAAAACTCTTTGAACACTCTTCAGGAGTAGTCTACTTTCTAATCCTCACCATGTGATTTTCTGCCCCTCTATTGGCAAGATATATTTCTGTGCTTATTTCTGCTTGACAGTCCAGTAAATTCTAACCAGTATCCTCTTCCAGACAGCCAGGGCACCTATACCAATGTGGGTTGTAGCAGCAGGCATTCTGGAATCTCTCTCTCAGTAAGTGTATTGATCAGAACTCCTCGAGCAGTTTCCTCAGATCTCACAACAAATTGGATTTTCACCTGAGTACCATCTTCTCAGTTCTTGGTTCAGTGGTCTTCCTTTAGGAGAAGGACCTTGAGGTGATGATACCCTCCTTTTGTGCACACTTTTATCTGCCCCTAATCAAAAGGCGCCAGTGTGACTTTTCTCCCATGCAGGAGTTCCAATGCATCCATGGGGGCTCCATTGCCCCACCTGGTACTGAAGCATGAATGGATCCACACTCTAGTGGCTACCAGACTAACTCAGTTGGTCTTCCTGCAGCTTCTGTGGGCTATGAAGACATAGGAGACATAGAGAAGAAACAAAATATTCCCAACAAACAGCACTATGGCTATATATGGCAAGTATTTACATATCTTCCCTACTTATGATATTTTCCCTTATAAAATAAAATAATCTGTCTGACTCCACAGTCTTTCCTGAAGCTCTTCCTCATTCCTCACATCAGAATTCATCATTTCCTCCTTTATGAACCTTACTATGGTACATATGGTCCTTTGGCATATTCTTTGATGTAGCAGAGTATACAGGTTAAGAGCTTGAACTCTGGAGCCAGACAATGTAACCTCTCAGGCCTCAGTCTCCTCGTGGTTAGAAAAGGGTAATAATACTACTGATTTAATCAGGTAGTGAGGAACATTTATTGAGGAAATTTATTTAGTGTGCCTAGAAGAGTATGTGGAACAGAATCAGTTCAGTTCAGTCACTCAGTCATGTCCGACTCTTTGCGACCCCATGAATCGCAGCACACCAGGCCTCCCTGTCCATCACCAACTCCCAGAGTTCACTCAAACTCATATCCATCGAGTCGGTGATGCCATCCAGCCATCTCATCCTCTGTCGTCCCCTTTTCCTCCTGCCCCCAATCCCTCCCAGAACTCTTCGCATGAGGTGGAACAGAATAAGTGTTCAATAAATACACATGAAAGTGTTTGTACATGTCTCAGCTCTTCTGAGATTATAAACTCCTTGAATTGAAGAACAAAATCTTATCCATCTTTATATCTCTAGTAGTATACCCTAAGTAGTGTTCTGTATATGTTGACTGAAAGAAGGAATGAATGAGAAATAATTGGAAGAATTTCCAGTTATGTCTATGGCTAATAAGCAATTATTTAGAGACAGTTCCACTGAAAATCACAGCTTTATAGCCAGAGAATTCCGGTCTTTGTTTCATTTGTCATAATCCAAACCAAGTGTGGTTCTGTTTTCTCGGCGCCAGTGAGCTTTCTGAAGCATTTTCTGCTTCCTCCCCTATCCTCAATCCCCACTCCCGCTCTGTCCCTTGGCCTGGGTGAAAACATCCTGCTTAGATAACTCATCCTTCTATGGCAAGATGTTGGTAATAAACTGTTGAATGATAAAATCAGGTTATAAAACTGCATTATAGAATGCCCATTTTGGTAAAATATACATTTTATATACATACTAAATGCCCAGATCTATTGTTTTTGCCTGAACATTAGACCCATACAATGACCCCTGCCCAAGTGCACTCTTGACCACTGGAATCAGAATCTCTTGAAGGGAAACATAGCCATTGTTATTCCTTAAAAGCTCCCCAAGTGATTCTAAAGATATACTGATATGTAATCAGTGACTGTCTGCCTGGTAGAATTTCTGGAGCTGTTATTTTCTTTTCTTCGCTTATCTTTTTCTTTCCTTCTATAAACATGTATCGGTTTTATGATAAGAAAAAAAAAACTGTATGATCAAAGGGACAGCAGGAGGAGAGTAGAGTGGAGACAGTGCTTTAACATCAGCTAGCTCCTTACTGGAATGGGAAGAGTTTCCATTCTGGAAACACTTACATGCTACACTGTCTAAATTGAGATTCCACAAGAACTCATTAGAAGGGCTGCTGCTGCAGCTGCTGCTGCTGCTGCTAAGTCGCTTCAGTCGTGTCCGACTCTATGAGACCCCATAGACGGCAGCCCACCAGGCTCCCCCGTCCCTGGGATTCTCCAGGCAAGAAGTGGCACAAAACACCATTGTATACTGCAGACCAACACCAACTTGTGAACAGATAATTAAACAATAACCTGGGCAACTCTAAATGATCAGACTCATTTTTTAACCGTATTAACTTTGTTATTTGGGGTTTCCCAGGTGGCTCCAGTAAAAAATCTGCCTGCCAGTACAGTAGATGCAAGAGATATGGGTTCAATCCCTGGGTTGGGAAGATTCCCTGGAGTAGGAAAAGGCAACATGCTTAAAGCCAAGCTTTAACTGTCAACTGCCATCAGACCTGAACCAAAAGAAGACACTGCACACAGGAGTCCCCTGACAATCCACAAGGCTGTGTGATTATGAAGCAGATGGCAATGGTTACTAAATGGACAAACACATCCAATCCTCTCCAATGCATAGAATTTGAAAATTATCTCTGAGCTGTCTCTAGAGTTCAAGATAATGATAAATTTGGGGACTTACATAAGGAGTGGTGTAGATAGGGAAATCTGAGAAAATCCCACCAGTAACATATGCAGAGCCTAGGGCAAGAGTTCAAATGAAGATCTACATACTACAGTAATCTGTTTTATAAGTCAAGCTAACTAAATGTATTTAGATAAATAAAAGGAGATAGGACAATCGAATGCAACGTGTGATCCAAGATTAGATCCATTCACTATAAATGACATTAATGGAACAATGAACAAAACTTGAATGTGATCTATGAATTAAATGATAGTCATTTATAAATGTTAACTTCGTGATGCTGATGGTTATATTCTAGTTATATAGGAGTATGTCCTCATTTAGGTCAAGTATACTCCAAAGTTCTGGGGAATGAATGGCCTCTATGTTTACAACTTACTCTCCAGTGATTCAGGTGGGGAAAAAGTTCTTTGTGTAGTTTCTTCAATTTTTCTGTAAGAAGAAATTCAAACATTCTTTTTAAGTAGCCCTTCATCCTAAAATTCCACTATTATTGACATTACTAGCTGTCTCCACTAGATGAAAGTATTATCTTCTTTTGGTTTATCTTTTTTAACTACTAATATTCCTGAAGGAGAATACATATTCATTCATTCATTTGACAAAATTTTACCCGTCTATTCGATGATTATTTTTTAGCACCCGTCACGTGTCAGGAACTATGTTAGGCCAGAGGGTTACACTGGCAAACAAAATTCATCTTGATCCTGACCCTTTTAGGCTTTTGATGTAGTAAAGAAGAAACAAATTAATCCAAAAGTCACACAAACAACTATAAAACTCCAATCGTGACAAATATTGTAGAGAAATAAGTGATGCCACAACAGAATATGCTAGAGGAATGGACCTAGTTAGTTTCTCTGGGGCACTGAAGATAAAAGAGATACACCTCACAGCATAATAAAGGGGAAAATACGAATCAACTTTTTTATGATCTGAGAAGTCTAGTAAGAGGAATGTGAAAAAAAAAATACATTCAGGGTTTAAAGGAGGGTTTGATCTTAATGTGAACAGCAGGTCATGGATTAAGTTTCACTTCATCCATATCTTGAAAAATGAGTACCCAAAGAAGTGCATCCAATCCAAGGAATTCAGGTGAGCAGAGGCAATGGCGGCTGCAGGGAGTAGCGGTGCCCAGGCTTGGTAAGAGATCAATAACACAGCATGACTGTCACACAAACTCTCTGAGAAAGTATGGCAGGAACTATGGCTTCAAAGGCAGGTTAAGCTTTGACTGAGACGGACCAAAATGTGACTTTTCTTTTTCTAGGCAACAGGGAGCCAATACACTTTGTAAACAGTTGAGAGGTATAGCCACTCCTTTGTTTAAAGTTAACTACTCTCATCCATGGAGTTGAGATTTCAAAATGTTGAATGGATAAATGAGTCTTACACCTGAAAATGTAACTATTAAAAAGTACAAAATATTGTATGAACTAGCATTCATTGTTGATATGATCACATCAGTTTTAAATGACACAACCTCATTCATCCAGTGTCCATTCTACTATCGCAAAGGGCTGAACTGCCCACACTCCCACCACAAGGAGCTCCAACGTATGCCCAAAATGAGCCTCTGGGAAGCCCTCCCACCATGAAATGTGTTTTTCTTTTACCAATGAAATGTGGGTTTCTGTGACAAGCACAATGCTACAATCTGCATGCTCAGTTTTACAAAAAGAGACGTTTTCTAAGCATAAATTCAGAAGGGGAAACTTAAATCAGGTTAAATTACACAATTATGAGTCAGAATTCTGTATCACAAGCGACAGAAACCCAACTGGTATAAGCAAAAGGGAAGCTATAAGATCATATAATTGAGGAATCAAAAGGATAACAGACTTAGGTATAGTTTGACCCAGAGGTCCAAGTAAAGTCAAAGGAAATCTGTGTCTCCCTTTATTTCTTGTATCTTCCTGAATCCCTTTGGCTTTTTTTTTTTTTTTTTTTAGATAGGTCCTCTCTTCAAGGTTGCAAACCACCACAAGCCGCCCTGTTGTTCAGTTGCCAAGTTCTGTCCAACTCTTTGCAACCCCATGGACTGCAGCATGCCAGGCTTCCCTGTCCCTCACCATCTTCCAGAGCTTGTCCAAATTCATGTCCATTGAGTCAGTGATGCCATCCAACCATCTCATCCTCTGTCGTCCTCTTCTCCTCCTGCCTTTGATCCTCCCCAGGTCTTTTCCAATGAGTCAGCTCTTTGCATCAGGTGGCCAAAGGATTGGAGCTTCAGCTTCAGCATCAGTCCTTTCAATGAGTAATAAGGGTAGATTTCCTTTAGGATTGACTGGTTTGATCTCCTTGCTGTCCAAGAGACTCTCAAGAGTCCTCTCCAGCACCACAGTTTGAAAACATCAGTTCTTTGGCACTCAGCCTTCTTTATGGTCCAACTCTACTCTTGCCTGGAGAATCCCAGGGACAGAGGAGCCTAGTGGGCTGCCGTCTATGGGGTCACACAGAGTCAGACAGGATTGAAGCGACTTAGCAGCAGCAGCAGCAGCTCACATCCATATGAGACTACTGGAAAGACCACAGCCTTGACTCATCAAAGTGATGTCTTCACTTTTTAACACACTGTCTAGGTTTGTAATAGTTTTCCTGCAAAGAAGCAATCATCTAATTTCATGGCTGCAGTTACCATACTCAGTGGTTTTATTTTTATTTTTATTTTTTTTTAAATTCTACCTTCAGCCAGGGCTGTAATACAGAGGGAATTGGTATCAACAGAACCTCTAGACTGAAACTTCTACAAGATACGTATGTTTCCACTTCCAATCCATTTCTCAGATGTGTTTGTTTGCACTTAGAAATATACGTTTCAGTATTGCCTCTGTCTCTGTATGTTTTGTGTATTATTTTTTTGTTTGTTTGTTTTTTCAAATTACATGCAATTTTATTTTATTTTTTTTATAATTTTTAAATAATTTTTAAAAAATAAAGAAAATCAATGCCATTCTCCCAAATCTTCCCACCCTCTCCCTCTCCCACAGAGTCCATAAGCCTGTTCTATACATCAGTGTCTCTTTTGCTGTCTCGTATACAGGGTTATCGTTACCATCTTTCTAAATTCCATATATATGCATTAGTATACTGTATTGGTGTTTGTCCTTCTTGCTTACTTCACTCTGTATAATAGGCTGGGAAAGTCTGTCACTGCTTCCACCTTTTCCCCTTTTATTTGCCATGAAGTGATGGGACCAGATGCCATGATATTAGTTTTTTTTTTTTTTAATATTGAGTTTTACTTTTTCCCTTTCCTATTTCAGACTCATCAAGAGGCTCTTAAATTCCTTTTCACTTTCTACCTTCAAAATGATATCATCTGCATATCTGAGGTTGTTGATATTTCCCCCGGCAATCTTGAGTCTAGCTTATAACTCAACCAGCCCAGCATTTCACATGATGTGATCAGTGTATAAGTTAAATAAAAAGGGTGACAAGAAACAGCCTCATCATACTCCTTTCTCAATTTTGAACCAGTCCATCGTTCCATATAAGGATCTAACTGTTGCTTCTTGACCTGTATACAGGTTTCTCAGGACAGGTTAGATGGTCTGGTATTCCCATCTCTTTAAGAGTTTTCCACAGTTTGTTATGATCCACACAGTCAAAGAATTTAGCAGAGACAATGAACCAGAGGTAGATTTTTTTTCTGGAATTCTCTTGCTTTCTCTATCATCTCTGCCTTTTCTAAATCCAGCTTGACCATCTGGGAGTTCTCAGTTCATACACTGCTAAAGTCTAACTTGAACGATTTTGAGCATAACTTTATTAGCATGGAAGATGAGTGCAGTTTTCTGGTAGTTTGAACATTCTTTAATACTGCCCTTCTTGGGAACTGGGATGAAGATTGACCTTTTCCAGTCCTGTGGCCACTGCTGAGTTTTCCAAATTTGCTGATGCACTGAATGCAGCACTTTAAGAGCATCATCTTTTAGGATTTTTAAATAGCTCTGCTGGAATTCCATCACCTCCACTAGCTTTATTGGCAGCAATGCTTCCTAAGGCCCACTTGACTTCACACTCCACCATGTCTGGCTCTGGGTGGGTGACCACACCATCGTGTTTATCCGGGTCATTATGATCTTTTTTGTACAGTTCTTCTGTGTGTGCTTGCCATCTCTCTTTGATCTCTTCTGCTTCTGTTAGTTCTCTACCATTTTTGTCCTTTATTGTGCCCATCTTTGGATGAAGTGTTCCTTTTATATTTCTAACTTTCTTGAAGAGATCTCTAGTCTTTCCCCTTCAACTGTTTTCCTCTATTTCTCTGCATTGTTCATGGAAGAAAGCCTTTTTGTTTCTCCTTGCTATTCTGTGAAACTGCATTTAGTTGAGTATAACTTTCCTTTTCTCCCTTGCTTTTCACTTCTCTTCTTTCCTCAGTATTATAAAGCCTCCTCAGACAACCACTTCGCCTTCTTGCATTTCTTTTTCTTTGGGATGGTTTTGTTTGCTGCCTCCTATACAATATTATGAACCACAGTTCTTCAGGCACTCTGTTTAGGAGATCTAATCCCTTGAATCTATTCGTCACCTCCACTGTATATTCATAGGGGATTTGATTTAAGTTGTACCTGACTAGCTTAGTGGTTTTCCCCACTTTCATTAGTTTAAGCCCGAATTTTGCTATAAGGAGCTGATGATTCTGAGTCACAGTCAGCTCCTGGTCTTGTCTTTGGTTCCTGTATACAGCTTCTCTTCTCCATCTCTTCTCCATCTCCAGCTACAAAGAATGTAATCAATCTGATTTTGGTATTGAACATTTGGTTATGTCTGTGTGTTAGGTCATCTCTTATGTTGTTGAACAAAACTGTTTACATTCTCTTGGCAGAATTTTGTTAGCCTGCTTCATTTTGTACCTCAAGGCCAAACTTGCTGGTTACTCCAGGTATCTCTTGACTTCTTACGTTTGCACTCCAATCCCCTGTGATGAATAGGACATGTTTTTTGGTGTTAGTTCTAGGAGGTCTTGTAGGTCTTCATGGAAATTATCAACTTCAGCTTTTTTGGCATTAGTGGTTGGGGCATAGACTTAGATTACTGTGATGTTGAATGGTTTGCCTGGAAAACAAACTGAGATCATTCTATTGTTTTTGAGGTTGCACCCAAGTACTGCATTTTGGACTCTTTTGTTGACTATGAGGGCTACTCCATTTCTTCTATTAGATTCTTGCCACAGTAGTAGATATAGTGGTCATCTGAATTAAATTTTCCCATTCCCATCTACTTTAGTTCACTGATTTCCCTAAGATGTAGATGTTTATTATTGTCATCTTCTGCCCCCACTCATATCCTACATGTTTAGGAGTCTTGGTAGTAAAACTAAGCCTTTTTTCATAGCTTGGGGAGGGGAAAGAAGAGGAACCTTGGGAGGTGAGAAAGGAAGACTTTTATGGAACAGAACTAAAATGGATCAAGAGCACATCTCTAAACCCATCATGGTGTCTAGGTGAGTGAAGAAGCTCAGTCGTATCCGACTCTTTGCGACCCCAGACTGTAGCCCACCAGGCTCCTCCATCCATAGGATTCTCCAGGCAAGAATTCTGGAGTGGGTTGCCATTTCCTTCTCCAGGGGATCTTCCCAACCCAGGGATCGAACCCAGGTCTCCCGCATAGCAGGCAGACGCTTTAACCTCTGAGTCAGGTGTCTAGGTAAACAGGTTCATTTAATTGGTCAGTTCAGGTTAGATTATGGAGAGACTCTACCAAAAATTAGGTGGAAAATATTCCAGCTCTTTTATCCTAAGTGGTAGAAAATCAGACTGCCTCCACTTAAAGGGGGCTTCCCCAGTGGCTCAGCAGTAAAGAATCCGCCTGCAATGCAGGAGACATGGGTTCAAGCCCTGAGTTGGGAAGATCCCCTGGAGGAGGAAATGGCAACCCACTCCAGGATTTGCCTGGAAAATCCCATTGTCAGAGGAGCCTGGTGGGCTACAGTCCATGGGGTTGCAAAAGAGTCAGACAGGACTGAAGGGTTGAAACAATCATTTTGAGAAAATTAACAGCCAAGAAACTTCTGTCTTCACTCCAAAAAATCAGACAGTGACTGAAAACTCTTCTGTCAAGGAACACTCGTTATATGCTAAGAAAGGCAGGTCTTACACAGGAAGCAACTGCTAGAATGACTTCATTACCAAGAACTGCTCTGCTTTCTCCTCACTACTAATAAGCTAAGAGGTTCTAGGATAGTTTTCCCATGAAGTTTTTTTTTTTTTTTTTTTTGTCATATTTATTTTTCAGTTGGCAGTTCAGAAAAGATGTGTTGTGGGTAAAAACAATTTCCTCTCAGTGAGTAGGAGGGAGCTTGACTTGCACATGTTTTACAAAGAATTTAAATTTGAAAGATATGAGACTTTATCATCTATTGTATGTCTTGCTTTGGCATTTGTAAGAAACACTTCTGTAAAGGAATGTATGCCTACTTTAATGCTTATCAAAAATCCGAACTGGTCTAAGCCTGGATCTCTTAACAGTCACTTGAGAAATTATTTGCATCTGTCATGGTGCAGAGAGATAACCATCATAGAGATTAAAGCCATCGGAGTGGAGAAAAATCAGGCAACAGCACTGAGGGAAACCCCAGATTTTCTGGTTTTGTTTTATGGGCAAAATTTTTCATCCCATTCTACAAAAAATAGCATCCCTCCAGGCTGCTCCTCTGGTCGACAGATTCATTACTGCTGAGAAATCAAGGAGTGGTTCTCACAAAATACTTAGGGCTGCTGTGCTCACTGTATTTATTAAGCAACCGAGGATAAATATTGGCTGTGATGTTTCAGAAATCACACAAAATGATGCATGGAAGGCAATCACTTTTAACAGGGAGGGGAGATGGCTAGAGAGACTGGTCATCAGAGTTGCCCAGAAAAAAAGAGTTATTACCTGTTGCTAATGAGAGGTCTTGTAAATTATTGACTTAGAGGTGATATACAGAGAAGTAAGACATCATTGAAGGACTAAGAAATTAAAAGTCACATAAAATGAATGTCAGAGAGCATAAAACCTAGGCCTTTGAAGGTTAGTTTTTTCCATATGTGTGTACAAAATAGAAAAAAAGAATCCTATAAAAGTGAGCTCAATGACCTGACTTTGTCACTTACTAGCTGTATGAGTTTGGGCACATTTCAGTCTTTCAACACCTTAGCTTACTCATCTCTAAAATGGGGTTAACAATGGTTGCCATCCTCACAGGCTAGCTGCATACAAAGAGCTTAAAGGAGTCTTCAGCATGGAGTAAGTGATCAATATTATTATTGATGCTACAACATTATTATTAAGTTAGTTTACTATGAAATCAAAAAGTACAAGTGACAAAATGAAGTGGTCTTCAAATAAACTGATATAAGCCCAGGAGGAAAAGAATACAGTGCTTGAGGGCATTATGATAAAACATCTTTAAATTAAAATTCACTTCTTCAGATCCAGTGCTGTTAAGGAAAATGCCTTATTGGCATTTCCCTTTGAACTGCTGATTTTTAAGAAGTGGTTTTAAAACAAATAAAATGATGGAAAGTAGATTATATGGATTGCATATGAGCAAGTTCAACAGAAAAAGGAGGCTGCATGCATGGTCAGTATGCAAAGGTGACTTCTGGTCCCAGACTTACTTAAGAAAATAAAATATATTCACCTTGACCGACAGCTCTTTGTACAAGCAACTGTGTGGGTTCTCCTCCCATTTTCTGACACTTCCATTTTTACATCCTTGGCAAAGTCCTCTAAATCCACTTGCCTCTTAATTGGTGTTGTTCCCAAGAGTCCCAGTGGGTTACTCTACTGGGTAAGAGGTACCAGTCAGGTCTCTTCACTTACACATGGCAGGACCTTACCATGACTGAGTTAAGCTGAAAGGGGTATTACTGCCAACAAAACTAAAAGAGCCAAGGTCTCTCTCTATAGGCATCAGCGTGCCAGAATCCAAATGCCTAGATGGTATCCATTAGGAATCTGGGTTTCTTTTCATAGCTCGACTCTGCTTTCCAAGACGGTCTAGCTCTCCTGACAGTAGCAAGTTGACAACCAGATGCTGATCTGCTTAGCAACACCAGCAGAATGAGAGAAACCTCCTTTTTCTAACATGTCCACCATGTATCTTGGGACTGAAACTTACTGGACTGAACCGAGGTCCTATGTTCATCACTGAACCAATCAAGGGGAAAGGAGACACATTTAGCCAGACCTTGATTACATGCCCATTCCACACAGATAATATACAAAATAGTCAGCAACCTGTAAATTCATGGATCATTTAGAACAGATGCTGGCCGTAAGACTGGGACAGGGGCATGGAGGCACCCTCCAAGGGCCAAGTTTTGCCACTTTAGCTGCTCTATCATGGGGAGACCAGCGTTTTCGGGGGTGGCAAGAGAAGCATGTGAAGTCAGCAGCTACTTACCAAGTGCTGTGGAAGTATTTCAGTACTTCATCAGCTAATACAACTTTGTTGTTGTTTAGTCACTAAGTCAAGTCCAACTCTTCTGTGACCCCATAGATTACAACCCGTCAGGCTGCTTCCGCAAGGAGGGCCATGCGCCAGTGTTTCCTGGTGCTATCAGACTGGGGAGGTGGGTGCCCCACTCCTTTCCCTCAGGGAATGCTGCAGGCCCCCGGGAGTGTTCCTGATCACTGCTTACAACAAACTTACCGTGTATGGAAGACTTCTTGGGTACCAAGCCTTGTGGAGAGAACTTTAGGAGTCTTTGTCTCTCTTGAGCCCCTTCACGGTCCAGTAAGGTGGATGTCATTAAGCCCCATTTAGTAGAGAAGGAAATGGTAACCCACTGAAGTATTCTTGCCTGGAGAATCCCATGGACAGAGGAGCCTGGCAGGCTATAGTCCATGGGGTCTCAAGAGTTGGACACAACTTAGCGACTATACCACCACCACCACCAGGCTCCTCTGTCCATGGGATTTCCCAGGCAGGAATACTGAAGTAGGTTGCCATTCATTCTCCAGGGGATCTTCCCAATCTAGGGATTGAATTCATGTCTCCTACATTAACAGGCAGATTCTTTATTGTTGAGCCACCAGGGAAGCCCAATATAAATATACTGGTGCACTCTTGGTGATTAACCAGCTGTATATGTGTTTGTGTGTATTTATATGTGTAATATAATTTATATACAGGTATACATATGAAAAATAAGATTTCCAACAGTTTGCATTTTACACATTCTCTTTTCTAACTTCCAATGATATGCACACAAGTATCCAGATATCTGAGAAAGATACTTTTGCCCAGAAAGATACATTAACTCTCTTTCCCATTATTCTTTCCATCAAAGAAGCATCTGCTTTGACTTCAGCTCCCAAAGAAACAGTTCCTGAAAGATCCCTTGGAGATGGCTCCAAAGTGAGACTAGTCTCATTGTCAACTGGTCCTCTCATAAGCAATCTAGCCTTACTCACAGGCTTCCCCTGAACTCACATTCATTTACCAAGAGGGTTCAGTACTCTCCTCTTAAAAGATGGAACAAACACCACGAATTTAAGTGATCGAAAGGCAACCAGGGTTGGGAAAACCTTCAGGGAAGCTAATTTTGCATTCACAAAGGAGGCAGCAGTGGTCAGGTCCTGCCAGTGGGTGAATTTATAACATATAATTCTTTCAGAATGAGATATGCAAATTAAATCAATTAAATCCTAGCTATTGCTTGGCCATTCTAATGCGCACACTCATCGCCACATTAATTGAAACAACGCTGAAGGAGTCTTAAATTCAGGGTAATAAGTTGTGTCTGAAATAATCAACAGGCAATGCATTCATATTAGGGCTGAGCAGGAAGAGCTGATTCTAAATCATTCAGGAATCTAGCACTGCATGCGAACAAGGTGAGTCATGCAGTGCTGATAACCCAAAAGGAGCTCCATTTTTCATTTCTATTGGCAAGAGGCATAGCTTGCATAGGAGAGAAGCTGGGTTTTCTTCTTCTTTTTTTTTTTTTTCAGTCTCTGGACACTGGACAGGCATGATGGGGGAGAAGGAACAACTGAGACCCTGACTTAGCAAAAGCTCAACAGAATAAAATGTAAGAATATAACACTGCCCAACAGACCACATACCATCAATAAACTCAACACAGAAACCTGGGTATTATACTGTCTGCCTCCCATTCTAACGATCCCTCTCCACCAGCCAAACCATCAGTCGATCCTCATTTTTTGCCACATAATTATACCCTTAATTCATCAGTCTCTCTCGACCTCCACTGGCATCACTACCCTAGACCAAGCCATTATCATGTCTCCTGTACTGTAATTGCCTGGTTCCACTCCTTTCCCCCTACTCCATTCTCCTTGTGGAAGTCATAGTGATTTTTATAAATAGAAATCTGATCACATTATACCTTAAAAACCATTAAACTTAGGGTAAAATCCAAACATTTTTATTGAGGTATAGTTGTTGTACAATGTTGAATAATCTTCAGGTGTACAACAGTGATGCACAATTTTAAAGGTTATATTCTATTTATAATTATTATTAAATATTGTGAAAAAGCAAGAGAGTTCCAGAAAAACATCTATTTCTGCTTTATTTACTATGCCAAAGCTTTGACTGTGTGGATCACAATAAACTGTGGAAAATTCTGAAAGAGATGGGAATACCAGACCACCTGACCTGACTCTTGAGAAATTTGTATGCAGGTCAGGAAGCAACAGTTAGAACTGGACATGGAACAACAGACTGGTTCCAAATAGGAAAAGGAATACGTCAAGGCTGCATATTGTCACCCTGCTTATTTAACTTATACGCAGCATACATCATGAGAACGCTGTGCTGGAAGAAGCACAACCTGGAATCAAGATTGCCGGGAGAAATATCAATAACCTCAGATATGCAGATGATACCACCCTTATGGCAGAAAGTGAAGAGGAACTAAAAAGCCTCTTGATGAAAGTGAAAGAGGAGAGTGAAAAAGTTGGTTTAAAGCTCAACATTCAGAAAACGAAGATCATGGCATCTGGTCCCATCACTTCATGGGAAATACATGGGGAAACAGTGGAAACAGTGTCAGACTTTATTTTTCTGGGCTCCAAAACCACCGCAGATGGTGAATGCAGCCATGAAATTAAAAGATGCTTACTCCTTGGAAGAAAAGTTATGACCAACCTAGATAGTATATTGAAAAGCAGAGACATTACTTTCCAACAAAGGTCCGTCTAGTCAAGGCTATGGTTTTTCCCCAGTAGTCATGTATGGATGTGAGAGTTGGACTGTGAAGAAAGCTGAGTGCCGAAGAATTGATGCTTTTGAACTGTGGTGTTGGAGAAGACTCTTGAGAGTCCCTTGGACTCCAAGAAGATCCAACCAGTCCATTCTAAAGGAGATCAATCCTGGGTGTTCATTGGAAGGACTGATGCTAAAGCTGAAACTCCAAACTTTGGCACCTGATGAGAAGAGTTGACTCATTGGAAAAGACTCTGATGCTAGGAGGGACTGGGGGCAGGAGGAGAAAGGGACGACAGAGGATGAGATGGCTGGATGGCATCACCGACTCGATGGACATGAGTTTAAGTGAACTCCGGGAGTTGGTGATGGACAGGGAGGCCTGATGTGCTGCCATTCATGGGGTTGCAAAGAGTCGGACACGACTGAGCGACTGAACTGAACTGATTGACTATAATCCCTGTGTTGTCAATATATCCTTATAGCTTATTTACTTTATACACAGTAGTTAGTACTTCTTCATCCTCTACCCTTATCTTGCCCCTCCCCCTTCCCTCTCCTCCGCTGGTAACTATTGGTTGTTCTCTGTACCTATAAGTCTGTTTCTTTTTTATTATAATCAGTAGTTTGTTTTAGTTTCTTAGATGCCACAAAAATCCAAACTATGTATCGTAGTCTACTTGGCCAAGTACACTGTTGCCCTTCCTGCCTCTCTAACAATGACTAGTACCCAATTGCCCCCTCCCCTTCCACTATCCTCCCCTACTTACTAATTTCAGCCACACTGCCCACCAAACCAAATTCTTTCCTCTTGGCGCAATTTCCTCTGCCTAAAACATTCTTCCCTACCACACCCAGCCTCATCCCCAACCTTTTTGCATGGCTGGCTCCTTCTGATCTTACTGGTCTCGCCCGAAATATCACCTCCTCACTGAGGAGGTTTCTGACCAACCTGCCCAAAGAGTATTCTTTATTCTTCCAAGCCCAACACCTTGCAACACAATTTTCCCAGAAAGGAAGTTTGATACCTTCTGCTAGGGTTTTCATATTATCCCCATTCTCAAGAGTCTAAGAAACAGAAATTCCAATTTTTAGCCAGGCTCTTTCAAGCCGGTCAACGAGGCAGCAGCATCAGTAAGAGATTAAACACTTCAAGATCTGTTCCTGCTGGGATCCATTTCCTCTATCAGCAGGCACGCTCCAAAAGGGATAACATGCAGATGGCGGGGGACCCACTTGAGCTGATTTGCTTTCAATCCAGTCAACAAGGAAAGGCAATTTAGTCTCCCATTTAGTACCACTTGCTTTGATAAGTACATTCTAACAGAGTTTTAATAACCTAACCCAGGGAGCATTCTATCTACATATCAGTTGATTGGTTGAGAACTTTGATTTCCCCACCAGAGACCTCTCTATTAATCCATGATTTATTAAGCCATTAGTCAAAGACTTCAACACCCCAAACATGCTGTCATTAATACTTAAGCTACCCTATCCCTCACCTTTCTTTTCCACTTCTTGGAAAGTCTACTAGGGGCTGCTACCTTGAGTATGTGCCCCAAGAGCCAATGGTATCCCCAACTCACCTCATGTTCTATGTACACCCTTCAACCTTTAATTCTGATTTAGCCAGAGAGGCCTTCACAGAACTGCCACCAAAGTCTTAACCAGCTTCTATACTTCTTAATATGACTTTGCCTGTCCTGCCCCTGAAGATGTTAATATGTCAAGTGGCAGTTTCCCATTTTTCTCAACTGATTAGCTTAACCCACTTAATCAGATCCATCTTCTGAAAATCCACTTGTTTTTGCAAATATGCTTGATAATGTGATGCAGAGGAGGTGTATGCCACCTTTGCTGCAGAGTACAGGCTCTAGGGGGCATGGGATTCATTAGTGGCAGCAAGGACTCAGTAGTTACAGTTCACAGGCTTAGTTGCTCTGTGGCATGTGGAATCTTCCCGGATCAAGGATTGAACTTGTGTCACCAAATGTACGTCACCTCTGACACAGCCCATCAAATTGCTCATTTTGTAAAGTTATTTTTAAATGTATTTTTTGAAACAAAATTATATCTCTTTTTTATCCTTCTCTGGGGTTAAAGATGTGAAGTCTGAGGGGATGGGGAAATAATAGTCAACTTATTATTACCATTGTCATATCTTATTAAAAAGATAGTTTCTTCCTTTAATACTAGTATAGATAATCAGCATTATTCCAGAATTTAGTTTTCCTTCTTTCCTCTTTCTCTTTTGGCATTCATTGCTTTTAGTAATCAGAATTCCTAAGTCCAAACTTCCTTAGTAGTACAGTGGATAAGAATCTACCTGCCAATGCAGGGGACACAGGTTCGATCCTTGGTCTGGGAAGATTCCACATGCCACAGAGCCAGCTACGCCCATGAGCTGCAACTACCGAGTCCTTGTGCTGCAACTGCTGAAGCCTGTGCTGCCTAGAGCCTGGACTCCACACAAGAGAAGCCACCACCACGAGAAGCCCACACGCCGCAACACAGACCCAGTGAAGCCCTAGATAAATAAATAAACTAGTCATGAATTCCTAAGTCCAAGAAACCAAAATGAACTCTCAGTGTTAACTGATAAAAAGAAATTTACTGGAAGGATATTAGAAAGACAGTATCAATCAGAGATTCAAGAGCCAGGACGTGGAAATGCTAAGGAACCATGAGACACTGGAAAGCCGGGTATCAGACATATTTGGGCTAGTTACTGCTTCCACAAACCTCAAAAGACAAGCATGCCTGCAGCTGCTGTCATGGCCCCAAGTGAATACTAATGGGTCCTTCTTCTCTGTTTCCTTTGCTCAAGATTTAAATTCTGTAGTGAGAGACCAGGATGGGCTGCTCTCACACAAGTGCACACGCCAGAGCAGCCAGGCAGCATAGAGACAGGGAAAGTGGCCCAAGGAGGGGATGCTGTCATCCACGGCCAGCTCCTCCCACCCCTTGGGATGTCACCTACTGATGCCCTTCCCAAGGAATCATCCTCCAGTGGGAGGGGTCGCCTCACCCTGGGGTACATTCTCTTTTAGGGGCAGCCCATAATCAATGCCAATGGATACAGGGACACTAAAGTCTGGCCCCCATGCCTCAATTTGGACATCATTAAAGGACCATCCCAGCGGAGAAGGTGATGGCACCCCACTCCAGTACTTTTGCCTGGAAAATCCCATGGACAGAGGAGCCTGGTGGGCTGCAGTCCATGAGGTCGCTAAGAGTCGGACGCGACTGAGCGACTTCACTTTCACTTTTCAGTTTCATGCATTGGAAAAGGAAATGGCAACCCACTCCAGTGTTCTTGCCTGGAGAATCCCAGAGATGGGAGCCTGGTGGGCTGCGGTCTTTGGGGTCACACAGAGTCGGACATGACTGAAGCAACTTAGCAGCAGCAGCAGCAAAGGACCATCCCAGACTCAGAGCTCCTGTGGGTTGACAAACTACAACACAGTTCAACATCATCCTGTTTTCCTGTCTCCCTTACAGGCATTTCTCCGAAGAGCGCATCCCAGTGAACCACATACAGACAAACGTCTGTCTCAGGGTCATCTTCAACCTACGTTGGCCCCCTCAGTTTCCCAGAAAGAACTACCCTTGATAGGAGAGTTTTGCTGTAAGTATAACAGGGCTTGGATACTGGGTAACCAAAGAAAATGGAATATGTCCCAATATTCATGGAATATGTCCCAATACTTTTCCATGTTAGATTAAATGCTTCCATTAGCAAATAGTTCTCAATGTATAGTTCTATTCTTCAAATCCTAGGAAATTCCTTTGAGGTCAGGTGAGCTTTGTTCCCCCACCCTCCTCCATCAACTCCTTCCTCATTCCTGTCCTTATCTCTGTATATTTCTGTATCTTTCTACACAGCTATCTCTATCTCTGGAGATGACAGGAATGGACATGGAGAGAGAGGGGTAGTAATAGAGAGAGATACAGAGATGAGAGAGAGAGCAAGAGATCACATACAATTTTACTTCTATCTGTCCTCATGATCTTCTCCCTTCCTGGAATTCCTTTTCCTTGTCTTTCTCTGCTAGTGTAAATCCTACCTATTCTTATTCATAACACCAATCCCTTAGTCAGGGAGTTTGGGATTAACATGTATGCATTATATTTAAAATAGATAACCAACGAGTACCTACCATACAGCACAGGGAACTCTGTTCAATATTATATAACAACCTAAATGGGAAAAGAACTTGGAAAAGAATAGAATCATGAATATATAATTAAATCACCTTGCTGTACCCCTAAAACTAACACAACATTGTTAATCAACTATATTATCATATAAAACAAAAAAGTTAAAAATAAATCAACTGTATAAGAAAAGAATTTTATTTATGATAGCAAAACTCAAAATAAATTACAAGTGAATAAATTTTATAAATAAGTATAACCAAGTCCTCACATTTGAAAAGCACTCGGAGAATTCACAGCGCTTTAATACACTTTACCTGACTTGATTTCACAAAATCACCATGAATAAAGCAGAGCACTGTTATTTCCATTTTCCCCATGGGGAGGCCTGTCTTGGAAGTATGAGATAACTCATCCAGATCCATTCTCCCATCATGGCCTTTGAGAATCTTCCATCCCACTGTAGCCCTTCAATGAGCTACTGTAGTGATGATAGTTTGTGCACCAAACTTGATTCACAGCATCAGGTATCATTCTCCTGATAAGTTACTAAACAGTAACAACATATTTAATGTGCACAACATGCAAGTCCAAATATATATTTTAGTCTCATTATCTTTTACAAAACACCAACTAATCCCTCTGCCTTTCCACCAACTGTGCAGCCAAAACATGGCAGCCATGGGTACTTGTCACAGACCATCACATCACACACACTCCCAAAACACAGTATTTTATAAGCCAGGAGCAATTCTCATTTTACAAATGCAGTAATTTCAGCCCAAAGAGTAAGCAATTGTCCAAGGTCACACCGTCAAAAAGTAGCAGGATGGGAGCTAAAATTGAGTCCAGGACTAACATCTCTTCTCTAGTTCACAGATTAGCAGGGTTATTTCTTATCAGGTTAGCTTGCTCTCAGCCACAGGGTGAAAACTCTGGCTGGTATATCAGAAGAGATTAATGTTAGTTTCATTTTAACAAAGGTTCAGAATTATTTGGTTACCAAAAATGAAACCCACCCAGACTGCCTTAAGAGGAGAAATTTTTCTAAGGGTCAGGAATATCTCATGGAATTTTAAGGCTGTTGAGAAACTGAAACTGGAAGAGCTGGGGCAAAGCTATTTTCTGTCTTGCTCTTTTCAGTTATTCACTCCTCATGTGCACATTCTTCTCAAGCCCAGATTTCTCTGCTTCTTCTTAACAGCTAGTGAAACACAGCTACCTCAATGCTTCCTCATACTGCTTCCCAGATCCAGTGCCACCAACCAGCTCCCTCTCATCCCTGTGTCCCAATTCCAAATTCCCAGGTCAGAACATCTCATAGCTGAGCCCAACCAATGAAAAGACTCACTTTACTCAGGAGTCTATTTTCATCCAAACTGCTGAAGTCATTTAGAAGTATAGTTACATAAAATAATCATGATTGCAAGGTGGCATGTCTTTGTGTGCAAAGAGGGACAATTTCTCAGAGAAGGAGTTGCCCAAAAGAAACTATCAGAATAAACATGGATATTAAAACAGTAGCCTGGTATCAATCATCCGGCTACTCCCAAACATCTGGATGATGGGCATCTCCATTTATGCATTGTGGCAATCCATCCAAAAAGAGATGTGACCTCTAACAGTGCCAAAGTCATGGGGGTATACCACTCACATCTCCTTCAAAAGACAATGGCATCTTGACGGAATATCTTCACAGCTATGTTCATCTTGAGTAGTCACAATACGCAACAGGTAGAATCAACCTAAGTGTCCATCAACAGATGAATGAATAAAAAAGTGTGATCCATACCTACAAGGGAACACTACTCAGCCTGAGAAAAGAATGAAATTCTGACACATGCTACAACAGGGATGAACCTTAAGGACAGTATGCTTAGTGAAATAAGCCAGTCACAGAAAGCAGAATAGAATCAAACTCTTAGCAACAGCAAATAGAATGGTGGTCACTGGAGGACTGTGAGAGGGGAGAAAGGAAAGTTGTTTGGGAGATATCAAATTTCTGTTGTACAAGATGAAACAGTTCCAGAGACTGTTATACAACAATGTGCATATTCTTAACATGACTGTACACTTGAAAATGGCTAACATGGTAAATTTTATGTTGTGTGTTTTTTTACCACAATAGTGGGTGGGTGGAGGGAAGGAGAAAGAAAAATGAGAGAGACAGAAACAGAGAGTGCAGTTAGCTCTCAGTCTCCACCATGGTTGTTTCAGAATCTGCTTCAATTTTTAGCGGAGGCCCCCCAGTCCCAGGTACACTCCAGCCAAGACTGAAGCACAGCATGGTACAGGCCTGACATGTACTGAAATGCCTCTGCAGGTAACCTTCACACCAGGGCTCCCTTTGGACGAGCCGAGACTCTCTCAGGTCTATCCTACAATGTGAGGCTCCTAGGCCTTCCTTTCACCTTACCGGTCCTAGGTGCCAGCCCTACTTCATGGTCTGAAGGCTTTCCCTGCCCACTCTTCCTCCCTTCCTCTCATCCTCCACTGGTATTAACCCTCTTCCATGCCTACCTCTAACTTGGTATCTGCTTCCCAAGGAACCTCCCTGGCACAAATCACCAACACCACCCACAAACAAGTTCTCGCACACACCCATGCGAGAGAGGACATGCATGAGCACGCACACCCATGGTTAAGGATGCTGCACGAGGATGCCTCTCTCAGCGCCCACCTGACACCCCCAGACAGTGCTGGCTCTTCTCTATTCCCATTGCATCACTCATACCTCCATGATCACACTTTGCAGCCTGTCACAGTTGTTTACAAGTCCACGATCCTACTGTGAACATGCCTCTTGAAGGCTAAGTGCATACCCTTACTTATCACTGTATCTCCAGCACCTGGCAGATAGGAAATGTTCAGGAAATGTACGCATAAAGAAAGAAAGATGCTCAGGCAGGAGGGAAAGAATGAAAGAAGAAGGGTTAAAGGACAGGAACCATTTTTCATGTATCTCTGCACATGTCCAAAAATGTTCATCCACAGGCTGCATGCATACAGTCGTCTGTCCCTTCTTGTCACACACACAACTTATCAAATATATATTGAGTGCCTACTGTGTACCAGATGGAGAGAGGACATCTCCACATGACTCATGCATGTGGTCTCCGACCTGAGCATCACAACACAGGGCATTTAATTCCACTGTGGTAACTGTTTCCCAGCATTACTTGATCAACAAAGTATCCTCCGTACACCGGGAAATTTTTGAGGGAGGGTGAGAGTCATCGCTCGGGAAAATGAACTTTGATGTCACTGACAGTTCCCCCAAGATGGCACAGGGCAACATTCCACTCAATGACTCATTAGTCATTTTCAGGTACAGCCTGAGCTTTCTCTTCACTAATTATATTGACCTTTCTTGAGGCAAAGATTGACACTGTGAATATATTACCTGTTTCAAAACTCATCTGTTTGTAAATGAAACGGTGGCATGGTGCCTGCAAAGGTTTGCAGACGTGGCCACATGAGAATGCCTCCCATTTGGAAGATTTTACCGCATTTAAGTCATCTGAGGCCTTTAAAACAATTGCTCCAACCATGACCAAATCTTGGGACCTTCTTCAAGAACAAAAAGTACTAAATGTAACCCGATTTTAACTCCATCTTTAAAAATTTGTTTTGCTGACTCATTCCAGCTTGGGGTGGATTTCTGAGTTTCAAAGTGGAGTGACCAGTAAGTAATGGAGATTGCTTCAGTTCGGTGTCCCTTAGCAACCATCATTTCACTTTCCTGTTGCCATAACAACTATAGCATGAACATCAAGGTCATCAAGCCCACTGAGCCTCTCTCTGGAAGCTGAATTTCTCACACTCTCCAGTCTTCTCTGTTTGCTCTCACAGAAGATGTTTTCTGGAAATTGACATCTGCCTCTCCCTTCCTCCACTCCACAAGAGTTTAGAAAACAATCTATTTAAAATGAACAAAATAATCCCTAAGAAAGGGGATGCAAAGACCCTATCTCATAGATTGATAGAGCCATTTATAACCTGGTATATAAACTGTGCTATATCTTCAAATTGGTTCTGTTTTTCAAAAATGGAGAGACAATATAGCTGGTGGAAGGATTTCAAAGTTCTTAGTTTTCTATTCCAGTATGACATGTGTCACCATCTTACAACTCCCTTAGGTCCTACAGCTTGAGTTTCTGGGGGGGAAATGTGGCAGGAGCAGGGAGGGGAGGTTGAATGTGATGATTTCCAAGGTCCCTTTAAGGTCCCACATTTTGAGAATCCACATTCCTATGGGTCACCTCTTGCAAAGGCTTGCTTTTAAGTGGTAAACAGAAGCCAGTCCCAGCAGAGGGAGGCCTGTCCGCCTCAGTAAAACAAGCAGCTTTGAGGAACAAAAGCAAAGGGCCCCTCTCGAAATGTGCTCTTGTGCTCACTCTCATGTGCCCTTGGTAGAGCTGGCGCTCCAGAAATATTGAATCACCATGAATAAATAGGTGGCAGCCAAATTTTTTCTTCTTTGCGTTCCTTTAAGAATTATGAATAGTTGACATTAAAAATGTCAACTTCACCTCAGGTCTCACCCCCTACATCATTGGAATTAGCTAGATAGTAATTGCGGCTAGCATCATTTTGTAGCTCTATTACAGTAGACAAATAAATCTCCAAGAAAAACTGATTCTATAATACTTTGCAGGAAAGAAGGGTCTACTTAGGTTCCTACAAGAATAAGCAAACCCTTAGCTCATTTCAGGTAAACTCCATTTGTCAAGGTTTCCAAGTCATCACTATTACCTGCGACCATTTTCTGAAATTTTGCCCTGCTGATCACACAATGTAGCTTTCAGTGCATATCACATACATTTCATTTCAAGACTTGTGCACTGCACTCAGTTACTGAACTGAAGATCTCACCTTTTTTCTTTACTTTTTGATTCTTGTCAGAAAATAATATTTCTTTAGTTGGGAACATTATCACCTGCCTCCTTGCTTGTTCTGCCAGAACTTACTGATATCAAAGTCTTAATGCTTGCTAATCAGGGTCTTCTCCCCTTGCCAGCAGGGACAACTTGAGAAATGCTGGGGCAGGTGTATGTAGAGGTGGGGGATATAGCACCAAGACTTACACAGTTGAAAAAAAATTTTTTTTTGGTTGGGGAAAGTAAAAGCATTGCAGGAAAGAAAGGCTGCTTCCTGGCTGCCCTTGTTTCATCAAGGCTTTCTTAGGAGGAAAAAGATACTCAGCAATGGAGGCAGGACATCTGGAAACTAGTCAGTGATTTCCTCCTGCAGGCATGGAGATCTGACTCATGTATTCTGTAGAAGTGGAAGAAGATGACAGACACGTAGCAAATGATAAATTCCTTATAAAAATGCTAATTAGAAACTGGTGACTGGCACATAGTGGGCACTTAATAAAAGTCTCTGGAATGAATACATGAATCCCAATGTCAGTAATTAGCATGTGCTGAGTGGAGGTAGAATAAAGTTGCAACCCTGAAGAATTCGATTAAATTCATCCACTCATGGATGATCCACATAATTCTATCTCACATTGATAGTTTACATGGCCTCTTATCTTTGCAGGACTCTGCTACACATTCTTTCTGGCACTCACAATATCCTTATGCTCAGAAAGTCTTTCTATTCCCATTTCATGAAGAAACTGAGATGGACATTAAATAACTTACTGAAATCCTACACCTAAATGGCTACAGCACTGAGGGTTAAATTTAGTGCTTCTGAGTCCCAGCCCAGTGGCTTCACCCTAAGGTGCAAGCTTTTCCAGAAGGTGGATGAATTTGGAATTAGAATTACTTACCTATAAAATACAGTTTAAGCAATTAAAAAAAAAAGGCATCAGTTAGGATTCCTGGCTTCAAGGAAGATAAACAAACTGGGATGACCTTTAGCAAGAAGGATTCATTGGAACGATTTAAATGGCTCAGTTCCAATAAGCAGCTGGGAAGTAGGGTGTGGGGACAGCCAGGGCTCTGCAGGGGTGATTTTGATAGAAACAGGACGCATAGTAACTCTCTTCGGAAATAGTCTAGTCAAGAATATTACAGGTGATAACACTCTTGTCACTACCATTGCCACCAACAGCCATGGAAATTCCTCCAAATTTTTAGGCTTGTATCACTGTTTCAAGAATTAAGTCACAAGAGAGAGCATCTGACTGGCTGAACTCAAGCCACACATCCAGCCCCTGGCTCTTTCAAAGAACTGGCAGAGGAGGAGTCTGCTCTCCTCTCCTCACCTTTCAGTTTCTGTAGCAGGAGAGTGGTACATGCAAGCCCACATTCACTGCAGGAGGGCTAGTTCTCCAGGGGGAAAAAAAAACTGATGGCATTAAGAAGATGAATGATTGCTGAGCCCCAAATGAAAGTCAAGCACTTGCTACCTCAGGTTAGAGATAAATATATTATCCAAGAGAATTTCACTAGGAAGTTAAAGCCTTACTATAGACAGCTAGACCATTTCCCATCATTTGGACCATTCTTGGGGTCCCTGGAATAACGTAGTGAAAACAGAAGCTAGTAGGACATACAGAAGCCTAGAAAGCCTGGCTGACTTGGTGAGATATGGGTGGAAGGAGGCTCTGTAATTTCCACTCAAGGAAGCACACGTGTACAGATCATTGCGTTGGTTAAGCCCTGCTACATCCTGCGCTGTCTTTCATCCACAGTGTGCTCCGCCTGGCTCAGGGTTCACCTCTTCACCATAATAAATCACAGTGAAGGTTCTTACTAGCAAAGAAGTGAAGAGTACGCTGGTACAGATAATTTTTGCCTTTACTTTGAAATTTGCCGTTGAGGGCCTCATTTAGTCATCTAGAGAGTTCTTTTAGTCAATGAGCTTTTTCTTTCTAAGAGCTTTTCTACTTCTTAATTTCAGGGACACTCATCAGACTTAGATGTAGTTTGAACCACAGTGAATAATTGTGAGTTTTGTCTCTCTAGGACCCCATCTTCTTCCTTCCGGGGATAACATGTAGGACCTAGCAAGGGGAAAATACCTCCCCAACTCTCAGAATACACTTTGCTAGTGGGACTGAGCGCACCCTCCCCAGATCCTGGCATGGGCATGATCAAAGCCTGGACCATTCACATGATCCTCCCTCCAGGCAACAGTGATTGGTTCAGGACATGAGTATGTTATTCAAGTTGGGCTAGTGACATTCAAGTCCAGGACTTCTGATGGAAGAATGGAGAAGAAAACAGCTTTTTTTTCAGTGAGATGATGAAATTGTGAGTATACTTGCCTGTAGCTGGTGGCAGCCTATTCACCATGAGATAATAGACTTCCTAATCATGAAGGTAATATAAGTGAAGCTGAGACATGTAGAAAAGCAGATTTTGATGCTCACTGTTTAAGCATCTGCCTCCTTTTGCCTCCATTCCTGAATCGAAACCTGACGTGTTATGTGAGTCAATTATTCCCTTTTTGTGACTGAGACCATTTGACTTGTATTACTCTCCATGCTTATTTTTCACAAATATAAGAATAATAAATCCATCCACTCATTCATAAAATATTCTGTGAGGACCAGGTACTCTGATAAGGGAAAATATTGTGTGTAAAATAGGCACTTCATTCTGAGAGTGGAGACATAAGTCAAGTAAAGGCACAGATAAACAGGCTTTGAGGGACTTCCCTGGTTTTCCAGTGGTTAAGACTGCATACTTCCATTGCAGGGGACACAGGCTCGATCCCTGGTCGGAGAACTAAGATCCCATGCAACGTGGCCAAAAAATGAAAACATAAATTTAAGTAAGCATCTTTTAAAAAAGAAAAAAAGTCTTTGAAAGGACAATATGCTAGGAAAACATGCTAAGAAGGAAAATACAGAGCCCTTCAAAGCTATAATGAAGGTCTATCCGACTACTCCCTGAACACAAAAGAGACCATGAAATGTCCACAAGTAGAGAGGATGCTGGTGTCAGGGAGCAGTAAAGAGGCAGGAGAGACAAAGGCAAATGAGAGACAGATCTAACCTGACAGGAAAGGCAGTTTCACTCCCACTTCATGTGAGTAACCCTGTGTTTTTTTTTAATTATGGAAATAATACTTAAGATGAGATCTACTCAACTGTTTAAGTACACAGTACAGTGTTGGTAACTATAGGTGCAATATTATACAGCAGATCTCAAGAACTTAGTCATCTAGAAAAGCTGTAATTTTATACCTGGTGAACAGTAACTCCTCAGTTCGCCTTCCCCAACCCCTGGCAACCACCATTCTACTCTCTGCTTCTGTGCATTTCACGGGCTCATACCCCTCATGAAAGTGGAATCATGCAGTATTTGCCCTCCTGTGACTGACTTATTTCACTTGACACAATGTCCACAATGTCCTGAAGGACCTGGAAATAGCAGGACTGCCTTCTTTCTGAAGGCTGAGTCATAATCCCTTGTATGTATACACCACATTTTCATCATCTGTTCATCTGTGACAGGCATTTACACTATGTCTACTTTTGGCCTTTATGCATAAAGCTCCAATGAATATGGGAGTACAGATATCTCTCCAAAAGCTTAATTTCGATTCTTTTGGATCTTTTTAAGGCTCCCCAAGATAGACTGTGGATATGGAATTGAGAATAAGAAATTTTAAGTGTTCCAGAGCAGGGAATATAGTCTCAACTTCCAATGGAGAGATTTCAGAAAGAAAAATCGTATATGAACCCAAACTTGGTCAGTCTGCTTTCAGCAAAGGCTCTTTGAGCATCTGCCCATGATATCTTATTTCATCTGCACTGGGCTGGGCCCTGAGGATGGTAAAAGAAGGACAATAAATACTCTCGTTGTCCTTAAAATGCTCACAGTGTTCATACAGGAAACAATAAGCTGGCTTATCCAAGATCATAGTTGTGTGAAGCAGATTAAACCATGTTCAAGGACAGTCATTCTCAGCAGAGAGGAAGAAGGTGTTAGATATTTGAGAAAACATTCAACACCGTAAAAACATAAGGCTTTATTAAATAAGTTTGTGGCTGGTACAGACACACAGAAGACAGGGAGGAGTATTGAGTGAACATGGGTTTTTTTTTTCAGTTCTATAATTTTTTCAGATAAAGGAGAGGTTTATGGTAGGTACAACAGCAGAAGAAGATAGCCGTTATTAGGTACGAGGGCTTTGGGGTCAGTTAGACCCGAGTTCAAACCCCAGCACTGCCACTCACTAGCTGTAAGGAATGGGACTCTGGTTATAGGACCTCACTTTTCTGAATATCAGATACCTCCTTTAAATAACAGAGATACTAACACAGCCTACTTTAGGGAGAACTTGTGATGACGAGATGGTATAATTGTTGGGAAAAACCTTGTGCTTTCTGACACAAAACAAATATTGCATGCTGCTGCTGCTGCTGCTAAGGCACTTCGGTTGTGTCCAACTCTGTGCTACCCCATAGACGGCAGCCCACCAGACTCCCCTGTCCCTGGGATTCTCCAGGCAAGAACACTGGAGTGGGCTGCCATTTCCTTCTCCAATGCATGAAAGTGAAAAGTAAAAGTGAAGTCACTCAGTCATGTCCGACTCTTAACGACCCCATGAACTGCAGCCCACCAAGCTCCTCCATCCATGGGATTTTCCAGGCAAGAATACTGGAGTGGGTCACCATTGCCTCCTCACTGCATAACGCTTTGCTATTATCATTGTTCTGGTCTTTGATGCATGGAGAAGCTATGACTAGATCTGGCTCTTAAAGACTAACATGTCCTAATAGCTAATAGCAGCAGTTAATTTATAGAGAGTATTGACTGCATGCCAGACATTATGCTAAGTTCTTCACACATTATTCCTCACTCATGCATAGTGGGGAAGTACTATCATTCCCCTTGTCTACAGGTGACAGCACTGAAATACAGAGAAGTTGCTAGTCTAGGCTCAGAGCTCAGAAGTAGCAACACAGGGGTTAACCCTGTACAGTCTGATTCTAAGTATCCACACTTCACCATGATGCAGTGCTGCTCAAGGCAATTCTTAATTCTAGGCAATCCTCAAAACCTCCTGCAGAGACTTTTTTTTCCAAAGACTTCATCTCAGGACTCATACCAAAGGGTCCCAATCAGTAAGTCAAGGTAGACCTAAAATCAGAATGCTTAAAGCTCTCCGGGGGATTCAAAGGACTTTAGAAACTCTGGCTTTAGAGGACCAGGACACTGATGACCCTGGCAGGGAGTTAACTTTAGCGGTCCCCTGCCTCCAGCACCATGGTCTCTACAATAGACAATGTAGCATCATGCGCCAAAATGACAGAAGTGTTTTCCTGCAGAGCTTAACTCAGTTGGGACCAGTATAGCTCAGCAGGCAGGGACTCATTCCAGGTGTCAACTCCCTACATCAAAATCAAGAGCTTTCTTTGCTCAGACTTAAGAGTCACTCAAATATCAATTTCAGTTCCATTATAAATCACAAGTTGTGGCCCATGCCCACTGTTCTTGAAAACATTTTGAGCTCCCTAGACTGACTAATTCTGTGTTCCACTCTCCCTCTATTTATCCCACTCTCTCCCAGAATGTTATGCTGTCCATTAATGGCCATCCTGGTCCCCCAGATCACGGACAGGAACCATCCCCTCAGTCATTGCCAAGAGATATCGAACATTCTCCATCTAATTCTGAGCCACAAGGTCCCACCATGAGCTTGTGTGCAAGCCTGGAGCAGAGGAGTCAGATGCTTAAGTGGTCTTGGTACATTCTTGGCACAGACTCAGCAAACAAGGAAAAGCTCTATCTGATTTTCCGGAAACATTGAGAATGAATGATACTCTCCACAGGCCACTTAACTAGGATGGGAAGTTGTTCCTTTAAGTCTATAAAAAACACCAGAACTGAGGGCTGTATACATGTGACTGTCCATTCGGCCCAAACAAAGCAATCACTTTCACCATACTATCCTGGAGAGTCTTTAAAGACATGTGGTGCCCATACCCATGAGCTTCCCTCATAGCTCAGTCGGTAAAGAATCTGACTGCAATGCTAGAGACCTGGGTGAGATTCCTGGGTTCAGAAGATCTCCTGGAGAAGAAAATGGCAACCCACTCCAGTGTTCTTGCCTGGAGAATCCCATGGATAGAGGAACCTGGCAGGCTACAGTACAATAACCCAGGCAAATATATCCAATAACAGCCAGAATCAATGGGCACCAAGTCTGGGTTTAATCCAGGCCAGGCATTTGCACGCGGTGGAACCAACCAACAGCTCAACTCCTCTCCCACTCTTCTCGTTCGATATCCCAGCAGTCACTGCTGCCGCCTACAGCAGCAATAGACCTTGTTTAGACAAGTGTTTGAAGCACATTGTTCACACAACAATGGAAAGAGAGAGACTGAGCAAAAGCTCCGAGCTTTGACTGATGTGTGATACAGCCTAAGGTGACATAATATAAAATATTTAGGTGAAACAATGCACATAGCTGGAGCTCTTATGCAAATGCAAGCACAAGAACCTTCACAGCAATTTCCTCATTATCTGCTGGTGGTTTTTCTGCACTCTTGTGTTTGCTCTATCCTCCTTGCCAGAGTACTGTGGGGACTTCTTCCACTGACTTTCATGCATTTTTAATACAGATTTTTAACTCTATTAAAGATAAATTGATTTCTACTTTATTAAAGATAAATTGATTAACTCTGTTCAAAAAGTCTGGGGCAATGTCTTTTGAAATCCAAAAAGACTTTATTTTTTACACAAGAGAAATTATAAGGGTAAACAATACTACTTGCTGGCAGTTGACTTCAATCTGTGAAATGGGTCTTCCAGGTAAATCTGGACAAGCAGAACAGTGAATTGCTTTCCAGCTCACCCAACCCTTAACTTCCTCCCACGTATACACAGTGAAAACAAATTCTCAGCATGCTAAGTTCTGAATCCCCATCCATGAATTACCAGATGAACAAGCAAACCATGAAATTAAATGAAAGCAGGTGAACTTGGCAAACGTCTACTCTAAGATTTTTCTCTCCCTATTTCTGATTCCTCTCCATAATTGTGGTACATATCACTGTGCCGTTATTCATATATCCTAAAACTTATTCTTTGGTGCCACTGGGGAAATGTATTTTCCTTTAGAGCTATTTCCGTATTTTTACAATCTATTTCTTACCCCCATTTTTCTTGGTTAATGGCACATTCAGGATTCTCTTTGGAGAGCCTGTTTAATTCTCTGTGCTGCGGTGATTAAACACATTCAAGTGACAAACAAGTACTGAGCATATTCTTCATGATAAAGACACAGCCTTTCCTGACAAAAAATGAAAATCAAAGGAAGACGTGCATCTCAATCTTCTGTCATCTTTGCAAAGGGGCAGCATGCCCTTCACGGCGGTCACCAGACCCTGGTTTGAGTACCACCATTTTCTAAGATGTCGTGACAACCTCCTGGTTTTGTTGTTTATTTATCTGTTTGGGCTGCTTAAAGCCAACAGCAATCTCTGAGTTGTAAGCAAACTAGTTATGAAAGCTAAAACCAGAATAAATAGAGGTAGAGAAACCTTGCATTTCACCCCTTAGGTCAATGATTGTGTCAGTATTAGGCAGGTGTTTTTAAAAGGATGCAGCTGTGAATGGGACAGAGACTCCAAATGAGCAGTGACTTGGGGGAGTGGTGGTGGTGGTGTAGTTGCTAAATTGTGTCTGACTCTTGCAACCCCATGGACTGTAGTCTACCAGGCTCCTCTGCCCAGGGGAGTCTCCAGGCAAGAATACTGGAGTGGGTTGCCATTTCCTTCTCCGGGGGATCTTCCCAACCCAGGAATTGAACCTGGGTCACCTGCATTGCAGGCAGATTCTTTACCGACTGAGCTATGGGGGAAGCCCCAGCAGTGACTTAAACAAGATCAAAGTTTATTTCTCTATCAGATACAACTCAAGCTGGTATAATAATTCTGCTCTGTGCCAGCAGCAGGGGCCCAAGCTCTTTCTGTCTTGTTACTCTTCTCTTCCTCAAGTTCTGCTCTTATCTGCATATTTCCAAGAGTGCTTGCAATGAAAAAGCACTCATTTCCTCTTTTTACTCCAGGGAAAAAACAGCAAAACTGTACACAATAGTTTCACTTACTTCTCATTGGCTAGAACTCAGTCACACAGTCACACTAACAGCAAAGGAAGATGGAAAACAGTTTTGTGTTTTTTTTTTTTTTCCTAGGCATATATGTGCCTGGCTACAATTACGTTACTAGGAAAGAAGAATAGATATTAGGGGTCAACCAGTAGCCTCTTCCTGGCCTGTGAATTGAACTCTTGCAGGTCCTCATGTTTTAGCCTGGAACCCAAGAAAACAGGTGCATATTCTTTTTCTGGATGTATGGTTTGCTGAAGTGGGAGCTCCCTGACAGTACCAATTTTTGAAACCATAAGGAAACCAGTAATAGGATGAAGCTGCCAAGTGGAATCAAGCAAATCCCAGAAAAAAGTATCTAGATATCTAGTAACATCATAAAATTCTGGATCAAACCACATCTGAAGCTCTATCTTCACAGTTTTCATTTATGTCACCTCTGTAGATTGTCCATATTTTCCAAAAGAGCTTGAACTGAAATGTTCTTATTTTCAATCAAAACATCCTAAGATACAGAATGAGACAGGGACAGAGAAAGAGATGGGAAGAAAGGCCAAGGTAAATACTGAAAGATGAGAAATTATCATTAACACAAAACCTTGACCAAAGTTACCTTCAGAAACAGGGAGGATATAAATGAAAATGGAAGTGTTGAATATCAACAAGAGCAGATGACCCAAATACTACCAAAACTCAGAACAAAGGATACATGACAAAGAAGAGCTGGTACTGAGCAGTCAACAAGTATGTTCTAAATAATTCTTTCCCAAACTAGGTAGTGGGTATTAAACTCTACTGTGAAATCACTCTTTACTCCACCCTCTTCCATAGAAAAGACTTTGGTAGGTGAGATGATGCCTTAAACCTAAAAGCCTCATTAAGTTAGCAACTATTGTAGATCAAAGACTTGGGTAGATGCCCCTGGCCTTAACTCTTCAAATATTCCACTGTGGTGGTCAGTGCAAGTCCTTGAACACAGCTTTGTAAATTTCCAAGTATGTTATCTAAGCTTCTTTAACTCTGGGCTCTGATGACAAGACCAAGCAAGTACAAGCCTTCTGGCCTTTATTTTCCCTAAGATCATCATCAAAAAGTTGCTAGGCAAAACTTTTAATATAAATGAAGATGAAATAGGCACAATTATTAGCAAATTATTAAAATAGTGTGCTTTTTTCTAAGATAACGAAGATGAATAAGACAACGTGTTTGAATAAAAAGGAAACTGCAAAGATGAGAAAAAAGAAGTTGGAAGGAAGTTCATTCTTCATGGTTACAAACAAATGAGAGGTAGAGATGGAATTAGAATTGGGGTCTACTTGTTCTAATAGACATCTTACTTAAAATTCCTTCTATGTATTGATTCACAGACTGAGAAGACTTACAGTAGGGATAAGTCCTAACAGAAATATGGCTTAAGATTGATAGCCTCCTACTGCAAAAGGTCATTCAAATTTGAAAACAAACACCAGACATTCCAGGAGGCATTTTCATGCATTATTTTGCAAATGAGACAGGAAACATATTTAAGAGTGGAGACTGTGGAGCTGAGTATTTGTTCATTTCCTAGTGATTGCCCTTACTATGCGCCGTGAGCCACTCTACTTGCTAAGGATATAGTGTTAAATGAAATGGACAAGAAACCCCTGTCTTTAGAGGCTTCAGGTGGTAATAAGAGCTAAGAAGAAAAAGTGTAAGGAGGTTGGGGAGTTCTGGGATAGCAAGGGAGGGAGTCAGTTTTAAATAGGAGAATCAGGGAAAGACGCCCTGAGAAGGTGACTGTATTCATTATCTGTTGCTCCAGTAGAAAAATATTCCTTAACTTTGCATCTTAAAACAACAAACATTTATTATCCCATAATTTCTATGGGTCAGGAATTCAAGAGCAGCTAAGTTGGGTGGTTCTGACTCAAGGTCTCTCATAAAGATGATGTCAGCTGGGGCTGCAGGCATCTGAGAGTGGCCTGGGGCTGAGGAATCCACAGTTTGGCAAACCTCAGTTCATTTCTGTGTGAATGTCTCTGTGTGCTTCTGAAAGTATTTGCAACCTGGCAGTTAGCTACTCCATCCCCCAGAGCAAGTGATGAGAGAGAGAACTCATGCAAGCCACAGGCTTTTATAATCTCATCCCAGAAGTGACAGACCAATCCTTCTGCTGTATTCCCATGTTCACACATATGAAACCTGGGACACTGTGGGAGACTACCAGTGTGTGGCTATTAGGATGCCAGGACCCCTGGGGGCTTCCTTGGAGGCTGGCTAACACTGAGATTGAATAAATACCTGAAAGAGATGAGTTCAAAGACATAAACCTTCAGATGAATAACTTAATTTTTATAAATTTCGTTTTCTCAATACACTAGAAATGTTTAAAATATCTACATTGTCACCATGTTGAGAAGTCTTTGATAATATCAACAAATTTCTTTGGCTCAGAGCCTGGCATTTCATAAACGAGCATCACATGTCAGTCAGCTATTATCATTACTGTTGATGTGGTTATCATCATCCTCATTTTACAGATGAGAAAACTGAGCCTTCAAGATTTAAATCCTCTAAAGCAACTATACTCTGATAAAAATCAATGAAATAGTTGTCCTGTGGCAGATTCATGTTGATATATGGCAAAACCAATACAATATTATAAAATTAAAAAATAAAATTAAATTAAAAAAAAATAAGAAAAAATAAATAATAAAATAAAATAAAATCTTTGTCCAAGAAAAATATTTAAATCCTCCTTGATGGTCATGTCCCTGAAACAAATGATAATCATATTCAAACTTGCTGAATTCAATAGCTTCTTTCTTTACTTTACTACCTCATAGGTTTGGAGATGGAAATGGCAACCCACTCCAGTATCCTTGCCTGGAGAATCCCATGGACAAAGGAGCCTGGTGGGCTACAGTCCATGGGGTTGCAAAGAGACTAACGACTAACGGACATGACTGAGAGACTAACACACACCTCATAGATACCTTGGAAAGGATAGATAAAGATCTGACGATTATTCCAACGCAAGAATAAGAAAATTAAAGTTATATGAGGAAAGAAAGGCAAAAAGACTCAAAACCTACTCCACCAGCAATAACCAGCAATAAGCTATTAGGAGTGCTTTTTGGCTTAAAGCAATAGAAAACCCAACTCTCTGTGGCTTCCACAAGGAGTATGAAGGTCAATAATCACTAGCTTTCATTCTGATGGTTACCTTTTGGCCTTTTGTCTTCATGTTTCTTGTTTCATAGTTACAAGATGACTCTTGTAGCTTCTGGCATCACATTGACAATTCAGGAAGAGAGAGGGGTGGTACGCACAACCTCTGCTTTCCAAGATGCCTCAGCTGACTTTTATTTACACCTAATCAGCAAGAGCTGTATCAGCAGCTCCCTAGTACAGGGGTAGGTGGCAAACGCTAGACTTCGACCAATCATGACTCACCTGCAGACCTAGACACATTACTGTCCAAGAAAAATCTGTGTTCTGTTCTTGGAAAAAAAGAAATGGCTGTGTCTCCTGCAGACAAGTGACAAATTCCTCCATACTCAAGTGGATTCCCCAAGAGAAAAGCACCCACCAAGCACGATCATGTGTTCCACACTTTTCAGGTGAAATCTATGCAAATCCTTTCATAATAACTGAGAAGAGTTATCATAATTTTGTAGCTTCTATGTCAGAGATAAAAAACTGCAGAAGAGGACTTCCCTGGTGGTCCACTGGTTAAGAATCCACCTGCCAATCCAGGGGACATGGGTTCGATCCCTGGTCTGGGAAGATACCACACGCCATGGAGCAACTAAGCCCATGCACCACAACCACTGAAGCCTTCACGCCTAGAGTCCATGCTCTGCGACATGAGAAGGCACTATAATGAGAAGCCCTCACACCACAGTGAAGACCAGCTCCCTACTCACCTCAACTAGAGGAAGCCCGTGTGAAGCAATGAAGACCCAGCACAGCCAAAAGCAAAGAAATAATAAATTAAAAAAAAAAAAACTGAAGAAAAGCCACTGGGCAAATGGCTCCTTGGAAACATCTAGTTCTGTTTACAGCATCTCTCAGTGGCAGGTGAGACAAAGCTGACTTCAACTTAGCAAAGGCTCTTAAAGGACAGCAAACAATATAACCCCTCGGCAACTGAGCCAAACGAGGTTGTCACTGCTAAATACCGTCTGCCCTTACTGTCCTTGCCAGTGTCTGCACAGCCCTGTGCTCCCTTCTGAGATACTTCAGGATACTACTCCTGCTCCTGGTAGGTAGCAACAAATGTTCTCACAACTCCGAATCACAGACATTATACACATCACATAGAACAAATCTCCTTTTTCATTATTTTTTGTATTTGATGATTTTTGTCACCATTCTCCATTCTTTGTGGGGCCAGAGAGCCCCCGGAGGCAGAGTCTACAATGAAAATTTTCCAAAAGCTCATAAAAGTACAAGACAGCCTTGAAAAACAATGATTCGTCCTCAAATAATCTAATGAAACCACGATGCAGAGAACTTTTAAAATTAACTCAGGGAAAGCAGATGCTTCTAAAGAATCTCCGTACCACTGAAACCATGAGGCAGTGTGGTGTGTTTGACAGAACAGAGAGCATCAGAATTCCTACATTCTAAGCCCTGTTCGTCTAGCTAGAAGCCCTGAGGCACGAAGCAATTCATTTATGCTGACACTGAGATATTTTCTGCAAAACACACAGGTTGAGGGGGTGGATCTGGGGTTGACTCCCCAAAAATGGCATTTTGTGTGAAAATGCTTTCTGAATAGCTACATTTTATTATGAGACAAGTTTGTGGCAGAGCCCATGCAAACTTTACTCTCATCCCATTGGAGCCCAATCTACATGGTAGATGCTGTTACTGCTTTAGAGGTGATAAAATTGGGGATAGGAGGAACTATAGTGACTTAGTCTTATGACACAGACAGAAAATCATAGGGCTTGGATTCAATTGTGGATCTGTATGGCTCCATCCATTACAGGATTATTATTATGTTTTTTTTTATTTAGAGTCTCTCTCTCTTGCCCACAAACACACACATACATACATTCAGTGACTGTGATTGTTGTAGTCGTATTCTCTAGTCTTGTCTATTTTCCAAAACATCTCACTGTCCGTCAGGTCTGCCCAAGATAATATTTTAGAATCTTCAGATGAAGCTCAACAACTTACTCTAGTATCCCATCTTCCCTAGACATATCTGCTTTTTTTGAAACAAACACATATGTGAGCATACACACAGATAACACAATCCATTTTAGATCTTGCAGTTTGGGGTGAATTATCAGACGATGAATAAAATGACTGATACAGATTAAGTTGAAAAAATGAAAGGAATAAAATTGCTGAAGCAACCACACTTATAGAAGCCAATAATCTTCAAACAAAGAGGCTTATTGACATTTTGGCTAGATACGGAAAATCAAAGAGATGGGAATTATGAGGAGAAAATTATTCTGCCTTTTATAAATGAGAAGAAGGACAGGGAAAAAAGAGCAGTACAAGCTAGGGAAGTAATTATAGTAAGATACATTTAGTTTCAGAAAATTTCTTTGATAACCAGAAAATGCCACATTATAAAGTTAGGGACTTAATACTCCTAAGTCCATTACAGATAGAATCTTTACCATGCTGGAAATAATTGAAAAGCAGAGGCATGCAATAGACCACTTTATGGCTTCTTTGATTTCTCCAAGCTGTTTGAAGAGTTGAATTCTGGAAAGGATTTGAAAACCGGGCGCTGGAACTCTGACCAGCTAATTGCCAATGAAGAAAAATGAATTACTCTGCAATTATATTAAAAGTGAAAGAGGTCTCAGAGAAAAATTCTAACCAGAAAAATGGACTGACTTGGGATAAAAGCTTGATTGGTAACAGCCATGACTATTAACATGTTGGGCTTGAGTTCAAAGAGAGGACAAGATCAACTTTATGTCTGACAGTCTTAAAACAAGGTCACCACCTTCTATCAAGTATAAGTCAGCTTATTCAGATATGTCATTCCATGTCATACATCCTTTCTTTAACCACCAAAGTTTTAAAAACTGCTATCAGATTTGCTTAACATGACTTGTACCTGGATTTGTTCTTAAGGTTTTGCATCCAAGTCATTAGTTTGGCCATTGTAAAGTTACAGACAAATTTATGACAGAGAGGTACAGATAGACTCATTCTTCTAAACTTATAGGTGGGTTAGTGACCTTATGGAACTCATTAATCCCCAAAGCTGATAGAGCTTGAAAATAGAGATAGATTACAAGCAGGTTTTCATAATTCTTAGATGTCAGATAATAACGGGTCATGAAGAAAAGAGAGACCCAACAATTATCTTTTGGGCATCATATAGGGTCTCCACATAAAATTCATGACACCCAATTCAATTTAAGTTTCAGAGATTTTTAGTGTAAGGATATCCCATACAGTATTTGAAATATACTTGTACTTAAAAAGGTATCGTTTATCTGAAATTCAAATGTAACTAATCACTTTAGTTTGGTTTGATATATTTTTCTTTTGCTTGTTTGCTTGCTTGCTCGTTTTTGCTAAGTCTGGCACCTTAGTCTCTGTTCATGTAGGGTCCCAACTCACATGGTGATTAAGCAAAAATTGCCTGGCTTTAAAAATATCAAGAAAAATGATTTAAATCACTCCAAGTCTTTGTTTTTTTTTTTTTTTTAAAAGAAAAGACATAGTTTAATAATTTTTCCATTTTCCCAGCAGGGAGTTAGTAGAGACCATCTATAGTAGCTAAAGCAATAACAGTATTTATGCATATTCAACAATGGCATAAAGGCAACCGCTGGAAGAATGACAAACAAACCATAAGCCTCCCAAGTTACCACAGGGGAAACATTCATGCAACTACAATACCACAAATTAAACAATTAAGGGCACGTTTCTGAATAGTACATAGAGTGTTTTTTTTTTTTTTAATTTTATTTATTTATTTTTGCATTGATTGATTTTATTTTTAAACTTTACATAATTGTATTAGTTTTGCCAAATATCAAAATGAATCCGCCACAGTCTTAATCTACTTGATTTTGTATCAGTGTACTATCTCTCAGTGATTCCAAACAGACCATTTTTCTCCCAGTGTTGACAAATTCTCAGTTGAACACCAAATGAAGTCTTTGGGTTGTGTTTATGGGCCCTGTTGTATAAATAAATAAAGTCTGACTTTTAAAGTTAATGTTTATCAAAAAATTACAGGTGCATGGTTTTAAATGCCTGCCAACCAACCAACGAATCGCTCAGTTGTGTCTGACTCTGTGACCCCATGGAATGTAGCCTTCCGGGCTCCTTTGTCTATGGAATTCTCCAGGCAAGAATACTGGAGTGGGTTGCCAACAGCGCACTTATTTTAATGACATATCCAGATTCTTCTGCATCCTTCAGACCAACTCCCCACAGGCAACAAACATGCAAACTCTTCTATTGCTTTCCTTAAATTAATATTTATTTCCATATTTATAAATAATAGGGCTGTACTATTCTTTCCTAACTCACCCATTTTAGATATTATCTACACATTTTATGATACTTCTGAGCCAGTCTGTATTTTCTGACCATGCCTTCTTTGGACAGTCCTTCATAGTTTTTGGAGTCAATCACTGCCTTGGGTTTATTTTCTTGTTTTAGCCTGCTTTTCTGAGTACAATTTGTTAAATATTTCAAATGCTTCAACATCTCTACTACACACCTGTGAATAATATTTTCCACTTACCCACACACATCAGTTCTATTTTCTTTCTTCACCAAAGATCTCCACCCACTTTTGCTCCATTCTGGACCTTCATTTCTAGGCCTGCTACTCAATGGTCATTCTAGGTCTTTTCCTTTGCAAGTCTCCTGTATTAGAGCGCCCATTCCTGAATTCTACGTTTGCTTTTTTGCTGTTTTCTACCCAATTGTTTATAGGAGTACAACCTCCAGAATCTTCGTAGGGCAGGATACTATGAATACATTATAAGTCTTTGCAAGCATGAAAGAGTCATCTCCCCAGAAAATAAATATCCTGTCTCTTGTTAGGAGTGCACAGGGAAGGGTAGTCTACTGGCTGAAAAGAGTGGAATGGGGAATCTTGGCATTAAGAGCTCCATATTATTTTCTTTTCTAACCCATCTGTTTCTTTAGCCATATTCATTACCCTGCCCTTAGTTATAGCTTTTTTGAATACAAGTGAGAGAAAAAAGTCACTAATGTTAGGGACAGTATGTACCAGACACTATCAAATTTTAAAAAGGTCTATTTCTAACATTTGAGGCTGCCATCAACCAAATCAGGGGCTTCCCTGGTGGCTCGGTCAGTATAGAGTCTGCCCGCAAGGCGAGAGACCTGGGTTTGATCTCTGGGCCAGGAAGATCCCCTGTAGAAGGAAATGGCAACCCATTCCAGTGTTCTTGCCTGGAGAATTCCATGCACAGAGAAGACTGGTGGGCTACAGTCCATGGGGTCACAAAGAGCCAGACATGACTGTGACTAACTTTCACTTTTTCAACCAAATCATCTCCTCAAATATTGCTTTTTTAATCATGATAAGAATGACTCTAAAAGGTTCTAACTTATACATGTTGAAAAGGAAAAGATGGCATTTGCTAACTGTCTATTGAAGCTGTATTGGAGAATTCGAGAACAGGTATGGGGTGAGGATAGAGTAATAAATGGAGTTAAGAAATCCTAAAATGACTAGGGATGTAATACTAGTTGAGAAATAAAAATGATACTGGTCTATACCTGAGGACAGTAAAGGCTAGCGCGTGGGAAGGATGGAGGCTACCATGCTCAGGACTCCAGTGGTTAAGAACAGGGATCCAGGGTGTAGTCCCAGCTTAATAGCGTCTCATCAGCTCTGGATCCAGTTTCTATCTCATACTGAATTCTCCATCACCACTCTGAATCTCTCCCTTCTTGTGTGTTTCGGCACAATATCAGGCCATGTTGAACACTATCCCAGTGCCTTCACTCCAGAAAGTGCCCCAGACAAAAGAGATTTCTAAACCACCTATAGATGGTTTAGAAAACAGTTACGGGCCAGAGGCAGGGAAGGGGGGAGTCTCAACACTTTTATAGCAATTGACTAAGGATTGGATCTTGGCCATCATTTCTTTCAAATCCCTCTCTAACTGCCACTGGCTTTTAGTTTGTCTCTAGCTAATTTGCTAGCTAGCTGTCTTTCCTCCAGAGCCCCTCTGCCCCTTTCCATGGTGGTTCCTGGAGAGCGCCCACATTCTTTTTTTATGAGAGGAATTTAATTCCTTTGTTTCAATTTTCTACTTTTAAGACATCTACAGAGACCATCGTTTTGTGGATAAATAGCCTATTCATGTATTTTTGCTAAGCAAAAAGTTATCTGATGCAGAAAGAAATGCTGCCACCCCTTAAAGAGACAGATGTGGATGTACCTGTGTCATTAGAAGAACAGTTTTATTTTCTTCACACCTTCTTATAGCTGTATGGTGTGGTCACATTTTTATAAATACGTATGTGTGTATGCACATATACACATACACTTCATATACATGCATACATGTATATACTATACACACAAATTTAGACATGTTGGAGAGGAAATGGCACCCCACTCCAATATTCTTGCCTGGAAAATCCCATGGATGGAGGAGCCTGGTAGGCTGCAATCCATGGGGTCGCTAAGAGTCAGACACGACTGAGCAACTTCACTTTCACTTTTCACTTTCATGCATTGGAGAAGGAAATGGCAACCCACTCCAGTGTTCTTACCTGGAGAATCTCAGGGATGAGGGAGCCTGGTGGGCTGCCGTCTATGGGGTCACACAGAGTCAAACATGACTGAAGTGACTTAGCAGCAGTAGCAGATAGAGAAAGAGAAATTTGGAATTATATTTACCAAAACTCTTAATCAACCATCAGAGAAATTAATTCTGGAAAGTCAGTGCTCTGTGGCAACCTAGAGGGGTGGGATGGGGTGGGAGGTGGGAGGGAGGTTCCGGGTGCAGGGGGACATACATATACCTATGGCTGATTCATGTTGATGTATGTCAGAAGCCAACACAATATTGCAAAGCAATTATCCTCCAGTTAAAAAATGAAAAAGATTAAAACAATAACCCAAGCAATAATAATAATGGGGAATTCCTAGGTAGCTCAGTGAGTAAAGAATCTGCCTGCAGTGCAGGAGACCCAGATTCAACCCCTGGGTCAGGAATATCCCCTGGAGAAGGAAATGGCATCCCACTGCAGTATTCTTGCCTGGAAAATCCCATGGATAGACAAGCCTCGTGGGCCACAGTCCATGGGGTCGCAAGAATCAGACACGTCTTAGCAACTAAACCACCACCAATAATATAATAGCAAAGAATATACTATCTTCAAAAAAAAGAAGAGCTTTGGACAGTGTCTCAGAGGTTTCCAGTCACAACCTTTGGAACCAGCCTCTCAACTATCCTCAGTCACTGGGGCCAGCCAATACCATTTTTTGAGCTTTACTCCTTATTAGGGATCAACCACAAGCTCCCAGGTTTGTCAGAGTTATTTTACTAACATGGAAGCTGTCATCAACCACCATGCATCTGTGGGCCTCCTATACCTGCCTCTCTCTGGCTTCTATTTCCACCTCCACAATGTCTCCAGAAGGTGTGTGCCGGCTTTTTCCAGCAATCGGCCAGGGAGAAATAAGAGGGCACCCAGCACCTCTTGAAAACGCAAAACCACTGTGGCAGCAGCCCCTCTCTTCCAGAACATCCAGTAGCCGTCCCAAGACAGGTGGGGCAAAACCAGAGTGCTGTGGAAGCAGTCATTCTTATGGAGAAGAACCTGAACTACGAGCTGGTGGGCCTGCACACCCTGGTTTTGCCCAGGCAAACCCACACCTCTGTGACTTACAGAAAGCAGCTTCTCACAGGAGCAGGTGAAACGCATCGAGACAATGTATGACCATGTGACTAACCTCCGCAGGATGACTGGTCCGCAGGTGAGGCTGGGCCAGCATCTCATTGAAAGGCTCACCCTCAAGCTTGACTAGCAGCCTCGGAAGCCGAGTGGACTTTGAGGAGCCTCTTTGGTGTCAGAGCTTCTTCTTGAAGCTCCTTTCTGCAGCCACTAGGCAGCTTTTTAACAGCCTTGGATTCCTTTCCCAGGATGTGAAAATAATAAAGCTTTTGCTGCTGCTGCTGCTGGTCGTGTCCGACTCTGTGCGACCCCATAGACGGCAGCCCACCAGGCTCCTCTGTCCATGGGATTCTCCAGGCAAGAACACTGGAGTGGGCTGCCATTTCCTCCTCCAATGCATGAAAGTGAAAAGTCAAAGTGAAGTCGCTCAGTTGTGTCTGACTCTTAGCGACCCCATGGACTGCAGCCTACCAGGCTCCTCCATCCATAGGATTTTCCAGGCAAGAGTACTGGAGTGGGGTGCCATTGCAGCATCCCCCAAAGGTTTTGATTTTCTGCATTTTTACAGAGATGTATTACTCAAACAATGAGAATACAAAAGTGGAACTATCTCCATTTAGAAAAGTTAAGTGAGTAATAAACATAAAAAGTCTACATAGAACTATAGAGAATGTTTTTTCAAAAGAAAGAAAAAAAGACATTTATAATAAGGAGGGAGAGAGGAATTCATAATCTGAAAAAACTCATTCAACAGGGGATGATACATCTTATGTCACATTCCCATAAGAACAAAACAGAGTTCTTAAGTGCACTTCATGAAGCATGAAAGAAAAAAGAAATAAACCAGCTAAAGGTTAATGAAAAGTGCAAGTGAATGAAGTTAGTGGCCAGATCTGTAAAATCCATGTAATCTGAAGTTGCATTCATGTTAAAGAAGTGAATGAAATGGTTCATACTTCCCCCTCCCAATTTATGTCTTCATGCATAACTCATTTTTCTACCAGGATAATTCAGCTCAGATCACGTTCATTATGGAAATATGTTAAATACATTAAGGAAATTAGCCAATTTGGTCAATTTTATAAAGAAATGGTGATTCTGTGCCTAATACCACATCCTATAGAGACATGAGTAAAGAACCAAATTTCATTGCTGTAGTTACCATATGCTCACTCCATTTCCCCTCAGCACTCTGAAGCTGATGGTACAATTGGAAAAAAATAATAAATCCCAGAAAGTTAGAAATAATCTCAAAATTTAAAAGAAGAAAGGAAAAGAATAGAACATAAGTCCAACAAAAGGAAAGAAAAATCGCTGAATTTCTTCGTTTTTTTCCCCTAATTATAAAAGGAGAAAGGTTATTAAGGATGATTCTTTAAAAGGCTGATGAGGTGACAATGACAGACCAAGTTATTTGGACTAGCTCTCCTACTGAAAACAGCTGAAACTGCTGCATTAAACATTTGTAATCCTTTTAGCAGCATCAAAGAGCTGACAAAATAGAGAGGAAATACCGAATAAGTACAATACTAAAATAAGAAAGGTAAATGGAAAACTTATGAGTTGCTTTAGCTCTGAAGGCATTTGCCAATCTGGAAGAAACGAAATTGTGTTTTGATGGCCTAGTGAGACGAAGGCTACAAAAGTATGGGGCCCGTTCATTGTTGTGTGTCTGGTAAACCACCTCACAGGGTATGCACTAAGCTGAGATCTCAAAGGGTTACAGCAACAGAGAAAGGATCAACCGACAGTTTTTCCACCCCACTCCCTCCATCCCGGTAGTTTTTGGGGAAATGTACCTTGTTGCTGAGCAGAGCAGGAGTAAAGAAAGGAAAGGAAAAGTAAAGAGAATTGTCCTTGAGAGGGTGTAAACCATGGATAAGCTCTCTAGGGCTTACTGTCTCAATTTTGCAGCACCTAAGCAATCAAAAAACTATACACGATGGTTTTAGCTTAAAATAGTTCTCTGGTCATCAGGAAGTGCCCCTCCACACACACACACACACACACACACACACACACACACACACAGTTGCTTAAGGTCAGTGAGCCACAAAGGTGACAAAAATTACCTAAGGAAATAATATACCATGAGTGAGAAACAGCAGATATAACAGACACTTAAATACTTCAGATACTGCAATTATAAGACATGGAGCATTTTTAAAAAGCTATGCTTCTTTGCTTAAGGAAATGAGATAAATTTGAAAACGAAGGGTATAGGAAACTCTAAAAGTGTTCCAGCAGATTGAAAAAAGAACCAAATTAAACTTGCATAAATTAAAAATACAACAACTGAAAGTTGAAACAATAAATTGAGCAGGAGATCACATAACAAGAGAATAAGTGGAACAGAAGAGAGAAGGCACTTATCCAGAATGCAGCACACAAAACAAACAGCTAGAAAAATAAGAGAGGCTTTAGAGGGGACTGGCTTAGAACAGGTATTCAACAAATGGTTGCTGGATGCTCTGAAAACCAACGGCACTCTAATTTTACTGATGAGATTATTTTCTGGCTTCAGATGTGAGCTGGCTCTTCTAGATTGGGACTTAGAAAGGATCTTGTAAAAGAAGTATCAATGTCAGTGGCTGCAACTGAAAAAAAAATTGATATGATCAACAGACATTTACTGAGAGCTTACTAAATGCAAAACACTGTGCTGAGCAGAATTAAAAATACCTATGTTGCTACATGTAATTTATATGTTCTTTCTTATAAGAACAAGAGTTTTATGAGTTCTAACCTGACTTTTCTACTTCCTTGCTTTGCAGTTTTAGACGACTTAGGTAAAATCTTCCTGAGGCTCGTTTACTCTATTTTTAAGATAGGGACAATAGAAACAAAAAGGTATTATAGAAAGCAATGGCTTTGCTCATGGTATATAGTATCTGCTCAGTAAATGTAACTATCTTCTCTCATTAACTAGAAACATTTAATCATGCACTGAATTTGGAGAAACTTATATATAATATTTAATTTCAAATGAATTGTGAATTCACATAATCTCCAAAGCCAAAGAAATACTGAAATCTCTTTTTGATTGTCACAGTTACCTAACGATATGCTTATGGCATAGTTACCCAACAATTTGTGGAGAATATTGCTAGTGACTTAGTGACCTAGCAAAAAAAAAAAAAAATATATATATATATATATATATATCCATCCCCTTTTCTTTCTAATGGGCTTCCCTGGTGGCTCAGACAGTAAACAATCTGCCTGTAATACAGGAGACCTGGGTTCAATCCCTGGGTTGGGAAGACCCCTTTGAGAGAGGGATGCCAACCAACTTCAGTATTCTTACCTGGAGAATTCCATGGACAGAGGAGACTGGAGGGCCACAGTCCATGGAGTCGCAGAGTTGGACATGACTGAGCAGCTAACACTTTCACTTTCACTTCTTCCTAACAGAACCCAAAATTTATTTGTAGCAGTAACATAATGACCTAAGGCTTTATCTCCCAACTCCTTGGAAGAAGAGTGTCCATGTGACACCTGTAAGTCTGGCCAATGAGGTATTAGCTACCACATGAGCATTCCCACGAGCCCTTTAGCTTTTGTCCCTGGACTTCCTTCCTGCCTGGAAGGTAAGAAGAACCCTTAGATGTGTAGCAACCACCTTATGAGTATGAGAAAAAGTCACACAGAAAGGCAAAGAAAGAGGAGAGAGCGAGCCTGGATACTTGATCAGCGGGCTACGTGTTGACCCAGTACTGCCTACTGCCAGACCTTTCCTTCTTCTCTGAGACAATTAGACCTCTTTTTCATACAAGTTTTACAGGCTTTATCATAACAAGCTGTATTACTTGGGGTTCTCCAGAGAAACAGAACCAACAGGATAAATGAAGATATAAAGAGATTCTTATTTGTAAGGAATTGACTTATGTGATTTGGGAGACTGAGAAGTCATAAGAGCTGCAGTCAGCAAGCTGGAGACTCAACAGAACCAATGATCTAAGTCCAGGCTAAATCCAAAGGCCTGAGAAACAGGAGAACCGATGGAATAAACCCCAGTCCAAAAGCCAGCAGGCTCGAGACTTAAGAACAGCCAATGTTTCAAGTTTAAAGCCAGGAAAAAAGCGACGTCCCAGCTCCGCAGTCTGGCAGGAGGAGTTTATCCCTTCATCATGGGAAAGTCAGCTTTTATGTTCTATTGAGGCCTTCAGTGGATTGGCTGAGGGCCATCCACATTAGGTAGAGCAATCTGCTTTTCTCAGTCTACCATTCAAATATTAACCTTATCCAAAAGCACACTCAAAGACACACCCAAAAGAACATTTTACCAAATATCTGGGCACCCTGTGACCCAGTCAAGTGGACACCCAAGTTGAACCAGCACACAGCAGTCAGATACAATCCTGAAACATGAGTCAGGACCAGCTCTTGGGCAACTATAAAAGAAAACCCAAGGCTTCCTTTATGAGTAAGTTTTTTATGAGGTGTCTCTACCCTCCAGAATTTGACATTTAGAAAATCCACAGGGAGATCCAGTGGCTAAGACTCCACTCTCCCAAAGTAGGGGGCCCAGATTTGATCCCTGGTCAAGGAATCAAATGCCACATAGCATAACTAAGACTCAGTACAGTCAAATACATACATAAATAATTTTTTTAATACATAAATAAATTGTTTAAAAATAGAAAATCCACAGGAAGGGTAGTAGAACACAAACACGAATATTAAGGGAGTTAAGGATAGTGAGGAAAACTGGTAATTGTGGCTTAGTATTAACTAGCCCTGAAAGAATACCTATACTAGAAGTCTCAGAGAAGGCAATGGCACCCCACTCCAGTACTCTTGCCTGGAAAATCCCAGTACTCCATCCTCCCATGGATGGAGGAGCCTGGTGGGCTGCAGTCCATGGGGTCGCTAAGAGTTGGACACGACTGAGTGACTTCACTTTCACTTTTCACTTTCATGCATTGCAGAAGGAAATGGCAACCCACTCCAGAAGTCTTGCCTGGAGAATCCCAGGGATGGGGGAGCCTGGTGGGCTGCCGTCTATGGGGTCGCACAGAGTCGGACATGACTGAAGCGACTTAGCAGCAGCAGCAGCAGCAGCAGTAGAAGTCTAAGGGATATGGAGAGAAAATGCGCCAGCCCCTTCCACATGGAGTTCCTCATAACTGCCCACAAAGGAACTTTGAAATCACCAGTGCTCTCAACCTAGAAAATGAGACATGAGCCACCAGTCCCACCTCTAGCCCCAGGAGAGAGAACAGGACCACATACCTCATCAGCATCACAAAAGCTTTCCTGATGTAAAATTCAACATTCTGTTTGATCATTTTCCCTGATACTTTAGAATTTGTGTATAATGAGCATGTAAAGCACAAACTTATTTATACATTAAAAGTGAGCCCAAAGGAAAGGTCCTAATTCACATGTGACACTTGCTCACTCATTTGGTGACTTGTTGGATAAATTACTGAGTGCTTTCTAAGTGGCCGACTCTGGGGACACAAAGCCAGGTACTTTGTGTAGAGATTTAAGAAGCCAACTCTGTGCTCTAAGAGTTAATAAATAATCTAATACTCACACTGATAGACAGACACAGACCTTATGGCAACAGAATAAAAGAATTAATCTGGGACATTCCCAGACAGTGAAGTATTTGTGTCACAGACAAAGAGCTTAGCATTGAAGTTAATGTTTGCAACTAAGAGTAACTGGATGTGTAATGAAAATGTTTTTGCATAAACTTCTATTCCCAATCTAGTTGAGCAAACTTGGGCCAATTGCATAGCCTCTGTGAGCCTCATTCTCCTCATGAGTAAACAAAGCTAATAACATCTAACATTGCAGATTCTCTGATGATTAAATAACAGCATATAAAATATATAGCACAATGTCCAGCACAGCTTAAATAGAAAGTACTTTTAATAGCTGCTCCTACAATATGACAATCACCTAAACAATATTAATATCACTAGGAAGGTAAAGGCTTTACATACTATGTTATGTGGCAATTTCACAGACTTACCTTTTTTCCACCAAAGAGCCAGGGTCCCTGATCTGTCCCTAATGACTCAGTTCTCACCAAAGCAAAACGTCTTATTGAAGAAAAGAATATGGGGGTGGAAAGTATGAGAAGAAACTACATTGATTCAGTGGTAAAGAATCTGCCTGCCATGCAGGAGGCCAAGGTTCGATACCTGGGGCAGGAAGATTCCCTGGAGAAGAAAATGGCAACTCGTTCCAGTATTCTTGCCTGGAGAATTCCACGGACAGAGGAGCCTGGCAGACTACAGTTTATGCGGTCGCAAAGAGTAGGCCACAACTGAGTGACTAAAAACAACACTTTAAATGCTTTTGCCAGTTGTAGAATCAGCTACATCTGCTTTGCATTATCAATCAACGGTCTTCTGAAATTCCTGTCTCCATCTTCTCTTTAAAATGAACAGTTCTGTATTACTAAGCATGATTTTCTAGGTCCTCCTTTCTAACATATGCATATTTCTAACAACACTATTTTTATTCATTTGTTCACTTAATTCATTAAAAATATTATTTGGGCATCTCCTAAAGAGCTAGACACTGTTCTGAATGTAACACAAAATCACCAAGATAGACACAGTTCCTAATCCCAGCTATTTTAGTCAAGGCTGCTGTTCTAAAATGTCTTTCTTTCACACCATGCACTTTCCTGGCCACTCATTGTAAAATGTCATCCTTTAAAGATGGTCTATGATATAAGTATCCACTAAACTCCCATCTTTATTTATAGGCTACAATTCATCAGGGTGATTTTGATTTCCACTTCTATTCTCTCACCCACACTTTTTCAAGTTAGTGGGTCCCAGGATGGACAGAAATATTGATGCTTAATTTTGGTGGTTGGAAAAGTGCTCGTGTCAAGGTGTGATTGAACAATAAGTCATTCCTCTGACACAAATGAGGTCCTAATGCAATGTGATGATGACATATGAAAAGGAGGTTTTTCTGGTAAATTCTCTAGAGTTTTCATCAACTCAGCAGGTAGGAGAGATTGAATACCTGCTCAAAGCATATGTTTATCAGGGACATATGCACGAAGACATGACCTATCATTTTTCCAAGCAAGATTTTTAAAATCCAAGTCTTTCATGTTACAAGACATTAAAGGCACTGAACAGTCACTGCATGAATTACAGCCATTTACTGTGTGGGGAACCAGTGGGCAATTCTCTGCACATCAAAAGATGCTGCCAGCAAATTTTCCATCTCTCTGTGGACGTTAATGCTTGCCCTGACTGATCCCCCATGAAAGACTAGTATAATGTCTTTGTAAATAACTTTTTTTTGCCTTATGTAACATTCACGGACCAGGCATTCAGGGGGAAAAAAACTTAGCAAATTTCTGGGAAGAGTTGAAAGCATGTTTTGTTTTAGACGTTCTCGCAGTCATGGAGAGATGAGATAAACACATTTCCAGAAGTTCAGCTAAACTTTTTCAGAAATTCAACAAAAATCTCCTGGAAAGCTAAGAAGTATTGATCAATTCCTTCCAGCCCAGCAGCACAGTCCCAGCCAAGGGCTTAACAAGTGGTAGAGCAAGGTCCATATTGATGTCCTTTCTCAATCGCCTAATTTTACCCAGGAAGTAACTCACCCAGAAGGGCCTTGCCTCTGTTCAATCATCCAGCAGCCCCTTCACAGTACAGCCGTGGAGATAAAGCACATCGCTGGTACCCAGCTGCTGGTCAGCAGGTAAGAGCACCCCTGGGAGTTCACAGGCTAAGAAATTCTCTGCCTCTCATTCTGCCCGTGTCATGCTTGTCTGTTAGTCTTCACAGCAATCTGACAGACTCTGTCCCTGGCTCTGTCTCTACCTCTTATTCTTTCTCCCTCCCTAACTTAATTTCTGTCTCCACATGCCTCTCTGTTTGTCCGTCTCTCTCTTTATGTTCCTCTCTATGTGTATTTCTCTGTGTCTTTCTATTTGTCTCAGTCTCTCTCTTTTCCTTGCTCCTTCATCTCTCCCCCTCTGGCTCTCTATAGAGAGAAAGCAGCAGTGTGTCTCTGTGTGTGTGTCTCTGTTTCTGTATGTGTGTGTATGTGTGTGCCTTTCTCCCCTCTCTCTTTCTCTGTCTCTCACTCTCTCATACCTGTTCATGCATACACAAACAACCAATGGCATTCCTGTTTTCTCCTCACTATTAACCCCAATAAACTGTTACATGTCTCCCACACTAGCACAATGGAAAACAATGTTTCCCTGCAGAGAACTGTCATTCATTACTAAAACAAAGTCTCAATACAAACACAGGGCAGGGTCTTCATTATCCTCAGCATCCAGGATTTCCCACGAGGACCCAAACATTTAGTGAAGGCTCCTTCTTGTCACTTAGATCAGTAGTCCAAAATATGTCCAGAGATATCCTCAAGTCTATAGGTACCTAGGCTGAGTGCCAAAGAATTGATGCTTGTGAACTGGGGTGCTGGAGAAGACTTTTGAGACTCCCTTGACAGTAAGGAGATCAAACCAGTCAGTCCTAAAGGAAATCAACCCAGACTATTCATTGGAAGGACTGATGCTGAAACAGAAGCTCCAATACTTTGACCAACTGATACAAAGAGCCAAATCATTAGAAAAGCCAAATCTTTTCCTGATGCTGGGAAAGATTGAAGGCAGGAGGAGAAGGGGATGACAGAGGATGAGATGGTTGGATGGCATCACCAACTCAATGGACATGAGTTTGAGCAAACTCTGGGAGATGATGAAGGACAGGGAAGCCTAGTATACTGCAGTTCATGGGGTTGCACAGAGTCAGACACGACTGAGCAACTGAACAACAACAAAAATCACCAGGTATAGACTAAATATGTTATATATTTTATATTTGAATTTACTATTTTTGGTTCCAAATAGGAAAAAGAGTACGTTAAGGCTGTATATTGTTACCCTGCTTATTTAACTTCTATGCAGAGTACATCATGAGAAACGCTGGACTGGAGGAAGCACAAGGTGGAATCAAGATTGCCGGGAGAAATATCAATAAGCTCAGATATGCAGATGACACCACCCTTATGGCAGAAAGAGAAGAGGAACTAAAAAGACTCTTGATGAAGGTGAAAGTAGAGAGTGAAAAAGTTGGCTTAAAGCTCAACATTCAGAAAACGAAGGTCATGGCATCCGGTCCCATCACTTCATGGGAAATAGATGGGGAAACAGTGGAAACAGTGTCAGACTTTATTTTTCTGGGCTCCAAAATCACTACAGATGCTGACTGCAGCCATGAAATTAAAAGACGCTTACTCCTTGGAAGGAAAGTTATGACCAACCTAGATAGCATATTCAAAAGCAGAGACAAAGGTTCGTCTAGTCAAGGCTATGGTTTTTCCTGTGGTCATGTACGGATGTGAGAGTTGGACTGTGAAGAAGGCTGAGCGCCAAAGAATTGATGCTTTTGAACTGTGGTGTTGGAGAAGACTCTTGAGAGTCCCTTGGACTGCAAGGAGATCCAACCAGTCCATTCTGAAGGAGATCAGCCCTGGGATTTCTTTGGAAGGAATGATGCTAAAGCTGAAACTCCAGTACTTTGGCCACCTCATGCAAAGAGTTGACTCATTGGAAAAGACTCTAATGCTGGGAGGGATTGGGGGCAGCAGGAGAAGGGGACGACAGAGGATGAGATGTCTGGATGGCATCACTGACTCAATGGACGTGAGTCTGAGTGAACTCCGGGAGTTGGTGATAGACAGGGAGGCCTGGCGTGCTGCGATTCATGGGGTCGCAAAGAGTCGGACACGACTGAGCGACTGATCTGATCTGATTTTTCCCAAATATATGCAACTCAGAGTTTCTTAATGTAGAGACCACGGATGTCCACAACAGGTGGTTTGGGGATGGGGGTGTCCATGAACACTACAAGCACTCATGTTCTGCCTATAAGCATCTTTCAGGAAAAAAGTCCACACTTTTCAACAAGATTTTTTTTTAATCCTCGTCATACACAAGCAAAAAATTAATCACCAATGAGATTGTCATTTTCAATAAGGTATAAGTACATTATAAAGATTTTACTTTTGGTCAAATATACATCATATGAAGTTCACAAAACATTTTGATAATTAAAACAGTGCAAAACACTATTTTAGAGGCTTATAAATTCCGCCTACAGGGAACATTTTTATTTGGTGCTACTGTTATATTTCAATCTTTTCTATGATATTTGAGAACTATTTATGACATAGTCCAAACGAGCTACATCTCCATAAATTTTTACCTTCCTGAACACTTCCGAAGAATCTTTTCTTTTCTCACAAATCTCCTTAAACAGACACTCACAGGAGAGAATAAAGATATGAAGCATTGAGTGGGTAGCACATTCTATTCTCCACAATTAGTCCCACAGAGTAGTCAAGGTAGAGAAAAGGTAGAAAAGGTTACCTATTGTTTTCCTTCTCAATGCAGGATGAGTTTGTGTATTTGGCTTCAACAACTATATAAATAATGAAACCACAGAAAATGGTCAAGGTTAATTTTAATGTAGATACTGCACTTGAAATGCAATTGTCATTTCATTTCTACAACACTTCTAAAAAGAAATGATTGCTTGGGAAATGAGTATCAAAGCACAGAACTGAAATTTTAAAAATGGGTTGTTTAGCAAGGATGCTGGCTTCAGGAAGCACCATGAGGCCAAGGATGGAAAGGTCCTTTAAGAATTCCATAATGCCCAAAGGGCAAATCTCTCAAACTGTCTTTCAAGGATCCTGAAAATGTAGTGTAATGGAGGGAAGTGAGGGGGGTTCAGGAAGGTGGGGAACACATGTATACCTGTGGCTGATTCATGTTGATGTATGGCAAAAACCTTCACAGTATTGCAATTATTCTCCAATTAAAATAAAGTAATTTTTAAAATGTAGCAGGATCCTGCTGTGATGTATGTCAGAGAGTGTTTGAAGCAACCTAGATGTCCATCAGCAGATGAATGGATAAGAAAGCTGGGGTACATATACACAATGGAGTATTACTCAGCCATCAAAAAGAATACATTTGAATCAGTTCTGATGAGGTGGATGAAACTGGAGCCTATTATATAGAGTGAAGTAAGCCAGAAAGAAAAACACCAATACAGTATACCTACGCATATATATAGAATTTAGAAAGATGCTAACAATAACCCTGTGTACGAGACAGCAAAAGAGACACTGATGTATAGAACAGTCTTATGGACTCTGTGGGAGAGGGAGAGGGTGGGAAGATTTGGGAGAATGGCATTGAAACATGTATAATATCATGTATGAAACGAGTCGCCAGTCCAGGTTTGATGCACGATACTGGATGCTTGGGGCTGGTGCACTGGGATGACCCAGAGGGATGGTATGGGGAGGGAGGAGGGAGGAGGGCTCAGGATGGGGAACATATGTATACCTGTGGCGGATTCATTTTGATATTTGGCAAAACTAATACAATTATATAAAGTTTAAAAATAAAATAAAATTTAAAAAATAATAATAATAAAAAAATAAAATGTAGCAGGAAACTTCAGATCTAGCTTTGTGTCCAATAGTTGAAACCAATATTCTAATAACCTCCAGTGTTTTGCTACTGTGACAGACCAAATACAAATGGGCAACCACCATCCCCAACATGCCTGGTGCATTCACATCTTTGTGTCATCCAATCCCCTTGAGTGTCTGCTTTCGATCAACAGAATATGACCAAAAGGATGGGATGAAACCCCCTGATCATGTTAGATAACATTCTCTATTGCTAGCATATTCATTCTAGAATCTCTATCTCTCTCTCTCTCCATTGCTCATTTTAATGAAGCAAGCTGCCCTGAACTCTACAATGTCGAGGAAATTAATTCTGCCACCAATTTAATGAAACTTAGAAGTGGACCCTACCCCAGTTGAGCCTCTGATGAGAACCAACCGTAGTTAACACCTTCATTGAAGCCTTGTGAGATTTTGCATATAGAACTCAGCCAAGCTTTGCCCAAATGCCTGACCCACAAAAATGGTGAGATAATAATTGTGTGTTATTTTAAGCTGCTAAGTTTGTTACACAGCAGGGAAAACTAATATAGTAAGTACTGTGCTGTCTTTCGAGAATGCTCTCCCTTGTCTTTGAAATCCTGTTCTTTTGTAAAGAATCATATCCAAAATTTCTCCTCTGCTATCTCCTCACGTGTGTCCCAGGGCTTCCCTAGTAGTTTGGTTCTTAGCCTCTTCTCAATATCCCTTTCCCACAGGGGTGACTCTGGGCCTATCTTCTTACAGGGATTTCTCTGCCTATGTCCACACAGATCACCATAACTTCAGATATATCCAACTCAGTCGATTCCCTCCACCTGGTAAGACCTTCGTGGTTCTGTAGTCCTGCTTTCCTGGCTCCATCACTTTTCCTTTTCTCACCACTTGGCTCTCTTCCTCTCCCTACAACAAAGACAACCCCTAGCATCTTCCTGAACTTTAGTGACACACACACACACACACACACACCTACCTTTAGAGCTGTAAGTTGGTTCCTTCTTGACTCTGAGCCCAGGCTGATTTCTCCAGCCAACCAAACTCTCTCACGAGCTTGAGAAGGGCTCAGTGAGGAATCATCCCATTGTAAAACACAGCTCTCTGATCAGTTCAATGAGGCCCTCACCACTGATACACTGGAACTAAGAGCTGTGGGACCAGCTTCTTATCAGTCATCTGACCGGCTTTTTAAATTCTCAACACTCAAGCACTGACATATATATACTACCACGTGTAAAATGGGTAACTAGGAGGAAGCTGCTATAGCACAGGGAGCTCAGCTCAGTGCTCAGTGATCACCTAGAGGGATGGGATGGGCGGGGAGGCTCTAGAGGGAGGGGATCTATGTACACATAGCTGATTCACTATGTTGTACAGAGACTAACATAACAATTTATAGCAATTATCCTCCAACAATAAATCTTTTAAGTTGTTATGTAAAAAATAAATAAGCACTCAACACTCAGATGCAGGAACAGATGATCCCATGTTTGAGCCCACTTCCAGGTCACAATGGATCTGCCCCACTTTACCTCACCTGCACCTATTACACATCGAGTGAGGACAGAGTCAGCCTTCCACGTCCATCAGACATTACCCAGTGACTATTAGAGTGGCTGGGGACGTATAATAGGAAGGCGTTTTTGTAAAAGAATTTGAAGTATCTATCAAAATATGAGTTTATACCCTTTTATATGTGTCAGATGACAATGCTGTACACCTGAAACTTACATAATAACAAAAGGGTTTATACCCTTTGATCAAGAAATTGCACTCTGGTTAATATCACAGAAAAGCATCTTCATAGGAGCACAAATAGACGTGCACTAGGCCATTCTGGGGAGCATGGTTTTTTGAATAAAAATGTGGGAAAATGTTACGTTGGATGACCTGTACTATGATATACCCATGCACTCGTACTACAGGGTGGCACTCACCAATGAAAAAGAATGCCAGGGCTGCTGCTTCTGGGAGAAGAGAATGTACTTTTCAGTAGTCTTTCTGCTAAGTATAACTAAAACCCTGGGTGTTGTATATGAAACAAGCTGCTGCTGCTGCTGCTAAGTCACTTCAGTTGTGTCCGACTCTGTGCGACCCCATAGATGGCAGCCCACCAGGCTTCCCCGTCCCGGGATTCTCCAGGCAAGAACACTGGAATGGGTTGCCATCTCCTTCTCCAATGCATGAAAGTGAAAAGTGAAAGTGAAGTCGCTCAGTCGTGTCCGACTCTTAGCGACCCCATGGACTGCAGCCCACCAGGCTCCTCCGTCCATGGGATTTTCCAGGCAAGAGTACTGGAGTGGGGTGCCAAGCATAAGGAAACTCTAAAAGGAATGAAGAAGGCAGTTCAGCTAGGGATCTGAGATCAAAGGAATGAAACGGTGCTAAATATCTTGGATTTTCTGTTTGCCTTGTATATCCCCAAATGAAGCCAAAGAAGCCAAAATCCAACTTGAACACAAAGGTTTACAACATTCTTAATGGTCCCCAAATGGAAACAGCCAAGTTGACCTTCCATGGGTGAAAAATTACATGTGTGGTACATCCATACTATGGAATATGATTCAGCAAAAAAAGGAACTCTGAATACATGTGAAAATGTGAACAAACCTCCAGAGAATTACACTGACTGAAAAGAGTCGATCACAAAAGATTACACACTGTGACATGCCATTTATGTAACATTCTTGGAATCATAAAATAATAGAAATGGAGGAGAGATGAGCAGTTGCAGGTTTAAAGAGGGGTGGGGCAGGTGTTGAAGGATGGCAGGGAATGGACAAGCAAACTGAAAAGCTATACCAAATGATATGCTATGTGAGATGAGAAGTGCTGGAGAGGAGAAAAAGGAACCCTCTGACACTATTAGTGGGAATGTAAATTGGTGCTGCCACTATGGAGAACAGTATGGAGGTTCCCTAAAAAATGAAAGAAAGAGCTACCATTTGATCCAGCAATCCCACTCTTGGACATATATCCAGAGAAAACTCTAACACGAAAAGATACACACACCCCAGTGTTCATTGCACCATTATTTACAACAGCCAAGACATGTAAACAGCCTAAATGTCTATCAGTAGATGAATGGATAAAGAAGGTAGAGTATACATACACAATGGAATATTAAGACATGAAAAGTGAAATAACGCCATTTCCAGCAGCACAGATGGACCTAAAGATTATCAAACTAACTGAAGTAAGCCAAAGACAAATATCATATGATATCACTTACATGTGGAATCTAAAAAAAATGATACAAATGAAATTATTTACAAAACACACATAGACCTATAGTCGTAGAAAACAAACTTATGGTTACCAAAGGGGAAAGAGGGGGAGGGATATATTAGGAGTTTGGGACCACTCTACATAAAATATATAAACAACAAGGAGCTATTGTATAGCACAGGGACCTGTACTCAATATTTTATAATTACCTACGAGGGAAAAGAATCTGAAAAAGAAAGTGTGTGTGTGTGTGTGTGTGTGTGTGTATAACTGGATCACTTTGCTGTACACCTGCAGCTAATACATTACAAATCAACTCTACTTCAATTAAAAACTTATATCAGATATTAACATGGTATTCTCTTGAATAAAGAGAGACATTGAGGGAGGTAATGTTCGAAGACAGCCACTCTGAATGGAGACATGAAGGAGTGGGGGAAATGCAGAAGAAAGTTCCAAGAAGAAGGAACAGGGAATGCAAAGGCCCTGAGGTAGGACCATGCCTTGTGTGCTTAAGGCACGGAAAGGAAGCCAGGGAAGTGAACAACCAAGAGAGATGGTCAGAGACATAGGCAAGGCCTTGTAGATCAGGGTAAGAATTTTGGTGCTTTGCTTGAAAAGTGTCAAGAAGCCAGTGGAGGGTTAAATTTTACTTTTCAAGTCCATGTCATACAGTAAGAGAACGAAGTATTTTTAGGCTACTTTCTGACCCTTAATATCATCCTGACTTTGACAGTTTTTCTTTCACCTGTTTCAAAGTGGGGAGAGTTTACAAATCATCAGCATATGATATACCCACACACCACGGTTCACCATCATCAACCTCATCGCCATACATCAGAGCTTTTGCCCCTGTTCTCTCCTTGGCTGCACTGGAAAAATCAACAGCAAATTGCCAACAGAACAACAAAAATATTTTTTTTTTCTAAGCAAACCTCTTGACTTTTCTCCAAACACCACCCAATTTGACTGAGAACACACAAACACTAGTCAAAATGAAGTCCAGAGCCCCATCAGATGAAGACAAAGCTGAGTATCTGTGTAAGCAAACACTCCTACACTGTCCAGCGCACACAGGGGGCCTTGCAGTTTAAAGAGACTCTGTGCCATATATTATATATTTCTAAAACTATACTTCTTGTTTCATCCTCTCCTTCAGATTATGGTAAGCAGACCCAAAGCTCTGATGCTCTCCAGCATAGGCATAATGGTTTCTCAGCCTTGGCACTCTTGACATTCTGACCCGTAAAACTCCTTGCTATGGGGCTATTCTGTATGCTAGCGGATGAGTAATAGCATCCCCAGCCTCTACTCACTAGATGCCAATAGAACCTTTCTGTTTTTTAAAATTGGCAATACAGACATTGCCAAATGTCCTTTAGAGGACAAAATGCCCCAGTTGAGAACAGTTTCCAGAAAGGTTCGGGTGTATGCCCTTGGCCAGGCTTCTCTGGCCTTTTGTTGTTCACACCAACAGTGTGGATAACGTTATTCTACGTGCCTTAAGGATAGGAAGTTGGATGACATGATTCTCTGACATCTCTGTGCAAGTTCTATGCTTATGTGAATTTGTGATCCTTAATGAAGCCATTAAAATAGATTGAGAGCATCCTTGTGAAACTCAGGGCTACCTGAGGGCCAGATGGAATCAAGCCCAGTGTGTGACATGCAGTAAGTTCTCCATACATATTGGCTTAGACAGCCCACACTGTCCTTCTCTTGACTGGCTCCACTAGACCTCATATAATCAGTACAAGGCAGGTACTGAATAAATGCTTGATAGTTTTACATAATGTGGTAAGGTCACTTTAAAATCAGGCCCCGTGCTAATCCAAAAATGTTCAAGGTAATCAAATTTATTGATCATTTGTAGTGATCCAAGTACTAAACAGATGGAAATGAATGGAACATGGCTCCTGTCCTTCAAAGAGTCACGCTATAGTGGCATCAATCAGCTCCATGCCATATGAAATTCCACTCTACAATGAAAGATGTTATAGTCAGGATGGCAGAGCTTCTGAGGATAATTCTGCACGCTTCTGCCAATCTTTTCCTTGTATGGACTTCCAGGGTAAGGAATTGAAGAGTATTAATCAACTATATTATGAAGCATATTAATAAACTATATTTTATAGAAATTAAATCATTCTTGGCTAGAACTCTTCCTGAAGTAGGTCACATATTTTCTCACCCCTGTACCTGAGTCATAGGCAACACAGCAGTGGTTTCATCCTGAATGCCAACTTTGACACATATTGGCTTCCAGGAGAACTATGTTAAAAATTGTTCTGAGACCACATTCAAACCCATACTTAATGTCTCCCATGGATCCAGCATGAAGAAATGGTGACTGACCATCTCTCACTTAACCTCTTACTGTAAGTCAACATTATATTGTAAATATGGTCCACCACGTCAGTAAATGGCAACTCCATCATCTGATTTGCTTGGACCAACATCCTTGGAATCATTCTGGACTCCCAGTTCACTCCTCCAGGCCACATCTAATTTGTCAGTAAATACCAGTGGCTCTACTAGCAAAGTGTATTCACCTCCACTGCTTCCATCTCTTTATATCTCCTACTACTCTCCTTTGCACCATAGCAATCTCACTCTTACTCCTTGAACTGGACAGGAACCCACCCAACTCAGGACTTTTGAGTTTCTAGTTCTCCCCAGCTTTGACCTCTGCTCTGTCACCAGATAAGCACAGCTTGACCCGCCTCCTTCACCTTCTCAGTGAGACCTTATACACCTTCCTGTTTATAACTGTAGGCTTTCCAGGTGGCTCAGTGGTAAAGAATCTGCCTGCCAATGCAGGAGATGTGAGTTCAATCCCTGGTTGGGGAAGATCCCCTGGAGAAGCAAATGGTAACCCACTCTAGTTTTCTTGCCTGGGAAATCCCATGGAGAGAGAAGCCTGGTGGTCTAGTCCATGGGGTCACAAAGAGTCAGACACAACTTAGCAACTAAACAACAACAATGGCTAAAAATAAACAATCTATAATTGCAGCTCCCACATCCCCTCTTTCCAACCCTTGTCCCTCACTTGTACATATCATTCATCATCAGTTGACATCCTGCATAATTTTATTACTTACTTATTTAGTGGATATATCAGTTCAGTTCAGTCGCTCAGTCATGTCTGACTCTTTGCAACCCCATGAACTGCAGCACGCCAGGCCTCCCTGTCTAGCACCAACTCCCGAAATTTACCCAAACTCATGTCCACTGAGTCGGTGATGCCGTCTAATCATCTCATCCTCTGTCGTCCCCTTCTCCTCCTGCCCTCAATCTTTTCCAGCATCCGGGTCTTTTCAAATAGTCAGCTCTTTGCATCAGGTGGCCAAAGAATTGGAGTTTCAGCTTCAACATCAATCCTTCCAATGAACACCCAGGACTGATCTCCTTTAGGATGGACTGGTTGGATCTCCTTGCAGTCCAAGGGACTCTCAAGAGTCTTCTCCAACACCACAGTTCAAAGCATCAATTCTTTGGCTCAGCCTTGTTTATAGTCCAACTCTCACATCCATACATGAGTACTGGAAGAACCATAGCCTTCACTAGACGGACCTTTGTTAACAAAGTAATGTCTCTGCTTTTTATTTATTTATTTATCTTTATTGGAGGCTAATTACTTTACAATATTGTAGTGGTTTTGCCATACATGATGCTGTCTAGGTTGGTCATAATTTTCCTTCCAAGGAGTAAGCATCTTTTAATTTCATGGCTGCAATCACCATCTGCAGTGATTTTGGAGCCCCAAAAAATAAAGTCAGCCACTGTGTCCACTGTTTCTCCATCTATTTGCCATGAAGTGATGGGACTGGATGCCATGATCTTAGTTTTCTGAATGTTGAGCTTTAAACCAACTTTTTCACTCTCCACTTTCACTTTCATCAAGAGGCTTTTTAGTTCCTCTTCACTTTCTGCCATAAGGGTGGTGTCATCTGCATATCTGAGGTTACTGGTATTTCTCCTGGCAATCTTGATCCCAGCTTGTGCTTCTTCCAGCCCAGCATTTCTCATGATGTACTCTGCATAGAAGTTAAATAAGCAGGGTGACAATATACAGCCTTGACATACTCCTTTTCCTATTTGGAACCAGTCTGTTGTTCCATGTCCAGTTCTAACTGTTGCTTCCTGACCTGCATACTGGTTTCTCAAGAGGCAGTGGATATATCACTCCACTAAAATATACACTGCATAAAGACAAAGATTTCTTCTGTCCATTCACTATTAAGTCCCAGCACCTAGAACATTGCAAGTACATGGTAGCTGCTTAATAAATATTTATCTAGTGAAGAGTATAGGCAAATGCATGACTGGGGACAAAATTCAATGAAGCTCAGCAACTGTTGGTATTTTAGGAGCCTCTTTGTCCCTACACTATAGGCCTTATCCTACAATGCTTTGGTTACTTCACAATAGCCAACGAGTCTCTTTAGAGGAGAACAGCATGGTTTACACTAGTTATTTACAGCTTAAGGATTTTGATTACCCAGGAAGAAGTGCCCATCACCAGTTTTTGTTTCAGGAGACCATGGGATCCACATTCTGCATCCTCACTGATACCTCCCATGGACATCTTACCCGTGCTCTCTAAATAATCCAGCAAGCCCCCTGCAGAGATTACGATGGGCAACTATCCTTCAAAATGAAGTGTTTTTCTCCTCCTGCCTTCAGCTCTCTCCTCTCCTGAGGACAAATGGATCTGTCACTGCTAAAGAAAGTCCACACTTCAGCACCTGTAACCACCACCTTCGGGAACAACTGCAGTCTCTCTCCATCTTCCTGTCTAATTACAAACTGCTTTCATATCCATCTAAGGAACTGTACCTACCCCTGGTGGACAGCAAGCCTCGAGATCCCTCAGAGCTAAGATCAGAGGTTAAGTTCAAATGAGCTACCAGCACAATCTGATCTACTTTTAACATTGCTAAATAACTAACGGAAAAAAAAAAAAAATTAAGCAAGCTTTTAAAAAGAGCTTGACATTTTAAAATTTGCAATTAAAATTAATTTATTTTGAAAATATGCCATGTCTTATCCCCTTGCTTTTTCTAACTAGAGGAATGCTTGTTATTTCCCAGCCAAAATGTTCCTATCATTTTCTGAAGGAAGTATGTATTTTCAAATATTTAAGGTGGTGACTTTTCACTAGTTAATGTTTTTTTCATGATAGTGTCCTAATTTCATTCCATGAATAACTGGTTCTTTCCTTATCTATACCTCCACTCTGTATTTTAGAAAGCTGACCAGTAGACCTCTGAGGATTCTGAATAAGTCTTATTCACCTGTTGTGTTCCTCATGGTACCTCGTAGAGAATCTGATCATGAATTGGTGTGGGATTCTTGAACGAATGTACAAATGAATGAATGCAGAGCAAGGAGGTAAAGAAGTCATCGCATTATCACCAACACTAATCATCAGGGGAATGTGGATCAAAATCACAGTGAGATAATCGCCTCATACCTGTCAGAACGGTTATCATCAAAAAGACCACAAATAACCAATGTCGCAGAAGATGTGGAGAAAAGGGAGCCCTCGTGTACTGTGGGTACAAATGTAAATTGGTGCAGCCACTGTGGAAAACAATATGGAGGTCTCTTTAAAAACTAAAAATCAAAAGACCATATGACATAGCAATTCCACTCCTGGGTAGGTACCCGAAAAAAAAGCAAAAACACTAATTCAGAAAGAAACATGCACCCCAATGTTCATAGCAACATTGTCTACAATTACCAAGGTATGGAAGCAGCCTAAGTGTCATCAACAGAAGAATGGAAAAAGAAGATGTGTGTGGCATATATGTGTGTGTGTGTGTGTATGTGTGTGTGTGTGTATTGGAGAAGGCAATGGCACCCCACTCCAGTACTCTTGCCTGGAAAATCCTATGGATGGAGGAGCCTGGTAGGCTGAAGTCCATGGGGTCGCTAAGAGTCGTCACTTTCCCTTTTCCCTTTCATGCATTGGAGAAGGAAATGGCAACCCACTCCAGTATTCTTGCCTGGAGAATCCCAGGGATAGGGGAGCCTGATGGGCTGCCGTCTATGGGGTCGCACAGAGTCAGACACGACTGAAGTGACTTAGAAGCAGCAGTGCATATATATAATGGAGGGCATTCTGCTAAATGAAATAATTCAGACAGAGAAAGACAAATACTGTATGATATCACTCCTATGTGAAATTTTAAAAACTATCCCCTATATCTCAGTTGGTAAAGAATCTGCCTGCAGTGCAGGAGACCCCGGTTTGATTCCTGGATCAGGAAGATCTGCTGGAGAAGGGATAGGCTATTCACTCCAGTATTCTTGGGCTTCCCTTGTGGCTCAGCTGGGTAAAGAATCTGTGGGAGACCTGGGTTTGATCCTCTGGAGCTGGAAAGATCCCCTGGAGAAGGGAAAGGCTACCCACTTCAGTATTCTAGCCTGGAGAATTCCATGAACTGTACAGTCCAAGGGGTTGCAAAGATTTGGACACGACTGAGCGACCTTCACTTTCACAACAAACTCGTGAATAGAACAAAAGAGAAGCAGACTCACAGATACAGAGAACAAGCAAGCAGTTACCAGTGGGGACAGGGAAGGCACAGTATGAGGGGGGAGTTTATTAGGGATTATATCCAATCCTGTTTAGAAATTAAAGAATCTTTCATTCAGTCAAAGAAAAAACAAAAGCCACCACAGGTGCCTGTGGCACGGCCAGTCTTGCCTGTGCGTCTTCACTTGCAGAATGCTCTGGAGCCTGCAACCAGAAGCACTTTCACCAGTGGAACTTGGCTGTTGTGCAGAATAACCGTGCTTACGCTAGCTCAGGAGCAACTGGGGACAGATGAAGGACAGATACTGTGAGAACACTGGGAGGCAACATGGTTTTCAAACAGTAATAAGGACCCAGGCAGATGCCGTGTTCCTAAATGGGTTCAAGAAGAAAAAGTCTCTTTGGACTTAACCCACTTCTTTCAGGGTAACAGCATTTATAGTAAGTAGAACGTACCAGGGAACAAAGACAACACGAAAGGGTTTCAAGTCACATACTGGCACCTGGATCATCTTGGCTGAGATGGCTCTCAGTCACTCCTCTGTTGATTTCTAGGTGGCACAGGGAAATGCAGTCTGAGCTCCAACTTGGCGGGACACCCTGCAAATGCAAATGCCAAGGTGGTAAGTATGAGAGACTGCAAAGACCAACTAGTGGTAGAAAAATGAGTGTAGGCTCTCAGCCAGACCCCTAGCTTTGCCCTTATCCGATCATATGTGACCAAGAGACCCAGTCAAGTTACTGAACATCTCTGGGCTTCAGTTTTCCTGTATCTAAAACAGGAATAATAATTGCACCAATTTCACAGCCTTGTACAGATTGAGAAAGTTGACAAACATAAAGCGCCAAAAGTACCAGGAAAGTAGTCACTCACCAAGAAGTGATTGATCTATGATGACAACGACGATGATGTTGAGAAAAGTGTATTGTAAGTAGAGATTCCATTCCATTCTAAAAGCTTATATTATGGACAGATCTAGGTTGTGTTCATAATCTAGAGGTCCTAAGATATGACAGAGGAAGGGGGGGTCTCACTGAATGTGCACAGATGGGTCCACATGTGAGAGGATTCTATAGCACGGATGTTCTGGGCCATCACCACAAAAGTGGGAGGCAGTAGAAAATAGCGGTTACAAGTCAGACGGGCATGATCTCAAAGCTCACCTCTATCACTTAATATCTATGCAGCAAGGACAAGTGCCTCCCAGGTGGCGCTGGTGGTAAAGAACCCACCTGCCAATGCAGGAGACAGAGTTCAACCCCTGGATTGGGAAGATCCCCTGGAGGAGGAAATGGCAACCCACTCCAGTGTTCCTGCCTGAAAAATTCCATGGACAGAGGAGCCTGGTGGGCTGTATTCCATGGGGCTGCAAAGAGTCAGATACGATTGAGCACTCAAACAAGCTCGTGGGGAACATCAACATGTTCCTTTGAGTCCATCATGGTACTCTGATTCAAAGGACCAGTGACTTTCTAAGCTGCCAGATGCCTCCAGGATCATTTAGCCCATGGTCCTTTCTCCACAGATGAGAAAATCTGAGACCCAGAGAGGGGAAGTCACTTGCCCAAGCTTACCCACCTGGGTAGAGTCAGAGGATTCAAAACTGGTTCTCCTCATTTCCTGGTCTAGGGTTCCTTTAACAACATCAAACTGGTCTCCTCCTCATTTTCAGGTGCTGTTGTCTTTACCTTATCCCACTTCTCGGTTGCTACCAATGCCCCAGCCACCACCTCTCAGCATTTGCTGCTTGGCTTATGTCCTAGCTTCTGGTGGAACATCCCTGAGGATGCTGCCCACTGTCTCCCAGGGAACTGCTTGTGGGACTGAGCCCCAGCAGCCCCCGGAGGTATCCAACAACCAAGCTACCTTGGGTGGGCTTCCTTCTTTTCCTGTCTCACTTCCCCCGTCACCTTCCCAGTGCATCCTAGAATCACCTTCCAAAGCAACAATTTGCATTCAATGGTTTCCCTTGCGGTTTGCTTCTAGAGGAGCACAACCTAAGACACTCACATATCAAACACTTGTTTGAAAAGGAGGGGAAAAGGAAGGATAATATAACAGGAAAAAATCAGTATAAAACAAAACACACTGCTTGCAGAGCATTTAAATACAATCTGGGCATTACGGAGAGTTGAATCAGAAAGTACAAACTGGTCATTGGAAGTTACACAGACTAGAGAACCTTAAGTTCCAGTTGCCTGGCATATCTCCGGGTCAGACTGTCAGGCAATGGCAAAGTCACCAGACCCCTTCTATGGATGGTCCCACAGCACAACCAGAATCTCATACCCATAACTCTGCCAGCAGATAGAGCACACTGCTTTTCTTCTCCCTTAAAAACCTCCCTCTCCCCATGTATTCTTCAAACGGAAATTCCCAACCTCAGAAAACTCAGTCTTTCATCTGCCCTCCCCAACACACGAGTGCAGAGGGTCATCATTCAGACTGTCTCTCAACAGAAACAAAAGGCACTGAGCTTTTCACAGAAAATAAAAATTCCATAGCTATTTATTTTTCAGTAAAGATACAAATAGACCCACTACATGTCAGTCACTTTATTAGTCACTATACATATGCTATTTTCAATCTTCCCCCAAACTCTAAAATGATATTAAATATATATAGGAAATCCCATTTTGTGGGGCAATTAAAGCCCAGAGAGGTTCAGTGATTTAGCCTGGGTCACACAACATGTACACACTGGAATAAAATGCGAACCAGTTCATTCCCCAAAGCCTGAGTTCTAGGCGCTCTGTGACATCCTGCCGCATGTTCAATATATACTACCTCCTTGAAACATGAATTGTCTTAGTAGCTTTCTCCTGAGCTTGGCTAATTTAAATTTTGCAGCCAACACAACAGCTGTTTGAATGTAATTCAAAGAGCTTCAGGGTCCTCTCAAGTTGAAGACCTCAGAGGGATTATGGAGGGGGAACACATGCAACTTGTCTCCTAAAAAAGCGGTAATTCAGTCTAAGCGAAGCCAGTCTGCAGGCTACTTTCCCAGCCAGAGCCAGCCAAGGTCAAGGTTGACAGGAAATCCCAAATGAGAAAATGAAGTGCTCAGCTGTACACCAAGAAGGCTGCCAAGAAATTGATTCACTAAAGAAACAGGCTCCAGTGCCATGGAAAGCACACAGCTTTTGATAAGACAGAAAGGCAAGCACACAGCCAAAGGCCTGGGAACCTCCTTGTAAATAAGGAAATGGCTCAATCCATTTTGCAACCTTGGTGGTGTCCAGCTGGGGGCTCCCTTAAACAACTGGCTCTCCAGCTCAAGATCATTTCCATGGTTCAGATCAGATCAGATCAGTCGACTGCTCAGTCGTGTCCGACTCTTTGCGACCCCATGAATCGCAGCACGCCAGGCCTCTCTGTCCATCACCAACTCCCAGAGTTCACCCAGACTCACGTCCATCGAGTCAGTGATGTCATCCAGCCATCTCATCCTCTGTCGTCCCTTCTCCTCCTGCCCCCAATCCCTCCCAGCATCAGAGTCTTTTCCAATGAGTCAACTCTTTCCATGGTTAGAATGGCTATTTATTCATCATTAGAAATGATGTGTTGGGGGGCAGAAGAGACTGGGAGAACATAGGCAGGATGGAAGAAAATCTAGGGAAATGGGCCAAGCCTAAAATGACAATGTTCAATGTTAAACTACAGAAATGCCAAGTCTTTGAGGAATAAAATATGAAGACATTTATTGTCCCTTCTTGACTACAGAAAAGTCAAGAAGGGACAATAAATGACTTTTTCTAAGCTCTTCACTTTTGCAAGAACAAAAGACACTATAATATGTTCACTTAAAAAAAGAGCCAGAAATTCATGGTATCTTTAAATGGGGATAATCGTTTCAAATCTTCCTCTGTCGCTGCCAAGTTGGTACTAAAGGGGACTGGCAATTTTTGTCTGGGAGCGAAAAGCTACAGAGATCTCAAGGTTAAACAAGCAATTAATGCAATATTGACAGTGGGACTTGCTGATAGACTTACCTGGCTCCCAGCTGCCTGGCATTTCCATCTCACTTTCATTAGCCATTTTTTGGATTAGGAAGAGAAGGTTCAAGAACTGTTTGTCAGAGGATCTGGGTTTTAATGAATTGAGAATTTCTACATAGGAGCAACTTGCAATAGGGCATGGGAAGACTATGGGAAATTGAAAAGGGAAAGCTGAGAAGACTGTCTTAAAGCTACATTTACATAACCAGCATAAAGCTGTTCCCTTGGATTGTATGTGTCTGTGCGGGGCCTTTAAGGGAGTGATAGACACATGGGTGACTTTGCTTCTTCCTAGCCACATGTGATCTTTGGCAAATTACTAACCTTTCCAAACCTCACAGATCCATCAACATGTACTGAAGGCTTACTGTGTGCCAGGCATTGGCCACGGACACTTAAGAACCAGTGGTAAAGCAGACGAGCTCCTGCCCTCAGGAAACTGAAATTTAAGGGATGAAAGACACAAAACCTAAATGGAACTCTGATTCCAGGTGGTTGTTAAGCTGAATAAGAGAATAAGGAGTGAGTGAAATCAGAAGATTCGTGAAGGTTTGTGACATTCTACAGGAGGCAGTGATCAAGACCATTCCCAAGAAAAAGAATTGCAAAAAGGCAAAATGGTTGTCTGAGGAGGCCTTACAAATAGCTGAGAAAAGAAGAGAAGCAAAAAGTAAAGGAGAAAAGGAAAGATATACCCATTTGAATGCAGAGTTCCAAAGAATAGCAAGGAGAGATAAGAAAGACTTCCTCGGTGATCAATGCAAAGAAATAGAGGAAAACAATAGATTGGGAAAGACTAGATCTCTTCAAGAAAATTAGAGATACCAAGGGAACTTCTCATGCAAAGATGGACACAATAAAAGACAGAAATGGTATGGACCTAACAGAAGCAGAAGATATTACGAAGAGGTGGCAAGAATACACAGAAGAACTGTACAAAATAGATCTTCACGACCAAGATAACCATGATGGTGTGATCACTCACCGAGAGCCAGACATCCTGGAATGTGAAGTCAAATGGGTCTTAGGAAGCATCACTACAAACAAAGCTAGTGGAGGTGATGGAATTCCAGTTGAGCTATTTCAAATCCTAAAAGATGATGCTGTGAAAGTGCTGCACTCAATATACCAGCAAATTTGGAAAACTCAGCAGTGGCCACATGACTGGAAAAGGTCAGTTTTCATTCCAATCCCAAAGAAAGGCAATGCCAAAGAATGTTCAAACTACTGCACAACTGCACTCATCTCACATGCTAGCAAAGTAGTGCTCAAAATTCTCCAAGCCAGGCTTCAACAATACGTGAACCATGGACTTCCAGATGTTCAAGCTGGATTTAGAAAGGCAGAGGAACCAGAGATCAAATTGCCAGCATCCACTGGATCATCAAAAAACCAAGAGAGTTCCAGATAAAAATCTACTTCTGCTTTATTGACTATGCCAAAGCCTTTGACTGTGTCGATCACAACAAACTATGGAAAATTCTTAGAGATGAGAATACCAGACCACCTGACCTGCCTCCTGAGAAATCTGTATGCAGGTCAAGGAGCAACAGTTAGAAATGGACATGGAACAACAGACTGGTTCCAAATCGGGAAAGGAGTACATCAAGGCTGCTTATTGTCACCCTGCTTATTTAACTTATATGCAGAGTACATCATGTGAAATGCCAGGCTCGATGAGGCACAAGCTGGAATCAAGATTGCTGGGAGAAATATCAATAACCTCAGATATGCAGATGACACCACACTTACGGCAAAAAGCAAAGAACTAAAGAGCCTCTTAATGAAAGTGAAAGAAGAGAGTGAAAAAGTTGGCTTAAAATGCAACATTCAGAAAACTAAGATCATGGCATCTGGTCCCATCACTTCATGGAAAATAGATGGGGAAACAGTGGAAAAAGTGAGACTATTTTGGGGGGCTCCAAAATCACTGCAGATGGTGACTGCAGCCATGAAATTAAAAGACACTTGCTGATGCTGGGAAAGATTGAAAGCAGGAGGAGAAGGGGACAACAGAGGATGAGATGGTTGGATGGCATCAACAACTCAATGGACATGAGCTTGAGTAAACTCTGGGAGTTGGTGATGGACAGGGAGGCCTGGCATGCTGCAGTCCATGGGGTCGCAAAGAGTCGGACACGACTGAGCAACTGAACTAAACTGAACTGCTCCTTGGAAGAAAAGCTATGACCAACCTAGACAGCATATTAAAAAGTAGAGACATTACTTTGCTGACAAAGGTCTGTCTAGTCAAAGCTATGGTTTTTTCCAGTAGTCCTGTACGGATGTGAGAATTGGAACGTAAAGAAAGCTAGCGGTAAAGAATTGATGCTTTTGAACTGTGGTGTTGGAGAAGACTCTTGAGAGCTCCTTGGTCAGCAAGGAGATCCAGCCAGTCCATCCTAAAGGAAGTCCTGAATATTCATTGGAAGTACTGATGCTGAAGCTGAAACTCCAATACTTTGGCCACCTGATATTAAGAACTGACTCATTGCGAAAGATCCTGATGCTGGGAAAGATTGAGGGCGGGAGGAGAAGGTGATGACAGAGGATGAGATGGCTGGAGTTTGAGTAAGCTCCGGGAGTTGGTGATGGACAGGGAAGCCTGGCGTGCTGCAGTCCACGGGGTTGCAAAGAGTCGGACACGACTGAGTGACTGAACTGAATTGGAATCAGAAGAGGGGAAACACTGTTTCAGGGAGTGAGCATCAAAGTTTTCTCTTTTCTCAAGGAGAAAATAATGGGGCAAAGGACTGAGGAGGGCAGGGATTCTCATCCTTGGCAGCATTACTGACGTCTGGGGCCAGGTAACTCCCAACACTGGGGCTGTCCTGTGTATGTAGGAAGCCTAGCAGCACCCCTGGATTCTACCCATTAGATGTACTAGCATCTTCCTCAGTTGTGACAATCAAATATGTTTCCAGGCAGCTGTCAGATGTCCTCTGTTGGGTGCAACTGCCCCAGGTGAGAAGCACTAAGAGAACAGTAAGGGGGAGAGGGATGTGGCTGTTCAAGGGCAGAGTCTTACAGGGAGAAGGAAGCGCAAGTATAAATGCACCTTCCTATAAACAGGAAGGAGTGTAGATGTCTAAAACGCTGATGTCAAAAGGAAGAAGACGTTGAGTCGGGATCAGTGAGGAACTAGATCATGCAGGTCCTCAGAGATGGTAGTAAGAGATTTGGAATGTGAGTGGCAAGAGAAGCTGAGAGAAGTTTTGAAAAGAATTTGACTTTGTTTTCCTCTTGAAGAGATCACTGGCTACCATGGGGAGAACTGACCCTCAAGGGTAGAATAGAAGAAATGGGTCCACTTACAGAGGCTCACTCAGGCACCCAAGGAGAGATGCTGGTGTGGAGACTGTGATGATAGCAATGCGCACATGGAGCAGTTGTCAAAAAATGTTATATGTTGATGGAAGAACTGTTAGAATCAGGAGATATATCAGAAGGGAGAAACAAAGGGAACAGAAGCCAAAGAAATGCTTAACTTGGGGTGTGAACATCCGGGTGGGGCTGCTGAAATTTCACGTGGCTGGGCAAGACAGCAGGAGTGAGTTCGGATGGAGGAATCAATAGTGTCAACTTGGACTTGCTGCCTTTGACATGGTTCTCCTCTGGCATGAAGGTAGGGGGTGGGGAGAGGGTCTGCACAACGCCTGGCACATAGCGAGAGCTCTATCAATGGGGCGAGAAAAAGAGAGGGGGAAAGCAGACACAGCTGAATAATCATAGCCTAGAATTCTTTATGAAAGCCTCTGAACTGCTATTTAAATTATGTGTTTCCTGCAGACATTTCAGTTAAGACAAATTTGTGAAGAAAATTGTATCCATGTCACTTACCCATACCTTTCATTCCCATTTGCTAAAATAGAATAGTTTTTCTTGCTGAAATAGGATAGTTGATAGTTGATAGGAGGAATGATTTGAGTAACTGGGATCCATCATCCATGAGAAGTTGGGTTAATTTTCCTGACTCTCCCTTCATTTATTTGTTAGATGGTAAATCAGTGGCAGGGTTCTTTGGGACCAATCTCTTTACAATATTTTTCTCTATGGTTTCTTACACTGAAAAAAAAAAAAAAAAATAAGTTGCACTCCAGAGAGAAGGATTACAGACTCAGATGTTGACTACAGACAAAAGTGATTTTTAAGGAGTTTAAGGGTGACGGTTATATTTAGAACAAGCTGGGCCTTCTGGGGTTGAGTCGAGAAACTGCTACTGGTCATTAATTAAACAAACCCCTGCTGTGTCTCTCCATGGAGCGTGTGCATGCGTGTGTTCCCGTGAAAAGCACCAGTGGGTGGTTGCCATTTGCAGCTTCTATCTCTGAGACTTCAGGTTTTTAGCTTGTGATTTGTCACTGCTGATTTCTCTGCCCTTGTAGTCTTAACCCATATGGCACCTCTCTTCCAATCATTAGGACATGGAACCTTAGTTTTAGATTCTCTGGAGTAAGGATCAGCAAATTTTTTCCTATAAAGGCCAGAAAATATATATTCTAGGCTTTGCAGACCATATAGTGTCTGTCAAAAGTATACAGCTCTATCAAGTAGCCCAAAAGCAACCACAGATAACATGTGAACAAGTGAGTATGAGTGTGTCCCAATAAAACTTGACAAAAACTGGCCACAGGTGGGATTTGGTCCATGGGTTACAGAGCGCTGCTCTGTAGGATTAATCTCTTGCAGATGACATCCCAGTCAACCCTCAAGTGACTTTTCATGTACACAGTGGGGCCCATATTAAGACAATCATACAGAGTATAGCCTCCTAATCTGTTGAAAAGCAAATAATAACACAAATGAACAGACTTATAATATCTTTCTCTTTCAAGTGTCAGGGATTTAAGCATTTTAATTCCAATAGAAGAAAAATCAGGTGGTCTATATGCTGTATCTATTACTACAGTGAGGCTATTAAACAAATCATCCCCAAATTCAGTAACTGAATACAACACCGATCTGTCATTTCTCCAACATCTAGTGATCCCCTGGATGGTTCTGCTACACTGGGCCTGATTTGCTGATCTTGGCTGGATTTGCATATGTCTGCAGTCAGCCAGTGGGTCGGCTGGGGCTGGGTGGCCTTGGATGGCCTTGACTAGGATGACTTAGCTCTTCTCCCTAAGGTCTTCGTCGTCTAGAACACTAGCCAGGGCTGGTTCTCATGCCATGGCTGGAGTCCAAACATGAGCGAGACCAATTATGCAAGAGAACAGGTGGAACATGTGAGCCCTCTTGAGACCTAGGCCCCAAACCGTTGTGTCATCATTTCCAACACATTCTCTTGGCTAATGCAAATCACAAAGCTGGCCAAGAATCATACTGAAATGGAAACTATAAAGTTTCAGGGCAAAAGGAATAAATCCAGACAGACAATGATTTGAGGTCATCAGTGCAGCTGGCCCATCCCTGTGGCCACCCCAATATCAGCTCCATACAGCCACGCATTCTCTGGGATTGGAACACATCATGCTATCACTCAACCAGGGGAAAGAGTGGGAGAAATCAACTGATTCTGATTCTCTGAAAATCTACGTTTCAAAATTTTAGAATAGCTGAAAGACAGTACTGCTTCTTTTCTCTACTTAACCATGCTGAAAAGAAGTCTTTTATAATTTCAGTGGTGATTATTTTCAAATATACTTTCCCCCAAAGTTAAGACTTAACAGAGACAAGAAGTCTTAAGAAGTAAAATAGCATCAAAATACTCTGGTTAGAGAGGCAAACTAAAACAAACAAAAAAAGCCTGTCAGGAAACAAAAACACAGAGCACTGTGCTCCCTACCTTCATCCAGACTGTTCTCCTGTGGGCACAGGGTGCTTTCTGTTTAGCCGCCTGAGTGATCTGAACAAAAATCTTCCACCAAGAAAACACATCAAAGATGTTTTCCTTCTTTTGTTGCAAGCTCCATGGAAACTGTATTCATTTGAATCTTTTGGTTGCAAGTAACAGAAACCAACTTGAATTGGCTAAGGCATTGAAAAAAAAAAAAGAGAGAGAGAGACTTAAGAGGATAGAGGTTGTTTCTCAGAATTGATGGACAAAGATGCAGCAGTTTCCAGAAGAGGCTGAAAAGCAGCCAGGAAACAAGACAGTCTTTCTCTCATCTCTGCTGACTTTATTTTCCTCTCTCTGCAAACTAGTTTTTTCTGTTCCTTAACCCACATGGTAGAGAATACAGGGTGGAAAATGGCTGTCCTGTTTTTCCTATGGTTTATTTTTCTCAGCTCAAACTGATCCAGAAAGTCTAAGTCCTAACTTCATATTCCTGATAAGGTAGATTTTATTGGTCCAGCTTGGGTCAGAGGGCCACACTTGTCCAACCATATATGACCAGGGTTAGAGACTGTAAAAATGGTTCCCAGGGCCCCTTGTTTCATGGGTGAGGGAGGCACTTAAGAGGTTGCATAGGCATACCTCTAAAGTGTTGATGACAATAATTCTCCCCAGCTTTAGGAAGGGGTTTCAATAAGGAGGGAAAGAAGTCAATCTTGTGATATCATAGAAATTCATTTATTCATTTTGGTTCTTTGAAAATCTGTGTTCTGATATATTAAATTTTTAGAATAGCTGAAAAATGGCATTGCTTATTTTCCTGTATCTAACCATGCTTAAGAGAAGTATTTTAGTTTTAGTTTGAGTTTGAGGGATCCCTAGCAACAGACTCTGAGTCAAAGATTTAAGGGCAATTAGCTTCTTTGGGAGCTTCCTAAGTGGCTCAGACAATAAAGAGTCTGCCTGCAGTGTGGGAGACCCGGGTTCAATCCCTGAGACGGGAAGATCCCTGGAGAAGGAAATGGCAACCCACTCCAATATTCTTGCCTGGAGAATCCCATGGACAGAGCAACATGGCTGGCAGGCAATCCATGGAATTGCAAAGAGTCAGACACGACAGAACAATTTCACTTTCACTTTTCAGCTTATTTGGGAGGTAATCCCAGGAAAAGTCAACACAGGAGTGAGGAAAACCAGAGACCAGAAGGAACAAATTAATGGTGAATTAACAAGCAAATTATCATGGTGAGCAATTAACACTTAATCCTGCTGGGAAACTCTTAAGAAGCAGTGTTGGTCACACACATAAGACTTGTCAAGCACTGGTTGAGGGCTGTTAGGACTGGATTATTTAATCCCTGGTCCTGCCAGTCTGCTGCTTACATAGTAAGAATGGTTCCAATGGCCAGAGATCGCTCATAGGCTTCAAAATTCAGATTCTAGCCATTGGAAGTCCAGCTGATGTGCACTGACCTAACCAACCAGGGGAGAGGGTGTGATGAAGCAGGGAGGGGGCACCCAGGCAGCATCTGACCTACTTCTAAAAAGGTTCACACTTAGAAGGGGGCAAATGAGACCAATAAGTAAGTTCTACATTAGTCCAGGCTTCAGATGCTAGTATCTTGAAAGAGCATGAATGGTGAGGCTGGGGAGAAGTGGCTGACGGCTGGTAAGAGTTAGAAGGTCAAGTCTACATGAATTACTGATAGATTAGAAAGTCACAAGAGTGGCCTCAAAGTACATTTTTTGTTTGTTATAATTTTGTTAGGAAGGGGAAGGCATCCAAGGCCAAGCAGTAACTGAAGTGTAGGCAAGTGCCAGACTACAATGTTTTCTAAGACTGTATGCTTGGGGGTCTAGGATGGAGGAAGGGGAGCTGTTAGAAAGTTAGGTTGGGGTCTAATTTGGAGGAGCACTGCCTTGTCTTCAGCAGTGAGTGACCCTGGTAAGTAGGCTTTTATAGGGAAGAGTGACATAATGAGATCTGTGTTTTATAAAGTTCTTTTGGCAAATCAAGGGAATCGCATTACTTGAGGGAAGAGTATAGATGCAAAGGGGTCCAGCTACAAAACTGACATACTCCTGAAAGGATAAGAAGAAGTCTTGAGGCAACTTGAGACAGGCTGAGGGAGACACACTGGCAAAGAAGTGAGAAGACACTTGGGGAGCATTTCAGGACTGCTCAGGAGAGCTGGAGCTAGGACGTGAAGTTGGAAGAACTGGGTCAAAGAAAGAAAGCTCTGACTTTGACTTTAGGTCAACAGGGAACACGGGCAAGCTCTCTCCCAAGCTAAGGGAATTCAACAGCAGAGATAGTTTTTCTCTAGGGTGGATTGCCAGATAAAATACAGGAGGCCCAGTTACATATGAATACAAGAAAAACAATGGATACGTTTTTAGGATAAGCATATCCCATGCAAAACTTAGAACATACTTAACCTAAAAAGTTATTCATTGTTTATCTGAAATATACATGTAATGAAGCCTTCTGTACTTTTCTTGCTAAGTTTGGTAACCCTAGGTTTTGGATGTGCTGAGTTTGAGGTGTCAGTGGGACATGGAGAGCAGATGGAGACCTAGGTCTCATATTGAGAGGAGAGGTTGAGGCTAGAAGTAGATACCTGAGAATCACTTTTGGGAAATGATTCGCACTTCTGCTTCTTGTACTTGGCTGCGCTTGGGAATCATCTAGAGAGATTTTTAAAAACACCAGTGATTAGAAACTCTGTTTTAATTGATCTACGGTGCAGTCTGGGCACTGGGATGTTTAAATGCATCCTTAGGTGATTCTAAAATGGCAGCAAATTTTAGGACACACTGATTATGAACATAGGTGGAAACACCAAAGTAGAGAAGAATACCCAGGATGGTCCCATGGGAAGCTATTAGCATCTAAAAGGACACAGGGGCAAGGAGACAATGAAGATGGGTGGACAGTATAGGTCAGAGGAAAGGAAGGGAACAGCCCAGGTGGAGAGCCAAGGAGAGGGCGGTCAGCTGTGTGCGCAGTGCTGCAGAAAGGGAAGAGAGGGAAAGCAGGAAACGGGCATTGAACTTGTCTCTTAAGACTTGTCTATTAGCCTTTATGGGCTTGGGTCACCAGGAGTCAATACACAGTCTGAACTGCAGGGGCTGCAGAGTACCTGTGAGGTGAGCAAATGAACTCAACAACATTTGTTGGCATTTGTAGGCAAATCCTTTATTTCCTGTCTCTTTAATCTGAAGAACAGAGAAAATACCACCTTTCCTACTAGACTCACAGGGAGTCAAAAGCCAGAGTGGAAAAGAAAAGGTGCAATGAAAATTCTTTTGCATGAGGTGCTGGAAAGAATACAACACTGAAACAATCAGTCTCAGCATCACCGCTTCCCAGATGTGTCCAGGGTCATGAGAGCACCTCTGTGAGCCTCAGTTATGGCATCTGTGAACTGGGGACAGTGGTACCCACCTCAGTAGGTGTTGTGACGATTAGATGGGGTGTGCAGCAGGCAAGGACAGAGCTTGGCACATTCTGACTACAACTTTTTTTCCAAACTATGAAAGGTTGTACAAATAAAAGTTAATGACGAAAATGACAAAGCTGATCATTATAAGGGAAGAAAGAGACAAACACCAGAGGGGTTAAAAGATAAGAGTCTGCATAGGAAATAAAGATTCCCTAATATAGGCTGTGGTTTACTTGAAAGATTTTAGCAGACTCAGTCATATTTTCCATTTTATAAGGGACAGGGAGTAGGGGACACAGGGGGAATGGATAAAGTACATAAGAGAACACACACCATTTCTCGAATTTACTTATCGGTGTTTCAGAAGTACTGCCTTGAAGTCTCCCATCACTACTAAGGGATGTTAATTTCCCTTGGGGATGTTTTTTCTCCTCATCTTGCCACTAAAAGAGAATCTGAAAATAGCCATCACAAACGAGGTTAGCGTTTTTCCACCGTGGGTCACTACTGCTTATTCCAATATCCTTCCTCACAGCAAACTAACTGCTTGGGCAAGGAAGAACCAGACAGAATCAAAGCTACTCCTAATGGCTAAAAAATGCCTAACCTGCCTATTTATAAAACGGAGAACTCAAAAGCAGGATTTTTTATCTTTAAAGAACCTTACAAAAGTTAACTAATTAATTCCCATAACACCTTCTGATGCATGCATTACTATTTAATTCAAGGTGAAGCCTCAGTTGGTGGTTGAAATTCAGATCAAGGCCACTTGATAGTGAGAAATAATGCAACTGAATATGTAACCAAACTTAGGAGGGCTGTAGATGTCAGCCCTCCTAAGAAACCTGTATGTTACAACTAAGAAATTTAACAGACTGCTTCAGTAGCTATCTGAAAATAAATAAATAAAAGGAAACTGTTCACTGAGATGTCTACCATTTCAAGGAAACATTCAAATTACCAATTTTGGAGGCTCGTCTAAAAATTGTATCTTCTGCAAAATTAAGATGTCAATATTCTTTAAAACTATTTCCCTAAGTTCTACCAAAACTACAAAGAAGAATTTATAACTATCCTTTTTGAACTCTTCCAAAAGATCAAAGAAGAGGGAATACTCTCAGTCATTCTATGAAGCCACCATCACCTTGATACCAAAATCAGACAAAGACGATATCAAAAAAGAAAGATATAGGTCAATGTCTTTATGAATATAGATGCAAAAACCTTCAACAAAATTAGCAAACACATAAAAAGGATCATATTATGATCAAGTTGGAGTTGTTCTAGGTCACAAAGATAGTTTGGCATATACACATCAATCAGTGTGATATAACACATCAAGAAAAGACAAAAACCACATGAACACCTCAATAGGTACAGGAAAAGCATTGGATAAAATTCAACATCCATAAAACTCTCACCAAAGTGAATACAGAGGAAACATATCTCAACAAAATAAAAGCCAGTTATGACAAAAAGCTGAAAGCATTCTTGCTAACAGGACAAGGATGCTCACTCCAACCATTTCTATGCAACATTGTATTGGAAGTCCAATCACAAAAGAAAAAGAAATAAAAGGTATCCAAATTGGAAAAGTAAAAGTGAAGTTGCTCAGTTGTGTCTGACTTTTTTGCAACCCCATGGACTATAACCTGCCAGGCTCCTCTGCCCATGGAATTCTCCAGGAAAGAAAACTAGACTGCCATGCCCTCCTCTAGGGGATCTTCCCTTCTCCTTGGGACTTTCCCAACCCAGGGATCAAACCTGGGTCTTTACAGTCTGAGCCACCAGGGAATCCCTGGAAGTGGTTAAATTGACATCGTAAGCAAATGAAATGATACTCTGTAGAAAACCCTACAGACTTCACATAAAAACTATTAGAACTGATGAATGAATTCAGCATGGTAGCAGGATACAAGATTAATATGCAGAAATCTGATGTATTTCTTTACACTGACAGTTTTTTAAAATCCCATTTAAAATTGCATTAAAATAAATTAAAAAAAACCCCAAACCTTGGAAGTAACCTGACCAAGGAGGAGGTGACTTATATGCTAAGAGCTATAAAACACTGATGAAGGAAACTGAAGATGATTCAAAGAAATGGAAAGATATCCCATGCTCTTGGATTGGAATAATTAATAGAGCTAAAATGGCAATAAAACTCAAAGCAGTCTACAGATTTAATGAGATCTCTATCAAATTACTCATGACATTGTTCATAGAACTGGAACAAATAATCCTAAAATATATATTGAACCACAAAAGACCCAGAATTGCCAAAGCAATCCTGAGGAAAAAGAACAAAGCTGAAGGCATAACCTTTTCTGATTTCAGGCAATACTACAAACTACAGTAACCACAAGAGTGTGGTATTGCTGCAAAAGCAGACATAGATCAGAGGAACAGAAAAGAGAGGACAGAAGTAACACCCCACACAGATGGTCGATTAATCTTCAACAAAGGAGGCAAGAATACACAATGGAGGAAAGTGAATCTCTTCAGCAAGTGGTTTTGGGAAATCTGGTCAGCCACATATAAATTGCTAACGTTAAAACACTCCACATATAAATTGCTGACATATACAAACATAAACTCAAAATGGCTTAAAGACTTAAATACAAGACATGATACCATAAAAATCCTACAAGAGAACATAAGCAATACATTCTTTAAATATAAATACATCCTCTTAGGTCAGTCTCCCAAAACAATAGAAATAAAAGCAAAACTAAACAAATGAGACCCAATCACACATAAGACTTTGCACAGTAGAGGATACCATAAACAAAACAAAAAGACAAACTGGAGAAAATATTTTCAAACAATATAACTGACAAAGATTTAATTTCCAAAATACATAACAGCTCATTCAGCTCAATATAAAAAAAAACCCCAACAACCTATTCAAAAAGTGGCAGAAGACCCCAACATATTTCTCCAAAGAAGACAGAGAGATGGCCAACAGGCACATAAAAAAGTACTCAACACTAGAGAAATATAAATCAAAAGCACAATGAGGTATCATCTCACACTGGATCAGACTGGCCATCATAAAAAATTCTACAAATAATCAATCTGGAGAGAGTGTGGAGAAAAGGGAACCCTCCTACACTGTTGGGAATGTATATTAGTGCAAGCATTATGAAAAATATCATGGAGGTGCCTTAAAACCTAAAAATGGAATTACTGTATGATCCTGTCGTCTCCCTCTTGGGCATATATCCAGAGAAAATGCAAACTGTAATTCAAAAAGATACATGTATCCCAATGTTCACAGCAACACTATTCAAAAAAGCCAAGAAATGGAAGCAACCTAAGTGTCCATCAACAGATGAATGAATAAAGATGATATGGTATATATACATATACATATATATATATATATATACACTGGTGGCTCAGATGGTAAAAGCGTCTGCCTGCAATGTGAGAGACCCGGGTTCGATTCCTGGGTCGGGAAGATCCCCTGGAGAAGGAAATGGCAATCCACTCCAGCACTCTTGCCAGGAAAATCCCATGGATGGAGGAGCCTGATAGGCTACAGTCCATGGGGTCACAAAGAGTCGGACATGACTGAGCGACTTCACTTTCATATATACACACAATGGAATATTACTCAGCCATTAAAAAGCAATGAAATAATGTCATTTGCAGCAACATGGATGGAGCCAGAGATTATCATACTAAGTGACGTAAGTCAAAGACAAATATTATATGATATCACTTATACGTGGAATCTAAAAGTTAGTGCAAATGAATTTATTTACAAAATAGAAACAGACTCACAGACAGAAAACAAACTTAAGGTCTCCAAAGGAGAAAGGGGCAGAAGGGATAAATTAGGAGTTTGGGATTAACAGATACATAATACTATATATAAAAGAGATAAACAGCAAGGACCCACTGCATAGCACAGGGAAGTATAGTCAGTATCTTGCAATAACCTATGCAGTATAAGGTAATAAAAAAATAATATACATATATATTTATATATATAAAACAGAATCACTTTGCTGTATACCTGAAACTGACACAACATTTTAAGTCAACTATACTTCAATAAAAAAAGATACAAGTCCCCAGCTGCAAGTCCCCAGAAAATTTCTATCATTTGGGTTAAACCAGTTTTTCTCAACCTTGGCACTGCTGACACTGGAGGCTAGATAGTTCGTTGTTCCTGTCGTGTACTTTGGAGAATGTTCAGCAGCATCCCTGGCCTCTACCCTCTAAATGTAGTAGCCAGCACCCTTCCCCCTCCCCTAGTTATGACACAGCAAGTGTCTCCAGATGCTGATAACTGTGCCCTGGGGGCAAAACTGAGAATCGTTGTCTTAAGCAAGAGGTCAAAGTGTTTCTCTCCAGTAGTGCTCACCTCCAGAGGGCCTTGGTAGATTTACCAGAAAAAAACAGTTTTTATCTTCCCTGGGTTATTACTCTTTCATCTAAATGAACAGGGAATTCCAGACTTTCCCATGCATCAGGGACTTGGGTGTGGATGCATGCAGAGGGTTCCTAAAGATGCACAGAATAGTGAATGCAGCCTTTGGTAACTGGATGCAAATCCCCCTGGGCAACCTGTCTGAATAGTGGCTGGGAACTAAGCTGGGGGTGTCTGCCTGTGGCCTGGAGCTTTTTCTGGTCCTCCAAGGTTTCCCACTGGCAATGCTCATTTTTACGGAAGGTGTGCAGCCCACAGAGGACATTTCTGGCCTTGCCAGCCTCCTCCAACTTTGCATCCTCAAATGCCATATTCTCCCACTTTCTTTGCAGGGAGAGAAGCAGCTGAAAACTTCTTGGGCAAAGTGATAATGAGTAATTGGGGAATCAGCCTTTTAGAAATCAATCTCTTACTTCCTATCCCTCCCTATCTCTATTCCCTCTCACTCGACTTCCATACCCCCAGAGGCGAAGGAAATCTCAGTCTCTTAGATTAAGAGGACAAAATCGTGCTGTAGTGAAACTTCAAAAAAATGTAAAGGAATTTCTACATGGCAGATACAGTTAAAGAGATTAAAGAAAGTATAATACATCCATATAAATGCTATGGGCAGAATTACATTTCCTTGAAATTCTTATGTTGAAGCTCTAATCCCTGTGTGACTGCGGAGATAGTCTTTAAGGATATAACTACGCTTAAATGAGGTTATAAGGGTGGGCCCTAATCAGGAAGGATTAGTGTCCTTACAAGAGGAGGGAGAGACAGCAGCAGGGCTTATGCCCAGAGAAAAGACTATATGAGAACAGAAAGAGAAGACAACCATCTGTAAGCCAGGAAGGGTAGTCACCAGGAACCAATCCAAGGAGTTTAATTCTGGACTTCTAGCCTAGAAAAAGATGAGAAAATAAACTGCTGTTCTCTAAATCACTGAATCTATGGTGTTCTGTTACAGCAGCATGAGCAGACTAGTAGACTACAGAATACTATTCAGCAGTTTAAAAACAAGAAAAAAAGTGTGAGAACACTAGCTAAACTGGTAAGATCTACAAAATATATTATGTGAGAAAAAACAAATAACACTGCCAAGCAATATGTATATTATCATGCACTTATTTTAGAATTCCACAAAAACTCCCCATCTCTATTGCCTATTCTATTCTATATTCTCTATTCTGTATATATGTGTGTATATATACACACACACACACACATTTACGTATGTACAGTGATGTGTCTCAATGGACAGACCTGATGTGATAACAGTGGCTAGCTGTGGGGTATGACTGGAATTGGGGGTGGGGGTGTCATCAACAGGGTCTTTTATTTTACGCTATTTAGATTATTTTTAAACAAAGCTAATGTAGTATCTATTATTTGTGTCACAAAACAAATAAAAAGTTAAGGTTTTTGTCACACCTGTCCTTGGGGTATTTTCAAAGCCTGAGTCATACTCTCAGTGATGCTCACACCTGGCTCTTTCTAACAGTATTAAAAACAGTAAGAGAATAGGGAATCCTTTTTGGTCTAAATCCTATGAATGGAGCAGATCTCTTGCCAATCTTTGAATGTCACTGTTCATGCCATCATGGGGGGGCGGGGCACACAGAGGCACTAACTCTTTCTCAAATCCAAATTAAAGTTCACTAATATGGGGTACAATTAAAACATTTTCATTCTCCAGGCACGCACCTTTGGAATTTCTTATTCAGTTCATATCAGTTGAAGTCAGAGAGAGAAAGAAAACAAATTTTTAGTAAGAAAGACCAAAACAAGAGCCATCCAAACATAATACATCCAAGTAATAAAAATAACCCCCCATGAAATACATTTCTAAAATAAAACCAAAACAGGCCGAGGGGAAAAGACATCATAAATCAGACTGGGTGATTTCACAGGGTTTGTAACCTTGCTCAATAATTTTTCCCATCTATCTGCAGGAAATGTTTCCTATTACACATTTCCAGTAAGACCTACTTGGTTTAAAATAAACAAAAAAAGTGACCAAGGGCAGAGGTACACCCAACCTCAGTGCATTTTCTATAACCTAAAGGTTGGCTTTTACAGCAAGAATACACACAATATTTGCTTCTTTGTAAAAAGGAGATTAATACATGATTTTTCTTTCAAATATTTGTGGTTACTCTAGCAGATTTCAGGATTATAGAGATGTCAAATGTCCTCCATTCTCACAGCTTTTGTGTGTGTGTGTGACATTTTAGTGATGGGGGAATCACTTGATCCCTTGTTAATTGCTCCTTTGGGCTCTCTTTTCTCACCCAGTAAGGCTCTCTCCCTATGGCTTACAGACACATTCCAAGTCTTGCTCCTCCCTCTTCCTCTCTTGTTGGCCTAGATTTCTAGTCCCATGGGTCTCTGGATTCACTCCTGGAACAAGCTGCACTCCCTCTGCCATGAGGCCTCTGCCCAGCTCTCCTTTCTCTTTGGCAAGCCCTTCTTCCTCTTTGCCTTTCTTTGCACTGTCCAGAGTAAGTTGCCTTCTTACAGACAGTTATGAGCACTGCAGCCACATCTATAGCTCTTACCACAATTTAAGTTCATCACTGAATGTCCATCCACCCTGTCAGACTCTAAACTTCAGGAAGGTTGGGGTTTTTGTTGCCTTTGACAATGAGCACTGTGCCTGGAAAACAGTAGTCACTACATACTTGCTAACAAACTGCTTTGAACAAAGCTCTATTTTCAGGAGACAACGGAGGAGTTAAAGTCAACTAAGTTATTATTCCAAGGATATATGGAGAATTTGCCTGATAAAATTCCTTACATAAAGGGTGACTACAGGGAGGGCTACCAAGTTGATGTGTTGGATAGACAGATGAAATTTTCACTGGTCTTGCCACATTCATCAGTCAATGAAAGATGTATCCTGCCTCCGTCTAGACACTATGACTATTTCAAATATATTTCCCTTTGGTTCAGAGTTAGGGCTGGTCATCTCAATGGTGGATCCCACACCAGTGGCCTAGATAAATGTTAGAGTCTTTTATGTTAATCTATGTAAATGGCACTTATTCCCAGCACTGTTTTCCCAAGAATTTTATACCCCTTGGATTTTAAAGTATGGATGTTGTTTTGGTCATAGGAATGTCACATTCCCCTTATTCAGCCACGGAATAATTACTTTTCAGCCCCAAAGTTATCTGCTAAAAGTACAATAGCTGTGTAGGGGGTTGAGGGAAGAAGAATGATAAATACTTTGGAAGAACTTGTTAGAAAACAATGGTTCATCATCATGATTGCTAATTGCTAATTATTCAGTATTCTCGTTATTTCATTAGGTTTTATTTAACATACCACATGTCCCATTTCATGGGCTTCCCAGGTGGCGCTAGAGGTAAACAACCCACCTGCCAGCACGGGTTAGGTGTAAGAGAAGCTGGTTCGACCCCTGGGTTGGGAAATCCCCTGGAGAAGGGAATGGCAACCCACTCCAGTATTCTTGCCTGGAGAATCCCATGGACAGAGAAGCCTGATGGGCTACAGTCCAGAGGGTAGCACAGAGTTGGACATGACTGAAGCGACTTAGCATTGCATTGTATTGCTCCATTTTGTAAGATCATTAAAGTATTTCTCAAACTAATTTAAGTGGAAGTACACCAGCTAAATTTTGGTTTAAATGATAGTGTTCAGATCTCTTGTTCAGGATGTAGCCGTCTCTCCATTATCCTTACTAATGAATAAGTTTAGCAGTGGCAGGAATATTAAACAGAACTCACAATGGAAATATATACACTTATTATCTTTTTATTTGACTACTAGCTTCTTGGAATTGAAAGGCATTTTAGTTTACTTTGGGCTTCCTTGGTGGTTCAACTGGTAAAGAATCTGTCTGCAATGTGGGAGACCTGGGTTTGATCCCTGGGTTGGGCAGATCCCCTGGAGAAGTAAAGGCTACCCACTCCAGTATTCTGGCTTAGAGAATTACATGGACTGTATAGGCCATTAGTTTACTTTGGGAAAATATTCTCTAACCATCTTTCCTTTGAGCTGTTGCTATATTGCAAACTAAAAATGACAATAGTAGATACGATAAAGCAGAAAGAAAATCCCACACAGTCTATGAGGTTAAAGTAAATGAAGAATGCAACTGCAGCCAATTGGAATCCTCTGGGAACTTAAGAAAAGCCAGGTCGCAACCCAAACTAATTATGCCAGGATCTCTGAGGGTGGGTCCAGGCATTTTGAAAGCTTCTGGGTGATTTCCTTGAACTGGTGGTTTAGTGGCTACACTGTGTTTGGTAACTCTCCCTGATAAGATATAGGTCTCCAGTCTGCAAGCACTTTTCTCAAGACAGCTATTTCCAATGAAAGCAGGCAAAGTCTCAACAATACTAGTATTACCAAAAATAAAAAGAACTAGCACTCACAATGTATCCCTTTAAAAGTGTTCAAACTACTCAAGAGTACTGAGTTTTCGTATTAGGTTGTTCGCAGCAGCGTGTTTTTGTGACTCAACTAGTTAAGTAAATGTTCAACTTCAGAAAACTAAAAAACTAAGAGATATAATACTTCTACTTACTGAGCAAATATTATGTGCATCTACTATAAATATGATCCTATCACGGGAACTTGAAATACATCAGCGTTCAGCACCAAGATCTTGTGAATCTTGTATTCTGTACAAGGCAAGCTACATCATTTGCAGGGCTCAGTGCAAACCGCAAATGTGCTGCTCCTTGCTCAAGAATTACTAAATTTTAAGATGGTGATGGCAGAGCATTAAATCAAGTATGGGATCCACGGATGTGCAGGACTGCACATACATAAAGTCAACCTAGTTTCTAAAGGAGGGAGACAGGTGATACATAATAAAGATAATAAGTACATACAGTGTACAACATGTTAGAAGCTGCTAAGTGCCATGGAGGGGAAAAGAGAACTAAGAAAGGGAATCAAGTTGTAAACGGAAGTGGCCAGGATAAGCCCCGTTGGAAGGGGGAGATTTGAGCAGAATGAATGAAATGAGGGAGTCCATTGTGAATCCTTGGGGAAAGAGCTTTCCAGATGAAGGTCTAGCTAGAGCAAAGGTAGTAAGTGAGGCTAGGAGCATGCCTGGAGTGTGGATGGAGCAGAACTGGAGAGGTACCATCAGGAGAGAAGGAAAGGCTGGGTCACACAGCGCTTTAGAGTCTGCTGTAAGGACTCTGGCCCTTCACTTGGGATTTTGAAAGGTTTGCTGTGTGGAGACAGTCTGTAGGTGGGCAAGAAAAACAAGAAGAAAGCTATTGAAGTAACTCGGGATGAAGGACAGATACGTGTATTTTATATACATATATATATACATATATATATACATACACACTCTAATTCTGTGTATGTGTATATATATATATATGTACATATATATATGTGTGTGTGTGTATATATACACACACACACATAGTCAAGAAGCAACAATTAGAACTGGACATGGAATGACAGACTGGTTCCAAATCGGGAAAGGAATACGTCAAGGCTGTATATTGTCACCCTGTTTATTTAACTTATACGCAGAGTACATCATGCGAAATGCCAGGCTGGATGAAGCACAAACTGGAATCAAGATTGCTGGGAGAAATACCAACAACCTCGAATAGGCAGATGACAACACTCTTATGGCAGAAAGCAAAGAAGAACCAAAGAGCCTCTTGATGAAAGTGAAAGAGGAGAGTGAAAAAGGTGGCTTAAAACTCAACATTCAGAAAACTAAGATCATGGCATCTGGTCCCATCACTTCATTGCAAATAGATGAGGAAACAATGGAAAACGTGAGAGACTTTTATTTTTTTGGCGCCAAAATCACTGCAGATGGTGACTGCAGCCATGAAATTAAAAGACACTTACTCTTTGGAAGAAAAGCTATGACCAACCTAGACAGCATATTTAAAAGCAGAGACATTACTTTGCCAACAAAGGTCTGTCTAGTCAAAGCAATGGTTTTTCCAGTGGTCATGTACGGATGTGAGAGTTGGACTATAAAGAAAGCTGAGCGCCAAAGAATTGATGCTTTTGAACTGTGGTGTTGGAGAAGACTCTTGAGAGTCCCTTGGACTGCAAGGAGGTCCAACCAGTCCATCCTGAAGGAAATCAGTCCTGAATATTCATTGGAAGGACTGATGCTGAAGCTGAAACTCCAATACTTTGGCCATCTGATGTGAAGAACTGACTCACTAGGAAAGATCCTGATTCTGGGAAAGATTGAAGGTGGGAAGAGAAGGGGATGACAGAGGATGAGATGGTTGGATGGCATCTTGGACTCAATGGACGTGAGTTTGAGTAAGCTCCGGGAGTTGGTGATGGACAGGGAAGCCTGGTGTGCTGCAGTCCATGAGATCACAGAGTTGGACAGGACTGAGCGACTGAACTGAACTGATACATATATCAGTTGTGCTGAGGTGCCTTCCACCCCCCTGGGGCATGTGAGATCTTAGTTCCCCAACCAGGGACTGAACCCACGTTCCGTGCATTGTAAGATGGATTCTTAACCATTGGACCACCTGGAAAGTCCCAATGGCCCATTTTTGTTGTATAAAATCAAACTCCCAAGTGTGTGTGTGTGGTGTATATATATATATATACATACATATATATGTATATATATGTATGTATACACACATACTTACGTAGAAAAAGATTGTAAATGTCATAAACTATGCTGTTAATAATAATTTCTCGGGATTGGGAATGACAGATAGTAAGGAACAATGTCATATTTTATTTTATACTCTTCCGACACATGAATATTTTAAGAATAAGTTAGTTTTGTAAAATTTAAAAAAAAATTCCACTGCTGGGAATTGCCTGGAAGTTTAGCAGTTAGGACTCCGTGCTTCCACTGCATGGGGTTCAGGTTCTCAGGTCCCATATGCCATGTGACACAGCCAAAAAAATAAACCCCCAAACACACTACTTTTCCAAGTGCGATATTCTAGGAGCAGTTCCTTTCTGAATACAAATATGGGGATGTTTAACAAAGATGGGGTAATACTCAACTGAGCTTCTATAGTTTAAGAAAGATGTATTACAGATGATCTCAAAAAGAAAACAGGATTACAAGGTTTTAAACCAAAAGCTGAAAAAAAAAAAAAAGGTAGTGAGGTGGGAAGAAACCTGAAGAAAACCGGGTAGAATAGTGAATGACTGACTTTAACGCAAGAAACAGGATGTAGGATTTTACTGTTGGTCAGTGGTTAACAATCCGCCTGCCAATGAAGGGATCTGGTTTTGATCCCTGGTCTGGTGAGATTCCATGTGCCATGGAGCAGCTAAGCCTGTGTGCCACACCATGGAGCCCATGCTCTAGAGCGGGTGCTCCACAAGAGAGCGGCCCCCACTCATGGCAACCAAAGAAAGCCCTTGCGCAGCAACAAGGACTCAGCACATCCAAAAATAAATACATACATAAAATACAAAATCATCTATTAAAAAAAAGAAAGAAACCAGGTACAGAGTGTTCTGCATGTCTTAACAAACGTCTAGTGAAGGCAGTAGGGGTGGGGGTGGGGTGGGGCAGCAGGATTAGGTTGGAAAGGAAACGAATCCTCCTCACAAGAGGATGATAAACGCGCCTAAGAGAACTCCTGTCTTGACCAGGATGCTGTTTTACGATAAGCGATGCTCTCTGAAGATACACCTCCACCCTCCTCTCATCTGCTCTCTGTGCAGATCCAAGGCCATCTTTGTTAAGTTCAAACCTGAGCTGGTCACCAGCCCCTCCCCAGCACACATACAGCTTGCGGAGCCGGGTTGGGTGGGTGGGGTGAGGGGGTCCATTACACTCTCCTGTGGTCACTTATTACAACAAAGTCTAAAATTCAAAATAACCACCCTCCCGGCCCCACGGCCCTTCAAAGCGCTCTCTTTTCCATTTTGAACCATGTTCTCTCCCTTTGACCAGTTAACCCCTCTTCCTTATGGAAACATAACCTTCCTCAGTCTGCGTAAAACCCCAATTACTTTCTCTCACAATACCCTGTGCTTCTGCTTGAAATGGAGTTTATAAGTATTTGACCATTCACTTTCCCCCACTAAGCTACACGTGTTCAAGACCGGGAGCGGGTGTTTCTAGTCGCAGGCTGTACCTGGCCCACAGTGGTCCTCAATGTGTTGAAAGAATGAATGTGTCACAGCCTTGACTATGACACATGTAGGAATTAGCAGCCTTTTTGAGCTCTTTTCCCTTCACCTGTAGGATCCTAGGCAATCAAAGGGAATTTCTTCCCTGACAGATAAATATACTTAGAAAGTCAATGCTTACCAGTATGGTGTGGCATTTAGAGGGCCCTGCTGTGCAGACCAAGTTATTATTTCCTCAACATGACAAAGCACACTTAGCAGTTAGGTGGAAAGGCAGCAGTCACATGCAAAACTCCAGTATTTACTGTTAATACCACAGAAAGTGGAGGGAAGCGGCCAGGGGACAACTGAAGCCAGAGGACACTGCTGAACTGGTTAGAACTGCCTAGGTCCAAGATGGCGGAAGCCTCAACCTCCAGTGTACCTTGCGCCTCCTTACTCACTCATTATAATAATTAGCTAAATGACCTGCCCGCCAGCACCATGACAGTTCCTAGAAATTCCAGCCCTTCCCAGCACCAACCCCCTCAAATAGTTGGAATAATCCTCCTGCTCATTAGCATATGAACTTACCCACCCCAGGGAATTTTCTGGCAGTCTAGTGGTTAGGACGCTGCACTTCCACTGCCGTGGCCTGTGACTGTGAGTGTGTGCATGCTATGGCCTGTGCCTGTGAGTGTGTGCGTGCTAAGTCGCTTCACTCCTGTCTGACTCTGTGTGACCCTATGGACTGCAGTCTGCCAGGTTCCACTGTCCTTGGAATTCTTCAGGCAAGAACACTGGAGTGGGTTGCCACGCCCCTCTCCAGGGGATCTTCCGGACCCACGGATTGAACATGCATCTCTTACACTGCACGTCTCCTGCACTGACAGGTAGCGCGAGTGCAACTTGGGAAGCGCACGGACATGGCCAAAAAAAAAAAAAAAATTATCCAGGGCATAAAAACTCACCACCCCGTATTTCAGGGTCTCTCACCTATGGAGCCTGCCCACACTCCACACTGTAGTGTGTGTTTCGGCCTTGGCTGCTCTCACTTTCTGAGATGACCATGCCTTAGGGTCTCTCTTGTCTTCTGAGATAGACTGCATTCTGTCTATGGAATGTGTATGGCTCTAAAGAAGTCCACTTCTTACCTATCACTTTGTCTCCCACTGAATTCTTTCTGCGACGAGACACAAAGAATCTGAGTTTTATAAAGTTCTGAGGCCCGGTATGTGATCTCAATTCAAAGACAGTGGGTTCAAGTTCCAATCTGAGTTGTGCAGTTCCACCACCTTGCTGAGATCTATGTGCTTTCAAAAAGGCCTTGCCCTTTGGCTTGAGGGAACACCTGATGTCTTGTGTGGTGTGGAGAAGTAAAACCACACCACTCCTGCCCCTGACAATGAGCACAATGATTAAAGACATCACTAGAGGAAACTGTCAAAACATTTTCACAGAAGGTCCACTCCTGCAAAAACAAAAACAAATAACCGTACTGGAAGGGGCCAGCTTCGTTATTTTTCTTAAAAGTTTGTAATTACACATAGTGCAAGAGCACTGCATCTTACTGTGCTAAATACCTCATGCTGATGATGCTGAGGGATGGTAAGAAAAGTCTCCTGCAAGAACTCGGAAGGACCTTTCCCAATTGATGCAGACCACCTGAGGTGGTCTCACACTGGCCCCCCAGCAGGAAAAATCCTGAGAGCTCTAATTGACCCTCAGCACCTTCCTTCTTTGTGGTGTGACCATTTATGACAGGCAAAGAACTTGTGCAATGTAAGGGTTTCACAAACAGTTTCCATTGTCAGTTAAGCCAAGGACCAATCTAGATAGCATCTTTAGCAAAAGAGTTTTGGGAAGTGAGCAGTGTCTACAATCACCATGTTGGTGACAAAATAAAGCAATATACTATCACACACGATACTTTTTGAGTGCCTAGGAACTCAGGTTCTGTAGGAAAATCCTAACTACTAAGTCATCTGAAAGAACAATCCAAAAACTGTAAGGAAATTGGAAAGGATTACAAACTACATGATCAGCCAGAATACATGCAGAGTCACTCACTGACTGGTTAGCCTTTTCATCAAGTTTCAAGTATGTGTAACTTCACATACATCTCTATCACCAAAACATAAGTTTTGAGGCTATTTTCATCTTAACTTTCACAGCATGGCATTTTGGATTCCTATTTTAAAACACTGGTCACTGTAATTTTTATACTTGTGAAGTAGTATGAACCACATTATTTGCTAACTTTACAATTAAAATAGAAGGCCTTCTTCCCCATTTTAATTGAGAAAATACTTCTTCGTTTTGATTGGAAAATAAACCAGGACAATACAAAGGAGTAGAATACTGACTGGAATGCAGAAAATCCTCCTTAAAAAAAAAAAGGTTTAGTGTTATTTATTGAGGATTTTTCTGATTGTCAGAGGTGTGCTAACCACTTTGCATTTCCTTTCACCAACTCTATGACATCTGCCCCTTCAAAGATGAGGAAACTGATTCTTTAAAAGAGGTTAAGGAACTGGCCCAATATTACTCAGTCAGGAGGCAATGAAGTTCTTGGCTTAGCAGGTTGTGCTTTATCACCAGGGTTCTGTGCAATACCACGCAGCTCAGACTTTCATGTGCATTCATATTAGATGGGGATCTTGCTAAAGGCACATTCTGACTCAGTAGGTCAAGAGTGGGGTTTGAAACTTTGCATTTCTAATATGCTCTCCAGTGACGAGATGGCAGTTGGTCTACAGACTGGATTTTGAGTAGCAAGGCACTAACTATACTACTGAAAGACCATCATCTCTTCCCTTTCAACAGAATGGTATGATAGTTCATTGCATTAGGAGCCAGACACTCTTACTTGGTTACGTGACCCTGATATATTTGAGACAACACAGAGACAAGAAAGATATCAATCCAGAAGCAATCGTGGTTATGGAATGCATACATTTCCATGTATTTTTACAGTAAAAATGCATTAAAAAATCTTTCACAAAAGAAACTTAAAAAATACAAGTAGGGTGTTAAGTCCTCCCCACAACATTCTTTCCAGCATCAACTGTCTCATGGGTGGGAGGGGAGTTCCTAAAGGGTTTGATTTAATCATACAAAATACTCATTCATATCATCTCTCATCAAGACATTTACATGAAGTGGGGAACTAGGGAAAGTAGGCTCAAAAGAATCAGTCTCCAATTTAAGGTTACAGTAGTTCAGAGAAAAACTCGTATCTTTCTGCTTAATGTACAGTCCCTGTAAAGTACGGTATTTTCAAACTATGAAACTCAGATGACACTGCCACACTAAGTCTTCACGGATAAAGCCAAGCCCAGGTGGGCAGCACATAGATTTTAACATGTCAAACATCTCTGACAACAAGAGAGACACTGAGATGTTAACGTCACGATCCACTCCAAAAACCACCTCTTGATTTCATTTATTTAAAACTCTGGACCACAATCGAGAGCATCGATCATTTAATATCATGGATTTGGCTAGAATGAGTGAGAGAATTCCTAGTAGTGGAGCCTTAGGAATAAAATCCCCAGTTGGCTCTTAGGCAATTGATGAAAAAAGAACATCATTATTCAGTTGCGTTCTCCCTCACCATACTACTGTAGCTCAATGTATGCTCTGTATGGAAAACTCTGAAGATAAAAATAGCAGTCTCAGACTTTTTCCTCTTTTTTAGCTATAGAATGTACATTGTGTCTGTTCCAGGAAATGAACTTGGTTTGTGCATATCCACAGAAGGACAGCTACTCATTGTAATGTTGTATAAACCCATAAGTCAAATAAAGCTATGAACAATGTTATATTTATATATGCATAGTGTTTTATAAAAAGATTGGCCCACATACTGCTTTTCATCAATACAGAAAGAGCATTAAGTCCACAGCACACCGCAAGAAATGAATGAAGAACAGAAATGCAAACAAGTGCTTAATAATTCACAAGCAGGCTCACCATGGAGGAAATGATGATATTCAAACCAACTAAAGCTTTAGAGAATTACTTATATAGTCTCCCATTTTTAAAACAGCTTTACATACCTGATTTAGTTTACAGTAAAATATATCCCAATGAATCAATTTGTTCCATATTCAGAAATATAAACACATGTCACATTCCTCACAGCTAATTTTTTTGTCATAAATTCTCTTTTATACAAGAAAAAAAGGCAACAGTTGTTTGTTTTTAAAACAGGCTCTATTAATTACAATTTTTAACTCTGTACACAAGATAATTGGCTGGTTTTCTCCATTTTTTTTCTTTATCCTTTTTTTTTTTTTAAACAGTACCATGAGAACAACAGTGATTGACTTGCAAAGTTTTGTGTCTGTATGGAAAATGCAAAACAGTACTACGGAAATACGCAATGCATCATAAGCAGCGATTTGTTGTAGTGATCCAACAGGTACGAGCTAAGGTTTTGGCTCAGCTAGGCAGTAATTCATTTCAACCACAACCCGGGGCTACAGCCGACCCAACCAACCTCCTGTGAGATGGCAGAAGAATGTCTTCTATTAAAGAAAAATTTCTATACTTTGTTCTGTCCAAAGATTAGAAGGACAGGGTCATAAGTGCAGATGTTTGTCAACCAGATCTAGAACCAATGAGATTGAATCCTTCTCTTTCAACCATTTTGGAGATTTTTATTATGGTTCCAAAGAAAACTGGCATTTCTAAGAATGAGCATGCCCAACCCTCATGTCTTTAAATATCAACAGAGAAGTTCCTTCTACCAAGGCTTACTCCCTCCTCCCCAGTTTGGCAAAGGGCAACCACAGGCTCATGATAAAAAGGGGAAACTTAACTTTCTGTACTAGTGATTCTTCGGGCTCCTCACACCAGCACATTGTCTCCCATGCCATTTACTATTCAGTCTCAAATCAGGCAAGACAACACCAAAGGTGTTTGCTGTGCGTTCCTTCTAGTAGGTGAGCAAAACTTTCATGGCACTGCCTTAATGAGATTCTCATTCAGTGTTGGTGATGCTAACGAACCTGACCATCTGTGCTTGGGCTGCGTTTAGGTAATGGCGACCAACCTTCTCCTCTCTGCACCTTTCTATAGCCGGGGAGAGTACAAACTGTTTTCTGAATGGAGAATAACTTGAGAACATAACATTTCTTTGTGCTTTGTGCTGTGTCCTTTAGCTATAAATATCCTTCATTTGCAACAGTAGTCTCTTCATACAGTTTGCTTAACTTTAGGATCATCAGTAATCCTCATTTATTCCAGAGTCCTCAGCTTTTACAAATATAACTTTTGCCTTTTTGCTTTTATCAAAAAACAACAACAACAACAACCAAACTCCTAACTACACTACAGCACTACATCAGTACATAACAGTCTCCATCAAATTAATTAAATTTGATCAATAATTTTCCTTACTTAGAGAAAATGATCAATAGCCGCAATTAACCAGGAGAGAAAAAGATCACCCCCACCCCCAAAGGGAACAATTCTTAACAATTCTACAGTTTATGTAGAAACAAAATTTATATCCCTTTGGGGAAGCATTTAGCAAATAATTTCCCAAAAAAGTATGCATTTAAAAATACTTTCTTTAATACGATACATCAGGCACAACACTTTTCATATATATATTTTTTTCTTATAAGATTTCAAATGCATCAAATGTCGCTAGTCAGAGGATCATCAAGCTGACGTCAGATGCTTCATTAGGTAAGAAACTAAATGATTTCAGGTTTGTGAGCTTCCTCTTCGAACCTTTGACATGGTAAAGGCTGGAAATGTGACGCAGGCTCTCAGATACTGAGGTCGGTGCTGCATTCTTTGTAAGGTCTTCTCCGCTGCTCCGGGGGATGTCTGGAACTCCGGCCGGTGTCCTGTCTTAGACTCGTCTCGTCCCTCTCCCGGTGGCTGCCTCTGTCCTCTTTGTTCCTTTTCTCCAGGGACCGCTCTCTCCTCCGCTCGGGGGACTTGGTCCGCCTCCGGTCGGTGGATTTGGCTCTCCTTTCGGGCGAGCTTCCTCTCTTGCGCTCGGGCGATCTTCTCTGATCCAAGAGTCTCTCCAGAGACCGCCGCCGCCGGCCTGGAGAGCCATCCCTCCGGCGGGTCGGGGACCGCTCTCGCCTCCTCTCCGGGGAAACCTCCTTCCTCTTCTCCTGCTTCTCCCTTCTCTCCAAAGTGTTGTCAGCACTGCGCGTGCCTTCCCTCCGCTTCTCCGGAGACCTCCTCTTGGGGCCATTGGTCACCATCCGCTCGGGTTGGGCATCTCTTCGTCCCTCGGGTGCCCGGTCCTTGGGTCGGCAAGCCCCACTGTCGGGTTTTCTAGAAGTTCCGTTCCACGTGTGATGTTCATTGGGTTGTCTGCTATACTCTCTGCTGCCTTTGGGATCTCTCACGTGTGCCCGCTTTTCCCCATGTGGTGATGATTTGTGAAGATCGGGTGGGTAGCTGGACTCCAATGATGGATGCTGTCGGCGGTCCGGGGGCCCAGCCCTCATTTCCGGAACACCTTGTGGACCGGTGGGGGGGCCGTTCCCGTCGCTGCCGGGGTCTGCCAGGAAGAGAAACGAGAGCAACAGTTTGGTATCAAGGACCTTGGCTCCTGTCCCCACCCGCCCTCTTGAGACCCCATTAGTCACAACAAACAAACAACTGTTAAAAGCAGTCAGAATCAAAGCCAAACTGACTCTGAGTTAATTTAAGTATAATTGCAACTAGCCATGGTTAAAAACTGGTACTTGTGGCTTTTGGTATCTAGCCTACTATCTTTATACTCATATAGATCATTCAACTTGTAACATCAGTCATGAGTTTAGTCTTTAAAGGTATAACCCAAGTAATCTGTCTAGAAGTATCAAAATGGCCCTCCCCCTTAGTATCTCCCTTTCTTTTTTCCCCAGCCATCACCCTTCCTCCCTGACATCTCCCCCTACTCCATGACAGATAATATTCCTTTGTTTAAAGATTGTTTTAATTTGCTTACAAAAATCTGGGCTGTTGAACTAGAGGGGCATGAGGGAACTTTGTAAGGGAATGGAAAGAATCTATGTTTTGATCTGAGTAGGGATTAAATGGGTTCATAGAGAGGTAGAAATTCACTGCTCTGGACCCTCAGGCTTTATGAATGTTACTGTAAGCAAAGTATACTTTCATTAAAAAAAAAAAAAAAAAAACATCCAGGCTGGTGATGACAGAGGCAACACAGCCAGATGTTGACGACAGGCAAACGTGACATTATGGGAGGGTCCATTAAACATCTCTCTACCTGTGTGAGTGCTGTGCAACTATTTTCTTTATTTTTGCATATGTTTAAGGAGCTGTTTTTAAACTGTGGAGTCATTGGACAGATAAAAGGAAGTGGAAGAGAGGTTGTCAAGTGCATATTTGACATTACATGGCGTTTGCACAGAGGCACTCTTCTTGATGCTATAAAAGCAGCCAGAATTACATCTAAGGTGTGGATTCACTGGGTGACTTTTTATAACCTTAAGACATCTGTAGATTAAAAAGCAGGGGAGCCCTATAAAGGCTCCTGTTTTTATTGTTAAACTATATGAAATGACACTGCAAAAACATTAAATAGCATCCTGGATTTAGGAGAGTTCTTTTCAAAGCTTTGTCATACCTAAACCCAGTAAGTCATACATACTATCCCATTCCAGGCTCAGCACCAGACATGATGTGCTGTATCATAGAGGACAAACCAGGGCCACAGTCACAGAGACTAAGAAATCATTGGTGCTCTTTAAGGATCTTTAATGAGTCAACAAGGTCAACATTAGGCAATTAATCTTTCATGAATGATCTCCCAAAACCTAGGGTGAGTTTTAACAAAAACAGGAACATAGCCTAAAGCAGGAATCAGTAAACTTTTTTCTGTAAAGGGCCAAAGAGTAAAATATTTATGGTTTTTGCATGCCACATACTTTGTCACAACTGTTCATCTGCCAGTATATGGCAAACGCAGCCATAGACAACACATTCAAGAAATGGCCATGGTTATGTGCCAATAAAACTTTACTTATCAATTCAAAAACAGGCTGTGGATAGATTTGGCCCCTGGACTGTCATTCGACAAGAGATAACTAAGTAGGAAATCTCATCTTCCTGTTTTAGCAGAGTCTTATCTCTTGAGGTGAGAGCTTTGCGATCTGAGATTTGTTGTTTTGGAATGGCTGGGGAGGTGTCTAGAAATAACACACACAGAAGCTTATGAAGTCATTTTAAGATCTAGGTGAGGGAAGGGGCTTCAGTGACCATCCTAAATCTAACCTTGGGGTTTCCTACACCTATATTTAAGAGAAGGGAGAGTAAGGCTTCCACAGAGTCAGTGGTGTACTTACAATTCAAAGAACGCAGGGTGCTCAGAATGAATTGCCAAACATATCAAAACAGAGCTAAAGCAGAAGCAATGAGGAAATTAGGCCACAGCACAGAAACACCTAGTATTGATTGAGCTACAAACCGTAGTTTGATTATGGCCCATAAGGTAGAAGCAAGCCTCCCCGAGCTTTTCATTTCTCATACATGCAGCGATATTAGGAGGTATCATCGCTGTAGAAGGGAGGGCCCAGCACCAAGAACAGTCAGAGAAGAGAGAGAAAGAGAGAAAGAGAAAAAGTTGAACATTTAGATTCCCTATAACAAAGAGGAAAGAAAAAAAAATCTGCATTTGTTAACATAGGGTAAAGAGAGTTTATTTGTCCAGTCAGACAGTCTAAGGCAACACTCAAATAAGGCTGCAGAGACCAAAATCAGAACAGTGACGTTTTCAGACAGCCAGATAAGGTGAGAGAACCCAGACAATGGATGCATCCTTTTTTTTTCTTTTACTTTCTTTCTTTTTCAAACAACTGGAACAATGACAGGCTGGCATAGGAGAGCATTAACAATAAACAACAGAAAAACAAAGTTCCCTCCCTCCCCCTCCCCGCCCCCAAGACCGCGGCAGTTAAATTAAGTACAAAAAACTCATTACAAAAATAGCCTCACAGAGAAGCAGGTTCCAATCAAGTCAGAAAAATATTGGAACTTAACATATTATAACCCATTTGTGACTCTAATCAATAGAATTAGAGAAATTTAGTCCCAATGACACATGGAGACGTTACAGTAGCACAACCCTGGCACATTCAACCCTTTTTGGAAAAAAAAAAAAAACGGTGTATTGAAATGATCTTTATTTTTAGCCCAAAGAACATTGGTTAGTGTTGGATTTTCATCCTCAGTGCAACAGACATAGGTTTTGAGAAGGTACACAGGTTACTGATGATGACTCGCAAATGAAAGATCACATCCAACAGAAGCATAGGGAAGACAGAAAAGGGAGACAGTGTTACACAGTTTCAGTGGCATCAGTACACCTACAGTCAAGGTTTAGTACAGCGCACAGTTGTGGCATCGTAATGTTGTCAAAATACTTCCCCTGTGGTTGGGCATGTCTAAAGGGGCCTCATCAGATACCCACCCCTCCCCCACCACGGGCCCCTCATATTTTGCACCTGTATGGATGTCCAACACCTGGGAAGACAGTCCTTCAAAGGAGTTCTCGTTCTCCTTGACCTGCACCTGAATTAAGGATCTCATCAAGTCCAAAACGCAACTGGGAATTGTGCCAAATGACTTTCAGAAAAGAGGGTAATAACAGATAAATCCCTAATAAAGGGGACCAATGTATATGGGGACCATTCAATCACAGTTTCTATAGAAACTTTTGTAGACCTTTGGTTGGGAAGAAGAGCCCTACATCTAGGGCATAGCTTTTTTTTTTTTTCCTTTAAATTTTAAACAAGAATCTCAAATAGGACACAATTATTATAATATACAATATTTCGCCATCAGAACACTAAGCTATGTAAAGATCATTGCTGTTTGGTCAAATCATGTCTACAGATATGACAAAGGAACTCTATGCATAAGCTGGCTTTCCTCACAGGAAAGGTATAGTAACATGTTTCCCTCATGATGGGCACTGGGAATTGATTTCATCCTTTATCATCTAAAAACATATGGCTAAAGTTTCAACAGTTTTGTTTGTTTGTTTGTTTGAGTTGTGGGCTCAGGTGGTCTGATTTGGGGTAGGGACCAGTGGGAGGGGATGCAGAAGAACTGTATCCACCTCCTTGATGCTGAGCAAGGCCCCCAAATCATCTCCAAAATTCATGCCTCTTAAATAAAGATATCAAGTAATCAAAAACAAGAGAGGAGAAAAAAAATTGTGCCTCAACATTATCACTCAGGAAACCTGCTTTCCTGCTTCTTAAAAGGAGTAGAGTCATTTTGTGCTAACAATTGGATCTGAGAAACGGTTTGGCACAGTTCAAACAAACATTCCTTCGCTCTTGGTCGGACTAGACAAAATGTTCTCTCTGATTATCAGAAAGGGGGCTATATAAAGATCTCGTCTTAGACCATGCCCCAGTCCACGTGAGCAAGCAAAAGGATGAAATGTGTAGAGATTTCAGAACAAGCGAGGCAAATAATCACATGGTGCGAGAGGCTGGTAAGACACTGGTGAATAGGGGAAACAAAGACTTTCCTGCTGCAGTTCTGGAGACAAATTCATGGAGTCATGCCAGGGAAGGAAGGAATGTTTTCATAGTTTGACCCACCATATTCTGGGACCGAGCCGTCTCCCCGCTTCAGAAACAGACGCACTCTGCGGCCACCATTCTTAATCAGTTCTATAGCCCGAGAATGCTTCATGTTTTTGGTGGTCTCACCATTGATCTCTAAAATTTCATCACCAACCTGCCAGAAAGAGAGAGCCAAGTGAGAAGATCACCAAAGGGTTTCATCAGCTATGGAGATGCTTTATGATTTCATTGGACATGTTCCAGAAAAATCTTCTATTACTTAGGAGACAGAAATGAAAAAAAAAAAAAAAAAAAAAACACCCCCAAACTCTCTGTCCTCAAGGAGATGACATTCTAATATGGGAAATATAATACAACAGGCAACTTAAAAAAATACATGGTATGCTAGATCGTGTAAGCGCTAAGGTAAAAAAATAAAGCAGAGGGAAATATAAGTTGCTGAAGGAAGAGGATGTGGTTGACAGCTTCTAGAATGGCCCCCAGTGATCCTTGCCTACTTGAATTCAAACCCTGTGTAAACTCCTTTCCTTTGGATGTGGGCTGGAATGAATGACTTGCTTTTCATGAACAGAACATGGTAAATGTGATGAGAGGTCAAAGATAAGGTTACAAAACAACTTTGGCTTTTGCCTTACTGGCCCTCATTTGTCGTCTCACTTGTCTATTCTGATGCATGTTGTGACAGAGCCTATGGTACTGAAACGAGAGAGGGCTTGGGCCAACAGCCCAAGCTGCACTGATCCTGACAACAACCATGAAGCTTTAGAGGCAAATCCTTCCCTAGAGGAGCCTTCAGATGAGACCACACTCCGGGCTGATACACTGACTGCTAATACGCTGGAGGTAAAGGAGTGAACAAGACAGGCCAGATACTTCCTCTCAAGAAGCACATATTCTAGAAGGCAGAAGAGAAAAAGACTGGTGCTGGAGTTTAAGGCACTGAATTTGAGTCCTATCACTTGTTAGCTAAGTGATCTTGGCTAAGTTCTCTACTTTTTTGCAGTTCATTTCCTATCTGAGTAAGGGGAGGATAACAACTCATGCCTTTCATGTTGAGGTCCAATTAAATGTTACAGTATGTCATGTGAACTAGATAACATGATACAAAATATAATAATGGTATTTCTTTCAATCAGAAACTTTTTTAAATGAGTAACTGCTGCTAAGTTGCTTCAGTCATGTCCGACTCTGTGCGACCCCATAGATGGCAGCCCACCAGGTTCCCCCGTCCCTGGGATTCTCCAGGCAAGAACACTGGAGTGGGTTGCCATTTCCTTCTCCAATGCATGAAAGCGAAAAAATAAAGTGAGGTCGCTCAGTCGTGTCCGACTCCTAGCGACCCCATGGACTGCAGCCCACCAGGCCCCTCTGTCCATGGGATTTTCTAGGCAAGAATACTGGAGTGGGGTGCTAAAAGCAAAATCCATGTGTTTGAAATATGAACAAAAGGACTATATACCACTATATATGCACAAATTATGCATGTGTATATATAGAGGAAGGATATATAAGAAACTGGTACATAATTTGACCTTGGAAATTATATTCTTACTATGCATCATTTTTTTATCTAATTCTAAAAAATCACATTCCTGGTCTACTTTCTCAATTAAAAAAATCTTATTAAAAAATTCAGTCTTCAGAAATATAAACTTCAAGATTCTGTCTTAAGTTACAAGTATTAAATTCCTTATCTTTGGTCACTTTCCGCCCTTTCTGCTCAGGACTAATTTTATTCACTTTTTTCCTTTCCTGATCTGACTCTTGATTTCTTTTAATTCCTTCCAAACTGCTCCCTATGTATGTCTCAATCTATGCCCCCTAGATATAATGAACAAATGATTTTTTAAAAATCATTTGATCTGCCCAGAAGAGCAACATATTCATACGTGGTAGGAGATATTAGATATCGAAATAGAACTCAGTGGTTTTTTTGGCATGTGTGCATTTAAAATTTGCATTACTGAGTAATACCAAATGATCTTGAATATTCATGCTATGGTGTCCTTGGTCCACTGTTAAGAAAGACAGTTAACTCATTCCTGAGGCCAGGGAAATGTGGCAGTGAGTAGTGAGAGACTGAACGGAGCTCACCACCCAGAACCTACAGAACCACATGGCTTCCTGCTCTCAAAGCATGCTGGGATATCCAGGAATTCCAGGGAAGTAAGGCTGGAAGAAGCACAAGCTGGAATCAAGATTGCTGGGAGAAATATCATAACCTCAGATATGCAGATGACACCACCCTTATGGCAGAAAGTGAAGAGGAACTAAAAAGCCTCTTGATGAAAGTGAAAGAGGAGAGTCGAAAAGGTGGCTTAAAGCTCAACATTCAGAAAACTAAGATCATGGCATCTGGTCCCATCACTGCATAAGAAATAGATCGGGAAACAGTGGCTGACTTTATTTTTTGGGGCTCCAGAATCACTGCAGATGGTGATTGCAGCCATGAAATTAAAAGATGCTTATTCCTTGGAAGGAAAGTTATGACCAACCTAGATAGCATATTCAAAAGCAGAGACATTACTTTGCCAACAAAGGTCCGTCTAGTCAAGGCTATGGTTTTTCCCGTGGTCATGTATGGATGTGAGAGTTGGACTGTGAAGAAGGCTGAGCGCCAAAGAATTGATGCTTTTGAACTGTGGTGTTGGAGAAGACTCTTGAGAGTCCCTTGGACTGCAAGGAGATCCAACCAGTCCATTCTAAAGGGGATCAGTCCTGGGTGTTCTCTGGAAGGAATGATGCTGAGGCTGAAACGCCAATACTTTGGCCACCTCATGGGAAGAGTTAACTCATTGGAAAACACTCTGATGCTAGGAGGGATTGGGGGCAGGAGGAGAAGGGGACGACAGAGGATGAGATGGCTGGATGGCATCACCGACTCCATGGACATGAGTTTGAGTGAACTCCAGGAGTTGGTGCTGCAATTCATGGGGTCGGAAAGAGTCGGACACGACTGAGAGACTGAACTGAACTGAACTGAATATGAGATTAAGTATAAGAGATGGAAAATGGGATTGGGATTTGGAAATGGGATTCAGACAATATCCACTTTATTAAGTTCATGGGTGATTTTAATCCTTTATTCAATGCCAGAGTTGAAAGAGCTCACCTAATTCTGGTAGATACATCTAAGCTTGAGGGAGAGATGAAAAGCTGTAGAAACATGTAATGCTCACGAGCGTGCAGGCCCTAATCATAAGATGTCAAGAAGTCACTGCAGATGACTTATTCACGTCCATCCCAGATGCCTCTCCCTTACTTACCTTCATCTTCCCACACCTTTCGGCAGGACCATCCTCTGCTAAGCGCAGAACGTAGAGGTCCATGTTATACTCTCGACCTCCTCGAAGACTGAAACCAAATCCCTTGGCTCCTCTTTCCAGCTCCACAGTGTAAAAATCTTGCTCCTATTCAAAGAAATTAAACGCAGTTATTCTGGGAGGACTTAAATTGACACACATTTCTCTCTCTTTCCCCAAACACTCTCCATTATGGCTCATTTGACCCAAAGGCACAATTTGTATCCCCTTCTTGGTGGTTTCTAATTGTTTATTAATATCAATTAACCTTAGGAGTTTGGAGATCCAGAATGTGAAAACATTCATGAGTGTGCATACAGATTGCATACCAACATGCATATATTAAAATTTAATCAGTGAGGCTGTGACTTGCATTTGTGGCAAGAAAAATCCTTCATTAAATAATACCATCCTGCACATCGCTGGTGTTTTAGCCTCCCTGCCCAAGGCCCTAAAATATCTCATCATTTGGATAGCAACGGCAAGCCCCACACATCCTGACAGTGGTTCCTATGCTGGTTAGGAGAATTGGGAAAAGATTAGGAAAGGCTTTGAGAAGGCCAGTGAGGGGGAGGAAGAACAAAAAAAAACCTACTTAACTCTGTATCACCCAATGTTTCCCAAATCTGCTTCACTTATTATCACGTGTGCACCCTCCATTACCACCTTGTGGGACAGGTAGGTAGCTTTAGGAGCCTCACCTGAAATTCACAAGTCTGAGAAACAGCTTAACCAAAAGACATTTTCTTGACATAAACGCCTTTACGAATACCAAGACCAGCTATCTCCTGTTTTGCTTTCTCTGATCACCTATTATTGAGATAATTGGTAGCATTTTATTTTGTTTGGTCCTCCTTGTCCCCTGCCTCCAGAAAAAGGATGTCTAGGGATATTTTTCAAAGGTAGTAAAGTAATGTTATTTACTTGATAACCCAATGTGAGTTTATGTTTAGTATATATTTAGTACATAAAAGGTTATTTATGTTAATTGCAAGTACCTTATAAGATACCTGGTAAAAAGAGCTTCAGGAAATTGGAAGGAAATGCACAAAGCCAATAAGGCAAAAAGAGAAACAGTCCTCACCTGTGTTGCCTGGGGTGCTTTGAATTCAAACTGAGATTCTGGCTTTGGTTTGGTGGTATTCCTGCCAAAGCAAGAGAAAAAATATATATAAGAGCAAGCCGTGGAGAGCCTGAGAAAGAATCAAAGAGCAGTATCATCACACCACCAAGAGTTACTTTTTTCCCCTGAAAGTAACAAAAGAAGCCAAAGTCATGTCTGACCTGGTCTCCTGGGCTCCTTGCTGCGAAGGGGTGTGTGTGGTGGTGATGGTGGCTATCTTCTCCGCATTGGTCAGCAGAGTGGCATTTGAAGACTCTGCAGGGTAAGAGAGAACATCATGAAATGAAGGCCCTGGAGAAGACATCATCAAATCAGGTGTGCAGAAGCCCCACACCTGAATGACATCTGAATTCTCTGTCACCATTTCAAAATGTTCTGACTTGAATTTCTAAACAAGAGTGTAAAGAACCGTTCTAAGATCTTCTATGATGTGAGCCATGTACACCCCCATGACACTCCTCCAACTAGGTATCTCCACAAATGAAATAAAGAGTTTGCCAAGAAAATGGTACTTTAAAAATCATAGCCAATGTAGGTGCCTTTCACTCTTCCCCCATCACTTGAAAAGGGCAGTCCCATCAAATCACTGCAAAATTATTTCCCAGACTTTTACAGGCTAATAATAAATGTCTCTGCTAATGTCCCTGCAATTTATCGGTGATCTTTAGTGAGTCTGCTTGATTTTCTCATGTGAATAGTCAGTGTTCTAACTTCTTGCTACTAATAAATATACATACAGAGAACATCTACTTTCTTCCCCAAAGCTTTTAATGAAACACAACTAAAAATGTGGAATTCTTGTGAGATCTTGCCTAGTATCACTCATGAAGAGTTATTTTTAAAACTTGGATTAGTCAGAGCCAGTATGTAAATCTAAGTTGTACGAATCAGGAAGCCACCCTAATGTAACAAATATGATTGTATTCTTATGTAAATTGACTTTCTTCTTCACTAAACACATTCATAAACATCTTCATTAATCTCTGGGAGCTTGGAAACCTAGGATTTGAAAACATTCATGAACATGCCTACAGACTGCTAACCGACGTGCATATATAAAAATATATTAAAATAATTTACATAGTATCAGTCTTATGTTCTTTTACTAATTATTTCTCCATTAAGATCAAGGCAGATAATAAACAATGATGAGTAAGCTGCACTATTTGAATTTATTTTTAGATTGACACTTTGGAACCTGCCACACATTTTCTAATCAAGAAAATGCTAAATGTGGGGGTGAAGTTCTTAGATTAGCCTGTAAACTACCCCTTTACTTCACAGTGTACCATGAAGTCTAGAAGTTTCTAGGAGTTCTGAGGTTTGCAGTAGGCACTCCATAGTTTGTGGAATACATGTATCTACCCACCACGTATAACGGAGTTTCTATGGATATCTCACTAATCCCACTTATTTGTGCTCTATCTTCCATTGTACTTTGCTAAAAATGCTACTCAGCTTAGATCTGACTTTCCGTTATTCTATTTTCATTACAAATAGCTGTTAAAGGCAAAGGGCTGGAGATCAGACCCGGGTTCAAACCTCTTTGTCCTTGACTCACTATCTGTATGTCTTCTTTTCCTTGAAAGGGATGATGACAATCATCATCCCTTTCCTTGGAGTAAAGTATATGAAACGCGTAGCACTGTATCTGACATATAGTAAGCACTCAACATACACTGACTGCAGCCAGTGCCCTTGCTACTGTTTCTATTCTGTATTTATTACTGTGGAAATGGGTTTAAGTTTTTTAAACTCTCTGCAAAATGAGACAGTTGAAATATTACTTTAACAGTTTCTATTCCAGCCCTAAAGCTTATGATCTGGATAGTGGTGGTGCAAGATTAGTAAGAAAATGTAACGCAATCAGGTGAACAAAAACTGTGAATCCAGTTCATGCTTCAGAACGATGTCTCCCACAGAACCTGTTCTACCAACTGCTGCACCAGAATCTGAGGGAACAGTAATCTGTGGTCAAGCAGGGGTGAAAACCAGTGGATGAGACAGAAGTGTTTTTGCATGTCTGTGTTTTGTGTTCCCTATGGACCCTTAATGGTGCCAGTATACCTTGGGACCCTCCAAGAGGGGGACGTGGTGCTTCTCAAGCTCGTTGGGTGTTCTGGTTACAAGGTCAGAGACTAGACTCAGACTACCTGGCTTTGCAACCCAAACTTTGCAATTTACTAGCTGGGATTTGAAGGAAAGTTACTTAGACCTTCTATGCTTGAGTTTCCTCATCTACACATACAGAATAACAGAAGTATCTAAGAACACTGATGCAAAGACCACCTGGGAGGAAAAGTGTTTGGGCTCGTGCCCGGCACATAAAAACTGCTCAAAAATTGAAGACCATCTTTTTTATGGGTGGCATGTATTTATTACCGTTATCACAATATTAAGAGCATAATATTAGTCTGTTTTTATGACCGCAGTTAACCGGCACAACCAAGGTGATAAACTGAAGTGGTATTTCATAAAGTCTACCTGCTGTGCCCCTACCTAGGACTAGTAGACTGCAAAGCCTGTCAATGTGACTTGCCAGAAGTTTCATAAACATGTATTGGTCCTTTAAAAAAACTTCATATTATGTACTGTAATTAATTTTATGGAGACTCTCTGGGAAATCACAAGATTGCTTGGGCCATGGGGAAATCACCATCAGGATACCAAAAAGAAAGTTTCCTTGTAATTAGAGTGATTATAATTACTGAATTGTGCAGAGGTTCCCCTTTAGAGTTCTTGGGTGTTTTTGGTAGCCAGAGTTTTCTAGGCAGATCAGATCCTATTCTCAAGCCTTTTTAGTACTTCTGCCATTTTCAAGGTTTGATGAGATGTAACAGATAACCACTCAACATACGTATAAGTAGAATTCTTTTATTTATTTTCCTCCCATCATTCCTTTGCTATTTTCAAATATTTATATGCAAATCTGTTCTGAGTTGAAGCTTAACGTTAAGCATTTCGGAAATTAACATTTGGTATGCAAGTGCCTATTTGAGCGAGCCCACTGAATTTTTCTCCTTTGTTTTTCTTAATCTATGAACAACCACCATATTTCAATAATTTCCAATGTGCCACACACCGTGTACGGTTCCTTCCCACATGCACTGTTTCATTTCATCCTCATAACTCAAAGAAATAGGTGCGATTAATTATGCCCATTTTAAAGCTGAAGACGCTGAGGCTTACAAAAAGTAGGCAATATGTCCAAGGTCATCCAGAGAGCAAGTGGAGGCACTGGCAATTAAACCCAGGGCCTGCCTGATAGTTAACTTTTAGTTTCACTCTGTTTACAAGGGAATTATTCAGGGATCAAGGAAATTTGATGTGATTGGTACATTTCCTTCTTAACAAGCAAGTACTTTTACCTTCCTGTATAAATACCAACTTCACTAAGTTGTATCACAGATGAATTAAAATACAAAACACTCTGGTTTTGACTTCTAGATTTCCTGGGTCATTTTCAAGCACTATTAACTTTTAGCATATCCTCAATTTCCAGGATGCTTTTTAAAAGATCTATAATGTTATATATATATATTTAAATGAGCTTTTAAGTCTTCATTTAGAATCAAACCAAGACAGTGTGTGCTGAAATTCTCTCCAGCTTTTAAAACTACGGAGTTGAAGCCCATCCTCACAAATTTCTATCTCTAGTCCAAAGTAAAATGTCCCCCATATAAAAGAATAAACACAAAAGACGGGTCTGATATAATATACACCCTAGCAACAGTTTTAAAAAGGACTGTCAATGTATTTGACTTGTGGAACTCTTAAGGCAGGTGGACAGGTTGACTGTTTTCATGATAAATTCCAGCAAGTGCCCTATGTGCTTTCTTAAACAGTGTTTATACCTGCTTTAACTCTCCTGGGAGAATGAAAATGGATATTACTACCGTTTCCACAGCAATCACGTATCGAGAGGAGCATATCCTACCTCTCAAGGCACCGTCACGGTGCTGTGCTAAACCAGGGCACTAACTTCTGAAAGGAGCTTCTATCTTGGGTTTCAACTTATCTCCGTGACAAGTGATTACCATTCTAACCTTGCTCCCATGTTAATAACCTTAGCTGCCCTTACAGAACCACATTACAAGGCCAAGCAAATAGACAATGGATACAATCATTCTATTCATAAATATTTTAATGCATAAACACATATGTAATAAACACCTGAAGGAAGCATTTGAAAATTTAAATCCCATAAATATTTGAAAAGTTTGGGGAGGCTTTTAAAATGTGTATGATAGAAACTCTGTTCTTCTTGCCTGAGTATATGTTAGCTATCATATCTACCTTTGCCAAAGAAATGGCATTACCTGTGTCACCAAGCCTTACTTCCTATACAAGTAAATACTTTAAGTCAGAGAGATGTGAAGTACAGAAACAGATACATAAACACGTATAACTGAGTCACTTTGTTGTGCACCAGAAACTAACACAGCGTTGTTAACTAACTATACGTCAATAAAAAGAAAAAATTAAAAACTAAAAAGACTTCAGGGAAAAGAGACTATATTTAAATAATGTCTTTTATTTTTATCATTTATTTATTTAGGGTGCACCACGGGGCAAGCAGGACCTTAGTTCCCCAACCAGGGATCAAACCCACGCCCCATGCAGCGGAAGCATGGATACTTAACCACTGGACCTCCAAGTAAGTCCCTAAATAATGTATTTTTAATTTCATAAATATTTTCATTAGTTTGAACTTGACTCAATCTGATGATTCCATGAGAGCCTGGCTCAGTCAGGATCTGCTCTGTCTGATTAGTCTCACTCACAGACTTCACAGGGTATCTCTATACACTCCAGTAGTAGGAGGCATGTGTGCTCTGACTTGCCAGAATTCAAGTTCAAATTCAGTACGTAAGCCAGTCTGTGGGCCTTTCTGTGTTGCCATGATAAATTTCCTATCCAGCTGTCCACCTCTCACAGGGGAAGAGGCTCTGCCCTCACTCCACCTCCCAGCCTCTTCCCAAAGGTCGTAAAAGCCTAGGATGGTGAGAACCCCCCTGAACATGCCTGTCTGAGAACTGTGAATGACACAATAGTGCCCAAATCAAGGGGGGTCATGTTTCAAAGCTTTTGTTGGAGGGGGCTAGCAGAGACAGAACGGTGAGAGGGGAATGGGAGAAAGAGAGTGAGGAGAGAAGTGAAGCTGGAGAAATCAGGTGACTGATGACAAGAGGAACGAACATGAGCATGCTGCTTCCCTGGAAAACAGTCGATCTTGATCCCATGCTTCCATTGCAGGAGGCATGGGTATGGTTCCTGGTTGGGGAAGAATTGCCACAAGGCACAGCCAATGGATACGGAGTAAGTTCCCAGCATGGCCCAATCAAGGGTGCATCGTCCTCTTTTTTTTAATTTGATCATTTTTTAGTGAGAAAACTAAAACAGTTTGTAGTAAGAAAATTTTTTAAATGGTTATGATGCCTTATGTAAAATAGAAGGGAAAAATATGTATATAAAAGTCACTTGGGGACTAATGCCAGGTATGGTTTATTCCTTTAAACCATATATTAATATTTTGGTTGTGAATTTCATTTAGGGCCATTCTCAGTCATTAAGTATATGTGATCTCTCCTTAATTCATGACTCCATTAATAGTAAATGGGTTATCTATTAGAGGCATCTTTGAATATACATTTTGCAAACATTTATCCTGAATTGAAATATGACTGACATGACAGGATAAAATCAGAAAACACAAGTATTCAATGACAGTGTGAAAATGATGACTGCAGTTCAATCCTTGTCTGATAAAAATAACCGCTAAGAACTGTTAAAATTGCTCAACCACGTTGTGATATTATTTCAAGACTACTTTGCTTTTTAAGTTCCCCTTTGAGGAGCTGTGCAAAGAAAGGATGAGTTAGTCTTCAACTCCATAATGAACAAGTAACTAGCCCAGAAACTAATATAAAGTGTTTAGCCTCATCTCCTCCAAGTTTGGTCAGCTTATCTCTTTCTGTCTGGCTCATAAGAGTGCCTCTTCCTGAAGTGGCTCCTTGTGTTTCTGAGAACAGTACCCTGAACAAGATGGATTTCTAAGAGCTCCTGAGCCACTCCGATGAAGGACTTCAGTTTTTTTATGAAGATCACTCAACAAAATGTCTCTGGGCTAGTCCATTAAACACTAGAGTAAGAGACTGAAGGAGACCAGAACTTTCTGACATGGAGAGAATGCCTTCCTTTTACCTTACAATCTACCATGTCCAGCACACTTTTATGGAGAGGAAGTGGATCCAGCATGATTTTCTCTTCATCAGATTGCAAAGGTCACTCTCTGTTCTATAGGTTCTTGTAAAATCCTCATGGATTGCTTCAGCATCTCTCCAGAAATCTAACCCTACTGCCTTCATTCTAACTTCCAAGATGGCAATTTTTGGCCCCACTTTAAAGATGAGTATTAGAAATCCACCCTCTGCCAGACTTGATTCCCTTTACCTGCACAAAGATGAGTATTAGAAATCCACTTTCTGTCAGACTTGATTCCCTTTACCTGCACTTTGAAAATGACAAAATAATTGGTGAAGAGTTTTATTATCATGGTGGTGAATTCCTGAAATATCTTGTGATGAAATCACATCCTCAGCAGCACATCAATCCTTAACTACACTGTATCAACTTTAACATCTACTTTCTTCTCACCAAGACAGCCTGTGATAGCTCTGTTCAAATTTTACACTTTTGAAGGACTGTGGTTTTAAAAAACATCTTTTTATTGACAAATGTTATTGGATAATCTATCTTGCTCTCCAGTTGTTGGTGTTCAGGTTCTCAAAAAATACTTTCCCTTGCCCAATATTAATTTAAGTCAACAAGTACGTGCACAGGAGTATAAGTTGCTTCTGCATATTTATCTTTCCTGATTGTGAATTCTTTTCTAAGCTCTTCCCTCAAGGAGCTCTTTCTCTCCTTCCTTCCTTTTTGGAAATTTTCATTCCCACAGACTAACCAACATAGACTCAGCACGTTATATCCTGTGTTCATTTCTTTTGAATTAATTTTCTGAAATCTCACCACAGTATGGAGATAAATGTATCTAAATTTATATACTACATTAGGCTCTCTCCACCATTTGTCACCAAATTTTCCTAGCTTCCTTCATCTTTTCCATTAGGAACCTAGGTTATATCATCTTGTGACCACTTTCCTAAATTCTAATAGCTTTCCAGAGTGGTGATTTGGTAGAATGGACTCTAGACCAGATGGTAAATTACTAACCATGCATTTGAGGCAGGCTGAAATAGACCATCATTCAAGGAGCTATTTTTTCCCTCCACATTTGGCAGCGGGTATTTCTGGTACAGTGAAATATCCCTGTTCTTAGAATGAACAATTTTCAAATATTTATTGTTTGGTTTTAGACTTACATCTTCTGAAATGCACAGGCTATAGTACTCAAATTTTAAACTAACATGGCTCACTTTCTAGCAATTAGTAGATAAAAATGTTGATCTGGTGAATTACTTTCAGATAAAACTTCTGATTTTCTTATTTTACAGATCAGTGGCATAGAATTTTATCACACTATAACCATAAACCACAGTTGTCTCTCGAGAAATAACCACTGACTTTGGAATATATTTTATTTTATAAATATATAGTAAGAATGAAAAAAAAAAAAAAGGCACTGAAACATTCTGGGAAAAATATCACTTTTTTCCCAAGGGCAAAATCTGCTTAGAAGGAAGTCAGTATACAGGACTTAATTCTCTGAAGGTTCTTAGAGACATTAGTGTATCAACTCCATTTTTATTAAATAATAATAAAATAAGTAACTATAATATAATAAGTATTATATACTATAATAATATAGTATGTAAGAGTAATTTGGAGAAGGCAATGGCACCCCACTCCAGTACTCTTGCCTAGAAAATCTCATGGATGGAGGAGCCTGGTAGGCTGCAGTCCAGGGGGTTGCTAAGAGTTAGACATGACTGAGCGACTTCACTCTCACTTTTCACTTTCCTGCCTTGGAGAAGGAAATGGCAACCCACTCCAGTGTTCTTGCCTGGAGAATCCCAAGGACGGGGGAGCCTTGTGGGCTGCTGTCTATGGGGTCACAAAGAGTCGGACACGACTGAAGTGACTTAGCAGCAAGAATAATAAAGTAAGTACTGATATTTTTTGCTGGAAAACGTTTGGTAGTGGGGGCTGTCCTGTGTACTGCAGGATGTTTAGAAGTGTCCTTGGTCTCTACCCGCTAGATTATCATTTAGTACCTACTCCAGACAATGTCAAATGTCCCTCAAGGGGCAGAATCACCACTGTTATAAAAGAATCAAAGATCTGAATTGAACCATATAAACCAAATAAATATGAACAGGCCTAGTTTAATGGAAGCCTGTCAAAATACTGAAAATACTGAGATTTTATTCTTTCTTCATCCACATGCAAAAAGTAGAGACAAATCATATAGCACAAATTCTAATAACCTCCTATTAAATAAAAAACATGGATACATTCACTTAGTCTGATCGAAAACAAAACAAAAACAAAAAAACACCAGCATTGGCTCTCCACTGTCCTTACATAGGTTTTATGATATCATCATACTGTACACTCAGATTTTACATTCCTGTTTTTTTAAAAAAGTCTATAATTTCCAGGTAGAATATCAGGCAAGTTTTACCACCTATACCCAAACTATTCTGTTGTTTTAAAGACAAGGGCACCACAGCCAAAATAAATTGGAGAGAGTTAAAAATTTTCTGATATGTTTATCTCTGTAGCAAGACAGGGTCCCTGGGCAAGAGGATAAAGTCAAGACGGTGAGGTAAGATTTAGTAACAGTGGCTCATGAGTGCTTGATGGGTATACTCAGAGAGGGTCGGAGAGGACTGTCTCTAAGTCAACACTATTCAATTACATGAACACCAAAGACAGAATAAGAACGAAGAGAGAGAGAGAGACAGAGACACACGCGAGAGGTATACTTTACCATCCCCAGGGATGATGCGGAGGGTGACTGTGTTGCCCGCTTCCTTGATGAGGTTGACAATGTCAGAGTGGGATTTGTTGGTGATGGAACATCCATTTACTGCCAAGATCCGGTCTCCCACTTTCAGCTTGCCGCATCGGTCAGCAGGGCTCCCCTCAATAATCCGACCTATTTTGTGAGGCATGGCCACACATGCATTGCCTGCTTTGATAGTCAGTTTTAATTTTTTTTTTTTAACGTTACATGGGAATAGAGTGAAGGGAGGAGAAAAAGGGTTGAAAAGGGAAAGAGAAGGTTAAGTGTTAATTAATTAAAGCATTAAGCAAATGTTATTAAAGGAGAACTCTGTGCCGAGGGTCAAAACATTGGCAAAGTTTCAGGCGTTTGTGTAAAGAGTTACAACCCTAAATGATAGTTCATCGCTGCAGTCCTTTCCCGATTAAAAATGAGGGGGACACCCCAGCTTTCCTCTATCAGTGGCAAAATTTGGGATCTTTAGCCATTTCCAAAGATTCTCAAGAGCCCCCAAAGTAACTTGCTGTGGGCTTATGTGGGGACTTCAAACATGAAACCCAGAGCTGGGGTGGAAGCTTTCGCACATTCTGTGTTCATGTCACTTCCTTTTTGCCAGCTGTTGCTTACGCTTCTGCCAATGTTTTGTTCTTCCTCCATTTAGAAAACACAACCCCTGGGTGTCTAGTGAGGTCAGAGAGTCCAACAGTGCCAAAAATCCAATCTGAAAACACCGCAGAGGCGAACACGTAGACTTTCTGCCTGCTATCCAGCATGAGGAAAGCTTTAGCAAAGGGGCGTAATTACGAGACGAGCCAAGAAAGCACCCAACCTTGACACGCGTTTTTCCTTTTATGACCTTTGCTCAATCAGCTGCTCTCGCGGGCTTTCAGAGAAGGGCCCAAATGGCTCATTAGCTCTGAAATCCTCCTTCTTCCTCAAAGAAATCCCCTCAAAGCCATAAGAAAATCTAGTACATACTCAGATGGAGGACAGTGATCTGAAGCTAGGTTCAAATCATTCCTCAACCCTTTTTCTTTAATCATTTCCTTTGTCCTCCTCAGTTACTACACAGCTCTGACGGGAAAAATCAGGAAAAGTGCATTTGAAGAAGAAAGTTTACTGTGTGCTCTGAGGCACTTCATGTCACAACCAAGAGTGACTGGTAACTTTTAGAAGAGAGGTGGAAAATAGGCTTTGAGGCCTGATCTAGTGTTTCCAGATACTTGCATACTGAGTTGTAAACTTCCTTGGGCACGTCCACTGATTTTGAGAGTTTGTCTTTCTGTAAAGATAGTTAGGTAGTTGAGCCATCTTTGGGAAAGGGTGACAAAACTAACATGGGAAACCCTGAAAGAGAAGGCTCTTCCATCCTAATTCAGAGCGTAAGGATAAAATGTATGGGAAATGAGCTGCAATTGCTTTGAATTTCAGCATATTTGCCTGAGTCTGTATCACTGGATGTTAAGGTTAAAGTTAAAGAATTTTTCAAAAGAGAGTTAAACAGTCTTCTGGAAAGCAACAAGCAGGTGTGGTGGAAAGCCTCCATACTCAAATTCAAGGTCTTGATTAAGTTTAGCCCATCCCCAAGGACAAGTCCATGGGAAAGGTATCATACAGCAGGTGGGAGGAAAGTCTGCATAGCTCAGGAGAGAGCTCACATGCAAGGTATTAGGGACAGTTTAATTTGCTCATTGTAGAAGTTGGAGGAAAACAATCAGACACCAAACTGTGAGTGAAGACATTCGATATTTGTTAACAACACAAAACCTCCCACCAGACATATCTGTTGTTTCATTCTAGAAGGAGAAACTGAGAACTCAAATTCTGAGAATATCACCGGGTGCATAGGGACAAATTGCAGATCTGAAGAAAATAACTTGAGATGTCTTTGTCCCCTCTGCTTTTCTTTTCTTTTCAAATTGGACTGAAAAGTCTTCAAAACTAATGGAGAAACAAGCCAGAAAACCACCCTGCCTTGAGGTCAAGTCACCCAATACCCACAACATGCTGTGATAATGCTATTAACAGAGCTCAGAGAGGCACTGTTAGTAATGCGTGTTTGTTATTGCAGCCACACATGCACAGACCTGGCTTGACGCACTGTCCCCTGAAGTTTGCACCTTAAAGGGACATGACTTTAGCAGGAAGCAAAGTACCAAGACTAAATGGAGACAAACAGAGTTGTACCAGAGCAGAAATCCAACAGGATGGAGCACCTAGCTGATGTTAGCCAGCAAGCGACCTGGACCACTGGTCCTCAGACTCCTTGTGGGTAGGCCATTTGGAGACAGAGCTGAAGCATGTTTCACAGCCCTTCCCATCTCCCATCATATTCCATATTAACTAACAAATGTGCTTGGGGAAAACAACAAATGACATTTTATTTAATGAAGAAGGTGGATCAGTTCTGGAGTACATACTTATGATCCATTCTAGTAGGAAGACTCGTGATTCCTAGTTCCTAGAATCACCTGGCTTCCTATTGTCTCAGCCCATGCACCCTGCAGAGAGCTGACCTTGTGAGAGGGTGACAGTTGCGCTTCTCCACTCTCTGCTGAAACCCCCAACATCTGGATGAGACAGGACAACCACCCCTGCTAGAATTCAAGGGCAGTGAAGACAAACAGCTCTGCACTCAGATTTTAATTAGATTCTCCACCAGGCAACAGTAAACATATTATTTTAAATTAAAATTTTAAAATTTCAGATGGAGATAGGTAGAGTAGAGGAAGGACACAGATAAGATGGAAAGGGCATTGCATGTATATTTTTTACTCCTCACACCTCTATTTTTCCCCCCAGGCATTTATTTCTAAAACCATATGCTTCTTTTAAAAATGCGGAGACCTTCTGAGACAACTGCTATGATTGATACCCTGCTCAGGACCTTGCAAAGGTCTCTCTCTGGCAAGAATTTCTCACAGTTTATCCTGTCAAGGGGCTTCTTTGCAAATTTCACCTATGCATGACGTTGTCTGCCTGTGAACGTGCCACCAGAATGGAAGCTGAAGAGTTAAAAAAAAAATCCCAACCTTCAGGAGGGGAAAAGCTACCCAATAAAGTCCGTCCCCAATTAAGACTTTCATTACCTGAAGCGGAAAGCATGACAAGCATTTCTGTTAATGAGATTCTGGCTCGTCTTTCCCTCTCCAGAGAACAGTCACCCCAGGAAACGCTGGGGAGCAGAAGTGACCACACTCACCGAACGTCGTGCCGGCCTCGGGCCTGCTCACCGATGACACGATGACAAAGCCGAAGCCCTCGTTCTCGCCGCGCCGGATCTCCACGTCATAGGGCTGGACCACGGTGCTCACCACACCGCTGCCGCCACCGCCGCCACTGCCGATGCCACTGGTGCTGCCACTGCCTGAGCTCACCGTGTTCAGGGAGTTCTGGCTGCCCTGCGGGGTCCGCTTCTCCTCCGTCAGCGAGGCCGGCTGGTTGCTACTGTGATGGGATGAGGCTGGCGAGGGTACCTCGTTCTCGGTTTTGGGGGCTGTGCAAGAGACGTACCTCTTGGTTACCCGCCTTTGCAAGAAATGTGCCCTGTCAACCCCTTCCTCCTTCCCCCATCCACTCCACAATCAAACCAAGAGAGTGACAGCTATGACAGCACCTGGCCTCACATAACTGAGACACAGGAACTGAAAACCACTCTCATTAGTATTTACATTCAGGATCTGCAGACATCGATACCATGGGAGAACAAAGGGGACACCCAGAGTCTGTTACATTTAGGGCATACTGTGTCTCAGCATCTGTATTTGGACTCAAATCTGCAGCAAGACTGGCCCATTCTGAAATATTTCCTGCCTCACAGATCGAAAAATGACCCCTTGGCATTATGCTAAGTGAAATAAGTCAGACAGAGAAAACAAATATTGCATGGCATCACTTATGTGTAGAATCTAAAAAATACACCCAACTAGTGGATTAACAAAAAAGAAGCAGACAAACGTACAGAGAACAAACTAGCAGTTATCGGAGGGCAGAAGATGGGCGGAGGGGCAGGATAGGGGTAGGGGAGTAAGAGGTACAAACTATTAGGTATAAAATGAGCTATAAAGATATATTCTACAATGTTGCAATATAGCCAGTATTTTATAATAACTATAAATGGGCTTCCCTGGTGGTTCAGATGGAAAAGAATCTGCCTGCAATGCAGAAGACTTGAGTTTGATCTCTGGGTTGGGAAGATCCCCTGGAGAAGGGAATGGCTACCCACTCTGGTATTCTTGCCTGGAGAATTCCATGACAGAGGAGCCTGGCAGGCTACAGTCCATGAGGTTGCAAAGAGTTGGACATGACTAAGCGATTTTTCACTTCATTTCACAAACAGAGTATAACCTTTAAAAATTGTGAATCACTGTATTATACACTTGTAACATATGTGATATTGTACAGCAGTAAGACTTCAATGAAACAAACAGAAACGACCCATTGAAGGAAGCATAAGATGTGGCCCACCATCTTTGCCTCAGAGACATATCTGCATTCAAGTTGTCATTACCCTCAAGTCACATTTCTGCTCAGCTCTGCTTCTGCTTTTTCCATCAGAGAGACTGTAAGTTGACAGCACCATTATGACCTCCCTACTGCAGGATTCCTGACAACACCTGTCAGAGGTATACTTCACTTTTCTTCCCAGATTCCAGATGTCAGTGATCCACTCTGATCACAGAATTGGATACATTAACCTCCCTCAGAATTCATTTTATCAAATTCCAGTTTTATTGCTTTATCAAGTGGCAGGGTAAACCACTCCTAGATAGCCACAAAAGTAGGTGGGACCACTCATTTTTCATGCCAAAAGCAAAATATGGGTTCAGATTTTGGATAGGACTACTAAATTTATTCCCTAAAGCATCTCCTTTCATAGATTTCATTTTATAGTAGTAGAATATACAGAACCTAAAACTTATTATTGTAACCATTTAGATGTATCCTTCAGTGGCACGAAGTACAGAAACACTGTTGTCCAACCATCCCCACCAGCTATCTCCAGAAATTTTCATCTTCTGAAACTGAAGTTTTGTTATCTTTTAAACACTAATCACTTTCCCTGGCAACTAATCACTAATCACCAACCCCTGGCAGCCACCATTCTTTCTGTCTATACATTGACTACTCTAGGCACCTCATAGAGGTATAAGCATACCATTTTTGTCCTTTTGTGACTGGCTTATTTCACTGAGCCTTATGTCTCTTCAAAGATTTAATATGCCTTTTTACCCAAGAGCTTAAAAACCCCAATATTTAAAATTTAAAAAAATAAATCTGAAACAAACATCTCATTGTTCTATTATTTTTATCTGGACCAGTGAAATAAAAAGTTTTCAACTCATCTCTAAAATCATTTCTGATTGCTTCTGGCTACACGGGACACCATGTTATCCTGACACCATAAACGAGCTCTCAGGACATAAATGATTAACACTGCTTTCCATGGCGGCAACAGGTAGCAGGGCTTTCACACTGGACCCTGATGTCTTAATTTTTTTGAAATTAATTATATACCATTGAAGTGAGTTCTACTAATTTTTCCTAAACAAGGAGCCAGTTGATTTTATTTGGTAAGTAGCTGTTTCACTAGTACCATAGCTATGGAGAATTCATAAAATTTCATGTCATACTTTTTCAGTAATTCCACTGATATAACATGGAATTTCTTTCTTCAGCATTCTGGGTTGTCTTGAATACCTGGAGGTAGGGGCTGCCAACAAAGGTGATGAATGAATGCGAAAGGAAGACACTCCATGGACTGTCTCAAAATGGCAGATTCTAACACAGAAGTAAACCATGATTGCCAAGTATGGCAAGAAAGGAAGGCTAAAATCAGCAGGCAGTTGGAGGGAGTAGAGAATTGCCAAGGGTTTTACAAAACAGGTTATATTTGAGTTAAGAACGTATAGGACTTCTGGGTGTAGAGGAAGAAATCAAAGAGTACCTAAAACTGGCTAGCCATACGGCTTTCTTATAGAGAAAAAGTAAAAAATTAAAATAGTTTAATACATATGACTGTCAACAATAGAGTAACTTTTTATAAGCTTATTTGGCAGCATGAGACTGATTTTTGCTCTCTTATTTGGGTGCTACAATTCACCTGTCACAGTGACCTCTTTTGTTGAGAATCCTCATCAAATGAAGACAACGACTAAGTTCTGGTTGGCAAGGGGATGGAGGGACGTAACCATATATTCAACTAGCTTTGCTCTAAAAGCCTTTGTTGGATATGCACGGCTGGCACATTACAGTACTTTTGAGTGACAGTGGTTTTGCAGGGTTTGAGAGAAGCAAACCATCTGGAAATTCTGTGCTTAATCACATTTGCAAATATTTGCTAAAATAGATGCTTGAGGAGGCAGACACAGGAAGGGGGCCTCTTCTGTGCATAAAGTGACAAGGCAATGTCTAAAGGAATGAATGAAAAACATACCCGCAAACACCACTTTACGCCGCACCGTTAGATTGACGTGGCCTTGCTTGGCGGCTTGTTGCATAAGCTGGACCACAAGCTGGTGTGATTTTCCAATGACTGGTGTCCCATCCACACAGATTAATTCATCCCCAGACCTCAGACGGCCGTCTGTATCAGCAGCACCCAGTGGTACGATGTGACCAATATAAATCTGTTGAGTAATTAGATGATAGATGAAACACTAACCTTTTTGGTTGACTATTACAGGCACACCTTGGTGACATTGTGGGTTCAGTTCTGGATCACCGCAATAAAGCAAGTATCACCACAAAGTGAGTCACATGATTTTTCTCCCCAATGCATACAAGTTATGTTTACCCGGCGCTGGTGGTAAAGAATCTGCCTGCCAATTCAGGAGACCCAAGAGAGACGGATTCAATCCCTGGGTCAGACAGACCCCCTAGAGATAAAAATGGCAACCTGCTCCAGTATTCTTGCCTGGGAAATTCCATGGTCATGGGAGCCTGGTGGGCTACAGACAATGGGGTCACAAAGAGTTGGACACGACTAACTGCTCAAACAAACACAGATACTGTAGTTTAGTAAGTGTGCAATAGTATGTCTAAAAATTAAGGTATTACATACCTTAATTTAAAAAAAAAAAAAAAAAACTTAAGTGGTAAAAAATGCTAACCATCATCTGACAATGGAAAGTTGGCACCAAACTCCAACTTGCAAAAAAATGTAATTTTTGCAAAGCTTAATAAAACAAGGCTTGTCTGTGTAATGATGGCCTTCACATCTCTGAGCAAAATTCAGCCCATTCATTTGTGTCTGTATCCGTGCCCTTCACTGGGTTCTAGCTGCTGTGCTAGGTGGTACAATAATTCTTAAGTGGTGCAAAAAAATAACCTTTTGTTGTTTGCTTCCTTGACATTTATCTGTGGTTTGCTGATGACTCATTCTTTTTTCCCCTTTGCAGAAATCAATCATTTTACTCCCTTCATGGGCAAAACCTTTTCTCCTTTTCTATAAGCCTTCTATTCAGAAAATTCTGCTAAGTATAACAGTAATACAACTTTTCTTTAAAGGTCAGCATGTGCCTAGCAATAGGGAATGCATGATAAATACTGTTAAATGAAAGGGTGAATCAAGCAAAGTCTGGTTGGGCATCCCTATTTCCATAGTCTATAGCATTGGCATGCAGAACAGGTCTTTATTTTTAGTGTCTTGGTATTGTTATATTAACCGGTCACTAAACTTCACAGGTGGCACAGTGGTAAAGAATCTGCCTGCAATGCAGGAGATACAAGAGACACAGGTTCGATCCCTGGGTCGGGAAGATCCCCAAGATAAAGAAATGACAACCCACTCCAGTATTCTTGCCTGGAAAATACCACGGACAGAGGAGGCTGGCAGGCTACAGTCTGTGGAGTTGCTAAGAGTCAGACACAACTGAGTGACTGAGCACATTACAAACTTTAGCTAAAACATCTGTTTTCCTTGCCTTCTCACTAGGTAATAATGCACAACGGTCTTTACATGACATGTATCTTTTACAAAGAACTTTGGTAGAAGAGCGGTTAAGAATACGGACTCTGGAATCACAGCCTTTCCAGGCCCTCCATTTACTAACTCTGTGATCCCAGGCAAGATCACATTAATCTTTCTGTGTCTTTATTTCATGATTTGAAAATGGGGGTAAATTCATAGATTTGATGCATACATGAGAAGGATGTACGTTAAAAGCCTTTGGCATAGCAACTGGCACATAGTAAGCAGACAAGAAATGATAACTATTTTTACTGTGATGAGGAAAATTTGAACAATACTTATCTTTAGTTCTTTTTTCCCCTTTCAAAAGAATCTCACGGTGGTCTCCTCAATGTACTCTAAAGATGAGGCCCGGAGAGATTAAATGTCTCCTGATCCTTGTTCAGGGTTCTTTCTCTAATTTTGTAAAGAGAGTGCTCCTACTTTCTCTAATCTCTCATAATGCCTTGTGAAGTGCCTTCTATGTCCTAGCTACTCAATATACAAAGCCAACGACCTGCTGGCAGATTTAACAGAATTGCCCAGAAGGATCAGGCCATTGTGTTCTCAGTTGATGTCTATTCCTGTTTTGCTTTTTTTGGTTTCTGTTTCTTTGATAGGGAGCTACAGATGCTGCAGCTGCCGCCCTCCACAAACATGAATACACACTCTTTAGAAAGGATCTAGTCTCTTCTTCCTCAAGACAGAAAGAGCTCCACAAAACCCAAAGAATAACTCCCACTGGTTAAGATGAAAGAGCCAGAGAAGATACATATATATATAACTGAGTCACTTTGCTGAATAGCAGAAATTAACACCAACATTGTAAATCAAACTTTTTTTTTCAAAAGATGGAAAGAGTTTTGGGTGCACCTAGTGGAACTCGAATCTTGGTGATCTGTCACTGCTGCCAATTGGGTTTGAATTCTTAGAAATTAGTACTGTGAGGGACAGGATGGGGCAGGGAGACAAGAGACTCACAGGTTCCCCTGGTTCATTGCCACCCAGAATCCTAAATCCAAATCCGGTCTCTTTTCTCCAGAGGAAGATGTCCTGTTCTTGATAATCTGGAACTGCAGAGAAGAGAGAGGAAGAGAGATTATTTCTGTGATAAAAGGAATCAGAGCCCTAAGGCGAACATAGTCACAGGACCAATACTGACCGTGCTTGAATGGATGACAGTTTTCAAACACAGACAAGCAAACAAAATAATCTGGACAGGTGAAATAAAAGAGGACGGTGAGCGAAAATAAATGGTGGGGACAGTCATTGAGCCTGAAGTGTTGTTTTTTGTTTCTTTTTTCCAAAGGACTAATCACTGTTTGATAGTTCCTCATCAAGAAATTATCCCTGATGAAGGCTGCAGTCAGTGCTCGCCACTCTCCTGGGTATTGTTGCAAGAGGAATTTAGTAAATTAAAATTATCATGCTCTGCACCACAAAGTGGGTGCCCATATCTGAGGAAGGAGTTCATGCTAAGTCAGACTGACCTCTGATGCGGAGGCTGGGGACGAGGAGTCAGGAGACCTGTTAAGTGCCGATGTTATAAACTACAAGATGAAAAAAAACAGCTTATGGCAAAAACTATTAAAAAAACAACACCGCTTCTGTTTTTCCTTAAAGTAACCAAGACTAGCACACTGATAATATGATCTGTTAGGTCATTTTTGCCAAACTAGTTACTCTCAAACATCCTAATATTTCCCAATTTAGAACATTTACTATGATTTCACTACTATTACCAAAAAGTAGCCAGCCTTCTATATCCTTAAGATCAATTGTTCTATGTAAATGAACAATTTACAATTTGCAACAACAAATTGTTCTATGAAAATGAACCATATTTCATCACTAAATGAGTTTTTTACTCCATGATTTGCCTATATTTCAACATTGTAAGTACTAATTTATTAGCCAATAACTTGATATTTTACTTTCAAAATGCAGTAACAGTTCAGGGTTTTGAAATGGAAATCTCATTTTTTGTTTAAAGAAATTTCCGTAAGACCATGCTTACTGTACATGAGACTGTCCTATACACCATTATGACTTAACTAAGGTAATAAAAAAGGGTTATTCCTATTTAATTCTTACTTAATATTTTAGTGTATTTGTAGTGTGTTTTATAGTCTATAAGATGACCAATCTTTTATTTAAAGAGAAAAAAAATAATTTAGTGGCTGTGAATCCTAAAAGAGATTTTCAAATACTGCTCTGCAGAATTTCTGGTTTCTTTAATTCCTTGGCTTTGGGGCTAAAGGAGTGTGTAGATACTAAGAATTTAGTTTCCACCTTCTCTGATTTTGTACAATGGCAATGGGAAGAAGAAGGTGGCTTTTCAGATTTCAAGCAGGTGACAGATGTCCCACTTTGGGGACTCACCCATAAGCTTAAAATGACAGTGAATGAATATGTCAAGAGAAAAGAAACTAAATGAACAGGTAAATCCAAGTCAGAGGAGCCTGAATCCAATATTTGTGCTTGAGCTATCTTAATGCTGTGCTTTCAATGAATCTTCTTATCCAACACATTTCATTATAATTGCCTGGGCTAAGCTGTCAGACGCCATGGTACATGGAGTTAAGCTACATCACAGTACTCCCAGAAACACAATTTGAGAATGGTATTTTCTTGAGCGTGCTAAGGTAACAATATTTTCTTTCTGTTTGAGTAGCTGGCTAAAGGGTATTTGCTGTAATAGCCTCATTGAAACAACAAATTAAATCAACTTGAGTCTCCGTCTTAGGTTCACTCAAGCAGGAGAATTATTACCAAAATAGACCATGGGTGCTTTCCAGCCAACACAAGGTTCTTGGCAGAGTCTGCCTGAAAATAGCTGAACTTTTCTGTGAACAAGCAAAGACCTCTGCAGAGACCTCCAGCCCAGACCAATTTTTATTTTTATCACAGCATCATGTAACACCAGAACACTTGTCCATTCTATAGTGACACCAAATGTAGCAACAGACTTAGGCTTATCAAACAGCTTAGCCCATTGGGGAAAAAAAATTCTTCTCAGAAATAAGCAAACGGCAAATTTACTTAAAGAGCTTCCGATTGAAAATGAAGATGCCCAGTGACAGACCCCAAGGGTGCAGAAGATGCAAACAATGAACCTTCAGGAAAACACACACAAACACAGATAAGTTACAAAGAAAGTCTTTTGGCCCTTGAACTTGAGTATTTTGACAATTATATTCTTCCACCAACCAAATACCATGTACCAAATATAGAACTTTGGTGATCAATCAGTACCGAAACACATTACAGAATTATTTTATCTTCTCTGTCCTCTGCTGCCACTTATTCCCAATGGCATTACAGTTTCTAAACTACTCCCCCCAAATGTTTGTTTTTGTTCTCTTCTTCATTTCAGGAAGATTTTATTAGAATTAAGTTTTTAGGAGGTAGCAGGGTAGAACCAACTTTCTGATATTACTATCGCCTTTTTATTTTTCCCAGTCTAAATCAAGAAGAGCTAAGAAAATCTCATCCAGCTCTCTTTATTCTAAGCACTGGTACAGGGGACAGGAAGAGTAGCTCGTTTCCTTTGTAATGCCATCAACAACCCGACAGAGCAGTCAAAAGACTTCCTTTGATCGTTAGAGACAATGGGATCACCAGGTTTGCAGAGAACCCTCCTGGTGTCTCCATTACTACAGACACACAACATATTTGCAGACTTGGTTACAACATGCCTATCACTTTTTTACTTCACCTTGTCTTTGATCTAGGCTTGGTCAACAAGAAAGTCCCAAACACTTCTGTTCCTGGCATCCCTCTTTCTTCCCTCCTTTTTCTGAGTTTCTTCCCACCCCCAGACCAATGGGAACATCAAACAGGATGAGTAATAATACAGAAATGAAAGTTTTCAGCGGATCCTTACTCTGACATTCTCCAAAATTCGTGGAATTGATTTCTCTCTCTCTTTCACCCTTGCTCAATCCCGATGCAGGCGAAGGTGACATAGCTGGAATATTAATGTCACAATTTTGCAAAGCTTAATGTATGTGCTTTCTCTTACTTCATTTTAATTTAGTTTTGATTGATAAGGAATGTGCAGTTAAGCTTTCACAGTAAAGGTCAAGGCTGCTGTGGATTTTAAAAGACTATAGTTTGAGTCTTTTCTTTTTCATGGTACTTTTCTCGTCAAAAAGCTAGAATTTACAACAGTACCATTGAGAATTTCATTGAACCAGCATTACCATCTTAAGACTCTTCCTATTTAATTATACTCTAAAGTACCCATTCTCATACGACCTTGTTTGAATCATGTCATGAACCTGAGATTTATCTAAACCACTTATTTCCTTTTGAGAAAAATGTAAGCATGCTTTTGTCATTTAAAATAGTATCAAGTTTCTGATGCGATTAATTCTTTGACTAATACCTGTTCAGATGTATTCTTGGCAGTTCAACCAAAATACTATGTTATTTAGTGACACAAGTCATCACATCTGGCCAAGAGTTGAACAAATACACAAGTAAGAACTGTCACAATAGCTCTTAGAATCTAGAGCTTCCAAGCTTCTTAAACCATGATAAAGGAGCTGTACACCAATTCGAGATCAGTAAGCATGTCTCTCAAGGGACAGGTGTAAGCCGGTTAATATGACAGCTTTGTCATTTTTTCTTTCCCAACTCTCTTGCGAACAGGTAAAGTTTCAAGTGAAAGCTTTAGATTTTCTTTTGTAGTAAACACTAGTGGATACCAGCTGCTCTTCCTGAACATTTACAAATAACTGACTTCATCAATGTCATTTTTTAAAGATATGCACAACTGCCATGTAATCTAGAAAAAATACAAAACAGTCAATGTGACTTTTAAGGGACTTCCATGCTTGTTTTTAACTGAACATTTAAGTTTATCAAAGGGATTTATTAACACATCTGTAATTCAGATTGATTCATCTGGACACTGCTGTTTTGACAGATGGCCATATAAAGAATGCGGTATTCATGGCATTCATACCATGTGAAGGAACTGGATCAGAGACTTGGTTAAGAATCTTCACACCGCCCTTCACAATAAAATGAAATATAAGGAAAATATATTTCCCCCTCAAAAGGGGGATAAATTAAGGGTACAATGAAGGTGCTCCCGTTGACTTTAATTTTCCTGTTTTTCCTGGAGTACTTTGCCTTGCAGGGAGGGGCAGGGAATCACACTTAATGCGGCTACATGTTGCAATTTTTCTTTTTTTCAAAAAAGCAGATTAAGAAACAGCCTGTGGGAATGGCAGAAACTGATCTGGAATAAAGCAAAATACTGATTAAAAGACAAGACTAATGTAGGTTCATTCAATAGATATTGTGAAGAAAAAAAAAATCTGTGATAGATACTGAATAACATGGAGAGAGAAATCTTATCATTATCCTCATTTAGTTGTGAGGAAGAAATCCGTGTGAATTTTAACATCAATTAGGTTCTACGATCACTCAATTATGGAGCCTCTAATCACACACACACAAAAAAATTGCTTCTCATTTGTGCTGCTAGATCCTGTTCCTTAGATGTCCTAGAAAGTCAAGGCCTAAAGAGGCACCATTCCAAATGTTTCGGTCTGCTTCTCATTCTAGGTTTAGAGCAGCTGGCTATGGCAGAATTAGTTTTTTTTTTTTTTCCTGGTGAAAACTTTTAAAAAAGTAAATACCAAAGTCTTGATATAATAGAAATACCGCTTGATATAACAGAAATACCATTTCCATCAAGGTAAAAATGGCATCTGAGCTACAGCCTTGTGTTCCTCGGGTGTGTTAGAATTGTCTGTCAATCCATGTAGCCCTCACCAGCACTTCAGAACACAATTTGTTTTACTGCAAAAAGATTCATACATGGGAAACTCAGTCATAAATATGTACTAACTGAGAAGAGCAGGGACATGGTCAATAAAGCAGTATCTTCACATCAGCTGAAGTTGGGTCATTGATTGGAGGAGCCGTGTGCTTGGAAATGTGAAGGGAATGTGAACATACTCTTTGAAAAACTTTTCTTCAATGAAATAATTACAATCAATGAGAAGTCCCAGTGAAAACAGACGCCAGGTTCATGTTTAGCAAAACTGCTTACAAGGGATGCTCCAAATGGAACTTCATTTCTTCTGGCCTGAAGTCAGGCATACTCCAGGGGTCTTTCTAGTCCAGAGACTAAATAAATCCTTCACAAATTATCGGGCTTTTGCCAGCATAGTGAAACCTTAGCCAAAAGACTGTACTTAATTCCACATACTACTGTAGTGAGAAGGTAATGATGTCTCTCCCTTGGAGAGGAAAAGGAGACAGACAAACCTCTGGGTAACTTCTAACACTTGACCATCACCAAGACTGCAGACAGGCCTTGTGTCCCCTAAGTGCTGACTTTCACCCAGCAGTGTGGCCTGCTTTCAGACAGGTTGCTGGGTTCACTCTCCTGTCCGGTTTGGGTCACAGAGGAGCTGCTTCAGCCAGCCAGGGACTGCCTCCTGGCCAAGTCCAAGTGGGTGGGCAGCAGGCTGTAGCACTTCCCACAGCCCCCATCACCTCTGCGTCTCGCCTCTCCAGAGGGCTGTACGGAGAGAACCCCAGCTGTGACTCCAAAGGACACTTATGCTGAGGGGAGTGGGGGCCATGAGGATGGACAGAGTGATTCCTTTCTCTATCCCAATTTTAATCAGACCCTTTAGCAGACCCTCATTAAACATGCTCTCCTATCCCATGACAATCTAAAGTGCATGTACTTTATAGTTACTTTGTCCTGACCACACGTACGAAAAAACGTCAGTAAAATCAACAGCTAAAAAAAAAGGAGAAGGGGTGTCTATTTGCACGCCCTAAGATTAAAGCATTTTTAGGAACATGGATTTAGTAAGATAAATGAATATTATTTGTGGTGAACAGTCTTTGGAAATCATCTCATAATAAAAAGCAAAAAAAAAAAGTCCAGGGACTATTCAGTTTATCAGAGCCAATAAGACAACAGTAGTTCATATTTATCAAAAAGGTGAAGCTGAAGGAATACACAAAACTACAGCATGAACAATTAAAGCACAAATACCCACTGCTTGTTTTTTTCCTTTTTGAAAGGAATGTTTAGAAAGATTAATAACAGTTTAAAACATTATAAGTATTCTTAAAAACCAAGAGACCACTAAAAAAGCACTGAATTTCTTCTTATTACTCTTGTAATCCACACCAATCGTATTTATGTTCTATTGTATATGAGAGCCCTTTCACTAGACAGGAGCTCGAAGGAGGCCACCGTCTCCACGCAGGGAAGCATTAATGAGGCAGTAGTTCTTATCTGCCACTTCTTCTAACAGAAAGGAAAAATAAAGCCATTTTTCCCCCAGGCCCTTCATCTGATGACCATCCATGACTACCCCACCCCGCCCAAAGAGATGACAGAACAGAGCCTCCATGAATGTCCAGCAGATTCTATCACTGCTCTGAGATGCTGTCACCTTTCACCCGGATTCACCTCTCTCCTGTTCACACACTGACAATCTATTCTCAACAACCCTCAAGACAGAGTTGGAGCACCAAGATGGGGTCCAGGCAAGACAGGAGCCAGGGTGCTACTTACGTCGATTTTCATACATGCTCCTGGACTGGGCCCAGATTTTAAAAGGATCTGGTTTTTTCTGCCCAGAATTGTCGGTCTGATCTGGAGCCGGGGCCTCGGCGGGTGGGAGCTCGGGCAGCACCTGTGTGCTGTGGCTGGGGGAGGCAGTGTGCAGGCTTCGGTGGCTGGCGACACTATGCTGGGAACTATTCTGGCTGTCTTTTCTTTCCAGTGGTTGCTGAAAGGAAGCAAGTGAGAGGGGCAAGAAGAGAAGATTATTATTGGTTCCCTGAGTGGGTGTTTTCCATCAGCTCACTTTTTGTTCATCACTTCTGTGCACACATACATAAATTTATCAACAACATTTTGGCTTCCACCTTCGTCGGGCTCATGTTGAATGCAGATAAATCTCCAGGTGATTGACAGACAGATAGAGGGGTGGGCCAGATAGAAGGACATCATCACAAAACATACTGCTTTCAGGGCTGGAGCAGAAAACAAATCCAATTTTCATCACAGGTTCTCAGCTAAGACACCAGGCTTGTTTATTATGAGATGTATCTGTTTTAACATCTTCTTTTTTTCTAATTACAAAGAATTTTATTCAGGAGTTAAATCCTTCCATCTTAATACTTGCATAAACATTGTCATTTTAAAATCAAATATCTAACAGAAAATATCATGCATGGTTTAAACAGAAGGCTAAAATATCCAAGAAAGTAAATCAGGGTTAACAAGGTTCCTTCAGATCCTGCATTTTCCATCTTTCAATAATAAAATACCCAACCTCTAGTTAAGGGTTTACTATCAGTCTTTCTAGTCTGTAAGAAATAAGGATCAGATCTTTAAAAAAAACAACCCATGCCTAGCATTATGTGTGCGCTTGTACTTACAACTATATAAATAACTACTATCTGAAGAGCTCTCATAATTCTTAGTGAATCAGTTTTGCAGGCATCACATTTCACCTCTGATCTCCTGATAACTACTGTTGGTTGAAAACCAAGATCCAACTTTATATATGGGTTGACCTCCAGGGCTAAGCCTTCTTAGATGTGCACTGACTTGTTCAAACTCCAAGCAGTAGTCAAAGGCACAGAGTTTCACTAGAATTTCAGTTAGAATAAGCAAATTCCTGTTCCTTAAAATATGCTCAGCAAAAGACCCTTCCCATTTTATGAGATGCTCTTTGTAGAAAGGACCACTGAAGGGAGAGCAAAATCTAGTGGGAGGAAAAATACTGGATGGGAAATAAAATAATTTCTGCTCTTATTTTCTCCAGCGAAAGATGTGGTAAGCCCAGGTGTGTGTTCTCCTCATTCAAAAGAAAAATCCTGGAGTCCTGTCTCTTACAGCACACTATCCCTACAGTTATAGTAAAAGGGCATCTCCAGCTTGTGTTATAGATTCTGTGTAGCCTATCAAGTAGCTTATAAGATCTCTGACCTAGACATTCCAGTTCCCTAATGTTCTTTATAGTATCAAACTCTTGCCCTTGGCCTCACGATCAGTCCTATCACATCATTCTTCCTTGCTCTCTCCCCAGGTAGCCTCCAACTTTTATTCCCACCTCAACGGAAATTTCCAAGGTCCCTCTCATTTACTTCTTAGGTCCCTCTACTCCTTCCCTTTCCAGTCCTTGCTTTGAAATAAACATCAAAGTAAGGTCAAGGAGGACAAAAACTTAATTTTCCCTTGACTGTTCCAGATTACAGATCTGAATATAGGTTTTAGCAAGGATTCAAAGTTGAGGAAAATGGGGCACGCGTTTCATGAAGGTAAAATACATGCTTTAAAATTATACTCGGTGTGGCCTGTGGGAGAAACTTGAGGAACGTACTCTAAACTAGCAAAGAAGTCTTGGTAATCAATGGTATGAGAGGCTTAACGCACTCAGACGCAAGGGAAAAGCTGACGAAGAGGTCAGGAAAACACACCGGCAAGGACAACCATCACCATTACCCCACATCACCACGTTCCCTTTGGAGGACCAGGGGCTCAGTTCAGACCTGGATGGATCAGCATTCCAAGACTTGGGACAGAACCTGGTTCTGCCAACTTCCAACAATGCCCCCCACCAAGGTGAATTCAGCTCTCAGGGCCAGGTATCCCCTTTCTATTTCCTAAGAAGGTCAATACTGCCTTCTTGCTTCCCCTAGAGACATGCTGAAGATGTTCAGAGTCAGAAAAATGTTAATGACGGATACACTCCTACCCCCTTATACACATATATGGGAATTTGTTTTTCTCTTCACTGCAGTCTTTACAAGGGTCTCCGTTATAAACAAATATGTGCAGTGTCAGCCCATTTTGGGTGTGTAAACATCCCAGCACAAACAGAAAATATATTGGGTTAGGGGGGAATTTTCCCCCTCTTGTATTTTCCTGTACTGCCTACTTCTTACTTGCATAATGCACAGAGAATGTTTTTATAATCCAGACCAAATGTAAACCTGTTTTCATTTAGAAATGAACCTTAGTAAGGAGAATTAATGGGGCTGTAACTTTCTACTTTTTACAATTTGGAAGCGTTTTGTTTCCGCCCGCCTAGAAAGGAGTGGGGGAGGGGGCTTCCCTGGTGGCTCAAATGGTAAAGATCTGCCTGTAATTCAGGAGATGGGGTTTGATCCCTACGTTGGGAAGATCCCTTGGAGAAGGGCATGGCAACCCACTCCAGTATTCTTGCCTGGAGAATCCCCGTGGTCAGAGGAACCTGGTGGACTATAGTCCATAGTGTTGCAAAGAACTGGACAGAACTAAGTGACTACCACGTGGACGAGGAGGAAAATGATATTTTAAAAGTGAAAGCAACATGTATATTACCATATGTGAAAAAGACGACCAGTCCAAGTTCCATGCATGAAACAGGGCACTCAAAGCCAGTGCACGGGAACAGCCCTGAGGGATGGGATGGGGAGCGAGGCAGGAGGGGCGTTTAGAATGGGGGGCACATATACACCCATGGCTGATTCATGTCAATGTATGGCAAAAACCACTACAATACCGTAAAGTAGTGTCCAATTAAAATAATTTAAAATTATTTAAAATAAACTTAATTTTTTAAAATTTTAAAAAATAAAATAAATAGCTGAATTAATAAAAAAGTGAAAAACTTAAAATAAATAAATAAAAGTGAAAGCAAACAATTCAATAGATGAAGAACCTCTGGGTTTACCATGAGAGTTGCATCCTTCTCTTCAAATGCCCTCCCTTTCCCAGCTTTTCAAACGAGTAGCAAATGACAGATGTGGGTTCCGACCATTATCACTAAGTTCAGTTTACGGTTAAAGTCGGACTCAGACTCTGGAAGCTCTCACATCCTTTGTACAGAGGCTCCTCTTCATGAAGCCTCTGGGACCCTGTGAGGGCCACTACAGGATTACCTGAGGGAAACCTCACACCCTTCTTCCGACAGCCCTGTCCCACTGAAAGAGTTTGGACATTTCTCCAACAGAGAACACATGTGCTCTCACACACATGCCCACAAAGGCATGCACAGAGATTCTGTCTGTCACCTCAGGGGTTTCCAAGACACTCTGATGGCTATCCCAGTGTAACAGATCTGACATGGAGGACCTGGAAATCTTGTGTTTAACTAAAGAGACAGCCTCACCATAACCAAAGAGTGTAAATGAAGTTTACTGGAAATGGCTTAGGCCATTTAAAAATTTTTATCACCTTTTCTCAACTTTCCCATAAAGGACACATTTAGGTCCAATTTATCACAAAATGACAGATATGATCCAGACTGAGTTTGCAAACCTGCCTCTCCATCAAACTGCACCTCTGCATCCCCTTTGAATCCCATCTAAACTTTGTTCCTAAATGTGGAAAATCAAAGCAAAGCAGCATCCTGAGAATATGCTTTAAAAACTATGCCACCACTAACCTATCACTAATTGGAATAATTCTAACCTACCCTCAGGGGCTAAACATATGAGCATCTGGAAGCTTTTTGGACTTTTCCCTGATAAGATTTAACCTTGCTTTATGTTTCTTCTCAAGTTCAATTATAAAAATGACTTAATTGGAAGATGCATTCTGTATTTAATATCTTGGCACCTAAACTTTCTGAAGCTATGTTCGGTGGGTGTAGAGAAGTTCAAAATACACCTTTTTATTTTCTGAGAACATGTTAATTAGCTGTGACATTGTCTTTTATTTGGTTAAGGTCCAGAACTGTCCAGGAGAAAACCAATGTTTATATAGCTCTCAAATTAAAGTCATCTTGTATGCCTTTCAACAGTCTGCATTACCTCCCAGAAGACTTGGGGCATAAGAACAGATTTACTTCTGAACTTGTTATAACACAGGATCTGACTTGCATCAGAAAAATGCAAAGATAGTATGACTATCTTTCACCTCATTTTTCTAGGTGAGAAACTGGCCCCCAAATAAGCATTAATAGTTAAAGATATACTTTCAAGGGCTTCCCAGGTAGCATCAGTGGTAAAGAACCTGCCTGTCATTGCAGAAAACATAAGAGACATGGGTTGGATTCCCTGGGTCTGGAAGATCCCCTGTAGAAGGGCATGGTAATCCTCCCCATTATTCTTGCCAGGAGAATCCCATGGACAGAAGAGTCTGGTGGGCTACAGTCCACGTGGTTGCAAAGAATTGGACACGATTGAAGCTACTTGGCACCCACACATGCATACATGCTGAAGTAGTTCTGTGCATGCTAAGAACATGGATGGTGCAAACACCCAGAACATCAATGACAGAACACCCAGAACAGCCCCTCTTGAGTAAATACCTGCCATACATTTATTCCCTCATCCAATAAATATATACTGATCGCCTGCTGTGAGCCAGATTCTGAAAGATATAATGTATAAGTAAGAAAGAGATATTATCTGAGAAGTTATTAGGGGAGGTACGTGTGTGTGCGTGTGTACATGTGCATGTAGATGGACAGTAATCAAATAATCAACACAGACTGATGACAACATACTGCAACATCCTTTAGGAAAATAGTAAGGGGTGGCTTCTGGAAGAATATTCCATTGCTAAAAGCAGCATGTGCTAAGTCTGCAAAGCAAAACGGAGCCTAAACTGTTAGAAGAACTGAGAGACGGCTATGGAGGCACACTGGGGTTGGGGGGCAGGCGGGGTGCAGAGGTGGCCTGAGATGAACTTGGAGACCAAATAATGCAAGGGCCTTGTGGGCTACTCTAAGGAGTCTGGGTTCACTCTCAGTTCTGGGGAGGAAGACTCCATTAACAAATTAAAGCAGGGATGTGCCAAGAGCCAACTTATTTCCAGAAAGTTTGGTCTGGCTTCTACCTGGAGAATATGTGGGCGGGGATGGGAGTAAAAGCATAACACCAGTCAGGAGGCTACTGTACAGAACAGGTGAAGGACCGAGGGTGGTTTACCCCAGGGGAAAAGCAGCGACAAAGGGGAGGGACAGGTAAAGTCAAAAGACGCTTTGGTGCCAGATTGACAGGCATTGCTGAAAGCTTGAAAGGAGGAGAAGAGGAGGAGGAGGAGCAGAGGGGAGGAGGAATGGTTAGGCAGAGGAAAAGGAGATCCTAGAGACATGGATATCTACCTTTAGGTCTCCAGCTTAAATAAACGATTGGAAAGGAGTACCACATATTGAGCTGAATATCTCCAACACAAGCTGTTATCACTAGGTGGACACTTTTGGAGCAAGACTTTTTATTTCTGAGTATCACATCAGGGCCAACTAGGAAGAAAGAAACGGGTTCAATTTTGAAAACTCCTTGGAAGTCCTTGGCCACACACTAGCCTTGAACTTGTGTCATAAGACCTTTGAAAATAACACTGATCCAATCCCCCTAAAACAAATGATTTCCTTATTACTGACAGGCCAGGGAAATTGGAAAGATGCAATGGATTTTACAAATGGGAACGGGGGAAAAAGTCAGCTCATTAGTATTTCACAGAATGATTTCAAAGTCGAGGTACTTATAAAGTGAGCTGAAAATATTTGCTCAGAAGAGCAAACTAATACAGACAGCACTTAGGTGCTTAAATGATGAAAAGAATTCATGTGGCTTAAAAATGACAAATTGATCCATTTTTAAAGCAAAATTATTTACAGTTCATGTATCTGCCAAGACTGAAGGCCACTGCAGTGATTTACATGGACAACAGGAAAAACTCCAAGTGCTGATGAGGTATTAGGCCAATGTCATTAAAGGTTGCTCCAAAATCAGTCTCAAATACAAGCCAAAGCAGAGGACGGTCCTTTTTTCTCTTTCTTTTATCATTTATGGGTCTAAGTCAAATGATTTTTTTCCAAAAAGCAAGAAAGAGGAAGGAGTTAATGGAGAAGAAAAGGGAAGTATTGATTAATATGAAAATGAATTACGCATGTTTTAATGGAGTCAAATACAACAGCAAAGTCTATTTTGTAGGGCTCCAAAGGGCTGAGGGTCTGAGCTACTGTGAGCAATGAGAGGCAAGAAGACTTACGTAAGCAACCCTAGGCCTTCTACCATCTGCTTCTCCCACTGCTTTTCCTTGCAGCTTGGACTTAGGTGGGCTGTACCACTGTCCTGGTTCTGGGTCAGGTGGCATTCGGGGCACTAAGGCAACGGAGAATGTGAGAAAGAGGCGGCATTCAGGCGGATTCAGGCTGGGTTACTTAACTGTGTACATTGCCTAACATCTCTCTCTTGTATTTTTTAATGACTAGCTGTCAACTATGTCTTTGGCAGTCCTTCCAGGAGTAAGGGACAGAGAACAGTGGAACAGAAACCTGTTGTTGTTGCTACTTTCATCCATTGTGTTCACTGAAGATACTTCTTTGCCCATCATTTGGCGTCCTTTAGGAAAACTTTGGAGAAGGCAATGGCACCCCACTCCAGTACTCTTGCCTGGAAAATCCCATGGACAGAGGAGCCTGGTAGGCTGCAGTCCATGGGGTTGCGAAGAGTTGGATACAACTGCACGACTTCACTTTCACTTTTCACTTTCATGCATTGGAGAAGGAAATGGCAACCCACTCCAGTGTTCTTGCCTGGAGAATCCCAGGGACGGGGGAGCCTGGTGGGCTGCCGTCTATGGAGTCGCACAGAGTCGGACACGACTGAAGCAACTTAGCAACAGCAGTAGCAGGAAAACTTTGTGCGAGAACTTTTTTTCAAAACTAGAAACATACTGTCTCTTTAGTGAACACATTATGCTTTTTTTTTTAATTTGAAAATAAAAGATAAGTAAATAATGTGGTTACCTACATTGCATAGGCTGCTGGGGAACTCAGAAGAGTTTCATAGCCCCATCACAGCATCTAACTCAATTTTTCAAATGGCTTTTTATGGCTTTGGATGACTACTTCACTAAGGTTATCATCATTAAGCGCTCAATGACTTTTATTACGTGTATACTTGTTCAATGTTGTATATCTGCTTGGCTACCTTTTAAAAATACATGCTCATCAGACTTTAGGCCTCATGAAGACGGTGAGTATAGATTTGTCTTTTTCTCTCTCTCCAGTTGTATGAGGGCTTGAATGTTTTCTGTTTTAGTTCCTGGGTCTGGGTCTGGCTCATAGGAGATACCCAATAAATACCCATTGATGGAACAAATGCATGAAAGTTTTTACTGATCTGTGACAGGGCATCCTTTTTTTGAAAGGAGCAATCAATAAATCATTTGTAGGCTCCAAGAAGGCACCATCTTATTTATTACATCATTTCCAGTGGCTCACACCAACCCTGACACTTGGTAGTTTTTCAACACCAGCTTGCTGAATGGATGGATGAAAGGATGAGTAGATAAAAGAGAAATGTATGGCTAGATGGGCAGATGAAAGAAGAGAGAAAAGAAAGCAACGGTTGGGAAATGAACTATCGAACAAACCTAGGTGAACACTGACTTCAAATTCAGGGTTTAGTGTGATACTGAGAGTTTTCAATTCTCACACACAAAATCCTTGTGTGCGATTTTGACAGAGTCTCTGTTAAACAAGTTTCCAGTCAAGATGATTAAATTGGGCCACCAAATGTTTCCCAGTGAGGACTAAAACCTGACAGCAAATATGTCTTATTTTTGTCTCTGCCATTTGGCAGAAAAATCCCTGATGCTATATGGATGTCCAGGTATTAAATTAGAAAGATTTTATTAAGACACCACCATTGTCCCCCATGAGTATATAAACCATAAATTTAACATTTACACTAAACCTAGTAGGTGAAATTGCTGATTGAGAGTAAGTTACAGAGACTATCCAGGAGGGGAAATGAGATAAACAAGAGAAGTCCTTCCGTTCTAAAAAAACCCCAACTACTTAATTATTGAAATTTTAGGGGAAAAAAGATATGAGGGCAAAGGAAGCTGTCAGTCACATGAGCAAGTCAACAATATCAGGAGCCTCTATGAATAAAGAACAGACACCATCCTCAGTTCAGACAGTGTATCTCAGAACTAACAGTAACTCTCAGCGTATCATAACCCAGGCACAGACAGTGTACATTTCATTCTGCAGCCTGTCTGTCTGTCACTATGGGAATGGCGTTCTGGAACCAGGACATTCAACTTCCCCACAGATTTCCTCCCATCCTACCCAAAAAAATCTCATCGTCATCTGTCTCTCTGGCAGGACTTCATCAAAATTCATACTGGGAAAGGGGAACAGCTTTCAACCCACCTGTACAGAACTCCTACTGATCACAGATGTTAGCAAGGCTCTAACTGGCAACAGCAGACCTTGGCTGATAGCCCCCCCAGTTTTGTGCAGCAGCTGCCAGAGGGTGCCAGCAATGCTGTGAAAACCACCATCCCTGTCCTGGCAGAGAAACCAGGGAAGGACAAGCCCCAGGCTGGGGGCTGGCTCTTTTCTAACCCAGCAACACACCAGTCTCTTAGCTTGTGGTAATTAAGAGCCAGCAGACTGTGGGCAAAGCAGTTAAGAGAGGCTTTTTCCCTAGGAATGTAGCCTGAGTAATTGGTTTGCTGCTTGCTAATGACACGGCTTCCATAAAAATAAACGGTCATGGGGAATTCTTAACTGACTTGGTGAATGCGGGCCCCTATACCTGTTTGATATCCTTTAAGTTCAGCAGGAAATTCCACAATGTGTTGGGGGAAAAAAAGATGCAAATGAATCTACAAAGATCCTTTTGCACAGCAAGTTTAAATGGAATGCAAAACAACACAGAACACCTTGCTACTGATGTCATCCTGCCTGTGCCAAACTGCTCTCTCCCCCAGTACGCTCCATGTCAAGACTCCATTTCATGTGGAGTGCATAAAGTAAGTCCATGCATCACGCAGCATGCCAGGGGGCGGGGGAGAAAAAAGGATGACTCCTGATAACTCAAGCTCATGTGACACCTCTCTCAGTTGTGCTTCTATTTTTTTCTGAAGGCTGAAAAGGTTTCTGGACTATGACCCAGGGATGGGGAGACACATATGCATGCACATACACGCACACACGTGTGCACATGCACACACGCACAGAGGCTTTGGAATCTCCATAGTTCCAACACGGACACCGACCAGCCCTTCTCAGCTTGGACATTAACACAAAATGACAAGGGAGGCAGACAAAGTCACATGTTCCCATCACCATAGCATCATGCCACTGGAATCACATCAATTATTGCAGGTTTTTCTCTTTGGAGAACTTAGGAGCAGGGCTTATGAATGCAGGAAGCCCCCTCTCTCATCTCATGAATAAACTTCTGCCTCTCGCTGCCAGTCTTGGAGACAGGTGGAAAAATTCAGCTGCAGCACATAAGCTGCAAAGTTTTTAAGGGTTCTCCGCTCCCGGATGGCAGAAGGTTGTCAATTTTCCCTCCCCCGCCCCCTAATATTCTAAGCCACAAGGAAGCACACCCCTCTCTCTGTATCTTGGTGTTAAAGATTTGGGAAAAGTTCTTTCACCTGGATCAATTGCACAGGCACCGGAGTTCCAGATTTTGAGTTTTTAAGTAGCATTTTAATTTGTTGTCAGTGCCCTGGGAGTAGAAGCTCACCACCACCAAGCAAAACACTAGAGCCTCTAAGCTATTAGCTAACATGTCAACTAGGTAATGCATCTTCAGGGAAACCAGATTAGAAAGGACAGCATAACATTGATTTTTTTTTTTTTAAAGAATCCTATACCTGCAGCATAATGCCGCTAAAGCCGGAAAAACAACAAAGGACATTTCCACAGAGGGGAAAATGTCTTATTCTCAGTTCTGGGGCATTTTCCATGTGAGCATGGGCATATACACAGGACAGAGTTATTCCTCCGTAAACCTACAGGCTTTACAATTTTTAAATAATTTATCATCCAGTGCATAAGAAAGCTTAGGGAGGGAATCCACCCATGTGAATGGCTGGAAACACCAGTTGAGAGCAATGCTATTCAGGAAGCAGGTGGAGGGTTTTTTTTCCCTCCTCCCAAAAGAAACAATAGCATTTATATCAAGTTAAAACATCTAAGAGACTCATGCATTGGAATGAGAGTTGTGAAGCATTTATACAGAGAAGATTACAAACGTGCATTCTTTATCCAGGCTTCTGCACCCTGCCTACAAATCACTGGACAGTTAAAGACAAACCCAGATAATACCTTCTATACCAAATGGAGCTCCAGAACTTAATAAAATGAGCCTTGGTTCTTGTCTCCTCCACCCACTCTAAAACACATTTAGTGAAGTCCAGCCAGATAGCATCTCCTCCCACCACCAGCCTCCCACCCTCCACCCCCCAAAAAACCAGTACCAAGTAACTGACAAGTCCTTACCGACTTTGGGCTCTTCTTGGGAACTGGCAGTCCTGGAAAAAATGCAACAAGGAGGGAAGGGGTTGGGGGGAGGGGGGGAAGAGATCATTAGCATATAAATGTTACCTTTTCCTTAAAGAACAATCCCCAGGTGTTTCATGGCAACCTAGCCATCTGCAGAGTTATGTCAGATTTCTCCCCAGCATCGGAGTTACCAGGCTGTTCATATCGAATCAAAGCAGAGGGAGGAGGAGAGCGAGAGGCAGGAGATCTATCTGCATTAGCTATGCTGACTTGTACTGCAGCAGCCTGGAGGCTGGGAAAAGAAATTCACAGACCTCAGCGGCCTGGGAAATTGAACACTTGGACAGAATCTCAAATGCTCTTCTGGATTAAGAGAGACTTAACTTACAATTAAGTCCAAGATATTTCCTTTCCACACGATCCACTTGTCAGTTGATGAGGACCAATCAGGACAGAGGAAGGGGGTGTATATTTAGTTTCAGAGGAGTCCATGGTTAAAATTAAAAAAGAAATTTTTTTCTCAGTCTTTTTTTCCCCCCTGCCTTTTAGGAGAGGAAATGCCTTCTTTATTTGGATGAGCTGAATACCAAAACAAAGACAGATCCTCTTTTGCCAGCACATACAGATCACAAACCTAAGCCAGTCTAGGAACCCCTCTGGATCATGGCACACCTCTCCACACGTCACTCGTGCAAGTACACTCCTATTCAGTTTCCCAGGACCAGCCCCTCGAAAGCAGATGGTTAGGAAGTAAAAAGAGAAATTTCATGGTGCTGAGAGAAAAAGATAATAATGTAGAAAGAGAAAGGCAGAGGAGAAAAGGTGCTCACAGATCCTAGCAGGCTCTTCCAAACCCCCCCACTGTCTTTACTGGGAGAGGGAGAGCTGAAAGGGACCGTTGCTCTCACTTCTGGGAAACTCAGCAGCCATTAGGGGCAGACTTATGGGAAAACTGTCACCAAGAAGAGTGTGGCCAAGGAGGGCTGGAAAGGAAAAGCACAGCGTTTATCGGTGTTTAAAAAGTAATCATTTCTGCAAGCTGTCCTCTCTCTTTTTTTCTTTTTTTAATTTTTGGTTTGAGCCAAGGTTAGATTGCAAAACGCAGATTCCACCTGTGTTAGGCACAATACAGGTCCTGATGTATTGGGATCTGATGACTTTGCACCGGAAATGTCAACCTTTTTTGGAACACGATCTGTAGGTAGTGATGATTTCACCTCTACTTAGAAGTGACTTGTCAAACCACGAGGCGTGCTAAGTCCAATGCAAGTAGGGGGAGGCGGCGGAAGTGGGTGAGTAGGCGGAAGTGCAGAGGAGCACTGCTAATGGGGCCTGCAAGAGGGCGTGGCGGGGCTGCTCAGCCCCATGGGCAGCGGGGCCACTCTTCTGGGATGGACTGTCATCTCACTGAAAGGAGGTCAGCACGGTCTGGCACAGTGGCTCTGGGACTTCAGAGCACACATGGAGGACCTGGCAACTTCTTACCAGAGCAGAATCCCAGGGCCCACCGTCAGGGGCCCAGGAACCTGCAGAATGAAAATATATCCCAGGAGATTTTGACACAGAAGGTCTGAGGACTCTTTTAAGGGAACTATGCCACTGTAGGACAAGGATTACCACTCTCTCAATTCTGGCAAATCTGCGTAGGCTAATTTCAGTCAGTTGCTTTACCGTCCTTCATTCCTCAGTTTAGGAAATGGAGAGACTAAAGACTCTTTGTGCCCATTTGGGGTAATTTAATAGACAAAATGTTTAAAAGCCTCAAACCTGGCATAGAGCAGGTGGGACCTCAAATGTCAACCCTTTTACCCTTCTTTGCTAATTTACACCATTCAGGAGGAAAAATAAATGGTTATGGTTATCTTACTCTATCTAATTAGGAGAAAGCATTTGCCTCGCATGTTAAAATGCAATATATAAAAATATATATTTCTTTATATTTATAGACTATATTAATATTTATTATTTGTAACAATTTATATATATAAAATGCAATATATATATATTGCATTTTAACATGCTAGGGGAAATATTTTGCCTATGGATGAGAATAACTGTCTTGAGCAATTTAGATGTGTCATTTTTTCTTAAAAATAATCATTAGGTGCTTTGATTTGTTCATTAATGAGATTCCCTTAAGGAATTTTATCAAGTGATATTAGTTTTGAGTCACTGTGTACACATTAAAATGGTCTAATATTACATCTTTAAATATAGATTTTTCTCTAATTCAGACTGATCTTAGTGCATTGGAATAAACAATACTTCACAGGAGTGAGCTTTTGCTAGACTTGTCATCGCCCAGGATTCCAACAACCCTCTACAAAACTTTGTAAAGAATCTACAACTAGTTTGGAGGAGTCAGGGAAAACGACTTCAATTTACACTCTGCTTATCAGTTCTGAAACTCTGACCATCTCAAATCCTCAATCTCTTACGATTTTCATATATAAAATAAAGGGTACTTTGGATCCTCTATCATAGTGAAATATTCACACCCACATTCAAAGTTTTACAGGTACATGCTGCTCACTGCAGCGTGACTAGTACAAAAAGAATCTGGAAACGACTGGAAGTTCTAGATAAACTCAGGGACAGCCAACCTATGAAGCAGAGGTTAAAAGGTACAAGCTATCTCTATTAGTGACAGCATGAATGGTCTCCAAACTATAATGCTGAATGAGAACAGCATGAAGCTGAAGGGAAGGCATAAGAGATGGGTATTATACAGATTCAGACACCTCCGTGCTCTTGACTGTCACACACAAATATTGGCAAGTGAAGTATTTCCAGTGGGGAAATAAGGGGCAGGGAGTGGATGGACTATTTTAAGCAGGCTTCAGACTTAATCTAGAATTCTTTCCACAACAACATATTCACATCTTGTTGAGGCAATAAACTAAACATTAATTAATGGCCCTTCCATTAACTGTGCAAAATCAACCAGTCTAAAGCATATTGTGGTAACCAGTTAGTCTGTTTGCTCTGAAGAAGCAGTCCATGGACTCTTCTAAAAAATCCCAGGCTCAAGTGACCCAGCAAGTTGTTTTACAAATAAAGAGGGATTTGCTCTTCTGTGCTGGCTAGTTGCCAAAACTCTTCTTTTTAAAAAAGCCACACCATTGACAGGAGCCAAATGTGCCCACAAAACAGTATTTAAAAAGTCAAAAATCAAGAGACTCCATTTGACTGCTAAAAAAAGAAGAAATCAAAGATTTGTTTTAGGTCCACATCATCATTAAACCTTAAAATCTAATGAATATGAATGTTGGAACCAAGCTCCTGATGACAATTTATAATTTATTTCAACCAAAGCTATTCAGATGGGCTGAAAATAGCTGTGAAGACCTAATGGAAAGCACTAAAAGAGATCCCTTTTCGGCAGAATTTTCCAAGACTGAGAAATCCTGCTAGGTGGCTCTGCTTTAGCTGGAGGTGACTGCAGGCCATCCTACCTTGGATGGGCCACAGAAAGCAGAACCATCCCATACCAACAGCATGTCAGTGGTTTTCCTTAGGACAAAGGTAAACTTTGTGTTCCCAGGGGAAGCAGGAAGCCCGTCTTGTAGAAATCATGTCACATACTACATAGGAGGCATATGGGCAGAAAGAGCACCTGTTTTAATGGGCTCATCTGCTCCCTTCAGGGAAAGGAAGGGGGATTTTGAGAAGAGGCAGAAGAAAAAATCCATGGACAGCACCATCTGCTCTTAGAGCCTGGAACTTCAAAGGGATCCCAGGAAATTTCACAGGAAAGTGTACCTTCAAAGTGTCACTCTGGGTGTGATCTACAGAAGTGAGAAAACCTGGGGGCCTGAATTTCTAAAGTTTCCAATGAACAAGGTGTGCCTCTGGAGAAAACAAATGGCAAATGATCTGCTAGTGACTGATAAATGACCAATTAACATGAGGAGGAGGAGGAATCTCTTTCCTTTAGCTATCAAGGCCATAAACTATGCTACTGAACGTGTTCTCATACAACTAAATGGCAAGTGTTATTCTTGGTGAATTTTTAAAATGGTTGTACATGAAAGTTTATATGAAAAAAGTAAAAATATAACAGAATACAAAGCATTTGGGAATAAAGCACAGAAATTTATACGTTAAAACCGTGTGTTCTTGGGCCAATGATATCATGGATGGCTTTATTACCTATTTTAGAATCTTCCACAACAAGAAAAGCTTTATTTACTTATGAACATATACATACTCACAGATCCCACAATAAGGTCTATACTGCCTCTTTAAGTAAGATAAATGCAGCAAATTTCAGAACATTTTATTACATTTTTAAATCTCTAGAGCCACTACTGACTTCTCCAAGAGTTGCTTACTTTTTCCCCAAATGAATACATACACGTTGAGTTTCTTTAAACATCCTGTTGAGATTAAGACTTGTGTTTGTCCTACTGACTAGATGGAAATAGGGAAGACACTGGATAGCTCAGCTGGGTATCAGGCAAGCCAAACAGAAGTCAATCTCTTTCCCATTTTGTCACCAAGATAAATAAAACCTGAGATGCTGGGAAAGAGATTGGACTTCGCTGGACCTAATTTCCTCTAGGCTGAAAGGAAGTGAGAATGTCTACCAACCTTACTCTCTGAAAGAACCAAGAAAAATTGCACAAAGGGTCTGAAAGGGGGGAATGCTAAAGTCATTGTCAAAAGCAAAGTGGATCTTCAAATAAGAAAAATGTACTGGGTCATCAATTTCCTTTTTTTTTTCATTGTGATAGTCATTCCCCTTTTCACCTAGTCTCTAGATTTGAGAATTTTAATGGAAACATTTGGTTTCCGCCTCAGTATTCTAACATATGCTATGTCACTAATTTACATCATCAAACACAAGGGATTCCTTAGAAGTGTGCAGAGCAAAATGATGCATTTACCACTGCTGAACATGGTAATGCCATGTGTAAGGAGCAAGGAACTTATATATATTCAGAAAGACAGAGGTAGCTCACAGAAAAGCCACAGAAAGAAGACTAAGAACTTGGTCAGAGGCTAGTCTTAGATAGAATTCAAAGAGAATAAGACTACTTTTGAGCACATTTTCATTTCAGACCCTACAAGTTTTCTTTCTTATTCTAAGACTTAACAATGCATAACGCTAAATGCAGGATTCAAAGATTACAACTGACTTTAACTCAGTAAACTTATCATTAGGATTTGTATTAAGGGAACACAAAGAGTCTCACACAGATATACATAGAAAAGATGTTCCACACAGTGTTATTTAAAGAAGGCAGAAATGGAAACAAATTGAACTTCCAAGAACCGAGGAATGAGCAAGCATATTGTTATATCAACAAGATGGAAAATTATGAATTGATTAAAAACGAATGGATTGTAAAAGTGAAGACTATCAAGCAACATGGGACAAGACATGAAAAGCAGATTAAAACCTGCCAGACAATATAAATTCGTTTTTAAAAAATGTTATATCATACACATACATCACACACCCAAAGACTACAGAAAGATGTATTAAAATATCCTTCCAGACTGCTAGGATGAATAGGTGATTCATCTTATTTTTGGTGTTTTCCAATAATTTATATACACTACAACTAGAATCATAAAGAGTTAATTTTTATTGAACATTTAGCCACACTGAATGCACTTGGACAGTGGGATATACCTACTGGCTTTAGTGCACTGCTAGATTAAAAAATAACTGGAGTTTGTTTTAGCTCTCTCTTGATTCAATGATGCCATTTCTACTCAAGTGTCTGTACTGCTAAATTATGGGCCATGGCCTCGATTGAAAATGGGATACAAAGCTGTTGAGCCTTTCTGAAGCAAAGCTGCAGAGAAGCACACAGTTTTGCATACAAATTCAAGGAGCGTCTGAAACCTTGACCAGGGAGCCTGAGAAGCCCCTTCTGTTGGGGTATATGATCTGCAGGTTAAATCATCTTGTTCAAGCACATGAGTATGGTGTTAGAAGCAATTCCTAGAATGAAGTTCATTTCTGCTGAGTTTGTGTCTCTAAGAACAGGGTATGCAAAACACTTCATCTGCAAATAGAGGGGACAATGAGAAGAATCAAGCAGAAAGGGGAGGGTTTCACTGCTTTCCTCTCCTTCTTTCTTGGGAAGATCTAAAGGGCACAGCTAAGAAAAAAATTTGAGGAGCGATACTGCATTAAAGAACACACCAGAACACTAATACTTATGTGCAAAAATGCTGCTGCATGAAAAAATTATGAAACTAGCAGGTAATGCTTTTACTGGTGGAGGATAGAGTAGTATGCTGAGGGAGCCAAATACCAAGAGATCATTAAGATCCAGATGGGAAGAGGTACAGGGCAAGGGAGTGAGAAAATCTGTGATGTTCCTGGTAATGCAGATGTGATGATCATTCGATTGCAAACCAATGGCTCTGAACAATTAACATTAATGGCCAGTAACCTTTCTGGAAAAAAGCCATCTGCACCATTCTCTATCAATTAGTATTTCATTTGTTTTGTTCAATACATAATATATAAACCACAAAACAAATTTAATTTGCCCTCACCTTACCAGTGAAATGCTAATAAGGACAGTCCAGAAAACTGAAAAAGGTAGGTACAGTTGGCCCTAACTTTTTTCACTAAAGGCAGGAAGGAAATTAGGGAAAATGCACTCACTCATTTAAGCAAAGTGGGCTAAGGGCCTGCTAGGTGCCAAGAGCTGGCATGAGATACAGCATTTAACTGAACCTGTTTTTGCAGTGTTCACATTCTGTGGGGAAATAGAGAAACAAAATCCACAAATAATTTCAGAGTGATAATTTTGGTGAAGAAAATGAAGCAGGATAGGACTCCCCTTGTGGTCAGTGCATAAGAATCTTCCTGCCAATGCAGGGAACACGGTTTGATCCCTGGTCTGGGAAGATTCCACATGCCTCAGGGCAGCTAAGCCCATATGCCACAACTACTGAGCCTGCGCTCTACAGCACATGGCCCACAAGGAGAAACTATCACAGTGAGAACCCTAAACACTGCAACACAGTAGCCCCCACTTGCCAGAACTAGAGAGAGCGGGTGTGCAGCAGTGAAGACCCAGTGCAGCCAATAAACAAATAAATCACTTAACTTTTTTTTTTTTTTTTTAAAGGAAATTAAGCAGAATAAAAAGGAGTTCATTATCTGAGCCACATTCAGCTCCAGGTCTTGTTTTTGCTGACTGTATAGAGCTTCTCCATCTTTGGCTGCAAAGAATAATATAATCAATCTGATTTTACTGTTGACCATCTGGTGATGTCCATGTGTAGTGTCTTCTCTTGTGTTGTTGGAAGAGGGTGTTTGCCATGACCAGTGCGTTCTCTTGGCAAAACTCTATTAGCCTTTGTCCTGCTTCATTTCATACCCCAAGGCCAAATTTGCCTGTTACTCCAGGTGTTTCTTGACTTCCTCCTTTTGCATTCCAGTCCCCTATAATGAAAAGGACATCTTTTTTGGGTGTTAGTTCTAAAAGGTCTTGTATGTCTTCATAGAACCGTTCAACTTCAGCTTCTTCAGCGTTACTGGTTGGGGCACAGGCTTGGATCATCGTGATATTGAATGGTTTGCCTTGGAAACGAACGGAGATCATTCTTTCGTTTTTGAGATTTCAAATCCTGAAAGATGATGTTCTGAAAGTGCTGCACTCAATATGCCAGCAAATTTGGAAAACTCAGCAGTGGCCACAGGACTGGAAAAGGTCAGTTTTCATTCCAATCCCAAAGAAAGGCAATGCCAAAGAATGCACAAACTACCGCACAATTGCACTCATCTCACACACTAGTAAAGTAATGCTCAAAATTCTCCAAGCCAGGCTTCAGTAATACGTGAACCGTGAACTTCCAGATGTTCAAGCTAGTTTTAGAAAAGGCAGAGGAACCAGAGATCACATTGCCAACATCCGCTGGATCATGGAAAAAGCAAGAGAGTTCCAGAAAAACATGTTTCTGCTTTATTGACTATGCCAAAGCCTTTGACTGTGTGGATCACAATAAGCTGTGGAAAATTCTGAAACAGATGGGAATACCAGACCACATGACCTGCCTCTTGACAAACCTATATGCAGGTCAGAAAGCAACAGTTAGAACTGGACATGGAACAACAGACTGGTTCCAAATAGGAAAAGGAGTACGTCAAGGCTGTGTATTGTCACCCTGCTTATTTAACTTATATGCAGAGTACATCATGAGAAACGCTGGGCTGGAAGAAGCACAAGCTAGAATCAAGATTGCCGGGAGAAATATCAATAACCTCAGATATGCAGATGACACCACCCTTATGGCAGAAAGGGAAGAGGAGCTAAAAAGCCTCTTGTTGAAAGTGAAAGAGGAGAGTGAAACAGTTGGCTTAAAGCTCAACATTCAGAAAACTAAGATCATGGCATCTGGTCCCATCACTTCATGGCAAATAGATGGGGAAACAGTGGAAACACTGGCAGGCTTTATTTTTTGGGGCTCCAAAATCACTGCAGATGGTGACTGCAGCCATGAAATTAAAAGACGCTTACTCCTTGGAAAGAAAGTTATGACCAACCTAGACAGCATATTAAAAAGCAGAGATATTACTTTGCCAACTAAGGTCCGTCTAGTCAAGGCTATGGTTTTTCCAGTGGTCATGTATGGATGTGAGAGTTGGACTGTGAAGAAAGCTGAGCACCAAAGAATTGATGCTTTTGAACTGTGGTGTTGGAGAAGACTCTTGAGAGTCCCTTGGACTGCAAGGAGATCCAACCAGTCCATCCTAAAGGAGACCAGTCCTGGGTGTTCATTGGAAGGACTGATGCTGAAGCTGAAACTCCAATACTTTGGCCACCTCATGCAAAGAGTTGAAATCACTGGAAAAGACTCTGATGCTGGGAGGGATTGGGGGCAGGAGGAGAAGAGGATGACAGAGGATGAGATGGCTGGATGGCATCACCGACTTGATGTACATGAGTTTGGGTGGACTCCGGGAGTTGGTGATGGACAGGGAGGCCTGGTGTGCTGCAATTCATGGGCTCGCAGAGTCGGACACGACTGAGCGAGTGAACTGAACTGAAGCAGGATGATGGAACATGCAGTGCCTGGCATGCATGGCTACTTTATACTCAGTGGCCAAGCATCTCTTTCTTAAACAGAGTATTTAAAATAAGACCTGAATCATGAGATGAGACTGTCCATGTACCTATTCATCCATTCAAGATTTATTGAGCTCTGCCAAGTGCCTATTGAAGCATGAAAGGTAAATCAGACATGGCCCTGACCTGGACAAGTTTATAGTCTGTCTTAAAAGAGAAAGAGGTGAGACTTCCCTGGAGGTCCCATGGCTAAGTCTCTGAGCTCCCAATGCAGGGGACCATGAGGGAAGTCCCACCTCTTTCTCTTTTAAGACAGGGCCTGGGTTCAATCACTGGTCAGGGAACTAGACCCCACATGCCACAAATGAGACTTAGTACAGCCAAAACAATAATTTTCTTTTTTTTAAAGAGAGAAAGATGCAAAATAACAGTTATGATGCAATGTGATCAGTACTAAGTGCTGTGATAAGAGGGAGCTCCACTGCTCTTGGAAGTATGAGAGAAAAAAGCAAATCCAATGTGAAGAAGGGAGCAGAGGGGACAATGACCACTGAAGCATCTAAACATGAGGTCAAGACGTTGGAAGCAACATGCAATAACTGATTCCTGATTGAATAATAATGATGACCTTTTTTAAAAAAGTTACCGTCCCTTCAAACAAAGTTAGTGTGCCAGCATAAACTCAATGCCAAGTTAAAACTAGAGTACATTTCCACTGAAGGACCTTATAAACACAATGTATCACAAAACTGAATCCATAAAGCAAAATGAAAAATGGTACTAATTTAGCTATGTTTGATTTTTATCTCCTTCTTCTAGCCAAATACCATCATCAACCCTGCAGCATAATTTTTGAAAGCAAATATGATACCAGCTGCCAAGAACAGGAGCATCAGACTCAATGTCTCTAAAAAGATGAAGACATTCTTTCCTTTGGGGACCTCATAATGGTCATTATTAAATAGTACAGCCACCATAATTTAAAGAGATGCTTAGACTTCTGACGTTTGGACTAAGTGAGCTCCCAATGCTACGTCAGGTGGCATTTTGTTAGGAAGATTAAGAATACAGTTGTACAGCTTTACAGCCATGGAGAAGTCTGCTTCAATTACACAGTACATATAGCCTAATAAATATGTCCTGAAGAGAAATAAATGGCTTGCAAGGCTGGTGATTGCTAATGGTTTACAGGGCCTTTCACCTCAAAGTCATAAGCCTTGAACTGGCACAGGTGAGGAAAGACCCAGAGTCAATAATACTCTGAGCTGCTCCAAAATCTGGGTAAGATGGATGGATTGTCCTCGTGCAATTCTTGAAAGATAAATGGTCACTTCAGATAGAGTGTCACTGAAGTAACATGGATAGTCCTACTGTTGACTTTTGAAAATATAAAAAACACTTTGAAGGGTCTCTGACTCAGCTTCCTATTTGTTAAGAAATAAACACAAAGGGGGTCTTTAAAAGTAAGAGCTAAATGCAAAAATAACAAGAACTGAGAGCTTGCCTCTGACATACACTTATTCTTCATAACTGTTATCCAAGTACTAATAGCATCTCTGTGATTACAGATGAGAATATTGAGACAGTGATGGGTAAATAACATGGCCAAGGTCACACAGTTAGGTGAGCAGTGGTCTGAAGATCTGGTCTAATGTCAGGTTTATGCATTTAAACATTGAACTGTACAGTCTCATTTAAAGGTGCTTCATCTATTTGGACCATAGCCCATCATGAAGTGATTAGAATGACAGTGTTTGTGCATCAAAATGTATTCATAGCAAATGTGGCACATAGCTTCATGGAATATATGAATATCAACCTATAGGTCAATGGGTAGAGGTATCTTGGACCCATAATTGTAATGTGAATCTAGAAAGAGAGCTTCCTTTGTACAAACAGCATGAGAGTCCATGTATGGTCAATCAAATCCCTAAGATGTCTGTGATATTTTACTCCAGGTCACAGTATGGAAATCATTGGCCATCTAAAGCTACACATGCTAATAATCTGGGTCTCTGATTTGAAGGCAATGAAGCCAGTCTTTTAAGCTATATAACTAATAGGTTGCCTGGACACCAAGTCCTGTGATATACTTTTAAAAGTTTCTGCTTTTTTCTAGCTTGAAAATGCATTCTGACACTACTTGGTAACAGATTTTTGTTGTTATTGCTATTGGGAAAACAACAGGGAAAAAAGATGGAGAGAGTCAGAAGGAGAGTGGGTTGTGGCACCATCTCTCCAGGTAGGAAAAGAAAAGTAACTAAACAGTCAACTTAAAAAGTCCACTAATTGCTCATGGTGTACTATGGGGACCAATCTTTCTTCTCTAGGGAATATTCCTACCAAGATCTACTTAAAACAATGGAATTAACCCAGTTTTTCAAGTGGTTCCAGGAAACCTCTCAATGTGGACTGGAAATGTCTCTAATATGGGTATTTGGGCATAAGATCTTACCTTAGTTTACAAATGCTTCTGCCTCCAAGGAGGACTACCCAGCTGGCTTTCCTACCACCTATATTTCAAATCTGAAATACTTGTTGAGCAAACGCTTAAGGGTTGGCCCTGTTACACCCATTCTCCTTACCAATAGTTCATCAAGGTCTCCAAGGGATAGGAGAGAAAACTTGTCTCCAGGGCAGTGCCTCCAAAGTTAAGTTTGACTTTCAGCTGCATAAAGTATATGGGGGGATCATGAAACAATAGCCCAAAACAGCTCACTGAAAGAAAAAACTGATAAGAATTCCTTTCCTGGGGTGAAAAACAGGATGCTGTGTGAGTCCTTATTTTAAATTAAGGTCACTGGCCCAAAGGGAAACCTATCACAAATAGTACTGTAATTGGTGCTGAGATGTTTCTAGGTTAAAAAAAAAAAAATACATGCCAGAATCTTTTTCTTTAGGATTATTGACCTTGAGGATGATTCTTATCCTGCCTGCCTATTTTTAGCAATGTAAGTTGGACACAGGACCAGGTATGATATCTATGAGGGTATCCCCAGTCTTAACCTTGCTGCTGCTGCTGCTGCTAAGTCGCTTCAGTCATGTCCGACTGTGTGACCCCATAGATGGCAGCCACCAGGCTCCCTGTCCCTGGGATTCTCCAGGCAAGAACACTGGAGTGGGTTGCCATTTTCTTTTCCAATGCGTGAAAGTGAAAAGTGAAAGTGAAGTCGCTCAGTCGTGTCCAACTCTTAGCGACCCCATGGACTGCAGCACACCAGGCTCCTCTGTCCATGGGATTTTCCAGGCAAGAGTACTGGAGTGGGGTGCCATTCTTAACCTTACTAGACCTCAAACCTCTAAAATTTGAGGCCCTTCTTGAGGCTTATTTATCTTTCTTACCATGTCCATCTCCTAAATGTTTTCTGAAACATCTGTCCATCTCCACTGCCACCACCTTTTCTTGCTTGTGTGACCACAAGGGCCAAAAACCTGGTCTCCCTGTTTTATTCTTCATCCACTTTAATTCATTGTCCACAAAGAGGCCAGAGACATCTTTCTACAGCATAAATCAGATTACATGGACTCCTGACTACACATCCCTATGGCTTCCCAACACAGTTTCAACAAAACACAAACTCTGTGTCCCACAAAGCCCTCCTTGCTGTGAGCCTGCTTGCTTCTTTAAATCCCACCACTCTTCCCCTTGACCATGCACCACAGCCAGAGGTGTACTCTCTCGGCTTCTGGGCTCTTTTCCTTTCATTCCTCTGGGCACTTTCACTGGCTGTTCCCTCTGTCTGGAACACTGTTCCTGCAGATCTACATGGGGCAGCTTTTTCCCATTACTCAGGGCTCTCCTTAAATGTCACTTCCTCAGAGAAGCTATTTAGGAACCCTGGCCAGCAGAAGAAAAGATCCTTCTTGTCCCACTATATTCACATAGCTCAGTTTGTTTTCATAGACCCTGTGACTTATATATTTATTTGTTTACTGTTTATATTGTTTATTACCATTTACTTGTTTATTGTCTCTGTTTCAGGGACTTTGCATGTTATACTAAAGTTAGTCCCCCAGCTCTTGAGGGTATCTGGTCCCAGTTCAACAAGTATCTTTGGAATGAATGCATGATTGCTGGGAACTCAGAAAGTGAGTAAATGTCTTGAGGGTTGCAAGAAGAGCTGATGAGGCAAAGGGGAGGGCGACTTGGCCTTTCTTTTGATCACCATCATCTCTGCTGTGACTGCTTAACAGCTCTTGATCCTTGGGCTGCTCCTTGATTTATTGGTGAGCTGCCAGGCTCAGCTTGACTCACCGCTGCCTCCCTCTGCGCGGAGAGCAAGGTTCCACTGTGCCACCTGGTGTTCTAAATTCCTTATCACAACGAATGGGAATCGCTCAAGTCCCAGGATTAACGGGAGGCTCACAAAGCAACCCCAAGCCTGACAGTTATTGGTCTCATCAGAGGAGTGTGTTCTCAGGGACTCCTGGAGAATCTAAACACATTTTCAGTTAAGGACAGCTTCATCCCTTTCCTTAGAAAAGCAACTTCTTATGACAACACTGAGTTAAAAAGCTCCAAATGCTTCACCCTTCCTGACAAAAGGCAAACACGGGAGGAAGAAAACTATTTCACGTTCTTTTCTTCGTCAAATCCATGAATCTCTTGAGCAGTTTTAACAGCCTTGATTGGGTGTGACAATCACTTTTCTGTCACAGTGTACTTTTGCCAAATAGGAGGGCAATTTTCCCGTCTGCTCTGTAAGGGCACCTATTATTCAGCCATTTCAATTAACTTCATTACCAAACTGCTTAATTGCGACGGAAGCCACCCCTGGCACTGTATCAAACCTGACTCCAATCTCTTAAATTTAGAAAATCATATTAGCTTTTGGAAAGCATGGGTCATGTTAACAAAGGCAAGGAGATCCAACTTATGAGTCCAATAGCACTGCATTATTCAAAGTGTCTGGCAGTCAGACCCAAAGAGCCATTTACTAACGGGTCATGTTTTTCCAACGGGCAAAGGACATATGATGAGCAGCCCCATTCTTCTCCCATGGAGATATTAAATGTCTTCAAAATCCTCTTGCTGAAACAATATCTGCCCTGGTCTAAGTGATTATGTGAACTGCAGAGGGAAAAAAGCTGTTACCTTGACTTTGTCAATTTCTAATGACAGCTGCTTCATACGGCCATGGGAAGCAGTAGAAGCTCATGCTTTGTTCAACTATTAGATTGCAGGTTTCAGTGAGTCAATACTCATTTTGCGAATTGGATTTGCTTAAAGGCAGAATATGGGAATCGGTTTCACCCACACACACCCCAACACACATAATGCCCCACTCAGGATGAATCTCAATTAGAAAGAACTTTTATAGGTCAAGTACATTTAAGATGCAGGGAAATTCAAGGACTGCAAGTCCTTTTAATGAAATATTTCAGCTGGGAACAAGATGTACAACAGGGCATTTGCCTTCAAGAAGTACATTGCATTTATGGCAAGGAAGAGTAAGTAGCATAAATTCATATTGGAAATGACACAGATGATCCCCAGTAAGCATTTACACTGAAGAAGGCACTCAACACATTTCTCATGGTGGAGATCAAATGCCAGAATCCTTTTGCTCCCTCCCCTATCTGATTTTGGCAGTTTTTTTTTTTTCTTAGTAAATAAAGCTCTAATCAGGTTTAGAGTTAATGCAGAGGGAGAACTTAATGCAAACGGACCCACTGAAAATGGATTTTTTTAAAAAAGCTATCATTAAGTTTTTGACACTTTTTTATATACGTGGAATTAGCCACAGATATTTTGGCATGCCTCATGCATCATGAATGTGTATAGTTCATCCAATTTTTCTCTAGCTTTTGGATTTAACATTCTCTGAGTTACCTTAATAACTTATACATGACGAAAGAATTTCTGAAAGAGTCTAACCAATAAAGGTAGTATTTTGTAAGGGCAACACAGGGCAGACAGATGAATCCACCCCTGGCCTTGAACTTCTCACTCACTTTCTCCCTAAATTAAGAGACTGTGGAAGCCCTGGTTAAGACCAAGGAGGTTCCCACTGCTCTTCCTGTGGCTTGGATTCTAGACTCCCCACTCATACATTACTTCCAAGAATCCCACCTCCTTTCCTCTGCTCTCTCTAACATCCTGACAGCCTCCTTTTCTACAGCAGTGATTCCTGCATTTCAGATTTTAGGAACCAGCAATTTTTCACTAAATGGATTTGAGCAACTGACCACAAAGTGCCAATTCCTTATTTTGCAAACTAGAAACATTAAAAAGGGGGTGGAAAGGTAACAACCAACTACTATTCCATAAGTAAAAGGATACTTCAAAAGAAAAAAAAAAAAGATAGAGGGATATAATCTCCCAAAGAGAGTCTTTGAGAGCTTATAAAACTTCACGAATAACCTACTTCTCTATCCTGCTTTATTCTCATTTCACTGTTTACAGAAAATCACTGTCATCACAGAGTAGAATAAGAAACATCTCCGGCCACATTTTTTCTTGAGGTGACTCTTTTTTGCCTTCTCTTGTCTCTCCCCCAGAAAACTTCTCCTGAAGTATTGAAAACGGGAGGACCACCTGAATATTTCATCCACCCTCTTTCTCCTGGATGGCTTGAAGCCCCATCCAATCATACAGAGCAGTCAACCCTCCATCAGAACCAGGCCGCAGGGTGAGTAAGACGAGTCCTCGTCTCGTTCCATCCTCACTGAAATACTGAGGAAGGTACAGATCCCCTCGTATTTCGGATGACAGTGCGAGGCTCAGGGACATTGCCCATGGCTGGCCCAGGCAGAACTGCTGGCAAGTGGCAGAGAGGAGGACTGAACGGAGAACATGATGTGGGCCAATGGGTCACTTCCATCAGTGAGCTGATCGATGCAGCTGATTGCATCAATATAGAAGCAACGATTGAGAACGAACGGGGACTTCTCCCATGAACTCTCTTCCATCCAAATTCAACACACAAAAGTCCATAAACTAATTCCATTTACATCTTAAAAAAAAAATAAGACACCATTTCCAAGAAGTAAAAATAAAGGGTGTCTAAGGAGTCTCATTCCAGGTTGCTACTGCCCTTCAGTGGACATCGGCCATGTCTGAATACACTGTCGGGTATCATTGCTGGGGAGGAGGAGGAGAGTGCTGCTGGCATCTAGAGGACAGAGGCAAAGGACGCTGTGACACATCCCATGATGCACAGGGCAGCCCCCCTAACAAAGAACTGCCTGGTCCATGATATCAATAGGGCCCGGTTTGAGAAACTTTGGGATAAAAAAACAACTGCACCTTCCTGTTTCATCACCAAAGTCAAAGTGACAGTTATTTTGCAGGGGCAAACTACAAAAACAAAGACTCCATGAATTCATGTGCACTGTTATTATTTTTCCGACACAAACATTTCCCACTTTGGTCATTGGTATCTATGGCAAAAGTAATCACAGAGAACATTCTTCAGTTTAGAAACAATATAAATATCTCAGGAAGCATAGATCTAATTCCAACTGTCTCCAAATGATTAAAATAAACTGCTTTGTATTATGCAACCATAAGAAAGATTTTTAAAATATAGGGTTTTTTTTTGATGGATTCCTCATGCCATGGACCCTGAACACACCAACTGTTAAAATAAATGTCTCATAAAAACAGAAGGCACTTCCCTGGTGGTCCAGTGGCTAAGACTCTGTGCTCCCAATGCAGGGGCCCTGGGTCTGATCCCTGGTCAGAGAACTAGATTAGACAGGCCACAGCTAAGACGTGGACAGCCAAATAAATAAACAAACCATATCAAAAGACAAAACAAAACAGGTGGCTGAATAAGGCATGCTGATACCCAACACCTGAGAGGAAAGGAATTCCCTCTATTACAGGATCTTAAAATTGCTCCACGCTGCAGTTTCCTAGCTATTTTGACTGCTATCCTAAGATAATATCATGTATGAAACGAGTCGCCAGTCCAGGTTCGATGCACGATACTGGATGCTTGGGGCTGGTGCACTGGGACGACCCAGAGGGAGGGTATGGGGAGGGAGGAGGGAGGAGGGTTCAGGATGGGGAACATAGGTATACCTGTGGCGGATTCATTTCGATATTTGGCAAACTAATACAATATTGTAAAGTTTAAAAATAAAATAAAATTTAAAACTTTTGAAAAAAAAAAAGATACAGTGCAAAAGGATCTTTTGAATAACTCTGCCTCAAGTGTTAAAATTACAAAACTAGGATATGAGAAGTTTTCATGGCAAAGGTGATATGCTAAATGGAATTTCTAGAAAAGGAACTGAGCATAAGGAAATGGAGAGGATATGATTAACCACACTGTATTTTAGATGTTTACTCACATGTCATTCATCTATAATGAGAGATTATCACAGTGCTGAAAGCCCACTGCATAAAAGAAAGGCTGAACAGCATTTGTTGCGTGTGGTGAGAAATGAAACACATAAAGAACATTAGAAACACACACACACTAAACAGGATTGTCACATAAACCCAGGCAGCAACTTGGCATACAAAAAGGCAGGTTCCACGCTGCCAGTGGAAACAACACTTCTAACGACCCAGTGCTATTTTCAAAGATGTTAAAATTCTACCAACATGATTTTGGAACCAAAAAGGATTATGTTCATAAATGAAGGACATGACTAATCTTTGAGCAGGAATACAAACATGTGAAATACCAGGCAGGATACAAGTTGGGGAATGTTTTAAAATTTGCAGGTGCAATGCAAAGACAGACTCAATAAAAACCATAGCAGACACTTAACTCCAGATGGTGGTAAAGAATGTGTGATTTAATTTAAGGAAAATGAAGGAAGGTGGAAAAATATTACCCTGAGTAAACTCTCTGCCTCAATAACTGTTTTGAAAATGTTCAGAACTGCAAAATGCTTAGAGGAAAGGCTAGGAAGATACCTCTTCCAATAAAGAGAAGCTTAATGAAGTGAAGTCACAAAACTAGTATCAAATAAGGGAGAATAGTAATTAAAAAAAACAACATAATGTTCCTTGTATCAGATGCCTCTCACACCACAGCCCCCATTCCAAAGAGGTGATCACTAACTAATTTTCATATAGAACCAAAGTAAAGGAAGAAAATAAACTTCAATGTCAAGAAAAAAAAAAAGTCTGAGGATGTCATCTTTCGTCACCAAAAAAAAAGTATAAATTAAATCCAAAAGAAAAGAAAAGCAGCCAGTTCCTGAAATTTTGAGATAAGGATGGTAAAAAGAAATTCCTAGGAAACAGGTCCTCCTCACAGTGCCTGCACACATGCTGTTTTGGGGTCTCAAAGTCCACTGTGTATGAGCAGTGGGCAGGAAAAGCACAGGAGTGTGTGAGGCCAGATGGGATAAAAAAGGAAATGGCAGGCTGTGGCAAATTGGAATTGTTGGCACCAACCAAAGGCATGTAAATTTAAAAATACTTTTTAAAGAGACTACTAAAAAATACATGAGTGGGTCATGCCAAATACTACTCATGGACCACCCACTCACAACTCTCAATTCTTCAGGTACTTCAGTAGTAGTTCTAGTAGAACTACTAGTAGAACTAGCAGTTCTCAGCAAATGGTAATTGTGTCCCATTCCCATTGGTCATCTGTCATGTCTGAAGACATTCGGGGAGGGAATGTGGAGGCAGGCACACACTGGGCAGAGACCAGGGAAGTTGCTCAACATCTGGCAACGCACAGGATGAACCCTTGCAACAATTATCTGGCCCTAAGTGTGGGGGCGGAAGGCGGGGATTATGAGACTGGAATTGACATATACACACTATTATATACAAAACAGATAACTAATAAAGACCTACTGTATACCATAGGGAACTCTACTCAGTACTCTATAATGGTTTCTATGGGAAAAGAATTTGAAAAAGAATAGACGCTTGTATAACCAAGTCACTTTGCTACACACCTGAAAGTAACACAACACGGTAAATCAACTAAACTCCAATTAAAAAAAAAAAAATCTGACCCTAAATGTCAATAGTACTGAGGCTGAGACACTCCGCTGTGGCCTCATGTCATTTAAAAGGTGCCATTTGTCACCCCTTTCCTCCTTGATGCACCTCTTACCCCAATCTGTAGGCACAGATTCAGACTACAGATTACTGCTGGTTACATTCACAGGTTAGTCTTGTTTCTGTATCTGGGTTGCGGGTACCTTGGTTCCTCTCCCCTTATCCTAGGGCTGTGCACATGGAATGCACTCAGACCTCGATTACACGATGGGTCAACTGGAAAAAGGCTTGTCACCAGTTTAGAACAAGGATGCGAAAGAGAGAGGAAGAACAGCTACAATATATAAGCTCAACTGATTCTACAAACAGAAAACCTCAAATACACAGAAATTTCACTAGCTTAATTTTAGGAGAAAAGGGAGTCACCAAATCTAGTTCTGTTTTCTGCAACTTACAAATACTGTTCGAAAGGCCAACCCCTCCTCTCTGACGCTGGGTCCTACTTCCTTCCCTTCTTAAAGCCCTCACTCCTACAATGATGCCCCTTTCTCCTCTGCATATCCAGTTTCTCTATCCTCTGGGTTGTTTCTATCGACATACATGTTGCACGGTCTCCCATGTAAAAAACCAAGGCAAATTCTCTCAACTGCACAGCCCTCTCGACCTCTCTAGCCAGTAGCTCTTTTCTCTGCTCCATTTCACAGGGAGAATTCTTGGACCACTTGATCAAATCCCCACCCCACTCCTGCCTTCTATGCCCCACTCCAGGCTGCTGCTTATAGACACATCATGAACTCCGCTCTCAGAGATGACCAACGCCACACACAATGTTTCCACCCTCACATGCCTCCACTTCCTGATGTGGAAGGAATACACTTGAGATACTTTTTTCTCTGGGACTCGTAACACCACACTTCCTGTTTGCACTGGGTGCCCCATGATCTCCGTTACCAGTCCCTCTTCCTCAGCTTGATCCCTGCAAGATGATGTGCCCCAGGCCTCTGTCCTGGCTCTTTCTTTCCTTTCTACTCTTTTCCTAATTTCATTCACCCTCATGGCTCTATATACTATCTACATGTGTGTTTGACAAATGGTAGTGAACATAGTCCACAGTGAGAAATGCACTTGGTAACAGATTGACACACACATACATACATGTGTTCATATGTGAGTGTATATGTGTATGCACACATATAAGTCAAAGTTTCATGAACATGTGCTTATCTTTACTGAGGAAGACATATTATTACTGTTTCTATTTTATTTTGCTTTTGAGAAAAACACTGGTCATAGCCCAGTACAGTAGTTTCAGGACCTAGTAACAGGCCATGGCTTGTGGTATGCAGCAAACTTACTAAGATAATGGCTCCTAAGTGTTTATCTCGCCTGTCCTAACTTGCCAGTAATGAACTCCAGGTCCCAGACAACTGCCTGTGTTTCTGCTCCACTTGGATGTCAGATGGGCATTTCACAGTTACCATGTCTGAGAAGGCACCCTTGATGCCTGAGTTCAAGGCCCATCCACTCCTACCTCAGTACACACATCTCAACAAATGGTCCCTCTGTCTATCTACCTGCCCCAGCAAGAAACTTGGGGGTCATTCCTGGTTCCTCTCCTTTCCTTTCCTTCTTCAGCAGGGCTCAGCAAACTGTAGCCCCAGGACCAAATAATGTTTTCTTGGAACACAACCAATCCATTTGTGTTCACGTCATCTGCTACAATGGCAGAGGAGAGTAGTGGTAACAGAGAATGTGGCCCACAAAGTGAAAATACAGACCATCTGGTCCTTCAGAGACAAGAGTTGGCCAAGCCTTATCTTGAGTCAACCTACCCAGTGCTGTCAACTCTCCTGAGCACTCCTTAACACTCCTTAAACACCACCCCCGACCCCCAACTTCCTTCTGTCTCCATGGCCATCACAAGAGTTTACACTGCAAACACCCTTCTCCAACCACCACAATGGCCCTACTGGGTCTCCCCTTCCACATCAATTCCTCTAAAATATATTCTCAACAAATATGCCAGAGGGATTGTTTAAAATGTTAACGAGATCTCATCCTTGCATTTCTTAAAACCAGACATCACACAAAAAATAAAATCCAAATTCTAGACCCTGGTTGCTGGTCTCTGAAGCTCATCACCACTCCCCTTGCTCACCTTTCTTCAGCCACACTGTCCCCCATTCTAGTTCCTTCTTGGGGCCTTGGCATTAACTGTCCCTTGTTCCTGGAATGCTGTTTCCTTCCTTGTGGTCACTCAAATCTTGTCACCTAATTGAAAGCAGCCCTACTCCTCTGTCACTCCCACACCACTTCATCCAGTTTCCTCACAGCACTTCTCTCTGGATGATATTTTCTTGCTCATCTGAATATTTCTGCCCTTTTTCTCCTTCCTGTAGAATAAAAGGGTCATGAAATCTGCAGTAAACTTGTTTGGTTTGTGGATGATCTGTTTCATTCCCAGCACCTAGACAATGCCTGGCCCACAATGTTTAGGAATTTGTCCCCCCCAAAAGGGAAAACAAAAGAACCTCTTTACATTTAAATGCAGACCTGTAGGTAGAATGAGTATTCTACAGCCCACTGCTGCTGCTGCTGCTAAGTCACTTCAGTCGTGTCCGACTCTGTGCGACCCCATAGACGGCAGCCCACCAGGCTCCCCCGTCCCTGGGATTCTCCAGGCAAGAACACTGGAGTGGGTTGCCATTTCCTTCTCCAATGCATGAAAGTGAAAAGTGAATGTGAAGTCACTCTGTCATGCCCAAATCTTAGCAACCCCATGGACTGCAGCCTTCCAGGCTCCTCTGTCCATGCGATTTTCCAGGCAAGAGTACTGGAGTGGGGTGCCATTGCCTTCTCTACAGCCCACAGACCAATGCAATAATTCTAACTTGAAATTCCTACACTCTTCCAGAAAGGGGAGACAACGTCACCACTCCTTAATGAAGATTATAAATCACATATACATTTATAATAAATAATGCACAAAAGCAAATAACTTGGTGCATTAAGTTTACATTTAATCACTAAGAAATTATTAGGTAGCACACTGGATTTAATAAGAGGACTTGACTTTCAAAATTACTAGAAAAACCAAGCATCACAGGTAAGCGGGGAGGTCAATTAGTTTGAGATACCAAACCAGATAAACACACCAAGATGACATCTACACCTTCCTTTTTTAAGTAGAGGTCTGACAAACTGTAAATTGCTGATAGTTCATGCAGCAGATTATATACTATTTTATATATAAGAATTTAAGGTGAATTTTTGTGTTAAAGTTTCTTCCCTTTTTGGGGTAAAGATACTTTACATAATATAATAATGTAAATTAAACTCCTTAACAGCAGTCCAGTATAACACATGAGATGCTTCGTGGCCAGGTTAAAAGCTGATAAGCTATCTCAGGACTGGAACACAGCAGATCGCCCAAGCACTAATATGTTTCAAGTGTTTCATGTTCTCTGAGTCTCAATTCCTTGTGACCCCCTAACATCCAGTTAACACATGTAGACAGCTGAGAGCAGTACCTACACATGGAAAGAATTTAATAAATAGGACCTATTATTATTATCATCTGTATAAAAGAAGTACATTAACCATGAAGTTGCCTTCAATTTCATATTTTTCTGCTTTAAAAGGCATTAAAAACAAGAGAAAAGGTAAAATGAAGGATAATCAACATAGCACTTTTGAGGGCAAAATAATCAAAATCTCTAAAGCAACACTGTCCAACAGCATTTTCTACGAGGATGCAAAGATTCTAAAACTGCACTGTCCAATATGGTAGCCATGGGCCACATATGGCTCTTCAGTTCTTGAAATGTGGTCCATCAGACTACATTTTCCATTGTATTTAACTTTAATTAAATAGCCACATGTGGATAGTAACAACTGCACTGGACCTGGAGAACAGGCTTAATTGGACCATGATTCACTGTCATGTAATGTATTTCTTTGTCATTTATTTATTTACATGAAGTAGAGTTGATTTACAATGTTGTGTTAGTTCTAGGTACATAGCACAGTGATTCAGTTACATACACACACACACACACACACACACACACACAGGCTTCCCAGGTAGCGCAGTGGTAAAGAATCCACCTGCCAATGCAGGAGACTCAAGAAATATGGGTTCGATTCCTGGGTCGGGAAGATCCCCTCGAGTAGGAAATGGCACCCTGCTCCAGTATTCCTGCCTGGAAAATCCCACAGAGGAGCCTAGCAGGCTACAGTCCATGGGGTCACATAAGAGTCAGGCATGGCTGAGTGACTAAGCACACACATACACACACACGTGTGTGTGTGTATGTGTGTGTGTAATATTTTTCAGACTCTTTTCTCTTATAGGTTATTATAAAACATTTCCTATGCTATACCGTGGGTCTTTGTCGTTTATCTATTATATACATAGCAGTGTGTATCTATTAATGCCAAACTCCTAATTTATCCCTTCCCTTTGGTAACCATCAGTTTGTTATCTACTGTCTGTGGGTCTATTTCTATCTTGTATATAAGTTCATTTCTACCATGTTTCCCTTGCCATTTAGAACAGCCCATGATAGAGGGATGGGTTTTGTAGGCCAAGAAGCCTGGGTTGGAAGTCAGGCTAGGTCACCTTCATGCTCTGTGATTTCTGAGGTGGTCCATCTCCTGCTGCCCATCTTCCCAGCTCTAATGATAAGCGCTCATCCCAGAAAGTTCTGTCCAAGATGATGAGGACTTATGAAAACAAATGGCCTGACATTAATTTCTATTTTTCTTTCAGTATAGAGAATTTTCTGAAGACCTACAATGTGCCAGGCACAATTTTAGGTGGTGAGGATCCAATCGTGATTGAGACCCAGTCTTTGCTCTCACGGAGGAAAGGGCAGAGCATGATGGCGGTGGACACTGTTTGCTATGTAGCAATCAGAGCAGAAGCCTGAAGGACAGCAGGGAGAGAGCCCCGTGGCTCTCTGCAAGAAGAAATACACAAACAGAAAAAACAGCAGCTCTCGGCTGTGACACAGGACTTTGGAGTTTCCTCTGAATGATGGGACGTCATCCTGACACTAGCAGTGACTGGAGCCAATTGACTTTAAATCACTCTAGCTGGAGAATGGACTACAGGAAGCTTCGAGACCTGTTGCAAGGCCACGGCAAGGCCAGGTGCCACATGATGGATAGCAGAGGCCGGGGAAGACAGGGGAGGATGACAGGACAGAGGAGGGGGACGGGATGGGTTGTGCTGATGTGAATACACAGGACTCTCCACCTCTATTAGGGTATCACTCAGCCAGCAACCTGAATTTTCCTTTCCGAGGCCCAGCAGCTCAACTGAAGAGATTCTGGCAGTCAAACCTTAAGTGGTGCAATTTGCAATTCATTCTCCAGTCCGTGACCAGAGGGCAAAGAGAACAGAGGCGCCAGATAACTGGGGTTTAACTCTGAGGCAGGGCACAGCTCACTGCAGTTCTAATTATGATGGTTCTACATCGTTTCAGACAGAGGAAAAACACACACAAAGAAGAGCTAATGCTAATCATGTGCTTGGATGATGAGATTAGATATTGCTTTCCCTATGTGGATCGATGACGATTTAATCAACTAAATATCATCATTAATTTGTATGAAAATTAAGTTGCATTAATTTGCCACGGACTTCAGACCTCATTCATTCCTTTATGTATAAGGCGTACTGCTCAACAGTTACGGTATTGGAGCTTCTCATCTAAAAGCCAGGAGGCTGCTTAACATAGTGGGTAAGACATTTGTCTTTGGAAGTAGAATCGCTGGGTTCAAATTCAGCTGTGTGATTCCGGGTAAATCAGTGAGCTTCTCTGGGCCTCAGGATCCTCTCCTCTTAAGTGGAGGTAGAGACTTCCCTGCTGCTCCAGTGGTTAAGACTCTGCCTTCCAATTCTTGGGGTGTAGGTTTGATCCCTGGTCAGGGAACTAAGATTCCACATGCCTTGGGGCCAAAAAAACAAAACATAAAACAGAAGCAATATTGCAACAAATTCAATAAAGACCTCAAAGATAAACAAATAAAAATGTAAATGATTTCCTATTTAAAAAATCGTTAAAGGGGAGATAAGGTTTTAATCAGGCTCCCCTGGTGGCTCAGCAGTCAAGAATCCGCCTGCCAATGCAGGAGATGCATGTTCGATCCCTGAGTCAGGAAGATCCTCTGGAGAAGGAAATGGCAACCCACTCCAGTATTCTTACCTGGAAAATCCCATGGGCAGAGGAGCCTGATGCGCTACAGTCCATGTGGTCACAAGAGTTAGACACTACTTAGCGACTAAACAACAACCAGGTTTTAATCACTTCAGAGGGCTAGACATGTAAAATGTTTAGAACCAAGTCAGCCTGGCACACTGTGGAAGCGTTTAGTGTTTTTATTACAGAAGCTTTAAGCAAGGGAGTGTCTTATACATACCAACTAAACCAGAAATTTCCCTTTTGCTTTATATACTAAGCAATTTTAACTGTGGAGTCGCAACACCTACAGCAAAAGCAATTCCTTTTTTTCCCCCTACCAATCACTGCCTTCATTTCCCACAGAGCCCTGTTCAGAATCACACTCCAAATGGATGCTTCCACTATGGTCGTGACAACGGGATGCTAAGAGGTTTATTTAAGTGTGTATGTATCGCTTGTACCACGGTAACAATTCTGGTACATAGTATAACCAATAATGTTTTTAACACGATCATTACTATCACTACCACCATTTTTATATCTAATTTATTGTCTTTTAACATCTCTCTCTTATGTTTCAGAAGTTATGAAGAGTGACTGTGAAGCTAAGAAATTAATTTTCTAATGTGACTTGCAGAGGAAGTTAAATTTATCCAGTTGGTATTTAACTGAGACCTTACTACATACAAGGTTCCCCATGATGTCCAGAGATACAAAAGTACAAGTTGGATAGAGTCTTGCCCTCCAGGAATCCTAGCATTTCATTACTTTACATTCAGATCCTAAAATTACTCAGTGTCCTGACAAGAGCACTCAGTAAACAAAGCATCACTTCTAATTCCGTTTTGATCAGCTAAAGCCACTCGGGGGATAAGCTCAAAAGAAGCATCTCTGAGACCAAGTCCTCCTTTCTAACCTCCTCTAAAGTAGAAAAATATCAAATTTGGGAGCTGCAATGCACCTTAGCAAAGATGGAGAAATCTGTTGCTTAGAAAGTAGACTTTAGAAGAAGAATATTACTTAGAAATGAAAACAACTGTTAAACTTTATAAACTTATTTAACTTCCATTTATATGTCACAGAATCTAAATGAGAAGGAATCAGGAGGGCAGGAGCCTAAGACTGATTCCAATTCTGATTTTATATCAGAATTGCTGGTAGAGCTTCTAAAAAAAAAACACAGGTGCCTGCACATCGTGTACTCAGATTAAGATTCTGCAGATAAAGGATAAAACTCTTTTTAAAAAGAGAAAAAGTAAGCTACCACACTCAGGGGCTTCTGATACTAGATAAGATCAGTAACACACTACTCATCACGTGACTGCTTCTAGGTCCGGAACTGGCGCAAGTGCTACTTTTTTCAGATGACTTGCCTAAAGTCACAAAGGGAATAAAGGCAGGAGTTGGAATTTAAACTTGCATCATCCGACTCTCAAATCTTTCTTTCCTCTACACGTCAATGAAAGTACTGGCATAAAATTAGAGCGGTTATCCTAAAGATGATCTAGTTCAAAATATTCTTTTCTTTCCTTTTTTTTTTTAAGATAAAGAAATGAGTCTCAGGGCAGGAGTTGTAACCCAGTCAGAGTTATAGAGGAGTTACAGGCAGAGGTTGAACTAGAGGCAGACTCCTGGAACCCTAGTTTAGCTTTTTCTTTTAAATAACACTTAAAACAAGATGATTAAAACACGCTTACTCCTTGGAAGAGAAGCTGTAGCAAACTTAGTGCATAAAAATCAAAGATGTCACTTAGTCAACAAAGGTCCATTACAGTCAAAGCTATGGTTTTTTCAGTAGTCATGGATAGATGTGAGAGTTGGACCATAAAGAAGGCTGAGCACCAAAGAACTGATGTTTTCTAACTGTGGTGCTAGAGAAGATTCCTGAGAGTCCCTTGGATTGCAAGGAGGTCAAACCAGTCAATTTTAAAGGACATTAACTCTGAATATTCATAGGAAGCACTGATGCCAAAGCTGAAGTTCCAATACTTTGGCCACTTGATGCAAAGAGCTGACTCGTTGAAAAGGCCCTGATGCTGTGAAGGTCTGAGGGCAGGAGGAGAAGAGGGCGACAGAGGGTGAGATGGTTGGATGGCATCAAGAACTCAATGGCCAGGGGTTTGAGCCAACTCCAGCAGATAGTACAGGACAGAGAGGCCTGGCACGCTACAGTCCATGGGGTTGCAAAGAGTCGGACATGACCTAGTGACCGAACAACAACAAACACAAAATGGTATGTACTTTCTTTTTTTTTTAATTTGGCCACGCTGAATCTTAGTTGTGGCATGTGGGATCTAGTTCCCTGACCAGGGAATGAAGTCAGGCCTCTTCATTGGGAACTCAGAGTCTTAACCACTGGACCACCAGGGAAGTCCTCAGTTCAGCTTTTTCAATACACATATTCTGTCCAAGTAAAACACACATTCTTCTCTTTCAAAAAATATTCCAAGTTGTCTCTTGAAACAAGAGTATTCTGACTCCACCCCCAATGGTATCTTCAAAAGCATCGCACTTCCTACTAGGTAGAAATTAGCCAAATACACAAAATACACAGGGGGCACAGGTAGTTATGCTACATATAGTATAATCCCTTTTTAAAAGTAAAAAACCTTTATGAAACAAATTCTTCATCTTTTGTAAATTAAAAAAAATTATTCAAAACAATAGTAATAACCTTGTAGCACCATTTTCCAAACATAAAAAAGACTCTAGACTCACACTGGTGTCAGGTGATGGGTCTTCTGAATGCAAATGCTCTGTGAAAAATTAAGAAAAATAAAAGGCATTCTCCTGACTGGACAGCAGAGGGAGAAGGAGGAATGGACTGGCCATGGGACGATGGGAAGCCAGGCTAAGGAAGAAGGGGCTGCCCTTTATAGAGCTTGACTGCTGGCCACAGACACGGCCTTGTTTACGGAGAAGACACCTATAAACAAATCAGTAACGATCCCAACTGACAAGCTATGGATGGACACCCCCAGCAAGCCCAAGCCTGACCCAGAGAACTGTCTCCAGAAATTTACAAACAATATTTCAACCTCTGCTTATTTTCAGGTTGGCAGGAGGGAGATGGAAAGAAAAACAAAACACACCTGATCTCAACCAGAACAAAAATAAAAAATGAGTTTAGGAGACTAAGAGTGAAAACCAAAATGCAAATGTAGCTAAGTTTTGCCCCAAAGTAGAAAGACAACTTCTTTAAAGCACAGAAAGTACCATCCTTGAGATATAAAATCCTGAGAATCAAGCCAAGTGTGGACTTAATGAGTTTATCAATCTGCTTACCAGGAATTAAGACACAAATGAGATTCATTAGAAAGAATCAGTGAAGTGGCCATTTGCTTTCTCATTTAACCTAGCTGCTATCCTTATTGATCATCAAACCTTCTCATTTACACTCCCATCATACAAGAAGAATGATTAAAATGCCAGCCCTGATTCAAATAACTGATATATGGCAGAAACAAATATATTTCTATGCTTTCTAGAAAGATTAATAGTAGCTGGTGCTGGCTTGCCACGGGAGGATGTACAAACGTTCTATCCGATACATAAATCAAACGCAAAGCATATAGCATATTTTAAAGACTGCTGATGTTACAGTGATTTTAAATTACTCAGGTTCTGGAATAAACTATGCAGATCTTGACTAATGTGGTAATGTATTCTGGAGCTTCTCTTGTTAATTTAATGTTATAAGGTAATGGCATTAACTGAAAGACGGTCTGAGGAATTAAGTGAGAAAATAAACATATTTGAAATCAAGGGTATTTTATTTTTAACCCATACTTTATTGATGAATAGTCTGATCATTTCCATTGTATTTCGCTGTGGTTAAGATTCTTTAATATGCTTCCCTGTACACTCTTTAAAAAAACTTTTTAATTTTATTATTGGAGTATAATTGCTTTACAATGTTGTGTTAGTTTCTGCTGTACAACAAAGTGAATCAGCTAGGGATATGTTTTTATAATGAGTTGTTTGCTGGCTTGGGCAGATTCATTACAAAATGGTTCCATTAACCATCGTGGTTTAGTAGATTACAATGATACTTTGTTTTTCGTCCCTTCAAAATTAAATTGAATGGAAAAGAAAAACTGAACGAAATGACAAAAGAAATGGAGGGGCAAATAAATGAAGAAGGAGAACAGTGTGATTTGTAATGTCAAATGAGCAGTGGCTGAATCAGAGATGCCCTAATGTACCAAAAACTATTTACAAGTTTCCAACTTGCTGGCCACTAAAACCAGCAAATATGCAAAAATCAGTGGTATTCAGAGTTAAGTAAAGCAGAATACTGGACTGGAAACCCAAGAATCCAGGTGAACTTCTCAATCCTGCTCTTGGTTGGTACCTGCCTACCTTTTCAGGGACATGGTAAACATGGCCTGAGAGGCGCATGTAGGTTTGAAAAGCACTTTGTAAACTGCTCTCCTGCTTTTGAGTGCCAGGTACTACCATCCTCCACCCTCTCCCCCTCCTCATCCTTAACCTCAGGTCACTTCCTGTTACATTTTGGTCACTGTTTAAAACACATCTGTGAAATCAAGTGATCTGGGTACAAGAAGACACTTCAAAATATTATTGGTAGAAATAACTCTTTGAAAAAATGTGCAAATGGCTTTTATACCTGTTTAAGAATGGTGAACTGAGCACTGTGATTCACAAAGACAGTTCTGAATTCTGGATTCCCTTCCAACAACCCCAATCATTTTGATCACAGAACACACAGTTTCATGAGAGCCCAAGATCATCGCTGTTGCAACATACACAAGCTTTTCCATCTCAGTGAAACAGAGAGAAAGTAGAAGTCTGGTCCTGATCTTTTTTCAGAGGGTCAGAATACTCTGTGCATAAACACATCATGTTGGCAAGAGTCAGGGGAACTACCAATCTCCTGCCCATTGTGGGGGGTAATCAGTCAAGATTGGCCACAAACACTGACCCAGGAAATATTTCTCAGTGTGAGGTCCTGGAAGTTCTGGTGGGACAGGGGTGGGGGGATGGGGGTGCTGACAGGGGAAAAAGAAGAAAGTCAACTGTCTCAAGATTTATTTCGAATACCTCACTTCTCTGAGATTCTTAACCACTTCATCAAAATGTGGGTATGCTGAGATGTTTTTAATATGATTCATGGAACTGTTGCTCCCACCAAGGGAAATAATAATCACGTGTCCATTCATTTATTATCTGTTCATGCATGAACACCTAGCAGGAGTCAGGTACTATGTTAAATGCCAGGGACAACTGTCAACATGCAGACATGGGCCCTGGCTTTAAGGATATTAGATTCTAATGAAAAAGGGAAAGCAACAAAGAAAAATAAGAAAATGTACAAAACAACGGCTTGCGATAATAATGACTATGATAAAAGCTAACAAGAAATGGAGTGATGCAACAGGGATTACACAGGATTGCTGGGGGCTACTTTAGAGAAATAATCAGAGAATCCCTCTCTCAGGAGGAGACTTGAGTGAGACTGAGCCAGCCAAGTGAAGAGTTGGGGAAAAGTTTTCCAAGCAATGGAAACAGAAAGTGCAAAGGCCCTGACACAGAAGGGCTTAGAGAACTGAAGGCATCACAGAGAAGCCAGGTGGCCAAGCACACTGAGGAAGGGAGAGGAGTGTGAGATGAGGCTGGAAGAGTGGACAAGAGCTACATTTCACATGCACGCTGTGCAGACCAGGTTCAGGAGACTTACAGGATAAAGGTTTTCAAATCTTAACGGGTTTTAAAAGGCACAGTTTGATTTACGTTTAAAGGAAATTGAAACAGAGCAGGATACTATGGTTCTTTCCCTCCAGGTCTTCCACCTGTCTTTTGTCCATAGAAAAACTTTAGTCAAAGATTAAGTTTAATTGGAGAAGTGAGAAAATGCAGAAGCAAATGAAAACAATCAAACAGAACCAAAAATATTAGTTTAGTCACTAAGCAAAATCAGGGACCTTGAGGTCTTCCTCAATGGCTACAAATAGCATTTGGAGCCATATCCTTTGAGCTGTTTTATAAACACTGAAACCCTCATCAGATGGAATAAGCTAACTACCTGATGATCAGAATGTAGCCATGACATAGGCTGCCACAATTCTGAGAACCGGCCTCAAAAAAACGGGAATAAACTGACCCTGGAACTGAAAACTAACTGCCTTTGAAACAATCAAGATGACACTGATCAGACCGCTGCATGACCAATTTTAAGACGACAGTGCTATTTCCACATGTAGCCTCTTCTCTCTGCCTATACACCTCCTCCTCCTGCTATAAAAGTTCTGGCCCACTGAATGTCAGTGGGGGAGGGGCAGGTGGGACTCGGCCTCTGGACTTGAGTCCACCCTCCCTCAGCTTGCCCGCCTCCAAAACAAAGCAAATTTTCCTTTCCACCAGCCTTGCATTTTTATTGGCTTTTGAGTCTCGAGCAGCTGGATCCCACTCTCAGCAACAGTATTACCCCATGTGCATGCCCTTTGTATAAACACATAATGTATAAACATAACCTTTAGTCTAAAGAGGCTAGCATTTGGAGAAATCAGAAGGCATTTTGAATGCATTTCCCAGTATTTAAATAAAAATGATCTTAAAGGAGTAGACATTTAGAAAGCCCCAAAGAGCCACCTGATAAGCAGTATATATAACAATGGATGTAAGGTTTTAAAAAAATGAAACAAAATAAATCTACATACCTCCTCGTTGCACCAATAATGTGACCTCACTTCCCTTTGGACATTCGATGAGCATGTCCACGACTTGGTTGTGAGTTAGGGCCTGCACATTCTTCTTATTAACTTCCACTATAAGATCCCCTTCTTTCAGGCCTCGGCACCTTGGACTGTCAACAATCTGTTTCACTCTTTGGCCGCCACCCCCAGGACTGTCCGCGATAGTAAAACCAAAACCCATTGGCCCTTTCACTATATGAACAGTTATGAGTTCTGGCTGAGTGGCTATGGAGGAAGCCAAAGAGACAGTGTCAGTGGGGTAACCATGGGAACCATTTGAAGCCACATCCGCAGGGCTGCTTGGCCTGGCATCCTTCATACTGCTGACTTTGCCTGTTTTACTACTGTGACTAGCTGGCGAGTCATAGGTCTCTTGCCCATTCACAATAATTGGTTCTTTATCCAGAATGGCCACCGAAGTCACTAAACTCGTGTTGGGGTCATCTGGGTCAAAGGGTAGTGGATAACCTCGGCAGAGTTCAAGGTCCACGCTGGCACCGATGGGAATGGACTGGAAGATTTTCACAACTTGTGCATGCGTGTGTCCCAAAACACAGGTGTCATTCACGCTCACAATTACGTCTCCTGCAAAAGAGTTGGGGATTAAGAACACTGCCCAGGAAAGTCTATCGATTTTATACTATAAAATCCTACCAATAAGAAGTTGAACTGAAATTGGATTAGGGGGTGATACTGCAAGGCACGAAAAGACAGCTGCTACTACTTTGTTTATGCTAATAAGGCATTCTTGTAGCATTTACCGGCTTCCCTGCTAATGGGAGTATAATGATCATTGAAAGAACATTTGAGCTTTTTCGTTAAAAAAAAAAAAAAAAAAAAATCACTGCAGAATACCAAGTTGAGAATTCATTCATTCAAATGGATCTGCATTTTTAGTAAATTACTCCTTTACTATACTCATCAGCACCCTAACAGTTACCCAAAAGGGAAAATGTTAAAGCAGCTTCAAAGGTTTTCATCTATACCAGGGAACACATTTACGTAGTACAGTAAGCTTGCTCATTCGCCAAGTTTTTAAAGGACAATGACAAGCTCAAGAAATCATGGTGTTGTCTGGTCCTGACCACAGAGGACCATGTGGTGTCTCATACCTGTTTCCATCTTGCCATCCAGGGCGGCAGGACCATCTAGGACCAAGCTCTTGATTTGTAGAAACTCGTCAGGTTCATCCCCTCCAACAACTGTGAAGCCAAAGCCACGACTGCTTTTCCGCAGCTTTGTGTGAATGAATTTGCCTTTCAACTCTGAAGGGTTTCGTGTAAAAAAGGGTTTGCCTGCATCAAAACAAGATGTGGAAGGAAGGTCACCATGAGTGAAAAGATGAAGTAAATAAGAAATGATACAAGTTAGAGATCTCTCTCCAAACTCCTGTGCTGGGGCATGGGGGCACAGAGGTGTTTCAATAAAGCCCTTCTTGATTTCAGTTATAAGGGAATTCCCAGACCCTTTAGTGTAAGGAGGGGGCTAGGGTTCACTGTGTGTCAGCACAAAGATCAAAAGAAAATATAACAGAAGGATGACATTGGTGTCCACTGTCTGACACAGATCCTTGGTCTTGTTTCATGTAGTTTGATAGCAACTGATCTGCTATGAGGCCCTTCAAAAAAAAAAATGGAGTGGGTCTTTGCTTTGTGTCTTTTGTTTTGTTACAGATTATATTTTCTACTATGGCTTCCAGTGTATTGTTTTGAGTTTGGCTCCCATTTGTAGAGTCAATTACACAATAACTTTTCAAAGAGAAAACTCATTCTGAAAATAAACAGATGATACCAGGAGACATAGTATGGTCACAAAGAATAACTCATATAAATAAAAAATGGAGAATCATGGGACTTCCCTGTTTGTCCACTGGTTAGGAGGTCTTCCCTGTGGCTCAGTTGGTAAAGAGTCTGCCTGCAATGCAGGAGACCCGGGTTCAATCCCTGGGTCGGGAAGATCCCCTGGAGAAGGAAATGACAACCCACTCCAGTATTCTTGTCATGGGGAATCCCATGGATGGAGGAGCCTGGTGGACTACAGTCCACAGGGTCACCAAGAGCCAGAAACAACTGAGTGACTAATACACACTCTCTAAGACTTCACCTTCCAGTGCAGGGGCCTGGGTTCATCCCGCATGCCCGGGTGTCTGAGAAGATTGTACACGCCCCAGCACAACTAAGCCTGTGCACCACAACGGCTGAGACCATGCAACAAATCACTGAAGCCTGAACAACCTAGAGCCCGTGCTCCAGGACAGGAGACACCACCACAATAAGGAGCCCACAAATCGCAACTAGAGAGCAGGCCCCCGCTCGATGCAACGCGAGAAAGCCCATGCACATCAATGAAGATCCAGCACAACCAAAAATAAATAAATAAATAAACAGAGCATCGCTATTTTAAAAATTAAAAGGAGTCACTATTTTGAATTGAATTCTAAATTCAACTGATTTTTCCTGTCCATTTGCATCATTTAACAATTTGTGAAATAGCCTAGGTATGTCCAAAATCAGTTGTCTCATTAAAAATAAATTAACACATATACAGCTAAATAGCTTCTAAACATTTAGTGAATTCTCTTGATAACATTCACAAACAACATTTTATACACAAACCCAATATTTTATTTTGAGTTTGGGCCTTTCTCTGTAATTGAGAAGCTCAATTGAATTTTCCTGATTATTCCAAAGTAGTGAACATCATTCTGGGCTCAGACTCTTTCAGCTCTCCTATTATACTTCCTGTCTCCTGCCCTTGACACAGCTTCCCCATATGCCCTATTACTTTACTACCAAAAATGCTATCTAAAAAAAGGAGAAAAGAATCTCCATGTCTCCATATACCCCTGCACTAGGAGGCTGGCACACAGGAAGGCAAGTTATTTTTGGTTAGCTACATCTAAAAGGTCTTTTTAAAAAGGTCTCTGGGAACACATACAATTTTTAATTGCACATTTCAAAAGTCTCTGGCTCTTAAGAAGGCTTTTTTAAATTGCCTGGAGTCACAGGTCTGCTCACTAACCTCCTCCCCTCTACTGTAGTCCCAAGGCTGGCTGGAAGCACGACAAACTACAGTCTTGTCACCATGGCAAGACCGAGCTGGATTCACCATGTGAAGGCATCTGCCAAAGCACCAGGGAAGGGATGTCAAGCTCAGTCAGGGATTGTACTGAAAGAGTTGCCATGGCAATGACTAGATGGAAAATTGAGAACCATTCAGATAACCCCCGAATTTCCCTTTATGGGATATGCGAATAACAGCTATTCTTGAAGCAGAGGCTACTAGGGAAAGCTTTAAGGAAAACACATATTTCACTTAGGCAAAGACATCAATAACCATCAACTTTTCAGTGAGACACTCTCTGACCCCTTATTAAATACTGCAATATCTCCTCCAGCATTCACAATCCCCCCTACCTGCTTTATTATTGATCTCAGCATTTATCACCATCCTACATGGGATACAGCTTACTCACTGATTGGGAGTTTTTTCTCCCTCTCCCCCATACCCCACTGCAGGAGAGGCACAGCACATGCTCACACGTACAACACTAGAACCAACTCCACAAGGATTCCTGATTGCACGTCCAGAGTGTAAATAAAACATGGCCTGTTTCATTGCGTGTGCTCCAAAAATGTGTGTTGAATGAACGAATAAGAACACAAAGAAATGGAATTTAACGTGTCTTTGAGAAGGCTGCAAGAGGTGGCTGGGTGTGTAAGTTTTTCACCCTGATTATAGCAAAGTTAGAAAATGTAAAAATCTGGCAGTTTATCTAAATGAATATTTTAAAAAGCCATTAGCATATTTTGAGTTGAGAATGCTTTCAGCTTAAAAGAGACATGAAGAGGACTTTGAAATTACACACTGACTTTCTGTTTCAACATTTAACTAGGGAGGGAAGATCAGAGGGTTCCACATTTATGCACATTTTATTACGTTTTATTTACAGGTAGGTCATCAGTTACTGTAGCTTTGGAGAAGTGCTTTTCTATATACAAGCAGTGGAATGAGGAGCTCTCTGCTGCAGCCTGGTGGCACATGTAATTTTCTAAGACAGGCTAATCTGCTGACTAGTCACCAGTTGTAAGATCTGGTGAGGTGGAAGGATCACCTGGGTAGCTTTTTTTTTATGTATTCATTTCTAGGGCCTGCCCTGGATTCACTGAATCTGGAACTTCTGGGTCTCGGCCCAAAAACATCTACTCATGAACAACCTGTAGCTGCCTGCTTCTCCGCCAAGTTGGCACTATTCTTTGAACTAGTGTGTGAATACCATAGAACAGTGTTGCCCCAGAGTACTTCCTGTGACACAGGAAATGCTCGGTATCTATACTATCCAATACAGCAGCCGCTAGTCAAAAACGAGGCTTTCCTGACCCCTTGAAATGTGGCCAGTGGAAACAAGAAACTAACTTTTTTATTTTTTAAAACTGGAATTAACTTGTATTTAAAAGGTAACATGTACCCAGTAGCATCCAAACTGAATGGCATACATTAAGACGATGAGGTATCCCACAAAATAAAAAAAAAAAAAAAACACAACAAAAAGGTTTAAGTCAGAAGTTAAACTGTTCCTAAGGACACCCAGGGTTCAAATCTGTGCTCTACTACTTCCTGGCTGTGTGTGAATTACTAAACCTCTCTCTGCCTGAGTGTCGGGTGTATAAGTGGAGATAATGAGGGTACTAACCTCACTATTTACACGATAGTTGTAAGAAGGAACGGTGACAGGTAACATAGCTGAAGTGCTCAAGGAGGTGCCCTGATGCATAAAAAGAGGTTATCAATGTAGGTTATTATTTTGTTGATGGTGGTGGTGAAATGGGTAGGGTGAAGGGGTAGCTGCAAAATCTCTGAGCATAAAGCTGGAAGCTGGAGAGACTTCCCAAGAGCAAATCTCTTTAAAGTTAACATTTTCTGAGTTTGAGAAGGATACTCTCTTGATCAGAGGAAAGTTCAGTTGAGCAATGAACTCGGCAAAATTAATACCAAACAAATCTAACCCTATTAGCTACACAGCTTCTTCCTGAGAGTACTGTCAGGAACACAGACCAGGATGCTTAACAGGTACACAGGGAACTCAGAGTTGTAACCTATGGTGATAAAGCCCAACTTAATGTTTCTTACAACTGTAGCTTGGAGTCAGAGAGTATGGATTTAAACTGGCTTCTATGGTATTGGTTATACTTTGAAGATTACGATTATGCTTGAAAGACAACAATCAATACAGAGACTATAGAGTAGAAAGTTTTAAGAATAGACTATTTCCCACAGGGAGTTCAGTGAGCCTCTCCCAAACTTCAACCACTAGGGAACCCAAGAAGATTAAAGAAGAAAGGGGAGGGGGGGAAAGAAAGAGAAGAATCTGAAATAAAGTTCCTCATACAGATCAATACTGTCTGGACTCTTAACTCAGTTGGTGCACAAAGCATTTGACACTCAGAATCTGAAACTTTAAAGCTCTAATTTATTTAATCTCTAAGACAATCCTTTAAGGAAGCCAGGCTGTTTATCATGGGTGTACATACGTTATTTCACACAATAATAAATTTAGCAGAGAGGATGAGATCTAGTTCAGGATATCCTACAGTGGAAAAACAAAACAAAACAAAACACAGTCTCATACCTCCATGGGATTTAAAGTCTGAAGAGGAAACTTGCTAAATAACTGAACTCAAATGAACACTAATTACCAACTGTTAAATTCTATAAATGAGAAGTTTGACATGGGAAGAGTGAATAGGACAGAATCCAACAAAAACCTTAGATGAGCAGAAGTTGGCAAAGCAAAGAGTGGGAGGAAAAGACAGCTGCAAACAGAGAACAGCATATGCAAAGACCCTAATGTGGTCCACAGTTTCAAGGATTCAAGGAATTAACAAGAGGCTCAAGGAACTGAAAAGTTGGTGTAGTTAACTTACCATGAGAGAAAGAAAGAAGACAACATGAAGTTGAAGAAGGAATTTTATACTTTAAAAATACAGAGGAGACCACAATCCTGTTGATATTAATTTATATATCATTATCTTCTATGTTTTGTCTGTATTAAAAACATTACCACCATTAAATGGTATCAAACTATTTTATACAAGTTGATATTAACACTAATCTCATGATAATATCAGCTAAAAGGGAAATAATTTTTCTTATAAAAAAATGGAGGAATGAAAATTAGGGAAAAGGGGTATCTTCCCTATCTTTTAATATCTAACACATTTATATCTTTAAAAATGTAGAGAGAAGAAAAGACAAATTTTACAGCTTTTTATTGGTTCTGTAACATACTCCCCAACACTATTAAATATGATGTTTATTCTATTTTTTTATCTAAAAGAAAAAAGCTAAAGAAAAAAAATCCCCAAATCTTTTCTATCCTTTAAAAGTAATGAGGCCTGAAAGTAGCAAGATTCTGAGCTTCCAATTTTCTGTAATGAAGCTCAGTAGGGATGCATACTGTTTGTGAATGTAAATAAGTGAGAGCCAATGAAACGTTGGAATACATGCATAAATGCCCAAACTGCAACAAGAACAGAGGTTAGAGTGTAAAACACAGTAATATCAAACCATTTTACATTTACAAGAAAATCTTACTCAAAAGCAAATACATTGACTAGAATCTTAAAACATGCAGTGCTGAATTTTCAATGTATCTTATTTAACACAGTATTAAATGTGTGTGTCTTCTAAATTTAGGGTTCACAACTCAACATGATTTTGCATACCACCATCCCCCCACTCCCAGCAGCATTTGGCAATATCTGGAGACAGCTTTGTTTGTCACATTGGGGGAGGGTTTCTCCTGGCACTGAGTGGGTAGAGAGGCTGGGAACATTGCTCATTCCCTACCATATATACAGGTCAGCCCCACAACAAAGAACTATCTTGGAACAACCCTTTGGAAAGATCTGGGAATTATCAGATTTCATTTTTTAAAGTTTCTTGAAAAAAATTAAACTTTTGAGTCAAACTAGGATGCAATTATAAAAACACTTTACCCTGAAGTGGAGCTTCTCTGGCTGGCTCCGGATTACTTGGGGGGTGGTTTGGAATAGCAGGAGGCACAAGCGATGAATGATCTTCTGTCCATTCTACAATGAAAACAAGAAACAGTTTACTGTTTTCCTTCCAATCACTGGTCACCTTACTCAGGATTCACCACCTTCTTCATTATAAAACTACCCAAACCAATAAAACCAGAAGCAGAGAGCTTCACTTGAAAAGAAATTGGTATCTGATGCTATTCTATGTAGGGCTTCCCAGGTGGCGCTAGTGGTAAAGAACCCCCCTGCCAATGCAGGAGACATAAGAGATAGATGTGGGTTCGATCCCTGGATCAGGAAGATCCCCTAGAGAAGGGCACTGGCAACCTGCTCCAGCGTTCTTGTGTGGAGAATCCCATGGACAGAGGAGCCTGGCGGGCTACAGCCCATATGGCTGCACAGAGTAGGACACCACTTAGCACACCTACTCTGTGTTAAGGTCCCTCCCTGTGTGTGTGTGCGTTTTTGTCTCTTTCTCCTAAGACCTCTGAGGACAGAACTAAAACCAATAAAAATACAACCAATAATATCTCCAGTTCTCTCTGGCTGCAGAGTTCAAAGTGAGATCAAGTAAAAAAATATCAGAAAAGATATACAGTAAACTAAAGCAGGCCCAATAAGGCAGAAACTTCTATAATTCATCTGAGACTTGGCTGGGCAGCTGAAGTCTGCTTGGCTGGGGCAGTAAAGGTAGGTTTCAGGAGTTTGGTAAGGTGCTGTCCCCTATCATATCTAAAACCCGAGGGGGACCCATTACAAAAACCCCCGAGTCCTAACTAGTCTAAGTTTACGAACTAAGGGTAGTCTCGTTCACTTTGAAGACCAAGAAATAACTCACTGTGAATGAATCTTAAGAATCATTAAGATTCATTTGTGAGTTTATGTACACAGTCAACTGTGTACATATAGTCAATTTTATACTCATTTTTCAATTGTACATTCTCATTCCCCAAATTCATAAAAATATTTCTTAAAATTTTTAAATAGAAAAGAGATTAAGGTAGAAAGGAGAACTTCTCAATAGCTGAGGGCGCGCGCGCGCGCGCGCGCGCGTATGCACACACACACACACACACACACACACACACACACACTCTCTAAAATACAGCCTATGGCCGTGGTTGGCAAACTATGGCTTACAGGCCAAATTGGCCCCCATGCCTATTTCTATCAAGCTTGCAAGTCAAGAACGGCTTTCTAAATGATTCAGAAGAATATTTTGTTGACACATAAATTACATGACACTCAAATTTCAGGGTTCAGTGTTTCAGCCACATACATTCGTTTACAGTCTATAACATATTTCATACCATAAGGGCAGAGATGAGTAGCTGTAATAGATGCTGTAAGAATAGAAAAGCCTAAAGTGTTTATTATCTGGTCATTTACAAAAAAGTTTGCCAACTTCCATGCTATGGTCTATATTTATTAAGTTCAATATGATAATAAGAGAAGTACTGAATTTTATATTCATATAAAAGGAGCAGTAAACCTAATATTTTTAAAGACTGCAATGAAAAATGAAGAACAATCTAAGCATCTGCTAATACACAGATGGCTAAATGAAGTAAAGAGATTCATAAAAGGAATATTATGCAGTCATTAAAAATCCCAAGGTAAATCTATATTAAGCATCCTTGAAAAGGTGCAAGAGATATATTTAACTGAGAAAAATAGGCCAGAAAACTAATATGTATGTAAATACAGAATGTATTCATATACATAAATTATGACCTGGTGTTTGTTAAAATCTGCATATTTGTATATCCCCAGAAAATTTCTGCACATTGCTTATTGCTGAGAATAGAATGGGAGCCAGCAGGGAGATGCAAATGTTCTCCACTTCTGAACTGTTCATGTTTTTGTGAAGAGCACGAAGTAACTTTTACTTTTTTGAGAGCCCCGAAAATTACCAGCTTTGTCTGATGCCTGCTGCTGCTGCTGCTAAGTCGCTCCAGTAGTGTCCAACTCTGTGCGACCCCAGAGACGGCAGCCCACCAGGCTCCCCTGTCCCCGGGATTCTCCAGGCAAGAACACTGGAGTGGGTTGCCATTTCCTTCTCCAATGCATGAAAGTGAAAAGTCAAAGTGAAGTCGCTCGGTCGTGTCTGACTCCTAGTGACCCCATGGCCTGCAGCCTACCAGGCTCCTCTGTCCATGGGATTTTCCAGGCAAGAGTACTGGAGTGGGGTGCCATTGCCTTCTCCGTCCCTGATGCCTACATGCCTACAATTAAAAGTTAGTTCCATACCCTGCACATCTTCTTAAAGTGCTAGCAGTGGTTTGGATTTAGATACAGGACACGACTGAGCGACTTCACTTTCACTTTTCACTTTCATGCACTGGAGGAGGAAATGGCAACCCACTCCAGCATTCTTGCCTGGAGAATACCAGGGATGGTGGGGCCTGGTGGGCTGCCGTCTATGGGGTCGCACAGAGTCGGACACGACTGAAGTGACTTAGCAGCAGCAGCTGTGCAAAAGCTCCCGGGGACAAGGGAATTTTGTCACCATCAGAAATGTTCTCCAATCTAACAACAGCCCCTTTCTAAATCCGAGTGGAGATTGGGTGCTTTTAAACTGGGCCCCCCACTTTAGCTGTCTGGGTTCAGGGTGTGGACTCTAGCAGAGGTTCTGCATCACTCCCCACGCTTCCAGGACATTGAGTTCCTAGCACCACACAGGACATGATCCTCGTGGCCTCTTCTGACCACACGGGGGTGTCAGTGCCCAGGCTTTGCCTGGAGCTTCTGGCCCACAGATAGAGGGAAAGCCAACCTTCTGGCTGCTGTTGCTGTTGCTGTTGTTGTTGTTGCTGCTGCTCCAGCTGCTTCTTCCGTTTGGCTTCTAGAACTGGGTTCTCATATTGTGTCTTCCTGTTGATGTGGCTGGAACAGAAGGCATATTGCACTCAGTTAGGAAACATTTTGTCCCACAAGCAAAATGCCAATCAGGCCAAGTTCCCTTGATTGGACCTGAGCAAAGCAGGTGGTTGAGCATTTTGTGTCAAAAAGCACAGTTAGGAAGATACAATAAAAATAAAAATGAATGGTTTCCACACATTGACTGCTTATCTGTACCAAGTATTGTACAACCAGTTTTACATGTGATTTATTTTAAAAATCTCCAGTAAATGCCAAGATGAAGGTCCTATTTTTATTGTTATTTTGTGGATAAGGAAAATAAGTTTCTGAGCAGTTAAGTAACAGTTGACCTAACAAAACAGAGCTAGTCAGCACTAAGGAGGCTTCAAGCTCAGCATGGTCAGCTCTCAAGTCCCAGGACTGTAAACACCGACTCTCCCAAATGTCCAAAGAATCACGTGACAAAGGACATTTCTTTAATTCAACAAGAAGTCAGTTACAGAATTATTTTAAAATGGAGCTGAAAGTGGATATGTGGTGTTGTCTGTAACATGTAGTGCCAGAAACTGCGTGTAACTTTCTACAATACAGTTCATGGAACCATAAGCACCCTGCCCCCCAAAGATCAAGTTAAAAGAAGGACTATACCAACATCTGTCAACTATTTTGATCAATAGGCATGGAGTCAGGATTCAAAGTATAAGCCCTAGGCAAAAAGATTTCATCCAAATGCAGCTAACCTAAGCAAATGTGATGTGTTCAAAGTGACAAAGACCCAGATACTTCAGATGGCTCCAAAATGAATAAGGGCAAGGAAACATAAAAATACACACACATACATTACAAATATATATATGAATCCAAAGCACTTTTTTTTTTGCCATTCTTATTCAGTGTATATATATGTAGGCTCCCCTGTTGGCTCAGCAGTAAAGAATTCGTCTGCCAATGCAGGAGACCTGGGCTTGATCCCTGGGTCAAAAAGATCCCCTGGAGAAGGACATGGCAACCGACACCACTATTCTTGCCTGGGAAATCCCATGGACAGAGGAGCCTGGCAGGTTACAGTCCATGCGGACACAAAAGAGTCAGACACAACTGAGAAACTAAGCAACGATTACGATATATGTATATATACACATATTACATCAACACATATATATACAGGCCTACACATATTTTTTACCTCATCAAAATCATATTTCATAAGAAGTTTAGAAATATTCCTACTCTGTGATTATTTAGAACTCAAAATACTGTTTTCAAGCCAGGCTTTATTTTTTAACAGTTTCCCTGGAAGCTCAGCTGCTAAAGAATCCACCTGCAATGCGGGAGACCTGGGTTCGATCCCTGGGTTGGGAAGATCCCCTGGAGAAGGAAACGGCTACCTTCTGGTACTGGAGAATTTAGAAAGTTTAAATGAATAAGTAATCACTGAGAATCTCAGACCTGAGCAAAACAGGGCAAAACAATAGGCAAAGCTGATGCTCTTCCTGAAGATAAACAACTCATACTCATATGGTCTATTGAGTAGTTGCTTTTCGCATTCATTCAAATAATACCTATTATTAAGTACCTGCCATAGACCAGGACTATGTTTGGCTCTGGCAATACCGTAGTAAACAGAAGACATGTTGCCCTCAGGGATTTTATTCTATATCATCATCAGATTTGCTGAATATTTTCTTATTCATTATTTTTTTCATTATAAGATTAATATAATGCTACTATTAGTACTTGTTTTTACCTTATCACAATGGCAAATTCTATTCAGCATAAATGTATATAATTACAGAAGAATGCAAACTAAAATGTGTCTTAATAGGCACTTACTCTACATAGTAGATACCATAGACAGGGTCTTCAATCTTTTCCCAACCAGCAGGCAGTTCTGAAAAATAAAAGAACATTCAGAGCAAGAAGAAGATATTCCTGAAGAGCCTAGAGATTTTCAACAACCAACTTAGTCAAAAAAAAAAAAAAAAAGAGTCATAAAAATACTGTCTTAAGTCCAAATAAAAATACTGTCTAAAGTTCAATTAAAAAGTGAGCATTATATTATCAGTGTTTTTCCACACAAAGAACAATTCTTTACTGATATTTTGTATAAGCAAAGGAAACTTAATATAATGCAGTCTTAAGTGCCTTCATTCTAAATCAACTATTAAACTAGATTTTAATGAAAATATATTTAAATTTTGCCTTGAATGCCTGGTTCCCATCCTAAATATCTGCAGTGTTCTCATTCTATTGCTAGACTGCCTTACCACACAAGCAAAAATGGATGAAAATAAATGTTCCTTTTCATTTTCAATGCAAGTCCCATTTTTGCTCTCCCTAGAATACATTAAAACTTGCATCTAATTTTCTCCTTGTTCCTAATTAAAATGCTACTAAGTAAATAAAAATGCCCACCTGGAGTTGAGTTCTTGAGTTGTACACACCTATCACTCAACTGGCTACATCTGGACAGGCCCAAATCTTCACCAGGCTGTGCCTATGAAAGCAGAAACATCGGTCCTGCTCTCCCAAAACTCTCCACATAACTGGGTATACTTCATTCCTTTAAATGCTAGTGGTAAAATGGTGCTGGGGAATATGCATGCCTTTCGGAAAACTCCTCTGTGCTCCACTGAACTTCACTTCATAAAGTTTCATATCGAAAGTTGCAACTCCGTTAACGAGGTAACAGAGGGTTCTGTCATAACAAGAGCTTATTTCCAAAAGCCCACTGCACCAGATGACCCTGTGAAAGAGCAGCTACGTGGTATTTTGTGTCACTGAACAATTTTTCAGGCAGAGCTGCAATTCTCAACTTAATTTCAAAGCCACTCTGCTCTGTGTGTAGTTGAGGCAAGGTGGTATAGAACACTGTACTCCAAAGCGAACCTTTATTCCTAGAAGGACACGTTAGGACTGACTTGAACTGAACATTACACTTGATTGAAAAACAAGACTTTAAAAAAACAATCCATGATTTTGTGGTCACCATTTGAAAATAGTGACCATTTCATCAGGGCTTAGGTTTTCCATAAGACACAAACAGTTCTACACTAAAATGGAGTCGTGCATGCACACACACACATGTGCAGACACAGATACACAGACACACACACACACACACACACACACACACACACAGGCTAATTACTCAAAGTTTACATTTTGCTCAGATTTGGCTGCACATCAAGAGACATTAATTTTATGGGTTTTGCTCCACATGTTATTTGTTTGCAAACAGAGACATGTTTTCCCCTCCCCCTTTCTTCACAGGCGTGGGGAACACTTAGCAGGTTCTAAAGAAGTCTGAATACTGGGAGACACAGCTACTAAAATGCAAGGCAGGTCCAATGTGCAGATGTTGACACAACTTGGCTTTTTTATACGCAGTGTCTTGTGAAGTGATGCGAATCAAATGCCTGGGAAGTGGTTTCCCCTTACAATGCTGGAAATTACCATTTAAATGAAAACGAACCAGGAAAAATATTTCCAAAGAGCTGGGAAATCTGAAGATTAGAAAAATGCAAATTGGTGCCCAGGCATATGTTTGTGCTGGCACAGGGCAGAAGAGTGAGTGGGTATTAGGGGACTGACTGCACCTTGTTTAATGAATCAAACTTCTTTTCAAATTCGGCAGCCTTAATGTATGACCTAGGGACTTCGCTGGCAGTCCAGTGGTTAAGACTTTGTCTCCCAGTGCAGAGGGTCCGAGTTCTATCCCTGGTGGTTGGGGAGCTAAGATCCCATAAGACTCTGAGCCAAAAAACCAAAACATAAAAAAGAGAAGCAACATTGTAACAAATTCAACAAAGACTCTTTTTTAAAAAATGGTCCACATTTGGGGAAAGAAAAAAAAAAAAACTTAAAAAGATATATATGGCCTGATCATCTTTGGCTAACATAGGGAAAAAATTAAGAATTCGATCCATTCCATTACTTGTCAAACATTTGCTGAGTGCCTACTCAAACATTTGTTGAGTGCCTGAGGGTGTGCTAGACACCAAGGACACAGAGATAATTACAAGGGCACCGTTTGGGCAGACAATTCAAATATGGCACAGGGAGTGCTCTAATGGAGGTCCAAGAGGGCTTCAAGAAGAGAAGCCACCCTTGACTTAGCCGTGTCACCTACTCGACAACTTACATACTAGGGTTGAGACACGACGTTGGCCAACTGGTACTTGGACATTTGCTCTTCTGGGACAGATGAACAAACTCCAAAAATGGTCCAGCTTTTCAAGATAAAGCTCATTTAACACTGAAAAGATAGATCTCTCACTTCCAATGTGGTGATTAACTTAATAATAGGAATTCATTTCTGAAAGCTTAAAATAGAAATTGGTCATCGATTTAAAACAGGATGCTTGTCTTGCAGTGTGCCATTTGGGTCTAAAAAGTTGAAAATGGGAGAAAATACTGAAGCCTAAAAAATGATGACATTAAAATTTTTTTCTTACTCTAAAGTTACTTAAGAGAGCCACGCCCTCGTGTCTAACAACTGTCAGACCTCAGACCAGTCTGGACAAGATATCACTGAGACTGAAGGTGGCGAAGATCCTTTTGGGGTTGTCCAGATCTAAGGTATGAACCTTAGCCATTCTCTTTTCTATCTGCCTCATGTTCAGCTACTTACTAACATCTTGAAACCACACCTTTCCCCTAGATTTACCTCGAAGGTCAAATGTAGATTAAATAAGGTTTGAAAACCTTTTACATAGCACCTGGCACCTAAGCTTAGCTAATGGCAATTGTAAGAAAGGCCAAAAGGAGCAGGACAGATCCACGTGGCCTGTTAGCTTGCTGTTCCTACCACTAAAAAATTCACGCTGTACTAATCATCACCATGGAAGCGAATATGGAGCAGACTAATGTTCCCAGAGTTTTGTCAACACACAGATTAAAAGTCATGTTCACAAACAGAGATAAATTTCTAAACTGTGATTCAGTGTTGGCTGAGAGGGGACCTCACTTCTCTGTCTCTGCCTCCTAATTGGCTGCAGCACATGAATACTCTGTAATTCAAAAAGAAGCCTGTCCAAGTGCTTTTTGATTCTGGGGAGTTTACTACAGAAGATGTGATAAATTCTACAAACCCAAAGTGCATAATGGAGCTACCGATTCAGCACAAACAACAGAGCTCAGAAATGACAACTCTGTAAGCAAATGATCTGGGTCCAATACTCAAGCCCACAACCCCTACTTCTCAGACGCAGATTATAGAGAGGGTGTCCTTGTCACATCTAGAATCATATTTTCCAATGAAAACCTTGACAGTTGCTATTGTCTGAAATTAGGATCCTCTTATTAAGAAAATGGGCAGTGAGCTTGTCAAAAGAACCTGAAGTGAATGCAAGGAAAAAGTGTGTGTGTGTTATACAGAGGACACATACAGACAAAAACCAGGGAGTCCTATCTCTACCCACAAGGACACATTTGGGCCAACTCTGTAGTATACATGTTGCTCTCCTGTCCCATATTAGACACAAAAAGTATCACAAGGAAGAAGAAAAATGTCCAACAGGGAAGAACTGGTTAATAAATCAGAAAATTGGCAAAAACAATATGTGATCACAGGGACAAATACATAGTAAGATACAATATCATTAAGTTTTCTCTTAAGCCCCATAGGAGCTCGTCTTTACAGGTTAGGAATAGGAAGCTAAGAGAAGGTGAATGACTTCCCCAAGGTGACAGAGTCAGTAGGTGGGAGAGCCCAGAAATGAAGCCAGGCAATGTGCCTTGACCCCTGAGACAGCTTCTGCTTTACCAAACCATCTCCCAGAACTGTGGCTCTGAACATGAAAAGGGATACTATGCAGCCAGTAACACTTACTTTGCAGTCTTTAACAGCACAGGAATGTTTCCACAATGTTACAGGTATACCAAAAAAGAGGACAATTGATTTTTCCCTAAAAATGTCAACATTCAAGCTTCCAAGAAGCAAATAGGCTGCACCCCTGTGCACAGTGGAATTATCTCACCAGCCAGCTACACATGGTGGTGGGCGCTCACACACATCAGTCAGGCAGCCAGGGGCTACAGTCCATGGAGTTGCAGAGAGTCAGACACGACTGAGCACACACACAGAGTAGTTTAAACTGGTTCCACGAAGGACTGAGGCGCTCATTTTTCATCTGGAAAACCTAGTTCTGTCTTTTTCAACAATAATTAATATCACTAGATTAATATATTTTTTAACTTACGAAATGAGTTTCAAATTGTTCTATTACACAGGCTGAATCTCAAATCATTCCTACCACAATGACAACTTACTGTATGTCTTTAAAAATATATCTTTCAACAGTTATTGACCACTGTTGACATATCCACCAAAAACAACAGGATACGTTCCAAACATTAACAAAGATAGAGCAAAATTCTATTATATCCTGAGCCAACCATGATAAATCATCTTTATTTAGATAATAAAACATCAAACTGAACAAAACCCAATAATCTGTATTAAATATTTATATTATCGGTTTTTAAGGCAAACTTAAAAATGCTAGCCTGATTGAATAATCTCAGGACAGTTCTATTCATACTGATGTTAAATAATCTTGTTTTAAAAATATATTATTGTCAATTTTCCATCAGCCAAGGCTTTCAAGTGCAATTTAGCCAAAACTTGTGCTTTCCCATCTATCGTTTCATACATGCATCAGATGGAAAGCAAACTAAGTTTTATACCGTTCAAAGATGAACATTAAACGTTTAACTTACCAGGGAACATAATTCAATATGTTCCAACAGCAAAGATAAGAGTTTGGGATGATCAACTAATGTAAATTATTCCCAAACTGCAAGAACTCCGAGCAGTCAGACTTGATTTCTACTGACATACACATTCGAAGGACAGTAACACAGAAACCAGCATCTGGTTTTCAAGCCATTCACTACAGTTACAAACTCAACAAGTAGCCTGTGACTAACAATATTACACTAGGACTTAGCAACCATTCAGTTTATCAGTGCAACTGTTGTACTGCTGTTACTCTCCCTACGATCTTTTAATTCGTCTGGTAGATTTTTGTTTGTTTTGCTTTTCTATATTCCCCACGGAGAAAACCACTCATACCAAATAAATAATTGAGACTGAGATAGACTATAGGAGAGTTCAGGGGACATGGCAAGCATCTATCCCTCGGTTTTTTCTTAATCCTTAATTTACGAGAGTACTGATCTGCTAACTCTCATTCTAGCCCCAATTCCCTCAGACATTTTCTTTGTAGACACAATTTATTACAACTCTGTATGATGTCTGCAGTCAGACACATGAGTTGTATACGACTGACCTTTCGTGGCTAAGCCGGAATGAAAATCGTAATTGAAGAAGTTCAAACTAAAGAAACAGAGGGATTAAGCAAGTCACTGGAAACCAAAGCACCAGAGCAAGTCATGCAGGCTGGGAGGGTTTACCTAGTTCACTGTCCAGCTCCTCCGTATGGATCCCTTCTTCTCCAAAGGAATAGCAGGAATGAGACAGAAAAGAGAGAAAGAAAAATTCAGACACCAGCACCAAGGAAAGAAACTCCCTTCAAGAAAAACAGCAAACACATCACTTTATTTTGTCCTTACCTGCATTGTGGCTATTTCATTGGCTTGGCTACTCAACTCGAGACCTCAGTGTAAATCACAAAACGGGAAGAGCTGATACTGGCAACATAATTACATGGCTCATTTCCTTGCAAGTCAAAATAAGGTTTGATTGGTTGTAAAAGATGACAAACACCTTTGCGGTTTTTGGTGTTCTTACGTGGGAAGTCACTTATTACAGACCTTATTTCGAGCAAACAAAGCTGCTAGACCTTTCAATATTAGTCCTTTTAATCCTTCTATGATCCTCTAATCTGCGAGGCAATTATACTCACAATTAAAAAATTACTTAACCTATAAGTAATACTACTGCCTGAAAAACGGAAGGTGAGGTCAAACTGAGAACAAAGATTCTAAGATAAGCTATACTTTTATCTTTCAAAAGCAGTTAGAAAAATGAACTATGTCAGGATGATATACATCGGGGGGTGAGGCTTGAAGGCTGCCCTGAAAGGACGATTGGGAAGCAGAGTTTACTTTGTGTAAGATTTCTAAGTCAAGCAGCTCAGAAATATTAGAATGAAAATGTTCTCTGTAATTTCAATAAGCAAAACAAGTCAAGATCCTTTTCACTCCTGACCATCTCTTGCTGTCAGTAAAACATTTTGTGATAACTGCAAAGAGAACATAGGATACCATACAACAAGTCACTTCATACACAGTTATGGTTGTCCCCTCCACCATGAGCTAAACAAGCATGGGATCAAGGCAGCTTTCACTACTGCAGCGCTCAGTGCCCACTGGAGCCCTGGATATATAACAGGCACCAAATATTTCTCAAATGGATGAATAAACAAACAAACAAATGAATCGATTATTGACTTTAGTCACCAACTGCCAACAATAAGGTAATAAGGTGGTCGCTGGCACTGTTCCCTAAGAAGGGAATCTTAGTTACATAAAATCTTTCATGAAAATCCTCATTAGGATATTATTTAAAATATCTTTTGGGGCACTCATTCATTCCCTTAAAAATTCTTTAACGAGATTTACTATGTGCAAGTCCCTGAGCCGTCATCTGAACGTTATGTAAAATTTAAGGAAAAGACTTAGAGTGAAAAATGGCTAGAATTCAAGCTCGGCTAGAGTGGGGCTTCTCGTTTATTGTGTTCAACGATACAACTGACATTCCCAGAATGCACGTGACATACAAAAAGCATTCAACAATTATTCGTGGAATGTAAGAGCATTCTAAGAAGGGAGAACTGCACATCTAACTATCACAGAGCGGGAACTCAGTAAGGACTGGGGGTGATGGACAGAATGTGCGATGGAACTAGAGTCAGACAAGCTTAGAGGCTGAACCACAGAGAACTTGGAAAGACAAGCTTTGAACCTGGCATTCACTGAACAGACTGGAGAGCTACAGCATTAAACAGGGCTTGAGGCAGTGGTGATAAAGCAAACACATTTTAACAGACTGCTCTGAATACAGTGCAAGAAGGAGAGTGGGCAAGAGTGTGGGTCGAAGATCGGCATGACCTTGACTAGGATGGTATACAGGGTGAGGAAAATGGAGAATGAATTCCAGAGACGCCAGGGAGGCAAGGTGAACTCAGCTGGTAGTACTGACAGGGAATACTTTTAGAAGACCACATTTGGGTTGATGGGAATCATTAGTTGGGTTTTAATCAAAATGAATGTAAACTCTCTTTAGGACAAAAAGCATTATTAAATATTACAATACTGGCCCGGAGCTCACAAGCAAGGGAGAAATCGAATGGAACTAGTAAAACACAGAAATCACAACAAGGGTTATACACTGAATATCAAAATCCCAAATTAGTTTATGCTTTTTTGAGACAGGAAAAAGATAACAGAATGTTTTTTATATAATGTTATACTGTTACATTCAACATGCATATGACCTCTAGAGAGCAGAAAGAAACACAGCAACAGTACTGCAAAAGAACAATGTGATTCTTGTGACCTGATATAAACAACACAAGCCGGTTTTGTGGTAATTGGCAGGAGAAAAGGCAGATGTGGGAATGGATACTTGCCACTGTGGTAGAATCTGCCTGTATATACTAAAACCATTTGCGGTTTTACAGGCACACGGACATACATATAGTTTCTACCAGAAAAAGAACATATGAATTCTAACGGTGAAGCGACCATCACTAAGTGAACTGCACTGGATATGAATACATACTTGCTCCAAAGGGAATAATGTTCACACCAGTGACATGAACTCTAAGAATTAAAAATTATTAGAATGGCTAAAAAGAAAATTCAGTAATTGTATCAAAATTGTATCATTTTTCTCAGTAAAAGCTATTGGAGTCTTCTATTATCTATCAAATTATACTAACAGGCATGTTCATACATTCCCAGTATAATTATAATGGATAGTGAAACTGAAGATCTGATGGTAATAAGAGGGCCTAAAACAGTTTCAAAATCTCAGGCATCAAATGAAGATTACATTCTGTTCCAAGAAGTTTTATGGTTGGATGTATTTTATGTTCTTATCTTTGAAAACTGGTCACTTCTGTATCACATGTTTAAGAGAATGTGTGAACGATCATGATAGCCCATTATCCTTAAGCATGCAAAATAATGCATTTGCCCATGCCTATTTCTTTTCTTCTTTACGACTAAGCAATCAGAATAAAACGGGTCTCTCAGTTATGCCTCCTCAGTCAGAAGGATTTGTATTTCCACTTGAAGTTACTCAGATAAACATGAACACACAATTCTATGTTCATTTCATGCAATCTTACAATCCACATATATCCTGTAGTTTAAAGCTTTCACAGGATCATAATCATACTTTACTGGCTTATATTTTCAAACAAATATAAAGTTTATACAGGCAATAATTCTGCCCCATAGAATAATAAAGTTTCACTAACTTACAGTAAAATGTATATTCAATAATTATACTACTAATTCAAATGCCAGGAATGAATAATGAGTAGTAAATCACTCCATTTCCCTTTTAATTTGTCCGTGTCAAAGAGCAATTTTGGTAAAACAGGACAAATCAAAAGGGAACACACTTGTTCAACCTTAATTTCTTCTTCACTTTTGCGAAAGTAACTAGAAATTCCAAAGCCTTGAATTAGACTTTATTGACAGCTGAACCTTTTTTCTTTAAATTAACAGGAAGAGTGGGGCTAAGGGTAACACCTCAGCCTCTTTTGTGGAAGAATGTACTTTCTCGTATTTAAGATACACTCTAAGCCACACAGAGATTCCCAAACATAATAAGATCTGCTTTCTTAATGCTAAACCTGGAGAAACACTCAAATTATGAAGCATGAACACTTCAAGAAAAGTTTCTAATATTTTTTTCTCTAATACTGTCACAATATATGATTACAGTTCAGTAGGTAAGTGACCAAAGCATTTTTGGGTTCTAAATTTGTAGAGACTTTCTAGAGTTTTCTCCAAGTTCCTGAAGGGCTTCGGTTGCATCCACATCTGAATCCTTCCTGGCTGTGCTGCAGCTCTGTCTCTAAGAGAGAGCTGAGTACGTCTTTATGTTTAAACAAACTGTTCTTCTAAAACAATTGTAGAGATTTCTCTCCTGCTTTTGAAAACCATAATGCACTTACTAGAAACTGGATTACCTTTCAAAAACTCTTTGTTAGAAACCTGGCTGACCTTGCTACAACTCTGCACTTCCACTGCAAGGGGCACAGGTTCAATCTGGTTGGTGAACTAAGATCCCACATGCCATACAGTACAGGAAAAGGATAAAAAATAAAATAAAATTTGCATGTGTGAACAACCCCACTTAAACCCAGACTTTCTTAGCCCCTTACCATCATCTTCACACTCCTCCAGAGGCTTCTGCTGCTTGTTCAGGCACCGAGGGTCTAACCAAGATGTTGTTTTTGTGTTGTGGCTGAAATTCAGAAACAAGAAATACGTTTGAAAGGGTGGGGTGGGGGGTGGAATGTAAAAACTCAATGACAAAAGATTTAAACAGTCTTGAATATTTACTCTTCACTAAAGCAAAGATACTGTCAACAGTCAACTGAGGGCAAAAGAGAGCCCTGGAATAAGAAGCTTGGAGAGGCTGGACATGAAACCCTACTTCCTTCAGGAGGGTCGAGCCCAACCAGAGAAGTGTTTCAATAGACACCGTTTTCCTTCGATCAAGAGACAGATGATAGGCAAATGACTGGGCTGATTGACCTGAAGTAGATTTGGGACAAAATTCTGCTTGAGCAACCAGTCCATTCTATGCAAACTAAACAAGAGGATCAAAGAGCTACAAGTCCAACAGTTCAAGCTGCAAACCAAAAATGAAACAAAGAAAAAAAATTTTTTTCCGCAAGTGTAGGTAGTGAAGTCTTAAGTTTCAGTTCAGCTTAGTTCAGTTCAGTTGCTCAGTCGTGTCCGACTCTTTGCGACCCCATGAATCGCAGCATGCTAGGCCTCCCTGTCCATCACCAACTCCCGGAGTTCACTCAGACTCATGTCCATCGAGTCAGTGATGCCATCCAGCCACCTCATCCTCTGTCGTCCCCTTCTCCTCCTGCCCCCAATCCCTCCCAGCATCAGAGTCATTTCCAATGAGTCAACTCTTCGCATGAGGTGGCCAAAGTACTGGACTTTCAGCTTTAGCATCATTCCTTCCAAAGAAATCCCAGGGCTGATCTCCTTCAGAATGGACTGGTTGGATCTCCTTGCAGTCCAAGGGGTTCTCAAGAGTCTTCTCCAGCACCACAGCTCAAAAGCATCAGTTCTTCGGCGCTCAGCCTTCTTCACAGTCTAACTCTCACATCCATATATGACCACAGGAAAAACCATAGCCTTGACTAGACGGACCTTTGTTGACAAAGTAATGTCTCTGCTTTTCAATATGCTATCTAGGTTGGACATAACTTTCCTTCCAAGGAGTAATGTTGAAAAAACTGTCACAGTTTTTAATTCTAATTCAAATCTTATTAATTGATGGGAAAAACTTAAGGCTTAAGTGAAAAACAGAATATGCAAAAGCCTACAAACATTGTCTAAAATGTGTTCAAATAAAATAAAACAAATGAAAGGTAATACAGTTACAAGTATCTCAACCAACAATACTTACTTGTCTATGTAGAACTATCCGAATCTAATCTGTCCTAATTTTGCCAATCATGCATACTTTTGCAGGCATGTTAAGAATTTGGGGGTTTTATCCTCAGAACAAGGAGAACTTTCTGAAGGTTTTAAGCACCAGTGTAGGTGGGGGGTGGAAGGTGGGGAGTGGAGAAGAAACTGGAGGGTATATTTGGGAAGGGTATGTGGAGAATATACAAGACTAGTGCTCAGAACAGTTTGGACCTGGAGATGAAGGAAGAGAAATAACTGGCTCAGAGAACAGGGTATAACCCAGGGCCTGGCTGAGATGCCTGCAGGAAAGTCTGGGCAGAGACAGAGCTCTTGGGAGACGGGGTCCAATAAGCAAAGAAAGCTGAAGGGGAAGAGAGAGGGAGCTGGGGAACCATTATCTTTATCATGAAGCAGGACCTCTAGAATAACCAAAAGCCCAATTAAAACTATCTTAACCTGCTTTGTCATTTACATATAAATTACAATTTACTTAATCCTTAGCCCTGTGAGAGGAGTATCATTAGTATTAAAATGATGACTCCCTATTTTACACATGAGAAAACTGAGGACAGAGATGTGAAGAAACCTGCAAAGGACATCCTGCTGACACACGGAATCAAATCCAAGGAGTCCCACACTAGAAACCATGGTCTGTGCTAATCTTACAAATAAGAGAGCAAAAATGGAGAATGACGGGAGGGAATATTAGGTGTGATATTTTAAAAAAACACTAGTATCTCAAGATAATTGTAGATTCACATGCAGTTGTAAGAATGAACAAAGAGAGAGCCTACATTCACCTTACCAAGATACCACCAAAGGTAACATCTTGCAGAACTATAGTACAAAGTCACAACTGGGATACTAACAGCCAGTCAATATATGGAAGGCTTCCATCATCACAGGATCCCTCATGTCGCCCTTTGATAGCCACACTCGGTTCCCTTCCAACCCTTACCTACAAAAAACCCACTGTTAATCCCTGCTGCTGCTAAGTCACTTCAGTCGTGTCCGATTCTGTGCGACCCCACAGAAGGCAGCCAACCAGGCTCCTCCGTTCCTGGGATTCTCCAGGCAAGAACACTGGAGTGGGTTGCCATTTTCTTCTCCATGGCGACCTCTAATCTGTTCTCCATTTCCGTACTTTTGTCATATCAAAATTGTTATATAAATGAAATCATAGGGTATAGAATCTTTGGGGATTTGCATTTTTCATTCAGCATAACTCTCCTCAAGATTGTTGCATACATCAGTAACTGTTTTTATTGTCAGCAGTGTTTCATGGCATGAATGTACTACAGTTTAACCACTGAAGGACACCTGAGTGGCTTCTAGCTTTGGGTTATTTAGAAGAAAACCTATTATAAACAGGCTTTCCTGGTGGCTCAGCTGATAAAGAATCCACCTGCAATGTGGGGGACCTGGGTTCGACCCCTGGTTGGGAAGATCCCCTGGAGAAGGGAAAGACATCCACTGGATCATAGAAAAAGCAAGAGAATTCCAGAAAAAACATCTACTTCTGCTTCACTGACTATGCTAAAGCCTTTGACTGTGTGGATCACAACAAACTGCGGAAAATTCTTAAAGAGATGGGAATACCAGACCACCTAACCTGCCTCCTGTAAAATCTGTATACAGGTCAAGAAGCAACAATTAGAACTGGACATGGAACAATGGACTGGTTTCAAATTGGGAAAGGAGTAAGTCAAGGATATATAGTGTCACCCTGCTTATTTAACTTATATGCAGAGAACATTATGTGAAATGCCGGGCTGGATGAAGCACAAGCTGGAATCAAGATTGCTGCGAGAAATATCAATAACCTCAGACATGCAAATGACGCCACCCTTATGGCAGAAAGCAATGAGGAACTAAAGAGCCTCTTGATGAAGGTGAAATAGGAGAGTGAAAAAGCTGGCTTAAAACTCAACAAGCCAAAAAACAAAGATCATGGCATCCGGTCCCATCACTTCATGGCAAATAGATGCAGAAACAATGGAAACAGTGAGAGACTTTATTTTCTTGGGCTCCAAAATCACAGAAGAGAGTGACTGCAGCCATGAAATTAAAAGACACTTGCTCTTTGAAAGAAAAGCTATGACTAACCTAAACAGCATATTAAAAAGCAGAGACATTGCTTTACCAACAAAGGTTCATCTAGTCAAAGCTATTGTTTTTCCAGTAATCATGTATGGATGTGTGAGTTGGACCATAAAGAAAGCTGAGCACCAAAGAATTGATGCTTTTGAACTGTGGTGTTGGAGAAGACTCTTAAGAGTCCCTTGAATTGCAAAGAGATCAAACCAGTCAATTCTAAAGGAAATCAATCCTGAGTATTCATTGGAAGGACTAATACTGAAGCTCCAATACTTTGGCCACCTGATGTGAAGAACTGACTCACTGGAAAAGACCCTGTTGCTGGGAAAGACTAAAGGCAGGAGGAGAAGGGACGACAGAGGATAAGACGGTTGGATGGCATCACTGACTCGATGGACACAAGTTTGAGCAAGCACTAGGAGGTGGTGATGGACAGGGAAGCCTGGTGTGTTACATGCAGTTCACGGGGTTGCAAAGAGTCGGACATAACGGAGTGACTGAACGGACTACTATAAACATCTATGCACAAGCTTTTATGTGAATGTAAGTGTTCACTTGGGCTTCCTAGATGGCTCAGAGGTAAAGAATCTGCCTGTCAATGCAGGAGACACAAGTATGATTTTTAGGTTGGAAAAATCCCCTGGAGAAGGAAATGCCAACCCACTCCAGTATTCGTGCCTGGAAAATCCCACGGACAGAGGAGCCTGGCAGGCTACAGTTCATGGGGTTGCAAAAGAGTCCAACACAACTTGGTGATTAAACAACCACAACAAAGTATTCTCTTCTCTGGACAAATGTGCAATGGCTGGGTTCTATGCTAATTGAAATGTTTAGTTTAAAAAAGTGCCAAACTGCTTTTTGGAATACCACAGAATTTTACATACCCACCAGCAATGTGTTAGTGATACAGCTTCTCTGCATCTTTACCATCATTTAGTGTTTTTTAGTTCATTCTCTAATTGGATTTTTTTTTCTTTTTACTGTTGAGTTTTGAGAGTGGTTCAGATGGTAAAAGCGTCTGCCTACAATGTGGGAGACCTGAGTTCGATCCCTGGGTCAGGAAGATCCCCTGGAGAAGGAAATGCCGACCCACTTGAGTACTCTTGCCTGGAAAATCCCATGGACAGAGAAGCCTAGTAGGCTACAATCCATGGGGTTACAAAGAGTCGGACACAACTGAGTGACTTCACTTTTACATATTCTAGATACCAGTCCATTTTGAGATACAAGCTTTATAAATATGTTTTCCCTGTGTATAGATTGTCCTTTCATTTACTGACCAGTCTTTGCAAAGTGAAATTTTTTCATTTTGATAAAGCTGTGTTGACCAATTATTCCTTTTAGGATTATGCTTTTGATGTCACATCTGAGAACCCTTTACCTATTACTAGGTCTCAAAGAATTTCTATTTTTCTTCCCCTTAAAAATTCTATTACTTTACATTTTATACTTTATGATGATTTGAGTTTGTTTTTTTTTTTTTTTTAAATAAGGCAAGAGGTCTAGTTTCAGGTTAATTTATTTGCCTTTGGCTGTAGAGCTGCTTAGAGTACCATTTTATTGAAAAGGTTACCTTCCGTGCATTGAACTGCTTTTGCATTCTCTACTGAAAGTTGGACACATTTGTGGGTCTGTTTGTGCGTTCCTTTGATCTATGGGTCTTTTTCTTCATCAGTAGCATTCAACCTTTATGACAGTAGATTTATAATAAGCCTGATATTGGGTAGACCGATTACTATGACTTTATTCTCCTTTTCAAAACTGTTTTAACTAGTCTAGTTCCTTTTCCTTTCGATAATAAATTTTAGAATAAACTTGTCAATACTAACAAAATGCCTCACTGAGATTTTTGACAGGATTTATATTAAACCTGTACACACATTTGGGGATAACTGACATCTTTACTATACCAATTCTGAGTCTTTCAATCCATGAATAGAGTAGGTCTCTCAATTTACTTAAACTTTCATTTATTTCTTTCATCAGCATTTTGTAGTTTACAGAATACAAATACTGTACATATTTCATTATATTTATACCTAATTGATTTTTTAAAGTAAATGTAAATTATATTTTATTTTGAATTTTGTTATCTGCTTGTTCATTGTTAGTATATAGATATACCATGGATATTTGTATGATTAGCTTCTATCTTGCTGAACTCATTTATTCTAGAACTTCTTATATATTTCTGGTGATTTTCCAGTTAGACAACCAGTCTATATACCTTTTATTTCCTTTCATGAGGGTTTTGTTTTTTGGTGTCCGTTTGTTGGTGTTTCTGGATTACTGGCTTCTACAGCTCTAAATCTGGGATATATGAGGTAAAAAGAAAATTCAGGGAATTTATGACTTGTCATTTCTGTGATCCCAAGTTCCCTAGCCAATCTGCATTATTTTTATTTCCTTTTCAAGTCCTCTTATGTTCATTTCCTATACAATATCCAGGGTCTGCAAGTTTATGCTTAATTTTTAATGTTCCAGTATTTCTTCGATTTCCCATAAAACTGTAGAGCTAACATAGACTTACATGTGTATAAGTAAAACAAGGTAGATCTGAGTCTATAGAAATTTAACTTGCTATTCGATGTAAGACAGTCTAAGATGAAGTTTTCAGGACGCGGGACACTGGAAAACTCATCAAACAGGATACACTGCTGTTGTTTAGTTGCTCAGTTGTATCTGACTCTTTAGTGACCCCATGGATTGTAGCCTGCCAGGCTCCTCTGTCCATGGAATTTCCCAGGCAAGAATACTGGAGTGGGTCGCTATTTCCATTTACAGGGGATTTTCCCAACCTAGGGGTTGAACCTACATATCCTTCATTGGCAGGTGGAGTCTGTAACACTGAGCCATGAGGGAAGCCCAAATGTGTGCATCTAATAATTTAATGTGTATGGAATTGGGCTGCTGCAGACCAAATCACAGAGTTGTCATCATAAGCTATACTTTTGCATAAATTTTCTATTAAACAACAGACAAAAGATTGGCCTCAGTTCAGTTCAGTTGCTCAGTCGTGTCTGGTTCTTTGCGACCCCATGAATCGCAGCACGCCAGGCCTCCCTGTCCATCACCATCTCCTGGATTTCACTCAAGCTCATGTCCATCGAGTTGGTGATGCCATCCAGCCATCTCATCCTCTGTCGTCCCCTTCTCCCCCTGCCCCCAATCCCTCCCAGCGTCAGGGTCTTTTCCAATGAGTCAATTCGCATGAGGTGGCCAAAGTACAGGAGTTTCAGCTTTAGCATCATTCCTTCCAAAGAAATCCCAGGGCTGATCTCCTTTAGAATGGACTGGTTGGATCTCCTTGCAGTCCAAGGGACTCTCAAGAGTCTTCTCCAACACCACAATTCAAAAGCATCAATTCTTCAGCACTCAGCTTTCTTCACACTCCAACTCTAGCACTGATTAAAAGCTAAACTAGGTTATAAAAAGTAAGCAAATCAGCATACTCTCCTCTAAAGAACTCAAAGTCTTGGATCTTCATTAACTATTTTTACTAACCACAGTCCTCACTAACCCTCAAAATAACCAATTTTTTTTTCAAATTTATCAAGTCAGTCTTGAGCAAAACTATTAACACATTCTTTTCCAAAAGTTTGAGTTTCACATATTACTGTATTAGGAATTCCTCTGTTGTTATTTTCCTTTGCTCCATACAATTCTTCCTTACTAACAGACATAATTTAAAGGACAACTTCTCACAAAAGCTAAGTACAAAATTCTAAGCTTATAGCTGACATCCGTTTTCATAACATTTATGTTTCTCTGTAATAACCACATGATGAAGATAAACATGGTAACAGTAACAATAATACTCACTAATTGGCACAAGCCCAAGTTTTATATCCCTTCTCTCATCTAACTCTCACGAAAATCTGACAGGGTAGGCGTGATCAATAACACTCATGTCCTTCTACAGATAGGGAAAACTGAGATGCGGAGAGGCAAACTCAAGGTCACACAGATAATGAACTTTGGGGAGTTCTTAACCACTGTACTTTCCTAAATCCAAGGCAAAGACTTCACTGTCCACCCATGTCTTCAACAAGCATTTGTTATTAACATGAAGACACAAATGTGGACTGGCATCTCCTTCAGGCTGGAAAATAACCCAGGAGCAATAGCTCACTCATCTCTGATTTCCTAGGTTAGTTCTGAGAAAGGATGTTTTGAGACCCAAGCCTTCTCCCTTATTCCCAAATCTTTAAGAAAATTGTACTTTCTTATCCTTGCTGATTTTTCTGATTACAGAATGTATGCTGGAATATCTTTCTAAGTGGGAATATGTATTCAAACCCCACAGAAATGTATAATGTAGTTAAGAAAATAAATTCCTTAAATTCCTTACTTAAACTCAAGTGTTAATAGATATTTCTGGAATTTTCTTCACATAGAATTGTATCTACATTTTCACAGAAAACAAATATACACACAGCACAGTACATAAGTGTATATACCCATGTATTTTACAAAATAAGATACTTCATGTTGTTCAGAAATGTCCTCTGTTGTTATTGTTCCATGAACAGCAGACCTGTAACATTAATCCATCTGAGTAGAACAGATTTACCTACGTTTTGAATTGTTTCAAAGTTTAATTGGTCTTTTTATTTTTATTTTTTACAGGTTCATAATACTATGGTGAATGTTAACAGGAAATCTCAAAAGGAGGGACAAAAAATTTTAAAAATTGACTGTCATGGTTAAGAAATTATATTAGCTCAGATTTTCTAGAAAGGTTTCAATTTTATAAATTTTTTTGTTCCTTTCCAGTATTGGTTGCTAATGTTTAACTATATAATATTTAAGTTTTTAATTTTAAAAGACTTTTCACATCTTTATATTCTCAAACTTTAACCCATTTGCCTTGCACCATGTAAAAAAATTAACTAAAAATATATCATATACCAAAATGTAAAATGTAAGCTGTAAAACTTCTAAAACAAATATAGCAGAAAATGACTGAATTTTGACTTCAAGTCAGGTAACGATTTCTTAGGTTCCACAATAAAAGCACAATTCACAAAGGAAAAAAGAAAGTGATTAGAGTTCATAAAAATTAAGAACTTCTGGCTCTTTAAAAGATGCAGTTAAGAATGAAAAATCAAATTTGGACAAAATGTTTGCAAATCACAAATGTAATTAAGAAACTGAATCAAAAATATGTGAAGAACTCTTTAACACTCAAAGGAAACTGTAACCCAATTAAGAAAAAAAAAAAAGCAAAGGATTTACCTCTTCTAAGGAGCTAGATATATTCTTCATATTAATATATAATATCATAATTTATATATGCACCATAATTTAGTTGTTTGACTCTTTAGGGAAATAATTATTCTTATGCTTCCTCCAGCTCTTCAGATGCAATGGTTAGGATGTTATGCTAATTGCTTTTTTTGTACAAGGCTTGTTAAATTGTAGGAGAGAAGACCAACAGCATGTGATCAATCCTTTTAGAGTTAATTTACATCTGTAGCTGCTAGAGAAAGAGAAAGGAAATAGGGGGGAAAAAGGGAGAGATTCAAGTAGAAATAATGGTACTTTACTCTATAAAATAGACTTCTCCATTTTCGGTATAGGCCATCTCCCAGTTTTCAGGTAGAGGACCTAAATTATCCTCTGCAGAAAGAGGTAGGTATTGAGGGAACTTCTGAGAAGGGTCCGTGATGGGAGCAGCGATGATGCTACTATTCACAGGTGGGTGTGCTGCTTCTTGGAGACTGTGCTCTTCTTGGTCACCAGAATCGGCTATTTATTCACCAGAGAGAGAAAGAGAGAGGAAAACAAAAAAATTCATCAATCATACTCCAAACCAGGGTGATCATTATTGTGCACACTTATGTTCTTAAAATCCTTTCCTAACTGCAGGACATCAACTATATTCTGTCTTACTTAGATGAAAGTTCTTTTAATAGAAAACACTGACATGATGAACCAAATTTATTTTACTGAAAAAGAAGAAAAGGAGAAAATACGCTCAAATAATGCATTACTCACAATCCCGGAAATGTCAAAGAAGAAACATATTCATGACTCAAACCCTCAAGTCCCTCTAACTTTAAGAAGGCCATCAAGTCACAGACTGAGCTGAACTCTCATTACTTAGGTATCATTTGGCTTCATGACTCAAAAGGACTTCTGGGGCAAGGAAAAAGTCCATGCTGAAAACACAGAGATAGTGACATTATCATCCATTTGTAAAAATTTATCTAAAATATTTTTGGTAGATGGTGGTGAATATCAAAGAATGACAAATCAAACTAACAAGTCTACAAAGGTTTAGAATATAGAGACAGCTCCACCAATGAGTCAGTCTAGCCTCTTTTGGAAAAGTGAGTAGAATGTTCCTGTGAAAACCAAGACAGTTACCCCCAAAAAGTATCCTGTGGGTGGACTGATTTGACTTGGGTCTTGAAGGCTCTAAGTTTCTGAATCTCTTTGCCTTCTTGTTAACTAGAAATATCCAGAGGGGATGTCATCAGAGTTTCCACAAACGGCATTGTTGACATTCTGGTTGAATTTTTATAGAGGCTGATGATATTAAATGTCAATCTCTATGGGACTTTAAAACATTAATCGGGGGATGTAGTCATTTTCTGTCTCCCACAATAGTTCTCCTACAGACATTTCTGATTTACTCAAAGCCAGCTGAGGAATAATAAAAGGTTGCTTTCAAATCTTTCTCTGATGAGTAGCTCCCAATGACACACATGAGAATAAAGGCAATCCAAAAGCTGGATGGAGGATGCGTCAAGCCTATTAAACAACTACCTCCACCAAATACCCACTGCCTCGGAGAAGGAAGCCTGGGGTCTTTCAATGCCCTGCATCTATAACCTCTTCCTCTGGCACCAACCACTCGGATCTGCATTTGGAAATCTTCTCCTTCATCGGAGGTTTGTGTGGTCCGGGTGGACACTGACCCATGCCCACTCCAAGCTCACGCAGGAGGCTCAAGTCACACCCATTTCACTCTTGCCTTTACGGTTGGATCAGGCACATGATCCCTAGCAAACTACTGATGGTTCAGCATACAAGTGCTTGCTGAACTATCAGGCAAGAGGTAGCCTCTTGATGCTAAAATTAATAAGCTGGTAGAGTCTCATGTTGTGAGATGAGAATGCTGATGGTGCTGATGGCCATCTTGATGAACCTTGGCAAGGCTTATCTGAGAACTAAACCCTCATGGAGAAAAGATGAAATATGAGAAAGTCACCCAAAACCCCTGATGAAGCCTCTCTGATTACATGTACTCCTGGCTTCTCCGATTGCTTGATCCCCTCAACTCCCTCTCCTGCTTAAACCAATCTGAACTGCTTTTACAATTTGCACCCATGAGTGGCGATTAGTAAAATTTTAAGTTAGAAGAAAAAAAGAGGAAATTAGGCCACCATGGGAGAAACAGTTTGAAACTGGTGTGAGCGTATGTGTTCAGTTGCTTCAGTCGTGATCGACTCTTTGCAACCCTAGGACTGTAGCCCACCAGGCTCTTCTGTCCATGAGATTCTCCATGCAAGGATACTGGAGTGGGTTGCCATGCCCTACTCCAGGGGATCTTCCCTAACCAGGTACTGAACCTGTGTCTCCTCTGTCTCCTGCACTGTAGGCAGACACTTCACAGCTGAGCCACCAGAAAAGCCCTTGAAATTGGTAATGAATAACAAAAATTCAAAAGTTGGCAAGAATTAAAAGCATGCATGTGTGCTAAGTCTCCTCAGTCATGTCTGACTCTTTGTGACCACATGGACTGTAGCCCTCTAGGCTCATCTGTTTATGGGATTCTTCAGGCAAGAATACTGCAGTGGGATGCCATTCCCTCCTTCAGGCATGGCTCCCTACTTCAGAGAATAGATTTGGAATTAGGTTCAAAATACATACTTTGAGAGCACCCAGGTGATTGAGATTCAAGTACAAGCATTACATTTTGAAGACTGAGATACAAAAAGTACTAAAAAAAAAAAAAAAAAGAAAGAAAAATTCACTGGAATCTTTAGTTTCTCAGATAGGTTTAGTCAGCTGGCAATGTGCCAGAGTACGGTGCAGCCACATGGTACAAATAATGGATATCCAGAACACTACATCCTATCAGAAGGAAGTAGAGAACTCTGTGCCAGGCAATTAACATCCTGAAAAAAGTGGACTCAGGGTTTCCAGATCTCTGACTCTTTACGAGAAGGTGGAAATTTATATTTCGATGCAAAAATTACCAATCTACCAATCATAATTCCTTAACAAAATAAAGCAGTGTGTCTGGCTCAAGCAAAAAAAAAAAGAAAGGTAGTGACTATAAGCACTGACTGTGAGGCCAGTCTACTTGAGTCTGAATCTTGGCTTTATGTTTACTGGGTTTACTCAACCTTTACGTGCTTGAGTTTCCTTATCTTTACAGTCAGAATAGTAACAGTACCTACCTTATAAGATTGTAGGGAGGATTAGTTTATGTAAAGCACTCAGAACAGTTTTTAATATACAATAAACCTCATCTTTCTCATTAAAGTCGTTATTATTAATCTTTTCTTCCTGGCCAGAGCTGGCCCATAGGCTGCAGATTCATAACAAATAGGCAGAAAAGGATGGATTAGACATCAAACCACAGATCAAATCACAGTGTGCCTGTTTCTAGCTGTGTATCTTTGAAAGAGACTTTACCTTTCTGGGCATCTGTTTTCTCATCTGTAAAATGGGCATAACACATGCACTATAAGAATGGAACGTTTTCAATACACGCAAAGCAGCTGCCAAAGCACCTGGCGCTCAGAGTGCTCCAGAGAGCTCAGGACCAGGACTGGCTACCAGAAATACCCAGGGCCAAAGTCAGTGGTTATCTCTTAATATGACATTTAAGAGTCAGAGAAATGCTGGGACAATAGTAGACACTGAATAATTTGACTGAAAAATCTTAATTAACCCATTTTAATAGAAACTAGGTGTATCAGGAAAAGGATGGTAGCCATAGGTAGCTCACTACAGATGAAAAGAGAAATAATGTGATTTAATACCTAATGTATACAATTTATGCTGAGAAGAAGAGAGAGGAGGGAGAGGAAGAAAGTCCTGCCAGCATTCCAAAATCTCGACTACATGAAGGGAATATTAGCTCACTGGAAATACATATATGTAAATTGTAACTTCCTAGAGAAAAAAGAAATTCCTCTAGCAATGAATCCTTATTTTAAATTATCCAATTATTTATTTTATAGGGTCTCAGTGTCTTCCTGTTTTAAAACCACTTTATTTACATATAACTGACATACGAAAAGTTACAGATATTAATTTCTCAGCTTTGAGGTATAACTGACAAAACTGTAAGATATTTAAAATGTACATCATGACAATTTGACATGTGTTACCCAAGGATTCCTTCCATCTAGTTAATTTTTTTGGGGAAAAAAAAAAGATAGATATTAAACACATACAGCTTGATATGTTTAGTTTTCTGTTTCTTTTTTCAATAGAACCTTAAACATTCTCATTCTCTGAAAGAAAATGAGAAGTTCAAAAATGAGAGAGTGGGGCAGATTTTAAAAATTCATACTCCTTATCACAGCTTTGACCCTGACACATGCTCTGACTTCAAAAACTCTTTCATTTAATTTACAAACATTTAAGAGCACTGCTATCATGCTCTAACGATTAGATTACTAAATTATTACTAAAGATTGCCAATGTATCCAAAGAGGACAGGTAGAATGGATTACTGGAATACTGAGACTGGCAAGTAAATAAGAAGCTACATGCTCCAACTGCCCAGTGGGATTGATAACACTATTTCTCAGGGTTTCTGTCTACAAAATGGGGAAGATAATAGTTAGACTGCTTATTTCTCAAAATTTCCAAAAGGTTTATAATATACATGTGAAAAAGACTCATAAACCATAAACAAACACAGAAAACATTTTCATTTGCAGACACTTCCCAGTATTTACATCACACACACACACACACACTCGGGAGATTTTGAAGATGACTTTGAGAACATAAGCTCATGTCAAACACACATTCTGGAGCTTATTTTAAATTACACATGCATTTAGATTTATGTGTACACTCACTGTGTACATAACCAGTCAAAACCTTTGATGCTGCAAAGGGCTAACAAACTTAACTTAAAACACAAAGCCATATAGATTCTGGAGTCAAGGTTTTTGGGTTGAAATGACAGCTTTGACCCTCACTGGCTGAGTAATACTGGACAAGTGGTTAGGACTCCCCAGTAATATGCATGAGAGCTTACCAAAATGCCTGCCACAGAGCACTGGGAAACATTAGCTCTTTTGGTAATATCGTTATCTCTTGACATTCCAAAGCAGTATTTTATCATTAATCACTAATGAAAAGAAGCATCGGCAGCCTAATGTTGAACAATAGGGAAGCCGTTGAGGAAACAAGCTTTGGAAGACAATTAAATAACACTTTTGGTGTCACTTAGATACGGTTGATGGATGCATCAACTACTTTTTAGTTGTAGTGGTTTGTTATATATTTTCCAAGTTTTTCATTAGTGAACAAAATCTTTTAAAAAAAAGTTTTAATTTATTATGTAAATAACTGTGTGTTTTGCCCAACAATTTAAGCTTACATCTATCTTCGTGAAGCACATACAGTATTCTCTCTCTAGGGCCTCCTTTAAATCTATAATTTGGGCATTATTTGAGGACGATTCTCCTTCTGCCTTGTGTTCGACAGTAAGTTCTGTGGTAATGAACCTGGGATGACTGCTCATTACTCAGCTCCTGCCTCCATCTTCGCTTTCAGAAAGGAAGGCACAACCTCCCCAGGATGCTCCAGGCCTTCAGTAGCCTGTTCTTCTGGCAGCAGACAGCGCCAATATTATTTAGGCGTGTTATTTAGATATCCTGTGTTCCTTTCAAAAGACCCAAGCAGATGTCAGCTGAAATCGTACCAACAGCCCATTATTTAAAAACATCCTAGTTAAATATCATTTTAAATAGCGGTATTGTGTTTCTACATTTGAATCCGGTACCCTTCATCACAACTGGCCCAACCAGGAGCCAAGACCTCGAAGCGGCTGGTGGATTGCTACTTATCAGTGGTTCAGAATGCAATATGCTTTGACACAGCTGGCATGGTACACATCTCACAGACTGGGCAGTGTCAATTATTTCGAAGAATTCACACGGGTGAGAGTATGACAGCTTCTCAGCTGTCATACTTGCAGTCTGGTAAATAAGAAGCCATATTCAACATATCCCTTGCATACTGAAGATGCCCGATTGCTTGTCTATCTCAAGATCAATTCTCTCCCTGTACATCTGATCAGGTGACAATCAGCTTTCTTTCTTTGTGCATAGATGAATGTTTAGACTGCTTTTAGCAATGATGACCTGGGGCCAGATTTTTGGTTTTTTTTGACACCAGGATTTCAAATAGGGGTGTTACAAGGTCAGATTTTCTGAGGCTTGGCTTCTACAACAGAGATTTTTAGCAGTTAGAAATTAGGAAACACCCAGACCTACAATCAGCTATCCCTGCTCTGTTCATGCTTTGTACCAACAAATCTACTTAGTCAATGGAGGACATACAAAGGTACACGTCTATATTTTGGGGTTATATCATGATTTGCTAATCTTACTTGCTGAAAAATCAAGACCCTTTTTTTTATCCATAATGTGCTTTCATTTTGGTGACAGCTACTATATATGGATAAAATATTTTGAAGTAGGTGAAATTAGCTGATTTCAATAAATGCCTAAGTAAAAACAGGTAAATTTCTCCTAGATACTGTTAACAATAGGTCAGTGACCGGCCTAATGAAGAAAATGGAAATTTTCATGAACTTGAATCCTTAAAGCTGGAAGGGGGAACCTGATGTGATTGAACCCTAATCAGTAATTAGAGAAGTTAGATACTAAGTTCATAACAAGACAGCTACCAAGAACAAAGCTAGGGTAGCAAACCGGGTCTCCTCCTTTCTCTAGTGCTTCTTGCAGAATGGCTGGGCTACTGTTATGATGATAAGCCACCAAAAACATTTTTTTTTTAATTGTTAACTTGAAAAATTTTAGACTTCTGTGTTCAATGAATGAGAAAGCTTCAGAGAGGTCCATACAGGCAGTAGAAAGCACTCAACTAATAGAAGCTGTTTTTCTGAAAGACTGTTAGACTTGACAGCACAAGGAGGAAAATATTCTAAAATATCAAAGAAAACAAGTACAGGAAAAACAGAAGAAACAAGATGGTCTTCAAAGTCACAACCTTATAGACTGGAGTAACTCATGTCTTACGCATTTGTTAAATTTTGAGTTACTCTGTGTATTAAACCCCCACAAAGCCAAAAATATTATTGACCCATTCTGGGTCACTGTGCTAACCTACAGAGCATATATCATGGCCTCAGTGAACAGTGCCTCCCAGGAATGTGCACTTCCTAATCTGCATAGCTTTATGCAGAGGGTTTGTCCTTGAAGAGCCTTTCATAAAATACAGCCTACTAAGCTTGAGCATAGATAGCTCTGACTGTATATTAAAAATTATACTGCAATGACTAATATATGCTATGCAATATAAAATACATATACAAAATATAATCTTAGAATATTTATTATTTTTCCATTTTTTATTTCTTATGGAATGTAGTAAACTTTGCATTAATTAACTGAAAACATGATTTACTTCCACTGTATCTCTATCTACAAAGGTATGAGATAAAAGGATGCATTCCATATAGCATCAAAGTGATATTAAACAAATTCTCCTACTTTTCTTTATAAACAATCAGCCATAATTATGGAGCAGTGTCAAGGCCAAGTAATAAATGAACAAAATAGTGATTCTTATAGGTATCATTTTGAAGAGAGAGAAAGGATGCCGATTATTTTTTATTTCCTTCTACAAACACTTCCCTCCTGTCCCTTTAAGATAGCTGGGTGAAGTTAAAAGATTCTTGACAAGAAGCATGAAAAAAAAACCAGGGAAAAGATCAGCTATTATACAGAGCGAAGTAAGTCAGAAAGAGAAACACAAATGTATATTAACGCATATATGTGGAATCTAGAAAGACGGTACTGATGAACCATCACAGGGCAACAGTGGAAGACTCAGACATACAGAGCAGACTTGCGGACACAGTGGTGGAAGGGAGGGTGGGACGAACGGAGAGCGTAGCATGGAGACATACCCGCGAACACATGTGAAACAGACAGCCTGTGGGAATTTGCTGTATGACCCAGGGAGCTCAAGCCAGTATTCTGACAACCTAGTGGGAGGGAGGTTCAAAAGGGAGGGGACATATGTATACCTATGGCCGATTCACATTAATGTATGGCAGTAACCAAAACCGTATTGTAAAGCAATTACCCTTCAATTAAAAATAAAAATTTTAAAAAAAAGGGAGATGGGAGGGAGGTTCAAAAGGAAGGGGACATATGTATACCTATGGCTGATTCATGTTGATGTTTGACAGAAAACAACAAAATTCTGTAAAGCAATGATCCTTCAATTAAAAAATTAATAAAATTTAAAAAAGAAAAAAAAATTTCTGGGCACAGGAAAAAGATAAAAAGACCATCTCTTCCATAAGCACTGTGTGGTCAGAGTTTGAATTTTGGTGATCCTTCCAAATTCTTGCTGAGAACAGAAACCTCCTCAGAACTCCTTGTAAATCTTCCCCCCGCCCTCCTTTCCCAAGTCCACTGAGGGGGAGCATCATCTGGTCTTTACCTGTAAAGCTACTGTTCATTTCAGGAACATCATCCTCTTCCTCATTCTCCGCGTGGACTATGCCAGCATTTTGCATATCATTGTAGGACTTGGTTCGCTTTGGGGTCGACTGCTTGGAGCCAGAGTGAAGGTTTTGCAAGGCATCCGTCGTGATCACTTTCCCACTGACTGGCTGGCTAGGAGGTTTGGGTGTCCCATAATAGTTTCCTAGGTGATGGAGAGACACATTTGCATGTTTTAGAAAGAATACTTTGTTTTTCTCAAGTCTGCAAATCCAAATCTCTTAGCCCATTCAAAAAAAAAATTTTTTTTTTTTTTTTTAGATTAGAAAACCAGAACAAACTGTATTTCATTTCTGGAATGGGTAAGAAAACATGTTGGTCCTACCCAGTTAGACATGGAGATTTCAGAAGCCAGGAGGAAAGCTGCATTGTGGTGGGGAAAGAACCTACTAGGGATGAAAACAAAAGCGGCTGTGCAGAATGGAAAAGCTTCATCCTCATTACATTTGAATTTCAATTGGTCACCGTTTCACATATATGCACTAGCATAATGCAGAATCCAATTTGGAGTGAGTGGCACACAAAATAACAAATTCATTACCGCCAGCACCCTTACAAGCTGACACAGTGGAGGTCACCCTCCCTTAATAAGGAAACTCCTCAAGAGGGAACCCAAGCAGTACTTTTTTTAAAAAAAGAGCGTGAACACCACGTGGCACCTCTTTAACTGAATGGCAGGTCTGACTGGCACAGCCATGTGTGGCTGGAACAAACCCTTGCCTAGCTTTCACAGGAAACTCTGGGTCAGCAGTGGCAGAGTGGCACCCTTCACGGGTCACTTGTTTGGTCAGTGCCCATTTTCATTTTTAGCCACTTCCCTCTAGAGTTTGGCTCAGCTCTGACTCTCATATGCAAAGTGACTCTGGGCAGGACCAGGATAGGCTTTTATGTCTTAATTTTTTTTTTTTTTAATTTAAAATGTGTATATTTTTAGTGTGCAGTACAGAAATCTAACTAGTAAAATAAAATATTTACTTTAAAAAGTTAAGTGATAAAGCAATACTTTATAAAATTGACTTTTTAAAATGTAAAGATTAAACTTCAAGTTTAAAAAAAGCATATATATTTAATAAGAAATTAATTGAGTACATAATAACAATGGTAGCAATGATGTTCCTTTTGAACACAAGTTAACAATTAAGTTATTTTAAAGAAAGTGTCAAGAAAATAATGGACACTGTAACAAGATACAGACAAAATCTTGAAGGTAATTCACGAATGGGCAACATTTGAAAACGACAGCTTAAAATCAATAATATCCAGTGACCATATGACCAAAAGCATCAACATCAGATTGCCAACCGTCCACTTACCATCTCACATCTTTTAGAGTAACGCCAGATAGACAGATCTTATTAAGCCCTACAAAAAATCCTATGTAATGTCTCTAGTTTTGTGCTTGCTAAAGTAAAATTTGTAAATAATAACAAATCCTATACACGCTGTTTCTTCCCAAGAATCATATCCCATTGTCGAACCTCACCACATAATTAAATCATATAAAATACACATTTTAATGATACAAGCACAGAAGCAGAGAAGAAGGAGTATGATTCTCTGTATGAGACACACAGATATTACAGAATTTATACACATTGCTTTATCTTTATATTAAATTTTCTTTATGAACATTATTTCTTTAAACTATTTTTTGAATCATCGAATTTATGAACATATGCATCCACTTTCTTTGAGAGTGGTGTAAACAGCATGTGTCAGCAGGGAAATCTTGGACACACATATTAAAAAGAGCAGCAGACTAAAGGGCACCATGTTTGAACTTAAAGGAAACCACACAGAAGCCGATGAGCACATTCTGGTGGCTTACACTCAATTCAATCACTTCTCTCACACAAGGTGCTATCTGGACCTCTTCAAAACCTTCATTCAGCTTTCTGACTCAAAGGTACAGAGACAGAGTGGAACCAGCGTGAAGAAACGGCATCCGTGTGTGTTTCTAGGGACTAACACAAGTGCAGGGAAAATGCACACACGCATAAGCCAAGACTCAGCGTGTGTTTCTCAACAGGTTACACCAAAGGCTGCCCATTTGATGAAGTTGAAACTCGCAGTTGACGAGGGTCTTAAGGATCTTTCTTAAGTTGAAGGCCGCAGCATTGACTATTTTCACTAACTGAAGATTCTAAGTGGGGTTTAGATAAATAAAACAGTTGACTATTTAAAAAGTAATTTTCATGGTGAACAAGAAATAAAGACAAAGCTCTACCGAATTCTTTATGATCTTTATCATACCAAAACATAGTGTACATTTTTGAGTTAGAGATTAAAGTAAGGCCAATGTCTACAAATAAGAATCTTCCACTAAAGGATGTGATTTAAAAAACTCTTGATTCATAGTTTTATAATTACAATTTTATAACATACATGAAGCTATTGTCATTTAAAAATCAATTAAAACTTAGACATCCTTGTTTATGACAGAAATAAATGTCTGGAAAAGAAATGTTCTACCTAAATTTGACAAATTTATGTGGATTTTCCTCAGTTTTCAAGGGAGGTCAGGGTCTTTCTTAAGTTAGTAAATGATTAGCACGTTTCTCAACACAATTACAAATTCCCCCCAAACAACCCACTTATTCATAGTTGTTTCCTGCTTCTGGAAATCAGTATAAGATTGATTAGAGACAGATAAAGTACATATTATTAGACTGAACCATATGCAACTGTTGATGTAGAAGGCAAACTGTCAAATATCAGAAATTTCATTTGGGTTAATCTAAAGTATAGACACGGAGAAGGCGATGGCACCCCACTCCAGTACTCTTGCCTGGAAAATCCCATGGATGGAGGAGCCTGGTGGGCTGAAGTCCATGGGGTCGCTAAGAGTCGGACACGACTGAGCGACTTCACTTTCACTTTTCACTTTCGTGCATTGGAGAAGGAAATGGCAACCCACTCCAGTGTTCTTGCCTAGAGAATCCCAGGGATGGGGGAGCCTGGTGGGCTGCCATCTATGGGGTCAACAGAGTCAGACATGACTGAAGTGACTTAGCAGCAGCAAAGTACAGATTAATGTATGCTCAACAATCACTGGATCACAGAAAAAGCAAGAGAGTTCCAGAAAAACATCTACTTCTGCTTCACTGACTATGTTAAAGCCTTTGATCATGTGGATCACAACAAACTGTGGAAAATTCTTAAAGAGATGAGAGTACCAGACCACCTGACCTGTCTCCTGAGAAACCAGTATGTGAGTCAGAAAGCCACAGTGAGAACCTTACATAGAATGATTTGTCCAAAATCGGGAAAGGAATATGACAAGGCTGCATACTGTCACCCTGTTTATTTACTTATATGGAGAGTACATTGTGCAAAAATACCAGGCTGGATCACAAGTTAGAATCAGGATTGCAGGGAGGAATATCAACAACCTCAGATATGCAGATGATACCACTATAATGGTAGGAAGTGAAAAGGAACTAAAGATCCTCTTGATGAGGTTGAAAAAGCTGGCTTAAAACTCAACATTAAAAAAACTAAGATCACGGCATCTGGTCCCATCACTTTATGACAAATAGAAGGGGTAAAAGTGGAAGTAGTGACAGATTTTATTTTATTGGTCTCCAAAGTCATTATGGATGGTGACTGTAGCCATAAAATTAAAAGATGCCTGCTCCTTGGAAGGAAAGCTATGACAAACCTAGATAACATATTAAAAAGCAGATATTACTTTGCTGACAAAGGTCCATGTAGTCAAAGCTCCGTTTTCCAGTAGTCATATATGAATGTGACAGTTGGACCATAAAGAAGGCTGAGTGCTAAAGAAATAATGCTTTCGAATTGTGGTACTGGAGAAAACTCATGAGTTCCTTGGTCTGCATGGAGAGCAAAATAGTCAATCCTAAAGGAAATCAACAGTGAATATTCACTGGAAGGACTGATGCTGAAGCTGAAGCTCCAATACTTTGGCTACCTGATGTGAAGAGCCGACTCATCCTATTAAGAGGATACAATGAGACAGTCCATTTAATGCTTTTAGCACTTGCAAAAGACTTCATTACAAGGCTTGATACATGCTATAATACTTAATGTTAACAGTGTATGTTTCGAATCTTTAAAAGGAAGCTCTTTACACCTTAGTAGGATGAATGAGACAATGTGTCTGAAGTGCTTGCCACACGGTAACAGAGTACCACAACTTTACTGACATAAAGGAACACTCACTCCACTCATTTTGACCTCCAGGCATTTAAATTCAAAACCTTGCCCTTCCAGGAAACTCTCCACCTCATCAATCATTTCCACTCTGGTCAGCATCAAGTCAAGCCTATCCAGAAACACGAACCTTACATAGAATATGCACAAGAGACTTTCTGTGAAGACTATATGGATCACTTAATGGTACTAAGTAAAAATCACTTGAAGAATTATACATGAATAAAAGATTAATTTAGGTTATCACTTGGCAGGCTGCACAGTTTCTAAAAGACAGGAGCCTGACCATCCCACAGTCCCCATGTTAGCCAACACACACTTCCTGAGGTGACTGGGCTCCCTCCCAAGTGACAATTGTGCATGTCCCAGCTGCTATTTTCAGAACTGGCTCCACAACACAACTCAGCAGGGATGACGGCTGGGGAGGGAGAGGAGGGCAGGGAAGACGCAAGAGGAAGCCACCAATGGCCATAATTAACAGGCACATTCTTTGGCCATGACCAAGCCAAAGAAAATATTTTCTGACACACAGTTAAAAATTAATGGGGACTGCAAATAAATTTTTAGAGCTTGATAAAATATTGAAGGAGGACTGCAACCCTGAGTTTTAAGCCAGAATGAATCAAATCTTTAAAGCCTTTCACTTTGTATAAATTTAATATTCATTCATTCATTTCCTTACAGAGAACCTCTTGTTATGCTAGGCACTATGCTGGAAAGGCAGAAATGGAACTAGAACATGATTTTCACAAATGCTCTGCATGGTATACATCACTTTTTAAAACTCTGTACAAATAATAGTTACATCAAATGAAGATTCTCTTTTAAAAGGTCAAGGTGGGGCTTGAAATTTTGAATTTCTAACAAGGACTCAGGTGATGCTGATAATACTGGTCCATGGACCACCTTCTGTGCAGCAAAGGTGAAGAAATCAGAGAAAAGAATTCACATTTAGGTCCTTTGTCCTGTAGTCCTATGTTTCTTTAGAACTGGGAGGTGGCAGGGGTGGGGGAGATGAAGGGAGAGATGGCTTGCTTGTCTTTTTCCAAACAGAACAAGCTTTGAAAATAAACAGCAGGACAGGATGACAGTGACCACGAATGGCTGGAAATCTAGAGCATATTATTATCAAAGGGGCAATACTATACCCAAGGGGCAAAAGTTGAGTGTGTGCTCAGTTGTGTCCAACTCTTTGTGACACCATGGACTATAGCTCATCAGGCTCCTTTGTCCGTGGACGTTTTCAGGCAAGAATACTGGAGTGGGTTACCATTTCTTCTTCAAGAGGATCTTTCCAACCCAGGGATCGAACTCGAGTCTCCTGCGTCTCCTGCATTGACAGGAAGATTCATTACCACTGAGCCACCTGGGAAGCCCAGGGTAAGATGTGTGGGGTCCAAAAACCTTACTCTTGCTCTTTGTAAAGCACAAATATGTATACAGTACTTAAGGACATAGATCCAGCATATCTGATTTTGTCTTGGTCTCAAGGTCATGCATGTTTGACCCTTGCAGGCTCTGCAGGCAAGCTTCACAGTTGAACCCCTTGCTGTCTCTGCTCAAATCTCACTGGTTTTCTTTCAGGCCTCATATGCAATCTGTGCCCCCACTCACCTCACAGCTCTTGCACTCATTCTTCTCTCTGTTTAACTTTCTTTCCTCTGCTTCTCATCCCAATACCACCTGCTGATCCTCTGTCCCCACCAACTAGATCAAAGTCTCCAGTATATGTTTTTAGGGAAGCTTGTATCTCTTCCTTCCCAAGTCCCTTTGCTCAGTTTATCAGGCTATTTAATGAAATGATATCTGTCTTTACCTCTAAACTGTAAGCTCCATGAAGGCAGGATCCACATGTGTTTTGTGCACTACGGCATTCCCAAAACAAACATGGTGCCGGGCACACGGTGCCACTCGGTGATTCTCTGCAGAATGAGTAACTGAATCAAGTGGAGACAGCACACACAAAGCCCAGCCCAGGATGCTCAATACCTATACTGCGGATCTGGTTTTTAAGAGCATGACTCATGGCAGTTTCTTTTCAGGCCATCAATTCTATCTGAATTATCTCAGATCCACATCACTTCACTTTGCCACTTGCTTACTCAACACATGATGGTATCATTCATAAAACGCCCATCACTTTCTATTTATTCTTTCTTGACTGACCTGCTCCACTCTACAAATCTATGATCTGCATGCACAGAAGGATAAGAAGCCCATGCTCTGTAAGTAGAGGTTTGTTCTTACTAGTGCCATTTGGCTTTGAATTTAAGACCAGAAAGGGCAAAGTAAGTTAACAGTGTTGTGATCCTGAGCAAGGTAAGGGACCGCTTTCTTTCCAGCCTCGGTTCTCATGTAGAAAGACCAGTACTCGTGAAACAGAGTTTTTGCCAGATTAAACTGGATCACATATATAAAGCACTCAGTACTGTGCTTGGCACAATATGAGCATGTAATAAACCCCAGCATCAGTTGTTCCTGATACTCTAAGCAGCTCTAAGATGTAAAATTGGGTATTGTTATCAAAGCACATATTTAAAGAACGTTAACAAAAAGTTACCTTTATTGTGCATCTACCATATGTTGCTACCTACACATTCACTTATTCTGCTGCTGCTGCTAAGTCACTTAAGTCGTGTCCGACTCTGTGCGACCCCGTAGATGGCAGCCCACCAGGCTCCCCCGTCCCTGGGATTCTCCAGGCAAGAATACTGGAGTGGGTTGCCATTTCCTTCTCCAACGCATGAAAATGAAAAGTGAAAGTGAAATTGCTCAGTCGTGTCTGACTCTTAGCGACCCCATGGACTACAGCCTACCAGGCTCCACCATCCATGGGATTTTCCAGGCAAGAGTACTGGAGTGGGGTGCCATTGCCTTCTCCCTCACTTATTCTAATCATTAACAATTCTACAGAAAAAAAAAAAAAATTCCCATTTTCAGACGAAGAAACTGACATTCACACACTGCTTAATGACAGCTGGCATTTAAACATGGATCTGTCTTCACTGTCTATGCTCTCGACTCCAGGAATGGTTGGGGATCTCTGAGCAGAAAGTTAACCAAAACGTCCCTGGGCTTGGCTTCCTTGTCTTGAAAGGCAGAGGAACATACAATTGTCATACAGATTTCCTTTGGTTCTTTCATTATCAACAGAGAACACTCCACAGTGGAGTTTGCCAACAGAGCTTATCACAACAGACGGCTGCTGAGGCCTGCCAAAGAACAGGACTCCAGACGGTCTCGTCTTCTTCAATGACAAACAAGAACTCTCTTCACCCCACCTTTATTACTATGTCCCCCCAAAGCAGACCCTTGGCAACTGCCTTTTTGCAGACCTTCTAAGAAGCAGAACAGTACCATTATTGAAGGCTGACAGACATACTCCCTTCCTAATTAGCATGAAGAGATATGCAACACATAACTACAACTGGAAATGTCACATTGGGACTGCACTTCCATGCTGAGGGAAAAGCTTTGCAAGCTCAGAGTGTATAATCAATCAGCCTCTTCTACCCAGAGGCATTTGTAAAACAGGCATGTTTGGAACCACCCTCATTGAACATTCCGCCCTTACAAACTCTCTCCCAGAGAAGTCCCAAGGGCTGGCTGAGGCAGTGACCTGTCGTATTGAGCAAAAATGTCAACAGGAGAAAAAAAAAAAAAGCAAGGAAAAAAGGAGATGGTGCTTCTGATTTATTTCAAGAATGCCATCCAATAAATGAGCTCAGTGTCGCAATTAAGCTGGGCCAAGGAGGAAAGACACGTTTAGTCTTGTCTTCTGTGTCTTGCCTTGATGTTGACTGCAGCCAGTGACAGAATGAGGAGTTGGCTCAAACTGCAGAGCTGAGACCAATTATGAACTCTACTCATAACTCGTATGCCTTTGTGAGGGGTAATACTTAGGTTTCTTAAACAGTCACAAAGGGCATCTACTCTGTTGGAGGATACACATAATATGCCAGCATTACAGCTGATGGGGGTGGAAAATTCCATCATGGAGCCCCTGACACCCCACACCAATCCTGGCTTTTCCCAGTGTTTCTAATCTAAGCAAACAGTACCAACATCTTTCCAACAGAAGCAGGAGTCATCCTAGGTGGAATATCATCACCTGAATCTTTTATCTCTTCTTCTAATAACTAATACATTAGCAAGTCCACATAAACTTTTCATACCGTTGATATAATAATGCGACACTGCCTTAAAAATGGTGGCTCAGATGGTAAAGAATCTGCCTGTGGGAGATCTAGGTTCGATCCCTGGGTTGGGAAGATCCCCTGGAGAAGGGAATGGCAACCCACTCCAGTATTCTTGCCTGAAGAATCCCATGGACAGAGGTGCCTGGCAGGCTACAGTCTACTAGGAGCTACAGACTACTGTTAGCCCTCTAAGGACAACAATCATGTCTGGTTTTGCTAAACATTTTATCATTAATGGTTAAATGGATGCATGCACAAACTAGTAAGAGAGTCTACAGGAAGAGTATCCATTTCCAAGCAGCAGACTCAGGCAAGATGAGCATTTCAGTCCTGCCTGGGACATGACCTTAGTGAAAGGCATTTGGCCAGATTTGGTCCCCAATTCCCTTTAGTGTCTTAGACATTCTCTTTCTGGACCTCGGTTTTGTTTTCTGAAGAGATGAGCTCTACTGCCTTTCAGTTTAAACTTTTACAACCCTGAAATTCTAAACCCCAAACAAATACTGGACCTGAAAGAATATTCAGAAGGTTATCAGGCCTTGAGGCTTTATTGGTTCACTCTACTTGTCTGCCCTATATATGTCACAGAATGTACATAAAGAAGATCACCTCTCCTCTGTAGTGACATCCTCTTTGGGAGGATTTAAAACTATGTTTTCCAAAAGGAGATTAGCTCTTAAAGATGACCTTAGCTCTCTGAAGTCAGATGACGGAGAAGAGAAAGATCTTCTTGAGTAGGTCCTCAACCATCCTTGCAGAAGCTTTCATTCTAGAACTGCCCTAGAAAATATGGCAGTCATCAGACACATGGGACTATTTAAGGCTAAATTAGTTTAAACTAAATTAATTTTAAAATGCAGCTTCTCAGTCACAAAAATCACATGTGGTCCGTGACTACTGTGTTGGACAGCTCGGAATATTGAACATTTTCATCACTGAAGAAAGTCCTGTTGGATGGCATTGGTTGTACAGGAAGCAAGAAATGATTCCCTGATCTTCCATCTCTAGCACACACGTTCTGACCTTTTCTTGGTTCACACTGCATTTGCTTTCTCGAGATTCAGGCTTTAGGGTCGGTGCTAACACACCTGAACTCATGAGATACTCTGACAAGCTTCAGATCAAAGTCCATTTCTTCAAGGGGACTGACCCTAATGTTAGCGTCAATGGAGCACTCTTGTAGTTCTCTTCTCTGAGCACTCATCACTTCTCTAGAAGCTGTTTAAATTATTTTGCCTCCCAAGACTGAGGAGCTGTAGAGACCCTAGAGCCAGATAAGCCTGGGTTTGAATGCCAGCTCTATCTTGGGCTCACCATGTGGAGTTAAAAAAGACAGTGGGCATCTCTGGGCCTCATACCCTTCTTCTGTAAAATGGGGACAAACTGTCCTCAGCTCATAGGATTACTGGATAATTAAGTGAGTTGTTATACATAATGCACTTTGAAAAGCACTCATCATGTATATACTGAACAAACACTGTCAGAAATAAATCACTATGAAGCATAAGCACCTTCAAAGGCAGAGCTACTTTGATCTTCTGCCCCATACATCACACCCTATGCCATGGAAAATGTTGAAATGAACCATGTAGGCACAGAAGGGCTGCCTTTAAAACTGCACTGCCAGGAATTTCCTCTATAAATCCATTCAAAACAGTACAGTGAGACATTTGTACAGAGGTGTTCGCAGCAGTATTGTTTACAAAACATTAAAAGGTGGGGGAAGGAGGCATATTAAATGTCCACCTGCAGGGGGCTAGTTAAATCAACTATATAAATTCATACAATGGGATATTTTGCAGCATTTATAAAGAATGAGGTGGAACTGCGTGGGGTAACTGGAAAGATCTCCAGGATGTGTTAAGTCGACGGACAACAATACTTAGGTTTATGCCATTTATGTCTACGTTTTCTGAATCTTTGCACCAGACCCTTAACAGAGGTTTCCTGTGAGAAGGAGGAGAATCAACTCAGACTTAAAGATGTTTAAGTTCTTTACTCTAGAAAGAATTTCATAGTGTATATTCATTACTTTTACTTCAAGCTGTTTAAAAGTCTTGCTTTGAAGAGTGATTTGCGTTGCGGTGTTTTCCTCTTTGGAGCCAGGTCAGGACAAGAGGGAAAAAATGTGAGCAAGGGATATAGACAGTGAGTACCTAGGGAAGTAAATAAAGATATTTTACTGGTAAATCCACTAGTTTACTGACTAGGAGAAGGAGAAGAGAATCCATCCAACAGGGTGGCAATTTGGGGCCAGTCGTGTGTGTAAATATAAGAGCTAACGCTGACGGAGAGCTTACGTGTGTCAGACGCTGTGCTCAGCCCTTTCCAATTATTGTCTCATTTAATCCTACCTATGAGAAAGCACTATTATTATCCTCATTTTACCGAAGGGAAAAAGGAGACATGGAGCATTAAGTAACTTGCCAGAGGGCACACAGCTCAGCAGCAAAGGGGCTGACACTTAAACTCTGGCAAGGCCACAGCCCAGCCTGCAGGCTTGTTAGTGTCCAATTGACAGAATCCCCATTAAGGGGGCCCAGAGGGGCTCACAAAGATCTCTCCAGCCCTATTCCTGTAACACTATCTGGCATATCATAAAAATTCCATTTTGCTTTCACCTTATGAAAGTCAATACAATACATTCCAATTGCTACCAAAAAATTAGGAGCCGTCTTGTACAGCAGGGAAATCATACAGCCAAAAGGTCAAAATGCTGAAGAACACAGGTAAAAGGCTAAAAGACACTGGACCCATATGCAGCATGAGAATTTCAACTCTAAAATAACTGAATGACATTCACAGAAAGACGGATGACTAGACATTTTCTGAAAAACTTTTTCCTGTTGTTGCCCAGCAAGAAGTCGGGTGAAAGTACTAAGGGTCTATTATCACAACTTTTTAGTTACATCAGTATCATCTTGGCATTTCCAGGAAAGAGCATGGGATCTAAAAATCCAACAGCCGGGTCTGTTTCCTGGCTCTCGCCTTCTGGAACCAGCTGCACAACCTTAACAAAGTCCCAAAGTGCTATCTGGTCTAAGCATCCTCATCGAAAAAGCTGGGGATAATAGCTACCTCTGTCAAAGCGATAAAACTAATGGGGAAAAAAGTGACTCCACCTACGTACCACTTGTAACATAAACACCTCAATAAAATGAGTTGATTTTCTTTTTTGTCCCTGATATGCTGTTACCTAATCACATGCTTTTCTTTTTCAACAAAGTACTCTTTGGCTTTGCACAGCCACTCCGACCCTTAACCTCTCCAAACATGCAAATGAATATTTTTTATATTCTGGATTAAAGCTCCTCTGATGGTCATAATAAGTGATTTCAGACAGGACAACTCACTTTCTTACAGCAAAGAGGATCCAACACTTGCTCTCTTCTTAGCCACGTGAATTTTTAACCATATTCACATTTACAAAAGAACACACTGAAGAAGCTCTTGGTATATCCACTGAGCCCCCATCCCTTTTCTAACCTCACAACTAGGTCAATTCTTTTTATTGGAGGATAAATACTTTACAATATTGTGATGGCTTCTGCCATTCATCAACATGAATCAGCCATAGGTATACATAGGTCCCCTTCCTCTTAAACCGCCTTTCCATCTCCCTTCCCATCCCAGCCCTCTAGGTTGTCACAGAGCACCAGCTTTGGGTTCCCTGTGTCATACCACTGGCTATCTATTTTCCATATGATAATGTATATGTTTCAATGCTACTTTCTCAAATCATCCCACCCTCTCCTTCCCTCAGTTTTTCCAAAAGTCTGTCCTTTATGTCTGCGTCTCCTTTGCTACCCTGCAAATAGGATCAGAGGTATTATCTGTCTAGATTCCATATATGTGCATTAATATACGATATTAGTCTCACTCTTTCTGACTTACTTCACTCTTCATCCATGTCATTACTTCACTCTTCATCCATTTCATTAGAACGGACTCAAATGCATTTCTTTTTATTGCTGAGTAATATTCCATTGTATATATGAACCAGTCTGAACAAATCATTCTTCCTTGGGGCACTCTCAGATCTCCCAGCCCACCAACCCCCAGTCAAATCCCAATACTTCAAGGAAACTACAACAATGGATAACGATGGCTCAGACGATAAAGAATCTGCCTGCAATGCAGGAGACCTGGGTTCGCTCCCTGGGGTGGGAAGACCCCCTGGAGAAGGGAATGGCTACTCACTCCAGTATTCTGATCTGGAGAATTCCATGGACAGAGGAGCCTGACAGGCTACAGTCCATGGAGTTGCAAAGGGCTGGACATGACTGAGCGACTTTCACAACAATGGATAACCAGCAATACTCAAAGCAAATCTTCTTGTATTCACAATCAGGAATCTCATTAATATCTACCTAATGTTAAATGTATATTCAAAATTTGGACATGAACAGTAGGCACAAAGTTAACATTCTTCCCTGTCCCCACTGCAAAAAGTGCCCCTGAAACAGAGCAATTATCACGTCAGAGTTATAATGCCCCTAAGAAAATTAGTCTATTTTGTATTCATCCTTTGTTTTTAAATCTCATCTGCAAAATGCCACTGTGTTCGTCCCATAAATCCAGATTTTGAGAGTTTCTAAAAAGTACACAAAACTTAATAACTTGATCCAGTTATTAACAGTATCATAGTATATCCTTCTGTCTCAAATAATGACACTCAACAAAACAATCAAGCTATAACACTGTCTTCAGAAGATGTAAGTTTAATTTTCTCCCCACATTAGGCTTTGATCCCATCCTACAGATTTACTTTCACCTATGTGAAATGATTTATACTCATGTTATTCAACACAGTCATGTTTTGAAATATTAAAAAATGTTTATTCAAAAAGACCTAGTTAAATAAATTATGGTCCACGTATTCAGGAGATTACTTACTCACTTAAAAAAGAAAACAAAAAGCACTCTAGTACTGAACCTCAAAGACTCAGAAGACATACTTTCATGATATAAAAGAGTAAGATGCCAACTAGCATATATACCTTCTATAAGGGAAGATATGAGAACACATGTATGAAACAAATACATGTATGTGGACACTTGCATATATGTGTTTGTATTTACATTAAAAAAAAAAAAAAAAAAAAACTTCAGAAGAGTAATCAGAAATGAATAACACCGGTTTTAGTATCTGGGGAAAAGAGAAATGGAAATTAGGCAGGTGGAAGATAGATCTAGGAAAGAGCTTACTTACTGAATACTTCTGAAATATTCTGCTTTGAAATATTCCATGAAAATGTATCATCTATTCCAAAATATATTAAACATCAATTGGTGGTACAAATGACATTCCAGTCCTTTTGAGACTAAAACACCACCACCTATAACGTCACATTTTATGCTATGAGTCTTCTTCCTCTTCTTTCTAATACCATACATACCCATATTAAACACACACACACACGCCCACACTCACACGTGCCCGCATTTAAATCAACAAATTAAAGGAGAAAAATCCTGGAGGAAAAAAAAAATCAAAAGTATTTTTAAAGAGTTCCACAAAGCCTTATTCCATATATTTTGTTATTATTAATCCCATTAAGGTGAACTGCCATCTCCTACAGATGTTTAGACTTCACTAGTCCACAGAACATCTCTGCCTCAATGGCCCAGGATCCTCTGCGGTGCCCAGCAGAGAGGCACACTCATTGCTGCCATACAGATCAGCTCACCTTCATAGGTGCCAACTTCTAGAAGAGTCCCGCTCTGCTCGAGGTCCAAGAACTCCTTCACAGTCAGAAAGTTATAGTCCACGCCAGGCACCTCTCCTTCTCTGGGAGACCGGGTTGTGCCTGTGGCAGACAAGACAAAAGGCACAAGAAAACATCAGTCCACTGAAAGAGGAAGCGCCCCATCCAGGTGTAATTAAAATAACCAGTTCAGTAAGTACCTAAGCTGACAGACCCACCTACTGAGACAGGGAGCTGGCAAAGGTAATGTCTTTCTAGCAGAAAAGCATCCTGACTTTCATCCTCTCGAGCCTGGGCCCCTCAAATACCAGAAAGAGAAAACCAAACACAGCAAGGCAGCCCAGGGAGATTTTTATCACTGAAAAAAATGATGAATGCACTGAATGAAAAGGGTGAACTGTATTTTATACAGACAACATTCACAATCAGCAGCTTTTAGGGCTCCAGTAAATTCTAAAAACATTATCCACCTTAAGCTCAGCCTAAGGGGTTTATATTTTTATCACAGGCCTTGAAATTCTTGTGTTCCTCAATATATCCGGCAACTTCCAATGTAATAAGCCCTTTGAAGAAAATGACACCCGCTGCATAAACACATCACTAGAGAAATTCAATTGCCCAAGATCTGTGGCTGGATACCTCCCAGGGATCAAAATGTTGCTGTGTCTCCATGTAATTAATATGTTTGGCAAAAAGAGGCCACCCGTAAGTTCTGACAGGAGAAAAAGGACACTGCTTTTGGTAGAAAATTCTCCCCCTGAATTAATCTCATCATGCATTCAAAGACTCATAAATATAACAATTCTTCTTATGAAATAACACAGACCCTCTAGAATATTTAAGTCACCCAGCTGAGGTGCTGGGCGAAAGACCTGTCATTTTAGCCCACTCAACCTCGATCAAAAGTGAAGGAGTGTGGTTTACACTCAAACCAAAAAAAGAAAAGAAACCATAAGCAATTTCGGAGTACATACTAGAAATCTACATTAAATGGTAGGGGAGATTAAAAAAAAAAAAAGCAAAATTCATGATTTCTGCTCCAACATTTAAGTTAGGTAAGGCATACAACCAACATGGGTTCACTCTGCAAGGCACACTTACCCATAGTGCTTTTAAGTCATTTTTAAAAATATAATAAGTAGGAATTTTTCCCCTTACTCCTAGTTCTAATTCTCCCTAAAAAGCAATTACATAACCAACTTATGTTGTCTCCAGTGTTCATGGCAGAACACAGTCTCTGGTTACCTGCCCATGTGAATTCCCATGCATCTACAATGGATATCCAGAATTCTCTTACGTCAAGAAGTCAACACTTCTTACATATTTTACTCAAGCAAAACATTTTTAAACAAGTCCAATTTTTCTAATATCTGAAGTCTGAGTGTTACAAAAAGCTGCAAATTGCCCATAGTACCAGTTATGTTACAAATGTTTGCTTGTCATGCTCAGCACACCAGGACTTTCTGGTATAGAAGCCTGCTTGTGTAGTGTCCAAAAGTCTATTCTTAAACTGTTTCCTAAGTTGTTTCCATTTCTTGCTTCCCTGGCAGACTATGACACCCTTGAGGTACTTTACAATGTTTAAATTTACATCTCGGGTGTCAGGCATACAGTGGGTACTCCAGAAGCATAAAGAGTACCGTATACTGCTGTGGAGGAGGTACACATAGAAAGGGAATGATGAATTCATGGTCTGTCTGGTTCCTGAGCTTCTGCTGTTTCTCCGTTTCCTAATCTGTGAAATAAGGACAATAAACTACCTATAAGTTTGTTGTGTGTATTGAATAAGACAAGGCTTTTAAAAGGCCTAGCTCAGTACCTGCTAACAGATACACAGTTTATGTTATTATAGAATGAAATGAGTTGGTATTATAGTTCAAATTATATACATAATTGAGCTTCCCTGGTGGCTCAGATGGTATAGAATCTGCATGCAATGCAGAAGACCCTGCTTTGATCCCTGGTTGGGAAAGATCCCCTGAAGAAGGGAATGGCAATACACTCCAGTACTCTTGCCTAGAAACTTGCCATGAACGAGAAGCTTGGCGAGCTATAGTCCATGGGGTGGCAAAGAGTCAGACATGACTGAGAGACTAACACTTTCACTCTTTTCATTGTCCAGTTGAGAAAAAAAATCAAGGCATAGACAAGAACAATAGGACGGAGGTGATAAGAAGCCATGAGATTTCTATTATGAATGGTGAACACTTTAAACAGCTGTAATAGAGTATACAGGATAGATGTGTTCAAAGTACATCAACTCATCAGGCCAGGCTAGGTTTAGATTTTAAAGACAGAAACCTCTGATGGAGTGTGTAAGAAAAACAGAAGAATAAGTAGCACATCCCTGGGCAAACGGGATGTGCTACTTACAGACATCAAGAAGATGGGGAAATGGTGTATAAGGGAAAAAAAATTAAGAGTTCACTTCTGAATATGTGAAAGCTTGAGATGCCTATCAGACACCTTGGGTGTAGAGAGCTCTGGACAGCTGAATATGTAAACCAAAAAACAGATGGGTGGCTGGGCCCTAAATTTGAGAGTTATCACTAAACCACTGGCATTTGAAGGCAAGAGAGAGAATCTAGGGGAGAGACAGTATAGAAAAAGCAGTCAAGAAGTCTGACTTAAACACAAAAACTTTACAATTTTTGGAAACTAAGAAGAGGAAAAGATCCTCAGAGGAGATGAAGAGGCAGCTGTCAACAAAGCAGGAGCAGAGGAGGAGGGTGTGATGTCTCAGAGCCAAGTGCAGAAGCTGTTCAGCCAGCTATTTGGAAAACACGAAGTCTGCATGCATCATACTGGGAAATTCCCGTCTAGGGCAAGAACAGAATCTCTTTGAAACTTGCTGTGAAAGAATCTGTCTTAAATATGTTCTATATGGCAACTCTCACACTCAAGTCTCCATACCAAAATTCTATTAACTAAATCCATCCCTCCATTCCCAGCTCCCCAAATGCGGGTAAATGAGGAAGACCAAACAGAAGATCTGTTTGTTTGTTTTTTTAAAGTCTTCCACACCAGACAATATTTTGGTTTTTTCTCCCCTTCCTATAATCATCTTATCGTTGACATTTCTTCCAGTCATGTTTTCTGAAACAATCTGTCAGAGTAACTGTTGAGACAACATTAACCTCTGGGACTTAATTTCCTGAAAGGATTGAAAATAATCAAGAACTTGGGGGAAAATGGTACATTGTAGAGGAAAAATGAAAACATGCAGACACCATTTTCCCTTGGAAATAAATACGCTTAGAATGGCCTTTAAACAGCAGGGGAAGGGGGTGGGGGAGGATTCATCTCCACCCACAAAACCTTCAGGGTTTACTACCCAGACAAAACCTTTCCTCTCTGCAGGCCAGCAGGAGCTTACTGGAGTTATCCTCTGAGCAACCGGCCCTGGGCCTGGTCCACATGATCAGGCTCCCATTCAGAGATGCTAGGGAGAAAGGGCCTGGGAGGGGACCCCGCCCTCTCTTTTCTTTCAGCAGAATGACAGGCTGCCTGCTGGACACACGCCTGGCAGATGGCATTTCAAAGGTTTTTCAGGAGCCATCTGGGGTGGGTACAATTATTACAAACCACACTTCTAACAAAGCCAGAAGGGTTACTTCCTGGCAGAAGAGAAGTAAAACAAATTCTACCATGTTTCTCAGGGACAACGTATTTAAAAAAAACCACCAGGCTGACAAATGGAGGTTGCTTCCGGCTTACTATACCGTCTTTCGTTGGTCCAGCTAGAAACCAGGGCAACAATATCTTGCAGCTACCATGTCTGAACAAACAAACAGAGCTCACCCCTGGCCTTCCAAAAGAAAGAAGAGATAATCGAACACTAGGAAAAAAGAACAGCTTCCACTTATTTGATGCTTACCTATATCTTAGGTAAAGTGTTCAACAGTTAATCAACAGTGCTATAGCTAATCTTTCTCAGAAACACAGAAGGATTGCTATTATACTCACTTTTTTAAAGATGAGGAAGCTGACACCTAGAGAAGCAAAGTAACCTTCCCAAGGTCACATATAATTCAGCTGGGGAAAGCTATGATTTGAAAGTTAGGCAATCTGACTTTAGTCATTTGAAATCATTGTTGTCCAAAAGAACGTTCTGCCGTATGGGAAATGTTTCATAGACGTGAGTCTAAGATGGTAGCCACGAGCCACATCTGGTTATTATTATTATTTTTATTAAATACATTTCAGGTGCACAGCATTAAAGTTCAACACGTGTACACATGTAGCTATTGATATGTGGCTAACGTGACAGAGGAACTGAACGGAAATTTTATCTAATGTTAATTACTTTAGATTTAAAGAGGCACACGTGGCTAGCGGCAACTGGATTGGCCAGTGCATTTCTAAACCAGGAGGGCGTTTCCAGTCCTATGTTCACTACCATGCCCGCAAAGCACGTTCAGCTTTTGAAATAAAAATAAGAACCATATCAAATTGCTTGAGAAGGAAATGGCAACCCACTCCAGTATTCTTGTCTGGGAAATGCCATGGACACAGGAGCCTGGCAAACAACAGTCCACAGGGTCACAGAGAGTCAGACATGACTTACCGACTTAACAACAACAGTCAAACGGCAGAATCTTGTCCTCACACAGGAAACTCATCCTTTAAAAGCCTCTTATCTGCTTTGAAAAATGACAGTCAAGCTTTATGTTTCTTTTGGATATGGTATCTTGGGAAAAAAGTCTTCCTAGATATTTGTGCCATCACTTTTGGCAGCCAAAACAAAAACCAAAAGCAACAAGATCAAAACAAAAGCAGTCCTCCAAAATACATACACACACACAAAGTGAGTTCCTGTGAACATAGGAATGAGTAAATGAAATATGGTAGATCTGCCCTTAGGAAATTTTTTTTTCCTCTGTAAAGAAGTACTAGTTAGATGCCCAAGCAGTTATGAGAAAGAATATCTATAATATACAGTTAAGTAACATAAAGTATAAAAATAATCACTGCATTTTACTGAAAAAGAGAAAAGAAAGCCCTATGGGTGCTACATGTTTTCTGAGTTAATAAATAGTTAAATGGACGGAGAAGGCAATGGCACCCCACTCCAGTACTCTTGCCTGGAGAATCCCATGGACGGAGGAGCCTGGTGGGCTGCAGTCCATGTAGTCGCTAAGGGTCGGACATGACTGAGCGACTTCCCTTTCACTTTTCACTTTCATGCATTGGAGGAGGAAATGGCAACCCACTCCAGTGTTCTTGCCTGGAGAATCCCGGGGACGGGGGAGCCTGGTGGGCTGCCGTCTATGGGGTCGCACAGAGTTGGACATGACTGAAGTGACGTAGCAGCAGCAAATGGATGGAATAAATCCTTAACAGCGGTAACCAGAAGAGGGTGGGTGCAGAAATGGGAGGAGAAAAAAAAATTGTTTCTTTACATCCCTCTGAATTGTACCACTGTGCTTGTAGTTAGCTGTTTTGGTATTTTATAAATCGAATAAAATAATAAAATAATCCTGAAAGTCCTGATTGTTAGGCATCCTACTCAAACAACTTCGATATTAGCTTAATCCTTGCAAGAACATGCCAAAGAATAGAGGCTCCAACTGAATCAACACATAATACGTCCCAAGGTTTCCAACTATAGAAAGCTAGCATCAAGGTCCTCACTACTTGCCTTTAGCTATGAATAGGTTGTGGTTGTTCAGTCGCTCAGTCGTATCCGACACTTTGCGACCTAAAGTTAGGAGAAGGTGGCAATATTTTTCTGCCTGATTTTGGTTTTTAAATTTCAAATCATTCATCACTTACACAGAGTCTTTTTTAAGTGTTAAAATTTAACAAAATGTGCACCAGAGAAGTGAATACTATCAGCCTTTTCTGCACCAGATAAATGAATTTGAGCTCTGCCCTGCTGACTGTCTCAGTATGAATTAGCAGTACCCAAAAAAGTTTGCCTCCAAAGCTTGAGTGGCTGCTTGCTTCTTGGGCACATTGTATGGTTCATAAACTTTCAGTGTGCCTGGCACGAGGGAATCTTGATGAGGAAATCAAAAAACTACCTTCCTTATCATCAAGCTCCACAAACTACGGCTACAGAGAACGAGATGGTTGGATAGCATTACCGAATCCATGGATTCGAGTTTAAGCAAACTGAGAGACAGTGAAGGACAGGGAAGCCTGGTGTGCTGCAGTCCATGGGGGGGCAGAATCTCACACAACAGTGACTGAACAACAAATGGCTACAGAAACAAAACCAGATTTGGAGCTCATCTGCATTCTCACCTTATTTCTAGAATTTCTTTTGAAATATCCAGTTCAAGCCAGAAAAAAAATTTTAGAAATGAAACACTAATATGCTATTTCCTACTGCTAAGTGTTCCCAATACCATTAAGTTTCAAGGCAAGTCATCACTCCAACTGGCCTCAAGGCCAGACTGCTAGTAGAGGGATCATTACTAAGAGTAAACTGTTAATACTCAATGGGATCATCTGATGTTAACTTCATCTGGGTTTTGCTTATCTAAATGTAACCAGACTTTCAAAAATCATAGTCACTCCATCTGCTTACAGGTTAAGAAAACAAGTGTTTACGTTGCTTGAAATTCATTAGATATCCAAGATAACCTCATAGTCTTTATTCTTTAATTGCCAGAGATACAGTAGAGTAGAACATGTTTTTTCCCCAAATTCACTAAGTTACCTACCACTCACACAATTTTTCCCCAGTGGCTCAGTGTAAAAAATCTGCCTGCAATGCAGGAGCCACAGGTTCGATCCCTAGGTCGGAAAGATCCCCTCAGGGAGGGCATGGCTACTCACTCCAGTATTCTTGCCTGGAGAGTCCCATGGACAGAGGAACCTTGCAGGCTACAGTCCCTGGGGTCACTAAGAGTTGAAAACGACTGAAGTGACTTGGCATGCACGCACACGGTTTGTGCCATATCTTGAGATCAAAAGAAATGCTTAACTGCTATATACCTATTAGAATGGGCTTTTAAAAAAAAACTTACAGTACCAGATGCTAGTGAAAACATGGAGCAACTGGAACTTTTTAATACATTGTTGGTAAGGATGCAAAATGGTACAGCCACTTGAAAAAGAGTTTGGCAGCTTGTTAAAAAGTTAAACACAAATCTACATAGGACCCCCAAATCATACTCCTAAATATTTATCCTCAATAAATGAAAACTCACGTTTATACAAAAACCTATATACAAATGTTTAAGCAGCTCTACACATAATCAGCCCAAAACAGACAGACAACCTGAATGTGCTTCAATTGACAATTGGATACACAGTGTAAAGTCCTTACAATGAACTCAACAACAGTTTAAATGTACACAACAATGTGGATTAATCCCAAATACATTTTAATAAGTGTAAAAAAAAAAAAAGCCAGACTCAAAAGGTTAGATACTGCATATTCCATTTCAGTGATAGTCTATAAAAGGCAAAACTACAATAGAGATGGAGAATAAACCAGCTGTTGCCAAGTGTATGGTTGACGTTGACTGCAAGGGGGCAGCACCAGGGAATGGGAGGAGTGGAGAGGGTTTGAGGAGGCAGAAAAGTTCTGTATCCTGATTGCGGTGGAAGGTGAAGGACAATGTACTTCTCAAAACCTATAGAACTGTACACGACAAAGAGCAGATTTTACTGTTATAAAACTTCAAAAAGGAAACACTTAGCATTACCTACAATGAACAATCAGTTCCAGCCTGTCATAAACAACTAAAAATAAATACAACAAAAATAAAATTGGTTCATTTTATCTAGAGTCTTAGGCTCTGAGCCTGAAGTCCACATTCTCTCATTACAAAGGGAGATTAACAAACATTAGAGATTTATTAGCTCCAAACTGAGACTTTCTCCTTAACACAATTACAAGCATTTTATTTTTAATTACAGAGAGTCATATGCTCAGTATTAGATTAGATCTTTAAGTAGCATCAAGAACACTGCTTAAAATCATCTCACTTCATCACGGAAGTCATGCTGGGAACCACTAGGACTAGTTCTCTACCAACCAGGAAAACCCAGGACAGACATTAGAGCCTCTAGTTTTTAAGGTGGAAAACAGCAGTTTCAGAGTCCTACTCCATCACCTTACTCTCTAAAGAATTTAGGTTGATCCATCTAAGTCTCAGCTTCCTCACCTACATTGAGGGTGGAAAAAAATAAAACCATCAAAATTTAAGACAATAATTTTAAGTACTAAAAACACCTATACCTCTGGGCTTTGTGCAGGTACAAAGGGAGATAAGGTATGTGCCACTCCCATCATGGTGTCCAGCGGGGACAGAGTACCCGAAACAAACAAGTAGGTGATGAGCAGCTGACTTGGATTTGGCTAGCTTGGAAACTCGGAGGTGAGTTTCATCAACACTCTTGGAGATATGTTCAAGGAGAAAAACCTCTCTGCATATGATTTAAATACATTACATATTATTTTGTTTTCCTACTAGATATTCTCACAGTCAAACCTGCATCATTTCTGGCCCTCAGTTAATGCAACCTTCTTTACCCCGGCTAGAAGATCATCTGCCTATTTACCATGTCAACCCCATCTATTTCATTTCAACATAAAAATGAAAGGAACTATCCTACAGTTAGGAAAGGAAAGGAAAATGTCCTACAACTAAGCGATCTTTATGTTTTTTAAAAATGGAAGGAAGGTATGTCCTACAACTAAGCGATCATTATGTTTTTACCCTGTAGGGATAAGTCCTAACTCTTTGGCTCCAATTCATGAATGCTCGTGTCCTCTTGTCACCATCTCAGAAATACAAATCTTGTAGCATGTACCATAACAAACATTTTTCTATGAGTACATGCCCTTTTCTAGGGAGCCTGACCAACCACAAGGGTGTAAATCCCCTTCCTCCCCAGAGATTTAGAAACAATGTATCTACTAATACTGACCACAAAGCCTTGCATGTCTAATAGACTCAAAACACTAGTGACTTTTCTATGGCACCTTAATCATGGCTTTAGGCACCCAAATGTGGAGCCCCTTGAATAGCTAGTGGGTGTTTCCTCCTGGATAAAAAGCACTTGCTTTTACTGAAACTTTTGTATTACCAGGGCTGCCAGTGAACAGGAGGCAGGAATAGAGAACTGAGGACAGAAGACCAATAGACCTTTTCTCCTAAGAGAATGTGTTCATGTTTAAAGTCAGTCCATCAACAGATGAATGGCTAAAGAAAATGTGGTATATATACATAAAATGGAATACTACTCAGTCATAAAAAGGAATGAAATAATGCCATTTGCACTAAGAAGGATGGACCTAGACATTCTCCAGTGGAGTAAATCAGACAGAGAAAGACAAATATCACATGATCTCTCTCACATGTGGGACCTAAAAAAATTATACAAATAAATTTATTTATAAAGCAGAAATTAATTCAGAGGCATAGAAAACAAACTTATGGTTACCAAAGGAGAATTGGGGTTGGTGGAGGGAAATAAATTAGGAATCTGAGATTAACATTTACAGTATATATACTATATATAAAGTATTTATATATATAAATACTATATATAAAGCAGATAAACAACAAGGACCTACTGTATAGCACAGGGAACTATAACTATATTCAATGTCTCACAATAACCTATAACGGAGAAGAATCTGAGAAAGAATGCATACATACATATACATACTTACAGATATATATATGTATAACAAAATCGCTTTGCTGTATACCTAAACATCGTAAATCAACTATACCTCAATTTTTAATAATCAGGAAAAGAACAAAATATTTAAAACAAGTGCCCTGCTTGTGTCCTTTTAAATCCAATAAATAGTCAAACAAAAACAACCCTATAGTTATTATTATTGTCCCCACTTCACAGGTGACAGAATAGGCACATAGAGATGAAGTGACTTGCCAAAAATTACACAGTTGCTAAGTGGCAGAGCCAGGATTTGAACTCAAGACTTTATTTCCACAGGGCAGCAAATACCCCTGTATATGAAGAAAGCACTGGGTACAGGAACAAACTAGTGGGAGGAGGGAGACAGCTTAGTTTTCATAGCTCTTCATCTCTGTCCTCATCAAACAAAACGAAGGGGTGCTGATGGAGTTAAGCCTGGGGGAGAATGCTCAGCCTCACCCTCTATGACTTCCTTAATCCAAACCCTGAGCTCCCAGGAAATATGTTTTACTACCTCTTAATCAGAATAATGAGGTAATTCAGGCCAGAATCACTGAATAGGCAAGTCAAGCAATAACTTGAACATGCATATTAACCATTCTTCCTCTTTGATGCGGGGGAGAGGCAAATATAGTCATGGAAATCCTGCGTTCATTAAAAACAGGAAAGGGAAAATTTTCAAGCTGTCACAGATTCATTGCAAACATTCAGCATTCAGGCAATGAACAAAAAGAATTTCCAACACTCCATACACGCTTATCAAAAATCAACTTTGGGGGGATTATCTTGAGGCATTTTTTTGCTCAGAAAGGAATTCTGAAAATCAGTAATGCCATAGTTTAGTACTAAAGGCTGTCTATGATAAGAAGGGATTAGATCAGATAGACTTTCAGTATTATGACAGTTTATACATTTTACTTTCTCTGAATTAATGACAGCAATTGTTTGTATAAAATGGAATGAACTAATGCCAATGATTTCAACCAGGTAATTTCAAAAGCATGTGAAAGAAAATGGTTATTTCGGTGAAAAGCTATAATTAATGGAGAATGTCAAGTTTTCATAAATTAGGTGACTGCAAGCCAATGCTAAATGCTGCTAATCTCTGGCAGCTTTATTTCTTTAGTTTAAAAAAAAAATAAGACTGACTGCCAATGGGTAGATGGTTTCTTTCAGGGGTAAAAAGAATGTCCTGAAATTAGATAGCTGGTTTCACAGTTTAAGGAATATAATAAAAATGCTGACTTTTATGGAGTTTACACTATCAATAACACTGTTAAAAATAATACTAAACTATAGATATGCAGAGATAAACAGAAGGTAGTCTCTGTCTCCAAGGATATGACTATTCAGTAGAGGAGTTGTTAACATTTCTGTGAATAATACGTGCATGGCATAAATTTCTTCTTCAACAGTAACCTGCTTTCATTAGTTCTTCTAATATATGAATCAAGTGTAAGCGTGAGATCAGAAATTATTGACCATGTTATGTTATATCTTCCTAAAAACTGCAGGGGTCTGAAATTCTCCCAGAACAGCCATATAGACAGAAATTGTTACAAGATCTAAAATCAGACTTGGTGAGTTTCAAACTCCAGCTCTGATACTGACTGTGTAACCATAGCCAAGTTAAACATTTTGGGCCATGACTTCTTCATCTCCAAAATGGGAACAATAATACCTGCCTCATAAACTTGTGTAAGGATTAAGACAATACATATAACCTGCTAGGTCTGGTCATAATCTGCATTCAATGAACACTGACTGTAACAACAAAAGCATCATCACCATCACCACCACAACGCCCTCTTCTCTCTCTCCAACCATTTCCCTTTAAAAGAAAAGAAAGTAACTACTGCCCCTTCATTACACTGCTATTGTGGAACACAGGTTTTCTGTACATAACGCCTAATTTAATTATCCCAAGAGTGGCATTCTTTTCCCACAAGTTTCACATCACACAAAATTTTCTATTTTTAATTATTATTTGTCAAAACCTCTCATACAAAAGCAAACAACTCCCAGCCACAACTTTGTGGACTGTATTTTGCTAAGAAATCATAAAGTCAACTTGTTCTGTAAATACCATAATTTTAAATGATCATTGTCATTAAGCACTAGCATGTATCTATAAGGATAGATAGATGCCTATTTGCTGGAATACAGTATGTCTGAATGTGAGGCCCTCAAGTCCCATAATTTCATGTTATCATGCTATTCTTCATACAATTAACTCCTTCTCATGGAAAGGGTAAATATAGACTTACTAAAGAAATACCATAAACCTGGATATAAAGAGAGAAAACAATTTATATCTAACACCAAGAGAGAACAGTTACAAGAGCAAGTCGAGATGGACATAAGAAAAAAAGAGTTTGCATTGATTTAATTAATACACTGGTTCTCTGTTGACCTAGGCATGACAATTCTTAAAGTCTTCTCAAGTATTCAGACTAACACTCATCACCATGTAAATTTTACTTTGGCTCTTGTCAAGTGTATAACTGCTCTGTCAAAGAAAACAGAAGGAAATACTGTGTGACACACAATATGAGATGCTAAAAGAATAAAGCAGTTTGGGAAAAGCAAGAGAGTTCCAGAAAAACATCTATTTCTGCTTTATTGACTATGCCAAAGCCTTTGACTGTGTGGATCACAATAAACTGTGGGAAATTCTGAAAGAGATGGGAATACCAGACCACCTGACCTGCCTCTTGAGAAATCTGTATGCAGGTCAGGAAGCAACAGTTAGAACTGGACATGGAACCACAGACTGGTTCCAAATAGGAAACGGAGTACATCAAGGTTGTATATAGTCGCCCTGCTTATTTAACTTCTATGCAGAGTACATCATGAGAAATGCTGGGCTGCAAGAAACACAAGCTGGGATCAAGATTGCTGGGAGAAATATCAATAACCTCAGATATGTAGATGACACCACCCTTACGGCAGAAAGTGAAGAGGTACTAAAAAGCCTCTTGATGAAAGTGAAAGAGGAGAGTGAAAAAGTTGGCTTAAAGCTCAACATTCAGAAAACGAAGATCATGGCATCCGGTCCCATCACTTCATGGGAAATAGATGGGGACAGTAGAAACTGTGTCAGACTTTATTTTTGGGGGGCTCCAAAATCACTGCAGATGGTGACTACAGCCATGAAATTAAAAGACGCTTACTCCTTGGAAGGAAAGTTATGACCAACCTAGATAGCATATTCAGAAGCAGAGACATGACTTTGCCAATAAAGGTTCGTCTAGTCAAGGCTATGGTTTTTCCCGTGGTCATGTATGGATGTGAGAGTCGGACTGTGAAGAAGGCTGAGCGCCGAAGAATTGATGCTTTTGAACTGTGGTGTTGGAGAAGACTCTTGAGAGTCCCTTGGACTGCAAGGAGATCCAACCAGTCCATTCTGAAGGAGATCAGCCCTGGGATTTCTTTGGAAGGAAAGATGCTAAAGCTGAAACTCCAGTACTTTGGCCACCTCATGCGAAGAGTTGACTGATTGGAAAAGACTCTGACGCTGGGAGGGATTGGGGGCAAGAGGAGAAGGGGACGACAGAGGATGAGATGGCTAGATGGCATCACTGACTCCATGGACGTGAGTCTGAGTGAACTCCAGGAGTTGGTGATAGACAGGGAGGCCTGGTGTGCTGCGATTCATGGGGTCACAAAGAGTCAGATACGACTGAGCAACTGAACTGAACTGAACTGAACAACATTAAGCATATACCAAAGACATACATGTTATGGCACTGTTTATGTGTTTCCTTACTTAAACACCAGAGTATGGCCTTTATAATAAAGGAAAACATGATGTGAACAGTAAAATTTCTAGGATTATGTTTCAAAAGTGTTAAAACTGAGCAAAAAGCATAAAAACTGAGTATTTCTATTTTTTAGCATGTCCTTCTCTGCCTTTTAAATTTCCCTTAATACCACCCTTCACCTTGAGAAGACTATATTGGCACTCAAAACTCTAACATTCAAAAAGTGTCTTATGAGCCAAGTCTGAGAAATATGAACATGTGAACATCACATAAGGATGGGATCCCAGGCAGCTGAATTCACTCCTGGGACTCTGCTATTGTTCATAAGCTACTTATGCTTTTCCCCATAAATGATGACATCAGCAGATTCCCAGAAAACTGAATTACAGCCTTGACTTCCCCCACCCTGGGACCATACATTACCGTATCTAATTCTTGCCAACTACCTCTCCAACTCTAAGTCACATTCCAAAAAAATATGGACTGGGAACAACTGCAAAATGATGTAGAGATCCAGCTGATGAACTGTTATTGCCCTTCTTTTGCTTAATTCATTTCTCAATGAGCAATTATAGTCTCACATTATGCAGTACTTCTCTTGTCACAGCTCTGGGTCATTTTATGTTATAGACTACACTTCCTAGATAGATGACTCATATAAATTATTATTTTTCACTCTGCCTGGTAAGCCAAATGAAGTATCTTTCAGAGTTGAAATTAAACACAAATTATTAATGCTTCTAAACATCTGCTAGGAAAAATGCAGACAGTAATGAACGGAAGCCTGAGTTCATATGATATCACCTACACTGACTTTGAAAGAAATGATTTCATTAGAATAGTGTATGAGATAGCAAAGGTATTATTAGGAAGTGAGTGGCCAGTTTTGAATAAGTAAAATCAAGTAGAAATGTTATTGTGAGTTACTTATAATAATTACTACATAAAACTCTAAATTATTCTATGCTTTCTAATAGAAATTGGCCCTTTTCAAAGAAACCTTATTTCAGAGATGTCAGGTGAGTGAAAGAGCTGCCTTCAAAAACAGCCACATCATTTTCAGTCCACAGGCTTCTCCTTACCTCAAGAAAGCAAATTATGCCCGTGTCCTTAACACAAACTAGACCTAATATGTGTCCAGATAAAATCAGGTCAAGGATCAAATCAATGACTATTAAGGACAGCATTTTATAAACCAATTCATTAAAAGGCAATGACATCTTAGCTCTGACATATGAACAATCTATCTTTAGAAAAAAATCGAGTGGTTTCATTTGTTTCTGGTTTATTTCACACCTAGTAATTAAATGTCATATTGCACAATGCTTCCTGGTCCTCACTCTTGAGTTTCTCTCATTCATCAGCCCTATTGACAGCGCCTGCTGATCAAGGGCAAGGAGCAGGGAGAGGCAATCTTTATTTCCTTGATCTGGCAGCATGGGTACCACTGCCATTAGCTTCCTGTCAGCAGGTGAAGACCTGAGGACGTGATAGATGATCCCGAAGCTCTTACAAGGAGTTTTCACCAGATACCTACCTCTTAACCTATTTACCCAGCACTTACACTTTCATTTTCTAGGAAACCCACATTTTTGCCCGGAGGGAGCAAAGAGTCAACATCTTCAATAAATCCAAAAAGCATAAAAACTGAGTTTTATCCAAAAGCTACCACCATGGCCATCCACAGATTTGGTTTCACACAACAAAATAAATAAACAAAAAATGGTATAGGTATTTGATTGAGCCAGCTGGGAAATCCAGAAAGCTTATTTTACTCTCAACATGCCATACATGTTACATCTGAAAAGAGTAGTAAGAGACTAAAGCGATTAATTTTTAAAGTTAGGGACTTTTTACCAATCTGTACAGAAGATTTTTGTTGTACATATGTAAAACAGGAAATGAGACATTTAAAAGGGAAGAGTGCTTTCCTAAACCTTTAAATGAGCAACTAAGGTCAGTGAATGACATTTACAACAAAATAAAAGTGCTATAGGACATTCATAAAATAGGGCCTGATCAAAATTGAGGAAGAAGTGGCTAGCTTAAAAATCAATAACTTTTACTCTCTTATTTCTCTCTTCAGAGATAAGATTTTTCATCTTTTCAGAGATAAAAAGTACATGCTCTAGAATATGTCAAACCCATAAAAAGCATAAAGAAAACAAGCCTCTCCACCATCCGGAAAGGAACATGTCAATGTATCAATATTCAAGGACCTTAAGTCCCCAGTCACCACTGAGTCCTGGCATTGTGAGGTAAACTCTCAGTCGTCAGAATCATCCCTAACTACTGCAGCCTCCACTACAATCAGCGTAATAACCGTGGCCAATATTGGACAGAGGGAAACAACTGTTTTTTGTTTTTCTAAACACACCAGCACACCTACCGCTGTAATGCTTCAATTACACAAATTCTAAAACTGAGAGGGAGGACACATCACAAAGTTTACTGTAGGAAGCAGTACTGACTGATGCACAACTCAGAAACCTGTTCTAAACATTTCGAAATTGATTAAACGCAATGTCTTGTCCTGGGCTCCAGGCTCCGGGTCATGAAAGAAGTTTCACAGCAGTAGCAGTCAGGATCAAGAAGAAAAGGAAGAGAAGCAGCAGCATTTCTGACAGCAGGTGTTAACATAATAATCAGATCAGGTCAGTTGCTCCGTCCTGTCCAACTCTTTGGGACCCCATGGACAGTAGCACACCAGTCTTCCCTGTCCTTCACTATTGCTGGGAGTTTGCTCAAACTCATGGCCATCGAGTCAGTGGTACTATCCAACCATCTCATCCTCGGTCGTCCCCTTCTCCTTCTGCCTTCAATCTTTCCCAGCATCAGGGTCTTTTCCTATGAGTCACTTCTTCACATCAGGTGGCCAAATTACTGGAGCTTCAGGTTCAGCATCTGTCCTTCCAACCTTTAGGATTCACTGGTTTGATTTCCTTGCAGTCCAAGGGACTCTCAAGAGTCTTCTCCAACACCACAGTGTTGGAGAAGCATCAATCCTTTGGCCCTCAGCTTTGTTTACGGTCCAACTCTCACATCCATACATGACTACTGCAAAAATCAAAGCTTTGACTAGATGGAACTTGTCTGTACTTTCTCTACTTTTTTAGTATGCTATCTAGGTTGACGATAGCTTTTCTTCCAAAGAGTAAGTGTCTTTTAATTTCATGGCTGCAGTGATTTTGGAGCCCAAGAAAATAAAGTCTCTCACTGTTTTCATTGCTTCTCATCTATTTGCCATGAAGTGATGGGACCGGATGCCATGACGTTTGTTTTTGGAATGTTGAGTTTTAAGCCAACTTTTTCACTTTCCTCTTTCACTTTCATCAAGAGGTTCTTTAGTTTCACTTCGCTTTCTGCCATAAGGGTGGTGTCATCTGCATAGCTGAGGTTATTGATATTTTTCCCAACAATTTTAATTCCATCTTGTGCTTCAACCAGCTTGGCTTTCACACGATATAAGTTAAATAAGTTAGTTATATAACTGAATTTTTATAGTTAAATAAATAACTAATTTATTTAAGTTAAATAAGCAAGGTGACAATATACAGCCTTGACATACCCCTTTCCCAATTTGGAACCAGTCTGTTGTTCCATGTCCAGTTCTAACTGTTGCTTCTTGACCTGCATACAGATTTCTCAGGAGGCAGGTCAGGTGGTCTGGTATTCCCATCTCTTTCAGAATTTTCCACAGTTTGTTGTGATCCACATATTTAAAGGCTTTGGCATAATCAATAAGGCAGAAGTAAATGTTTTTCTGGAACTCTCTCGCTTTTTTGATGATCCATTGGATGTTGGCAATTTGATCTCTGGTTCCTCTGCCTTTTCTAAATCCCTTTAAAGTAGTCCCTCCTTAGCCTAGGAGGATACCTTTCAACAACCCCGGTGGATGCTTAAAGCTACAGATAATACAGAATCCATATATATATGTGTATGTGTGTGTGTGTGTGTGTGTGTGTGTATGTGTATATATATATATATGTATATATATACACACTACATTTTTTTCTTATCATATATAGTCAAAGGCTTTAGCACAGTCAATGAAGCAGAAGTAGGTGTTTTTCTGGAATTCTCTGTAGTAGTAGAGCTGTATAAAATAGTAATATAGGTCTACTATTATCACCACCACAACCAAGCATTTATGAAGCACTTACTATGTGTCAGCCACTGTGTAAAGTACATTTTTCCGCTTGAAACGTCATCATAACCATAGGACATAGTGTTTGTATCCCCGTTTCCCAAATGGGCAAACTGAGCATTGGAAAGCATGTATTACTTGCTTTTGATGGTCAGTTAAAGAGGGAGCTGAACTGGTATTAAAATTTGGGGTTTCCTGACACTGGAGCATTAAGTCTGATACCAGATATCTTGATGTCTCCCTCTGTGTCAGCCACGTTGGTCTCCTTGTTCCCACAACACTCCAGGCAGGTTCCTGCCTCAGGGCCTTTGCACTTTCCCCAAGCCATCCGAGAGGTACCTATACCCCAGGCCAGTGCTGCCTCCTTAGAGGTCTCTTGAGCTCTCAGCCATGAAGTCCCTCTCCTAACATTCCCCCCTTTCATTGGACTCTCCCTCCCTAACAGTGTGAGCCGCTTCATGACCTTATTGTTTTCTCTTTGAGTAACACTGAGCTCTCCTTTAGCTCTTTCAGACCCTACATTACTAGATTCTCTCTGCTGAAATACCTAGTATTGCTTCTGTCTTCCTGACTTGACCCTGCTGAATATACTGTAAAGTATTACAGTAATTTTAATGTTAGATTATAAAAAAATTTTTTTAGTATCTTCTCATAGTGGAATGTAAAATCCATGAAAATAGAGGGTTTTTCTGTCCTGTTAAAGCAGAATCCCTACTGTGTGGAAAAACATCTGGCACATGGTAGGTGCTAAATTCACATTAGTTGAATAAACATATCCCTCTGGTTGGTAGCTTAAAACTAACCAAAAACCACTGTCTACATTTCAGCCTAAAGACCTCCTTGTACCCAGTTTCTCCCTGTCTATATCTAAAGCAAATCCTGCCTAACTCCCCTTCACAGACCGCTGCATAGCTTTCAGAGTGCTTTTTAAAGACTCTGTAATGACTTGGTATATATGTACAATTATTTACTGTCTTTCTCTTTCATCATGAGGTTAACATTGTAAGGACAGGGCTGTGCCTGTCCTACTATATCCTCAGTGACTAGCACAGACTGGGCATGCAGCAGTTGTACAAGTATTTATTGAAAGAAAGGTACATTGGGGCTTAGAAAACTTCACAAGATGATAATCTCCATGAATGTTTACAAAAAGAAAAAGGAGGAGGAGATTGGAATAAGCAGAGATTTCATTGTGGATCTCCTCGATAAGACCTGAAATTCCAAATGGCTGTTGTTAAACCAGACTTAATCCCACAGCATTATGAGACACAAAGTTATACTCATAAATTAAAATACTTCATAAACATTAATGCCATGAAAAATTTAAATCTGTGTTGAAATCAAGTTCCTCTGTGCATCTGACAAATATTCACCGAACACCTACTACATGCCAGGTATTGCATTGTGCAAGTTACTGGGATCCAGCAACAAAATAAACCAGTCTCTGTCCTCATGGAGATTATATTCTAATGTGTGGAGATAACACAATAAATAAGTTAATAAAAATGTCACGTGACACTCAGTGCAAGGGAGAAAAAGTGGAATAAGAGTGAAAGCAAATTGTGGATGGTGAAGCGGCATTCAATCTTCTCTGGTCAGCGGATGCTTCACTGAGGAGATAAAACGCACAGAGGTCTAGAGGAAAGGAAGGTGGGAGTGACATAAAAAATCCGAGAGAGTATTCTAGGCATACACAGCATGCAACACCAAATACAACTGCCCTGAGGCAGGAACATACTTGGTGTTTGAATGAGAACATGGAACAGAGACAGACAAACATTAGAGCAGAGAGGACAAAGATCTGATAACACAAAGAGATGCAGGCCCCCATGAGGACTTTGTTTATTACTTCAAATAAGAAGGGAAGCAGTTAGAGGGTTTTCACCAGAGCAGGGTCAAGAGGTTTTACAGACTGATTTTAAGTAGGTCACTCTGTCTACTGGGTTGAGAACAAACTCCATGCTGGACTAGAAAAGGAAGAGGAACAATAGTTAAGAGGATATTATAGCAACTGAAGTAATAGATTGTGAGAATGGAAAAGAGCTACTAATCCTGCCCATTAAAACACGGTGCCCAACTCTACTCCTCTTGAATTTGAATCTGCTTATTAACTTGCTTGGGCTTCCGTGGTGGCTCAGCTGGTAAAGAAATCTGCCTGCAATGCAGGGGACCCAGCTTTGATCCCTGTGTCAGGAAGATCCCCTGGCGAAGGAAATGGCAACCCACTCCAGTATTCTTGCTGGGGAAGTCCCATGGACAGAGGAGCCTGACGGGCTACAGTCCATGGGGTCACAAAGAGTCAGACATGACTGAGCGACTAAACCATCACCAATAACTTGCTTGGCCAAGAGAATATAGAGAAAGTGATGCTATGCTATTACTGAGCCCAGTCAAAAGAACTCTTGTAGCTTGTGATGTGGCCTCTTATACTTGCTAATAGGCTTTTGTAACACAGCAGCCATGCTAGGAGGGAGCTGGACAGACAACAGAGAGGAACCAAAGTTCCCTCCAACAGTCCCGGTTGGGCTCCCAATCAACAGTCCACACAACTCTGCAGCTACAAGAAGTAAACCCTCGAACTTCACTTGAACCACCCAGCCTACCCTTAGTGAAGACACCCCACTGAGACTAAGCCTAACTGCAGATTCACGAACAAGATAAATGCTTGCTATTGTTTTTAAGCCGCTGAATTTTGGAGTGATGGAGTGATCTGTGACACAGAGGTGGCTAACAAACAATTCACTGGGGATTGGATCAGCCAAAAGGGGAAAAAAAAGTTCCGAAGCACTTATGTGGGAGATATTACATTAATACAGTTAAGAACTTGAGTTTTGGAGTCAGAAAGATTTGTATTTAAACTCAGGTAAGCTGCTTAACAGGTGACCCAAGGCAAATTCATTGATTTTTCTGAACTTCAGCTTCCCTGTCTGTAAATGAGATTAATAATAGGGCCTAGTTTCTAAAAATATTGTGAGGTTACATTGAGATAATGTTCATAAAATACTCAGCAAGTGCCTGACCCATGATGAGTGCTCTTCCCGACCCTCCCCACCCCCGCCCCAAAAAAAGTATGCTAGCAAAAGAATTGGTTTTCACCTTTTTAAAAAATGGCATTATCACGGAACATTTTCAAAATGGAAACTTGTGTGGCATGACTCCCTGATTTCCATTACATTAAGAGCTGAACTACAAAAGGAATTAGCCCCAGGGGAATGAGCAACCACAGTTGACTACCCATCTTCTAAGCGTGAACAGTGTTTATTAAGATGTCTTATTTGTCTTATTATGATCTGTCAAACTTCCTTTCAGAAGCCTCTTGTGACTGAAGAAGCATGGCGGTAACGAAGCTAACTAAATACCTCGGCATAATAACCCTTACCAAAATTTAAGACCACCAAATCTATTTAAGTTTTAGCCAACCCAGGGGAGGGCAAACCATCATGACACCAACTTATGAGGTTCTGTAAGTTCATAAAAGAAAGAATGATTCTATCATTCTATCCAGAATCTTGCTGCTGATAATTAGTGCAAACTTCATCATAAAACCCAAGACATACACTGTAACATTCACCACAAACAGTGGGAGAGACTTAAACAGAAGCATCGCTTGACCACTTTATTAACCTGGGTTTGATAACAGATCACTGTTTGAGACTCACATTCCATTTCCACTTTATCACAGAGATTACACTGAACAGAGAGTTGCTTTTAACAGTAGAAGTCTTTCCATGGCATTTAGCCATGAGCAATAAAATTCTGACCTAACAACTATAACAAAACAGAAAAACCTATTGTCACATATCTCTACATTAAATAATCAGCCTTCAAGATACATCACTGGAAGGACATTAGAAACGAATATTTCTTAAAAAACATCAGCAGTCCGTGATTTAGGAGCAAGTATGACAGACATTTAGAACTAGTTTAATAAATATTTAAACATGCATGCTGATGCGCCATTAGTTTGTGAAATACAGACTTCAGAAAATATTGACATGAGGCCTGTACTACTTACCGAGTAAATACAAAGCACAATGAATATTCATGAATGACGAAAATTCACTGTTTTAATCTAAATATGCATACCTGAGTTTCTGAGTGATTTAGTTTCCTATTTGGTGGTTGTTAGATTATGATAAACATTATACCTCTTACCATATGTTAAAGAGTAATTTAAGGCATAAGAGCTTTATGAAGACTCAAGTAATCATTTTAAACTGCCAAATGGTGAAATGCATTAGAAAGTCATTACAAACTAACAGTTCTAAAACTTTTCATTTTTACAGAGAAGTCACCATGTATCTGCTAAAGCAGAAACCAAAGGTCTGCTATTTAAAAAGACTTTCGGGGAATTCTCTGGTGGTCAAGTGTAACCACTTGACTCTGTGCTTTCACTGCAGAGAATCCAGGTTCAAACCCTGATTGGGGAACTAAGATCTCACAAATGGTGGGATGTGGCCCAAAGCAAAAAGAAACAAAAAGCCTGCAATGGATATTAACCTTATGCTTTAGTTTAACAAGATTCAATTTACTGAAGATGTGTTTCTCTACAATTTCTAATGTTCTTCTTTACAACTACACTAGCTTAAGTTAGCAATGGGTTCCTGATTCCCTTAACTGCTATAGACAGGTAGCAATCAAGAGAACATATCACAGAGAAAGGAAAAACCAGTTTCATTCCTCACTGAATACTGAATATTTCATTCAATATCCTTCATTAAGAACAATGCTTTCTCCCACAGCATAGCCTGCAAATGTTAACAGATTTTTCAGCCGTAAAGAAATCTAAGTCAAATGATTTTGGAAAGCACCAGGTTTAGTCCAATTCAACAGAATTCTTTACTGCAAGACTTCTGTTTACCCAACTCTTTCTTCAGTGGGCATTTCACAGGACTAGTATTCCTTGACACACACGTTGAGAAATACTAACAGAAGCAAGCAAAATTTGAGTACCACTATCCTTAACTTCCTATGAAGCTTACTCATGGTTTTAGAGGATCTCAGTATGAAGAAATGACGCCTCATCTACCACATAAAGCTAAGTTTAGGATAAAAATCTGACAACAATTAATTATACAGATTATACCTTCTAGGCTCAGGAGACAAGAACAGCAAATTCAAATGTAATTACATCATTCACCTGTTTGAAGCTTGCCAAAGTCTACAAACATAAAACTCAGTTTCTGTAGCGTTCCTGGAAGCTTCCCATGACTGGCTCGAGCTTTCTCCTCCGGTCACATCCGTCGGCGCTGAGGATCTCAGTTTTGCTGCTTCCGGTGCCCTGGAACCCCCAGCCAAGCAATTGCTCCAAAGGCAGGGCAGTCTTGGCTAACTTCTGAATGTGGCACCTACTGTAACTGTCTACACGTGGAAACCCCACGCTTGCTGTTTCCCTCTCACACAACACTTACACTACCAATCCCTACTGCACCCCATGTGCTCCTCCAGTGTAATTCTCAGGGCAGATGCCAACTCTTCCAGGAATCCTAGCCTGACACACAGAGACTGGGCTGGGTATCATTACTGTGGATTCTCACAGTACCCGGTCCTCGGCCACACCACAGCCACTTACCACTCTGCAGTCAAAGAACTCGGCTGTTTCCTCAACCAGCAACGTCCATGCCCTGGGTGCTGTTAGTAACTGTAGCGTTTGGGCACACATGTCATGTCTACTAAGGAGTCTTTTACACCGCAATCAATCAATAAAGCACAGGCAGTTGCTCAGAGGTGTGCTAGCCCGTAAGAATCACTAAACAAATGGTTTTTGAACCATTGTATCCCTGCCATTTAATCTCAAGAGGAGAAAATTCTACTTCAGATGCTAGGAATGCTGAATGAGACGATGTTCTAGTCTACACACTATAAAGTCCAAGAGAGCATTACAGGGCAATCATTATAAATGTCACCTGATGTGAGCAAACTTTATGAGTGACATCAGAAAAAAGGAGAGAGATGGAGGAGGAAAAAAAATAAACACAAAAGACAGAAAAACAAGGGAGAGTGCTCTTGTTACTCCATTTACATGACCTTCTGTCTTTGAGTAACCAGGAAATGAAAGGCTGCTCTCCCAGTGGTCTCTGCTTCCTGTGCATCTCAAAGCAAGCATCTTGCCCCACGGTGAAGTTAGACACTTCACCAAACACGAAAATTTCAATGGAAAATTAGACCTTAAAGCTGTTTCATTTGCATCATGTGCTTGAAAATGAACTCATCCTAAGTTAAAACTCAACTGCCTAAGCATTCTAACAAAGGACTCTTTTCAGTGCCAGCACGAATTAGAAATAGTGGTGAGAACTGAGAAGAAGACACAAATTAGACACCAAGCTGAAAAAAACCCTTTTCTTAATTTTGTGTCATTTGGACAAACATTAATATTTCCAGAGTGCACATCCTGGGAGATCTCACTACAGAAGAGTCAATGAAGCTCCTGACAGCAACAGAAACTCAAATTTAGAGATCTCAGAAAACACTGCCCTCAAGTTACTCCAGTAAAATTTTGCTCAGTAAAATTTTGAGAAAGGGTGGGAAGAAAGGAAGGGAGGACAAAGAGGAGGGAAGGAAGGAAAAGAGGAACAACAGAAAGAATGAGGAAGAAAAGTAAAGAGGGAGTGAAAGAAACAAGGCAAGTTGGTTTTGGCCTTTAGGATATTTCTGTAATTCCACAGCAATGTGGGACAACCAAAATAGTAACCGATACTCTCAAACCACGAGCCTTGGTATACAATGAAAATGGATGCTACCCAGTGGAAAACTTCCAACATGTTCTATCTAGAAACAATGGAGTCTCTGATAGACTCCATAAGAAGACAAAGGACCCCAATAAAGCAGTAGTGCTCATTTCTCATCACAGCTCACTGCTCTATTCTGAAAGTTCTGAGATAACTGGTAGAACTCTTGTATATACAAGGCTTGGCCTTTCACAGGATTTAATGAATGTGAGCCCATAGCTCTTCTCTCGTTCTCTTCTTGCTTACAGAAAAGACAGAGGCATTTAGTTGTTTTTTGACCAATTTCCAGAGCAACTGCTCAGGTGTTTCAGGGCATCACTCAGTTCCAGACTGATCATGCTAGAATGGAGTAGGGTCGGGCAACACAGGAAACAAAGAAAAACGAAGCAAACGCAGCACACCCTACAGGGTGTGAACACAGCCTGCTCCTCCGGCCTGCTGGGGGAGTGTGCAGACGAGCGAGCAGTAAGCAAGTAAGTGTGCAGTCCTCACCACAGAACCAGGATGAGGCACACGATGGATGACAGCAGGGGGATCTCTGGTCAGTAGGGCCAGGCAGAATTCCTTGCGGCCACTCACATTCCAGCTCTCTCAGCTCCATGGGGCTCTCTCTGAAGGTGGGAGCTCATCCACAAGGTTCTGGCTGTGATCCAGAAAAATGTAATAGGAAAACTGGCAAAGCTCCCAGGCTAGCCCATTAATAATTGGCAAACTGTGCCCCTCAGATCAAGCACTCAAGACCACAGAGCTTGGAGGTGCAGCCTCACATATGTCTTCCAGAAACAATTACTTTAAAACAGAGGTTCATTTGTGTAGTTCGCTAGATTCTCCACTCCCTCCTGCTCCACTTACCTCAGCCAGAATTTTAATACCTACTTAGCTGCATTTCTAGACTCAAATTGTAAACATTCTCATCTCCCTAGAACGAGTCTGTGGTCCCCCCTTTTAGCTCACAATGATCAATCAGCATGTTCCCCAGATGCAGCCATCCCTCTGTCCTGATGTCAAGGCTGCCTCATTTCTAGACAAGCGTCCTGGGAAAATTCCAGCAAGCACTGAACAGAACACCTTCCTCAAATCAACAGCTTCAACTGAGCCCCACAAATCCCATCAACACTTAGTCGTTCTGTTTGCTTTCTTCTCCTTAGACTCTTTATAACCAAGCATATTATTGGTTATCATCTGCTATACTGAGGCAATCTGCAGAGAAATAACTAATGTTTGGAATGCTTTTAACAATCAAGTATTTAAGATAAATTCATGATACCCAAAGATTTTCACTAAAGAACCAGTGGTAATCAGAAATGTAAACATTAAGTTTAAGGATATTGAGTCTTCAAGTCCAATAGAGTAGCTTGAGAAAGGTAAAATAAAATGGTATCTTTGAAAAATTGAACTATAGTTGATTTACAATACTGTGAACCTACTACTATATATGGTAGTTGGTATCTGCTAATCCCATACCCCTAATGTGTCCCTGTCCCCTTCCCTTCTTCCCTTTGGTAACCACAAGTTTGTATTCTATACCCATGAGTCTGTTTCTCTTTTGTGTATACATTTGTTTTATTTTTTAGAGTCCACATATAAGTGATATCATACTATAAATAATCCTGCTCTAAATACTGGGATACATGTATCTCTGTGAATTGGTGTTTTCTTTTTTTTCCAGATATACACCCAGGAGTGGAATTGCTGTATCATATGGTGGTTCTATGTTGAATTTTTTAAGGAAGCTTCATTCTGTTTTCCATAGCAGTTGCACCAATTTAATTTCCCACTAACAGTGTACAAAGGTAACCTCTTCTTCTATCTTCTCCAACAATCACTATGTGTGGACTTTTTTCTTTTTGATGAGGACCATCTTTAAAGTCTTTATTGAATTTGTTACAATATTGTTTTTTCTTTAAGATATGCTTTTTGTTTTTGGCTATGAGACATGTAGGAACTTAGCTCCAGGACCAGGGATAAAACCTGTATCTCCTGTATTGGATGGCAAGGTCTCAACCACTGGACCATCAGCGAAGTCCCACATGTAGACTTTTTGATGATAATAAAAAAAATCTAATTCTTCATTCTATAATTATTTACTGAGCACATACTATAATCACCATGCCCAGTGTAAGGGATGCAAACAGTCTCTTGCTTGCATGCAAACAGGTGCTCACTCCCCTGGGGACCTCAGTGACTTCACCGAATCACAGCCACAGGAAGATGAAAGTTTTTACACAATGTGCACAGAAAAAAAGGCTTCCTGATCTTTGCAAAGACAACAAAAAACCTGTTACTTATTGTTAGATTTTCAAAGAATTAATCTTATAGTCTCTATTTTCATCATAATTTACATTGCCCCAATTCATCAGACTTTCTAGTTAGTAACATCTATTGTGCCTTTCGGGCTTTCCTGGTGGTGCAGTGGTAAAGAATCTGCCTGCTAATTCAGGAGATGCAGGTTTGATCCCTGGGTCAGAAGATCCCATGGAGTAGGAAAGGGCAACCCACTCTTATTTTCCCTGCCCTCCTGCGATTTGGTTCATTGGGAAGGTGGTGTTGACACCACTACCATATTACACCAAAAAGGCTGCTCAAATTAGGATGCTGTAAAACAAGTAGGGCATCACTGAAATGGCCACTTCCTACTTGTCTATCATTAGAAACTTAACAAAGTCAGGGAGATGCGTCCCAGGAGCACACCTCCGGTAAAAGCCCCAGTTCTTACTAGCAACGTATGTTATGTAGTAATTATGCTACCAAGCTGTCTAGAATTCTTATCTGCATGCAAATTAGGTCATATGTGCCACAGCTGCTATTATGACAGTATTCAAACAAGAATCTGATAATGAAACTCTCCTCTTTATGGAAGCACAGTTCAATTACTCTAATAACCCACTGCATATACCCACAATAGTTTACCAACCAAAGGCCTAACTAACCACCTTCCAGCACGTGGGACCCTGCATTTAACCCACCTCTACAGTGCTTTAAATAAGTGCAACAGCCAAGGGGGGTAAATCTCCAGGCTACCTTTCACAGACCTGTCTTCTTCAATCCTGTGATGGGAATGCTCCCTCAATTAACAATATGGGTAACTGGGTGATTAAGTAATTCCACAGTCCTCTAAAGATTAAAAAATTAAACAGCCATCAAACTCACAGGTGTTCAGCCTTAGGTTTTCCTATAAATTGTAAAGGCTATCAGAAGGTAGGAGTGAGAAAGGAAAAAAGAATATTCAGTCCTTATTTCCAGGCTTGAAACCATGCATAAAAGCAAGAATGCAGGCTTAACCCATTGACAAGGGCCATTAAATTTCAGGAAGGCTAACAATCATACATTTTCTCTTTCTCTGGTATTTTCTTGATTTCTCAAATAGCCGTTCTGAATCATTGCTTTTAGGCTAAACCTGCAGAGTAAAAGTAAGCATCCCTTGGTCACTCCAGCAGTCTACATCCAAGGAGGCCAAGATGCAGCCAGCAGAACCAGCACTTACACGGCTGCTGGGGATGCTACCATGAAGACCCTCAGCATCATCTCACAGATACATATTTGCAATACTGTTTTCAAAGTCAATTACATTTCAGAGAGATTATAAGTACCAACTGGCAAGTTCACAAGAAGTGTAGAATACTGAGCTTTACTTAAAGTTAATTTTATAGACTGCCTTTTTTGGTTGACTGAAAAGAATATCAAGACTTTAAAAGGACAATAAAGTAATTCTAAATTACTTATTAAGTCCTTCTTGTTCCACTTCAATCATTTACATCAGGAAGAATTCAAACACCTTGAAAAGCGTGACTTCAAACTCAAGACTTTTAAAACCAATCAGAAACACCATGTTTGCACTTCACTTTTATTCCATGTCAATCAGTAGAGATTCATCTAATGGTGCAAAATTCATCTGTTTTCTCAGGAATGATTCCCCCCCTCCCCCAAAAGTGGTCCACTTGTCATCAAAAATGGAGCTGCTTTATGTAGCTAAAGACCTATGTCCATTCATTGACCAGACTGAATACATTTGCCATGGTGGGCCAGGAGTCAGGGCCGGAGATCGGTACCTGGCCCCATGTAGCGGAACATCCAAGGACCCCAGCACTCACAGAGACTACACCTCTCTGCGCAACGCTGGGCAGGTTACAGAACACCTACACCTCTACTTCTGAATCTGTAACACGGAGAAAACACATCCACCCCACCCTCAACAAAGAGCTATTTAAACTTGATAACCTGGTTAAACATTTTGCACAGGGTCTAAAAAGAGAGCACACACACAGCAAATGTCAACACACCTTTCTTTTCCTTCTTTCCAAGGTAAAAATTCACCACTGTGCCAATACAGTACTTGCAGCTATTCAAAATATTGCCATTAATTAATGTCTAATGAGAATGTTTTCTGCTCTAAAAATAAAAAAAGAAATCCTGGAAGTTCTGTTCCATTTTAAAAGTGGAAGGTTTTGAATACTTATTTTTATAGAGGTAAAATAGAAAAAATATACAATTCACCATTCAAATCATTTTACTGTATAAATTCAGTGTGTTTAGTACATTCACAATGCTGTGCAACCATCATCGTAATCTGATTCCAAAACATTTGTTACCCCAAATGGAAATTCCATACCCATTAAGCATTTACTCCTATTCCCCTCTACCCCAACTCCCAGTAACTGCTATGGGCTTGCCTGTTATGGACATTTCATATAAATTTATTGTTGTTCAGTTGATACGCCGTGTCAGACTCTTTATTCCTTCACTATTTCCCCAAGTTTGCTCAAACTCATGTCCACTGAGTCAGTGATGCCATCCAACCATTTTATCCTCTGTTGTCCCCTTCTCCTCCTGCCTTTAATCTTTCCCAGCATCAGGGTCTTTTACAGTGAGTTGGTTCTTCGCATATAAACGCAACTGTACAAAATGAGGCCTTTTCTGCCTGGCTTCCTGCACTGAGCATAAAGTGTTCAAGGTTCACTTATATTGTAGCATATGTCAGCACTTCATTTCTTTTCATTCCTGAATAATATTCTGTTGTGTGCACACCCCGCATTTTCTTTATCTACAGTTGAGGGATGTCTGAGTTGTTTCTACCTTTTAGCTCTTGTGAACAGCAAGCTGCTATGAACATTTCTGAACAAGTTTTTGTTTGAGCATCTGTTTGCAACTATATTGAGTATATACCTAGGAGTAGAATGGGTTTTAAATATGTTAAATATATCATATATATGAAACACACACACATACATAAAATAATACATATAAATATACACATCTGTTACATATACGTAGATATAATTAATATGTAGTTACACTAAATATGTACATACATACAGCACACACCTTCTGTAATAATCCTGTTATACTTGTTCAGTTAAGACCTTTCCTATTCCCTGCTCCATCATTGCGGAGAAGGCAATGGCACCCCACTCCAGTACTCTTGCCTGGAAAATCCATGGACAGGGGAGCCTGGTAGGCTGCAGTCCATGGGGTCGCTAAGAGTCGGACACGACTGAGCGCCTTTACTTTCACTTTTTACTTTCATGCGTTGGAGAAGGAAATGGCAACCCACTACAGTGTTCTTGCCTGGAGAATCCCAGGGACGGGGAAGCCTGGTGGGCTGCCGTCTATGGGGTCGCACAGAGTCGGACACGACTGAAGCGACTTAGCAGCAGCGGCAGCAGCAGCTCCATCACTAGCTGATTTTGACCAACTCTCACTTTCAAATTGCAATCTCCTAAAACAATTTTATGTCCTTTCCATACCCCCTGCTTATGTATTACCCTTATATCTAGCAGAGTTCCTAGCATGTACTAGCTGTTCCATTAATGTCTGCTGAATGAATGGATGCTATGTATGAATGTGAGAGGTGAACTATAAAGAAAGCTGAGTGCCGAAGAATTGATGTTTTTGAACTACGGTGTTGAAGAAGACTCTTGAGAGTCCCTTGGATTGCAAGGAGATCCAACCAGTCGATGCTAAAGGAAATCAGTCCTGAATATTCACTGGAAGGACTGATGCTGAAGCTGAAACTCCAATACTTTGGCCACCAGATGCAAAGAACTAACTCATTTGATAAGATCCTGATGCTGGGAAAGACTGAAGGCAGGAGGAGAAGGGGACGACAGAGGATGAGACGGTTGGATGGCATCACCAACTCAATGGACATGAATTTGAGTAAACTCCTGGAGTTGGTGATGGACAGGGAGGCCTGGCATGCTGCAGTCCATGGGGTCGCAAAGAGTCGGACAGAACTGAGCAACTGAACTGAATGAATGAAGTAGTACCTTGTGTAGAGCAAAGATAAAGTGAGCACCTGAAGGAAAATTGACCCCATAATCAATATTCAAGGTTAAAATAAAGAGCAGCCTTCAGTGCTCAGAGTACTACTCTGATTTTCAGTTTCAGAATACCTGTTACCATTCACCCATTTTATTTAATTAGGCAAGTGCTAAAGCTGACCTTGATTTCTCTCGTCTATCACAAAACTCCTCCAAATGGTTGGGCATAACAATTAAAAATATAGGTTTGGAGACAGATCACTACTGGAATCTCTACCGGCCATGTTGCTATCTACAGTTCCTGTAAGCTTCCATTTGCCTGTCTAAGAAACAAGGAAAATAATTCACATGTCTTTGAGTCGCTAAGAGAAGTGAATGACATAATTCACATGAAGTGTACCTCTAACCATTAATTAAGTAGATTCCAAGTCTGTGCCAAAACTCTCCTCTTACACTAAAGTCTCCCACATGGGCGTGCTCAGTCACTCAATCATGCCCAACTCTTTGCAACCCCATGGGCTGTAGCCCGTCAGGCTCCTGTGTCCACGGGATTATCCAGGCAAGAATACTGGAGTGGGTTGTCATTTCTTCCTCTAGGGGATCTTCCCTGACTCAGGGATCAAACTCACGTTTCCTGAGTCTTCTGCACTAACAGGCAGATTCTTCACCCCAGAGCCACCTGCGAAGCCTAAAGTCTCCCAGGACACACCAGAATCTCTGGGAACATTAACCCTAACTGTTTCAATCCAGACCCATGGTTCTACATATACATACTGATGGATTTTAAATTTATAGCTGCAGTGTGAGCTGCAGATTTGTCTATTATCCAAAAGTCTATGTGAAATCTTCACTCAGATCACTGAAGCATCTCAGAATTAATATAGTGCATGCCTAAGAAATTATTATTGGTAGAAGCTGGGGGAAGGAAACACAGAAACTCTCTGTACTATATTTGCAACTTTATGTGAGTCACACTATTTTCAGAGTAAAAGTCATTAATGATTTTTAAGTCATTAATGATTACTAAAACTAACCTGGCCCAAACTGAACGAGTATAGGTTTGCTCTCTACCTCTAAATTCCCTAGCCATCTCAATAAAAGAACCACGGTGCACCTAATGGAAGGGAAGCAATCAGGCATCATCCTGGCTCCTCCAGTTTCCAGCCAAATGACCTTAGACAAATGACCTGACCTTCCCTTACTTCGGTATTGTCATCTGTAAAATGAGAATAAATAGCACCTATAGGACAGAGTTATTAGAAGGATTAAAAGGGCAGGTGCTAGTTAATAACTAATCTCAGTATTGGTAGATTTAATGTAAAATAAACAGTAACTCAGCACCCACAGGGTGGAAACACTGGCGAAACAAAGACAGCTGACACAGTCACTGTCCCCAGTGACTTCATGGTGTGACAATACTGTTTTCCTCATTCCTTAGAGCACCATTAAATATTCAAGAAGTAAATGGTAAGTTGATGGTAACTTTTGCTCAGTGTATACTTAAAGAGGAGCTTAGACATAACCCATTATTTTCATCTTTGGATCTAATTTTGGAGAACGTTGGAATCACTTGTGTAGTGTTCTATCAACAAAACATGGATATCTTCCAAAAGATAGCTTTAGAAATGTCACAAAACACTCAATTATTGAAAAGTTCTGTCATTGCTCCGTCCTCTCTTCAAAATCACTCTCCAGAA